>NW_026138071.1:12475833-13815000 GCF_025592945.1 Manacus candei | reverse complement strand
AACATACACTCCTTGGGTACCTGCCTGGCGAGTCTATCAAACACTTCATTGCTAGTACCACAGGCATAGAATATTAATGTAAAATCCATCCTAAAAATATTCCACAATTTAGAACAAATGAAAGAGATACTGAAACATGAGAGGCAATACCTGTTATGGAAATCTCTCTGTTCCACCACCTTGCTTAAGGGCCAAGGACAGGCAGAGTGCTGCTGTGTGCCGCCCTTTCCTGCTGATTCATCCAGCCCCAGCAATAAGTGATCTTGATAAATTGCATAAAATGTAAAGTTCAAGAGCATTTGTTGTATGGGTTTTGTTTTTTTAAATTTACATCTTTTCAGAAATTTCCAGTTAAAGCTCACATTTTCAAACACAGCCTCAACATTTCGACATCAGGATACCATCTTGCTCCTACCTGTTGAGTTCAGGGACAGCTTGCAAGACTTAGACTCATCTCAGACAGTTTGTATGTATGGTCTCATATTAAGTAATCAGTAATTGTACCATGCAATGTGATCAAAAACCACTGGGAAGTTCAGAGCTGAAATCTAATGCACTGCAAAAGCTGTCACCAAATGGAATTGGTGTTAAACATCCTTGGGGTTTTCTGTATTCCCAGCATCACACAGTCCTGTTTAGGTAGCTGAAAAAGCAAGTATCAGAAATTATTCTGTTCTTGACCACTCAGCTCAGAGGGACTGCATGAGAAAGAGTCTGTATTCTAGCAGAGGAAAATTCCTTTGTAATTTCTCTGGCAGTTTTCATTTATACACTCAGCTCCCATGTATGTCTTCAAGGTATCGAGATGCTGCAAAATCAAAGCTGAAATAAACACAAGTGATTGTTTAGATTATATGGGTTTTTCTAGCCAAACCTTTCTAATGTTTATTTACAAGTTTCAAATATATGTTGCCAGGTCAGGTCCTTAGCTGACACACACCTTGCTGCACAGGATCAGTTGCCCTATGCTACCAAATATTTGTCTTGTAACAAACTTAGTTTTGCAAGATTTTACAGCAGCTGGGATTTAGTTCACGCTGCAAGAACTAGAAATTTAATTTGTCTGCATGCAACTGAGTATGAGCCTCCAGGAACTTGAGCAGTGGGACTACAAAAATATTTCAGTTCTGCTCCATATTTTTTACGTTGTCTTTCTGTTTGCAGTGCCATAACCATGCAAAGAGGTAGACAGTATTTTCCTGTGATTGTCTATGGTTAGTTCCTCTAGTACAAATGTTGAAACCCTGTTTCTTGATTTTTACAGGTATTGTAGCAGATCAACAAATAGAGACTTCTGATGCTACTGAAAGGTAAGGAAATTTTTAGCCATAAAAAGAAAAAAATTGATATTTAAGTAACAGTAGCAGAATCCTAAATTTAAAAATAATGCCATCAAGGTAAGAAATGTAAATAACAGCGTGTAATCTTCTACACAACTAAAATGTATTTTATTTATTAAGTATATTTTAAACAGTAAATATTCTGCTTTTTTTTTAATTAATAGATATATTTTAGTGAGTGACTTTGTGTAACAGATATGCCTGCAAAAAATGTAAAGTCTTTGAAGGATCTGATAAACAAGGAAAAAGCAGCTTTCTATAAGTATTTATTTTACTGGAGTTCGACAGTTAAGTTCTGAGTTACCAAGAGAGTTATTATTTTTAGCTGAAGTGATATTCAAATGTTCTGGTCAATAATTCATCATCTTCTAACAAATACTTTATTTACTCTGAGGTAAGGATAAATAGTAAGCAAAATGAAAACATGGTCAGGAGTCTGATCTTTCTTTTTCTGTTCTCTATATTGATGTTGCAAAAGCAGTATCAGGGAGAGGTACTTGGGTCACCTAATTCTAATTTGGTGTCTGAACTGAATCAGCAGTTTACCACTGCAGAAGACACTGGGGTGGCATCTTCCAGTTCAATATAAATGGTACATAAGCCTGAACTGCAAGGTTTGGTTCTACTAAGTAAATTCTTCCTCCACCAAAGCCAACAGCGTTATCAGCACTGACTTCATGGGAACAACCTTGCCATTGTGGATCTTGGACAATTTCTGAATTGTTTGAAACTCGGGAAGAAACCTAGCTGACACCTAGTTTGGACACAGGCTGAATCAGGAGGAGAGAGACAGCCTTAGAAAACAGAGATTTGCTATTATTTTTCACATGAGTTGTCATTAAGACCCCATCTTCACTAAAATGAGATTTTTGTACTCTATCTTCTTTCTTCCCTTTTCTTGATATACTTGTACTTTGCAGAAACTGTTTTTTTAAAGCATACTAATAATATCATGGGAAAAGGAGATCTTTACTTTCATACTTCCTTATAGGCAGTTTTACAAGATAGCAATATACATATTTAGCATTGCTACCCATGACACTCTTTGTTGTCTACTAAGCAGAACGTGTTATTATTTTTCCAGCAACATATAAAGCAGGCTGCTCATCGTCTCTTTTCAAGAATGTACATACAATTCTCTCTTGGCTAATAGCTCCTTCTGTTGTCCATGATTTATCATTGTCAGGATTCTTTACAGTTCCTTCTTATCTGTTTTGCTGGAAATCTGACCATTTTCAAAGGATAGCCTGGATATAACTACCCCAGTATATTCTCATGCAGACTAAAGTATATGCTGTTTTGGAACATATAAGAGTATAGCTTTCACTGGTATGTTTTTGCTTCAGTTCTTTCCCTTTCTCTTTCACTCTCTCTTTTTAACTCTTCTGAAGCACTATAAAGTAAGTATCAAAGGTATCCTGGGTAATTAGCCATTACAGTACTGTCACAGAGGCTTTTGCAGTCAATATAGAGATAATTTGGGCAATGGTGAATGACAGCATTGTCCAGACTTTTGGGATAATCAAGGACACATCCAGCTGTACCAGACATCTGTCAGACCCATGAATCATTTCAAGTAGCTTTGCAATACCCAGGCAACTCGAGCAAAGATAAACATTCCAGCAGC
This sequence comes from Manacus candei, assembly GCF_025592945.1. Taxonomy (NCBI): domain Eukaryota; kingdom Metazoa; phylum Chordata; class Aves; order Passeriformes; family Pipridae; genus Manacus; species Manacus candei. The sequence goes on along the minus strand of NW_026138071.1, from coordinate 13,812,033 downwards.
ACGCAGCCATGGAAAAATACTGTTCCTACCAGAAAGCATTTAGCTGCTCAGTGCTGCAGGCTGTCTCTCAAAGCAGAAGGGGTACCACACACATCTTGGTGATTTTTGAAAGGGGTACACCTTTGTAACACTACCTACTGTAGTAAGACTGAAATAGCATCCCCTACACTTGCACACTCACATTCAGTAGAATTACTGAGGCAAAAAGAGAGCAAGGGGAAGTGTTATACAAAAAATCCAAAGACTGAAGTAATCTTGATAAATGCAACATGCCCTCTTGCAAATAAGGGTATTTGTACTGTTCATATTGGCCTGAAATTGCTAGCTGTATATTTTCTAGATTTTGCAAACATATGGTGGAACTGTTACTCACTCTAAATGTGCATCAAGATCAACAAGGAGCTGGAAAACTCTCTTGTACTTCCCTGTTGCTGTCACCTTATTCACATACTTGCCATGGAGAGTTAAAAGAAAACAAGGGCAGTGCTGTGCTTTGATGTCCTGGGGGAAGTCCAGGAGTCTAAGTCTGGAGTTGTGGGCTTTGCTGTGCCACAGTCATCTGCATGACTGTGGGCAAGTTTTCTCTGAACTTTGTGATTTGGATTCTCCTTCTAGTTACCCAGCCCTTCTTTGCAAAACATGCTGACATCCCTCCATTGGCTTAAGTTATTCTCACTGCTTTGTAGGTGGGGAGGGATGGCTGCTCTGCCTAGCACATTGGCTCAGTAGGATGAGTTAAAATGAAGGGAAAACGACTGGCAGGATGAAGTGAGCCAGTTTTCCTTTCCTGCTTGAAGTGACCACAGATTACGGAAGTGAGCAAGGACTAGCCCAACTTGGATTCACACAGTGTGGTTTTTGCTGCACTCTGCAGGCAGCAAAACTATATGGAATTGCTCCTAATAATTCCATAAAAATGCTATAATTGCACCAGAGAGTAAAGGAGATTTCTGAACAACTGTCAGGTATCTGTTATACAAATATCTACCATAGACTTCTTTGAAATGTCACCCTTCACACTGGCAGTGAAATTTGTTATGTTTTTCCCTTTCAATCTTTATACAGTGCTGATGGGAAAGAGTGCTATTAAGATTGCAGGATAGCAACTGAAGAGCTTTATTAAGCTCCATCCAAGAGCCTGTGTCTAAGAGCAAAGCAGCACTGGCAGAGAGGACTCCTAAAGGCTGTCACCAGTGAGTGGAGGGCAGCGTGGGATGAGCTGGGCTGGGAGGCGCTGGAAGCAGTTGGTGATCTGGCAGGATCTGGAGATTGATTTGCTGTGAGTGCTGCAAATGCAGCAATTGCTTTTGGAAAAGAAGAGGAAGAACTACTGGTGAGACATCAGGGGCTGTGACTGACAGATTGGTAGCTTTCCACTGACAGAATGAGGGGCACTGAAGTACTTGGGGAGAAAGAGTGAGCCCACCACAGAGAAAATGCAATGCATTGAGATTGCTTCTGATTATGAAGATGTAGAATTGCATCTTGAAAATTTGACAGAGCTGTTGACAAACTGTTGCTGCATCCTCTAAACTCGCACTTGCCTTTGTTCCCTGCTTTGGCCTTTTCCTCTCCCATCATTCTCAGCTGCCACTGCACTTCAGTGTCATTGTAACTTACTTCTGAAGTTCAGGTAATTTAGTAACTTGGGTTCCTTTATTAGCAACAGAGGCTTTCCTACCGTTTCCATACACAGGTGTATTTTTCTATTGTGACACAAACTGTGGTAGATTGCCAATTTATAGTAATACTTGCTTGTAGAGGACACTAACCCAGGACAATCAGGTACACTTTAATAAAACAGTGTACTTGAGCCCAGGTACTCCCACTTGATTTTGAGTTCTCCTGGCATCAGTTGCTGGTAGTTCTTTACTGACCTGCAGTCTATATAACTCCAATTCCTAATCCATAATGCATTGTCCATGCTGTTTTGATATAATATTGGTTATACGTAAGTTTTTGCCTCAGTGATTATTCAAACACACACACCCCAGATCCAGTTTTCCTTCGTGGCATGATTCTTTCTCAGGTTTTCAATTGTGTGCCAGTGGAAAATGACATAGCTGTTAGTGATCACAACATCCCTCCAGTTGTGTTGGCTCCTTAATGCATTGCCAAATAATTTGATCAGTGATTAGAGGGAGTAGTTATTGACTGGAATAGACAGCAGTAACAACACCCTCACTATATCTATTTGATTTGTAGATTATTTCTGCTATTTCAGTTTCTTGAGTTTATGTGTAGAAAGAAGCTGTTGAATTTGTATATCCAGCTGAAGATTTTATTTATTGTGAAATCTTTGTTAGCATCTCATAGTACCAATCTCTTCAGATTATCACCTACCCTGTCATTCTCAAGTTTTCTCTCAGTATCTTTATGGAACTGTTCAGACCTTTTTTTGCTTTAAAATAATCTCTAGCTTGTTAATTTCAATTCATTTTCCCTGTGATATTCTTTGAGTTTTTGCAGCTTGTGCAGACCTCCAGAACCAGAATTCTCCCTGCAGCTAAAAGCCTTGGGCATGTTTATTATTTCTGTGCTGAAAGCACTTCACTAATTTTGCTGTGTTGCAGCAGGGAATCTTTAAGCTTATTTGCTTTTATACCTGGTTTTGCACAGTTGTGTTCATTCATAAATGTGAAAATTCACTCTTCTTACTTCCTGAAGTGTACATATAATTCTTACACTAGAAACTCTATGCAAACTCTCTGGTTATTTTTAGCTCAGCTCTTTATGCAAATCACCTCTCTTAAACACACTGCTCTCATATGATAGATTCTCTAGGGCTATTACTGCTCTCTATTCTTGTGGTTGTGTTAAAGATTGCTTCAAGTCAATGGGTCAGACTGTTTGGATTGACAGAGCCCTGTCAAGTACAAATAGCAATGGTTCTGAGGAACTCATTGACACAGGATATCCTGGAGACCAAAATTCTTAATGGGTTTTTTAAATGATTAGACAAATCCATAGATATTTGAGCTATATGGTAATAATTAAATGAAGTGATCCAAGGTAACATTCAACACAGTGAGTCCATAAAACAGCTGGTTACTGGAAACTAGTTTAATATAGCTGAGGAGAAATTACTCTGCATGCATCTTATGTTTTTTACTCTCTTCCTAAAGAACCATAGCTGTTGGAGAGGAAGTTCAGATACAGGAGGACATCTGTCCGAACACAGTTTATACTTTCAGGCAATGCTTGTGGCCTTTTGATTCTTGTGTAAGATCATTTTTAGAAAAAGGCTAATCAAAGACACATTAAATCTGACCCAAATTATCCTAAAAAAATTGCAAGAATTGCTACAGCAATATGTCTTGTCTGAGGATGGGCAGTTGAGTTACTGCATCTGCAGCAACAGCTGAGTCTCAATAATAGAACCGCCCCCCCAGTCATTATGTGATCTCCCATCAGGAGCAGGTTCAAAGGTCCCCAGGAAATGAGAGACTTTGCCCCCTTAGAGTTACAGTAACCTCTAACCCATGGGAAGAATCTGGCCCTGTACCTTCAGCTCAGTTTAATCACACAAAGATCTAACTATCTACTATTGCTTTTTCATAATCCACTTTAATTGTCATTGATTTGTATGTTCAGAAGGTGCCCTGAGCTAACTGAAGCATTTTGTCTGTGTTTGTGGCTGACTGCCTGTGCTGCAGTCCTCCAAGAGCTCTCCTCAGGGTCCTCAATGAAAGCTTTTTCTGGGCAACACCTCTGTGTTTTCCAGGTAGGGTTTTGCTTGCAATGCAAGGATTACACGAGGCAGGTCCCTTTTGTCCATGGGTTTGACTGTCACATCATTACCCTCTTCCTGGCTTTCAGTCTTCATGGTCATCCATGCTTATAAAAACGAGCAAACGTATTTTAACATGATAAACTGGCAAATAGATATTTAATCAATTATGCAGGGAAAGATTTATTACTGAGAACAATCTGGATAACCACATCCCACAAAAATCACATTTAACCAGAAGGACATAAAACTTATGGTTGTACTGAAAGAAATAGTGTTTAATTGCTTGAACTCTGTGAGGAGACTACTCCAGTAGAGGCTCCAATGCAATCAAGAAACCATTTAACACATGCAGATATATTTCATCTTGAAACTTGCCATTTTAATTTACAGTTAATCTTCTGGGCATTTCAATAATTCATAATTTGATGTTTAGTAAGAAAGTTGCTGCTTTTCAGACATTGTTTGGTATTTTGCTGATTTGATATATGAAGTAAGTCAACTGGACAAAATTTCCATGCAAATAAAGGATGGGTCAAAAGGGACAGCAAGGTTGGTTTCTTCCAAATATCATGTGTCCTGGTGACACTGGGCTGATTGATCATACTTCCACCACCTGGAAAGAAGGGTCATTGTCTCTGCTAGATCTTTAGAAGGACAAAGCCTTGCACAACATAGGCACCCCACAGCAGAGCTGTAAACCAGACAAGAAGATGGGTAGTTTAGTTATGTGAAATGATTAGGATTCAGTTTGAGTAAGCTAAGGCACTACTGGGAATTTAGATGAGACCGTCTTGTTTTGATCACCTACAGTGCCACCCCTGTGGTGACAGATAATTCTCTGGTTGAGGCAGCTGTGAAGGGATCAGCTGGTTTGTGCCTCCATGGGCAGAGCCTGGCTTCAAACACTGGTCAGAGGTTCAAGAGGGAGAGCAGTTACATCAATAAGAGGAGCCAGAAGTAACTCACATTTCGAGAGGAATTGTGACTGCCAAAGGCACCTTCTACTGAAAAATAGAGCTGGAACAACTTTGAGGTCTGCTACATCATCTTCTATGGTAGCAGAAAATCTTAGCAGATATTTCAGATTGCTTACTTAAATCCACAGAAAATATTAAATAATGCAGCTTGATCTTATTTCTGTCAGTAATGGCAACACAACAAAATAAAGGAAACACTAAGAACAGAGAAAAATTAATTAGTTATTTTGAATATCTATCTACTAAAACGATTATATGATCTTAATGGTTACTCTTAATGATGAAAAAATTAAAAGCACAAGTACAGAATATACAATATCTGCTTAGATTATAGAAAAATATCTTGTATTTCACTTGTACAGGGAATGTTTAAATACTAGGGAGGGAAATTTACAGCTCCAAACACAGAAAAACAGTAGACTTGACTGTGTAGGAGTTTTTCTCAGGAGAATACTTCTTAAAGAGAGAAAAAACATCTCTTGGGGATGATCAAGAGCAGTAACTTCCAAAATTTTACAACTTTTAAAAGCCTTGATCGCCTGATAGAAGCTTGGACCCTCATGGTGGGAATACAGCTTGCTGATAAAACAGCTTTCTTGTCTTTGCTGTCTCTTGCAGGTCTTTACATAGCCTAGGGATTCTCAGCAGTTACCAATACAGAAGCTGTTTAGATACCATTGTGGCTAAATGTAGTTTGGCCTCAGTGTGGGGGAGTGAGATTCCAGAATGCTTTAAACCCCTCTCATGTATGTGATTTTATAACTCAACTCTGTTGTAACTTCTTAATAGCACTAAATACTGGTGGCAGCAGCAGCAAAAAAATCCTACCAAATTTTTGTGGTCCAAATCCTAGTTGCTATGGGAAATCCTGCAGGAAATGTTTCAGGAGAGGAAAACTCCACACTGGAGCTTTGGAGACTTCTCCAGCCACTTGGGTTGTAAACTGGGTGGAGACTTGGCAGGTGGAAAGTTCTCTCTTTCCGATACCTTTCAGGATGAGGCTTGTGGGAGGTGTCCAGTAGGGAAAAAGAGGATGGCAGAGGCTGCTTAATCTGCTTTTATTTTCCTGTGAAATGCTAAAGGGAGAGGGCTTCCTGTATAATGACTTCATGCCTCAGACACTTACCTATACCTTTGCATTCTACTTTGAAACATAATGATGTTGTACAAAGGCAAATCCATAAACTTAGCAGATAGAGCTACCCAAGAACTGGAAAAATGTTGCTTAACAACATCCCTTTTTTGTCCAATTTTTTAACATCTCTAATAGTGACTTAGTGGACCTGAAAAGCACTAGTCCAATGAACCTATGGGGAAAAAGACATTACTTTGCAGAGAATTTTCTGTGATTATTTAAGCAGTGCTGTGGCTGTGGTACAAGCACAAAGAATTTGACAACTCAGAACTGCTGTTCAGGTCTACTGACATCGTCATTCTTGGGCAGCCTGCCGAGGACAGTAATTCAGACTTCCTTAGGAGGAAGCCAAGGATAATCCTCATTCTATAAAACATTTGAAAAAAATGTTTATATCTGTCCTTTTTTTTTTTATTTTAATGGTTTATTTTGGTGATATAGAGACATTTCTACAGTGGACACAACTCAAAGTTGGGCTTTAACTAAGTTGTACTGGCTCGTACCAGGCTAAGATGAATTCTAGTTCTCTGTGTTCTAGAGCAAGTTAGAACCATCAGAAAAGATGTAGATGCCAAATTTCATTAAATTGCTGGATAATACAGTTCTTCAGGTGTGGTGTCAAATCATGCCTGACTCACCTCCACCGAGATCATTTGAAAGTTTCTATTTATGTATTACTCCAAATCTACTGGAGAGTACAGGCAGGGGACTCAAACAAAAGCAAAACCCAAAACGCTGCCACCACCTCAGAATAGGTAGGTATGTCAGCTTAAGTCCTGGAGCACCATTTGTGGGTGAAGTAAAGGGTTTCCATTGTATCCAGTAAAGTAAGAATCATTTCAAAGAATCTCTTTGAAGAAATTTCAAATCAAGTACAGAAAATTGTTAGTGTTCATTAAACTAGGGCAAAACAGGTGCTTCTTGTGCACATTTGAAGGCAGGATTTGGACCTTAATCTGGTTTTGTTCATCAATTCAGCATGGACAAAACAGAACATTCATTTACTTTGAAGGATAACTTACTAAATTTATATGCTACTTTGGCACACATTTTCGTAAGTCTTTATTCCCAGTGTACCTCTTCCCATGAAGGTTACTGATAAAACCCAATAAGAGATTGCAGTTCTTTTAAATGTAATTGAGTTTTTTGAATTCCTAAACATTTGCAGCATGAAAAACTCCCTCAATATGTTGTCTGTAGGTGACCATTATTTCAGAAGAGCAGTAACCCCTATTTCTGTCTGGTAAAGCTTGTTGGCTTTTGCAGCGTGCCGTCAACTGGAATATAGAGTATCTGCAACAAATTATTTTCTGAAAAAGCAGCTAATCAGGAATTATTTCCTTATGTTATAGTACAATAACTTCCAATAATGAATGTACTCAAGAAGGCAGTTGTATGTTTACAGATAATTCATGAACTGAAAAAGAGTTAAACCATATTTTTATGAAATATTAATATACTACAGCATCTGGCTTTGCTATATCATTGCAATCTTTTGAATATAATTTAGAGTTGTGTGAGAAATTATATAGACAATATATTAATTCTGAATTCTATCAGACTATTCTGTATCAGAGAAAGCATGTTGATGGTTGCCTGCATATGGATAAAAATAGAGCTATCCCTTCCATGTTGTTTTTACTGTAAGCTAAAGACCAAGCTAAAAAGAGATGTTAGAAGACCCCATAGGAAAGATGTCTCACATCATCAGGTTACACATTCTAAGCGGGACGTCTGACATTTTCAAGAGAGCCCTCTCCTCTCTTGCTGGAGGCTGTCTGTAGGCTGGCCTTGCACATTCCTTGAGTAGAGTAACTTTGAGTCTTTCGTGCAAAAATCATGTATGAGTCTGCTTTATACAGAGACATCTATCCTGAAATTCATGCATGTAGGTTTTTGATTTACAGGTGAGGAATACGTTCACTTGTAAGCATATAGTTGTATATTTGCATTTGTAAGACTCTGCCTTAGCACGGTGACCATTTTAAGCCGTGTATAATTAATCTGCCATGGAAATTAATTGTTTATTTATTACATAAGTATGCCTTTTATTAAAACTACTTTGTGAAAACCTAATTGCTGCTATAGTAATATAGCATAACAGTCTCTCACATAAATACATGATTATTATGTACAGTCACTTATCTGTGAACCAGCTCTGCTACTACTTTCCTTAATTAACGATACAAAGGGCTCCTTCATCTTTGCATATTCCCTAGCTAGGACATTGATACTCATTATTTCCTAAGTCCAAACACTGAAACTGTGTCAAGAATGCATCTATCACCAGATGGGTACTTATAGTCAGCGGAATTTTCCACTGCATCAGCACATTCAGCAATTTGCGATTTCTGTATATCTGACGTGTTTTTATTGGTGAAGATCACTTTCAAATACCAAGATCATGAGACTGATTCCTCAGTTAGTCGCCTCAGCAGTCCAATGTAATGACAGTAATTAACAGCCTGTGATTAGCAGCCACTCCAGAAAGTCTTTGAATGTTAATTTGCTTCAGCTAATCTGCAGGGCTTCTGTGTAATGAGAACTATGCTATAGGTTCATGGTGAAATCAAATTGTTTTCCAGCACTTAATCATACAAATGATTCTCAGTTAATCACTTGAACAGTAAACCTCAATGTTCTAATAAGTGACATTTGTTCTTCTGTCATTTGATTTATTATAAATACAGGTGATGATATGGTGTATTGAGTACCATTTCTTCAAAACAGGTCAAGAACACACTGTGTGGATCTCATCATAACCAAGGTGATCTCATTTTATCTTTTTGAAGCAAGGTATTTCCAGCCCCTACTTTATCCTCCGATTTTTGGACCTTTATCCTCTTGCTTTCCTTGGGATGTCCTTCCATGTAACACCTGAAGTGTACCCCTGAATTGCACTTCCTCTTTTTCGGACTGTAGATTCCCAGGAAAACTAAACCAGTTGCACTTCAGTGCACTTGAAGAGGATTGAAAAGAAGCGAGACAGAATGAGCTCACATTGCCAGCGAACAGGAGACACCATGAGAGAACAATAGCGGCATTAGGAACTACACATGTGAGTTGCTACATTCCTTTTTGTGGTTTACATCTGCAAAGGCTAAGCATAGTGTTAAGAATAAGAAAATTATCCCTTAGGTGGAGGAATCAAATGCATTTGAAAAAGAAATGTTTATTGTGTGAGTTAAAACTGGAGAGAAAATGCTTTCTTTCTTCTTCTGGCTGTTTAGGCATATACACATTATGAGCAGTGACACTACAGATCTGGGACCCAGATGGGTGGCTTGGTTTCTCCTTCTAGAAATCTATACTGACTAGAGCCCTCTGCATCAACATGGCCCCAGGGTGGACCCTGAGGCAATGCACTCCTCAGCAAGTCTGTTCTCTAGTTCAATTCACAACTGGGAGAAAGAAATAAAAGTTGATAATCTGAGAGAGATCTTTTGGGGTTATTTTTTTATTTGCTTTTTAAAATTCAAGTTTTTAATAGGTAAACACTTGCTGGTATGCTCCTACCCATTCTAGATACTGTCTTTTCCTAGTAACCTCTCTCTAGTCATCTTCTTATTCAGATCTTTTGCATGACAGGAACACAGTTCTTCTTCACTTTGAAGAACTGCAGCAAAATTGAGTCCTGGAGTGAGTATAATAAGCAACATCTTTAGCTACAGTTAAGGCATGCACTAGCATTAAATGCCTTAAGAAATCTTGTGAATTTATTGTAATTTGACTGTTGGACTAAAATTTCCCTCTTGGAACCCGGAGCTAAAAGCAAAACATATGGTAACCACACAGTCTCTTTTATCACTCCCAACAGCCTTGGTATTGCACAGGAAACTCCATCTGACACTTTTTGCAGTGTCTGATGCCCTGTTCAGGATAGAAGTGAGTGGAGCGCACTTATCTGATTCTGCAAGCTGGTGCCTGCCAGTAGGGACAGGTTTGTAGCTTTTTTTAGCATCATTCACCCAACGATGGGGATTTTGAAAGAGGGGATTTTGAAAGTCAGCATTCCTGTGGATAGGTAGAATGAAGGGGAATGGTTCTAATCTAATTGTAAATGGCCTGTTTCTAAAACACTTCTTGTCAATAAATCTTTCCATTAACAGACATACTGGCAGCCCACAGCACAGTCAAATCATTTGGAGTCCTGCTCCAGTTGTGATATCATATTTCCATCATTCAATGTACAAAAATTTGTAGAAAGTTATGCATTGAATTGGTTGATTTAAAGATGTGTTCAGTTTTCAGAAGCTTGTTTTGGTAAAACTATTGAGCATTTCCAAGGCTGTGGAATATTTTCACTGTTTTACCTTTTACATTGAGCTTAATTTAAAAAGGACCTGTTCATAAACCTATCTAGAAACTGAGCACAGGGTTGAGAGTGGGAGACCTTGAGTTGCAATTACACTTTTGCAGCCAAGTTGCTATATGGGCTTAAACAACTCATTTTCCAAACATACAGTGAAGGAAATAATGCCTCTCCATCCCAAGGATGAATCATGTTGGTTTATAAGTAGTTAACATTTTTAAATATTTGGAATTGCCTGCAAATATGTAAGCACAATCCTTTTTCCCACTATGTTGCTTCTATCACTATAAAGTCAGTCATGGAATTTGAACTGAGTTCTCTTTCTAACAATTATGTTGAATTTTTGATTGCTGTCCCATTTTCTTCAAACTGCTGCCAGCCATAGGCAGGTAAGTGGTACTCTTACCTTTCTGTTACTCTGACGCCCCACCCTCCACCCCTGAATCTCCCTCCATTTCTCTAATTTTGGCCCTGTGCAGAGGGCTCTGGATATTGAAAGCTGGTACCATGTATAGCTTATTAAGCCAAGGTCCAACTGACTGGGCCACATTCAGGTTACTCATAGTTAAGTCTAACTCTTTTTAAAGAAGAAAAACCAGTTTTTGAGGTAGTTTATCCAGTACACTTTTCATTCCTTTCTTATTTTCTTTTATTTCTTCTGTTCAAAATCTTTATTAGAAGCAGCTCCATCCACTTGTAGCAGCCTTCCTCCAATGCTATCATGGGATTCACTAGCAATGTTCTGCAAATGCCATCCAAAATCTATCTGCAAGAATCTCTGCTCAACAGTGCAAACCTGATGTGATTACCAACCATCATCTTTTATCCTCCAGCTGGGGCAACTGCTCCAAAGATAACTTTTTGCCCTGACCTAACAAGATCCAGAAACTTGCTGTTATGTACAAATCCTGATACAGAAAACTAGTATGGCTTATACACAAATTCTTGGAGAATCTTTCAGCTACAAGAGGTAACAAATTTCCAAGTAACATGAGTCTTGTGGAAATATTTAAAATATTCTGTGTTCTTATTTGCTGCATCTGCTTCATGGACTGTTGTTCCATGGGATTATTTTTAAGGGTTGGCAATAATCATACAAAAGAATTCTTTTCAAGAAACATATAATAGTGAAAAAGATGTTGCAGACGCTCAAATTTGACAGTAATTAAATTACAACAGGATGTCATTTATATGTGTGTGTTTAAACTGATGATAGTTATTAGGAGATGGATATTCTGTACACATAAATACACTAAATAAGACTACACTGTATTTGCCTGTAGGAAAAACACAAATTCACACACTTTATTGCACTACTGGCAGATAAATATTGCAGAAACCTTCGATACATATCTATTAGCAACTCTTTTGTGACTATGGACTAATACCTTCCTCTCTGGGAATTGTTTCCAACATTGCAAACCTCCAAGAGCTTTCAATTAATTACAGTTTTCTCTCCCAAGAAACCTGATAAATAAATGCTTTCATTTTCCTTGCACTGTATAACTGACTTCCAGAGGAGCCACCTGCCCTGATGGCCAGTTTCACATCCAGAGTCTCTGGCTGACTTTTCAGTCATCGAAAGTGTAATGTGCATCCAGAGTATAAAACTCTGATCACCCAAGCACAGGAAATGTTATAATTGCAGGGTCATACATTTCTCAAACAACATTGGCTTCACCTCATTCCTTGAGAAGAGCATACAATTCTGATTGCACCTGCATAACCTCAGGTGTTTAGGGGAAATCACCACTTACAGTGTGCCAGTCATGCTGTTTAAAAAGGCAGAGAAACCTCGACTGCTGAAATAAAAACAGAAAGACCTCACCAAACCAATGATATTTGATGTGCAAATGCAACATGTACAGGATGAGGTTTCCATTGCATTTCTAAGTAAATACATTTACAAACCATAGCTAAACTTCTGGCAGAGCATCATATCAGCATTGCCTGCCTGCCTGCCTAAAAATATGTGCCTGTGGGAATCAAGGTAGGAGCTCCTTGCTCAGCAGCCTCTCTGCTTCTGTACCCTTACAGGCTCCAGGCCTGGATTCTGGTTCATAGAGATTTTGATCATCCCTTAATCCTTGATGCAGCAGGTAGGGTTGTGCTAAAATGGGCTGTTTTCATAGTCAGATTTAGCAGTGTCCCAGGCAAATAAGCGTGGGACAAATTCCTTCTTGGAGGTAGCACAGGCATCTGAATATTGGTACTAAGGGGCATTGTTTGTGATATAAATTTATTTCCATGCAGAATGGTGAGTTTTACACCCACTGCATATAGCACTCTGCTATATTCTGATCTTGAGTTACTCTTAATCAACCCATTCTCAGCATTGAAGTCCACAGGGCTACACTGTGCTGCACCAACAAAGAACTTCAGTCAGCATTGATGACTTAATTAAATACTTCAAAGACATCTGCAGTGGCACTTTTCCACCTCTTCATGCACTTGCCCCAGAGTTTTTGTTAAACCTGTTGACATTTTTATTTCTCTGGATAGCCTTCCTATTGCTGCATGTCTGCACTTTATCATGTGAGGAAAGAAGCAATTGCAATGACAAAACTAGACCTTGTTATGCCATGAGTAATATTACACACAGTCCAGCACTTCTGGAGGGAATCTTGAATGCTGGTGCTTTATAAACATGATAAACAAGGGGAATTTGGTTTGTATTTGAGATAATTTATGGTATAGGCTGCTTCATGTGTAGCTGCTGCTGTGCTGTTCTTTCATGCCAAGATTCATTACACATAATGGGTTGGCTAACATCTCTGGGACTTCTTAGAAGGTGTGTTAAAGAGCCCTAAAAGAACAGTATGCAGATTATAGCTTCCCATGTTTTTTTGTAAATGTTTTAGACATTTGGAACATGTCATTAGAATTTTTCAAAAGGAACAGAAGGAAAGCATAATAATAAGTATTTTCTTCTTCCTACTCATTTTTGGGGTAATGAATTTTCTGCTTATTGAAGCATATTTTGCCTGTTTTTCTTTCCCTGTTGATTAACAAAGAACTAGAGCAGTTATCATAGTGCTCAGTAAAAGCAGTGTTGAGGAGCACTGAATATGTATTCCATATAAACCTGCCTCCCTAAAATTGTGGTTTGTGCTTGTGGAGAAAGAATATAAAAGGGAGATAAAAGCCTATCAGATTAGAATGGTGTGCGTCTAGATCCATGTAGCAATTCTTTTGCAGAGGGATAAATAAGGGAGAAGGGTAAACTGGGAGAGTCAGGCTGTAGGTACCAGTACACTAGACAACAGTCAGTCCAGTTACAAAAAGTGAGCTAAATTCTCAGCTACTGTGCAGCTACAGGTCTAACATACATTGCCAGTGAGACTTGCCTCGAAAGCAGTTCTTAATATTTCTATGCATAGCACACTCGGAGGCTCACTTGTGTCAAATTTTGACCTCTGAGACACAAAAATAACACCAGTAAAACCCATGGCATTGCTTTGGAGTGTTATTATGCCAGTGAGAAGTACGTGTGGCAGCTAGCACCAATTCTTGCCTCTTCCCCTGCTGGGAACTGGCTGCACTATCTTGAAGGGATCTGACACAAAGTTCTGTGAAAGTGGTGGAAGAACGGAGAACTGGGGAAGAGGCTGCAGGCTGCTCTGGTCCCCTCTGTCTGCGAGGGGGCCCAGTGTGAGTAAGGAGAGTCTTTTGAGGTTGGACACAGGGTCGTGGGTGAGTGGTGACACAGGGACAAGCAGGGACACATAAGGAGAGCAAGAAGCTGATAGAGGGACAGGAAGTCTGCATCTCCTCTGCTGCATTCAGTGATGAGGATGCCATTCAATCTAGTTTATTCCACTGCTCTGCTGGCCCCCATGCAGCTTCCCAATCCCAGCTGTGTTTGGGTGAATCTTTTTCATCTATGTTCAACCAAACTCATTGTGGATGCAACAGCATCGCGGATGCAACACTATTGCAGATGCAACACCATTGCTATTAATCACTCTGGTATTCCCAGGTCCCTGGATTTTATTTGGGTTTAGAGTTTGTGGTTCTTAATTTTTAGAGTGAGCCTTTGAGTCTCCATTTCTAATATGGGATTCAGTATTCATACTTTATTTAAAACACAGGGCTTTTAACACACTAATATACACATAAAATTTTTATGGTGCACTCTCTTCCTGAGAGAAGTCTCAGGAATATAACAATTTTTCTGGGGGGGAAAAGAAAAGCATATAACAGCCCTTCTTTGCTTTAATTTTGGGTCCACAAAAGTCTCTTGCTAAGTGTGATTGATATCAGTGGAAACAAAATAAACCTCCATGAGCAAAGCATCAGAGCATTTTAAAAAACATCTTATTTCTGTGCTGGCCCCAGCATACTGCTGGTTTGATGACTGGGAACCCACATGAGCAAAGCTGCTGATGACTGGAGCTGAAGCCATCCTGGCCACCTCCCTGCACTGTCACCCAAGTAGATTTCTGGAGGCGAACTGCTGCCTTACTCATCTCAGGTGAGTCTAGTGCTCTCCCCACACATCATTTTTTCCTCTCTTTCAGTTTCCTACCCAAAAGGTGTTGCCAAAGATCAGGTGAAGTCACAGCCCAGCTGTGATGCAGCTTTGGCCCCAGCAACAGGAGACACAGAAATGCTGCACAGCAGGAGCACCAGGCAATGGAGACCTCCTTGGCTGGGACCTTGCAAAGGGATGGGGAAGATGCCCAGGCTGCCCTTAAAGCACTGCTGGCCTTTCCTGCTCATGGTAGTTTTAGGCAGCAGGAGGAGTGATGGCTATAAGGTGCTTCCTTTCTGTTGTCCCTTCAGGTACAGTGCATCTGTTGGCACAGAGCCCTTTCCCCGAGGATATTATCAGTGTAGTGTGACCCAGATGGATGTCACCTTCAGGATGTTCTGTGTTATCTGTGATGCTCTTTGCATCTGTGACAAAAAAACGCTGCACCCCTTAGAGGGACTTTTTGTTCTCTGGTCATTTTTCTTCCTGCGTTACCAGGGAAATGGTGGTGGGTAACATTTCAACAAACACAGAAAGTCTCAATATGCAACTACCAGGTCTTCATCACTGGCTTATCTCTAGTCGGTGAAAAGAAGCTGAACCTTTATTGAAAATAACCCAAACTGAACCAGGTCCTCTCTCAACAGCTAATCAAACTCTTTGGAACGCTGGTATGTTTCAGACAATTTTTCAGTGCTTACTTAATCATCCTTTTCATCTACTTTGACAATATACTATAATAAAAATGCTAATTACTAATCTTACTGTTTTAATCTGGAAGAGTATATAGCATAGGAAAGATACATAGTGTATTTCCACATGCCTGAAATCAGAAATAACTGTAAGTCCAACATCAAGTTTTACTCTTAAAAGATCTCCAGAGCAAAGTTATTTAGATACAATTTAGTTGCAATTTACAAATTTTTTTATTAACAAAACTAGGTCAGCAGCAATGTGTGAGATTTGTTTTTTACTAAAATAAAAAAAGGTAGAGTTCAAAATTAATTATGCATCCTTATAAATATGTGTGAGCAAACACTCTTACAATCTATACACAAATTAGATTTATAGAGTAAAATTCAATACTATTTTACAAAGCTATAAAAATACTTGTATATTGTCATGAAAAATATCAATATATTTTAGTTTTAATAATGACAGTGTTTAATAAATAAGATCCAATTATCAGCTTCATGGATAATACAACATAAAATCTTTTTTCACATATCTGTGCATTTCATCTTTATTTTTACCAGTCTTCTCAGTTTGTTTTTACTGTTTCTCCAGTTCATTTAATTAATTTTTTTTACAATAGACCTTGGCTAATTGTTTTACTCTTTTTCCTTTGAATTTCAGGATGAATAGTTTCATGCAGAAAGGTTACTTATTTTTGTGAGCCAGTCTGGCAGAGAAATGGGTGTTGCTTATTTCAGTGATTTTTGCATATAGTATGACATAATTATTTTTATATCTCCTGGTTGAAAAAGAATCTTGCAATCTACTGTCCTTGAAAGCTGTTTTCTTCATATTTTCATGTATTTACTCTGGAAATGCAATCAATGTAAACAGATATAAAATAATACAGTTTATTTCATTGGATTCTCTCTTGCTTATACTAGACTATATACCTACTACTTAACATCAAATGATGACACAGCTCTTAAAGGAAGAATTCATTTTTTAAAGATAAAGTTGTCTTTTCCTCCAGGTTTCAGGGGGTACAACTCCCCTAGGATGGGTATCACTGATTCTATTTACCTTATATAGGATCTTCAAATTAGCACAGAAGAGTTATTGCCCTTAGCTACCACCACCACCTTTGAAGAAACTCCCCATTTCGGTTCCTGCTCCTCTGAGCTTTGAAGAGGAGCTCATAATTCAACATTGGCCAGACATCTGTACATGCTTATCTAAGTAAGAAGTATTTGGAGTGAATGTTGCAGTGTGTGATTGGTTCTGGATTTTAAAATGTACCCAGGTGCTGGAGCTGAAGCAGGAGGTGTTTGTTACTGTCCATTTACCCATGCACTGGCAGGACCACTGTTGACCCTCTCTGGGGGGCAGAAGTTCCATTTGTGGCAGTTGGAGCAGCCCCTGTTCTAAATGAGGATCAGTCTCTTCAAATATTTTTTCCTTCTTACCCTGATGCTGTATTTGGAAGCATGCATTAAATCTTGTATTGGCTCAATCAGCTGGTGCCACTCTGCCTCCCCACAGCCAGAAGGACAAGCGGACAGGTCGTTTTCTGCTTTATTAAGAGATTTGAAGGTCAGAGCATCAAAATGGTAATTTCAATCAGAGCCAGTCTCGCTGCTCAGCAGACTAACGGAGCTGCTGTAGGTGGTAGATCTTAATACATGCAGAGGCTGTGATCTAATTCTGAGCACTGCTTGTTGGGTCAGATCTGGTTGAGTCAAATTGCGATGCATCAGCCCATCTGGTCATTCCTGAGAGGTTGCCTCCCACTTAGGTGGCAGCAAATAAAATACAAAGAAGGAGGGAATTGGAGACCTTGCTTTGCTGAACAAGCACAAATTTCTGCATTGAGGATTAGCACTTAGAAAATAATCCACTCTTGCCTTTAGTGTAATCTCAGCAGACACACTAAATTCAGTGTCGAAGCCCTTGCAGGTACTGTCAAGTACCAGACATAGGCACTCCTTGCAAATGGATGGGAGTAGAAAGCAGGGACTGGAAGAAAGAGAATAGATTAATTTCCTATCGTCTTTCAATTAATCCTTGTGCCAAATAGCACGATGTGGACTACAAGAGGAGACTGTTAGGAATTCACAGTTTTATCTAAAAAGGAGAGAGGGATTGCAATGGCTTGATTTCATGTGTAAATATAACACTTTATTCTGACAGTATAATAACTAATGAGGATTTGTAGGTACTTGAAGAAAGAGGAGTATATTTTAAACAAATATACATGAGTTTTTAGAACCCTACTTACAGCCCTCCCCTGATGCACAGATCTGTGCCCAGCTCCAGCACACTAACAATAGCAGAAACAGCAATTATATAGCAACTGTGAATAACATTTTTCAAGACACTGTGGGTACAGTATAAGGAGAAAAAAACCAAGCAAACAAATTAGCGAAATGAAAGCATAGCACAGCACTTAATCACAGAGTTGTCTCATTTAAGTCAGTGGGTTCACTCATTTTTGTATAATTATGCATGTTTTTAAGATGTGCTTGGTATGTCACAAGACTGTGTAATCTTATAATTGCAGCTATCCATTTCCCTTATGTTTGCCCTACCTTTGGAGAAAATAATATGCTTTTGTTACTGGTCATGGGTAGCTGACACAGGAGGTGTGGGCTTGCAGCAAGAGCTGGTAAACACTGCAATAGACGAACAGCCACAAAATCTTAGTTAAAAAATAACTAATTATTGCTGAAGAGATGGTAAATTACAGACATTGCTTGATTCCAGTGATACTACAGCAACCCTGCAGTAGACAATGAAGGTGGCGGGTAAATGGTTTCTGCCACCTTCATTGTACACTGCAAAAGCAGAAACCAGTGGAAGCAGGAGCAGGTAGGTGTAATTACACGTGGGAGCTCTGGCGAAGGAGTGCAGGTGGTAGGAGAACAGTAGTAAAATGATGTGTTTTATGTTACTGGTGTCCTGTCTTTTATTTACTTTAGTCTGCTGGCAGGATGTTTGTCTGCAAACATTACCACAAAACACTTGAAGTGGAATAAAAGTAACTTTTATTGAAGGAATTTAAAAGTAGTCTCTGGAAAACATGCAAGAAACACCATGTGGACTCCACATCTTCTTCAAAGTAGAGCAAACACAGTGGGGATCTCCTACTGTCACCAAAACCAAATCCAAACTACACCTTTTAATATTTATATAATTGAAAGTACAAATCCTGCTTGCTGCTGGAAAGTGCTAAAATTTCATGACAGCAAAAGACATCTTTTCAAACTTGTAATAACATCAAATTAATCCCTTAGTTTTGGCATAAATCAGCAATATCAGAACAAAAGTGCTTACCACGTATGGCAAAATATAACTTTCCATTCTTCAGACTAATTAGAGAGGCAGCTAGTAGCACCACTATGGTTCTTTCAGTATTTCCACAATAAACCCCCCTTTTCAGGGCTTTATAACTTGGCTGTAAAAAATTAGCTTCAGGCTGAAGCTTGGCATACCATGGTTTGCTCCAGCAGCAAATCATGCTGTGCGTGTGGTTATGTGTGTGGTTTGTTGATTGTTTCCTAAATACAAATTTTTATTAAAATTAGTTTTGCCACTTCTTGGAAGACAATAATAAAATAAATGAATTTTCAAATTAACATAGTTACATTCTTTGGCAGGCTCTTGAAGCAAGTTGTTAAAAGTATGGAGGTTTAAGGTGTGAAGCATAGAACCTTGTGATGCTTTTTTGTTTGAAATTAAATCATCTCAAGGGAAATTTGAAAACAAGTTATTGCACTTGCATGATGAATTTATTTCACAGGGTGTGATCCTGACTCCAAGAAAGACACCAAGCAGCTTTGATGGAAAAATGTTCAAAAAAGGAGCTCACGTGAGGGCACATAGCCCCTGACGCCCTTGGAACAGCTGTGCCAAAGAGAGGATCAGTGTCCCCTGAGCTGCAGAAGTGTCCAGGTCACTAAACGCTCAAGTGGAGCAGCCGTCAAGGCTCTTCTCCACTTTGCTTGTAACAGTGGCAACGTCAGCCTTTCCCAGGCTAGTGTCACAGATCAGAGTAAGTCATCTCTTAAAGTTTTTAGAAACAAAACCACTGTTTGTTGTATTTACGTATTATGGATGACCTCAGTGCATTATTGCTTCAGAAGTGTTCACATAACAAATTATATCCACCAATTTTGCATTGAGCTAACAAGCATAAATAATCTTGACTGCAAATGCTTCTGTTTCAGCTTCACTGTGGTCTGTAGGAATGCTCAAGGAGTCAGGACACTACTATGCGCCTGGAAACACTGCAGTATAGAAAGAGAAGTGGAAGTATTTGAAAGCAAATCAGAAAGACTGGTAAGGTGGGCAAAGCTGACCAATTTTTTTTCATTGAGTTTTCCTTACTTTAGTGCAGTTTAGATTTTGCTGCATGTTTTGGGGTTTTTTTCAGCATTTTTAGAAGTGAATAATAGTTGATTATTTAAAAAAAGATAGGTAAAATATGCAAGCCTTGGAAGCTAAATTTGCTTCTTCCAAGGAAGAAAATAAGAGAAATACTCTGAAAACATATAGGAGAGGGAGAATATCATCAATATGCACTAACACGCTCTTCAAATCATTCTTCAATATAAGTGTCACGAAGAAAACTAACAATCCACATCCAGTATTTTTCAATCAATGAACAGTTGAAGATGAAAATTAATATTATAGAGTAGAATAACCAATTATAAGCCAACTCAAAAGTCTATTCATCATGGACTCATTTTTGCAAACAGTGGATGAGACTTGAAAAGGGGAGAAAGCAAGTGAGTAAGCAGCACTGAGCCAACTCCCCAGGTTCTCAAGCACAGAGCTTTGTCACTCCCTAAAAGCAGAGTTTATGACTGATGAACAGTAAAATATTTGGGCTCAGCCATCTCCCCAAGTACAAGGAGTCAGCTAAGAGAGCTGCCTCTTAGCTCAGGCTCTCCATCAATCAACAGAATTTGGTTCCAGCTTTAATTTTCTCCCAGAGTAGCTGCCAGGATATCCTTGAACACATAAACCCAATTAAGCCAAGCTAAACTGATCATTAGGCTTTCAAGTATGTGTCTGCTGATATTTTATAAGGATGTAGTCTGCTTAAAGTTTCACCTCCTGCAGCCACTCATGGTTGACCCTGGGAGTCCACTGAAACAACAGACTGAGGCTCCTAAATTCCTGGGAGAGTCTTTGAGTGTCTCACAATTAGAGAGGCTGCCCAGACCACTGTGGCTAATGTGAGAATTGCTCCAAATTTCTCTTCACTCTTTCCAGCTGCTGAGGTAGCACCTACTCGGAATAGCTGGTATGACTTTGGCCTACACCTGTGGGCAACCTAAGAGTGTGCAAGTGGGAATGCATGTGGCACCATTTGTCACCTTGAGGACTGGTTTAAATTTTCTGATTTATTTTCCCATTACAAAAAAATGATAATGCTCTGGCTGTGACTGTGCAGTTTTTGTTCAGCAAGACTAGCACCCAGTGGAAAGCAAACAAAATCTAGTGCTTAGTGTCTCCCTTCACCACCACCACCCCCGCAATCCCAGCTTAAATAGAAAACTCACCTTTACACAAACACGTCTAATTCTCCAGAATTACATGCTGGCCCAGAACCAATGAAACCAAATAAACTGAATTTTTGGAATAGCGAGGGTATGCATTGCTCCCTAAGCCTGCTGCTTTCCACTGACCCTACACAGCCAGCTTTGTGACTGTGTTGTCAGAAGCCAGTTTCACTTACCCAGGCTAAGAAATCAACATCAGTTCTGCTCATCTGAGCTTTGTTTTCTGGTAAGGTTAGTTCATACTTAAATATGATGCAGGGCTAGGTGAGCAGACACATTGGAGAACACCTAGAGGGATTTTATAGACAGCCAACCAAGACCACAGCTAGTCTCCCATATCCACTTTTGTCTGTCTTATTAGAGAACTGCTGAGCATGAAGACATTCTCCCGCTTTAAATGGTGTATGTGTTTTTTTATGCTTTAGTAGATCTTCTGTGATAGTAAATATCTCATGTACAGTTTTGCTTCAAGAGGTGTTTGTTGTCTTTGATTCCCTTCCGGCACTACTCAACAGCTTGCAGGCTCAAGTCCTAAATTTGGGAGTCAAGTCTTAAGACTCAAGTCTTAAATTTGGGGATGTGCTGACTAAACTATGTGACTAACCAAATGCAGTCAAAAACATGTGGCCCCGCTCTTCATGATGGAATGCTGGAAAATTAAAAGAAAGGAATGTAAACATTTATTAGCACATCCCACTTGGAAAAAAACCACCCAAAAATTATTTTTACGTGCAAAAATTAATGTATTATAGTAGAGGAAGAAAATTTACAAATATCTTTTGTGGATCAGTAGGATTTTCAGGCCATCAATATCCATGCTATTGTGCTGTCATTGCCTAGGACTGTATGGCCTCTATAGCTTCATGTGCTGAATAAGCACTTCCTAATATTTAAAGATATCCTTTGCCTATTTGAAATCCCTTTGCTTGTTCTATTTTTTTTCCTGAAAGACACTGTCTGATTCCTTTTTCTCCTGCAGTTTCAATTTCTTTATTTCTACAAGAATCTCCTCTGTGATCTCTGCAACATTGCATACAACCCAACTGAATGGGGACCAAAGATTTGCTGCTAGTGACTTTGCTGAGATCACAGGAGGGTGAAGAAGGACAAAAATCAAGCTAGACCTTGGCTGCACAATGCTGGCTGCTAAAGGAAATACATACAGAGGACTGAAATCAGAGATGGCGTTAAGAGGTAAGTCAGGGCAAGTACCTGTGTCATAAACTAGTCTGAGTTAAATGATCAAAACTAAAGAGGAAATGAGGTATAATGAAAAGGGAAACACAGCAAATGATAGCACAAAATATATTCCTATTGCATTTTGGCTCTCAATTGTCAGTAAATGTGTACCTTAGGTTGAACCTGACCCAACACTGCATGGTTACATCATGACTTCTGTCACTGCCTGTGCCTGGTCCTGCAGTAAGGCAGGATTTGAAAAACAGGAAGGCAGAGTAGTAGTTTTTAAAATGTATATATTTGTATTTTTAAAAATCTCATAGTATTCTTCATCAAAATCTAATAATTTAAAACCAACCAGTAAATATGGTGGAGATATATATATATATTTGTAAGTGATATGAATGTAGTTAATACTGCCTGCAGTGCTACACTTAGGTATTACTTCCTTGGGAAATTCTAAACTAAAGCCGACTTGGTGGCTTGTACCATTCTGACAGCCAACAGGAAAGAGCAGAGAACATCCCATCACAGAATTGGCACTTACTGCCTTTACCAAAAGCTTATATGATTGCAATGTACCAGTTGCATTGTCCAGAAGGTCATCACAAGTTTTCCTCATCAGTTTGTGTTCTCCAAACCCTCCCAGGTCATGCTGGCATGGAACAGAGTAACTTTGGGGAAGTCAGAATGTTGTGCTACTGATGAATTTGCCCCTTTGCAAAAAGAGACTGATACCCCTCTTTTTCCTCTCTATCTCTCTCCAGCAGGAAATTTTCATTTCCAATCCAATGTCTCATACAAATCTCTTCACCCTTTTGTCTCATGCTCTCAATCTCACAACGAAGAACAAACGCTAAATCCTACAAAACAACATAAGGGAGATGCCAGTTATGATTAGGCTAAAATTAACACACTCTCCCATTGTATGTTAATGCTTTGTGTACATCATGCATGCAGCTAAAGCAACAGATAGAAAAATAGTCTGGGAAAGGGGAGAAAATTAAGTTCATAGCAAAGACTATGTTTCCCCCAACCCAAAGCATTTAAATACTGGGAATTGCTTAATTCTTTCACTCTAAAAGAGTTTCCCTCCCAACTCTATCAGACAACTTTCTGCTAACCCTGGCTCTGCTTTTAGTTATCAACTTGCTTTTGCTATGCTGTTCATAAGAAAAGAAACCGAACAGACAAGAATGGAAAGCAGAGTTAGATAAGTATCTGGTAGTTTCATGAGAAGCATATTCTAGAGAGCAGCAGCAATCTAGATAAGGTTCAGCTTTCCTTTGTTCTTGATTTAAGGACAGTTGTTTGGCAGCTCCACACTTCCCATGTATAGTTTACAGTTTATGCATGAACATAGGTTTCCTCCCCGAGTAGCATCCCACAAAGAAACAAGTAATGATGGAAAAAGTTTGAGGACATATTTGTAAGTTATAAGAATCAGATGCATCCATAGTGATATATTTTATATGAAGATTTTTGAAGCAGCCGTTTTACTCTCATGTGCAAGAAATGCAAAATGTTTTTGGGGATTTTTTTTGGAGCTAGTAACTATACAGACAGGTATGCTGGAATGGGGAGGGACAAACAAATCTAAATATGACAGATCTGTACAGAGAGCTGTTAGTATGCCAGATCTTATTACAGAGCTGTGGGAGGCCTTGTACACTACGTACCAGCTCTATGGGGACCTCCATATTTAAAAGGATGAAAAAAAATGTGATTTGAAAAACCCCTCATGGGCAGCCTTCAAAGGCACAGACAGGTTCTGACTGGATTAACATTTATTGACTGTTTAAGCCTGCTTTTTTGCTTCAGGACAGAGATACACGAATTTAATTGCAGAGGCTGTTCTGCCAACTGATCACCAGAGTGGCAACCAAAGCTTTACTAATCGGTCCTTCATTAAAGAAAAGTCTCTATTACAAAATAAATTAAGCATGCTCTGATCCCAACCTGCAGGTCCAATGGCGTTACAGCAAAGTTTAGGCTGTTAGAGCACTGAAAAACTTATTAAGGTTTAGCGCTGATATAGCACTTTTGTATTGATTTTACAATACACAGGTATTATGATTTATGGAGTGCTAGTGTCACTCTAACAAGCTGAAGGACACACAATATCATCTCCAACATCATTAAAATTCAGAAGCCTCTAGAACTAACTCATCAACCACCGTGCATTGTCACAGGCTATAGAGCTGTATTCTGGTTGGAAAATGCCCTGAGCTTCCCGGACAGTTGTCTTCGGGAATAATTTAATTAAAAAACAACAACAACAACAACAAACAAACAAACAAAGAAAAATAAAAAAAAAAAAAGGGGGGGGGGGAGGAGAGAATTCAAACCCTGAGTGTGTTTTAAAAGCTGACTGTGAATGTCTAGTTCCTGTAATCTCATGGCACTGTTCTTTCCCATCGCCTGTACCGAACTAGGTTGTTCTGACTTCTGCTGCCAGCACTACCGCGCCGGAGAGCGCCAGGGCTACAGGAGATGGCTGGGTGATCCCAGCCAAAGGGGACACCCTCGGTGACAGCCGTGCGCTGTTCTGCCCCGTTCAGTGTCCCCGCTGTTTTATTTTGCCGAAGTTTGGGTCCGCACCGTACCCCAGCCCTCCTGCCCGGGCGGCCGCTTTCGCCCTTTTCACAGAAAAAAAAAAAAAAGCCAAACCCCGGCGGTCCCGCATGGCGCTCCTTTCCGCCTGGTGCGGACAAGCTGCAGAGCCGCCGCCGGCAGCGGCAGGAGCGGGAGGGCGACCCCGTCCCCGCCGCCCCGGCCCGGCCCCGCCGCCCCGGCCCGGCCCCGCCGCCCCGCGCCCGCCGGGCGGGCGGTTCCGCGGTGCGCTGGGGACCCCTGTCGGCCACCGGCCGCAAGGGCGGGCCGGGCAGCGCGGGGGAGAGACCGAGCCGTGAGCCGCGCCAGCACCGCCGAGAGCTGCCGCGCTCCTCTGGACACGTGTTCCATTCAGCTCAGGTGCGTGCCTGCCATCCCATTCGAGCCGCTGCTCCTGGGCCCCGGTCCTGAGCTGGTAACGCCAAGCTGGTGTTTAAGAGCTGGGAGGGGAACACGCTGAGTAGAGACACAATTTTGCCTTTCTTCTGACGCTCTCCAAGCGCAGGAAATTCTCCTCCCAGAATCTTATAACTGGGATGACAATAGTACCTATAGCATTGGACCGTGTCTGGGCTACCTGGGCTACCAAGACATTGGACTGTGTCTTGGCAAAATCCTGGTTTGCTATCCCACACTGCACTAAGTAGTCACAGTTTGTAATTATGTAAATAGGAATCTTCAATCCCAGTTCTCTTTTGTGTTACTATTCATACGTCAATGGCATTTACACCAATGCTACCAAATCATTAAAAAAGGGGAAGTAAGAACGACAGTACAAACCACCTGAGTACCAAACCCATTTGTTTTTAATGAGGCAGTGCATGATGCCAGGTATCATATTATAAGCATTTCTATTCTTTTACTTGGTGATCACTGGTAGCTGTTATTTCCCACCTCTATTAATGAACAATGTTATATGGTTATTACATTTACTATGCGAATATAATCAAGTATAGAAACATGCATTCTACTCCCACTCTTTTGTGTGCACAGCTCCCCTTACAAGCTGTGTGAATGTTTCATGTGAAAGGACTTCAAAGTTGGGTAGCTGGGTAGCTAAGCTTATTAGAAAGCAGCCTTTTCTGAGGTGTTTCAAAGTGTCCTAAAAATTGGCAAAGCCTTAAGATGTGCCTCATATTTCTGTTTGGCTTATATGTATTCATTTTTTCTCCCCAATTCTGAAATATCTAAATATTTTTAGCTTTGAGTATTCTTGAAAATGCCATTTAGTTATAAAATACTTCCTAAATTATTTTTCTCCTTAACATTAAACTGTAACTTATTGATTATTTTTATCTTAAATTACCCCTAAATCTCTTCAGATTTACCTCTTACACTAATGTAAGTCTCAGTTCAACCAGGAAAGTCTTCTGATCTCAAATTGCAGAAGTACCATTACCATCAGCATAAACAAGATTGGGAGCAGTCAATAATAGGTGAGTAATACATGTAAATGACTAAATGAAAACCCTCACGAAAGTCCAAATCAGCATTTCTCTCTGCTGAGAATTGCAGTACCCTCCTTTTTTGGATCTCTTACAAATCTACTAAGACTCAAGCAGTCCTGCAAAATGCTGCTCCAGTGCATATAGATAAGTAACAGCTAAAAGAATAAATTAAGTCTTCTCTAAAATGATTATAATGTATATATCAAAGATTAGAGGTTTTTCAGACCCGTGTAAATGAGCACTAGTCAGTGGCTTATTAGAGTGGTAGAAGTTGTTTATATTTTTGTTGCTTATGTTTTTAATGGCATATTATTTCTAAGGAGGGAAGAAAAGGCTTTTCTTTCCAGTATAGCCAAAGACGCCTGATTGCAAAATTCAATCAGTCCTAAAATTAAAATTAGGAGGCTGGATCAGCATGAAAGCAATTGTGCTATAAGTCAGCGTTAAGATGTTATTGATAGAAAAGCTAATGCAATACATTTTCTTCTGTCACACGTTTCTGGCCCAAAGCAATTTGCCAACTAGCTAACCACCTCAGCATAAACACCGGGGAGCCCCGCTGGGTCCTGGAAATCCCGCTTGTCTGCAAGTGCACAATATACAAGGCAAATCTCCATAAAGCTCGGTGCCACAGTTGAATACAAACACTCCTCAGGTCCTGCTGTGACTTGGCATACCCCACTGGACAGCTGGAAACTGAGAGGAAAGGAGCTGCTGCCAATAACGGGTTACAAGGGATTGTCGGTGCAAAGTTTCTTGGAAACAGGCAGTGACTGATGTTATTATTTTGTTGGAGGATACTGATGTGATACATAAGATATATACAATGATACATGGTTGCATTTGATATATATTTGACAGGATATACAGTATAACAGCACTTTTTTGATACAATCCATGTGCTTTGGCTAGGAATTAAACCCTGACAAAACCAAACAGAATTTTTCCCAACCTTACATTTTTACGTAATATAATTCTGGATATCAGATACTGCCCTAAATGCCATTTTATTATGTATATTGAAAAGATTTAGTATGCTAAGGGTCATGAATGTGTATCTAACACCTTTGCAACTGTAGATAGATTGCATACAGTCGATCTTTCATTTTTTTTACTTGGAACTACTTGCAATGAATTGCTACCGGCGATCATTAAAAAAAGATTGCTCTTTTTATGTAGCTCGAATATACAAAATGCTACTTATCTGCATTCCACTGTAAAGAATGCTTCAAAGACTATTCAAAGATATAAATGAAACCGCTAACCTAGCGATTGGCATACTCTATCATCATTAGTCTAATGTAATATAATCTTTAATGTAAAGAAGCTACATTTTCTAACCCCAAATAAAAGCCCAGCATTCTCTATGTGTTATAATAAATTAATGCAATAAAAATAGTTACACTTATCCTCTAAAGAAGCTTATTAAGCAGACTGCTAGTGCTGCAAAATTCAGCATACAGTAAACAATACTTTTTTTGTTAGAATAATGACTTACGGTTTATTCTTTTATACTGTCTAGCACTTGGGGAACACATCCATTTACCAAAATAATACCAAATTAGTACTGCAAATATTGAAATCAGACCTTTCAGACTAACCAGTGGCCTAATTTTCTCTTCAATCTGCTCTTAATCTCAATTCATCAATAACACTGCCTTATTATAGGACTTTGACAGTGAGCTAGAGCTTTTGATAAATTATACATCTCAAGCCAGATTTAAAATTTGAAGCTCAAGTGCTAATTATCTGTACAGACCTAGTTAATAACGAGATTTCTTGTTAAGTATCTGATCACAGCATGGGCATCATTTGTCAAGAACCTCAAGTCTACCTTGGAGACTAGCTCTTCGAATTCTCCCTTGCCTACCATATGTAAAATTGGGATCTTTGTTTCTATAATAACCTTTTATTAGGAAGCTGACATAATGATTAAGTTCGCTGTAGACACATACAATGAGTTAGACAATTACCCTTGCTGCTTTAAACTACTCAGGCTCCTAGCAAGACAAAATAATTAATATTGAATTTTAATTTGATGTGTTCCACATTTAAACCCCAATTTGCAAAGTACACCTGGAAGGCTGCCGCTGTTTCCTTGCAGTTTGTGCTGATGAAATAAAAGCTCCTGCAGTTAGAATGTAAAAGCACAGAAGGCATGATGCACCACAATCACTTCTCAGTGGAGCAAAGAATTTTCGAGCATTAATGGGAAAGGTAATTACCTAGGTCTAACTTTATAGCCTTTTCTCTAATGAAACTATAATCTCCCAGGCCTACATGGTTTAAGTATTTACATGATTTTAACGATTTCACTGCCATAACAGTTTTCACACATGGTAATTTAAAAACTCAGAGCCTTAAAACAAAGATGCTAATTATATTTCTATATTTTTATTATTGAAATAAAATTGGACTGTGTGAAGTGACAGAACCATAATAAAAACAACCATGCACTGCGTTGCCTAAGTGGAAGGGGCGTGGGGGCATATTTGTTTGCAAAAAAAGAGGCTCCTGAGAGCCTTCCCAATAGTACCTGTTAACTGGGCCGAGGGGCTTAGTTCCCCTGAGCTTTGGCAGTGGGACAGAGCATACCATGTGCTCTGAGGACCCTCAGTCTCTCAGACTTCAGGCAAAACTCCCATTGTGCCAGCTTGTGTAGTCCTTCCCTTATTAAAATACAAATGGTTCTCAACTGTAATCACCTAAAGGCATATCACATCCCTACAGTACCGGCCTTGTAAGGTG
Organism: Manacus candei; assembly: GCF_025592945.1. NCBI lineage: Eukaryota > Metazoa > Chordata > Aves > Passeriformes > Pipridae > Manacus > Manacus candei. The sequence continues at coordinate 13,783,172 of NW_026138071.1, read as the reverse complement.
GAGTCTTGGAGCCCTTCCTCTACACTAGTCCAGTCCTCTCGTGCTAGCATTACTGCAGTCCTGATGGCAAGTGCTTCCTCCCACATATAGATAAACTGAGCCTGAAACATTTGGGGAAATGAGCTTATTGCCTGGAGGACTGGACAGTGCAGCTATTTGCAGGGTGTACCCTGTAATGGGGTTCCAGTTTTTCAGAGTGGTGCCTGGAGCACCTGACAGGGTGGGACAGGGCTCCCACCCAGATTACGTCATCTAGTGTTTGCAGCCTTTGCAGAGTTCCCTCTTCTCCCTGCTGGCCTCTGCCTTACTTTACTGAGCAGCTTGGCTATCACCTCACCTCTGTGTCAGATATAGGTTGGAGGGGTGTAACACCACTAGTAAAGATGGTTTTCCCAATGACCTCAGCTCCAGGGTTGGGACCCCGGCAAGCACCCTGCCTTTACTCAGCTCTAGTAAGGTTGGATGACGTCCTCCAGCCTTGGCTTTTGTCTGTGCTCAGAAACTTCATACCTTTAAACAGCTGAAGTCATTGCTGCTACACTTTCCAGGGCAATCTAATTTGATGTTCATCATCATGGCACAGCTTTATTTTCCAAAACCTGCTTACATCTCCTAGCTGTGGGCCTCAGGTGCAAAGTTTGGATCCGTATAAAAATTCAAACTTCCCAAAAACACAGGTGTGGGGATGGCTAATATAGATACCTTCTGATTATTATCAGCTCGTAAGTGCCACAAAATGACACATCTAAAGAGAAAAATCTGAAGCTACTTGGCTGACAGGAAGGTGAGTCTCAACACTCATTTAGAGTGTCAGTGGGGAGCCAGAATTTCCATTTTGTAGTAAATTCAGACAATTGAGATTTTTTCAGTTCCTTACTGAAATGAAAAAACAGGAAGATAAAAATAGATTTATCAAGATTATTTTTCTGTCTAATTCACTGCTGCTGGTCTGAAAAAATAAGTCGAGACTGTAAGTAGTATCTTTTGGGTCATAAATTTTAGTGAAAGATGCTGTAAGAAAATATGTGGTAGAACAACCTCAGAGAAGTAAGCTTTGCAAATCCCTGGGGAGTATTGGGACTGAAGGGTGAAACCATGGACAAAGAAACACAGACAACTCAATATGATGACCAAACATGGATTTCTGCTTCGGCCCCTGTTACAATTGTGTTGTTGTAAGAAAGACCAGACAAGATCCTTGGATGAAGCCGCATGGATCCTTTCAGCCTGGGGAGGCAAGTATCATTAGTTAACCTGGCACCAAAGGAAGAAGCAAAGGGGCTGCCAGGCTGGGAGGAGCAAGGATGTAGTGCTGGACTGTGTTTGTTTTTTTTTTTCTTTCAGAAAAGAAAAAATTATAATCCCCTTCTCTGCCTCCGCTCAAGGAGGACACTGCAGACCAGGAGTGAGATCATATAGCACAACAGTGATGATGGCAGGTAAAAGCTGCTTTTCATATGTTTCCAGCTCACAAACTGGGCTATATCATTCAGGGGGAAAGACCTTTTAGTCTTCTTATCTCTTAGCACTGTGAAGGAATACACCAGGATGCTGGATACTGAGGGAGAAGCCTATCATCCCAATTTAAGGATGTCAACACTGGGAAAATGAAATGCATTATTAGTTTGAACATTAGTAGAGATTTTATATTACAGGATTCCTTTTGCATTTGAAAGCATAGATTTACAGTAGCAGGCAGATGTTACAAAAGATGAAATAAGAAGATGCATTGTTAGGATGGTAAAAAATGACAGACATCTTCCTTAGCTACTCCAGTATAGCCATTCACTAGCAATGTTGCCTAATTAGCCTCCACCTCTTACCCCAGGGAAGAACAGCTCCGAGAGCTCCTGCTTTTCTGCTCTTCCTCTTCAATATGATAAACAAAGGCAGCCAAAGCAGCTGCTCTAAGATGCTGGCTTCTTCAAAGGTGAGAACAGAGTGAACTCTTTCTACTGCTTACTTACTCCTAGCTTGCAGATAATATAGTTTATATTATATAATATATGTATATTCCTCCCTAGTCTCTGAAAACATCTCGATTACCATTGCTACTGAGTACTTGAAGAAGTAGATTTGTGCCTTTTGAAGAGGCTTTGGAAACCTTATGTTTCATGGTATGAGAAATATGAAAACTTCTTTGTAGATTCATGACTGTTTCTTCTTTTAAGTTTTATACAAAGAAGAAAAATATTATTCTACAGAATAAGTTATTCAGATTAGGAAATTTCTATCAAAAAATTCTTGTTAGTTTTAGAAAGAGGTCCTTTCTGGGTTCACATCACAATTAAAGATTACTTTACAGCACAGATCTTGCTGAACTGAAAGTCAAACCGTGCATTTTAGGTATGTACAAATAATGCAATAATCAAGATGATAGATGTAAGACAACACTGAGATATAAAGTTTGTTTTAACTGTGTGAAAAAATATTAGAATTTCAACACTGTGCAGCAATATAGAAAATTCACAAATATTTACCAATGCACAAAGGCAACACAAATCAAACATCCCCTTTTTAATTAAGACATGCATTGGATTTTTCAGACATCGTATTACTGCGCACTAAAACAGCCCAAATCACTTATCAAAAACACTGCCAATGAAAAAACCAGGTTTGTCACTTTGCTGGTGGTCTTAGCAGATAAAGCAAAATTGCCCCTATACATCATCCTTAAAAGAAAGACAATACCAAAGGGGAAGCTGCCAGAAGGTGCCATTTTCAGATGTCAAGATAAGGGATGGACGTCTGAATTAATGCAAGACTTGTTGCATGTTGTCTGTAACAGGCAACCTGGTGCCCTGCTAAAGCAGACAGTGATGCTTGTGCTTGGATGCATTTCTAGGGTGTATAACTGAACGAACCTAAAAGTAACTTAAGAAAACAAATACTAGTCAGATTATTCCTGAAGACAACTGTTGTGGGTTCTTGATGGTGCCGTAAGCAATCCTTTCAAAGCTGTGTGGAGAAACAATGCAGAGATTGGATGCTGGGGGTAACAGTCCATCGGAAAAATCCATTAACCATGAGGGCATAAATCGAGAAGCCACCTTTGGCCCTCCTGGGACAAGGCCTTCTGGAAAGAATAACTAGTGTCTGTGTCGTGAAAAGACTGTGTAAGTATCATATGTCAGATACCAAGGATGGGAATGTTGGTGCCATTATGCAGAACAACAAGGTTAGTGGGCATTGCAAGAAGCAATGACAATATTAACAGTAATGCTAAGAGATGCAGTGATCATAGGGGTGGGTAACTGTTTCATTGGCATAAAAAGTGCCCACTAGGGCTTGGGCGGTTTTTGACACATAAGGAAGTACAGGTTTGGAGAAGAATTTTTTTGTATCATGTATAATTGTGACAAGTGTTAAGATTACAAGGAGTGGTTGTCTACAAAGCTACCTATACTCTTGGGAGCAAGGAAAGGACATTTGGGGAGGCTGTGATGCATCCTTAGCTTTGCTAGGGCTTGCATGTAACATCTTTCTGTGTGTGGTTAGTACTTGGGTTTGCTGGACTTAAACACATTAACCAAGACTATCTGAAACCCCAGTTGTGTTTAAGGGTAGATTTCCACCTATTATGCCATTTTGAAAATGGATGGAAATGAATCGATTTCATTTTTACAATAAAATCTTGTCTGAGCATCCAAGAAATTAAAATTAATGTTATTCTGGCCATGAACTTTTCAAAGAAGTTACTGCCCAGCAACTGAAAACCTCTTGAAAGTGTCATTCTTGAGCTGAAGAGCCTACCTGTCCTGGCACAAGCACAAACTTGCTGTTAGCTGGTCACCTTGTGCTGGAGCCTTCTCATGGAAGAGCTATCAGAACATGGAGTCTCATTAAGTTCTCTGTGTACCTCATCTTGTTTAGACAGATGAAGGGTCCAGAGCAGAGGTACCTGCAAACAGGATGCCTTGGTACCCTGTAGCTCAGAATCACAGAATCAACTATATGGAGAAGATCTCTGCTGCATCACCACAGCACTGCAGAGCCAGCAGGAACAGGAGAGTCATGTGCTATCACTGTAAAATCAGTCCTGTGATGCTCCTGCCAATGTTAAGGCTGTCATTTCTACAAAGCCTTGATATGTTTTTAAACAACTAAAATCTACAGAATTACCATCTCTTCCCTAACACAAGCGTAAATCCTGAAAACTTCTCTTATACTGGGAGATGGGACTGAGAGCATCTTTGTCTATACTGAGAGTACTGAAAGCAGAATTTAAATGTGAGTCATATTCCTTCATCTGTAACATAACCATGCTTTAGTTGGCCCTAGAGCTGGCTTCAAGGAAAGAGCATTGTAGTGTTAAATATATTTAACTGTTAAATCTTTAACTGAATTTTCACTGGTCATGTACAAAGCCAGAGTAATACCTGCGCTACATTTCCACTGACTTACACTCTTCACAAATGAAAGCTGGTGAGACGACTTGCTAACTAGTGCAGTAATTAATCTTCAAGAGGGTAGAAGTACAGCATTAAATTGGAGCTCAGGTTACAGAGATGAAATCAAATGAACAAGTTCAGTATCTCTAACATCTTACCACTTATTTCACAAACTGTCTGAGTACATCAAGAAATTTAATTAATTCTGAGATTCCCTGATCAATTGCAGAAAAAAAAGACAAAACACAGAGTATGGCAAAAGAGTTCTAATCAGACTGACCTGCTACATGGCACCAGAATCATCAGTATACCTTATATGCATGCTGCAGATGATATACTGTCTCTGCATCAGACTGTGTTGAAATTCAGACCTTCACCACAAGTTCCGGTACTCAGAAGGGCATTTGTAAGAACCTGAGAAGACATCAACCGGTCAATTTGTCAAGTAAAAATTTTTCACTGTTAAACTTTAAATATAAAACAAGTTTCTCACAGAATGCAAGACACTCCCAGCACTTACAAGCTCTTTTCATGGATTAGCTAAGATTTCTGTGCTGGCCAGCATCTGCCCCAGTATAAAACCTGACAAAGCTGAATCCTACAGACAGTTTAGGCCTCTGTGGAGGAATGACTGAAGCTTGAAACTGGTCTGGGTGGGAAAGAAGGACCTTATTCCCACCATGGTATTTGACTAGACAAATGGGTTTGCCTTGTCCCCAGCCAAGAGCTTTGCAGAGAGTAGTGTCACACCAGGTCTGTGTCTGTCCTTCCCCAGGGGAAGCTGCCTGAGTACCACAAGAGCAGCAGGTCAGGCCTGGCTTGAGGAAGCACCTTCAGGTTCTAGTTTAATTACCTGCTCTTTTGACTTCTGCAGGAGAATGGAAGCATTTTTTTGAGAGGTGAGACTTCAGAGAGAAATCATGGTGTGCTGGGGAGTTTAAGTGGGGCATGGTTTATTTACTTCTCATTTCTCCACATAGCAGCTGGGCTTCGTATCCCAACTAATTTAGGTAGGATGCTTGTTTTTATTCCATTAACTTGCAGTATGAATGTCACCAACCATAGCTGATAGCAGTGACCACTGCCAGAAAGTCACCAACACTTTTATGTTTGTAGATTCACGGTACTCCTTATTATGCCTGCAAAACACATAGCAGTGGATCCACACTATTTATTCTAGAGCAGGAGCTACTTAATGCTTAACTATGTTAAAAATGCAAAAGTGAAAAAAACTGATTTTGCCTCCATCTCTCCAACAGCTGCCGTCACTGGGGAAAGACTAACTTCAGAGCCTGTGACAGCGTTTTCTGATGACCTATTGGCACATTAGAGACTTACATGTTCACCTGGAGAGGAGCACACCTGTTCAGTCAACCCATGTGCGTGATAATGTATGATAATTGTGCATCAGTGCTTCTGGGGACTCTGTCATTGCACCCAGACTGCTGAGAGATCGTCCCATCTATAATGCCTGTGTAAGTGAGGTCCTACACATTGAATAATGTTGCAGCTTGCTTGTTACTCTTTTCATATACTTATTTTGGTAAGAAGAAGTTGACAAGATCATAAGCTAAATTCTCAAAGATATTTTTTAATTCAGAAGAGCTTTAACAACCTACAGTAGCTGAGAACTTGGCTAGTTTTCTACATCATTTTGGTTGTTTAAAGACCATGCAGAATAATGTTTTTTCTTTAGAGGCTGATAAGTTCAGTCTTCTGAAGAAGCTGTTGACTACCATTAGTAGTGGGTTCATTTGTTCTCTGCTGGACACTGTCAGCCAGCAGGGGTTTAGGCTGTTGTGCAGCTCCCAGCTCAATTATTTCTTGGGGCTCTTTGTTTAATATAATGGGGTCAAATTCAGACTGTAGGTGGCTGATGATTTCTGGTCCAATTTACAATAGCCTGTCTGCAAGCCCACCTTGAATCCAGTTAATCTCTTTCGTAAAAAAAAGTGAAAACTCTGCAAAGTGTTCAGGTTTGGTCCAATGTTTAGTTTTTATAATGTGAGCTGATTAGCAGTTTTTCCTGTTCAGAGTGGTTCTGACATATTTATGCAGCTGTGTTTTTAGAGGAATTATTTTTATTTCACATATTGTAATGCACTGCAATGGGAAGTCTTTCTGCTGAAAGATGAAGAAATGGGAACAGGTTCAGTATTACCAATATCTATCATTAACTGTTTTGTGACTCTCAAGTTCACAATTAATCAAATGTTCTTGATCACTGTTAGGAGTATGATTTAGTCTTTAGAAGGCCACAGTACTCTGCTTTGTCAATATATGGGCATTGTAGCTGACCACTTGGCTTTTTAGAACAGGTATTAAGTTGCCACCTTGGCTGACTAACAAACATTGAAAAGGACTGTGAGTCTTAACTGCTCCAGGTCAGCCCAAATTTCTAGGGCAGAGGGACACAACAACTTCTGGAGCATCACAGCAGGGACTAAGTGTGATACTCAATAAAGTCTGTGAGGACATGAACAGAGGGTAACAAGCTTGGAAAGACACTGGAGAAGTTTCTAGGTGACTCTAAATTTAATACTTCTATTTTAAATATCTTCATTTCATATCTTAATTTTTATTCTTTATTTCTACACTTCTACTTTGAGCATCTCTACTTGAGTTAAGTTCTAAAATCTTCCAGAATTTTGAAGAAACAGTAAATATTCTCTATCTTATTCTTTTTCTTTTTTTTTCCAGAGGAGCATGATTTTGTTGTCCTTTCACTTTCCTTCAGTTTCAGTTGTTAATGCACAAGAAGTAGAATACAGTCTTAAGAAAAATTGAGAACCCTGAAGGTAAAAATTCAGAAAAGTCAAATGTGGCACTGTGAGTTAAAGGTACCGAACCAGCAGTTCAGCTAAGGTTTTGGTGAAGTGTCTCATGTAAATGTTAATAGAGCATTGGTAAAAGAATAAGATGGCAAGAAACTGGCCAAACAGTAGATATTTAGCTGAGTTGAATGAGGAAACTACTGGAAAGAGGTTGGTTCAAAGGCTGATCAAATCTAAAGGGTTGAAAAATGTTCTTTGGACTACCTTGACACAAAAGAGATGTGTTAATGATGCAAATTTGCAGATCGTGCAATTTTGGAAGGCACTAGTGGTTTGGAACGTGTCTGGAATATTACATAGGCAGAGCTTAGTGGGGAAAAAAGTTTGAAATATAAAAAAACTAAATGCAACGGTAAAAAGAACTCTGGCTGTAATCTGAAATTTCATTAGAAGTATCAGATGAAGTGAAAGTCATCTTTAATCAGTCAGCATATACAAGTCCAAGCCACCAGTGCAACAGATCTAGTGGAGATGCAAACGTTCAGGGCTCCCTCTAAGTTTCTGCACATTACTATATTTCAGAATATAGGTATGCTCCAGGTGTACAAGGTTTGTGTAACCTATTAATAATAAAGCTGAGGAGGATATATGATTCTGGTTTTGCATATAGCAAAGAAATAGAAACAAAGAGAAAGAAGATTGCATTTAAAAATAGAAAAAGACTAATTTCAGACCAATTGAAAGTTTAAATGGAAAATGAAAGGAAAATCCATTCAACTCACCAGCAACTTTAGTTTTAAGGGAAGCAGAGTGTGGGAAACGTGTGATTTTTAAGGGGGATCACTTAGAATGATATGATTATTTATGGCTCCAAAGTCCCTTGTGGTGGTTTCTTCATTTAACACTTTGACTACCTTGCAGTAGCACCTTTTCATAGGGTGCATCTTCACCTCCCATCAAAACTGACCAGTAAACTCAGTATACAGAAAAGACTGTTGAAACTCTTTCTTCTACACACTGTGGTGTTAACTTGTTGCAGACTCACAGTCTCACAAATGCAGTTCTTGAGATACAAGTTTTACCTTTTGAATCCTCTGTTTGTATATCTGTGCAGAGAAATGAGAGTTTTCCTGATTTCTAGAGCTCAGAGTACTTTTCATGAATGCTTAGGTAAATTAACTTCAAGAAAGAAATGGTCGAGGAAGAGAGTGCACCAGCACCGTGGAAGGAGAATGCATTGCCTTTAGAAAGCATGAAGTGTCATATTTCACTGGCTTTATCAATAGATATCCATGAGCTGCCAGACCCATACTGCCCAGAGCTGTTCCTGGCAGGTACCCAAGAGTGGCATGCTGTGGTTGTACACTGTGGTTTTCAGACTGTAGGGTAGAAGATGTTCCCCTGAGATTTCATGTGTTTTCTATCGGTTTTGTTCTAGCTCATTTGCAAAAGTGGCAATGCCAAACAGCCAGGATTGTTCTTAATTCTCCAGGGTGACTGTGGAGATAGTAGGCTGCATAAGGTGCCTTCATCTCAGTAAAACCTTCATGCCGCATAACTGCTGGGCATCCCCTTAGAGAAACAAGCTTAGAGAGATGATATATCAACTTTTTTTTTTTTTTAATTGTCAGCCACCTCTGAAGCACTTTGTATATGTGAGTCACTCTTCAGGCACTTGGTGGAGATAAACTTTTCAACTCTTAGAAAGTCAGAAAAACTGCTGGACCTTTTGTTACAAAAGATCATCCTCTTAAGGATACTTAATGTCGGGGTAACAGTCTCCTGTGTGAACGTATCCAAGTAATTATAGCTTAAAGTTGTACTAATCACTCCTAATAGAGATGGACTCTTACCCCTGCTGTGTCCCTCACTGCTCCCAGATGAGAACTATCCCAACAATTTGGGATTAGCAAAAACACTTGTTATACTATTAGCTTCATAACTTTATTAACATCTTTGATTATAGAACAGATGGATGAATCTTAATCATTCTATAATGGAAGATTAAATAGCTTAAACTGTATCAATCATATTTAAGTCTTTGCTTAATAAAACAATAATTTAAGTTGGGTCATCGGTAGGGTTTGAACCCCAGGCCTTCAGATTAGCTGCCGACTTCCTCCATTAAAAGAGTAAACCCATTAGCTGCTTGCAGTTGTACACTTATGTCTGTGTACACTGGCCATTAAAATATGTGACTCATGCTGTGCTGGTGGATTACACATTGAATTTTGAGATTAAGAATTCCTAGGTTCCTTTTGTGCCTCTCAGAAGACCCTCTGAGAAATGGGTCAGCTGGTAACAGTGTTCCATTGTATTTTTACATAAAGCTGGTATAAGTTCAGGATCAAAAGCCTTTATAAAAACATTGGTTCAGAGATACTTAAGAGCCAAACATGCATATTTGGTGTATGGACTTTAAGATCCAGGCAAAAACACTTATTGAATTCCCATCCTGTCAATATGAGCAGAATATGAGACTAAAGTAAAAACTGCAAGGATTGCTTACGGTATACTTTTTGTCATCTATTTCAGGTAAACTGGTTCACTGTACTTTTTGCTGTGCTACTTAAACCTTAGTTAACCTCAGATACTCTTCATGACCTCACTCAGGGTCAGCACTGGTTTACACTGACTCAGAATCCTGACTGCAGCTTATCTGACCCTTTATCTGCAGCTTTATCAGAGACAGCACATCAAACTTTACTGGAGGTGGCAAATCACACCACTAACTGGAGATAAGTTGTTTTATTCTCTGAACGTTGAATGAAAGAGCCAGTGAAGAGTAACTTAACAAATCTCATGTGAAAAAGAGGTCTTCAATCTTAGGTGTAAATTTGAATTACAGTGCCAGTCTTGAGCGAGTGTGGATCTCATGGCTGTGTACAGAGAACCGATTTGTTCATTTCAGTAAATTGTTCAAATAAACAGAAAATGTGCAGCTGTCGCCTGACACTGTTAGCACACAGACACAATACCAAAACTGAAGGTGAAACGTGGTAAATTAAAGATCAGCCACTGATACAGGGTTCCAGAATATCACCTCCAAAAGCTAAAAGCTGAAGAACACACTGAAGAATATGTGGGAACTTCCAACTTAGTGGGAACAGAAACTACTAATTCCTCATAAAAACCCCACTTCCTGTGTCATTTGTCTTCCTTGGGGGTGTCTAAAAGCAGGTTGAACTCTAGCTAACTTTGGAAAGCTCACAATAAAAGGTACAATTGCACAGGAGCTCCATAGCTGTATATTAAGTACTATAATTCTGCAAACTTTGCAAGTTTGCCCATCAGTCTTCCTCAAAACTTTACATACATACTTAAGATTAAAATTTTATTTGGAGATGTCGTTTCACTTTACTGCATATCAGTACCTCAGCTCTTCTATAAGTGCACTCAGTGACTCCCTGAAGAGAGAGAAACTTAGCAGTGGTATATATATTTCCTGCTCATTACACTGTAAAAACCCTTGGAGAACTGATACATTGATTAGCACAAGTTAGAAGTGCATTTTTGCCCTGATCAATATATTTGTGTGTTGCGGACTGGCTAATGGCAAGTGTCAGAGTGCCCACCTGTTTGGAATAATTGCAGAATACAAACATTAGCCTACTGAAAGAACGCATTTATTGGGCACAAAGAAAAATTTATGATCTTCAACTATATAGCCTGTGCAATAACAGTGACTGCCAAGTAGAGAAAAGATAGTTCAGCTATATTAAAATAGCAGGTAAATCTGGAGTCTGGGGTTTGCTCCAGGTATTTAAAGACCTGAGCAGAGCATAATGAAGGAACAGATGTACCACTTCAAGCCAGTATGGTACATGAGTAGCCTCAGAGGAGTGTTGGAACACAAAATGAAAAAAAGTATAACTGATCAAAAATCTATGTCCAAAGGCTCACAAAATATACACATCTGCTTACAGAGACCCTCTGTATGGATTCTTCAGAGTTTGATATAGATATGCCGTAACTGTAATTCATGTCACTCCCTCAGGATAGAGTACTTTTTATGCTCTTGTAAATTATTTTATATCCTAAAATAGCTTTTCCAGGTGAACTGAAACACTTTGAGTGCTTTTAAGTACTCTGATACTTCTGACTGGCCATGTTTTTCATTTTAACCTCATAAAATGGAGGAGGAGCTCTCTTTTTTTGTTAATCCTATAAACCAGGAGATATAAAGTTCTCGCTGGAGACTAAGTTAGGTTGCCTTGTTAGAATGCAGGAACTAAATATTTCCCTGGAAACCACAACAATAAGGTTATTCTAAGACGAGCTGCTGTCAGTATTTTCTACTGCTGTGGTTCTACTCCAAATCACATATTTCCATATTCATCAAGAGATAACTATTGTCTAGTGGTTCCACATCTCACTCGATAGTCTAACTTGTGGTACTGCAAGGCACAAAGAGACATGACTTTCCAAAGAGAACAGAGGAGACTCAGAGCAGCTTTGCTGCTGGGAGCCCTGGACCAGCCAAGCCCACTTGCCTTCCTTGGAGGGTACAAGGGATGGCCAAACGCATCCTGATGTATGAAGATGGAAAGTGAGGAACTTCCAACAGGAGGCAGCATATGTTGGACTAAGCTACCCTGGATATTTCATATAGTTTTAAAGTTGAGCCCTGAAACACTACAGCTGCCGAAGCTGAATCCCTATGGCCAGGAAAACATAAATTGCAGGAAACAATCACCTGAGGGAAGCACAGAGTCAGGTGCTGGTGCTCTGAGTGGGTGTCCTGACTTCCCTCAAAGAACCTCACACAAAAATAAAGAATTGTTTGATCTGAAACTAGGTAAATTTGTATTGTTGCAAGAGGATCTCTTTCTCTGTTGGAACAACTAAATGAATATATTTTCCCAGGGTTTTCTTGATACGAAGTGTTTATACAGCTCAGTCTCAAAGGCCATAAATCTATGGCTTTCTCCTGGCCTAGTCAACTAGATAAACTTTTGGATCAGAGAAGGAAGACTGGGGCTTGCTCATCAATCTCTTGTTTTAGTGTTATTAGCAGTCAGGATCTGTACTAAGTTTGTCACATGTCTTTGTACAGGTGAAAACCTTGGGTATTTGAGATTGTTCTCTGAAACATGATGCACTGAAGTTTTGTACCAGTTCCATGGAGGTGAAGGTAAAACCTGGTCTTGGGAGAAACCTTCTTAATTACAGGTTAAGCACTGACATCTGAAATCAGACCCAACACCTTGGATTTAGTCCTCAAAACAAAACCAAATGGGTAATAGTAGCTTAAGAAGCTCATGTTAGAGAAGTTAGTGGGGTAGCTGTTCCTTGTATTAAAGTAAGACAATAGTGATTTTGGAAGTGTAATATGGAGCTTTTCCTGCTCCATTTCTGCAGTGCTGAGTTTGCAGAAGAGACAATTTGCATTTCTCAGGTATCTGAGAAGTACTTTTAAGTTTTTCTAACAGATTTGATAGAGTCTGAGAATGCATTAATTACAAAGGACTAAAACTGGTAAGGTGGTGGGGTTTTTTTTGGTTTTTAACTTCTGCTAGTAATCTGATACTTTTTTTCTGTTCATTTTGGTTTTCTATAGCCACACTGAGATTAGCTATATAGATAACAGAAATTTAGTCACCCTAATGTATCTTTTACAAGAACATCAGAGGATGAGGTACTGTTGCTGTAACACAGAATATAAACGTAGTGCCATTGTTAATGTATGTAGTGCTCCTGCAATCCACAAAGGTACAAGAAAGTAAAATGGATTAACAGTGAAGTGACTCCCTCACCCTGTATTTTGTTGTTTACATGAGAAGTCCTTTAAATACTACTGTTAATCTAGCTCTGTTTTCACTAACTGTGGGCTGATGCATTCATTCTTAAGAAAAAGCCATCTCCTTTGGAGTGCTGTGGCAGCTATCCATGCTAATTGAAAAGAATCCTTTTGGGACCTGCTCTCAGTACCATTGTCTCTCTCAGTATGGAGAGCTCTAGGTTTTGAGGCAGGCTTTAACTAAGTGTAAAAATGTTTCAGGAAGGTGGCAAGGAAAGTCCAAGGAAACTCCATTCTGGACTTTGCTGCTGAGCTAGATGAACCCTCTGATATGTGGTGAAAGTACTTCTTGTGCATCCAAGAGGAGCAGCATAAGATAAGATGCTGGTGACGCAGGTTCTGGGAGAGCATTTCAGATCCACTGATTTGTCTGTGAACTCAGTATGGTGAGATATTCAGCTTTTGTCTTCAGGCTGTCCATAGTAGGACATCTAATACAGAAACGATAGTACTGACTTAGTGTGCAACTGTTCACATGAAGTTCAATGCTTCTGTTTGGATGCTTGGCTTTGCAGTAATGAATACAATTTCAGATGAGATCTATGCTGACCTGGTGGATGTAGAACCTGTCATGTGTCTTCTGTATCTCAGCAGTTGTCACAAACTTGTTAAAACTTCTTTTAGTTACTGAGGTAGAAGACTCTGAGTTGAGAAGGTGGGATTTTAGGTGTTCAATTAGAATAGGCCCTCCCTTACATCAGGAGGAGGAGAGGTCTGTTTATTTGTCACATGCACACCTTTCCTTTGACTGCTCTTCTCCGTTTATTTCTAGAGTTTAGTCCATGCAAACAGGCATCAGGTGAAGACACCACCAGACCATGCTTGGGAGGCAGTTAAGTACCCAGGGAGATCTAACTTAGAATCCAGACTTGGACAAGGCATGATGTCTAACACCGAGGTGCCCATTTTACTGATGTCTAGGGAGAAGGCAGTCCAAGGGCACAGCCTCTGCAGCCTGATGGAAGAAAAGCTACTTGCAACCTCTTCTCAAAAGTGTTTCCTGCACATTTGTGATGTGCACTGGGCATAGAAAAGCCTACTGCACAAGATGTAACTCCTAAAGGAATCTATTCTTCTCCTGTTTAGGGAGTTTGTCTACAGTACTTAATTACTCATATATGTCTGGAATTATTGTATGAAATTGGAAGTTCACATTGCACTTTAAATATGACCCTTTTTCAGCCTTTATCATGTACTAGAATAATCCATGATATTACATTTCATTACTTTTTCTTACATACCTTTTATATAAAGCCCACATTTCGCTGGATGGATGATCCCCAAGAAGCAAGACAACTTTTCAGTCTGGCCTTTAATTCTGTTTGCTGTGTAAGTCTATGCCAGTCTGGTTGATGTTCACCTCCTGACCTAGGTAAGGAATCATAGGGATTTTATAGAGTTATAACTTATTACTGATAATTTATTTATATTCAAATCTGACCCTTTTGGGACATGTCCTATATAACAGAATCTTTCATTACATTGTCTTACCTAATTTTTACACAAAACTGCAATCCCACTGAATGGATGCTTCCCAAGAGCTGGGACAAGTGCTTAATGAAGGAATCATTGCCATAGGGGTTTTGCAGAGTTACAGCTTGATGCTGTTAACATACTCAGTTTAGAAATTGCCTTTATACTGTAAAGGCAGATAGGCAAGCTGAAAAAGGGAGATTAAATCTCAATTAATTTTGGACACTTCTGAAATAGTCTTTTTTGGAAATGCAGAGCACTTTTCTTTTAGCAAATCTTTGGAAAGACTGAGTCTGTTTTTAAAGAACTGCTTGAGCATCACTTTTTTAAACTGCAAGATAACTCTGAAGCACAGGTTTATAAGCTTTATTTTCATCACTTTATATATGAAGAATACAAAGAAAAAAAAGACTTAGTGAGAGGAGTACATAGCAAAAAGAAAAAGCTCAGTTTTAAACTTGGGGCTTCCAGCTCTTGACCCATCCTACCCTTTTTTTTACAGATCTTTTGACTCCAGCTGTGTGTATGTCTAACACATTTGAAATACGCATGCTTGCCAAACTGGGGGACAAAAAACAAAAGAGAAATTATGGTCGGCAATTTGTGCTGTCTTGTGAAAATTCTTTTCGTCAATGAATTGCTCAACACTTGTGCTGTTGCTGAGACAACCATCAAATTGAGATGGAATAGGTAAGTCTTAACTGTGAGACCATTCTCCCCAAAATATCTTTAGAAAATTGTATTCAGACTTTGCAGTGAATGAGAGATCCTCTGAATATTCTCTACCGTGCAGTTCTGCAGAGATGTCTTAGAGTACAAATACATACATAAGTACCAGTTTAAAATTCTTTATTTCATATTAAGATAAACTCAAGCAATGTTTAGCTTTTCTCCACCATGATATTCTCCAAAATATTCTGGGTGAAAGCTGGAGGAAAACAAAAGTACAGAACTGTCAAAGAAATGACCTGTTTCTGATGGGCCAATAATAAATGCTCAAGTGAGAACAGAAATAAGGAGAAAAGTAATCCTATTCAACAAATTAAGCAGTATAGGGACTGTTTCTGCTAGATGTTTCTTTGATTTAAACACCAAATATTGTAAGATTTAAAAGAAAAATTTGGTGCATTCAGTGAGACTCTAATGTATACAGAATTAGATACATCATGTACAAACAGCTTCTGTTTCCTGATTTCCATGCAGTTTTAGCTTTTAAGCCTACCACTGTCAAACACTCACACTGGAGGCATGTGGTCTGTCAGACATCTAGATGTGAGAGGGACTGCAACAGTTAAAAGTCCAGAGTGCCAAGCTGTCATGAAGTAGGAAGGATTCTCTTCCCTTCCCACTCAACATCATCTACAGACACAGGGGGCTTATGCTGCCTGGGTCCAAGCAGGTCTGGAAATACTGGAAACCTAAAACCAAGGGGGCCACTGGAGGTCTGTGTCCTCTCTCTCACCAGGTAACCTGTTCTGCCAGAACTAGTAGGAGCTTTTAATATGGATGATCATATTCTTTATCAAAGCTGTAGAATTAAGGAAGCGGAAGAATATTGTTTTGTAAGTGATGGAGTTGACTTATTAATAAGGTCTTAATAGTTAAATCCTGTTTTGAAAACATTCATCCCCATTCCCATCTCATCTCCTGACTTCCTTTTCACCTTCTATTCTTTGGTGACTGGAACACTTTGCTGTTTCCATTATTTATAGCCAAAGCTAATAAGCAATCATGTCTGACAAGCAGTGGATAGAGGATCTCCCACCTTACGTTCTAGTCCACAGAAAAGTCACTTTGAAGGAACCATTCACCCAAAAAAATACCAACCCATAGAGAAGCTGAGTCAGACACTGGTGACAATAAGCACCCAGAGGAGCCACAAGAGAGTGGTGACTTCAGAACCTGTAAAAGCAGATACTTCTTAGTCTAGTCACATGGTCTTCTTGCTGGAAGAGCTTGGCTCTGTCCTCATGCCAGAGGATGATGACATTCATTGGGAAAACTTATTTTTCAGACTTATTTTTAGGTCTGCATCCTATTTTATTTTTTTCCCCCCAATAAAGCCATTTTCAGTCTAACCATAGGAAGTCCAAATTGAGGTGTTTAGCAGATAGATGGTAGTGAATTCCAGTTCTCCTAGATAACCTTGATCGGGGATATAAGTTGCTGGTGCTATTCATTTGGGTAGGTTTTCAGGTTGGTGCTAGCTTTTGCTGGGCATTTTCCTCACTGCCATATTCCAGAGTTACACTTCATGCAGTGGTGCAGCTCTCAGTTGCAATACTATTTCCATTTCTCCTCAGCATGAGAGAAACAACTAGAATCCTGGCTTGCAATCTGTCTCACTAATGCTTAAGCTGGTGTTCACAGCCCTAAGGGCTTGTAGGCAATTTAATTACATTCATTTCATAATTTCAAGTGATGGTATTTTGTAAACATTTTTAATGTATCATCATTAATATACTAAGGAATGAAATCTATTTCTGCCAAGAAAAAGGAAATAAATCTTCACTATCTCTTTGGTCCACTAGTTTACATTTAGAATAGAACACCTTTTCTGAAAAGCTGTTGGAGACATATGCTCCCATTATTATCTCACAGTGATTTATCGCTAACTCTAAAATAAACATTATATCCAAGTTACCTGCTTGCTACTGCCCTTACTATGCTGTTTCAGAATATCTTAAAGAATCAAAATATGAACATTGATGTGGATTTGTTGAATAGGGAGTTTTTTTGCCTGTACTCTGTTTTAGTATTGTTGCCCCATGTATATTTTCAAATTGTTTTAAGCAAGAGGAAGAGAAACAAATAAAACCAGAACTGCCAGCTGAAATCCTAGCTGGAGAAGGTAAACTCACACATAGAAACCAGTACTGAAATCTCCTCGTTGGAAGGATGCTGAGTTGAAAATAATTTCATGTACTAGGGGAAAGGGCAAACTCATTAAAATATAAGGTATGCTATACCCTAAAAGCTGAGAGGATCTTTTCACCTACATATTTGGGGCTGGGTGACTTAGTGGAGCCCTCAATAGCTAGAAGGAGGCATAGACCATGGTCTGAGATGTAATTCTGCTGTCAGCTACCCAGAATCTCTCAGTTTGTAAACTGGGCTGTTTGTCTTCCACTTTCCAGCCACTTTTGCAAGTAACAAATAGCCCTGTTTCCAATAGAGTTAAGAAGAAGGTGTTTTCTTGTAGCTGAAAGATCAAGGTGACCCAAGGTATAAGACAAGTGGAATCTAGTCCTCTGCCTTAGCATGAGGTGCCTGCCTCTTGGTTAACAAATCACAGACTGCGTGCACTTCAGAGGAACAACTCCATTAAATTATGGAAATTTACTTGTATTTGAGATAAGAGTCCAGGGACCCTCTCAGTATAAGACATCCTTTTATGCCAGAGCTAGGTAAACTAAGAAAAATTAACAATTCCAGAACAACTTACTTTGAGTTGAGGTTCAGGAGGAGAATGTAACAAAGAAGAGGGTGAGGTTTGAGGAAGTTATACTTGTGTGGCTACATTTTAAAAGAAAAAGATAACTAAAAGCCACTTGAGTACTTCCTGGTGGCTAATCTTACTTAATTTTTGTTTTAAATGTTTGATATACGTTGCAAATCTAGTTCTCACACTCTGTACAAAATTAGAGCTCAATTAAGGAGTTGGGACATCATTGCCCGAACTTGAAAAATGAGGGGAAAGAGGTAGAAAGGTCACTCAGCCCTTTGTTACTGCACCTTTCTCTTCTTTGTTTTTGGTGACCACTCCTGTAGTAAAATTTGTTAATAGCTATGTGAGGGAAACATCTCTGCTCCTTCACTAAAAACTTCACCCAGTGTCAGTAATTCTCCCTTTAAGCCTTTTTGTTAAACGTCTTGGGCAGTGGATTAAGCCTGAACATTTAAGATACTTGTCTCCATTTTGGAAAGGCTGGTTTAGGCTCATAAAGTTCTTTCATTTCAGGAAGCATACTAAATCCTGTTCTGTGCTTCCAGTTTGTTCTGAGGTTGTGCAGTGGCAAAACTGCTCTGCAGAAATTTTGGGCTGGTTATTTTAAAAAATAATAAAAAACTGCCATTGGGTATGAAACTCTGATTGAATGCAGTGGAGACTACTGCTTTAGCATTATTAGAATAGCACTTCATGGTTTTAAAGCATTGAGAAGAATTGGTTTTTTACCATATTTAAGCTGGTGTATGCAAATTCAAAACCTGAAGGATTGCCTATAGATATTTGACAGATATAGTATAAATAATGCTATGAGGTCCTAGAGCAATGTTGTGTTTTGCCCTGTGGAGGTAAGCTCTGCATTGCATATTTATTTACTTCAAATGTTTTCTATTTTTCAACATCATCTCTCTAGTTTTGTCTGGTAGATCTTTAGTATAAAATATAGGCATGCAGCACAGAATACCACATTAGGTTTTCCTGGCAAAAATGCATGTAACCTGCTAGAAGACAGGAGTTGAGGTTAAAAATGGTATGTGGCAGTGCAAGGTGGAGACTTGGGAGTTTAAGACACTCTAATTATTCACTAGACCAGTATGCTTCTGTCATCTTCACCAATTCAGAATAACACTTGGAAAAAACAAGTGACCCTCACTATCATACATAATGTGGCAGCTTTATTGGCAAGGAGAGGGTGAAAAGTAGGCTAGGAAAACCCTTTGAGACTGATGGAGCATATTTCAGTGGCTTCATCAAGGTAGTGTTCCCCAGGTGATTGAAAGCAGCAAATATTTCATGAGGAAAAAATAAAAAAGGTGCTTCAATGGCAGAACCCCAAACAAATTATCACAAACAGTTGGGGGTTTTTTTGATACTTTTTAATCCTATATATCTAGAGGAAAAGTAAAAGAAAATTATTAATTTTAATAGCCACAAATTATGGTGATATTGTACCCAAAGATGACTTGCATTTGCAGTGAGATTTCACTAAGAGAGGTTTTCAGTTGTAATACATATTAGCTTTCATCAAAGGAAGGAAGCAGTCAGCAAGAATTTTTGTGCAGGTTACCACAAAGCATGTCCTTTTGCATATGTGACCAGAACAGACATAATACTGAAGCACCCTTAACTTCTTGGTCACAGAGCCTATATAGGTCCATCAGTCTCACAAAACTCACAGTTCTTCAATATTTGATTTACAGACAGATTCTATAAAGAACCTTTAAAGTGTAAACAACATAGACCACAAATTAAATGAAGACTGTTTTTTGTTGTTGTTTTGACTTTCTAGGTAGCATAGTAAAACTACAAAGAAAGTAACTTCTGGAGCTTTCTGGACAAGTACACTGATTCTGCTAGATTTTAATAAATAAATAAAACTTTAAATATCTATTTAAACAAAATTCATGGCCCCATTACTAGAAGAGGTATGTGTCCCAACATCAATATAAAATTAATCATGTATATTTTTCAGTAATATTTTCTGTCAAAAATATATCATCATGTGATTTTGCTTCTTTAACATTACTAACATGTACCATGACAACTACTATAAGCTACTGGTTTGACCCAACAAAATGCATGGGAAATTGGAAAACACTTTCTCCTGTGCACACATAGTGTGCACTCCTGTGCACATAGTGCAGGTTGTTACCGCCAAGGGTCCATGTTCATATGAGTAGAGTAGATGCTCTAAAAAGACTAGATAAACTTGGGTATTTTAAGTGACTTAATCATATTTGAAATGGAAATGCACTAGCTAGTTGTCAATTGTCAGTTAAAATAATTCCTGATCAGCAGTGACTAAAAATATTTGAGGGTAATGCTGTTAATCCCAGTCTTTTGAACCATGTGTTTGCATCCTAAGACCACACATCTTCATGTATGCTCTATGCAAAGGTAGTTGAGTAGCTGAATGGATCTGGCTGGAGTACTTTTTTGGTTTAAGGCAGGTTTACAGACGATCTGAGCATGGATATTGTTTGTGCTACTGGAAAAAGAAAAATTTAAAATATAAAATGGGAGGTTTGTCTGATAGTGAACTACAGATATTTATGATCATCATGCTCAGTTCTGAGATACAATCAGGGATATAATATTCACACCTTACTCGTTGTCATACTTCCTCTAATACCTACAGCTCTGACCTGAGAGTAAACTATGTCAATTATAATGGGTCATACACGATCAGAGATGTCTCTTCCCAGAAAGAAGAGAAAATTGCTCTTCTAACAATTTTCAAGGCTGGTAAAATTTTCATTCCTGAATCCAATAATTAAATAAAAAGTACAAGGAGATGTTTCAACTACACAAGTCTGTCAAACTATACAAAGAACAAAACATTTCTTAAACTGACTGCTGTGTGGTATGTTAATTAGTCATCATCAGGGAATGAAAGGCTCCGTTAGCACGCAGGGGCATGTGAGACAATATTAAAGGAATATATATGCATGGAGCCTCAAATCTAATCATCTTATTTGCAATCTGTTACTGAGCTAGAATTTAGTTAAACATCTTGAAGATGTACAAAATCTTTTGTAGAAGAGGCATTGGCTCTTAAGTAATTGGCAGCAGTGCTAGCTCATTAGAATAGTCTCTCCTCTGACATGTCAAATGTGCCCTGTGTTGAGCTGTTCAATTATCAGCAACTAATTTTTCCTCTTCTCACATCACTCAGCATGACAAATCAGTGACATTAACCACATGGGTTAAGGCCAATGCCAGTCATTGTTTACATCTCAGGTTAGTCAATTCTCTTTCAATCAATGCAATGTCTCTAAAAATACAATACAAATAGAACTGGTGGTGTGGTCTTCATAAAAATCACGTGACTTCCCCACATTTCAAAAAGAAAACAATAAATTATAGATGTGCAGTACAAACTGTGATATGAAACTGGCTATATTTAACTTGAAGAATATAAGGACCACACTTCTAAAAGGAACTGTTTGCTGCATTTACCAATACCCAGCTTGTAGGAGATACCAAAACCTAGAGTTTCAGAGAAACACAGGATAAAACACCCATGTGGAGGAGGTCCCTTAGCTTTTCTCACATTGAATCAGGTTGTCAGTAGTACATTCACCCAGGTAATGCCCAAGCCCTTCTCCTAGGTGATTGGAGTCAAATGGTAAGAAACCTGGGGTATCCTTTCTTGCATATGTTGGCAATCCAGTGTTGGCACTGGATTTCAGCCACTGTTGTACATCTTTTATTTGGGTTAGTTAGGTTCCTCTCAAGCTCATAGCTTTCCCTAGTCTTTACCTAGCTGAATAATTTAGTGCATTTTATCTGTGTAATTTGTGCATTTTATCACCTCAGTGCTCTCCTGTGGTCAAAGATCAGTGATAAATAAGGAAAGCAATAAAATATGTTATTCAAACCATACTATCTGCTACCTTGCTGTGCCAGCATTAGCCATGAGAGCAAGCGTCTGTTCACAGTTATCCACAGCATATTGCTGATCATCCCTCAGTCCTGGCATAGAGCAGCACTATGCTGTTCACTCTTTCACTTCCTAACTTCAGCAACAGCATCTCATGGAAACGTAGCAATGAATCAGTGAGTCTAACATCTACTTGAGGACAACTAAATCTTATATTTTTCTTATCGCCAGTTTTGTAAGCAATAGTGATGGAAATCTGCAAAGTACTGTGACTATCATGAATTTAAAATGCTGATAATATGCTTCTATATGCATACCAAATCCTGCTGATTCTGTCAGTTTGGAAAAAACTGCAGCCTAAGTGGAGCAGAGTGATGTGCTCTGAAGTTAGCTGGAAGGACATGAATCATAATTCTAAAGAGAGAGGTTGGAAGAAAGAACAAACAAAGGTAGCCAGTAATATTAGAAATTTTTTGAGCTTTCTGTTCCTAACCAATGTGTAAGTGTAAGCTCTGACAAAGAGGCGCTTATCTTGTCCTGCACATGACGTTTTTGATCTGCTGAATCTTGTCCCTGCAGCCGAGGACACAGCAACGTTTCAGCTCACCTACTTCAATCCCCAGCTTTTCACGTTTAGCCAAAATCTTGCAGCTGGTTACCTTCTGAAATGAGCACCTACCATCATTTTTTTTTCTCCAGCTTTGCTTACACTGACAATAGAGTAACACAAGAGCAATGTTAGCCTCCTTGAGTAATGCCTATGCATGGGGTCTGGCTGCAGGCTGAGCAGTAACCCAGCACTAGTAATGTAGTGGGAGTGTCTCAATGTGGCTCCTTGTCTCCCTCTTTTCCCCCTCCCCTCCCTTATTCTCCTCCATTATGCATAAATATAGTCACTTGATTTCAGAATTTTTTATAACACTGTGTTTTGTCTGAATTTTGACTTTATTTCCTGTTTCATTTCTGGCACACAAAGGTTTTGTGACACTGCTTTTGGTTGCTCTCTTTCCTTTACATAAAGGGAGTAAAAATCTGTACCCCACATTTAAATATATATTTCTGTAGTATAGACACCAGATAAAACAAAAAGGAGAACATGGATGCTCAAAAAATTCAGTAAATACACATAAGGGCTGTTATTAAAAGTATATTCATGTAGAATCATACCGGTCTCCCTGAGCATAGCTGGGCTCCCTTGTGCAGTACATGCAGTACTGTACCACTGTGGGAAAATACAGTGTGGAGGGAATTTCTTTGCTTATGATGGGAATAACATAATAAATACATCCTGAGATGGTCAGGATAGCTATTACTGTGCTGTGGCAAGCTTGGGCCTTTAAATGTCTAGCCATTTTTCTTTTTTAAAGGGCTCATTTTATATACAGTTCATCATTGTACCACTGACCTTTTCTCTTCTGACTTGCACTGATGACATCATGGAAATGACAAGATTACCAGGAGCAATGGAAATATGTGCTTATCATTGTACAAATTAGCAAAGAGCTGGCAGCAACAGGAACATGATAGGCTGCTACATCTGCTTTGGTGCAGATGAGAAAGCCACATCCCAACCATCTAAAATGGACAATCAGAATTCAGTCAGAGACAAAAACTCCTGTTTGTCCAGAAGCTTCTCTCAGTGTGGGAGCATCCAGATGAAAATGTCTGAATATCATCTATTATAACATGGAGTTAAACCTATTTTCCACTTTCAGTAGATAAATAGCGCAGTTGCTTATCAATATCTCCTATTTTAAATGTGGAACTTAAGCATGTTTTCTGTACAGAATTTCAATAATTCCTTCCACATAACAACCTCCCTGCTCATTTTAATTCCCTTATTCAGTTTTACGGTTATAGTGAGCACTGACATACTTCAACTGTATTTCAGGGTGGTTTTAAAATTCTCTTAAGAATTTAGGGTTCTTGTACTATCGCTTGAAATGCTTTAATATTCCCAAGATGTTAGCCTTCACTCAGTATAGAAATATTATTAGGTTTGTAGCAAAGCTTAACTAGTAGATTCATACTCATAGTAAAAGTTAAGCATGGTCTTAGTACCATACTGAATTGGGGTCTTGGAAACATAACTCTGCCTGCTGATTACTTGGATAGTGCTGTAGAGTGAATAAAATACTTAAATGGATGTCAACTAGGTAAGAGATATGGATGATCACATAGAACACAATACTTGTGTAATCATACCCTGGCTATGAAGAGAATGAAAAGGATATTTTGAGTTGTGTTACTTAGGTGATCTGCCAGTCCAGCAGACCTCCTCTGGCTTCTATCCTGGTCACCATTTCCTCCCCCCCCCAAAAAAACCCAAACAGAAAACAAGAAAAACAAATCTGGATGCTGTTTTCTGTTTACAAGTTTGTTTTCTGTGCATTATCAAAAGTTGCAGGTTACTATGGAGTAGATGAGGTGAGGATTAGACTGCAGTAGGTCAGTCCAGGGCCGCTCAGGTGCAGCAGATATTGTGATGACTGCAGGTATAAAAGGAGATTTCGGTTTCAGTAATAACATTGCGTGGTTTTTTGTGGTGGTCTTACTACACCTGTGGAGAATGTTTGCTTTTTACCATTCACAAACAGGTAAATGTCTCTGTAAGAAAAGGCTTTTCCTTTATGCTCAAGCATAAAATGTTTTTTATATACCTCCAGTCCCAGATTGAGGGAAGAAGTGAAGGTACAATCAAATATACAGAGAGAAAAATATTTCCCTGGGAAGGTCACAGTGCAGTAATAAAGAATGTCCTTCAATAATCATTGTGATTTTAAGGAGAGTAATTATTTAATATCATCTTCCTTTGCTTTGTCAGGATTTCCTTTAGTGTTCTTTTTTCCTGTGTTCCCACTACTCCTGTGGATCATGCACATGGTGTTAGTGAGACTGAACAAGCTGTACTGGGTAGCCTGGTGCTCTATGTCTTTATCAACAGAAAAAGATGGCAGAACAGCATCTGTTTCCCTGACTGCAGGCATTCTGCTACTTTATCTGTATGTTTGTAGCTGGAGGCTATACTAGATCTCTTTGCTCTTGTGGTTTGGTAATTCTAGTAGCAGGTAGCTTTGGCAGCATTTCATATCCGTAATTGTATCCGTGACTGTCCCTCAGTGAAGTGGATGTGCTCATTTCTATCCATGATTCTTTTATCCTAATTGAGTAACTGGAGCTCACTAATGTCTGACATGACTCAACGTACACACTAGGTGATGGCCTTCATACCACTGTGCCACGTCATGGTTTTCCTACTGCTTCTAGATCTCCCTGTGGGTAGCAAAAGAAACCTACAGGCTCCCTGCCCAGGTTGGCACCTCCCTGGGAAGTGGCTCTATGCATCTACTATGTGGAGAGATACCAGCTTTAATGCAGGCAGGCTCATCTTTCTCTGCAGTCAGTGAAAAGGGAAAGGTCTCCTCTGTATACAGCTCCTGGTTTTCAGATTATTAAGTGACTACTCCAGGCATCACAATTCCCTTTAAGTTTTCAATTTTTTTTTTAGCAGGCAGTTAAAAATCAGCTAACTATGACTGTGTAAACAACAATGAATATCAGCAGTGTTAGTGCAAACAAGACTAGTAAGACCAAACAGGGAATTACCAAAAATCATCAGAGTACTGTAGTTAAATGCAAGGTAATCCCCAAATTCACCAATATATGCAAGTCAGTAAGTTTCAGAAAATGTGTCCAAATCCCTGGCCCACTCCCAGCTTTCTGAACTCAGTCAAATTTGCTGTTGGTTAAAGTGCTTAGAACAGTATGTGGAAAATTTAATGCAGAGCACTTCAGCCTTTCATTCTCCATCTGACAGGAGATGCTCCTGTTTGGGCTCTTCATTTGTCTCAGAAAAGTGTGGATGTGAGTCTCTTCCCATCACACCCCATACAGGCAGTCTCAACAGTCTCCTCTTCCAGTATAACAGGCTTTTGGAAATCCCTCGCTGTATTTATGTCTTGTAAAGATCCTATTGCACTGTCAGCACTTAGCACCAGATAATAATTCTGAAGCCAGACACTCCCATCACAGACCACAAGTTACTTCTGTTGATTTCAAATACAATGCTGCTTTTCCATCCATTCCGTTCAGGAAAGATTTTGGCTTAGTCACCCTCACTATATACATCATTTGAGTAATACAAGAAAAGTAACACACTGGAGGAAACTCCTAGACAGAGGCAGTGCTACTTTATACTAATTCCTAGAATGGGGGAAAAGAAAAAGAGAAGGACTTTTTTTTCTTTGAAAGTGAGATATTAATTCCAATGAAGTTATGGGAGTATTGTTGCTGCCTTAGATATGGGTGGGAGATAATAAGTCTTTCTCTTCAATTTGTAAGTCCTTTGAGTACCTGGTTATTAGTTATTGGCCCTCATTAACGGCAGGTAACTAATAGTTAAGTCTTAACCTCAAATTAACTGTATAGAAAATAAAAAAAATTCAGTTAAAAAGAGTGTCTCCAAGAAGTTTAGTTTTATCATGTTCCTTCACCATAATCAGAAGAAACAGAAAAATATATATGGAGTGAGCACAGATACCACACTACCAGTGTGTCTGGCAAGGAGTGCATATTTTAGAACTTCGCACACAGCTTGCTTTTGAAGCAATCTGAGACTAACAGTGGGGAAGAGGTGTTAGAAGGGATTCTTTATATGTTACCAACAAAAAGGTTGTTATTAATGCAGTAGCAGAATCTTAAGTTACAGGCAGACATGAGACATGGCTGCTCATAGCAGGACCCAGATGCGAAGCTAGAAAAGATACATAATGCTTCCCATAGCAGCATCTGGCTTTTTGGCAGAGTCTACACACTTGGGCATTGACAACTCTGGATTTGCTTTGTAGTCTTTCAAACAGTTGGATTGCAGCGGCCCTGGGCAAAACTGCAGAACCTTTTCCTCCATAGCACATCATTTTACATAGCATTTTACAAAAGAATTACCACCGAAAATGAACATAGTCTGTGCAATTAGTCTGATAATTAAGACTTAAGTACTGGACAGAGATCAAAGTGCTTGTAATATGCAATAAAGTTCCTAGAGTTGTAAGGATTTTCAAAATGTTAGCTTGTGCTTTATTGCACCTTCCATTTATTGTGTACCCATGATAGCAGCAAACACATTTTCCCAGTGGATATCAGCATGTATAACTGCAACACCTGTTACTACATAAGCCTGGTGTTTCTCACAATATGATTACTCTGTCAACGACTGCCATAAAAGGTGGCATCTGTATTCATCAAAAAGAGTTATCAATAAATGTAAAACCATACCACAATTAGGGATCTCCAAGGAAGAACAAATCCAACAAAAAAAAATGTCAACGACACTATTTAATTACTAAGATTGTTAATCAATAAAATGCCTTCATAACTTTTAATTAAATTTTTATTTGAACTGAATGTTTAGAGAATCTGATTCTTTGTTTTTGTTTCATTTAACAGTTGCACTACTAAAGTACTGGTGACATCTGTGAACAACCATCCTCAGGGGGACACTTCATGTCTGTAAGTGCATTTTGTCACCTACAGAGGGTGTTAAGAATCTTGTTAAAAATAAAGGAAATAGTTAGGAGACATCTCACTGTAGCCATTATTATAGTGCAAATTACCAGGTAGAGTAATCCAGAAGCTGTCAGGAAAGGTTAGTAAGAAACAGTGTCAGGAAATCAACCATTCAGCAATTCATCACGGCCTAACACTAGCTCTAAAATGAAAGCTTTTAAAAGGCATTGTTTTATGAAGTAAGGGATATTATCTTTTTTTCTTTCTTTTTTTTTTTTGCAGTGAATAAAGATAACTAGCTGAGTGGTTCTCTCATGAAAGACATAATGATGGAAAATGTCAATTATTTTATTGCACAAATCTGCAGGTGAGGTAAAAAACAGAGAGAGGTTGCTTCAGTTGAAGGAACCCATTGCAATATAATACCTCCCCTTTATTTTCATTTTAATTTTGGAATATACAGTTTGATTTTTGCAATCCTTATTAAAAAAAAAAAAGACAGGCTTTCTAGATTACCAGACCCATCCCTAGAGGCTCTCTAAGGTGTCATGAAAATACAAAATTTGCCTTACAGGAAGTTTTTACGTGTGCAGACTTGATACTGATTGTAACACAGATTGCCATTGTTCTGTTAAGGCATATTGGAAGAGTTTGTTGCCATTTGTCTTGTAGGGAAATAAAGGTTTTCTGCCTCTTCCTTTGACTTCCATGTTTAGCTAGTGAGTGAGTGCCTTCTGATGTTGACTATTGATAATGATTTTCCACTGCTGCAGTGCCACTGAAGTGGCCATAACTGTTCTCTGGTATAACATTCTGTTTTCATGGTGCACTGTCTGAGGAACACCACTGCTTCTGGTTTGGAGTTCATTGCCTTGCCTTCATAACCATGTCAGAGCACCGGACAAAAAAGTTGGTCTTTTATAAACAGCTAAAATTGTATATCGGGTGGTGGTGTGGTGGAACCAAATACAAAAATCCACCAAACCACCAAAAGACTGAGCCAGTCAAGAAACAATAGTTTGCATAGTAGTGTTTCCTTGGTTAATTCTGGCTCGGTGAAGTGTAAGGAAGGCAGTACAGTTTGCATAAAATTTTCTTTTGCTAAGAGAAAAAGTAAACAAACATCTGCTGTAAACCTGCTGGTTAGGTGCCAGCATCCCCACAGGTCTAAAATAGCTTTTTAATACTTAAGAACCAGAAATATGGCAGGAAAGAAAGTGACCCAAAACCTGTCCTTGTATTCCATATGAAAATTTCCCAAGAACTACCAGTAACCAGGGATTACATTGGTGTAATAAATAAATAAATGTTAAAAGACAGTTGTCTCAGATTGAGGGCATCCCATAAGTTTAAGTGATCGCTGGAAGAGCTATGAAGATGATAAACAGAAATAGCAAAGAGGAGAAGACTGTATAAGATGGCAAGTTCAAGAACATCACACTTTACTGAAGTCTCAGAGAGCTCTTGGTGTGCTATACAGCCTATGTAAAACTATGAAGAAGACTAACGCAATTACTGATTAATAATTTTTTTAATGGGGCTGATTGATGATTAGATGGCAGAAAGTTTAATCACAAGCACAAACTCACATCAAGTTTGCACTGATGATAAAGGGTTATATTTATATCCAGCCTTAATGTGCTACCAAGGGCTAGTCTTCATTTGCAATGTTAGTGATATTTTCTGAAGACTTGTCAGAATGGAGCACTCACTTTTCATGGATATAAAAATACCCTTATGAACAGATAATAGCATCAATCACTTTTAGTATTTGGATGTCAGATACATATGAAAAACCTGCTAACTACCTTCAATAAAGAACTTTAAAAATTTCTCCTCAAAATATATATACATATATTTTAATTCACAGTAGAACAGATTAAGAGAACGCTCCTTCCATGACACGTTGGATAAGAATCTGTCTTGTTGCAATGCTAAAAATTCTCAATCCATCTATTAAACGCAGATTCAGGGCACTATCTCATATTTCCTTGTCAAATAAATTATGCCTTATATCAAAGACCACACAGATTCCTACTTAACAAAACAGGGGCATCTGAACATATCATAAATGTGAAATATGAAAGAGAACAAAATGAGACAGCCAATAAAATGTAAGATTTGTAAGTCAGATAGCATATACCTTAGAAATATTGTTACCAGTACTCAGAATTTGTGACTAAAGAAATATTCATAATTTGTTGCTAATTTTCCACACTGATTGGAACTTTCTTATAATACAAACCAGAAAAAAATCTGAGGGAAATTAAAAGAAGAAAAGTAGCAGATGAAATTGTGTTTAAATGTACATGCTTCTATATTTGCATATAGAAAAAGATATTTATCTTTATTTCTCTCTTTTTTCAATTAAGAACTAATCTGGGAAAAGGATACATATTATCAAAGGACAAAGTTTGAAGATATGCTATTATTGAGAATAGTCAAACGTAAAACCATAAATAGAAATTGTCTATGGCTGTCATAATACGTGTCTGGGCAATAAAATGGTAGCTGAGGTTCATGTCAATAAGGGCAAAAAGAAGTATGAAGAAATCAACTCTAAGCAAACTACTGCCACTCAAGGATGAGATCTTGGATTGGGTTGCTTTATAAAACCATTAATTTGGTATTCCTTAGTTTTCATAAAGCAAACTATGTCAAGAATAATTTGGAAAGAACTTTCAAAGAAAATACTGAACTGATTAGACCTCTGATATTGTTCTAATCAGAGTATAGTAGAAAGTTACTCCACAACTTGTCTCTAATCATCATAAAAATACATTAATGTGTGCTTTCCTTCTAGAATGAATGTTTCTCCTTTTGTTTCCCTGTATTAGGAGCTCAGCATACTGAAGCAGCTTTCCCAGATGAAGACTCCAAAGAATCTCTGGCTAAACAAGAGAGCTACCTAGAAGGCAGGAATTCTAAAGTATGTAAGTAATTAGATAATTATTTTTTTAGTGGTTTAGTTAATACGCTGTACTTCATGGACAACTGGCTCCTGCCAATAGACTTTCACACTGATATTGCAACTGGATTATCATATGCCTTGCTTTCTGATTCAAAATGAAGTTTTGTGGTATATAACTGAACAACAGCTCATTCATACAAACCAATAAACATCCTCAAAATCTCTTTTTTAATCTTTATATGGGTAGACAGATATACTTATTCTCTAGGAGCTCACTTGTATCAGCAATGATCACAAGCTGCTATTAATCCCTGCATTGATCTGATATTACCTGGCCTCCTGGATAAAAGAGGCAGCAGAAATTCAACTCATGGTCCATGCATCAAGCTTTAAAGTTCTTGGTGAGGTAGCCTGCTTCTTCAGACTGACATTAAACTTGATGTAAAATCTTCAGATGAAGATGAATCTGCCATGTGGAAATATTTCCTGTGTGTAAGTACCCTTTGCACTTTATTCTCACTCTATGCTTCGCTGTTGTTTCTCCAATCATTAGATATTCCTGTACTTGTGTCTGTTTATAGGTATCAGATGCCTTCATCTGTAGATAATTATGGACCATGAGCAAATTATGTCTTAATTAACTGTGGATGAACTAAACAGATTGAGTTTATTCCAAATCTCTGTTGAAAGCTAGGTTCCCATTTCTCAGGGTTTTTCTTTCTCAGAGGTTTTCTGATATGTCAACATACTTTCAAAGTGTGGGTGCATCCCACACCGAACACCCTGCCTCAGAAATAGATTTGATTTCACTTGTATGATTGTTATTATCATTTTTCCCAGTATTTCCATCTACATCTTAAGAATCACATCAGGTCTTTCTTTGTCCTTCTGTGACATCTTTTCCAGCTGCTTTTCAGCCATTACTTCCAAATCTTCGTAGCCCCTACTTTCCAAGCATCATCGTTTTCCATCCTTCTAACAGCTGGTGCATTACCCACAGCTCTTCATTATTTCCTTTGTTTCGCTTTTCCCTTACTTCTTATACCCAAGTAAATATTATGTAAAAAGAGAAAACACCCAACCCTTCCTGCAAATTAAAATAAATCAATATGTGAATGTATGATATCTACCCTTAGTTGTTGAAATGTAATCACAATTTCTATCTCTCTTCACCACTACAACAATGTCTTCCAGTCGAGAAGGTAGTGTGATACAAGGAATATATCTTGAGATGGAAAAAATGCTTCATTTCTTAATTACGCTGGGAGTTTTTTCTGTTTTGACACTTTCCCTCACGTTTCCCTCACATTTTATACTAACGAGATGAGCAATCACAGCACACACGTATTTGCAAACATGAAAGAAGCATGTGAATGATAGTGGTGGTGGGAACAGAGAGGAGATGGCAGCTCATGACTTAGGTTCATTAACCAAAAGTGTTTGAGCTCATGTCCATGCAATCTTGCAGAATGAAGGTCTTTTTTGGCACCCTGACCTGAATTTACTATAAGGTTCATGTAAGAAATGGGTGATTTGTTTTTCCCCTAATTTGAGATCAGACAACAATGATGACGATTTTACCACCTTTGGATAATATTTTTAAATTAATAGCAGTAATATCATGTCTCATATTCAGGAGAATGAATGAATGAATAAACAAAATTGGCTAAATTGTTCAACAGTGTGCTACACCATCCTGGTATTTTCAATCATATCAAAGTCAAAAATTGTTGCTCAAAGAGGCAGCAATGTATGCACCTACATGGTGGAGATGAAAGTGGTGGGTATATGAGAATGTAACTTCCAATTTAGTTCATGGTATAATGCACATGTACAATTTTAGGAGCTGTCTGTCTGCTGTTCAGTCAGCTGCAGCTGATTACAGGAAGGAGGAAAACACCATGCTCCTTCACAGAGGCTTCATTTCTGCTCTTTCACTTTATCTTTAATCTGGACTTAAAATCCTTCAGCTAACTGTGAGAGGTGTTTTTCCTCTGTGGGGAGAAATATGACTGAAATCATAAAAATCTTACTGTGACTCTGAAAGATCCATCTCATCAGCTGCAAGTGTAGTAAAGCTGGTAAAGGAGAACACATATGTAAAAGGAATTTTTCTCCAGCTGTATAAAATATCACTTCAGATAACATCATCTTCTGTATTCAGCTACCAGTAAAACTCGGAAAGCATATTCTCTCTCTCTGTCTCTGTGACCATTTTTACAAGAGGAAGCATGAAGTTAAGATATTTTACATGCTCACAGCTGTTCAGGAAAGATGAGAAGCTGAAAGCCATGACAAAATCCTCACCATGCTGATTGCACCATGTTTTACCTACCACTTCCATTAAGAAAAACATCTCCCATTCATGAGACCATTGGAGGTGTTAGGGATAATACAGAGGGTCAGAATAGAGACTGTAACACTTGGGAGGAAATCTGTCCATTTTTTGTTTTTAAAACAGAGTTGAAACCCCTCAGTATCAGTTACCAATATTCGTTTGTGTAGTAGTACAATCCCTTTCATTAATGCCAGGGGAGTTCAACGGGCACTGAGGTGTCCCAGCAGACATGACTGGAGTTTCCATTTCTTTCCATGCTCTTCCTTGGCTTTAACAAGGGGAAGGTACTTAAGACTGCTCATTTGATTTTGCAACAAGGATAGTAATCCCCTCTTTCTGCCTATCCTTTGATGGCAAAATGTCATTAATGCTGATCATTCCATTAAAGTCTTAACTACAGAAATAACAGAGAAATTAGAAAAGTAAACTAAATACTTTCTCTTTTATTTAATCCGATTTACTCCTTCTTACAACATATGTTTGGTCATCCTGGTATATGGGTGAAGAAGAATGAATTTCCCCAAAAATGTGCTGAAATCTAGGCCAGAAGTACCCCAATGGAGGACCTAGCTAAGCAAAAGACATGACTACAGTCTTCCATGGCATCCTCTCTTTCTTTCAGTTTTCTAAGTCCTTTAAAAAGCTGAGCATGAGATATGAACATGTAAAGGGATACCAAGAAAGTGGGTATTTTTCTTGCTCAGTAAGCCTGGATAAAAGTATACATTTAGAGTTAGAAATCTTTTTGTTTGTTTGTTTGTTTTTCCTATTTTAGTCTATGTTTCTTTCCAAAGATTGCAAGTGAAAAATAGCGTAATATGGACTTTCCCACATATGAGGCTGAATTTTAGAATAGCAGGAGTAGGAATGGAATATTTGGATCATCCCTGCTGTTGCTTCTGAATCCTGACTACTGCTGTTCGCTTCCTTATCATTAATAAAAGATAAAGGAGATGACACAGAGACCGTGGTGAGAAACAGCAAGTCTGTTTTGGCACAAATTTCCTGGAATAATTCTCTTTCTGTACTGATGCTAAGGTATCACATAGGGAGGTTTTCTATTGGCTGAGTGTGCGCCAAAGAAAGTTAATGAAGGTGATGGCTGAGTTAGTAATTCCTCTTCAGAAGAGCTCTGGGAGTGTGCACCACTTGGGTTTTTTTGGATTGCTATATACAGCACCACCATGATAGACATTGATTATCTGGATTGCTGAAGAGTAACTAACATTACAGGTCTGCCACATTCTTGCACAGTGAAGTATGAGTGCACTCAGCAGTGCAAGACATTCACATGCTCCCTTTGCCTCTACCAGTGTGTGGGAAACTTAAAATTGTGAAGAGAATAAGGAGGAAAAATTATAAGACCGAGGATTTGCTGAGTATTAATAAAAGGTATCTGTGTCCTATTTCTACCCAGAGATCTTGAAAGGACAAGATGGACCTATATGATCCAGTGATACTAAGAATTAGATTTACAAAGCTGAATGCCTAACTCTTCGGGGCTTTTTTGAAAATTCCAGATCAAGGAAAAGGTGCAGTTTCCATTTCTTAGTGTCTCTGTGAAGAACACACGCATGGTTCCTTGCCTGACTTGATGATCGCTGAAATTTGGACATACACACAGTCCAGCACAGTGGAATATTTATCAGGAAAATAGGTTAGCACTATTTAAATTTTAAGCAGCCATGCCCAAAAATGTATCAGAAGACTCTCACAGACTATTGCAGTCTACTGAACTAATCACTTCCTAATTAAATTTTCCATAGTTTGTCTTTGGAAAACTACCTAGAAGCATCCTTTGGCATTTAAGGTGTTTTTTTGTTTTTCTCATAGGGGAAATACATGAGATTTTAATAAATTTAATATTAAGTAAATAATCAAACAATAAATTTTATGTAGAGTGGAGATTCCCAAGAGTAGAAATTGCAAAGGAGCTTTCTCATGTTACTCAACCTTACTGTTACAGAGCTGTTTCCACAACATTTTGTGTTAGTTTGGATTTTTCTGTATATTGACAATTGATGACATTAGGTTTGTTACCCAAGTTCAATATTGTAAATGGTTTAAAATCTGTGACATTTTAGCTGTGTTTAGCAGTAGTGATACGTTAAAGAAACTCCATCATCAGTGGATTCACTGTAGATCACTGTC
Source organism: Manacus candei (assembly GCF_025592945.1). Lineage (NCBI taxonomy): Eukaryota > Metazoa > Chordata > Aves > Passeriformes > Pipridae > Manacus > Manacus candei. The sequence goes on along the minus strand of NW_026138071.1, from coordinate 13,748,498 downwards.
CCCATAGTCTTAAAGGACAGTGAGCCACAAAACTAATAATAATTAGGACTCCTAGCCGAGGTGAAAAGCTATTGCCTCATGGAACTATTTTCCAATCATCCTCCTTCCAGCTGAGCTGGACTAGTGACACTATAAACTGGCAATTAAAAGACCCAAGTTTAAAAATACCTTCAGCTTCCCAGGTCCCACAATGGCAAAGGTTAAGTGGATTATGTGGAGATAATTCACTCAGCTCCAGGGGGAGGGTGCTGATTGCCAGAGATGTTGGTTACCTCCCTCTCCCCTCCTCACTTGCTGAACCAGTGATTGTTACAGTAGTGTCAGCTTTGCCAGTCTAAGACAAGGAGATGAGAAAAGGCCTGCAAAACTTTTCCAAAGGAGCCTGCAATTATTAATGGGCACTGAGTGGTACTTGCAAATTTTACTTTGATATAGCCTTGAAAGCTGAGCACAGAAGTTGTCCCTACTCCTCAGCTAACATCTTATTGCTATTGACCATTCACGCAAGTCTTCCAGTAGAAACACCCTGTTTCTTCAAGTGAAAAGAAATATGAATAAGATTGCTGGACTTACATGAACGGCTACTCTTCCCTGTGCTTCAACTGAATTAAAACCACCAATTGCACCTCTAGTTGTGTGGCAACACCTACACTGTGTTTCCAATTAACTTTGTAAGATTTTAATCAGTGACAAATGCATTTTTGTAAATTCAATTTGCCTTTTATTGCAGCACCTATAAAATGTCTTGCAGCATTCCGGAACTTTGTGAAGGTTTTACTTGCTACTGACATAATGCAGCTGTCGGACCTACAACAAAGGCTAAGGTTTATGAGCAACTTGAATTAGGATGTAGGTTAAGCAATTAAAGTTCAAGAAGGGGGAGGGGGAAATGGTTTTCCAAAATTTGCACTTGCTGATGTGAAAAAGCACACCAAAAACATGCTGCACACTGGGATAGGCAAAGCTAAAGGAGCTAAGGAGACCATACTCGGGTTTAAACTTGCTATTTTGAGAGAGTTCCATATGTGAAAAGGTCACCTAGATTTCATTAATAAATCTGCACTGCTGTTTGTTTTCTTTTTTAATCAAACTCAAATGCATCCTGTTAAAGGGCTGAATGATTAGATCGTAAATCTGGATGTCCTTGAAGATGATGAAGAAAATGCTTATCTGTAAAGCAGTCATCATACTGCCAGTTCTATCATTTGCACGTTTTTACAGGTGCTGGAAAAATTGTTTAATTTTAAATAATTTGCTTGAGTTTCCAGATAAGAACAAAACAAATGCTCTCAGAATTTACAGTTAAAAGAGCAACTGGGTTACTTGTGACATATGGAAGCAACCCATTACATCTAATATTCTGTACCTAAATTCAGGGTATTAAAACAATCAACATTCATAATAAACATGAATTAATATTTCATCTTAGGAAACTCAACACTCAGTATATTATCTTCTGGTTCCAGTTATATGATACAATGCTCCTAAATTCAACAACTCTGAAATTAGTCAGTTTTAATGGGACCTGAGTATAAATTTGACTTGCTAAGTTTTATTAGGACTGGTAGAGGCAATCTGAATGAAGTTACCAACTGTTTTTGTTACATTAATGCCTGGAAATCCTTATTCTGTGGGCTCCTGACCATTACATATTGTGCTAGGTTTCTTGTTTCTTCTTTTTTCCAATTTTTATTTTCCTTATGTCTTGATTTTTCCTTCATTTGTAAAGTATTTATTCAGTACTTTTGGCAGTGTATTTTTCTATTGTAAGCATGATTAGGATATTGCTGTGACTTCTGTGTGCATTTGGGTTACAGCTGGTTTGTCACTTTGTCTGAACCCAGCTGTGGACACAACTATGTCCAGCACCAGCAGTGTATTTTGCTATTGCAGTGCTAGCAGGAAGTTGAGAAATGAATGTCTCTTTGGAACTTTATTAAAACAATGGATGTGGAAAATCATTTTTGTGGATTTATAAACATTATTACAAAAGGAATGAGATATGGAGCAATAGTTTGAGGTGGATAAACAAATTTTGCAATTTCTTAGCTGACTGCATGGCCCCCTTTAACTTAAATCCCATCTAGTTTGATTCAATGGAGCCATTTTGATTTCTGAAGACTTTGATCCATAGTAGGTAAAAGTTACAAGATATATGTATCTGACACTGATGCTAGTTCCAAAATCTGGCTTAGTGGAATTTAGCACAGTGCACGTTATCTGATGACAGTGGACGTGTTGCATTATTTAGTGCATAGAATGTCCACCCTGAAAAGATTAATGTGTTTGTTTAACTTTTTCTGTCTGGTTGATTACTTATAGTCACTGAAGATCCTCACATGCATAGAGTGAAATATCAATGTGTTTTATTTTCAACATATTGCTAAAATTACTTTTTAAATTGTTCACTACTTGAAAAGGCATTATGGTAAAAGCTTGTTGTACTTTCTAAAGGTCTGATATTTCTAAATTATATTTTTGCTGCAGGTCATAGTGAGTGGAGGGAGTAACAGCATCATTCTAACGTTTGTATGGATGCTTCTAACTTTACTTCACACAGTTTTCTCTAACTGACATTTATAAACATTATTTTTATTTGTTTTGCTGTAGACCCTACGATCTTTTGCCCATAAACGCAAACAGTAATTTAAATTGAGTTCAGCAAGCCAGTTTTGAACTGCATGCAGAGAAGATTAAAAGAAATAGTACAAAATCCTCTCCTGGGAAAGATCAAATGGTTACTGAAATGAAAGCAGCCTAAAACTGTAACGTTTAGCCCAAAGCGGAGGAGGGGAATTGAGCATTTAGCTATAATTAACACCTTCTACTTACACTCTCCGGTGTTTCAAACAGGTTGTTTCTTATTATGGGTAGTTGCTCACAAACCTAAAATTAATTTATGCAAAGAAAAAAATAGAATCAGAAAAAATATTGGCAACTAATATGTCTAAGTTCAAGGGTTTGCTCTTCAGACAAAGGTTCTGCAATCTTCAGACATCTACAGTCAGCCATAAAATCATCAAGCCTTAGCTACATATACAAATACATTATTTCTGTGTGCATATGTGATTGCAGAGAAAAGTCACGCTTTTTTCTGCTTTCTAAGGAACTTGTACTGAAGTTTTGCTTGGGCAAGCACATTAGTTTTATTAGTTTATCTGAAGCTCGAGATTGGCAACTTTATCCAGGATAAATGTCTTAAAGATTCTTGCTGCTATTTCTTCATTCCTCCATTATTTCTGCCAGTGTTGCTTAAAAATATCTTAGACAGCTACCTGGAACATTTTAAATTAAGGTATTTTAGCTCTTCCTTTTTTCAGTTTGTCTTGATAGATAAAGTGTCCAAGGAAATAGAAAAGCTGACAAGCTTCCTTACTTGGCTTTCAGAGACCTTTCTCAGTGTTTTTGGTACACTGCATGCTGGAGTCTGAAATACAGCTTATTTTCTCTCCCTTTCTTCTGTCACGAGTCAATCATTGTCAGGTCATTGCCTGCTGATCATCCAGTCCCTCAGTCTGCTGCCACAAAACTACTTGTGTTTTCCCTAAAAATAAGTATGTCGCAACTCTGCATCAGCTGATCTTAAAGTAAGATTTCCTGGCTTTCTGAACTTTGATTTACATGTTGCTACTGCTACACTCCTTTGGCATTTATAAATTCATATCCTGTGTGGGTTCATATCCTGCCCTTCTAATGCATTGCAGGCTGTTAGCATACTTCTTCAACTTGTGGAGATAAACTCCGGTAGTACATCGTAAAAATAAATTCTGGTTCACATGTGTATTAAATAAAATATAATCTGTATAATCTGCATATTCTGAAATAACAAGACAGTGGAATTTGTTTTGAAATTCTTCTGTAACTGCAGAAGTGCCTCAAAATCATCACCTCTCCTTTTTCCCTCTCCTGTTGAGCTGTACAAGGAACCCAAGAAGTGTGAACAGAGTGCAGATGTGTTCTGCTGAGTTCTCTGTTCACCACTGACCTACCACTGAACACCACACCTGGTGATTCTGATAAATTTATGCAAAAATTTACGCCCATAGCCTTGTTATAAGATTAGGAATGTTTTCTCTGTGTGAGGCCAAGACCCCTAATATCAGGAGTTTTGTGGGGATACAGTGGGTATGGAGATGGCAGATAGTAGTTTACTTATTGACTTCAGTGATCTGTGGTAGTGCATCATGAAGTATTTTGGTGTGTAAGAGGACATAAGAAAGAAGCTGATAAAACAAAGACTGTAAGATTGGTTCCTTTCTTCTCTGAGTGAGGTCTATGAGATGTAGATTTGTTTCCAGTTTTTTTTGTTTTATTCCTAAAGAGACACTGTATTGACTATGATCTTATTTTAAGTAATTTCTTTTTCTGCAGATAAGGTTAATGCTTTCTAACTTCCTCTTTTATGCCTAAGGGGTGTAACGTATATGGTAAGTAACAATAAAATACTGACCTGACTGTACAACTTTATGTAAGGCATGTGACTAAAGCCTGAGCAATAAAATTTCCTTTCCTGCTCAGACAAAATTGTATATGCCTGTCATATTTTATTGGTTGCTAAATGGCACATACACTTATGGATCACAACCAAAAACAGACAGTCTACAGTATCACTGCATATTTGTCATTTTCAATGAAAACATAGGAGCAGATTTCTCTATACTTGGGCAAATTAAGCTATAGGAAAGTAAACCATCATGTTGCTGATGAATATGCATGCACTTAAAGCTCATGGAAGCTGTAACTGTTCAGTACTAGTGGCAAAAAATATTTGTGATTTGAGTAGTGACACATGCAGTAATCAGAAAGCAACATTGTAGAGCAGTAATTTTTTAAAGACATATAGTCACCTTTGCAGAATGTAGACAAAAATTAGCTTATGGATCCAACAACTCAGACCCATTTTAGCTACATTAGTAAATATCATGTAATTCATTAACATCCAGTGACTAGAGCTATCTGAAAGAGATATACTCAGAACTTAAGTTACTGAATTATTATTAGTATCACCATTAATAGTGTTATTCAGCCTTGTGAATTCTGAAATTGCTGGTTCTTTTCCTACATGGTAGACAATTATAAAAATTATTTTAAAAATTCAAAAGGAATCACATATAACAAAATTGAAAAATGAACTGTTAAATATACAGTGAAAGTGTGCTTCAAATTCCCTTTCAAGGAATCCAATGGTAAAAATCAATGACAGTGATTTTTAATATGGATTATTAATATTAATGCATATGAATTAGTAATATCACATGCTGCAAAACAAACTGCACTGCTGTTTTCAGGAATTTCTTTTTGAAAAAGTGTGAACACGTAATTAATTAGTCTAAGTACTGGAAGGTGTTGTAAGGATGATAAACAGAATACATGATATAGTTACATTTGTAATTCATCCTCTGCCTTTGCTTCAAAGCTGGCTAAAATAATGTTTGTTTAACAAAATAAAGCCTTGTGACTTTTTTAAGCTCATATGGTAGTATAGACTACTGAATAAGCTATTTGGACACAGTAACATTGATATTTATCAGAGAAACTTTTGGTCAGGAAAGATATGAATGTTCCTTCTTTGCAGGTATTAAAAATCTTTGGTCAATGCCCAGCCCTCAACCAAATAAGTAACTAGGAGAACTATACTGATCTGGATTCCAAAGAGCAGTTTGTCATTATTGTAAAGCCACCCAAGGTAAGAAGATTTAATTTTGTCATATTCTTGACACCAGTAGCTAAGAAAAGACCAGAGGAGTGACAGCGACATGTAAGGAAACTGAGAGTGGATTACTGAAATTGATTTTGGTGACCAAGTATAATTTACTTATACAACGCTGTGAACACTTCAGATTGCATGTGTCCACTTCTCACGTGCCAGGCATTCTGGCTGGATCCTTAGCCAGTTAGACAGACTGAGAGTAACTTGAAGTAATGCTTCCTTAGGCACTGTCTGCAACAGCCAGATGTGTGATACCACAGTGATGGAAAACCCAGGGCAACTCTGAGATCCCTCATTTCTTTTCAAGCAAGACCACCAGCAAAACCCTTAATCTTTTCTCTGCCTGTAAGATAAATTTTCCATAACTGCCATTTCCCCCAATGTCATTGTTGCTTTACATTCATTAGAAACAATGTACTAAAAGGCTGATGATGATAGTCTTCCAGTTTCAGATGGCTGGTTTTGAGATGAGCTGTACTGACATGATCCTGGGCAGGAACTGAGCTTCTGGGTTTGTTTTGCTGTGTTTATAAGCATGTCAGGTTTGTAGTGAGAGTATCTTCCATTAGAGGAGCTGATAGGGTGGAAGGAAAACAGAATTCATGTGCACGGCCTTGTCATCTAGTCTACAATGTCTTTGTTAGGGTCATGTTGGCTGGGTTTTTGGTTTATCTCTCGAATTCCTTGCTATTAAATACTTCTGTCTCATGAGAAAATATGGGAGAATGAGCTTAAATCCAAGCTGATATATAGAGTTTTTTTGTGCAACTTTGTATTACTTCATATGAAGTGACAACAATATAGGTGTTCATATTTGGTGAAGATAATTACTGAAATGGGTAAAATGTCAAAGAGCCAACTAACATATTCGCTGGCATATTAGGACTCAACTAGGAGTTGTTTAGCAGAGGTTGTCTCTACTCCTTTCTCTGGGACAAAGTGTTAAAATCTAGAGCTTTGGAGAGGAACTACACTGCTTTATATCCAATCTTCTCTTACATGTGTTTTTAACAGCTGTGAATTTCCATTTTTCTGCTAGACTGGTGGAATGAAAATGCTAAAATGTCTGTTGAAGACTGATTTAATAATTCTGACACTTTTAAACATCGAAACTGAACTGTAACAATTGGCAACTTGAGAATACATTCCAACATCTTTCAAAATCTTAGGTTTTGAGTAACAACAGTTTTGATAGTAGAAATACATCTTCCCACAGAACTGTGGTTTAAATTGCAAAATCAGAAACAGTGTTTGCTAAACATCCTTGGAACATGCTTTCAGCTTACAAGATGTGATGGCCATGGCCTGTGTAGTCAGGTCTCTGATCTTATTCCACATACCACTTGTGTGCCGTGTATTTTTCACAGAGTTGTAGATATGATGCTACTGATTTAATTGGAGAACAGACAAGAGTTTATTTATAAGAAATTACAACTATTTAAATTCAAGGATTATTTCTAGCCTCAGACATTTTTCCTTGGTTCCTGCTGACAGCACTAGAAATTTTGTCACGGTGTTGCAGAATTTGGCTTATTGAGTGTTCGAAACCCCACGTTTGTGCAGCATAATCGCTGGTGCTCCCTCTGCTGGTGGTGAAAGATGAAATTACAATCAACACCATGGATTTATAACTGTTCCATAATACAACATAAGATATTCCCAGTTTATATGTGTAAATTAGCTAATATCCACAGTTTTTGTGTAAAATTGAGCTCTGATTTATCTGATGTGTTCAGTGTGGCCTAGCTACTGCAATTTCATGTATTTTCAACCGTGATTCTTTTTATAAAGTACTAAACTGTCTCACGTAAAAAAAACCCCTCATTTTGAAACAATCATTAGAGAAAAATCAGGATGCAAACTAGCATACAGAATGGATTCTGTGAATGTATGGCCGATACCCCATTGCCAACAGAAATTGTTCAGGAGTACAATAACTGAAACAATAAACAGCTTACTCAGGAGATGTATGTGCATAGCATTCATATGTTTTCCCAGCTAAGACCACTCCACGCCTCCTACTAAATCTTTATTTAATACCATGTGCATGAAAGGTCTCCTTATTTTCATAATATAAATATGCTAAAGGGCCAAAGGACTGAATTACAGTATGCTGACAATTCTATAAACAAAAATTCTCATCCAAGGCAAATGGATGCAATGCCATATTATTCTAGAATTTAATCTGTGTATGCACCTTTCACTGACTTCTATAGAAGTTGCACTTGTGCATCTGGAAGAAGAATTTGAGCCTCAATTTAGTGTTTAGTGCACATTTTATACCTTTACACAAGAAGGAAAGCACACTGCAGTGAAAGTGTTGATCATTCAGACTCAAGGCATGCATGTTTCCCACTCATTATTCTCTAAACTGCAGAACACCAAAAAATATGTGGCCTTTAGGTCACAAAAAAATATGTTTCCCTCTTACTTCATATTTTTATGGATTAGGAAGCTTAGTAGTAATTGCTTTAGAAATCTGGTACTTAAATGGAAGATGATTCTGTTGTATGATATGCGATTTAATGACTTCAGCTTTTGCCATGCCACATGGAGATATTTGGTGAAGATTTTTAAACACCAACAGCTTCTGCTAAGCATTAAAAATGTGAAGCGTAATATAACAGGTGCAAAAGCAGTTCTTTAATGTTCTTGTGCTTTCCTCATGAGTTAGGTGGATACAGTATAGCCAAAGGGGATAAGCTGCCAGTTTAATATACTGTGGTATCTTCCACTTAGGAACTCTGACAGAAGCAGTGATACGTTATACTGCCACTAATTTTTCTTTAATGTTGCTTCTTCTGAGAAAGATGAATTTTCTTTCCTGAATTTCTCTGAGCTACTACTATAATTTGGGTTTCTGTTTCTCAAAAAATCCTTCTACGTTAAATAAGACGCAAATGTCCTTCTAATAAAACCACCTCTTACTGTTATCACAAGGTAAAAAGATAGGAGATAGTATGGAAGATTATTTTATGTTAGACTTGCTAGTCTACTTCCACTAGTAGCTGAAGTGTAATTTAGTATAATCTCCTTTTTCTTGTTTGTTTGTGGTGGTTTTGTTTTTTATTCTATCAGTGTACTCATTTTGTGTGATTCAAAGAATACCTTACTGATAAGCAGAGAAAGGAACTACGTGATGCTCTTAATCAGTTATGGGCAGCCAAAGGGGAAGTCCTTTCCATAATTTGACTAGCAACTACATGCACTACCCTGTAACAGAAATGGTGTATTTAATGATACTTATGAAGTATGTGTCTTTCCAGACCAATATCAGCAGTAACAAACAGAGAGGGCATTTTGCCTCATCCTTGTAGGTGTGCAATCAAGTGTAGTGCTTTTCTCAATATGGTTTTCAATGACTGAGTCACAGGGGTTTTCCATTGTTTCCAATTTGTGGTTAAGTCCACTGTTTTTTAATTTCCAGTTTCAAATTAAATTAACAGTTCCTCCCTTTCATTATGCTACATCATTGCACTCCCAGAAAAAAAAATTAAAAAATAAAATTAAAAAATCTATCAGCAAACAATTTTGGCATGATAGTTATCTGTAAACTTGCATAGTTTCCTCAGCTCAAATAATTATTTTGCTTATCTTTCTGAATTGTCAGTTAAGTATTCAGTGCTTCCCATGTTTACTGCTTTATCTTTAAAAGTTTTGGGATGTTTTTCCCAAATGGACATTTCTGAAGGATGCTTCTGAACTCAGATGCCCATACCCATAAAACGAATAGAATAAAAATAAATTTGGTTATTTAGAAAACACACAATTGTCCAAGATCCCTTTTCATAAGTAAAAACAAGTTTGTAACTGAAATAAAAACATACAAAGGAAGAGGGGAGAAGGCAAGGAAAGCTAAGTGACTATTACATGCACTTTAATGAGATTGCCAAGTTAGTCTTTGATTTCTCAGTCTGACTATTTTTCAAGTATAGATTATCTTTCAAAAAGATTTCAAGGCTGGAAACTAAAAGAGATATAGAAAGAAACACTTTCAGCATCACAGAGTAGCCACAAACTCCTTGAAATTCAATATTGTAGGTAAGAAGGAGCTGACTAGATATATAAAAGCTAAAATCTGTTATCCGGGAATGAGATTACAACGTCTTATAACCACTCTTTGTGTGTGAATACATTAGAATCTGGTTAAAGAAAAATAAATTGCCTATTTTTAAAATTGATGGAGAGTACAGACCAATGGAGAATATTTCTGGATGGCTATTATTTACCTTATTTCTTCCTAATACTGTACAGAAATATTTTAAAATATAAATTCTAATAAATACAATAAAGACACTTTAATGTACACTTCATTATAGGTTCTAATAACATAAATATGTTAACATACCTATTATTTCCTATTCATCTTGGAGCACACATAAAAATCACTTTCTAAATTAAAATCAAAACTTCACTTAGGAATTTCACTTTCTTTGAAAACAATTAAGAATACTCATGAGTCGCATCCATAGCTTGTTTTTAGCACAGAGCTATAATGTAAAGTAAGTTTCCTTCACTCTGTAGGGATTGATTCTCCCTTGAAGCCTGGAAAAAATCATTCCAATAACACCTGAAGGATCAGTAGAGGATAGCGCTTTAATTACAAGCAAGAACTTGGGCCAAAAAGGAGCTTCTGTAATTCTCACAGTGCTCATTACCTTTGGCTTTCTGCCTTAACTACTGGCATGTACTATATCAGGTGTATAAACGTTCTGCATATCGTTGTTGCATATTCTCCACACTTAACCTCACTTGGCAGTGCTCTGCTTCTCCTCCTCTGCTGCCTTTCACCTTGTGAAATCATTATGTCGTTTCCATTTACATAAGGTGGATCCCAACCACTTCTGAATTACAAGTCTTTGAATGGCGCCATCTTTGCAAGGATGTGAGTAGCTGCACTACGAACAAGGACACAAAATTCCTTGCCCAGATTCTGGATTTCTGAGCTGTGCTTGTCTTGATTTCTATAGAAAAAATGCTTTAGCAAAAGTTGTGCAGCTGAAACAAATGCCAATGAGTTTTTTCCAATTCACTCTTCATAAAAGCTCATAAAAATGACCTTTGTGTCAATTTGCCAAGGAAAAATATTTCTAGCTAAAAGGTGCACAAATCCAGAGAAGTCGAGAGGATAAACTCAACATTCTGTTTTTGCATCTGGCTTATATCAGTCAGTAGTATATGATGTGATAGTATCATAGAAGTAAAGAGCGTATGGAGGGATTCTAACACTCAGTTACCACATCTGTCTCTCTACATTATCATCATTAGAGTGTTTAGATGTAATTTATCTCTCTTTCCATTCGGAAGATTCATGTTCCCTCCCATGAACTGGGCATCAGCCCAGCCGTGATGGGCTGTGTCCATAGAGGAATGCCTTCACTTCGACACCTGCTAGTAGCCATCATCAGCTCAGCAAGCTCTGCTTAGCTCATTTATATATTTGTAATCCTTAGCCAAGCAAGTAAGGAACCAGTGTATGTTTCTCTGATATGGAAACAGCAGAGAAAACTAAGGGAAAGAAAGATAAAGGTACGTCCACTCTTACACAGCTGACAGATTTTACACTTCAGACATACCAAAACTTAGCAAAGCTGGGTTCTGCTTTTAATTATTTATAAATAGAGTGCTGCTGGGGTTAAGGCCATTGGCTAAGGCACAAGAGACCAAGAGTGAGTCACTAGCAACAGGTACAGTCTGACACTGGGCAAATCAATCTCTCTGTCCCAGAGTTACCAAATAGCTTGTGTATTTAGACTTCATGTTCCTTTGGGCAGGGATTGACTTATTACATTTTTGGCAGCATTCAGTACCCTGAAGCCCTGATCTCAATGATGTCGTCTGGTTATTAGCATAATGCAAACAGTCCCATCTATGTCTCTGCTCTCTGGCCTAAATCTTACCAAAAAATTTTGTATATAAAAAGAAGCTGAGGAAAAATACCTAGATGGAGCACAGAGAATTTTCCTTTCAGGTAAAAATTTCTATTATGTTAGAACCAAATTGTGTATTGCTAATCAAGGCATAACAGGAAAAACTGGAGCTGAAGCAACCCTCTTTGTCCAACTCACTGGCATTGATGGCAAAAGCAAAAAGCACTAAGGTGATCAGAAATTCCAGAGTATTGTTGCAGTGCACACTTTGTCAAGTCTGATAACTTCTGGAAATGGTTGTTAAAGCATACTTGGAGAAAGGTACAAGTATCCCTATTTTCTCAGTCTTCTACCAGGGAGGATAATGAGGATGGCCTGTACTTCTGCCAGCCTCATCTTACTGGGATGTGTAGGTGGGGTGATTCCTGCAGTATGTGTAAGAGTCATCACGTGAGCTTTTATCTAGAAGCCAGCCTGCACAGGCTGTGATGACACATCCAGTTGCAGCATACACAGATGTTAGATACAAAAGAAGACTAATTTGAATCAGGAGATCTGGGTTCTGTTAGTGACTCTGCTATATATTTCCTGTATTGCTTTAGGCAAGGCATTCAGGGCCTGATCCAGTTTCCATTTAATTCCACAGCATGGTTTTCTCTAGCAGTACTCTGAGCTGGATTAGACTCCTAGCCTGTCACTTTCCCAGGCTCTCCATATTCCTCAGAGGTACAATATTACCTGCTCCATAGGTGCTTGATATGGCTTAAACCATTTCCTTCTAAAGGGATTTGCTACTTAGGCATATCATGAATATGCAATTGAATTAAATTCTCAATTCAGCAAAACCCTCAAACCTTTAATAAGCTTCAATCAAATAAACACATACTGGAGAATTTCAGGTTCTGTGTCATTAGGTGTCAGTACATAGTCTTAAACATGCAAGAAGGTAAATTATTTCAGTGGAACTACTTAGGGACCCAACATTAAGAATACCTCAAAGTACCTTGCTCAAGGATGTATTATCTATCATAACCATACACATGTACTTGAAGCTAAGCATCTGCTTAAGTCTATTGCTCAATTTGTCCCTGAGAGCTTAATACTCACACACTTTCTAGCACAGAAAACAAACATTTGAGCCTAGAAGATACTAAAAATAAACTACATTTGATTATATGAAAGATCACAAATTATTATTTTAATCTTTTTAATAAATCTAAAGAAATAAAGAAAATTTAAGGTCAAGTAGCCCATGCTAATTTCCAGGAATCTTGCTTACCCTATAACCCTTCACTTTTACGTAACATTGAAATCACAATACGGATGTGTAGTTTGAAGTAATTGCGTTGGTGGTCCCTTCGTGCTTTCTGAACATCTAACAGTTAGCTAAGCAAACACACGTGACTGATTAAAAGAAGAAAGGGAACTATTTTTACAGGGATCATTAAAATTTAACTGCCATCTGGCAGGGAATGATTAGAGAAGATCAAAATTAAGGCAGTCAACACAAATACTGTGTGGATACCTCAGGGAATTAATGTGGATAGAAGATGGTGGACTTGTGGCTATGTTAAGAGACAGACAGAGAAGGAAGTGGTGAACACATCCTTTATGACTGCTGCCCTAATGGCCATATTCACAGAAACAGGAGCAGAGAAAGAAGAAATCAAGAACACCTGGGTATAATAGGACGCTTGCTGTCATAAAAAAGAAAGTTAAAGCATTATACAAGAGCCACACCATTGTTGTTCCTCAACAAGCCAGGAAGGAAATTTTTATTGTGGAGGTGTGTTGCAGTTGGCAGGTAGTTAATATTCAAATTACCCTACTATCTTTACATAGGCATTTTAAATAGGGTCTGTAATAAATCTTTTAATTGAAAGACCTTACAGAACACAAACCTGTGGTTGATCTAACTGAACACTGGATGTCACTATTTATACACACTATTACTCATTTTAGAGGCATTAAAAACACAATCCAGCCATGAATTGGAGCAATCCAGACATGGCTTTTTCAAATTAGCTCTCTTTAATTATTGGTGTTCTTGAGATAGCAGTTCAATGAGCCAAAGCTTCCAAGCTGCCTGAACGTGCACAGGTCATTTTTTACAACTACTCAACCGCCTGCCCTGGCAATGTTGCTGTTAGGTGTTCCCTAACAAGAGTACCACATCTGACTTCATATTTTACAGGAAAAATTTGAGGTTTGTACAGAGAGATAAGGGACTGGCTGTTTACTGCAACATATCATAGCTAAGACTGACCAGGCAGCCTTATAACTCTGCTGTTGTGACTGGTAAGAAACAATCAAAATACTACTCACCCAAAACTCCAACAGCCCCTGCATGAGGCAGCTCCTGGTCTGACTGTGCTGGAGTAGAACCTTGTTTCCACCCCTCATGAGCTATTGGGTTGGAAAACCCCTGCTCCCTCAAGCATCTGCCTTGAGGTTTGTTTTATTCTGTGGCACTAATAACATACACCTCTTCTGCCACTCTGCTGCCCTTACTTGAGGAACAGGTGATATCTAAGGTATACAATTATTATGAGGGAGCACTTTTAGGAGACAGGGGAAGGTAAGAAAAAGAAAATTAAAAAAAAAAGAATATCTCTGAGTCCAAGTGGTATGGGACAAAAATCAGTGCTGATAGTCCACAAGGTCAGGTTAGCTGCCAAAAAGACTAAGGACAGAGACAGGTGAGAAGAGGCAAAGATTAGTAACAATTGATACAATAATGTACTGTGAAATTGTTTCTTGAGCTCAATACAGTATTTTGAAGCTGGGCTTTTCAATAGCATAGGAGAAGCACATTAAGTATGTTTCACAGCTTATGATATCTTGTCAACTGTACCCAATTGGACAAACATGCTAAACAGCAACAACATTATCAGAAATATACACAGTGCTGTTCTGAAATGTACAGTCAGCATAAATGTTTGGTAATCCTAGACCTTGATTCCCAACAGAATTTTTCAGTATATTCATGTGTCTACTTGTCACTCTGCATCCTTGAAAATGCTAGGACTCTAAAAAACATCTGACTCTTCTGAACTTTCTTAAATTCATCAATCTTTTAGAGAGAGGTAAAATATAACTAAAGACAGCCTTAAGTGTTTTTTGCTGATAAAGAGAACGACTGAAAATACCTTTCACGATTTGCAAAACTGCATTTTTATGCAGGGCATGTGAACATGGTCCTTCCTAGTGCTATACTGCGAGTGTAGTACTGCCAAAACACTATGGGTGTCAAGAGGGTTGCATTTTTTGGTTTATTTTCCACAGATCCTGGGTAAACAGCACAATGTCTAATTATGACTAGAAATATATGGCTGGAAATTATCTACCCTGAATCTTACTTTATTTCAAATAGTGTTTTTCAAGAAATATTCTGGGCAAAATATTCTTTTGCTTAACTACAAAATTATATTTTAAAATTTGAGCACAGGTTGCTGTCCAGTTGAGGCTTGTGAACAGGTTTTACTCTTTCCTAAGCCATTTCTAAGCCATTTCTAGCCTTACACAGAACAGAATAATTCTGCTAACACAAGTAATGTGTTCAGTGGAGTAAAACAGGAGTCAAGTACAGCTATAACATATTAATATGATACTAAGGTGATACTAATGATCTACTATATGATACTATTAAAATGTATCTTATATAGAGCTTTATATAGACTAAAAATTTTAATAAGAAGTATAATTTTGTTATACATATATGCCACTTTACAATTGTGTGGGGACAGAATATGCCTTATACACAAATCTGTTGAGAACCTGGAAAGCCAAATGTGGTGCAAAAAGGCAATGGTCTATCATTCTCTCCTCAGAATACACCACAGACACCAAGCAGTCAAAAGCCACCTGAAAAAGCAGTGCAGCTGTGGTAAACTTCTGCAGTCTGTTGTCCCAGCTTTGATGCAGCAACCTGTTAAGACTGCTCAGGGCATATAACAGCCTATTGTTCACTCCTGTTAACAAGGTGCACAGCATTCATTCTCCACATGCAAAATTCGGATCATTAAGCCAAGCTGAAAGAGAAATACAGTAGACATTTGTTGATTTTTTTTTTTTTTTATGATGCCCACAAGCATCTACAGATGTGATCCCATGTAATGAGGCATGTGGCCTTAAGCTGCAATTATTTGCAAACAGCAGGATCTCCTGGCAAAAGAGATGGCACTTGCTGTGTTATGAAAGCTGTCCCTCTAAAACCATGTTTGGTTAGCACCTATGCCCTGTTGAAATTGGCATAGATAATTCCAAGTGGGAAGAATGCCAGCATGACAGATGGGAATGAATACAGGCATGCCAGAGAACCAGGATGTTCGTCAAGTCTAAGTATTAGGGACAGAGTCCTTTCCAAGAATTTAGAAATGGCAGGCTGTCCAGACTTTCTCTACTTGAGGTACGAAATATAAGAATATATGATCTCTTTTGTAACTACGAGCAAAATCAATTATAGTCATTTAAAAATAGCTTATCTGTGCCATGCAAAACATGATAGTAGTCAGCTGAATTAGAACAACTTTTTCTCTGGATTCAGATTGGCACCAGGTCCTAGAGTGTAGAACCTGTGTATCAGAGTGAAAAGGATTCCACGGGTTTTCTCCTAAGTGGTTTGCACTGAAAAGCTTTTGGATGATAATGAGTATTGTTCATTTATATACTGCCTTTCAGGCTGTGAGCCCAAAGCAATTTGCAAGTTTATGAGAATGTAAAGTTATAACTGGGAGGTACGTCATTTACAATTAAGCAAATGAATCTTGCATGTATTAATGGGCTATAGTCCTATCTCCCATCTCCTCTCCCCCCAGGGATCATAAACTGGAACTGTAGTCTCTGTGAAGAGGGTGGAGGAAGGCAAAATCCCTCTGCCACAGTCCTGACAGATATGCGTGCCCTGCTTTTCTCTTTACATGGCACAAACAGCCATAACAGATCAGTTATCCAAAACACTAACTTAATCTCCAAACAAGAATTACTAAATCCTATGGGGTTTTTTGCGCACTGAACAGCTACTTTCTCTATTTCTCTTTTCAGATTTTGAACAGCCAAAATATATCACCCAAAAAGACTTATCTATGATCATTTATGTGATTCTGAGAGATAGGAAGAACAAAAATTGCTTAGGTACTTCTGTTCAAAAACTAAGAATCTGGTGTTGCAATTCCCACTGCACAAAATGACTGGACTCCCAGAAGAGCCTACTAACAAAACATCCCTCCATTTTGGATTTGTTCAACTTCAGCAACCAAAATTTATGGATACCTCTGAAAAAAATATTGGCTCTAATATGGACCAATTCATGGCTGTCTGTTCTGTGTATCATATGAAAGGTACTATAACTGGGTTGCCGATCTTGTGTTCTAACCAGTGCAGCTAATAGTGTCATCTTACGGCTGAACCCTGTTTTCTCTTCAAAAGAGTTTTAATACTATTAGTAGGAATAAAAAGCATTGCTGAATTTATTTTCATTTAATCCAGTGATATTCTGTAGACTAGAAATCTATATGTGTGTTATCCAATGAACTGACTGACCATTTCAGGTATCAGCTCTTTTTTGCAACACAACCTTGAGTAATATCACGAGTCATCTCAATAAGAAACCTTAGTTAATAGATTTCATGTTCTAAAGTAATACATGAAGAGATACATTCATTCTAAATGTCCTGAATTTTCTGTGCATTTATAAAAATTACTTTGATTAAAAATCAGTGGATTGTTTTATTACAGCTTTTCCTCAAAGATCCATTTCTGAAAAATATTGAATAGACACACAATAATGATTTTTAAACACATGAGAGCTCACTCTGAATGTGGCAATCCTGACACACACAGTGCAATAGATGCAAAACATCAGTTGAGACTATTCATGAACCTAAAACTTCCTTAACTTAAAGTTACATCGCGAAGGTTAATGGTTGGACTCAATGATCTTTGAGGTCTTTTCCAACTTTAACAATTCTATTAGTCTGTGAAATACAAATAAAAGTTACATTAAAATAGGGAAGCATAATTTTATATACAAATTATAATTTTTGACATATAAAATTAATTTTAAAAATGCAAGATTATCTTCTACCTTGTGATATGCTGCGTTTTACAGTAGGGTAAAACATGTTTACACTGCTGTACATCATCCTGAAGGTAACCAGCAGAACCTGAATGTAGACAATAGGGCTTGTTATCCAGAGTGAGAGCAGCTCTACCAGTCTTTTCTGGCAAGATTTCTTGGAGTCTTGATCTCACTTTCCACCAGAATCCAATAGCTAGGATGGGAATGAGAACGCCTCTTTGCCATGCTGAATTTCTGCTATAGCAGAATGTTTTTCCTCTTGACAACATCCCATTTTGATGTATAATGGCTATTGTAGTAGCAGACCCTATATATATAATCACTGTGCTATTTAAAGCAGATTTTAAAGACTCAAAAATTACATTATAAGGATTATCATGATTTTGGATTCAAATTTTATTAATGTTCTCAACGATATTAGCATACATTGCAGATCTTGCCTAGTATGAACATGGTATAATGTTTGTGGCTAATGTCATCCATTTCTGGGACTCAGGTGTTAAAATAATCAATGGACTGTTGAGCAGAATGCTCTACAGCCTAAATTAGCTCTACTTGGTTAATTGCCTTCCGCTCTCCACCGAAGGGAGCTGTTGAGACTATAAAAAAATAATTTTAGAAAAAAAACTGCTTGAGTAAGTAGTCTGGAGGACAAAGATCACTCAAGAAACAGTTTCTACCTTTCTCCTGTAAAGGAGAAGTTTAGAATATGGAGAGAAAAACTTTATCTTCTGCATTCCTATAAAGCATCTCTTACAATTCAGTCAACTCTGTAGTTAAAACTTGCAACATTACTTGTATCAAAATTTGCTATCTACTAATAATCAATAAAGTAAACAGGTATTAAGAGTGTGCTACCAAGAGAATTTCTCCTTAAAGTAGAGCTATCTAATAATGGCTTTGTTTCTTCTTTCCAGATCTAAAATGGTTTAAATATTCTGGAGTGTATTAATTCTGCTCTATATACCTTCTTTCTACAGGCCATTACTCCAGTTGTATGAGAGGACCTATGCAGTCCTGAAGGGGAAGATTCAACTACACGGCTGTGAATGGAAGAGGTAGAACTGAAACGTGGCCCAAGCTGTGAAAAATGCTGAAAAACCCTGACTTTGTAAATCAATATCAATCAATGCCCTGCAAAGTACATCATAAATCTGGGTGTTCAAGAAGGCTAACACTGAGGTAATAACACCACCTTAAGTTTTAAAACATTTCACAAACATTAGGAGAATCTCAGGAGGCCTTTGATCCAATGTCCTCCTTGGGGGTCTTCCAACAATTAAGAGTTATTGGAATAGATTGGTTTTCCAGACACATCTCCTCCTCAAAACAGATTTAAAAAAAAAAGACTAGTGTGAGTGTGGGACATGTTTTGAGTTAATAATCCTCTGCTGGGAGATAAATTTAACCTGGAAGAACAGGTTTCAGTGTAGAAGGAGAACATTTTATTTAGGCTTTGGACAATGGGATTTCTCTTGACTAGCCAAGATTTCTCCTTCAGCAAATATAGAACGGACATTCATCTTTTATAAGTTATTAATAATAAATGTTGAACTTTCTCAGACCCTTCAGTGCAAAGCACTTACGACACGCTCATTTATTTAGCACTGAACAGGATTTTACTTGTTCAATTGAACCAATATGCAACTGCCATCATTTGTCTGTACCTGGAGGAAAAGCAACCCATATTTACCAGGCAGGCTTTCCAGTTTAAGGGTACTGTGCCCAGTTTCCTTATTATCTGCTTTCTGGACAGCTATAAGGCTCAGACAGTTCTCTTTTAAGAAGTCACCAGAAAAATGCCTTTTGAATGCAATATCTGTTCTGCTGATACTTGTGTGTCGTAACATTCAGAGCCTGATATGTGTGGATACCAATTCATTTCAGGGTTACAAACGAAACTGCATGTCACTATAGGACTGATTAATTACATGGTGTACCTAAGAAATGAGCTGCTTGGCAGCAAGAGTGAAAAAGACTGCTTCTTTTCTAAAAATAAGGACAAAAGGACTGGGAGAATCTTTATGGTTTCGTAGGAAGTGAAATCTGAGATTATCTTTTCTCTTTCCTTTCTGGGAAAGGAAAAGGCCAGACTAGTGAACCACAGCTAGTGGTCATTTGCTGTTCTTACTGCCCTGTCCCAAACCTGGCTAAGCAGCAGGAAGCTGTGGGAGAGGAGTGAACTGGCTCTTCAGGCACCATGTACTACTCAAACATCTGTACTGCTCAAGTATCTTCCTCACCAGAGGCAAAATGGGGAGAAAATCTCCTCTGACAGCCTTTGCTACTGTGCACACGCATAACTGGTCCTGACGGGGGGAGACAGTTGAAGAACTGGGAATCTACCCTAAGAGATTTTGAGAGCCTAAGATAATATTCCAAGTAGAATAGATTTTAAGAAACGTGGTGAGTGACTAGAAATTACACTGTCTTTAGTGCATTGATGTCTTTCCCTGGGGACCTAACAGCAGGTCAACCAGATAGGAAACGGTGTGAGATTAACAAGTCTTTCTTTATGATCTGCTTGAATTAAAATCAACATGGCCCCTAGAGATCAGTAACTGCTCTTCTAAGTCCTCCTGAAAGTGAAAGCTGAGTCACATTCAAAATACAGAATAACCTGTTATGCCTTAAAAGCAACAATCAACAAGTGTTTAATGGTGGTTCTGATGTTATTCACAACAAAGAGCTTGTGAATGCATTTTTTTGCAAAACATTCCAGGGCGGGAATCGTGACACAAGAGGGCACTTTCATGAATGAAGAGTTTCCATTTAATGCATCTTTGAACCCATGTGAATTTGTACAATGCATACTGTGTCCTCTCCATTCCTGAGAGCTGGGGGAAGATCTGTGTCATACCTGGAGGCCCAGACCTCCACTTTCCCAAGAAGAAAGTATGTCTCTGTGCTGTACTTCCTTCCGTGAACAAGTGAATTCCTTTGTTGTAAACAGCCTGCTCACTGCTACACTTCCTAAGGTGAAGTACCCTACTTCATAAATGGTGTACTCTGTATATTAGTGTACAGCAGCATGTCACATTTAAGTCATTCCAACTCTACAGCATCCGCGTTTGCTTTCTGGTTTTATTAATGAATAAAATGGTGCCGGAAATATTTGTTCCCACGGTAGCATATAAATTGAATTTTATTTTTTTTAAGTGAAAAGTTCTGCCTAACCATTAAAGGGTTTTGCCATTGATATTTATTTCTTAGTGTTTGACTGTGAAAGAACCACATGGCAGGCACAGCAGGTCTGCCGATGTGCACCTCAGTTCCCAAAGAATGGGTGTAAGCTGTGAAAGGAAAAATAAAAAATACAAAACCACCGGCAACCTCTTTTGCTGGCCTTTACAGGCTGATTTTATACTGCTCTGTAACTAAGACTCTGGATGAACACTGGAACAAAACCAAGCTTGCTATTGTATTGAGGCAGGGAGCACAATGCTGGAAAATTCAAACCGTACTGTTTCTCACCTTCAGGCCTATAACTGAGTACACCTCCACTGTACCTGAGGATCAGAAGACACTGTGTTGTAGGTTATAAAAGGAAAATTATCATTTACATTAGTACGCAGCTGCTGAAAGTACCTATTGGTCATGTTTGGTGGTGGGTGTTCAAGCTGCTGATACGGAGCATGTCAGCTGGGTGGCACCTGTGTTTTAATCCATGACAACAACATAAATCGTCCATGTAAGTTTGCAGGAGACCAGCAGCTGAGTCCTAAGAGACTGTGCTATGTTCCCATCCCTAAAAACAATGCACATATCCTCTTACTTGTTCCCTTAGAGGCAGTACGCTACATACAGACCATTTAGAATTTATTTTTATGGCACAGATTGTATCAAGTGAAAATTGTGCAATGACTTAAATACATTTCCCAAAGTTTTACATAAAATGTGGATTTTTCTGCATCTTTCCTAGTTAATGCTAATACTACTTACAATGGAAAATGACCATTAAAATGATGATCCCTTTATCAAATAAAAAACACCAAAGCACGTGTGAGTGATCAACGCGGGAATCTCAGGAACACGTGCCCAGCTCAGTGATGATAATCCTGTTTCGACTAAGCTTGATTAAAAAGGATTTTTGTCGTTGCTTGGGTGTGAACCTGCTCATGGTGGAAAATTACTCATTAAACAGGAGGGGCTTTTTGAGCATTACTAATTAAAATGTAGCCGCATACGAGGACACAGCAGGTGTTCTCGGACGCGACCCCTTCTCCTGCCGGTGACCCGAGTCCCGGGGAGGGGGCGCGACACCGCGACACCGACATCGCGACACCGACACCGTGGCACTGACACCGTGTCATCGACCCCACGACACAGCCACCGCGATACCGTGTCACTAACACCGCGACACCGCGACACCAACACCACATCCCCGACCCGCCCTCAGCGTTCGCCCCGCCCCTCTCGCCCCGCCCCTGCTCCGCCCCCGGCTGGCGCGATGCTACTGCGGCTGCGCAGGAGCAGCGGCGCGCGCGCGCGCACCGCGCCCCCCGCGGCCGCCAATGGCGCCGGCACAAAGTGACCTTGGGCGCGCCCCGCCCCTTCCGCCGCCCGGCCCCGCCGCGCCTGCGCAGCCCGGCCCAGCCCGCCCGCCCTCGGCCCGAGCGCGGCAGCCGCACGGTGAGACCCGCGCCCCCCGCGCCATCCGCAACCATCGCCGCCCCCGCTCGCCGCTCCCTCACTCTCTCCCTCTCCGCAGAGACGCCGGATCGCGACCCCCGGGACGCCGCCCGCTAAGATGTTCGCTTGCGCCAAGCTCGCCACCTCGCCCTCCCTGGTGAGTGGGGGCCCGCGGGGGCGCCTGCGCCTCCTCGGCGGCTGCGTCCCGGGCGGCGGCGGGGGCCGTGGCGGCGGCGGGGCGCCCGCGGGTCGGGCGGGCCTGTGGGTCCTGCGGCGGGGCTCCGGGACGAGCCCGTAGCGAGAGCCGCCCGCCCAAGTGCGGAGGGGCGAGGGAGGGGCGGTCGGGCTGCGGCAGGGCCGCGTTCTCCTTCCCGCCTCCTTGGCGGGGGCCGCGGCCCGGTGCCAAGGTGAGGGGCCTCCACACACAGCGGCGGAGGGGGAGGGTAGCGCAGACGGTGGCTCTTGGGCCTGCTGCTCTCCGCGCCTCGCTGTAGGTCAAACTCCAGCCTGTTGCTTGTCCTGTGCAAGGCCGGGACTTTTTGCCCTTGCGGAGACAAAAGAGTGACCTGCATGAAAACGATCTCTCTGGCCTGCAGAACGTCTGGTTTTGCGTGGTGCAGGTACAGGTTTACCCTGCAGGGAGAGATTTGTGCAAAAGCCTATATGACCTTACACTGCCGGGAGCCCAAGGACACATGCAGGCCTCTTGTGAAAGAGAATTCATTCATTTGTGCCTCGCTAGATTTAAAAGTCTAGATTACACCTATGCATTTAACAGCTTTGAAATTCATTTTGAAGGCTTTTATTTTTTCATTTCAAAACGTATATCACCGCCTGCTGATCTGTCGGGCCTTTTTGTTGGTGTTTTGCTACATTGTCAGCATAATGCACGTACAGGGTCGTTGAATGATGTGGCTGTTTGCACTAACATCTGCTGAGAATGGTGCTGTCAGATTGCATGACAGTGTTTGCTTCTCTATCATTGATTGTATATCCAGCTGTGCGGAGATGGCCGTCTTTCCAGGAAGACAAATGGCTTAGTAGCTAATAGCCTTATAATCTTACAGACTATTGTATGGAACAGCTGTGATCAAATGTTTCTTCTTTTATAGTTTTTTTCCTCCTCTTGCAGATCCGTGCTGGATCAAGAGTCTTGTACAGACCACTTTCGGCGTCTGTGTTGTCTAGGCCAGAGATCAAGAATGGAGAGGTACCTTATAAACAAAATTCTGTATCTTCTTAAATTACCCGGTGAGCCTAAATGTCCTCAGCCTAGAGTTCACTTGTACTAACTCAAATACCTATAGTGTGAAACTTAACTTAAGTGAAACACCTAATAATACTTGTTGCTGTCTTGCTGTTTCCCCTGAGAAGTGTTTCACATTTAAAGTTGATGCTTTCAGGTGGAACAGGTAACATTCTGAAGTTTTTAACTCTTACAATGTCATCACTTGGACAAAGAGCTAGACATTTGATCTAATACAACTTTTAATACTGGATAATAACACTGCCACATGGTCTTGTGTCTGAATATAATGCTTTTTCTTGTTTTGTTTTCTTAGGGCAACTCAACAGTTAACGGGGCCCAAAATACTGTCTCCCGACTAGCACTTAGAGAATTCCAGACTAGTGCTATCAGCAGGGACATTGACACTGCTGCCAAATTCATTGGTGCTGGTGCAGCCACAGTAGGTGTGGCTGGTTCTGGTGCTGGTATTGGAACAGTCTTCGGTAGTCTAATCATTGGTTATGCCAGGTAATCAATCTCTCTCTCTTTTAAAACTCTTAAGTTGTATGCAGATGTGTCTTGAGATAGAACCCCCAGATCAGCTAAGTTGTAGTAAGGATGTTGGCGCTGTAATAAATTCTGTTAATGATTACTGTTACTGATAAACATGGCTGAATAGAATCATATGAAACTGTGCTATATTCATCAGGACAGCTCTGTTAAATTCAGAACTTTGTACACTCTGCCTGGAGGAGAGCTGTGAAAGAAATTGCACCGTTAGACTTACTTGGTCTTTCAGTCACTGAAGTCTAGTGTTTCAGCATTCAAGCCTAGAAATGAATTAAAAATCCATCCTGGGTCTTTTCCCACGTGAGAGGAAAAGTCCTAGAGAAAAACGGACTGAAAACTGGTAATAAGGAGTGTGAGTCTGTGTGGTTTAGTCTTCATAGTCAGGATTGTTGTTTACAAATGGATGTTTAATTCAGTTTTCTAACACATTCAGCTTTGCACTCAAATTATGTAATTTATCAAATGAGTTATCATTCCTTCTAGAAATCTGAAGGGGGTGAGGGTGAGGATTTTGTAGTAGGGATGAATTTCCACATAACTTCGCAACATTCCTGTTATATGAATAGTTCACATGGCGTCATGAAAGAGCAGAACTGATACAGGCATAAAAAAGGTTTCATATTCTTCATTACTCTTTCAGCCAGTTAAGACTTAAGTCTTATTTCTTAACAAAGATTTTTAAGCCCTACTGAAGACAAGTTCACTTTCCATTGAAGAAACGAGTATTTTCAGTACAAAATTAATGCATTGGTTTTTGAATTTGGCATGAACATGTCAATAAGCAGTTGTAGAACATTACTTCATGGTTTTATGTTGAATACTTTTTCCTCTCACTCCTTGAAGGTATATTCATTGCATTTTTGCAAAAAATTACTGTGAATTTCTCCCCCCCTGTATTGACTTGAGCTGCTTAAAACATTATAAACTACCTTGGGAGTATAGTTCTCATGTCACAGATGTGAAATAAATGTCTAAAGCATAGTGCTGATAGTTTCTGCATGGGAGGATGTAGAGAAATCAAATTCAAAAGTATATATGAGCGTAGTCATAAAAACTGCCCATTTGGAAAACCCCTGTACCATCTGCATAAGCTGAATCTAGTCTTAATTGCCAACTCATTTGTCTTCAGTGAAATCCTTGCAAAAAATAGTTCTGCTTGGATTTATTGGAGTTTCCTGTTCTGTAGCAAGGAAGTATGAGGTTAAACTGTATGAGAAACATCTTAATTGTAAAGATAAAAAGGTCTTACACCTTCACTTTCTTTTAGAAATCCTTCTCTGAAGCAGCAGCTGTTCTCATATGCTATCCTGGGATTCGCCCTGTCTGAAGCTATGGGTCTCTTCTGTCTGATGGTTGCTTTCTTGATCCTATTTGCCATGTGAATGGAGATCTGCCTGAAATACTGGCATTGGAATGTAACTGCATTTTATGGGACTCCCAAAATGTTGGTGTCATGGAAATTGATGCTATTTCCAAAGTCATTTCATTAAAGATAACTTTAACTGTCAACCTGTTGCCTGCATTTATTGTCTTTCTCACTAGGATGTCTGGAAGATGGCATTTTGTTGTTCAGTCGCTGTGGATTTCTCCTGATAATGACATATTGCATAGGACCTTTCAAACAATGACTTCAAGCCAAGCATTAATATAGATGGTCATGTGGCTTGTTTGCTAAAATCCACGTGGCATATCTTTGAAAGATGAAAGGCTGCAGAGATGAAGTGTGAAAGGCTGTAGTGCTGGCTGCCCTCCTGTTTGCGTTTTAAACGTCCAGCGCTGTTTCTCTGCACAGTTTGTTTTTTCTCAAGCTAGCTGATGCATAAGTTGTTCTGGCACCTCCTAATAGAAGGAGCTAAACACAAATCCATGGAAGGTTTAAGAAAGTTCTCTTTGTGTCAGTTTTCAGCTACATTAGAAATTTTGATTACCATGGTAAAAGTTTTCCACTTGGATCTGACATGTGTCCCCATTGAACTAAATTAATGATTGATTCAGTTTGGTCCAAATCATTTAGTTGTGACACTCTGATATTATACTCTTGGCTCCACCTAATTAAAAGGAAGAGCTTCCAGTTTCCTAATTTTGTAAAGTCAGCCCTGCATTTTCTTGCAAATTCTTTTAAGAGCATTAGGATCAAAGCATTTTTGTTACAAAAATATTGCTGCAGTATCTATCTGTCCTTCTCATAGTATCTGTCTTGTAACAGTCTAAATGCATTTATAGTGTCATCTACACTTGGAGCAAAATACTTTGTGCTACTACAGTAATCTGGTCGGGGGGTTGATCACATCTCAAACTTTATTCAGAATATTAATCTGATCATTTGACAAATAGAAGCTGAACTTGGTAGGAATGTGAGCAAGCTTGTTAAATGTTCTGTCATCTTCCTATTAAATGGGTAATTACTGAATTAAATATAAATGCCTATCCTGTGGGAAGTGGAGAGAGGATTACTGACTCTCAGATCAGTGCAAGATGCAGGTAAGATTTTTTTCATCTGAACTAAAAAGTACCAAATTGGTGTTTACAGAGATGTGGTGGACTTTGCAGTGTTAGCTTACTAGTTGGACTTGATGATCTTAAAGTTCTAAGAGACCTTTCCCTAAAGGTGTTTCCCAACCTAAATGGTTCTGTGATTCATGTAACATAATGTGGCCCTAGCATGAGAAGTAGCTTTCCCCACATGTTCTTAGGAGAAAATAGGCATCTCTAATACAGAGAACATCCTTGTATATATGTGAATTTCAGGAGTGTAGAATATGTAGCATCTTTTAAGTATTAGCTTTATCACAATACAAGTAGTGTCTTATATGACAAGATCTGGAAGTCAGGGTTTTGTGGAGAGAGGAGGTGAAGGATGTTGCAGGTATCTTCCATGTCTGCACTCATGCAGTGTTGATTTTAGGAATTGGCTATTACCCATTCTCATAAGCTGTTGAGTTGCAGAGCTGACATGCAGTGCATTTACCCTGGTTGAAAGGTAGATAATCTAGACTAAATCTTGTATGTGTACTGCTGTCCTGGTAGGTGATGAACTTTATTCTGTTCTTTCAGTACAGCAGAGATGTCTGCCGGTATCTGATATCGCAATCTACATTTCCTAAAATCATGGACAGTCTAGTGGACTAGCTTAATTCAAGCTTCAGATTTCCTTTTTACTGGGATTTGGCCAAACAGGCATCTTCAAACTTGTCTCAGTCAAGTCTAGCTCTGGCTCTGTTAATTCTACGTAGGAATTTGTTTGCAAATAAAATGTTTATGCTGAGTTGTTATTATGTGTTCAGTGTAGATAGAAGACCCGGCTGAGCTATTGCTCCATAACCTCAGTAAGAAAGCTACCTGGAGTCACCATGAGTTACTTGAATCAGGTTTGAATAATAATTTCTGGATTTACATCCCATATTTTCCCATATGGTTCACCGTGTCAACATGTGCCCTTTTTCTTGTGATCAGCCTTTCCTGAAAGGCAGCAGGACATCTTGGGTGATCCTGTATCTGGATGTGAAGTCTGTTTTAGTAGTAGCATCTCCCCAAGCTTGTTATCTTTTAAATCACTCAGACTGATGAACATAGGCCAAACTCAAGCAAAATTGCTGTTTGGTTATGCCAATTGAGAAAGAATTGGATCTGGATTTTACAGATAAAGATTAATCAAGGACTTTCAAAACATGGCCACAAACCTTCGCACAGAGGATTATCCTCCTTATAGACAATAAGGGGCTTAGAGTTAACGAGTGATGGGCAGATGTTGACAGCTGAACTATCACAGGACACATTGAACCCTTTCTCTATTCCTCTAGTTTCCCTATTCTTAAAAAACAGAGCTTAGTTGGTCAATTTGAGTGGTCTGACAAAGAGTACTTGCTCACGAAAGTGTCAACTATAAATGTGTAAAAGACTAATTTTTTTTTTCCAAAGAAAATGCCAATCCAACCTCTTTGGATTGATAGAGCAGGAACAGACCAAGGTCTCTCGATCTTCTCCATAACAATTTACATCAAGAAATCTTTCTGTAAGTCAGAGAAACCAAATTTAAAGTTTTTTGAGATGATACTGTAGGCTTCACTTCTTGAAACCTTTTTCACGGTTTCTTCTGACATGGACCATGCTGACCATAGAGATTGTCAACTCATGAAAATTTCTGTTAGAGGTTCTCCAGACTCCCAACACTGTTCATGTTTCATTGTTGAAGATGAAGCTAAGTGAAGCAGAGATCTTCATTGTCTCTGAATAACTGTTCTTCCTGCTGTTCAGGTAGCTCAGACCTCAGTGGTGTGCACAGTGTGTTATTCTAATGGATAATGAAGGAAATGCTTATGTTAGCAATTACGCTCTTAAGTTATTGCTGCAGGTAAAAGTGAACATCCTGCTGCTGTTTTTTTCATTTTCCTCGTTTCTCTCTGTCTGTTTTTTTGCACCGGTTTCAGAGTGAAGAAAAGCACTTGCAGTTCAGGTTTTTTTGTTCAGGCTCAGGACTGCAGCTGCCATGTGATGGTGGAGCTAAACTATTGAAAAATGCTTGCTTCCAATACAGCTTTTAGTCGCTCTGTGAAGAAAGAAATATTTAAGATCTCTATTCCTCTCTTCTGCACTCATATTTGAGTCCTTTGCAACATGCTACATAAAAGAATAATACCACCTTTAAGTGAAAAGTATACTTTTATGCAGTGCTTTTTTTCCTACCATATCTCAACTTTTCAAAAGTGCTATATAGTGCCTACCAAAACAATACACAAGAAATGAAACATACTATATTGTCTTTTGCAAGTTCAGAGAAACTCAGACAAAATGTATTTTACTGGGACTAACACTACTTTTTTAGAAATACTTTATTGTTACAGTCTCATAATCTCGGATCAGTCTCAGAACAAGACAGTTTGAAATGATACACAGGCACAGAATTAAAACTTCATCTGTGATTCAGAGCACATACTAGCTAAACTGTGTTGCCATATAGGGTTATATTTTTTTTAATTAATCCAAAATGCTTTTAGTTCCTCCTGTGTAAAATAGAGGTGCATGCCATCATTCTACAGTGCTGCAGCATTTTTGATACATCAACTATGGCAAACGTTTAGCAGAACCACGGCTTCAGGCACATGCCAAGCTCCTGCCCCGAGTTGCGTAGGGGGAAACCAATGTAGTGTAGCCAGTACAGGGCTTTGGAGGTCTGATGATTCCAAAAATTAGATGTGACAAGCACGTGAAGACTTGCCACTGAGCACAGCC
Source organism: Manacus candei (assembly GCF_025592945.1). Classification (NCBI taxonomy): domain Eukaryota; kingdom Metazoa; phylum Chordata; class Aves; order Passeriformes; family Pipridae; genus Manacus; species Manacus candei. The sequence goes on along the minus strand of NW_026138071.1, from coordinate 13,719,180 downwards.
AGGCAGTGGTTTAGACCCTGCCTGCTGCCTTCCCTACGCAGCAGCTCCCAGCCCTCCCGCAGCAGGGGACGGGCGCTCCATCCCGCGCTCCCGTCCGCCATGGCTGCACAGATCCTGCTCCTCCCACCGCGCTGGGCCCGGCACCGCCACGGCCCGGCTGTCGCGGCAGAGGTGCTGCCCCGGTGAGGCAGCGGAGCCCCGGGCAGCCCCTCGTTCGGTGCCCGCGGCAGGACGGGCGCTGCTCCCGCCCCGCTGCCTATGGGTGTGACGGCCGCGCCCCCGCTCGCCACGTGACCACCCCGCCCCCGCCGAGGTGTCAGCGGCGATCTCGCGAGAGGTGACGGAAGCCCGCGGGGGACCCGGCCTTTAATGTGCGGTGCGGCCGCGTTCCGGGTGAGTTTGTAAACACGGCCCGGCCCGGCTCGGCCCGGCCCCGCGGCTCCTCCTCCCTCCGCGCTGCGGCGGCCCCGGGCGGGCGGGGGCACCGGGTGCGGCGCGGCGGGAGCGGCCCGCGCGGCGGTAGGCGGGGGATGCCCGGGAGGCAGTAACATGGCGCCGCCGCCGCTCTCCGCGGCAGCCCCCTCCCCCAGCGCGGCCTGCGGCTCCCGCCGCCCCTAGAGCGGGGCGGGGCGGCCCGGCCGGCGCCGCGGACACCGGCACCCGCCAGGAGGTAGGGCCTGGCGGGGCGAGCGGGTGGGCGAAGGGGCTGCGGCGCATCCGGGAGCGGGAAGCCCTGCGGGGGCAGCGCCGGGACCTGCCTCGGCCCGGCCCGGCCCGGCCCGCGGTGGTGGGCACAGGGCGGGAGGAGGGGGCGGCCAGGCCTCGCCTTTCCGCCTCGGCTCGGCTCCAAGGAGGCGTCCTCCCCATCCATCTTCTGCTTTGGAAGGAGATCTCGATCCGAGCCTGTGCTGGTGCGGAGAGTGCCGAGAGGGGTGCGGGTGTGAGGGGCGTTGGACGGGGGGGTGCGAACAGCTTTTCTGCACCACAGGGAGGTCTTGGCCTGCTTGGGGTTTGGCCGTGGCCGTGGACCTCCTGGACTAGTTGCCTCATTGACTTTGCCTGTTATTGTGCATTATGCCTCTCGAGTTGCCTAATAGAAGGTCTGTGAAGCTTTCACGTGAAAAAGACCCATCACAGACTCTCAATCAGTGATGGCTGCACGGTGTTTCAGGCACAAATGTTTTATGCCACGATGCAACTTGATGTTTGTAGTTAGGGCATGTGCGTGCTGCCATGTTGCTTCTGCAGTCTTATTCATTCTATAGCCTTTTTCTATCCCTGTTCTTGAAGGGAGATCCATGAGTGTCTTCATGTCCTGTGCACGCACTCTGTGTCAGTCATTTGCTTTTCCTTGCGTTGCTGTCTCCCATAGATGTTTATCTTCAAATAGTGATGCTGACACCTGTTCCCTTGCACTGGAATGAGAAATTTAAATAAAACTGAAAATTCTGAACCATTCTCTGCTTTCCAAATAGTGACCTCGAATATGACCCAAGTGTATTTTATTTTCTACCTTTTAAAATAATATTTTTGTTTTCTTCTCGTCAAATTGTGTTCATGGGGGTGAATGTCATGTCCCCAGGTCTGGCTGAGCGTAAAACCAGATAAAAGTTAATAAAAACAAATGTTCCTGAAGTTAAGGTCATAACACTGTTAGATGCTAAATTCAGCACCAGCTGATAGGATGAGGATGAGGCCTTGTGGTCCTGGTCCTATACAGGTGTTCCAAATGGGATTTCTTCAGCCATCCTCTGAAACAGGTTGCTGTTCAGTTAATGGACATCCAGTTGCAGACATAATTTCAGAGGGGCAAACTGTAGTTGAGTTAGGCATTCACTTAAATTCTCTTAAGTGTTTATAATTCCGCATTCAAGAATCAAAATTGTTGTCTTGTTAAAAAACAAAACAGTAATTTTGTCAAGAATTGCTTGTTATATAGTGCATCAAAAGAATTGTGAAATAATAAACCTTAATGTGTCCATAAAGTGAAGCAACTCTTTTAAAAATCCATTTTGACTTTATGTTTCAATACTGATATTGCATGTTAATGCTTAATCAATTAGTTGAACTTTTGATCTTCACAATGTAGCTGATGTTTCTATCCTAACTTGGATTCTAGAAATATGAGTATGTTTGGTATGTCTTTTTCCAGAAACTTCTAGACTGTGCAGTATCTAACATAAGGTGCTTTCAGCTCTTAAATTTGATCATACATACTTTTATTAAGTGTTGTATTCTCTTTTGTGACAAAATGTTGAACAGCTTGAAATATTATTCTGGTTATGGTTTCATTACATTCTAGATGTACGTAGTGCTAAAAATTCCTTTTCTGTCATCAACTGTTTTTTTCCTCCATTCTTAACAAATTTAAACTTACAAATGCACATTTCTAACTCCAAGGAGTTTTACTAACTTTAAAAGTTTCTTATGTCTAATATCAACATTTTTAATGGTTTCTTAAAGTAGTCTTGAATTTCTGTATAAAAACTATGCATTAACTATTCTCAAAGGAGCAAACTTGATTCAATAATTTTAACTTTTTTTTTTAAACAATTAACAGATTTCAAGTTATCGTTGTCCTCCTGCATAACTCAACTGCATTTGTTTCACATATAATGTGCACTCTAAGGAGGCATTGGTTATAGTTAGTGATAGAAATATGAGTCAATATTTAATAATCATGCAATAAATATTTTTTTCAAGTCTGGGCTGTACTGTTTCCAACTTTATTCTGTGTCACTTTCAGTGCAGCCTGAGAACTTTTCCATTGGCTTCACTTCAGATGAGAGCTTCTCTTCAGTAAAGCATTCCAAGCAATACTGTGTGTTTCCCTTTCTAGATGAATGCCAATGGTCGTTGATATAATTACTTGTATATAATGATCTTATAGAATAAGATCATTCTGTTTTAATGAGCAAGAAGAGTCTTGTAGTGGGATATTTTTTATATTTTTAAAGATTTTTTAAAAATTAAATTCTTAATTATTGTCTTCAATTTTATAATTCAGGGATGCAGTCTGAGAAAATGTGAAAAGGAAGTAACTTTTTGTTAAGCTTTTTTTTAATTTGTTGAAAGTAGTGTAGAAAAAGGAGGTTGGATTTCTAATGTTTGTTAGGTTGATGGGCAATATGAAGACATCCAAACCTAGATAAATGAGCTGGGGAAAGTAAGCCCTAATATCTCTGTAAGCGAATTGTAAAAAGATGGGTGGAATATTAACCCCTTTATATTTCTTCTTCGAGGTTCATTGACTTTTCATTTATCTGCAAGAGCTGTAGTCACACAGCCTGAATTTTTAATAAGTTAAAGAAAGATCAAGGTGCCTCTGAAAAATACTGAAGCCAGAGGGTTGAATTAAAAGCTGCCTATCCAGCCAGTAGGAAGCATTTGGCCTAAGGATCTTTCTTAATGCCCTTACTGTTCTCTCTTTACCAGAAAAGTGTCTTCTTGTAGATGAAGCCTGCTCCTTCAGCAGAGGTGAAGGAACGTAATTGCTTTGTTTCTGTATATGTGACTATCTCTCCAACTGGCCTTCTTGCTCTTACTTGAACTTGTTAAGTTCATCATCGTTGATTGTTGGATCTGTTCTTGTCTAGAGGCTCTCCCCTCTACAGAATTTAGACAAACCGTGGAAGGTATGGAATTAACTCTGGACATCAGATATAAGCAGTTAATTAATAATATCAGCACAAAGTGCGTAACATTTGACTTGTTTAAAGAAAAAATCTCAGCATTATGCTACAGGTGTTCCAGTCTTCCTTAGTCTTCCCCAGAACTCTCTGAAACAGATCATGTGTCTTCTACAAAATAGCACAACTTTTCTACTAAGCAGTATAGTCTGAAGAAGCAGCTCCTGTTTTCCTGTTCATCGGGTTTTGATATTTACAATCTTTAAATATTGTGGACTATGGGTTGTAGTTTCCTTGCAGAATCTACTGAGCTACTTTCTGGCAATCTTACTTTCATTATGAGGACAAATGTGTTTATTTTTCAAATTTTATCTCCTCCATTTTCTTCATCGATCAGTTTTAATTTTTAGAAATGCTGAATCCTACAGTGTGACACAAATACAGTTAGTCAGATCACTTCTGAAAGTGCACTGTGATGGTCAAGTATTAATTACACTGCTTGCTTTACCTTTCTTCTTTTGCTTTATAGGAAACAGAAAAATAGCTGTTCCAGTCCCTCCAGGTAAGTGGAGCAATGCTTTTTTTTCCTTTAAAATACAAAACTTTATTTTTTTTTAATTTACGTCACTTCTTATTAAGTAGTATATTCTACCTACCTTCTGATTTTTACTCAAAATTTGCAAGTCTACCTCTACAGAAAATTGTGGAAATAAGGATAGACTCAAATGTGGGAAGTGATTAAAATTGATGCTTTGAATACTGTATGCAAGTGTTGAAAGTATAAAGGTACCACATTCATTTTGATTTGTGTTGATTTGTTTGATTGCATGAGAAAACCATCTCTTTTAATTTTGAGATGTTTAAATTTGGAAAACAAAAATAACTGCCCGTTATGTTTTTGGTGGTTTTTTCCCCCTCATCCAAAGAAGCTAAGCAAAACATGAAATTCAGCTCTTCAAGTAACTAGTAAGAGAATGTTATCCTTTAGTGTGGCAAATATGTTCAGTTCACTTTGAGTAAGTACCTCAAGTAGAGCTCTTAAAGTTGACAAAGACTTAGAAATATTGACCTTATCATTTTATGCTTCAGTTTCCTATTATAAAATGAAACTTTAAAGTAAAGTTTTATACTATCTAAAGTAACTACACACTATGATGAGATTTATAGAAAAACTTAGTAAGAGTTAATAATTCTCCTCACAGTAAGGCTACTGTATCTTGCAGTAAAAGGGGCACAGTCCCAGATCAAATGTAAAGAATAAAGGGAAATGTCGACTAGACATGATCAGTCTTGAGGAAATGCAAACATCCGTAGGAAAATACGTCACTGATACTGTAACATAAGCACTTTGTAACGTTTGGACCCAGAGAAGACTGAATGATGATGGACTACTGTAATTCTAACTCATCTCAGTGGCCTAATATAGCTTTTGTCCAAGTTTCATCTTTTTTCAAACCAGAATGTACAGATGTTTCTTGAGTTGAAGCCACGTGGAAATGATCAGTCTGGCTGCAGAGCTTGGATGTGCTTCACATGTGAGCAGTAGTAGATAAATCAGCAACTACTGTAGCTGCAGACTGACAGGTTGTCCTCTATGGACTGTCCAGTTTGGGGGGTGACACAGTTGTGAGCATATGCATCTCTTCTTGCTGGTTGGCCAGCAGAGGAATGCTGTCCTTCAAAAGGTCCTTTAAGGTTTTTGTTTGTTTGTGGGGGTTATTTGTGTTTATAGTTGTCTTTTCTGTGTTCAGCTCTGGCAGTTTTACTCCATGCTGTCTGTGTCAGCCCTGACGTGTCAGGAGGGCAGTCTCTCTGTTGCTACAGTGCTTAAAATAAGTAATCGCAGGGTAAGACTGCACAGCCCCTGAGCAGGTTTGTGCATGGAGGTCTTTCAGCACAAAACTTGCTTTCTACAGGTAAAGCAGAGGCTTTAGCTATAAGTCTGATGAATCTTTACTAGAGATGTGCAAAGAATTATTTTTCTCAGCAAATTTGTAGAGGTTTTTGCAAGGACTATCAATATATATACAGTTTAAAAAGCTACTTAAATAGAAACTAAATTTTGAAACAGGGTGTAAGTTGTGTTTGCCATGCTCCTGTATGTGGGAAATTAAAAGAAGACAGAAGAACCTTTACCAGTAAAATAAGCCAATAAGGCGTGGTTTAACTCAGTGTATGGTATGATTCTATTCTTTTACAAATTGTCTACAGAAAGGTATTTTGAAAGCAAGCCTCAGACTATGTAATAATAGTTTCCACAAAGTGTACCCAAGATGTTTAATTAAAATCTTATAGAAATATGCAAGTAATTGTTGAAGCTAATTTTGTAGCACATTTAGGTAAACATTAGTGTAGCATTGTATAGAGACATCTTTATTTTTAAAGAAGCACATGATCCTAAATATTAGTGAATTACTTGCAAACCTTGTTTTTATTTCTCTGTATTATATATATCTTGAAGATGTATATGTACTTATTTATATGTTTTACTGCACCGTTTACATTCCAAAAGCAATAGAAGAGGCTTATGACATTTTAAATAGGTATGCTTTGAAAGTATTTTACTTTTGCATTGAAAGTATGGAGCAAACACCAAAAAAGCGAGAGTATTTTCTGATTTCAGTACCGAAGGTGATTATATTGCCAAGATTATTTCATGTTTTTCCCATGTTCAGCTCTGATCCTGTTACTGTGTGACTTCAGATTCTTTGTATGGGCTTCTTTATGCTACTGAAAGGAATGTAGGGTTGGAAGATTACAGAAGAAAGTTGCAGTTCAGTGGATTGTAGTAAGAATCACGTCACTGAATGTTCATTTTGTCTGAAGAGGATAGTTGAGGCTGGAGTTTCGCATTCAGATTGGATTCCTCCGGGAACCATCTTTTTTTCTATGGGTCAAGGTGTTTGCTGTTGCCTGGGTAACAGTCCAAGGTGTCTATAATTCACCTCTACTGATGGGGCAATCACTTTATGTATTTTGTTTCTCATTTAGTTGGGTGATTAACATTTTTGTCAAGATGGCATTTAAGTTGCTGTTTTGGTTTTCAGGGGGATAGCATTACTGTGATATTCTCACTCAGAGCAATCAGTTTCCAACAGAGACTCTTGAAATCAGAGAGGGAATTACAAACATTTTTTTCTGAAAATTTGCCTTCTGTGTGTTAGTCTTGCTGTGCCTGTCAGGCAGTGTAATCCAGAAGGAAAAGAGGAGGCAAAGGTCTGTTTGTATTTTGTAGCAGCAACAGCTTTAGTTGTTGGGCTGTGAAGTTAACTATGCAGACTCTTCTAAAGCTGTCAGAACATTTCCCAAGTTTGGATTGTCTATTGCGGTTGTTCACCTCTGTTTCTAGCTATGATATCTCTATGGTATACTTTAAATTTCAGAGTTATCTTGGGTTACTCAAAATTTCATCCCCTCAAATTTTGAATTCCGACAAGGATGGAGATTCCACAGTCCCACTGGGCAACCTGTACCTTGCTCTTAACTTTCCTGGTGTGCCTTGTGAATGTTGCATCTCATCCTTTTCTTGTACTATACACAAAGTCTGGATCTGTCTTGTCTATATCAATACATCAGATAGTATCAGATAGCAAGTATATCCTTCCTTAGCCTTCCTTCTCTGTTCTGAACAAACTTTGCTTCTTGATATTCCTGTTTTGATAGGGCCCTGGGTGGTTTCTCTCCAGTTCATCAACTGTCTTGAGGGGCTCAACAGTGGATATAGCACTCCAGCTGTAGCCTTATGAGTGCCAGATAAAGGGGAATAATCAATTCCCTTCATCTGGTTGCTGTGCCTTTGCTAATTCATCCCAGTAGCCTGTTGGCTTTCAGTGCTGCAAGTGACATGATTCAGTTTTTTGACTGCCAGGAGTTAGAGATTTTGCCCCTAAACTGCTTGACAGCCAGTTACCCTCACCCTCCACTGCTGCATGGAGTTATTTCGTTCTAGGTGCAAGCTTTGCATTTGTCTTTGTAATACATAAATACAATTCTTATCAATTTGGCAACATTAATGAATGCAAACCCTTTGTTTTTCCATCCTGTCAGATCCAGTTTTTATTTAGATTTAAAATGTCAGAGATCATGCTTGGAATGTGAGCACTCTTTTAGGTGCAAAAATTTCAGTGCTTCAAGATAATTTTTTTCTTCAGATGTTAGCTGGAATCTTTTTACAAGGGATTACCTCACAAAATTCCATGTGGCCTGTAATCAAATAATGCTACAAAGATGAGGACATGAATTTATCTCCAACTTTTTTCCAGTAAGTTTGCCAGGAAGACAGCACTGCTTTTCTTTTTCACAAGGATTGATTTTTAATTTATATATCAGGCATTCAAAATTCACAGGCTTCTCAAACCAACACATGGAACCAGACAACAACTTCATATGCAAATACATGCTTTGGTGATACTCCTTTAAAAGGGAAAATGAGCAGACTTAAAAAATTGACCTTTACATCTTATCACCTAAGAAAAATGCTAACAGTATGGATGGAGTAGATTTTATGGCTGATACTATGCATTTCTCAGAGACTGACAACAAGATACAGTAACAGCAGAAAAGATGTCCTACGTGCATTTTGGTTAATCAAAATCTTCATCGTTTGGATAAAAAACCCAAAACCAGAATTGTTTCTTACACCATCAGGCATTTTTGATATGGATGTAACTCTTCTGCTCATAATCCATACGTGTATATTAGCATATGGTGGCATATGTAGCCATATATAACTTTATGGTGTCCCTTGATCACAGATTTAAAAACAAAAAAAAAATTCCTTTTGAGATCTCAGTGAGATAGAATGCGTTTAAAAAAATGAGACTGTTGCATAGCTGAAGAAGGATAGTAAGCTTGTGGGATAGCTTTTAAGTGTCTGTTGAAGTTCCACATAATATAAGGATATAATCTTAAAGCTTCATTGATAAAGACCTTATCTCTTACCCTGAAGCCACAGTCATGAGACTTGCCCATAACTTGTTAATACTCTTTCTTAGTGAGAGTACAAAGTTCATAGTTTGAACAGTTCAAGAAATACTCTTTCAGAAACTTGAGACAGGTTATGAACTATTTGCAAAGAACAGCAGAACAGTCTCCATCCCTGATTTGCTTTGGCATCTTTCCTTTGGGACATAATTGTTTCCCTGAACTGTCAGTGCCAAAGACTCTTAAAGTTTCTGGCAGCCATTCATCTCTTCTTGACTTGTGATCTCAGTTCAGTATCCTCATTCTGTTAAACATATATTTAGATGCGACAGTTTGGAATCTCCTCCGCTGCATGTTTTGTTTCTTTGCTGTTTGGTGTACATGTCCAAGGACACTGGGATCCCTTCCTCCTTGAAGTAATGTCCAAAAAGTCTGTACAGTTTTTTACTGTACAGGTACAGGCAAAAGGATGAGCTAACATGTTCACTATAGATCTCTGAGGTAATAAGTGTGAAATTTGCTTAGGTGTACTTGATTTGTCTTGTGTCTGGTGTTCAGTGGTGTACCAGAAGTGTGCATTCTTAGCATGGCTAGACAGTTCCAGAAGCCTTGCAACTCTGCATGACCAGCATACTGGGGGAGAGATGGATTTATTCTGCTTATGATTTTTAATCATAAAGGCATCTTTATTTATCTGCTTCATCAAGCTAAATAGTGTTCAGAACTAACATTGTTAGTTCTCCATACAAATACTCACATTTAAACATGAATGTATTTCCTCCAGGGTAAAGCCACAGATGCCACAACTAATTAGAGAGGATGTATTGAAGTAACCATTTCTTTGAAAAACTGTTGTGTTTCATGGGTGAATAGTGGGCATTTTGTCATTTATCTTTACAGAGTCATGCATTATTAGATTTTTAGCATGCATAATAATTAATATCTTCTTTTAATTACAGTTCATTGCCATGAAAAGGAGGATATGATAGTTTGCCCTATGAAACAGGTTTATATGTGAAATCTGGCAGGTATGTGTATTAGTATGTGGGGTGAGTATGCAAAATAGCACTAAATATAATTAATATCTCTTCTTTCTTAAATATTTTAGCCTGTTAATAATTTAGTGGCTGAAATATTACTGAAGTACATGTTTTTGTAATTAAATTTGTAACAGTTTATGCAAAGGGCTAAGTGTCAACTTATCCTTAAAGATGAGCTTTAAATAAAGATTGTGAAAAGACTAAGGAATCAACACTTCCTCTTCTGTTGGAACAGTAACCTTGACTACTTGCTATTGTCTCCTGCTTTTATACTTTTTTAATTGTGGGAATTGGATAATTATTACAATGTATTTGATTTCAGTGACAAGTTGTCCTACTGTGTTTTCAGATACTTTCTACAGTTACTGATGTTACATATGAACACTTGCATTTCTGACTGAGTGTGTGTTCAAAACCTGCTCTGTCTCTGTTGGGTTCTGTGTACCTTCCTGACATAGCTTGAAATCCATACTCTTTGAATCCTGGGTATTTAGAATATTAGTATAGCCAGAAGGCAGAAATTCTTGCCCATGGAATATTAAAATATGGATGCTGAGGTATTGATAATTTGTTGCAGTATTTGTAAAATTTGTTCAATTCTAATTTTAATACAGGTAGCACAACGACCTGTGGAATATGAGTGATGACAAACCCTTTTTATGCACTGCCCCTGGATGTGGCCAGGTAATGGTCTGAACTGAAGATACTAACATTAATCAAATAAAATTATAACAGTGAAATGTATTTTTAGAGATTGAAGAAAAGGGGATGATGATAATTGCTACAAAGTATGTTTTGCTGAAGAGCAGGTGACAGCAAGAATTTGTAGCATATTGTGTGTTTATCCATTTACTTTCATTAAAAAAAATAATCAAGAAACAACCTAATTTGTATCAGGTAACCTGTATTTTCCAGAATACTTCAGTGTTGGTGTGGAGCTTGCTTGGCACTAATCTTCACAGCTATGGTGATTGCAAATATTTAATGGCATAATTTTGTTTTATGTATATTTTTGTGTATAGGAAGATGCTAACACTATTCATGCCACAAAATGTATTTCAATTCCTATTGTAGTTTTAATGTGCTATAGTAAATAGCATTAGTATATATAGAGGTGAATGTGAGCAGAAAAGTAAAAATGTTATGGAGTGTTTTAGGACATGGTTGCTTAAAAGGAAGCTGTCTTAACACTTTAATTTAGTAACCTGAAAGTAAGTGACTTTGCATTATCTACTGCACAAGATGGACATCCTTTATGTAGAATTAATTTCATAAACTGAATCTTTTCATTATATTATAGCTGCTGTCTTTATATAGAATAGATTTCTTAAACAAGATGTTTTTCATTTTATTAGTGCACTTTCATTTAGTTGGATTTTGAGTTCAAAATACTCTCATTTTTATTCTGAACACTTAGTTCTTATGATGAATGACAGCATTAATGTTAAATTAACAGAGCCTTCTGTATTTAAAGCGGGGAAGGAGTAAAATTTCTTACTATGTCTCATGTTCAGAGACATCAAAAGTAAGAGAAGAGGACTACTTTCTCCTAAGCAGCATGTTTGTCCCCATCCTGTTTGAATCTCATTGCGATGTAAGCTCTGTCAGAAGTATTTTAGTAAATAAGTCTCATAGAAGACACATCATGGGGCTACAGCAGTTGGGATTGCAGTGCAGGCGAAGAGCAAAGTTCACGTCCCTGTAAATGGGCAAGGCTTCTCCAGAACAGATAGGATTCTCCAAAATTCATATTATAGAATAGAGTGAGTCAGGATCTGGAAATCCTCTTCCCTCTGAAAGACCTTGTCCATTGCTTAGTGGAAACAGAAAGATGCATTTAACTCTTTTAGCATGAGACTTATGTCCTGTCTTATGCCATATGTAGAGATAGGGTACAGGAGTTATGGAGAGCTGGGTATTTGGAACCCTGGACAACAGAGTTCTAACAAAAAAAAAGTCCCTGGCCTGTTTCACCATGTCCCACAGAGATCCTGGATTTTTTGATTTCCCTCACAGTTCCGCATACACATGTCCTTTCTCACGCAAACATTCTGAATGGCTGTACTCTCAGGTCAACTAAGCCTTATGTGTTGGTTTCTGATTGTATCTGTTATAAGATATATGTGGAGTGACTTATATTAGTGAGGCATAACCAGAAACATAATTTGAGGCTCAAATGTTCACAAGGAAAAGTAAGAATTTCAGTTTTAGGAAACCTGCATCTTGGGAAACATTTTCTTAGATTATGTCAATTGAAACACTAACTTTACCCACAGTTGCAGATGCATAGCAAATTTCAGGTTAGTGAAAGTAAGAATATCTGTTTTACAGCACCTAGTTTGCCTGCTTATTGCTTTTTTATAGTATATACCTTGAATTTTAGGAAAAGTATGCACAAAACTAGCATAGTTTTGAAAACCTGACAGATTTCTAAAGTGCTGGTAAGTTTAGTTCGTTCGCAGCATTTCAGTTGTCTGATATTGTTCCAGTGTATCCCATTCTATCTGCCCCTTATTTTATGTAGTAAATAGTCAGGGAGCAGGAGCTATGGTTTATTTTGTCTTTATGCTGTTAAATACAGTGAAGTTTGTGATTACAGATCAATTCTCATTATTGTGATAATACACACAATGCAGTAATGAAGTAGTGGTAATGAATTACTAGACATTGTCAAGATCCATTTGACTGTTTGCCCATGGTTGATGGAATCTGCAGCTCTCTCAAGTTCTATCTTGCAATTTGAATGAATTCAAGTACTTATACTACAATTTCCCTGATATCATATTTAGTTACTGTGAACATCATTTGAGTTTTATATTTCTGCTTGGTAGTGTTGACCAAGGAGCAAGACATATCTGCCTAAAAGGGTTGTCTTTTAATGTCGTAAGGATAGTTTTTGGTGTTGTAAAAGTTGCTTTCTGTGGCATGTCATTTACTCTGTTCACACTCAGAATTTCAACTGTTTCTTAAAACTTTCTGCTGCAGCGTTTTACCAATGAGGATCATTTGGCTGTCCATAAACATAAACATGAGATGACACTGAAATTTGGTCCGGCTCGTAATGATAGTGTCATTGTGGCTGGTTAGTATATACTTTTGTAACTAGTTTGTTCCCTTTTTTGCTGAAATGGGCATATGTTTTATGCATTTTTGTGTACATTAAGCATAGGCTTATGTTAAGAGAATATGAAACATTTTCTTCACTACAATGTGTGCTTAGGTAATATTTTCTTACATAGTTCATTTGAAACCAGTATTATTCTCCATAAGTTACTTTTATTTGGCTCAGATATATAATCTAAATATTTTTAAATTATCAATACTCAGATAATTGATTAAATCATGTAAAAAGCATTCAGTAAGAACAGGCTAATAAAGGTTATGGCTAAGAGAATCTGTAACGGGGTTAAACTCTATTTCAGTTTTAATTATTGATTGATATTACCTGTCTCTTAAATTTTAGAAGATGCAGTATCTTCTAATCACACATATAATGGTGATATTAGAAGAATGAATCAGTAATTATTATTCTTCAGATGGGATAGTAGAAGAAAGATTAAATATTTTGTTTTCATTTTAGCTTCAATTCAAAATACTTTTACTGTATTTCCACTTCTGAATTTATGATATATCTTTGGTCAGTTGTAACTAAATTTTCTCGTTTGTCCAGGATCAGAAGTAATCACCAATGGATGATTGATTGCATTATAAATTTTAAAGTTTTTGAATGTAGATAGCATGTGCTAAGTATTCTAAAGTTACAGTCAGGCTGGGGGTTTTTTCAGTGGTGGAGCAGCCTAAATGAACTTCACGAAGGCTTTCAGATGTTTTCTGGTTATTTGTTTTCCTTTTAAGTGCCTAATTTGTTAGGACAAGCAGACAAAAAAATATTGCTCTTAAACTAGCAGTTACAAATTTTAAAATTATTAATGTGCTCCTTGGCAATTATACCATAAGAAAGGGAACCTGTCAAATAATCAGGTGTTTGAGAATGAAACCATGACAGTGTCTGTCTCTGTGCAGCCACATTCCAGTGCAGGAACTGTCGGAAACACCAGGTTACGTTAGTAACTACACATAATAATACCACATTACAGTATTTTAAATGCAGGTAACTCTGTGGCAAATGTGGTTAATTTTGACCTGGTAATGACAGTAAAATAAGGCAAATTTACATAGTACCAGATTTTATATAAAGACATTTTTGAAACTGCTTCATGAGTGCTTCATTTGGGCACCCAGATGCCAGAAGTCTTATGATTCCAGCTTGATAATACAGGCATCATAGGAGTCAATATGATCTTGTGTACAGTATCTCACTTCCCTTTAGAAGTTCCATGCACTGGAAAGTAGTCACTACTGCTGTCAAATTGTGAAAAGAACGAAGCAAACTGGCTGTGAGCTGTGCACTTTTCTCTCTTTTTATTAAAAGCCTTCATGTGGGCTTTATTTGAAAATAAAGCCTGCTTGCTCACTGAAGTGATCTGCTATGCACTTGAGAATAGCTCCCTGTGGTTTGTGGATGCAGAAGAAATGCTTTGATACCCTCCCAAAATTGTAAGGGGCTTACTGCTTTGCAGGCTCCAGTTATTTGTCTCCAGCAGGTGGAGTGTGCCTGCTGGCTGCCTCCCTGGAGGGCAGAACCGAGCCGCCTGCAAGGCACAAGAGTTTCCAACCTCCTCATCTCTTTCTGTTTGTTTGTATCCTGAAAAGTATTTATGATAAATAGGTTCATAAATGGTATTTTAAAAATAAAATTGTGGGGGGTTTATACACTTCATTTCAGATCAGACACCAACACCAACTCGATTCTTGAAGAACTGTGAAGAAGTGGGCTTATTCAATGAATTAGCAAGTCCTTTTGAAAATGAGTTTAAAAAGGCTTCTGAAGATGACATTAAGAAAGTATGTTCAAAAACTTTTTCTTCTCAAAGCTTCTACTTTTTTATATCAGAAATTTCATTCGAAAAACAAACTTTGGATTTATATATTGCTTTCTAAACTATACCAATAATCATTTGTTAACTACTTACATATGTTGTATGGAGAGAATACAAATCTGTGATTACTCTTCTGAAGGTTAGTTTACCTGATTAATTTTGCATAGTTAGCATGCACAGTGGGACACATTGACTTTGTCTTAGCTCTTAAAGTATCTAGTCTAAATACTTCTGCAAATAAAAAATTTTGTTCAATGTCCCCTTTGAATAGTTTTGCCTTTAGTTGATTACCTGGTTGACTTCCATAGGAAGTGATAAAAAATACAATTTTATACTCATTTATACAGATTTTGTAGAATCAGTGGCTTCATTTACTTTGTTTCAGTAAAGATTTTTAGAGGTACTTCTGAATAAGATGGATTATTATCCATTCCAGATAAGCCTCACCCTTGCTTTGTTGCCACAAATATATCAAATCATGGATTTTTAATTTTATTTTTTCTAATTGATATACGCTGGTTTTATAACATGACTTATGGTAAAACTGATTCTGAATTTACTAAGACTGTGTTTTCTGTATAGTTCACCACTGTCTTGGGGGAGGTTGTAAGTATTGCAAAGTATTTTAAACATTTTGTCTATTTCTTTAATTGATACTAATTTTCCAACCTGCCCTCTCTGTTACAAGAAGAAACAGAGTCCTGCCGTATCTCTGGATGAGTTATATAATAACCGATCAGAGCACAGTGTGGAAAAATAGCACACTTCCTAGGGGATTGATAGTTTGGTTTTTTCTGAAGTGTTTCATGTTCACATATGGTATGAAGAGATTCCACTTCTTGCAGTCCTCCCTCTCTATTAGTAATATATTATATAGGAGAAGTAGGAACTGAATTGAAAAAAAAGGCATCTGGAAGAACTCAAAAAGAAGATGAGCTTTGGGGAAAGTTTCTTCCAAAAGTATTTGGATAGCAGACTAGACAGGAGTGTAGGCTTTCAAATCTATAGTATTGCTTTAAGTACTTTTGTAACTTAATTTCTTTGTGGCATTTCAGATGTCCCAGTGGATTTTGCCTGTGTAGTGATATAAAAATTGCTTTTTCAATAATTATTTGCTGCAATAAGCTTGAAATTAATTGTCCATAGTAGCTTTTCTTGATTTGAAAATATAGTTACGATTTTGTGCTTTGTGGCATGAAGTCTAGAGGGATAGTACCTTATTTTAGCTGTAATTTAAGTGTAACACAATCCTTCCTCAGCTATAATTTTCTTGTGACTCTTGGGAAAGGAAAACTTTAAGAATGTTTTTAATTCTCAAGAAGAAAATACTTAGTCTGGCGTTGGTGTTACTGAATATTGGTGTTCATGCAGCTGCTGGTAAAATAACCTTGACTGGTAATTCGTCTGCAAACATCATTTTTCAAACATCAGCACCTGTGTTGTTATGGGCTGGTATTTCTCTTTAGTTATTTACATTTTCTTGCTTAGTTTAATTTTTTAGAGATTGAGTAATTTTGGTTTACATTGTTTCTCACAGATGCCTCTAGATCTGTCTCCTCTTGCAACACCAATTATAAGAAATAAGATTGAAGAACCTTCGGTTGTAGAGACAACTCATCAAGATAGTCCTTTACCTCATCCAGAGTCTACTACCAATGATGAAAAGGTCAGAACCTTTATTTTTCTCTTTTGGGAATTTATTTTTCAAAGCTTCTGATGATCTGTACATTTGTTGTACGTGGTAATAGCCACACCACTTAGGTGGCTGAAAGGAAAAGAGTTTCTATTTGCCTTATTCCAGTGTAGATCATTTGTTCAGTTCTTTAGTTGGCTTTGTTCATTGCGATTATTTCTTTCCCTCCAGTAAAGCTAGAAAGGAAGTAAAATTTAAGATTCACGCTATGTTAGAAAACACTAAAGGGGCTCTTTATTCCTATTTATGCATCCTCATTTGTTAAAAAAACCCAAAGAAAGTTTTTTTTGTTTTACTGTTTTTTCTTTTAAATAACATCAGAAGTTTGGACCCTTCATGTGTATGTTTTTGTTTAGCCTATGTTTTACCAAAAATTGTTTTGTAGAAACAGAAGGGGATGTTCTACAAAAGTATACAAAGTATACAAAGTATACAAGTATACAAAACTGAGCACCAGGTAATTTTGTTTCAAATGTTATACTCTTTGAGATATAGCAACGTGTTTAAAAGTGATCCCAGGCATTTGCTTATTTAGAGTTTACCTAATACTCATAGAAGACTGAGGTATTGTCTGTCACTAGAGGATGCTGTAGTCAAATCAGTTTTAGAACTGTTGCTTTAATGAATAAATAAATGGTTTAATAGTAATGATCACTTCGATATGTGACTTACAATGTTTTCATCATGTGGAGTTCTCTTGAAGAACATAAAATGAAGCAAAAATAGTGAAATCGTTTCTTGTCTTACTTCAGATACCTTACTCCCAAAAATCAGCAGGATATTTTAGGATCACAGGGTAATTCAGTTTGGAAGGGACTGCAGGATTTCCTGGTCCAACTTCCTCCTCAAAGCAGGAGTTAGCTCTGACATCGGAACACGTTACTCAGCACTTTACACAGTCTGGTCTTGAAACCTCTGTGGGAGAGAGGCTGCACAGCCTCTCCCTGCAGCCTGCTCCAGTACCAGCTGTTCCTGTGAGGAAAGTGTTTTTCTTTGGATCTGAACCTCTCTGATTTCAACTCTTTCTCTTATACTGCCAACAGGAACCAATGTGAGAACAGCTTGGAGTGCGTGACAGAAACTGAGAGAGAGTTTCCATTCAGATTTGTCCTTAAAAAGCTTTGCTCAGTTTTATTAGTTAGCAAGGATGAGTGATCGTGGGTAATCAAAGCAATCATGTAGTCTCAAAAATAGTAAAAGTAGTTTAAAGAAATATGTGTAAAGAACTGCTTAGATTAAGTGAATCATAGTCCAAATCATAAGTTGTCTTTATTTCATTTGTTCTTTGTTTCAGAGGTTAGTTTGGTTTTTTTGCTGCAAATACTTATTCCCAGTAGTCTAATTTTGGCAGAAGATAATATTAATATCTTTATACAGTAGTGGTTCAGTATCTATTAGCATCAAGTGAAAAGTATATCTCAATGCTTGGCAGTATTTATAAGCTTGTCTCATTCATGATGTAATTTCAGTGTGTCACTGTATCAGTACTGCTGCTCAATGCTGTTCTGATGTCTGATTGTAGAGACAAGCTGAGCAAGGCTGAGAGTGCTGCTTGGAATGTGGTGCTGCTGCTAAATGTGGCCTGTAGAAGTTGAGAAATGTGAGCAGTGTTGCTGTTTACTCAGCATTTTGTATTCTCCTTTAGATTTATAGAAGGAGACATTTTTTTTCCCCAGGACTTAGCTGTTTTTAAAATATGTACACCACTGTAACTATTTCGTTGGCTGAATATATTTTAACAGCCTGAAATGATTACAACCTGTTAACATATGTGCAAGGCAGTTCTAATTTTCCTTGTAGTTGTCAAAAGAATTCCTTGGAGATTCTTAAAAAACTGCTTAATTCTTTTCCTGGTTTTCAAAGAGTTCCATGAGTTCTATTAGGCTTCAGTAAGAATTGATACTATGCTTTGAATAGACCAAGGTATCATTAGAAGTGTATGAAGTCTTTAAGCCTTAAAATAATAGTGAGAGCTTTCAAATGTTATAATTGTTTATTAACAGTACTTTAAAGTAAAGGGTGACCCTCAACAGAGTTTTAAAAATTGCTTAGTTGTTTTCAGGTAGTTAATTGCCTAATTTATTTATTTGAAAACCAGTTTTCTTACAGTAATAGTCAATTAGTAGTAATGTATTAGTTCTGGCCCTCTGCATTTCTGTATAAAGAATTCCATGTGTTTACTGATAGCATTAGAAAGTTGTTGCATGATATTTGCTTTTAAATAGAAAATACTTTCAAATATGTACATCTGAAAACATTTAAGTAGCTATCCTGTTCTGTGAAGTATTTTCCAATACAGTGAGCTTTAGTTTCAAGAATAAAGGAGTTGGAGAAGTCCTTTCAGTAACTTTCTAATACCTTTGAATAGGCTTAATCTATTTTACATGGGTGGCTAAAGGTAGAGATCACTTTGACTTAGTCTCATGACTTCATTAATTAAGTTACTGTTACGAAAAACAAAGAATTATTCACAGACTGCCATAACTTACTTGCTCACTCGTACATTGTTACCTGGTTGCAGCAACAGTTGAGAGACCAATCCCAGCTGCTTGCTGAGAGGTAGAAGGTTTTGCTGACATGCCAGTGACTTCTAGGTAGGTCTTCAGAAAGCGCTCAGGATCAGGTTGGCTGGGGCTCTGACCAACCTGATCTACTGGAAGATATTCATAGCCATGGCAGAAGGGTTGGACTGGAATGATCTTTAACAGGCACTTCCAGCTTCAACCATTCTATGATTCTGTGGAAGTTCTTCCAAGTGTCCATTCTTTATCAAGTGTATATACAGTCCTGTAGTCCTGATTTGCATATAAGAGCCACCGTAATTTTGGATGTTGTCTGAATTGCACAGCATGTTCATGCTAGCATACAGATTCAGCTGGTGTTCTGAGTTCATTAATTGCTACAAGGATGGTTTTCTCTGGAGCTTATCTGTTGTTGAGAGACTTGCACATGCTGCCTCTTGGCACTTCTTTTCTTGACCTTCTCTATTTTGATAGCTGTTTCACCATCCACATACAGAGGTACTTAGAGAAACCACTGGGACAAACCTATACAGAAGGGGCTGTTATGGCATTGCTGTTGTTGACAGTGTTTGTGTTTACATGGCTCCATGGCTGCTTTTGACCAACTGTCCTTTTCTTCTCTTTTATGGAATTCAGAATTTCTTTGTGTTAGCTATTTATTCTGGAGTGTTCATATAACTGCACTTATAACGACGCATGTACTTTTTTTATATATGTGGTTACCATGTATGAAGATGTTTCAGATGAAAGAAGGAACAAGGAAAAGACCTCAGCTGGCTGTAAGAGGCAAATATGGGTGTTCCTCTGTCAAGATCCTACAATAGGAACGGACTTTTTAGTGGCTCCTTGCTCACAGTAATGAGAGAGGTAATAGTGGCAGGAAAGGGTAACAGCAGGCAGGATAGGGTAAGCTGAAACCAGTGAAGAATGACACAATGCTAATTTCTGAATTGGACATTGCCAAAAGATTATCAGGGCAAGTGTTTTCCCCTTATGCCTTCCTCTAATGTCCCACAGTCAAACAGTTTAGTCTCATTTATGTTTTCACTGGGACTCTTCTTGTTGAGTAAGAGCTGCACAGCTGTTCTACCAAATTCCTGATTTGCAAAGGAGTATTTAATCTTGTCCTAAGAGTATGCATTGGGCTCTGGGTTTTTCTGTTTCTGCCATTCTGTACTGGATGTTTTCTTCTCTTTACTGAATGCTTATCTGTAATTCTAGGTACTGTGTTCCAATATTATATCTCAGATTGATACTAAAGAAAAAAATTCCTGCTTTCCTCAACTCAGCTCACTGTTAGACTCCAAAAACACTTCATTCGCTGTGAATAGTCTTTTAGGTCCCATGGGGAAAAGACTGAATGAACTAGTGAATCCTGATGACAAATCCAGCTGTTGGAGGGAGAAAATTTCATTGAAAGTCCTTTCCTTTGTGAAGGCCTCAGTTTGCCAGCAAACTTACAGTTCTACAAATTGCTCAGAGGAGGACACACATTTTACATTAATGTACAAAAAGAAAAGCAATCTGTTAAGAGAGCTAAGACCTTAGTACTTAAAGCTTTGTGGATGAATTTTCAAAACTTTAGCTTAATTCAGAGGAAATAATAATCAGTGCAACCTGTATGACACAGGTATGAGATGTTTTCATTGAATTACGGTTTAACATTTTCTTCAGCTGTGCCAGGGGAGGTTTAGGTTAGATATTAGAAAGAATTTCTTTACAGAGAGGGTAATCAGACATTGGAATGAGCTGCCCAGGGAAGTGGTGGATTCTCCATTCCTGAAGGTTTTTAAGACAAGACTGGATGTGGCACTCAGGGCCATGGTCTAGCAACCGCAGCGGTAGTGGATCAAGGGTTGGACTTGATGATCTCGGAGGTTCCTTCCAACCCAGCTGATTCTATGAAATTCTATGAAACAGCAGAGCAAAAGTCTGCTGGTCTTAAGAATGTGATTTTATGTGTCATTGATTGCAGTAGCTATTGTCAAAAGAATAAATAACTTGTAAAAAGCCAGTCTGAAGGTAAATTTGAAGTCTGACAATATCAAGGGTTTTCTGAGAAGGAAGGCTTTGGTTACAATAAGGCCTTCTAGCTTTTCAGAAATAGCAAATGCAAGTACAACATTCAATTGATAATGTACTTTACCTGATTGCTAAACTAAGAACTATGGTAATTTCTGTCTACTCTTTATTTGCACCTAAAAATGTTTAAGTCCTGTGCCCACGAAATTTTTTCTGCATCAGGATACTTATATATTTTTGCAGAGTTCTGAATGTAACACTCCAAGTATTTTTATCACTCTAGTTAAGAGAGCTTCATGGGTTAAGGATAAAAGCTTAAAAAAAAACCAGATTTTTTTTTTTCGTTGTTACTGAACCATAAAACTCTTGTTTCTCTTGTTTGAAGCCAGAACAATGGACTGAAACTGAAATGTACATAAGGACACCATAAAAAGTTTTCCTTATTTTGAGTGTGGGTAAACATGATGGTGTTGATAGCACCATGGGTTTGTTGGAAAAAAAAATTAAAATCTGATCAAAACTGAATTATAAGTAATAGCAGCCTTAGCATAAATTTCCAGGTTTGTCATAAAGCTAAAATCACTGTCGTTGGAACAAATTTTACTTTGATGGTTTAAATGATTCATCTAGAAGGGTTTTTTTGAATGTTTTTAATTGTATAACTGATTCTACTTGCATAATGTTACTGAAATTCTCATTTGTTCCTTCAAGCTGCTGTTCATTTAACAGTCGGAATTAGTGGTCTCTAACTGTAATTTACAAACTGATTAACCTTTATTTTTTCTCAGGAAGTGTCACTGCAGCAGACTGCACAGCCTACATCAACAATAGTTCGTCCAGCATCACTACAAGTTCCTAATGTACTGCTTACGAGTTCTGACTCGAGTGTTATTATTCAACAGGCAATACCATCACCAACTTCTAGTACTGTTATTACCCAGGCTCCATCATCTAATAGACCAATAGTGTAAGTTACATAAATCTTAGTAAAATGTTTTCTTGCAGAATTTGAAAATCTTGTTTACTTTGTTACTGTTTCTGCAGTTAATGTATGAATTTGAGATGCTTTGGTGTAATGTGGTGCTTTACTACACATGAAACATGTAACTTTCACTACATGTGAGATATAATGCCATGTTCTCCACATCACTAAGTTCATATTTTTGATCTCCAAATGAATATTACATTACACCTGTAAAGAAACAAACCAATTTAAAATAATGTGTAAACTTGTTCTCTTCTCTGGATAAGTTTTCTTTTATATAGTTCATTCCTTTTTCAGTCCAGTTCCAGGTCCTTTTCCTCTGCTGTTACATCTTCCTAATGGACAAACCATGCCTGTTGCTATTCCTGCATCTATCACAAATTCTAATGTGCATGTCCCTGCTGCCGTTCCAGTAAGTAAGCATGATGCTATATTAATTTGAAAGTGGAGCAGATTTGCATAAGTGCAGCATAGAACTTAGTTATAAGCACCTTGATAGCTGTTTTGGCTTCAGAGGGTAGTGTTGTCATATGCTCTCTGTTATGATAACATACTCAGGTTTTCTTCATTTTTATACTTTATCTGGTCAGCTTGTTAGACCTGTCACCATGGTGCCTAGTATCCCAGGAATCCCAGGGCCTTCCTCCCCACAGCCAGTGCAGTCTGAGGCTAAATTGGTAAGTGAAAAACTCCATTATTCCTCAAGAAGAATAACTTCAGAAATTAATTAAATTCTGTTGCTTTTTAAAACAGCTTTAGTTTTCTTTTGTTAGTCTAAATTCTGCAAGTACAGGTTTAATAAAAGCAGAATAATAACAGCTGCATTTATTTTACTGCTGTTTCCAATTTCAGCCTATGTTAGTTCTGTTGATTTTGTTTTTAAACATTCTTTTAAATTCATTAGATTTTAACTAAACTCCTTCTTGCTCCTTGTATCCGAGGATGGGAAATATTAGTTGGAAGAAAGACAAGATTAGTAGCATCTTAACAGTGAACATTTCCTTCAGAAAAGCAGAGTACGTTTCCTCCCAAAGAACATGATATTGCTTAAAAAACTAGGGAAAAAAAAGTTTTTTTAAAAATGTTTTCAGAATCTTAACTGAATATAATCCACCTGGCAAGAGTTTTGTAATTAGATACGTATTACTGACATAGTTAACAAATTGTTCTGTGTGGAGGTTGTTTCTGTTGTGTTGGGTATTTTGGGGGGGTTGAGGATTATTTGGAAAAATCATTAGTAAAACAAGCAAAAGAAATTTTGGAGGTTTTGTCTTTGTTGGTTTTTGTTTGTTTGTTTTTCTTAATAGTAGTGATCCATTTATGATGGTAGTTTGAATTAATCAATTTCTTGAAAAATTTTCTGCAACGTTAGGTAGTTGCTTCTCTTTTTTTGCTATCTTGTCTGTTTATTTATTCCAGCTGTTCTAAAGCAGTAGAAAACCTATTATTAAACAATAATTAACCAGTTACATATTTACAAGATGCCTTCATAAACAGTATCTGTCCTCTGAAATAGTGTTTGTCTTCCTTCAACTCTTACTTTGTGCAAAAAAAGAATCAGGAACACCTGCTAGATAAAATATATTTTTCTACATTAATATTGGTAAGTGTGAGGATGCCCTGAACATTCTTTGATACCTCATTTCTATTGTCCTAAATCTGTGGGCTGTCTTTCCTTACCCATTTTCTCTTCTCAATCCACAATATGAAAAACAGTGAGTCTGGGAATACTGGTTATTCTGCTGTGTGAAGTAATGGGATTCCAGTAGAGTGGGCACACTAGACCACATTTACCAGGTACTGAAGCTGTTGAGAAGAGGTGGTTACTGGTGCACTGACTGGGCCTGATGCTGTCAGGTCTTCCTTCAGTTTCCTCCTCTGTTGAACCTGAGGACTTTTGAAAGAGTATAGAGAGGGACAGAAAGGAAGAAGGTGTATTTCTCTGCATCCTTGTCCCCCTGGGAATGGGAAAAGGAATCTTTTAATATTTGAGGAGATATCTAAATGTAACCAGTTCTGATGAAATGAGTTTACCTTAAATCCAGGAAAGAAGAATGTAAGAAAGTGAAAACAAGAACTGTTTTCTCAGAAACTGCATGTCTTAGAGTTAGGAAACTTATACTCTGAATTCTGCTTTGTGAAATCCAGGAGGAATCGGTTCCAAATAATTTTTCAGATGGGCAAGAAATTAGGTTTTTAAGAGTATTACTGAGCGATTTACTCTTAAAAAGCTTTTAAGGGCAGAAAGGAAATACATGGATGTGGCAAAGACTTTGATGTCAAGTTGAAAGAAGCAATCACTCAAATGCAAAGAAAAACAAAAATCATTAGACTTAAATTTTAACAGTCTCATTAGCCTTCTCATTACAATTTAGCTAATATATGCACTTCAGTGATTGCTTATCTTTTTTTTTCTAAAGAGAGACTGTAAAAAGGGTATTTGCAGTATTTCTTCTCTCCTTTCTTGTCACTTAATATCAAGCATGAGTAGAATTCAAGAATATCAGAATTATGTGTATTTCTTATGCTCATTTACTTTTATATAGTGCCTATTCGCAAAAAATAAAAAACTTAATTTCTTATCACTCTGAAAGTAAAAGCAATTTAATGAGAAACTTAATGTTTATGTAGAAGAGCTTCCAAACAGGAAGATTAAGTCTCTGTGCCATGTGATGTATTGTTGGCAGATATGTGATGGTTTATTAAATGCAAAGTTCCATTTAATTTTTAAAATTTAAGTCTTTGTGATATCAACCCCCTTCTTTTTCATGTATCTCTTGAAAATAATTTTACTTACTACATACTCAATTCTGCAAAGGTATGGTAACCAGGTTTATTTTTCACTTGTGTTCCTGGTTAAGCCAACAGAAGACTTAATATTTAGTTTTACAGTTTGTTTTTTATTTCATTAATAGTTCACATATAGTGTTGAAATACAAGCTGTTACAAATTTAATAAATGAACAGTGTGTGTTTTGTGCATTAATGGTATACTGCAATTTGTGGATTTATTAGTGTGGTTAAGTTAGCAGAACACTGGAACATGTTCTCTATCTCTTTGCCTACCATAGCCACATTTCTCCCTCGTGTTGGGAGGCAATTCTGAAGGGCAAAGGAGTTCAGGACATCCTTTGAGAAGAAAATTTCAAAAGTACAGGAGCAGACCATCCCCTTGTGATGAACAGTGAGCCAGCAGAGAAGAAGACTGGCCTGGCTGAACAGAGAGCTTTGGCTGGAACTCAGGAAAAAAGGCAAAGTTTATGACCTGTGGAAGAAGGAGCAGGCAACTCAGGAGGACTACATGGGTGTTGTGAGGTTATGCAACTAGGGATCTAGTGAAAAAGCTTGCCAAGCCTCTTTAAATCTTTTACCGGTAGTCCTGGCTAACTGGGGAGGTCCCAGGTGACCAGAGTAATGTAATATAAATGTGATGCTCATCTTCAAGAAGGGCCAGAAGGAGGATCCTGGGAACTAAAGGCCTGTCATCTTGACCTCTGTGTTGGGGAAGGTCATGGAGCAGATGATTTTGAGTGCCATCCCATGGCACATACAGGAAAACCAGGGGATCAGACCCAGCCAGCTTGGATCTGTGGAAGGCAGGTTGTGCTTCACTGACCTGCTTGGCTTCTGTGATAAGGTGACTTACTTAGTGGACAAGGAAAAGGCTGTCCGTGTTGTCTATCTGGACTTTTCTGAAGCCTTTGACCCTGTTTGCCACAGCATTCTCCTGGGGAAACTGACTGCCCATGGCTTAGACAGGCATATTCTTTGCTGGGTAAAAAAAATAGCTGGATGGCTGAGCCCAGAAAGTGGTGGTGAATGGAGTTAAATCCAGTTGGTGGCCAGTTACAAGTGGTGTTCCCCAGGGCTCAGTGTTGGGGCCAGTTTTGCTCAATATCTTTATCAACAATCGGAATGAAGGGGTTGAGCCCTCCCTCAGTCAGTTTGCACACGATACCAGTGTGGGCAAGAGTGTTGATCTGCAGGCTCTGCCTTGTGGAGGGATCTGGACAGGTTGGATGCATGAGCCGAGGACAGTTGTATGAGCACTTGGATCATAACAACCCCAGGCAGCATTACAGGCTGGGAGCAAAGTGTCTGGAAAGCTGATTTTTGGAAAAGAACCTGGGGATGCTGGTCAGCAGCCAGCTGAATATGAGCCATCAGTGAGCCCAGGTGGCCAGAAAGGCTTTTGTGCTTTGGGCCTTCCTTTGCAGAAGGTATTTCTGCAGTTCATGTCTTGCATGACATTTCAAGGAGCTAATGCAGTTTTGTAGTAAGAAAAGCACTTCATGCTCTGATTTCATTCCTTATCGCAGTCATTTATTTCTCTCTTACCTGTTTACAAAAGCCTACTGTTGTGTAACTTTTTTTTTTTAAGTGAAGTTGGGAACCAATTAAAGTCAAATTAGAGATTGTAGTGCCATTATTTCCTAATGCTATGAAACTTAATTATTTAAATATGAATTCGGATAATTTATTGATTTTTATTAACATGAAAACAACACATTTTTCTCTATTTTTATGAATACCTGTTGGTTTTTTATGAGCTGCATGTTCCAAATTGTACAAGGAGCAGTGTATATTCTTTTTATAAATTCATGACCGAACCTTAGTAAAACAAATTGATATTTTAAGCTTTAGCTTTTAGAAATGAAAATAACTGGTAGAAGACGTCTTTGGTAATGGGCATGGGATGCCTTCCTAGAGCACAGTTAAAATTTTTCTCCAGCTGTTGTAAGTCTTAAAACCCTTTAAGGATAAGGGAACTAAGATACTTGCTGAGTAATTTTTCCCACTGTGGGCAGCTTTTGGAGACTTTTTCCTTTTGGTAAATGGACTCTCTTACAGCTTTTGTAAGTGTTTTAAGATTAGAGTGTCCAAACTTAATAATCAAACTGTATATTTATTTCTGTATTTGATAAAGTTTTCAATCTGAAGTATCAAACTCCTTCAGCATGGCAATTTTGGTTATTCATGTAAAGCGAGTTACTGAGATGTCACCTCTAGAACTTGGTTCTTTTTTTTCTGAAATAGTTCTTTTCTCTGGTTACTATTTAAGTTGCTTGACACTAAATGATTATGCAAATTCCATAGACGGACAGTTGCATTTGGGAACAGGTTCACTGAGTGAAATAGCAGATAGAAAAATATATGTCAACTGCAAGGACTAATGACTGAGAGGAAAAAAAAGTCATTAAAAAAAAAATCATAAAACGATGACAGACAGAAATTTAAAAATTGGCTATGCAGTGAGCCAAATCCTTAGATTGGTGACATTACTGCAAGAGGCTCTTGACTGAAACAGCTGACATTTAGTAGAAGAGTGCATTAAGCACAATCTTAGTGTCTGCTTCACCACAGAAACATGTACAGTGCTATGTGTGTTTCAGTGCTGTGGAAGAATCACATGAAATTAGATTGTGTTTTAATTTTATTGCCCCAGTACTGAAGTTATTGTAGTGAATATAGCTGGTCCAGTCACACCTGTGAAAGACACTGTTAAGTTTGGAATGTTCTTGGATCCTCTTTCTCCTACTAGTTGTGAAAGTGAAAAATGACTAGAGATTTTATTCAGACACAAGCTGTCTTTTACTGCTATTCTTTTGAAAATACCCTTCCATCTTGTACTGAGAATGACATTCAGTAGAAGTGAAAATGAGTTTCAGATTTCTGTGGCACACTTAATATAAATTGTCAGTTTTTCTGAAATGACTCCATGTTTGTTATGCTAAAGAAACTTTCACATACTTAAATAAAATCAAATGTATAAGTCAGTTTTATGGTATTTTAGAGAGGCTTACAAGTAGATGCAATAGCTGCCTTTAAAAAACCAAAACCAACAAACCAAAAAAACTTTGTCACTAAGATAAGGATGCATGATTCTAAATGTTGCAGAATTGCTTCTGATCTTGTGAGAAGATCTGTAATTGTATGCTTTTGGTGTATGAAACATGAGCCTTGAATTGCAACTGTAAAACATCCTTTTTTGAGTGTACAGCTTGTGAGTGCAGACTTAATGTTCAGACCCTTCTGCGTGTATTGCAGAAGTTTCTGAAGAACTTAAAAGTTGCTTTAACACTGGATGTTTTCCTCAGTCTCCTTCTTTGCATATAAAACCTTTTGTCACAATCTGAGAAATTCCTTGTGCTCAGTGGGCAACCAGTAGACTTTCTGCAGGAGGTTTCTACTGAGAAGTGACAGAGGGCAGCTTGGCAAATGTTCAGAAACCAACATTAACTTGCTGGAGCCCGGCATGGGACCTTGTGTTCAGCAGAATTCTTCTGACCTGTCTCTCTGCATGCCGAGCTAATCAGCAAACACCTAATGAGCCTACTCTAAAGAAACAGACCCTCTCACAACCTACTTCATTTTCATATGTTCTCTGGAGGTGGAGAGACAAGACTTCATAAGGACTGATGATGCTGCAAAGACCACAATAATGATAATTAACTTGCTGAATTTAGAAGATTATGCTGTTAATTAGTTGCAAAATAAAGATAAGTAATAGAGCAGCAGATGGTGGGATAACACCCAGGAGAAGGAGGGTTATTACTCTGATGAGCTTTTGTGGCAGATATGAAATATGGATCTGAGTTTTTCACAAATTGTTTCTGGAGTATATTATCTTGTTTCTGTGAGCTCTTGATGGAATGATCTGGTCCTACCAAATTTTGACAGATGTGGTGAGGATTTGTTTTCAAGGATATACATGAACAATAAAATCTTCCTAATCAAGACTTTAGAAGCTATTAAGCTATCTGAAAATACCAGTTTTAGTTTGCCTATAACCAGATAATACCAAAAAACCTTGGTTGTCATCAGGTTTCCCCACTCCCTCCAAAATCTTGCTGTGCAAACCCAATGCAAGTATTTTTGAAACAGTAACGTTGAAAAATTTCCTAATATGAAGGCTTGAAATAAAAGAGAGCATACCCTTTAAAACCTCAGAAGTTAAAGTAGACACGTTGTAACTGATTTGTTACAACTGATTCCTACTGTCACTACTCTCTTGATGATGACTGGTGAAAGTTTGTCACGTCCTAACAGTAAGTTATAATACAAGAAATATTTCTAGAGTAATTCAGGTCATAAATGAAAATATATTGGGAAAAATCGTATGTTAATAACTTTTAGAAAGAATATTGTCATATTAATGTCAAAAACTTGCTACTTTCTTCTAAAAATATTTTTACAAACTGACTTGGAAGTGATGTTTCCCTGGTAGTTCTGGTTGTTGCTTAGAAAAATTTACCATTTAGAAACCAGGATTAGTTGAAGGAGGGAGAGGAGTCAACTTTGCAGTTGTTGCAGGAAGATCATAGGGTTTGGTTTTAGCAATTTTATTAGACAATTAGAAAACACTTAGGCCTTGCTGGAGACAGGAACTTAAACTTTTTGGTTAACTTGTTTTCCAAGAAGAATTAGGAAAGTACAAATTAATTCTTGAGTGTTAAATACCTATGGGCTTTCAGAATGCTGTACATATACTAAAAAGTTATGAACACGTTATCTTGAAAATTTTTGTAGCCCTGCCCTAATGCTTGCAGCTATCCTAAATTTTTGTTGTTAAAGCTGAGCTCTGGGGAAATTGCAGTAAATTTGGTTTGTGTACTTTTCTGAAACTGCCTTCTTCATTCTGGGAAACTTTCTGGTTTTTGTAGTGGCTGTGTACAATAAAGGAAGAACATCAAACCTTTTAGCAGTTTTTTACTGTAAAATAGCATGCCATAAGAGTTACCTCACATATTTCTACATAAATAGTTTTTACATATAACCTGCACAAGTATTTTGTGCATTTTTAAGATGTTTCAGCAAACATCTTGGCTTTCATCTAATTACCATAGGAAGGATTTCAGAGGTGAGTATTTGTAAAGACCATGAAAAAGTGGAGGCATAACGAGCTATTTTAAATGGATAGAGAATACCAGAATTTTTAAAATGGAAAGACGTTTACATTCTGGTTTTTACTTATTTTCCTTCATGTGTGGTGGTTACACATGTAACTACTGTGGTAGCACACCTTTGTGCGCTACCAGTCTCAGCTAGTGTTTGTTAATGACCTTCCAGAAATCTACTTTTGGGCACAGTTCATCAAGAAGGAGGCTTTCTCTTTACTTCTCCATACAGCTTACAATCCCCTTCTTTCTGGGATCCTATGTAAGCCTTATTGCTATTGTCATGCTTGCCAAAAATTGTTACCTATTAGTAGGTATATGCCTAGATCACTGTTGAAAGCCTATAAAAAGAAACAACTGTTTAAGAGGTGGAACTCTTGTTTCCGAAATGGAAGTAACTACTAGTATAAAAAATTATTTGCTTAAGTTAGCATGATAGAATATTTCTTTTTTTTCCCCCTCTTCTTTTTTTTCTGCTTTCAGAGATTGAAAGCAGCCTTGACCCAGCAGCACCCTCAGGTAACAAATGGAGATACTGCCAAGGGACATCCGAGTGGGTTGGTTAGGACTCAGTCAGAGGAACCACGACCACAGTCACTACAACAGCCTGCAACTTCAACAACTGAAACACCGGTATGGCAACAGAGTGGACATGTACTTCTTACGCCCTCTCTTTATTTTGCAAATAAATATATTTTTTCTTTACTCTTGATTTGTGAAATAAATGTTAATGTACTCCTCTTGGAGTCAGTAGTTCTGTAGCAGTAAAGTGTTTATAGTTCTTACATGTTCTTAAATGCTTCTAAAATCTGTTATCCAAGACGATCATTTCAAAATAAATATTATCTATCTTCTTAAATTTAGGACTAAGTCCTGCTTTCTGGAATTCATTAACAGGAGATTCTGTGGTAGCTGAAATTTGTACAGCTGGTCAATATATATACGAGGGGAAAAAAGGGGCTTTATTTTGTATTTCTGTTGCACATGTTGTATGTTTAAATGCTCTTAGAAATTTTTAAATTCCATCAGGTATCAACTTTGTTAATTTATTTGAAAGATCCTTTCTGGGCTGGCACATGAAGAGTTTCAGCTCTATGATTAAGTGTACTGTGTCATCTCAGGTTCTGAAAGAGGGGCTCTGATTTTAGGTATAGTGTGCTGTGCTTTTGGGATGTTAGATGAGAACAGGGGAGTAAAAGGCAAGACCTCTGAGTCAGACTGGAAGTGGGATTGCTACTGGAGGAAAGACAGACTTCCCTGGGTGAATCCTGGAGGATTGCAGCTGTTCTATGTCTAAAAAAAACAGTTGAAATGTGTTTTCAGAATGCTTTAAAAAATCTCTAAGAGTTATTTTCAGAATTTGTAGCATAATACTGATTTTATAAAAGTCACACACTGGATCCAGAACCAGAAGGACCTGTGTCTGCAGTGAAAGCCTCACATTCTTAGACTGGCCAGTAAAGTCAGATAATGTATCAAAAGAAATATATTTGGAACAAAAGAAGGAAAAGGATGACCCATCATAAAATGATTTCCTTTTTATGGCTGCTGTTCCCCATACTTCCGTCAGTTTTTAAAAGAATATTTTTGTAATATCACATAGCAGAATTTTCAAGGTGGAAATCTTGCTGTTTGATTATTTTATGGTTATTTCACAATTAGTATTAATAAAAAATTGCAAGTGTTTCATTCTTAAAAGGCAGATTTGAGTTCCTAGATTTTTTTATTATTAGCTGTCTAGAATTTATGCCAAATTGATATGCCAACTGATACATATTTGGGGTTTTTAATTTAAAAAGAAAAACTTTCTTACTGTGCTAGACTGAATGCGCAGGTACACCTGTGAATATGTCATGTAGACAGTTATGTTCTGTCTATCTTATCTCATTAAAGGATTTTAAGATCCATTATATTCTTATCATGTTTTGTTAAATCTTTATTTAGGTTCTGTATACAGCTGTGAAATGAGCATAATGTATAATTTAAAGTATTGAAATTTTTTGATCCTGTCATAATATGTGGGTGGATTAAGGGAAATTGGTATTCAGTGATGGGGAACACATCAACAAGTAGGAAATTGCTATCTGGAGATTCAGGGATCAGTGAGTCTCGGCACTGGCAGCATTTGTCAAACAGCTTCTGTGTGGTGGGCTTTAGCAATTGAGTTGTGACGAGGTTTGTGGGAAGAGTATTTTAGAAGAGTCAAAAATAGAAAATGTATTTCCTACTAAATGTAATTTGAAAGCTATTTTGGGCGTAATATGTTAATGTAACATGATCAGGAGTGTAAATACGGTAGAAGTTTTACAACCATAGCTGTAGAGTTAAATGGACATAACTTTCCATAGAAGAAACGTATTTAGAAATGTGCTGAATGCTTTTCTCAAGATGTGATGACTGTTTATACCAATGCTGTAGGTTAAGTCATGAGAGGTATTATACTGATAACTTAATTAATACTTTCTACTGTTTTCAGGCATCACCAGCTCAGCCTACGCCACAAACACCAAATACAGGTGGTCGGCGAAGAAGAGCTGCCAATGAAGACCCTGATGAGAAAAGGAGAAAGTTTCTGGAGAGAAACCGGGCTGCTGCTTCCAGGTGCCGACAGAAACGGAAAGTCTGGGTGCAGTCATTGGAGAAAAAAGCCGAGGACCTGAGCTCACTAAATGGCCAGTTACAGGTATACTTTTTATTTCAAGTCAAAATGAGTTAAGTTTTCTCAATGGAACTTAAAACTTTGCATGAAATCTGAAATAGAAATGATTTTGTAACTATGGCTCAGATCAGACTTGAAAATTCAGCACTAATTGCATATAGCAGTAAAATTAGAGTATAAGAGTATACTCCTGTTTCACAACGTGTGAACTTTAGGATCATACCCTTTTATCCTGTGTTCCATTTTAAATAACTTTCAGACTATGATACTAAACAAAGATGACAAGATGTGTTGGAGTAAAGGCTTATTAGCAATGTAATAGTCTTACTTGAACACATCTTGCTCTTAATTTGTTTCACAACCTGAGTTATTTAAATAAGTTTTCAGTTTATTTCCTGTGGTTCTTTTAAACTTCACTTTTTTTCCTTTAAAGTGAATGTAGTGCTCGTGAAAGGTGCCAGATTGACATCACTGGAAACTGAAGGCCTCTTTTGTCCACAGAACAGGTACAACACAGGCAGTGGCAGTGCAAATTTCACCACACTGCCCTCCCAGTGTGCATAAATCCTATAGAGATGGAAGTATGCTGTAAGAGGGCAGGCTAGTGTATGCTACTACTCATTTTTCCACCTCATCTGAGGTTGTCAATCTTGGAAGGTTGTCACGTGGGCACACTTTTTCTCCTACAGAACAATCCATGACCCTTTTATTTAAACTACTCTTAAATGTTAAAGCATACTTTCCTAATGTTTTCCAGCAGCACAGAAGAATTGGCACAAAGTATTGTTTTCAAAATAAAAAGTCTAAAAGCTTCATTTTGAAAATTCCTGAAAGGAAAAATTATGTCATTTCCTAAATGAAGCATTCATTTAGAAAATGTAGTGAAATGTATTTTCATATGTTAAACTTTCACTTCTTTTTCTTCATCCGAGCTGTCCACTGAGTCAAATTCACATATCTTCTCTTTCCTATGGGAGCTCCTCTTACATGCTGTTTGGTAAAGAAAACATCATAGTTTTACTAACAAGAAAGTAGGGAATGTTGAGATTACTTTTTATCATGTAATCAAAATTACAGTGTATGAGTCATCTTCATGTCTTTAAAAATACTCAGCATCCCAGACCCTAAAATGTAAAAAAATTCCTCCCTAAGCACACAACATGAAATGGTTTCCTGTGTTCCAAGAATCATGACACTGCACCAGCATTAGTTAAATTTCTTGCAAATATATGTTCTCATATCTGTTCACAGTTTTTAGACTGTTCCTTTAATGCAGTCACAATCCTCAGTTAAATCCAATAATTACAAAATTATACGTAGCACTGTAGCTTAAGTAATCTAAGAAACAAGTGAAGGAGAATGAAAAAAATTGGCCATAGTTCAGTTTTTTAGTGAAAGTAATATTTTGTATCACGTGAACTTATCACTTATATGTACCAATTTTTATAACAAAAAATTACCTAAGTACCAAAAGGCTTCCAAGAGTTAACTCAGTAATAGTGAATTCAAGGAAGGTTTTCTTATGATCTAACCAAAGCAAAACTGTTAACTGTAAAGAACAGAATGACTTGTAAAGAAAATTGAATGTCAGAGAAATAATTAAATTGTACTTTATGTGAAAACATTAATCAATCCTGTATTTCCATAATAATTCTTCACTTGACAGGCTAACACAGCTGATCAGCACAGTGGGCAGTTATGACCCATGATTACTTACTTTATATTTAATAGAAAATTTAATAAGTTTGGAATTTTGCCTTAGTGCAGTTTTATAGACTGAGTGTTTGGGTTAGTAGTTCATATTTTGTTTAATATCTAAGTGGCCTGCTCAGCTGAATTTACCAAGACGTCGCATTTCCAAAAGCAGGTTCCTACCGAAATGACTGCACTGCATTGCTTCATATAACAATTCTGACTCCTTTCAACACAGTAGCATTCTTGTAATGTCTGTGTTAAAGCTTCTGATGTCAATGGGAAGGTTTTTAAGGCTGAAAGCTTGCTAACAGTACATATGGATTTTGAAGAGGTTTACTTAGTTGACGTATGTATTTTGTTCTGTAGATCAACGTCTGCCAAGTTCTTTTAAATGTTTGAAGGTAATTTCCTTTTTAAGCAGTATTTTTCAAATTTTTGCTTAAGGGAAAATTTCCATCAATTACATCACGCTAGTAACATACATAGGTTAGGCAGGCTGTTTTTATTTTAGGCTCTGCTATGTAAATATTTCATGCTTCCAACCATTTAAAGTTTATTTACTGTTTGATTTTTGTTGACTGAGTGTTCTACTAATGTGTTGAGTGGTTTATTAATCTTAAATTTTGTTCATCACCTGGTTTAGCTTGTATGCCTTGCACAATCCTGCAGGGTATGGGGTGCTGTATAATGTATTAAGAAGGTATTGACGGTGTGTCCACAGCGGCCACTCAGCAGTATTGCAGGATCAGATGCCAAAGTGCATTATATGGACTGTGTTTGGTCCCTGTTGCTTTAAGAATCTTAGAGGACACAGTATTAGAAGAAGAATAGGCTGTCTTCCTCACAGTTTCACTGTGGGTTCTCAATGAGCAGCAATCAAGTGATGGTTTGTACTGATGCTGCAGAAGCTGCTTTAGGAAGGCTGAATTGTGAAAGTATGCCCGTGAGTAAAGATCCTTTCCCATATAGGAAGTTGTCCAAAAAGAAGCAGCAAGAGCGTTGTTTAACTCAGCCACAGACAATCCCCTATCCCCAGAAGTCACATCTACCTGCCTCTGATGGTAATTCTGGTAAATATATATCACAAATACTGTCCCACACCTTGCTGAGTAAGGGTTAATCTGGTTCCACCACTACATATGCATTTTGGATGCAAGGAGAAAGAGGCCGATATGGAAGAACGTGTTGTACACTGTGTGGTATATCTTCATAAGAATATAAAAGGGAGAGCATCTTTTGAAAGATGGAGTGCAGGTAAAAGTCAATATGCTTTCCTCCAGAAACCTGCTTTTTAAAGTTAGCACATTTTGAAATGTGGGAACGTACAAATTCTTCTAGACAGCATGTGTGGTGTATTTCATGCTTATTTAAAGAAATGTTGATGCCTACACTTGATTCAAAGACTCATTAAAGAGGAGGACCTTTCTAGTATGAAAACTTGAAATAATCTTTCTTCATACCAACTGTTTAAGTGTTTATTCATGTGTTGCTTGTTAGCCTGTTTTCAACAGGTTAACCACATGTTAAATGACCACCACACGTTAACGTTAATGTGTTTCGAACAAGATGAAAAAGACTTTCCATTGTCACATACAAGATAAGTAACTACAACGTGTATAGGAATTGGTTTCAACAGCCCCTCTTGACCAGTTAGAAGTGGTGCCATATAAATGGCAACCATAGATTGCCTTTCTGTGACATTCCATGTCCCACTTGTCTAGCAAACATAACTCAGTTCTAGTTTAGCAGTGATTTGTGCATTGCATATAGCATTCTTGGCACAAGTGTTCATATTATGGAATACACAGCTAGCAGTGTTATTGAGATTACCTCAACCTTTTTTTTTATATGGGAATGCTGTTCCAATTTTTCAAGTCTGCTTTAATGCAAGATAATATATTTGCTCTTTGTATTTTTGCTAGCAGCATTCTTAATATTTTTAATACAGCTGACATTAATCTATAAACTTGTAAAATTTTTCATAGACATTATTTTACTTACACAGATAAACTGCAACTTCATACTTAAATGTGCTTTTTCTGTATAAAATTCCTCCTTAAAATGTGAAAGACGAGATAGAAAATTTCTGGAAGCCTTTTCCTGATTTGATCACTTCTTTTGCCAAAGTTCCTTTGAACTAAACAGAAGTATATTTCATAGTCTTGGATGTTGCTACTTCTGTAGATTATCAAGAAGTTGTCTCTAAACTACATCAATACAGGCTTTTTCTTCCCCCCAGCTATGTCAGTTCTGTGCAGCTCCCTGCTTGCATCCAGGTTTGTGTCTCCTCAGTAAGTAACATGGTGAACTAAAGGGAGACTGAGAGCTGGAGGCCTTTCTTAACAGCCTAAGGTTTCAGGATGCATAATGCCAGCTGGTAGAGAATTTTGGGGCTTTTGGTTTGGTTTCTTTAGTTACAACCTTTTTTGTTTGCAGTCACATTTTTCTTTTGTTAAAAATGTTTGTGAAATCAGATTTTTGGCATCTCTCAGCTTTTGCTTTTAATATAAAGTTTCTAAAAGAGATATTTTACACAGTGAAATGACTGAATAGAAAAGGAGTCCTTAATAGTTTAACAGGATTTTGTAAGGATAAAGGCTAGAAATTTGTTGTCTTCTAAATGGAGGGAGAGAATACAAAGAAGAGCTTTTAACAATCTGCTATTTTAGTTACTTAGCGTAATGAAACCTAGTAAGTTCTGTTCTGAAAAAATTGTTTTTCTTTGGAATTGTTTTACTTGTAATTCATCTCATTTCTGACTGCATTGCCTTATTTCTAGCTTACAAGTAAATAAGTTGACTTTCTTGTGGTTTATTTTTCCAGATAATTTTAGTTGCAATCCAGTTTTCCTGTGTTTGCTTTTATTTTAACTTGCTCCTAAATGCATAAACATAAGCTTTTACCAAACAATTATGTCACGTGTGTGGTATATTATGCTAATGTGCAAAGGTTCTTATACTTGAAGTAACTTCAAGTGTCAGTGGAAAAGATTTATATTTAAAATACAGTAACCCATGAAAAACACATATTGTGTCAAGATATGGGGATCACAAAGCATTACAGATAACTTGATTAATAATATTTTTCTACTATTTAAAGTGAAAATGGTTCTATCAAAATGCCATACCATTCCTAATTTAGATTGTCACATGTAATGCAGTTATGTAGCACTTCTCATCTACAGACACCAAACTGCTTTACAGGGAAGGTAAGTGTTGCTGTCTTCCATTTTACAAATGGGGAAAGTGAAGCACAAAGCAGTAAAATGACCTTGCTCAAGGTCACCCAGTAGTGGAAAGGCACAGTCTGAACCCAGTCACTAGATTTTGCAGGTGCTGTCTCCTAGGTCACACTACACTTTAGTGGCATAAGCAGACATCTCAGGATTTTGTCATTATTATCAATGATTCCTTCGTACAACACATTTATGTATGGCTGCCAAAGGAAAAAATCGGTCTGGAGATCAGCAAATATTTGCTAAATTATTTTCCACTACGTGAGATTTTCTTTTTTGAAGTCCAAGTATAAATATAGTCACTAAAAATTATTCTGCATTGGCTTTTTGGATTTTATTTTATATTTTTTTCCCCTTTCTTAATGTTGGCTGTGACATCTGTTAAGATGTGTGTAGCTAAATGTAGGTTTGCTCTGATTAGAATTCATCACAAAACCTTCCAGAAGAGCCTCTCAGTAACTGGATCATGTGAATGAAACTATATGTAAACTCTGCATCTGCAAACTGAAAAACATACGTTGTATTTTTCTTCAAAAAAGCATTTCCTAGTTGTAGAAAATAATAAAGTTAGCCAAGTTTCAGCTAATATTTACATTCTCTGAGATAAAAGAAATGCATACATTTTTGTAGTATATGCCAAATGGAAACTTCTTGTATTTTAGCTACCCCTAAATGAACAACTGAAAATCCTATAAAACTTAATGCTTACCTTCAAAACGTGTGTAGTTTGAGCCTGGTAAAGTATATAACTTTCTTCTCCTTTAGAACGAAGTCACCCTGCTGAGAAATGAAGTGGCACAGCTGAAACAGCTTCTTCTGGCTCATAAAGATTGCCCTGTAACTGCCATGCAGAAGAAATCTGGCTATCATAGTGAGTAATGTTCCATTACCTATAGCCTGAGGCTGCATCAATGAAATACTGCCAAAGTGAACTGAATGAGCATTAAAATTGAGAAGTGCAGTTCTAATATTACATATATTACATTAGAGATTTTTTTTTAATCTCAAAGGTTATTGGAAGACAGAAATTAATATGTGATATTTAGAAATGTATTTTTAAGTCGAAATTGAATTGTTGCATAACGTTGAAGGTTTTATGTTGGCTTAATAAATGCATATGATAATTAGCATTTAAGGACTATCGGTTACTACACCTGCTTTGGAAAATATAATTAAAGTATTAAGAGCACATGATAAACCATCTTTTATACATTATCTTAGCTTAGTACAGTGAAAGGTCCTTGTGGGTTTTTTTCCTTCATCATAATGAGATTTCAGTAGAGGTACTATAACAGCTGTCCTCATTTACCACAACATCCAGGATCAGTCAAGCCATTAAAATAATCAGATGCAGGTTCATGGCTCCTACTGTACTATGTCTTCTAGATTGTTCTGATTTCCACATTAAGTGACTGCTGTTCTATAAACAGGGTGTTTTTAAAAGGAGTTCTAATATTGACGGGAATACTGAGACTTTCAGTACCAGTTTTTTTCTAATTCGTATTTTTACCTTAAATTGTTCTTTTGGTTTTTCATCCTTCCAGCATTTTAAAGGTTAATTATGCTTTCCTGACTTGTAACTTCCTTTTTGGCTGTGATACACAGTGCCAGAACCAGCTGCTGCTGCTGTAGAATAAATGGCCAATTTTGTCCATTGTACACAAATTTGTTACAAATAACTGAGCTGGGAATGCATTAGGCAACATTCATAATATATAACCCACAGCTTTCGTTTTTATGATTTAGTGATATTTCAAGATATTTGTAAATGTGAAGATTGTTTCTGCCATATGTAGCCACTTCATTTTAATTTGCCAGTGTCAGTAATTCAGGAGAATAAAGGAACATTTTGTATTGCATGCAAACAGATCCTCAGGTGCTTGCGATAAAACTTAATGGCCACCATCTTTACTTGTAGTCATTGTAAGCAATTTCATCAGAATGGGCAATATTTTTTAATTTAAAAGATTCAGGAGATTTAGCAACTCTGTATTGCCATATATATTTAGAATACTGATTTTGTCAGTTTTGAGCTTATAAATCTTGGTCCTTTGATCTCCAGTCATTTTGACAAGACAGAAAATAGCATCTTGGAGTAAATTGGAACAGTATAGAAATATGTTTGGGATTTATATTAACAATGATTGCTGTAGGGATGAGGCCATTATGGCTCCCGTCTGACAGAACGAGATAATTTCATAGGGAAGCTACTAGGGAGATAGCATTATGCATGCAAGGTTTTTAAAAAAACCAAAACCAAACAAAAAAACCCTGTAGGTTTCTTAAATTTTGATGGGTTTGAGGGTGCATGTTCCTGAATTGCCATAAAAAATATTTAATCGTAAGTCATAAATTGACAAACTGGTTACATGGTAAGGATTTCTTTGTTGAAGAGTTAGCAAATGGCCTCTTTAGGAATGCTGGTTTTCTGCCCTCAGAAAAGGACTATAATGCTTCTGATTTACTGAAGAATGCAAAATGAATTAGGCCTAAAATACTAATTAGTGGCAAAAGCAAATTTTAGAAAAAAATAATAGTTAGCAAGGAGATTGGAAGTGTAGCTCACTTACTTTCTTGAAAAGTCTCTTGAAAGTAAAAATTTAACATGAATGATAGTTGTAATGCCATCCCTCTGAAAGGATTTTGTCACATTATCTCTGTGTGAATGTTAGGAAGGCATGTTGGCTAAGTGACATACCCACAGTACAATTTATGAGAGGAAAACATTGTTTCAGTCAATATGTTCATGAAAATGGTGTTCCTATAAATAAACATATTATATTCATCAAGTAATCAAAGTTGAATTGCTTCAAAAATGTAGTGAGTGGTTTAATAGTCTTGTTTCTGTGGAAGAATTGAAGACCTCAGCTTACAGAACTCCTGCAGTGCTGAGTATTGTGCACTGCTGAAAAAATGATAGTTTAGGCCATGTAGACCACAGCTGTTTTAACAGCTAAGTCCACAATTTTATGGTTTTCATGTTATTTTTATGCATTTAAATAGGCACAAATAATCTATCACACTTCAGGGTATTTTGGCACTTGATTTTGCATACCTTTTAAGATCTTTTCAATTTTCCGGGCAATTTTTTCACAAGCCAAATGAAAAGCACAAAACTGCAGGTACCTCTTTCTTTTTAAGATTGTTCTTGGGATCATATTTTCTTTATTTAAAGTCTTGTTCCTGCTTCAAAAGAGGGTGTCATCAGGACAGAGAAACCAGAAAAATCATTATTGCACTTTGAGTCAGTATGGATGAATTTCTGTTGCAATGTTTGAGTTTTCAGCCAGCTTAAATTTTTTTATTTCCCAGTGAAGGATGCTGTTGGTTCCAAATGTATCTTAAGCTGTGGCAGGGAAAGTGCTGTGTATAGAAGAAATCCAGATGCTGTTCATTTATTTTTCATGTTATCTTTTCCATACTAGATAGTTTCTAGAAGTCTTCTGCAGTACACCCTATATTTTCTCAGGATTTTTCTGGACTTATAGTAGGAGAAAGGGGAAAACTTGTGAAAAGCAAATGTATTGTGAAAATCAAAGTTTTAAAAAAAAAAGAAAGTAAGAGGATTTTTAGGTATTTTTTCATATTTTTGACAAGGACATCATAATATTTGAGAGCATTTGTTCTAAACGGAATATAAATGAAGATAAATAGAGGCTGCAGTGTAGGTGATGTTAAATGAGAGGGTTTGTGCTCTTTCTGTAGTTAGTTTTAAAGAAATGGCAGAAGGTGACTAACCAGTTTCAGGACTGGAATGATTTGAACCTCTCAAACCACTACGCTCCTGCAGCCTGTTCTGGATAAGCAACAGCTCTTCAGTGACTGCAGGGGACATTCACAAAGGCCAACTCGCTGGAAATGAGCATTACTAGGCTTAAGTCCCTCTATAGTCCTTGAAAGGCCTAATAAGAATTACCATGAGGCTTCCTTTCTAGTGATTATCAGGGGACTGAAGGAGTTCAGAATCGCATGTCAGTGCTTGTGTACTCACTCTCATTTTGGTTTTGGTGGGTTTTTTCTTCTGAAGACTGAAATCCTTCTTTGTTTGCTTTGCCTGAATGAAAGCTGTTGGTAAGCAGTGCTAAGAAGCAAATAGTTTGAGTACTCTAAAAGAGTACTTTTTAGTGCATCCTCAAAAATCTCTGCTTTTTTGTTGTTTTTTAATTCTTTTCTATAGCTCATCTAGTCCATGTTGCATTCCATTTCCAAAATGGCTCACCTCTCATGACACAGCCTGTCTAGGAACTATCTGGCCTTGAGGAAAGGTCAAGTGATGTAGCTCTGTAAATTTTCAACTTTCTAATATACAGCAAACGTTATTTCTGTAGATTAATTTCTAATTTGGACTGTGTATTTTCCTTGATTTGAGGCAAAGCTGGGGGAGCCATGAAAAAAGCTAAAATGCCTTGGCAGTTTTTTTTACATTGTTAGCTATAGTATGATTCTGGTATGTATCAGTTGCACTCTTGAAACCACAGTCCTTTGTCTGGCAATTCTCTGGTCCACTAAGAAAAAAGGAAGAAATCAAAATTTAAGTATGACTTTCCTGTATTCTTCTAAAAACCTTTGCTCTTTATTCTCAGTCTTCAGGCTTAAAAAAAACAAGTCACCTCTGTAATGAGGTGACTTTTAAGTATCTTCTATATTCATTGAGTGATTTTCTTGTTTGGTTTTCATTTCTCAAATGGAGTTTTTATTCAGCTTTTGGCCACTATTCCTGTAAAGTTAGGGCTACCTTAGGAAGGACATTAAAGAAAATCCAAATAGCTATTCTTTAGGGTGGCACCTCATTTCTAAATATTGGTTTGTAGTTATTACAAGGGTTTATGCTTCCAGTCCAATTTATTACCATGAACTAGTGTTAGGTCTGTGTCTTATATAATGACCTGTCTGCTGTAAGCTCCCTCTCTCTAGCCCCTGGCATCTGAAAATACCTGAATCATGTATTTTTGTGTCTTCAGCACAGTATGTTTATCTGCTCAATGAAATGAACACTTCTATTGGTGATCGTAAGTATACTCATAACTGTTTCTTCCAGCGCATATAGGGTCTTCCTGAGCCCATCAAAGTGAGAAAATCAAATCTCTCTCATGTTCTTTACCATTGTGATATTATTACAGAAATTTCTTTTGAGTTAAGAACATACATGTTAAGGGAGACATGACAATGGAAGACCTTCCTTCTCCGGCTGAAAGATCATGATCTATTTTAACTTCCTCTCTATCTCATGATCTGTTTTAACTTCCTCCCTATCTCTGGCTCATAGCATTTAAAACTAACCCTTTTTCTTGGGTATAAGGAGAATTTGGACAACAAGGAAATTGGGGATCAGCACAAGAAGCTTGATAGGAAGATGGAGATTCATAGGAAAATAACAGCAGCTCTGGAGAGGAGGAGCAGGTGTTACAGCAGGGAGACTGTATTTGATACGTCATCCTACTTGCTACCATTTCATTCCGTCTGAGGGGAAGAATATGCTACTCGGGGAAGTGACACTAGAGTTTCTATTTTTAGCAAAGTTTACTCCTTCTTGTTTTTACATGAGATCTTGTACGTCTTGATAGAGGTACAGCAAAGATGAAATCCTGTTGAATACTGTTAACTGAATTGACACTTGTTCATGTTCTTTCTGTTCTTGAACGGACAAACTCTGCTAAGGATCACAAATGTCTTTCTGAAATGTCCTAATTTTCTTCCTCTTGCTGTATACAGTTATTATGAAACCTTTGGATATGTGGTAATTGTCAGCAGATCTAGCTCAGTGTCATGTGTCCCTCTCTCCTTTAATGCTTGAAAGATCTGTTTTTGAAAAAGTGCGGTATCTATAAAATAGTTGGCCTTGTGGGTAAGAACATTATAACTTCCAAACAATTATGTCCATGCTCTTGTAGTAGAGTTGTAAGAGAAATTGCCACTTTGATTGTGTAGGCAGTATTTGTTAGAAAGAAATATAGCAGTTTTCTTGCTTACCCATCTTTTTTGACCTTATTGTTATTTTCTAGCAGTGGTCAGTAATAGAATTGATTTTAAGCTTTGAAGAGAAGTGTGTTAATAGTATGCATGGGGCTGCTAAAAGATCTTTATATTGGGGTCTTGACTTGCTAATGTAGCAAATTTTCTTACCCATAGC
Source organism: Manacus candei (assembly GCF_025592945.1). Taxonomy (NCBI): domain Eukaryota; kingdom Metazoa; phylum Chordata; class Aves; order Passeriformes; family Pipridae; genus Manacus; species Manacus candei. Next base: position 13,675,810 of record NW_026138071.1, on the reverse strand, counting down.
TGATATGTTATATAAACCTAAGTCCAACATGAACTTCATTTCACTATTGTTTGTTGATGCTTAGTGTTCTGTTGCTGCTGTTAGCCTGACTTTCTGTGGAAACAAGGGTATGACAGCACTGCTCGTCTTCTCATGTCATCCTTTCCCAACCTTTCTCTTCCCCTGGGACACTTCTAAATTCATAGGCCAATCTCAAACAAATTTGAAAGGGTTTGCAAAGACAAGACTAGAGAAAGTCAAGCTTTGTTCCATTGTTTAGTCAAAAGCAATGGTTCATGCCTGCTTCTGGCTCTGTGTATATCACCATAGTCAGTAGTGGTTTAAAAGGCACTTCCAGTATTCCATCTGGGTACTGCTTTTAGCTGGCATGTAAAACTGTTTTTAAAAATATTTGAAAACATTAGGTAACACAAAGTGGTACAAAAAAGTTACAGTGAAATTCAGCATTCGTATTTCTAATTTTGAGTAAAAAACAGTAGGCTTATTTTCTTTTTTTGTTTTTTTTTAGTCTTCAGCTCAGCTTTTTGCTTGACAGTGTTTGCATAATGCCTTGGCAAACATTTGCAACTCTGGAAAAAAGAATGATTTTAGAATGACTAGGAGGTCTGTGCAAGAAGGACATTTAAAATTATGTTCATTTCGGAAATTCTGATTTTGCACAGTGAAAATTATTTTTTAACCTGCTTAATCTCTGTCATGGGAAAAAATGGTGTAACTCTCTGGCTAATTCACCTCAGTTTTGTGGAGAACACCTGAGATATTCTGAAGATATTTTTAAAACCGTTTTTAACAATTTTAAACCCTGTTGAGAGGCATTTGTATACTAAAGAAGATACGGAACTTCATTCCTTAGAAGAATGTGGGTTGAAAACTTGTCGAAGTATTGTCCAATTAATATAGTGCTCTAAATAGTATTTTTTCAGATGTCTTATTCATGATCACGAGTATTCATTACTGAATACTGAAAGGAGATGCAGTAAATAGCATATATTAAAAATCTAAAGCAAATTCATATAGAGGGGAGAGGTCTGGTAGCATTTTTAGTCTGTGAATATTGCTTATTGATGTGAACATGCATCATTAGAATTAGGCATGGTACCCACCAGCTGATTAACTAGGAAGAAATCAGACAATTTTAATCATGGCTTTGAAGATGTGAAAATCAGTTCTGGTTTCCTGAATAGTCCATACTGCAGTCTGTTTTTTTGCTTACAAAGTGGTATTTCTTTTTTAAAAAACGAAAATAAGATTGTTTTGCCATTTGTGCTGCGTTACACCATGAATTTTAATCATTTAGGGACTGATTGCTGTTACTGGGATGGGGTGGTGTGCATTCCAGGAGACAAAATCAATTCGTTTTTCTTCTTCAGCTGCAGAGAAAGATGACAGCTCGGAAGACATATCAGTGCCAAGCAGTCCACACACAGAAGCTATTCAGCACAGTTCTGTCAGCACTTCCAACGGCGTAAGCTCCACTTCCAAGGCTGAAGCGGTGGCCACCTCTGTTCTCACCCAGATGGCGGACCAGAGCACGGAGCCCGTGCTTTCCCAGATCGTCATGGCGCCTCCCTCCCAGTCGCAGCCTTCAGGAAGTTGATTAAAAACTTGCGTTGCATCAGTTTCTTAGATACACACCTGTGACTTTAAAGGGAAACCAACAAAAGACCAGTCTCCATCTAGGAGAAATTGTAGCTTAAAATTACTCGTTTTTAAAAATCCAACTTAAATTAGGCTTTAACGATTGGCAGGTGGAGATGAGACAGAACAGCAGTTCTAGTCTCTTGGCAAAAGACTTTTTTTTTTTTTAAGTATTAGTTTTACTAGTTATTTTTTGTGCTTAATGTGTAAAGTGTGTGTACAGTACAATGTGGTTTATTTCATTTTTAATTTGGTATTATTTCAACAAACATTGGGGTGAATTACTGAAGGTCATCCCCAAGACTGTGATAGTAATATTATGTGACATTTTTATACCAAAGTTCTGCATAGTCCCTATTGACTTTGTAACGTTAGCAAGGTCATAAAGCACTAGGCAAGAGAAAGACAGTTACAGTAAATTTGCTTTTAGTCTTTTTGCCTTTTTGTTGTTTTGCACATTATGAGAGGAAGAACATTGGGAGAAAAACATTTGGGTTGTTTTATGTATAGCATTTTGGTTGGCTTTTAACTGTTGGGGTTCTTAATTTTAATAGGGCCAGTACAGTATATGAGATACAGTACTCTTATGCACATACCAATCCTAGATGAGGATCATTACTAAATAGATTTGATTTTTTTTTTTTTAAGTTTAAATTGATGTCAGGTGTTTTTTTTTCCACTCCAACACTTCCATTCTGGTGGGAGAAGAGCTTTATTTCTCTAGTCAGAATAGATATCTATAACCACCCCTTGATGCTGGGCTGAAATCAGTAAGCATATTGTAAAATACAGGGTTATCAGATATGGAATACATAGTATTCCAAAGTAGGTTGATATTTTGTGGATTTTTGAGTCGCAGACTAAGGAGTTTACTCAAGGTTTTGGATGCCAGAAAAGCCTAAAATCCTTCTTCAGACAACTCGACTTTTTTTTGTCATTGTCTTGTATTTGCAAGCTAACTTGTACTTAATTCTTGTGTAAGCACTGTCATCTTTTAGTAGCAAAAATTTTGATACCTTTCTTGTGGAAAAAAAAAATCAGTATCTACCGTATCTTGGAAACAATGTAATTATAATGTGGTGTGTGTGGTGTGTGCGTGAGAATGGTTCAGTAGTTAATGCCAGCAGTCTTTTGCTTGAATGTTTAAAGATGCCTTCAATGTGATGCTGGCTGATAGGTGATTGCAGTTTTAAAATGTTATTTACTGTGCGAACTTGGATAACTAACATTCCATGATGTAGTTTGTTTCTGATGAGATGATTGTAGGTACACTTTTTCTCATTATCCAATCATCTGCAGGATACTGAGTTTTTTAAATGTGCCATTATCTATTTTGATTCTGTACTCATGTCAAAATACAGTTTAATATTTTACAATAGATTAAGTTGTTTTAAAAAAAGTAGATGTGTGCTTTCAGGTCGGAAAACTTTGTATAATAGCAAAAACAGATGCATAGTAGCAACTGGCAGTAAAGCAGGATTCCATTATGTATATAACAAAGATTTAATGCATTTATAATGGGTTGTGTAGTTCATTTGCTCTTCCTTCTCCACACTATACCATGTGTTTTTAAGTGTCAGTGCCATCAAGTTTCTGTTTGGTTCAGTTTTAAGTCTAAAAATGTAATTGATCCACAGGAAAATCATAATTTCTGCAATATATATACAACCATACTATAATGAAAGCTGGACAAAGAAGTATCTAAGTCGTATATGTATCATTGCAGGGCTTTAAGCATGAAAATAATAGGGATTCTAAATATTTTGTATTTTAAATCTAAGAAAGTTGTGTTGAAAACCTCATGTGTTTAACAGTCTTACTTTCCCAATTTCAACATAAAAAGCTGTAACAGTTATTGAATGTTTCCAGGATGGGGAAATTCAATGGAACTCTTGTGAGAACGAAATTAATTGCATAGGCACAAAATGTGAATTCTGCAAGAAAGCTCTACAGTCACTTTTCATTGTAATTTTGGTGGACTAGATAAGGCCTCGTTGATTATACTATAATTTGCTCTCCTAAACACAAAGGCTTTTAAATCATATAAGTGGAGTTTTTTTATAACAAAACTGTTGCGCTTGTAAAATAAGTCTCCATAAGTGTATAGGAGATATGTAAACAGTTAATGGATTTAACAGTGGGGCTGGAAAAAGAACCATTAAAATCTGTGTTCAGCAAATAGAGAAAAGGTATTAGCCGTACTACCATGGATTCCGTTTTGAGACGTATGTCACACTACTTCTGTACTTAGCATTTTGGGTCTTTACATTTGACATGTTTCACAAACTGTACTGTTTTCTTTTATGTGCAGTTTGCATGAGTAAATCATCAAAGAGAATAAAATCTATCTTTAAGTTATGTTCCTATTTTAATGAAATTATAATTGTTCTAAAAGGCAGCACTGTCTTCAGACTTATTTCTTCACCCTTGCAATAATCAGCGTTTTTCTGGAAGTCATTACTATAATGTCAGAGTAATGTTATGTAAACAAGAACATGTACATTTCTATAGAAAATAAGGCAAATTCCACTGCTCTGTAGTTGAGCTCCAGCAGCTTCTGAGGAGTAAACCTTGTATCATTAGTTCCAGGAGCCCAGGGTAATCCACAGACAAATGAGTTCATAAACATAGCTTGGTGATCCCAGATGTTGCTCAGCCATTTCTGGTTGCCCCGAGTTCCACAGCAAAAGCACTGTATGTAATCAGAATTTCCAGCTAAGTTCCAGCTATTTTAATCTTATTTCAATATACATGAAGCCAGAAATAACAGCTGTAGTTAGATGAACGGCTGACAACAGTTGTGTTGTCAAAGGTTCATAAAAAATCATGCCCTCGCCTGATTTTTAGAATAGTAAAAATGGTTTGGGCTTATTTATGGGTGTTGGAAACATACATGGAGAGGCATGTTTTGTTATCATTTGAAAAGCTCTTGACAGAACCCCACTACGGAGGCTTTGGAGGAAACAAAAGGGTAAAGCTGTTGTGTGTTTCCAGTTGTTGCCTTTACTGCCTTTGTATGGACCAAAGGAAATGAAGTTAAGCTGCTCACAACTTTGAGCCCAATATGAGAATAATGCCTGAGGCCTCTATTGCTCCAGTATGTTCTTTTTCTGACTATATGAGTTATACTTGTCACTCCAAGGGGGAAAAAAAGAAGGCAGTATAACAGGGATACTCAGGGGAGGGGGTGGAGGGGTGGGGGTGGAGAATCAACCCGCTGTTTAATTTCTATACTGCAAAAAGACTCAGGTTTATACCTTAACTACTCAATCCAAGTAAGCTTTTTCTCTTTAAAAATGCTAATAGAGGCTGGGCAAAGAAAGATATTACGCTGAGGGAGGGAGATGACAGAAGTGTGGGATGAGTGGTGATTTCAGCTACCTGAATTACAGAAGTAATTTGCTTAAAGACAGACACAAACATTTTAATTGGTCATCATAAATGATAATGAGGAGAAAACATAGTGAAATTGAGTGCATCCTAATAAAGTAAGGTATGTTAAATTGCACTGAAGGAAACTTCAGCGATGCTTCTTGACATGATTAATATACTCATGGCAATGTGTCTAATGAAGGCTGTTTGCATTTATATGCTGCCTGTTGCTCCCCTCAGTAGAGACATAATTGGAACTGCGCTCATTTACATTGCAGAACAGCGAGTGTAAGATTGGCTTGTGGTTGTCTTTACATGTATTTTTAACCATCGGATTGATGGTATGATTATTTTATTTTTCTTATTATTTTAACCTGTGTCTTGTCTAACACTGTGTAGGGCTGGTTCGGACAACAGTATCATGAAATTTTCAAAGTTTTGTATTCTTTAACGGTAAGTCTCCTGTCCTTTTAATTTTAGGTTTTAATATGACTTCTTTTCTTTTTTTTTTTTCCTTCACTTTCTTCAAAATATTTTTCCTTGTGTGATGAGCCCCAGAAAGTGCTTATATATTTAGTATGGAATGCCTTCTTTTTCCATATTGCTTCCTCCCTGGTTAACTCTCTTAGCAAACTTCTGTTTTGAGAAGTTAGTAGTCAGAAAAGGAATTTCTGCACACTGTATATCTTGTTTTCTTCAGCTAAAATAGATATGAGAAGCTTATGATATCTTGACATTTACATCTTCCTTAACCAAGTTATATTATAATACATATGTTTAGGTATGGAGGGACTTTTAACTGTTGCAAAAGATTTCATAACAGATACTCTGCACAACTAATGAGTGTGGGTTGTAAGCTGATATCTTCATAATTCTGTGAAGTGCAACCTTCTTCAAAAAGAGTTTTAACTTCCTAGGTATGGGGTTAGTTATCATCTACTCATGTGGCTATAATATAATATTGACACATAAACTTGATCCAATTTATGTAATGATTTTATTTTAAGCCTTGCTCAAATCTTTATCCCTCCTCTATTACCAGTTTTATAATGATGTATATTGTTCCAAGCACTTAATGCTATTCCTTTTGGGGGAAGAAGAAGAGACAGAAGATAAGGTTCTTAAGTTTCTAAATAAACTATCTGTAACAATTTAATCTGGAAATGAATAGCTAATCAGAAAAGTGTTGTAAAATCATTATGCAGGGATATTTATTATTTGTAGTCAGTACAGAGAAACAGTATCTTAAGCTTCCTAGACAAACTAGACATGGTAACAAACATAAAAGTTGCAAAACAGCTTGAAGCAAAGAAAAGGAGTCATGGTTCTAGGAACTTTTATATGATTTTAATACCAATAGCAGAAAGAAAGTAGGGTAGGGAGTGGGCAGTATTTGTAACCACCATAGGCAGCAGAGCCTGGTCATACTCCAGTTTACAATTAATGAGCTTAGAGAGGTCTGTTGGTGCTAGCCTGTGATGAGCTTCAGGAATGAAGTGCTGGCACATAGATTCCTTGCAGGTAACCAGATTTTCCTTGCTTCACTCTTGCCTGTGGCTATCTCAGTACATCAAAGTACAAACATAAGTTATTACACCTCCATTTAACACCATCCTGTGCACGTGGATGGAATGCACTGAATGTCTGTCTGACAGCTGTGTTCAGCTACCTGAAAGATAAAAGTCTGTGGTTTTTTTACTGCCTAAAACAGTCCTGCTCTTGTTTTGCTGCAAGCTACTATTGCCATGGTACATAAATAGTATTTCCCTCCCTATAGCTGAATCACTTGTTCTAGGCCATTACAGGAGGCAAAAACACTGCCTTTGAGAAATTACTGGGCTGATGTATTTTATTAACTGGATGATTTCAAAAAGCCTACTAATTTGCTTATGTTTAAAAATAAAATCAGAAATCATATCCATGTCCTACATCTGGGATTCTGATCAGGAGAAAAGGGAGATGAGCAAGGAGAGAATGAGCCCTCTGCCTTAGCAGCAAACAAAATAAATTGACTTTCTGAATAAATTGAAAGAATGAAACTCGGGGGGGGGGGGGGAATGTCTGAACTATTGCCTACTATTTCCTCTGAGCAAGAAGGTGCTATCTTTCACTGCTAAACTATAGCAGCCCTTTCCTCTGACACAAGGATGCATTCTGTGAAGATATATTCCTTCCAAATGTTTACAGTGATGTTAGGAGTGTTTGGATCTCACTTGAGGTAAGTAGTATAACTTACTATTCATAGTATAACCTATTATTCATAAGGGTGTGTTGAGAAAAATTCTGTTAAAAGTGATATATAGTCATTCTGGTTGCCTCTAAAATGCCAACAGACTTTACAGTCAGCCTGGCTGTGATTTGAAAACAAGCAAAAGGGTTTCTTGCTTTCTGTCCTCTCTTTCAGGAGAATTAATATAAAGGACTAATGATTTTTGTCAAAAAAATAGATAATCCATGTAAATGTTGAGCAGATGCTGTATATTTCACTGGTTGATAAGAACATTTTGAACACTTGCTCATTTTGTTGACTATTTAATGACTCTTAAGTTATTAAGATTACAATTTATGACTTGCACATATGTGTAAAATATTTCTTCATTCTGTATCTAGCTGTTTACCCAAAATTTTTAGAGCTCTGATTCTAATAGCGCTTTACTCTTTTTTCTTCTATAAATTATGCAGCACTCTCTTGAATGCTGCGTAGGGAGGTTGCTGGCCATAGAACTTTGAGCTCTGTGCCCAGTCACCATACAACTGCAATGCTATTTCTGAGTTGACAGTTGTATTTGTCACATATGGCACAGCATTGGCTTCTTGGGATAGAAACACTTTATACTATCTTGGATTTATACTTAAATTGTAAGTACCAGTTTGTTATATAAATTTTGTACTTTTACTTTTTACAAAGGTCTGGCAAGGTCATTTTGTTTCAAGAAAGAAACGCATGATCTTTACCTGCTCTTGTAAGTTCACATCTAGTTTAGGTTTTGTTGTTGTTTTCACATACTGGATAAAGGCACACCCCCCACCTTCACGGAACTGCCCTTTGCAATATGCCAGGCACCCAGGCATGTTCCCGAGGGTGCATAAAATGTCACCAGTTTGGCAGAATTAGATTGTTACAAACACAGACTTTTACAGATTGTAAACTTTTGGTTTGACATGTCTATTGATTTATTCTAGTCCAGTTTATGTTGCTGGAGAATAGTATTAAGCTAAATTTAAACTAAAAAAAGTGCGGATATATACTTACTAAAACAATATAAAGCCATTTTAAAAAGCCAATTAATTTTGCAATACACTATCTCTTAAAATACTTGACTTAAAGCAAAGGAGTTTTCCTACATTGAGAACTTCAGAGAAACTTGTGCCTGTTTTATGAAGAGGTGAGGATTATTTTCATGAATATTCTGATTGCTGAATTTTGCTGTGATGAACTGTTAGGCTGCTATATGCTCAGAGCAGCGGTGCTTATGATAATCTAATGAAAAAACATCCTCATAATATTTGCATGCATGCAAAATTAAGGACATTTATTGAAGGTGTTTTGACTTTCTATAAGTAAGAGTTAACTGTACTCTAGTCTCTTTTAAGGAAAAAGTTAATAGTTCACTTCTCAGTCTCCTATTTTGATGCAGAGTAAGGGAAATACCCTTGCTTAGTTTAATCTGACATGGAGAGGCTTACAGATTTCAAACAATGTCATATTAAACAATGCCACCTATATGTCACCCCAGGTTGTGCCCAGTAGAGCTTCATTGCACCTCTGGGTATGATACATTGTACCCTGCAAAGATTAAGAATGTAAATGTCACCTTGTACATCGCAGCTTGTACAAGCTGACATTAAAATGAACCAGTGAAAAATATAATATTAATAAGTGAATATTATTAAATTATTACTTCATTATAAGCAAACTGTAACAGCTCTATTCCTGAATGGTTATTATTTTTTGTACTGCAGTCTGTATTAAGGGTTTATCCAAAAATAACACAGGAAATACTGTGTATAGTTACTGGAGCAAGGCATTTCTGGCAGATTTCCATGGCGTGCTCAAAGTCTGTGAATTGGCCTACATTTGTCTTTCATTTAAAAGTGTGGAAGAGATTTTTGGTAAGTGCTGACTACAGCTCAAACCTCTGCCTACTGAGCAGAGGGTTGAAGAGTCACTTGAAGAGCTATAGTTAAATAAAAGCAATTTATAAACTTGAAAATAAAATGTCTTCTGTTAGTGATGTCTTGCTTATCCAAGACAATGGATAATAAATTATTAACCGAATGAGATAAGTAATTCCATTTCCTACTGTTTCCTGCTGTCTGTAACATCTAATTTGAACTCTGGGAGTTTCTAATTTCTCAGGACCCAAATGCCATCTAGTGGTAACTGCTGAATATTTTCAGAAAATATTTTATTTACATTGACATCGTTTTCATACTTTTTTCCTAATATTCTACATTTTACAGTGCATTAAGCTCTTGAGAGAAGAAGATAAAGAGGGAGAGGGAAGGTACAGTCCCCCTAGCCTGGGCCAGTCTTGGCAGGGACGCCACACTGCCATGCTACCTGGGAGCTCCTTGCCTGCCTCTGCAGCTGGGCCCAGGTAGGTCATGGAGTTTTCCCCTGCTAAGGGTTGAATAAAATTTCATACCTAGTTGGTAGGCTGCACCTTACTGTTACTTGATAATAAAATATAATTTGGCCAGCACTGTATGAAAGGAGCTGAAAGCCACTTCTGTTTCACTGATTCTGTCCCTCTCCTGGTAGGAAGCTTTGCCCTCTGGTTCATCATTCTCCAAGGAGTTAAGGGGAAGCCATCCCTTTTACTCTTCTAATGAACCACCAGGGAATGGTATAAGTTTCTTCATGGCACAGTTTGCCTACTTGACTCCTTAGAGTAGAATATAAACTCTAAAAAAATTAACAAAACAAATTTGGCTTCTAGAATAGACTCCTGAAAAAGTAACTGCCATAAACTGGCTTGTAGAGTTGAATAAAAGACTTTACTTGTACAGCAAGAATAAATAATAAAAATAATTTTAAAAATTATTCTATGTAAATATATTCATCAATGTAAAGTGGGCATAGGAGCGTGCATGTGATATGAGCCCACCGATGGAGATAGTCCGGCTTTATACATGGAGCTGACTGAAGAGAGCTCTGCAGTGTTTCACCTTTCTATGAGTTTGCACTTCATTGTGATAGGGGGGTTGTTGTTGTTGTTGTTTATGGGTCTGCTTTTTCCATGCACTATCTGAATTCCTTCATCTACTGGTCCGTGTTGCCCTGTTCCATTGCAAGATGTTTGCAGCAGCAGCAGTCGCCAGGGCTGTGCTCAGACCGAGGGTCTCTGGGGTGTGTTCTGCAGGCTGGTGCAGAAATCTAATCTGTCCCACTGATGTCATTGTAAAGTCTATGAAGGTGGTATGAGATCAGTTTGATGGTCTGTGAAAGAGTTTGTGGATGGATAAAGAAATCCTTCATTTTGATTCTTGTTTTGTATGGTATTTGAAGTAAACTGCAGCCTACTAAAGAGTCTGATTAACAAGGGCACTCACAGCACAGCTTATCAAGAGGGTCTTCGGAGAGTTTGGGCTGCTCTGGAGTCCCTGCCCTTGCTGTGATGGCAGCACTGGCACTCGTGCACTCATCTGTCCCTCTAGGATGCTGCTGGTTATTTTCCTAGGCCCCAGTGTTGGCCAACAGCCAGTGCAGCTGCAGAGAAATAGGAGGGAACAGAAACAGGACTAGAGCAGCACTGGTTTTGGTGGGAGTAAATTGTCATGGAAGCACATTTAGGTAGGTGGAACAGGAAGGGTTCAGGAAGCAGTGGCAAATGCAGTCTGAAAAGCACCAAGGAATCTGTCTTGTTTGTCCTTGCTAAAAATACACAATGAAATCCCTAGATCTAGGACAATTTCTTAAAGCTAGAATAGTGGCTTTCTCTGAGTAACAACTGCAGTCTTGCAGCTGTTATCGCTACATCTGCCCTTCACTCTCAAGTTTTCAGAGCAGCAGGATGCTTTAAAGAGGATTCTTAGGATTCTCCACAGTCAGAAGGAGGGTGTTTTGCTGTGCATACAGGAAAGAAATCTGAAGAGCAAGTGGCCATGCAATCAAATCTTGAAATAAAGGAGAAAGAATAGGGAAAACAACTGATTGGTAATGATCCACCTGAACTTTGCATCTATGTTTTTGAAGCTATCTAGCTAAATACAAAGGCAAGTGAAACTGTATATAGTGCCTACACAATATTTTTCCTTCCTTCAAAGAACTGGACAGAATACAGACAATGTTACTTTCAGTGTTTTGCAGGGGGTGGAATTGTCTTTATGTAGCTAATGATTATATGCTATAAAGAGGAAATTATTTTAATGCTGTATAACATAATAATCTGGATTATTGCTTTTGATTTGAACACTCTGAAGATAAACTAATTAGATTTCTTTAGCCATTGTTCCCATAAAATAGTTTAAGACACATTCTTCATGAAAATACATCTATCTGGAAGCACAAAGGAGAGCAGCTTTCCCTTGGTGGACCAAAGAAACTGTTTTCTGACAACAAGCTGCAAACTGGCAGTTGAAATGTTGCTGTAACCCACACCAAAATGGTGAGGGCCTGGATCCCCCTGCTCCTGCAGCGTTGTACAGAGTTTCCCAAAGAGCTTTGCTTGGTTGTGTATGTTCAAAACATACCTTCTTGACTTATTGGGGTTTAAGAAAAGAAACCAAACAGTTCTCTTTGGAAACTGCTCCCCTTATTAGTGACTTGTTGTGCAGATTAACTCTGAATTCTGAAGTCATCGTGTTTGCATAGGCTGAAAGCACTGGGATCATATCTGTGTAGAAAACTGCTAGGAACTGGATGTTGGAAGGACTAAACCAGGAATTAGTTTCCAATATATCTGTTTGGTTGAGGATTGCATGAGTTTACAATTGAATACATGAGGTTGAATTCCAGACCTGAGGTTGGTGTGGTGATGGGCAACTCAGATTGCAAGATCAGTTACCTGGTCTCTGATTTTTTTTAAATAAAATTGCTGCATGCACAGCTGAAAAGTTGCCAAGTCTTAGTAATAGTCTCTGGCATCCAATTTAGGACCTGGATATCTGCTAATTTAGTTTTGCTTTGTTGAGAGGCTTTCCATGTGTCTTGGTTAACAATAAAGAAAACGTGTACAACAATGGGATGCAATTATTTTATTATTAAAGAAACGGGAAGTAACGATTTTTTCTCCCTTCCTTCTCTCCTCCTTCCCCAGAAAAAAACAGTGACATCAGGTACAGAAAAGAGAAATTTCTCTCTATGTGGGCTACATAGTAAATAATTGAGGCACAGTTAAAAGGGCTCAGAAAGAATCAGATAATTTTTTCCTTTCATAAGGAATCCTACTGTTGTAAACTTACAGTTCACTAAAACTATTGTGATACTGGCAGATAAATTAACGAATACTGAACAATTTCAAATTCTAATTAAATCTCACTATTACTTCCAGGACTGGTTTATCTCCTCTCCAGGAATACTTGATTTGAACAGCTTGTTTAACAGAAGAGCTATTGATCCCTTCAGTAACACTTTAGAATCATTAAGAGGAAAACTTTAATCTCTTTCAGCTCTTTGAAGTTGCTTTGGTAAATGTCGTCTCTCTGCAATCCTGAAGAACTAATGCTGGTCTTGAAAGATATTTCCCACATTATTCTCTGCTGCCTTTTGCACCCTGCTGCCGTTACCTGCCTGCTCACACTTAGCTGTACATTAAAGCAGAGAGATATCACTAGTGCATGTGCTTGCCCACTTGGTTTGGAAGATTTTATATTCTTCAAAAGTCTTGCTGGTGGAAGTAAACACATCTCTCAGAGACTTGTTGAGCTGCAAATTAGTTATCCAGTGCTTCTGCTATCTCAACACTCTGAGGCTTGGACTTAGAAGCATCTTCAAGTCATTAAAGTTCATTTTACAAAGGCACCTGATAAGTAGATTGCATATGTCTATACAGCAGGAAATTATCAGAACTTTTCCAAACTTCATTTCTTATTCATATAGTCCATTTTCTGAACTATCACATAGAATTCAACTTCAAATCTGATGCAGTTTGCCTTATCAGGGCTCATACACCTTTGTTCAAGTAAACTGCATTACTGAGCCTTAAAATACCCTTAAACATTTCATGTGCTCTAAAACATGAACATTGTCTCAAAGAACCCTAAGTAGTCTAGAAGATGCAACTCTTTCTGAGAAGCAAGTTGCATGGGATAACTAATATCCTCATTAAAAACATTACTGTCGACTAGCTTCAGTAACACATACGTAGGTTCTCTAAGAATATAGAAATTACTCTGAAGGACTGGTATTAGAAAATAGAATAATTGTGTGTCAGTTCTATATAGCACCTCAGAATTGCTGGTTTGGGTTGCTTATGAGAACGTTCAATTTCTTTAACAATCCTTCAAATTCCATCCAGTGGATCTAGAAGTGGATCTAGTGGTTCTAGAAGTCTGAACTGATTGCAGAACCACAGCCAGCTCTGTGGCATAGCTTATGGCTTCAAGTAGAAGATCATCACTCAGCGTTAAACACATTTTGAAAGACAAGACTAGAGGTATCTTGGAGACTTATATTTTTCAATGGCTAGCTTGTTCTTAGTTTTTAGTGTTTATGGATGAAATTATAGTCATAACAGTTTATTCCCAAGACTGTTTTGCCAATGGCTTGCCTTCTGTTTTTTAACTTGGAATTACCAGGGATTTTTTTCAAATATATAAAAGCACTATTTCAACTAATGCCTTAATATGAATTTCTAAGCATGGTATAAAAAGGAAATATTATGAAAGTTAAATAGAAGCTATAAGTTGCATTTTACAGCCAGTATAAACACACTTAGGTGTTTTATAGCCATCAGTATTATCTCCTTTGACACTTGAGGCATGTCCCTAGGAGACAGAAAGCAGAAACTTCCTGGAATTTCTTTAATTAGCCTGTTCATTTCACTTAATAAAACAAGCAATCAAAAACATATTGTGTTTCTTGCACAGGACTCTTAAAAATGTAACTTAGAGTATGTGGTTCTTACATCTGAGCAAAAGTGCAAGCAATTTTGAAATTTCCTAATATTTTAATAATTTTATTACTAGCTGATCTCACACTAGAAGTCTCTGCTGATGGGATATGCTAGTAAGTGTGCACATGAGCAGTAAGAAAGCTCATAAAAAGTCTGGTGTTAAAGTACCTTCAGACCAGCTGCAAATAATAAAAAAAAAAGCCCTTTTGCAGTTATAAATAGTTTAGTCACTTGCCTATTTTGATATTGCTACCTCTAAATATCATTGGGATCCTGCTGTGAGAGAAATGCCCCACGTGTCAGCATCAAAGTTTAAGATCATATGATTTTGCCAAGATACATAGGTAGCATTACCTATATCCTATCCATAGTACCTGTTCATGATGTAATTCTCACCACATTTATGCACATCTTGGAAATCCAATTAAGTGGGAGTCATGATGTAAAATTCATTAAAAACTCTTTTAGAAAGGACTTTGTTCAGGAAACATAGGCAAGGGGAGCTTTTTTTACTTTAATGCAGTTCCATTCAAAAATGGCATAATATCTCTTAACATCAGTCTAAACAAAGCACATTCTCTAGGCTTCAAAGAAAACAGCTTTAGTTTAGTTTTAAAACTATGACTGTGCTCACGTGCTGGTTCTCCTTAGATCTTGTGGCATTCACTTTGACTGTAACCAGGAAAAAATCCAACTCTAAAGGTTGTCATTACCAGCTATTTCTGTCAAACATTTTTTCATGACACAGAGAGCTAGAAGCAGGTGTGTTAAGCCCATTTTTCATTTCATTGGTGTACACCACCTACTGTGTACTAAACTGCTGTAAGTTGTTATGGGACATAGTGCCAGTCCTATGGATTTGGGTAGGATGCCAAATGTGAGTTCCTAATTTGGTAGTTGTGATTTAAAACAGGAGCCATGGTGGATATGTTACACTTATGTCACTTTCTTTGGCAATGATCATAAAATTCAACATGCAAGTTCCCCCTAGTAACTGTTATTTTGCTAGTCTGTACCCTGTAGATAAAAGAAAAAAAAGGTACCACCAAAATGTACAGACTAGCATAGATCCCAGTAAAACACTGATTATGTCTGGTTTGCAAAGGTTGCTCATAGCGGCTGTACTTGATGCAGGAATTCTCTCTTCTTCTATGCCTGTAACACTGTTAGGTAATATTGTGTTTAAATAACTTTGCTATTAATAATAAACAATAGCAGCATCCAAAATATAAGCTCAAATGCCAGTTCTCTCATTAAAGGGAGAAAGATTATCCAAAATGCTGGTAATGTGCAATGACAATCCTGGGTTTGGTGGTAAGGCTTGATGTTACATTTAAATAGTTGTCATCTACATAAACATTAATTATAACTAGCAAGCTTGGTAGTCAGTCTTCAAACTTTTAATTGATGACTTTTAAATTAGCTAAAATAATTGAATTTATCTTACTGAATAAGTGGTAGAAATCTGCCTTGCTGTTTTCCAAGGAGTAAATGTTCCATTGCAAATGCTGTGAACTCCAAATCTGCTCGGTAAGGCAGCCCTTGGCCACCTCCCTGCCTGCCTCACAAACTCCCAGCAATTACACATTAGAAGTTAAATTAAATTCTGCACGTGACAAGGCTTTTACCAGTGCTGTTTTCCTGCTGTCAAGGCTGTCTGTAGCACAAAGACACTAACTGTGATAAGATGCTACCGCTATTCATCAGGTAACATCTCCCCATGTCTTCAATTTTACTGCTTCCCTTTAATACAGGACAGCTTTAATTTATAGTGGGGGTTTTTTTTCCTTCGCACAACATTGTATTTACTAGCTGGGAACCTTTTTTTCCAGTTGTGTATAAATCTTTAAAAATGTCAGTGATTAATTTTAAAAATCTCATTTATCACTATATGATTAGTGAATTAGTTAAGGTTTGAAGAATAAATGTCAGGTAATTAGAAGCAGTTTTGTACCAGACTCTCAGACAAAGTGATGGATCAAAGAAAGGCCACTAGAAAATGGGATACTGATCCCATAGTGCTCAGCACCCAGAGCAAGGCAGCAAAAGGAGAGGGGCCAAAATAAAAAAAACCAAAACACTAGAAACCAATCGCAAATCCCAGTGATGAAATTTTACCTCAATAATGAAGCAGTACTAACTGACTGCAGTTTTTAAAGAGCCTTGAGGTTTGGGAGACAAGGCAAGAAACCTACTGAAGGACAGTGAGCAGGCGAGAAAATAGCATTTTATGCATGTATTTCTCTTTGGAGACTTTATCCTTGAGGTACACTTTGTAAATACACCCCTAAATACTCCTAGGAGGTGGCAACTATAATAGTGCTTTTTCTACTCTAAGTGATGCTAACCAGCCAATTTTGCAAAGGAGGGCTTTTCAAGGGCTAAAGATCCAGGGAAACAAGACACTAAGGTCATACTTGCTGCCATTTACATCAGGGTCATGCACAACAGGGTTCTCTTTTGTGCTCTCCCCTGCAAAAGATCAAACCCATGCTCTGGGGTCTGTGCAAAGGAACAGCCCCTCTGGCCAAACAGGCCCAGGTGGGAGCTGTGGTTCAGCTGCTCCTGAGCATCTGCATTTCCTCCCTTCGCCCCTGTGCAAGGTGACACGGGTCAGTGCTCAGTCAGCTCCAGCTCTCTTCTAACGAAATTCCCACAGTAGCAGTTAAATCATTGTTATTGCTGGGGCACTAATATGTGCTGGCTCGATAAGGCATTATGTAATTTTAAGATAATGTTGTTGTTAAACAGAAATCTCCATGAGGATTTCAGGTCCATTCAAAAGTAGGGTGTGGTGGAAGGGATCTTTGCCTGGTGAACTTCAGGCTAATTTTTTTTTCCGCTTTGCATCTTTGATTTCTTCCTGCCATGTTAAGGCTGTCAGCCCTTGTGAAAGCCAGAGCTGCCATCGGGTAAGAGGGTACATACTGCGTACAGACACGCTCCTTGCTACCCTCGTCACCTTTTTTGTGCCAACACCTGTGAGGGCTGGTTGAGAGCTCTGGGTATGAGCTTGATGGTGAAGTCCTTCCAAAATCTGCTGCTGTTCTCTGCAGGGTGCTGGAGCCTGGGTCAAAACATCCTCCTAAACCAAGAAAAGCATCTAATCAGAGATAATGATTGAGCTCAATTTGTTTTGAAAGTTCAGATCAGCTGCAGAACTGTTCCAGGCACAGTAAAATACAGCTCCAGTAACTAACTGGAGCTTCCCTAGGTTTTAGCCATAACTGCACTAATAGCAAAGGCATTATTAGACAATTGAAATGACTAATCAAATCACTCAGACTGATCTTAACAACTCTAGTATTGATAATACCTATTACGAAAAACTGTTTTACATTCTCTGTACAGGAAAGCATTTTTCAAGTAAACACGCAGTTCAGTAGTTAGCAATAAAGATTTGAGAGTAGTGGAATAGTAAAAACTGGCTGTTTAATTGAAGGAAGTTGGAGTGAAAGCTTAGGATTTAATTCCAGGAAATGTAAGAGGGAAAAAATCTGCAGGAAGGTCTAACTTATTTCCAAAAAGCCAAGCAAAACACTCCGTGCACACAAAGGTCAAATCATGTAGGCAGGATGGCAAAGATTTATTGTGTTGCTTTTTTTCAAACCAGTTTTCATCTATTTTTAACCTTTTAGCTCTGCAATTAAAATATTATTTCTCAGTAGTCCAGCTGCTCAATAAACTTTTGCACTTTATACATGCAAAATGAAAATGTTTTGTGAAATCAGGTCTATCATGCTAGAATTCCTTTGGCAAGGAATAAAATGAAGGAAATTATCACTCTGGGATAAAGTGTTTATTTTTCTTTTAACTTTGCATGCTAAGCAAAGTATAGCAACATAAAAACCTATGTTTTGAAATATTTGACAGACATAAAAAACCTGCATGTTTTTCTTGTCTTAAACCAGATTTAAAGATACTGAAAACACCCACACTATCTTGTCCTTTTGTTGTCTACAAAAAAGATTAGGTAGAACACTGAGCATGAAAACAGCTAGCTGCATAAACCACGTGTTTTTCAGACAGATCTTTGTTTTAGTTGTCTTGTTGAAAGAAAATGTATTTTATGTACTTGCTGACCCTGAGCTGTATTCACAGAACTGGAACCATTAATTGCAGCAACTGTGGATGCAGCCTGTGTACACACTCTTCCTCCTTCAGGCTGTCCTCTGCCAAAAATCTTGTCTTGAAGGCAGGCTTCTCACTGCGCACCCGCTGCAGAAGCCACCACGGTGCCCCAAGCGAAGGTGGGACAGGCTCTGTGATGTTCATAAAAACACCTGCAAAGCCTGCTTGCCCTGGCTGAGGTCTCCGAAGCCTTCAGCTGAAGGTTGTGAATTTCTACAGCTGTAGTAGATTAAACTTGTGTGGATTCTGCTCAGGCTGGATTTGAATTCTCAGCACGCACAGTTTGCATCTGAGAGAAGTACCTGTGAGTGAGGAACTTCTGTACAGCCAAGAGAGGTGGGTCTGGTTATCCTGCGTGTGCTGGGAGGGTCTGCCGAGTACTCGCTACCCTCTGTTGTATCTGTTTTCAGGTTGAAAATGCAAACTGTACAAGTGAGTTACACCAGGCGCGATGCTGTCTTCTCAATTAAATGCTTTTAGCTCTGAAGTTTACAGTCCTGGACAGCGAAAAATTGACGGTAGCTGGGCTGGCTGAAATTTCTCAAATCAAAGATTTGGAGGGGAAATATATGGGTTTGCTCTCTTCGTGCTTACTGGCATTTAAGAGGCAATTCTCACCTCGCGTTCAAAAGTCATGTGTTTCACAGGACCGTTGGCTCTCCTGCCGGACCAGGCAGGCAAAGCCCCGCCAAGGCGGAGGAGGCACCGGCCGTGGGGCAGCGGTGCTTTCCACGGGGAATCTTCTCAGAGGAGCAAAGGCGTGCGGGACGGCTCGGCGGTGCCCGAGGGACGAGCCCGTGCCCCGTCGGTGTGCGGGGATGGGAGCCGAGAGCCCGGCGGGAGGGGACGCGCTTCCCTTTGTGCCCCGGCGGCGGCGGCCGCGTTGCCATGGGAACCGTCCCGGCGGCCGCGGCGGGCGGGGCCGGGCCGTGCGGCGCAAGATGGCTCCCCGAGGCGGCGGGACGCAGCGTGAGCAGCGGGCGGGGGTCGGGCGCGGGCTGCCCCCGGTGCCGCGCGTCCCCGGCCGCCCTCCCCCGACACCCCCCGGCCCTGCCCTCCCCTCTCCTGCGGGCTGCGCCCGCCCCGCCCCGCGGCACCGGCGGCCGCCGCCACTTGCTGCCGCGGGGCGTCCTGACAGCCCCGCGCTCAACTTGTGTTGCAGGCGCGCCCCGCCGCTGATGCGAGAGCTGCCGCCGCGCCAATGCCAGCGCCGCGCCGCCCGGCCAGCCCTCGCCGCCCCCCGGGCCCGCCCCGCCGCCGCCGCCGCGATGGCTCTGACCTTGTTCGGTGAGTGAAGCGCCGCCGCCGCCGCGGCCCGGCGGGCGCGGGGCTGCCGCCCCCATTGTCTGCGGCGCGGCAGCGCCTGGGCGTGGGCGCCGCCCCGCAGGGCCGGGCCCGGGGGCTGCGGGGAATCGCACCCCGGCGGGGCAGCCCCGGGGCCGGCCCGGCGGGGTCGGCTGGGGCAGGAGGGTAGAAGTTACGGTGCCTCGGGAAGCCCGCGGCCGCGAGGGGCTGCGCGGCGGAGTTGCGGACTGGCTCGGGAGGGACCCCCGGGGCGCTCGGGGCGCTGCTGCCCGCGGGGACCTGGTGTGTCCCTGCCGAGGTGTTCGGCGGCACGGTCCGGGAAAGGATGTTTCGGGAGGCTGCGAGTGCAGCCCGGTGTGGCTGTGTTTCACAGCGTGGTGGGAACCGGCGTGGGAGAACTGTAGTTTAAACTGTTGAACATGCGGGTGCTGTTAAGTAAGGTTATTAAATTAAGCTTGTTTATGCTTAACATGCTTAATTTTACGGGAGGGGGGGGAACTGCGTCTAGCAACGTTAGGTAAATGCAGCAATGCGAAGGAAAGGAGAAATTAACATGATTAACGTCAGTACAGAGTTAGCAGGATAATCGGGATACTCTCTCCTAGGAGGCTCCTGCACCAGAAGTGATTTCTAGTGAACAGGTTTAAGTGAGGATATGAAGTCTGTTCGTAGTGTTTAGACTGTGGATTTTAGTTCATGTGTAAACAAATTACTTGCTTTCATTCATCTACTGATTCTTGGGCTGATACGATTTCTTAAAAGAATAAAAACAGTTTCATGGGTTTTTCTAAAATTTAACACCTGTTATATTATTGTGGCATATTAAGCCCCATCTAAAAACAAGTTTAGCTCGTGTTGCAAGATAGCTCTCTGTAGATAAAATCTGTGCAGTATTGGATTTAGTTACTGTGCTGTCTCTTATATTTATATTTCCTGCTCGAGTTTTTCAGGATGCAAAAGGTCATAGATCATAGGTCACAGTAGAGTAAACTGTGTCTATCATTATAGGCCTGATGTTGTCACTTGAGTTCCCGTGAATCCCCAGATTTCAGGAGATGCAGGTACGGGGCCCTGCACATTGTCAGGTACAGGGTGAGCATCGAGATCTTTAATTTAGAAGCAAAAGTGAACATAGAGATCAAATGGCAGATTGGCTGTTGTAAAACAACTACTGCACATGTTTCACTGTATCATTGTAAATAGATTGTTAAGAAAATACGTAGTTTGTTACACAAGCACTGGAGGTAGATACTGTAGTCTCTAACAGAAAAAGAATTTTTAGGCTATTGAAAATACGTTTTCTATGCTGAGTGTCATTACAGTCTTTGTCTGCAAAAATTAAGAATATTTTAATTTTAGCTTTTAAAGAACATGGCATTCCTACATCAAGTACCTTTTTTTTAAACTCCTCTGATTCAGTTCCAATTCGCATGTGTTTGGTCTACTGAATGACATTTTCTATTAATACAAATTTGCATTACAAAGTAAATTGAAGTTTTTGCGTGTTAGCACGTCTGTTGTTACAGTAAATGACATTGATACATGTAAAAGATAATGAGTCAAGAGAAGATAGAGTGGAGTACTGTGCTGTGTCTAGGTTTTAAACGTTATCTTGCCAAGGTTAAAACCTCAGGATTAACACACTTTTAAGAAAATACAAAGTGACAAAAAAACAATGTAACAAATATGGCTCGTGTGTGTCAACAAATGAATGTGGTGTCTTTCACAAATGTAAAAGCTTTAGAGTATGTCTGAAACTATGAATACAGGAGTGAGAGTTGTGTAAATGCAGAAATGTATGAAAGTGCAGTATGTTTGTAGATGCTGTAGTGATTAACTTATGGTTGAGGTAGCACAGCTGACTGTGTTGCTGTGTGTTCTCTGAGCTGAGGTAGCTTGCCACACTTTGTCTCAGCAAATAACAAAGACAGACCACAACGTGCTTGCTACGAGCTTCAGGACAGAGTTCAACCTTTATTTTAAATTTTGGCTGCCTGTGGATAGTTGCATTTTCAGTTACTGTGCTACAGCTGACCCATAGCAATTCATTAAAAATATAACCCACAAAAGAGTGGATTTTAGTTTGTTTCAAAATGTACCCCTACCAAAGCAACATAAGCAAATCTGAGGAAAGGCAAAATAAATGTGTCTGAATTAATGTATCTATTTTGAGGGACTAAGCATCTGTAATTGTACTATTTTAAATTCACACCTATCTTATACCAGTAAAATTGCCCTGAGCAAACAGGTTCCAGAGGAGTTGTTTCTTTGGTTCTGCTCATTCACATAAATTCTAGGCTCAATTTTGTGTTTTTATTTCCCTTTGTGTTTTTATTTCCCCTTTCTTTGCACTTTCTCCATGCTGTTGACACTGGTTTATGGCTATTTTGGTGCATAGTCCAAAGATTGCACCATAAGGGGACAGGTCTAGAGATCAGGGTGACGTTGCAGATTCTGGATTAAAATGGACATGGGATTACGAGGCAGTTGAAAAGTCAGATGTACCTTATTTTTACTTGACAGTGGTTGGGAGCTTCTTGTTCCTGTTGGAGGTTGCCCTTTGCCATAGTACCCAGAGCAGCCCCCCATAGGAGCACTAACTGCAGTTTACACCTTTGAGGTGGCACCTTGAGACTCTTTGGAAAGTTGGTTGAAGAAAAGAGCTTCTAGTGTATCAGCAACATTTTTCTGATATCAAAATAAGGCCATTACCCTTGGACTATGTGTGTCTCCTGACTTATCCCGTTTCAGTTACAGCTTATTGTTGAGATCGGGATGCAACATTAAAGTACAAAGGAGGAAAATGTTAAGAGTCTTCACTTTATCAGTTTTAGTTATTTTAAAATTATTTTCTTCATTTTACCATATTCTCTCAGTCATGACCTTCCAAGATATCCTGTGCTGACAGTTGGTTGTATGGAAGATCAGTAGGGAACTGCCTATGTTCCCATGGTGCAGTGGTACAGATGATGAGTCTGTTTGTGGTATGGGCTATGGGGAAGAGGAGTTCAGCTGTTCCACAGATGCAGAGAGGAAGAGGAGCCCCTGTTGGAAGCAATCAGTGATGGGAGAGCATGAAGGTTGTTAGCTGAAAACGTACCTCTGTTACCTATCAATCACTCTGGCTACTTCAGGCAAAAGTGTCATCCCAGCAGGGTTCATAGTTACACGAAGTTAATGCTCACAGACATGTGGTGGGATTTTGGGGGTTGTCCTGTGCAGGGCCAGGAGCTGGACTTAATGGTCCTTTTGGGTGCCTTCCAACTCAGAATATTCAATGATTCTGTAATAAAGTTATGGTGACAGAAATGGCCTGTCGTGATTGTTGGTGGTCACCCACATGTGACGTGGCTTTTTGTGGTACCAGCAGAGGTAGGGTTTCGCCAGTACATTCAGTTTGTACTCTAGTGACCAAGCACGTAGAATGCAGGTTTGACAGAGGAAAGCAGATCCAGTACAAGGAGCACATCAACAAAACACTGGGAGACAGTCAATTTCTAGGAGAAGTGGGAAAAAAAAGGGGGTTTGATCCTTTTGTTTGTTGCAAATAATAGATGTGATGGATGTGATATCCATATGAATTGCCTACTAAGAGTTGGGGGGGATTTTAAAAACATCTTAGTCCACAAAACATTGCACACTTTTACATGCGGTGTGTATAAATGTCTGGAACTTGAGCAGATGTCCAGTTCTAGTGCTGTTTTTCATCCTAAAGCAGATGCGTGTTCCCTTACAGAAGGCTGTGGTGATTACAGGTGTAGCCTCCTTTTTCTCTCTCTTCCTGCCTGCTGCAGCAGCTGAAATGGCTTATAAGCCAGTGTCCTTCTCTGCTGTTTCAGCACCAAGTCCAGTGGCTTCATGCCCAGCCGTCGTGGAGCTGGGCTGAAGCCACTTGCCTGGTTTAGCAGGGAGATGGCTGAGGGGTACCTGCCAGTTCTGCTCCATTGAATCTGTGCAAGGGGTAGCAGCTTCCTAGAGACAGGAAGAACAATCAGTCATGTTTCTAGACTTCCTAAAACCCATCTGTTAATATCCTAAGTTGTGAGATTGCACAGTAACAGGGCTGAGGTGCGTGCTGCCATTCCACTTGGATGATTCAAGTATGGGAAAGATAACCAACAATGTAGAGGGAAAAGAAGGGAAGTATTAAGTTATCCCATTGCTACCGCTGTTTGCTTGAGTCTTTGAATGTCCTGAGAAGTGTTTAAAGAAAGTCAGCATTGTACCTTGAAAGAAAAATAGTTTTGTTATGTTTTAGTGCTTACGAATTGCTCTTGTGTTTTATGAATTCCCTTCCTGTTCAGTTGTTTGCTCATCAACTCTCTTGTGTGAACAAAGACATTTCAAAACAGCCAGGAGAGATCTTCATGGACATATTTGTCATTAGTTATTCATGCTCTTGCCTTCTTGCTCAGAGCCTGCCAATGGATGAAAACTCATCCCTGAATATTGGTGGTTAAGAAATGAAAAGTGAAGCAATTCTCTTTTAATCTTTGAAGTACTTGCATTCTGATGAGTGGCTACAGATGAATGGGATTAGAGACAGAGCTGTATTCAGCATGACAGATATGGTTATATAAGGAGTGATGAACAAGGGCAGTTTTTAGAGAAATCTATAGGGAAAATACCAGATTAAAAGAAACAAGCAATATACTGCTACAGGCAGGAAGGGTAGGGACAAAGAAGCCAATTATACTTCCATTTCAGGTGTCCGTACATTTCTGAAAGAGCACGTAAATATTAATTTGCTCACTTGACAGAATAGCTTCCACAGCTGTGAGCTCTATCATACTGCACAGAATTAATTTTCTATGAATCTGTTTGGTACTATAGGTATGGAAGTGAACCTTTTGAAGTAAGTTCTTCCATACTTGAAATCCTAATTAACAAATTACTATTTAAAGTTCTATGTATCTATGATTACTGTTCTCCATGCAAACTGTGCTTATTGACTCATGGCTGCTTCAAAAGGTAGGGTATACTTATGTTGGTACAGGCACATATTTTCTAATGTGTCAATCTTAAAGAGAGAAATTGCTCTCTAAATAAATGTTTTGCTATCTTGGGAACGAGTGTTAAACTTTAGAGTGCTTGGTTAGCACAGGTACATAGAAAATAAATGTTCCTCTAAAAAATTACAACAGGTAATGCCTGCAGATTCTCTGTGGGATAGGAAATACTCAATCTGCTTATTTCTTGTCTTGTGTGCAGAGCCTTCTAAGAACAGGAAATAAACAGATCACCTACAATTCAAGTTCTTCTCTATATTTGTATATGTGGCCCTAAACTATGCTTAAAACTTTTGGCTAGGTATGATGGTAAAGTTTACTGACAGAGCCCCTTAACTAAAGAGTCAGGTTGTACCAGAAAAGTGTTCTTTGAATATGTTCCTTAACTGAAGTAGGTGATAGAAGTTTGTTCATGGAATTGGGATATTTACAGTAGGGCTTTTGTCACTACAGGGAACATAAATGTGGGATGCTATAGGAATGATAGCTATCATGGATGCTTCTAGGCTAAAAAAAGTGTGTCAAGAACTTTGAGAACTGTTTTAAGAGCATAAGATGAGCAACAAAGTGAATACATACCACATGCAGCCTGTGCTAGATCTTTTTCACCAGAAAAACAGTGAATTCAAACTGATCTTTTTTTAACTGGTTACAGTAGATACTCTTGAAGTGTTTAGCCCTTGCTGAAAATATTTGGGCTTCATTCACTACCAAGCGACAGGCCAATTTTAGAGGAGATTTAAGCAATTCGACATCTAGTCACAATGAGAACTACAGATAGTCTAATTAGACAAAACAATTTAGGGACATTAGTACAATGTTTGGGTTTTTTGTTTGTTTGTTTTTAAACAAGATTTAAGAATGAAGGTGATTTGTTAAAAATTGGAACCATTGTAGAGAGAAACTAGACCTTCCTGGCTCCTGTTCATGTGTCTGGGAAGGAAAGTGCTCAAGTGCTGAGAATCATAAGAATTTCTTTTCCTAGGTACTGTGCTAACCTTTCCTGATTTATAGAACCTAATGAAGCAAATAAGGAGAGCAGCCTTGAAAGGTTTTGCCAGCAATGCAATTGGAAGGAAAACCTGCACTGGGTCTGGGAAAAGATGATTGATCTATTAACTAGTTAATTGGTATCAATTGATCAAAATATTGGAGAAGTGACACTAACACTTATAAACAAGGATGAAAAAATTTCAGTCATGGCTTCTCAGCTTAGTGCCTAGGAGTGTGCTTTATGCAGTGGCTGGTATAAAATTTTGTTTCCTAATAATTGTGAATATTGTATAAAAATCTTAAGAAATCAGAGGTTTGACAATTGTTGCTGAAACAGGAAAGGGCAGGTCCACTTGTGTGCTCAAGTAATGAATTTAAGATGAGATTTTGGAATTTTCTCCAAGGAGATTCTCTTGTGCTATCATCAGTTCAGGCACACTGAACAATTGTGTCCCTTCCTCCTTGACATCAAGTGACCCAGTAAGAAGTGGAGATAGTCTGTGTAACACAGAATCTCATCCGATGATGTTGAAGTGAAATACACTTTGGATCTGAGGATCCAGGAAGAGTTCCCAAGCCTTGTCGATGTACACTTCACGTCAGCCAAGGACTGATGCTTCAGGTGTAAATCTGGGTTTTCTTCTCTTTGTTTTGGACTCAGCTGATGCATTCTGCCTTGTTGGGTCTCCATATGAGAGACCCAACAAGATCTCTTGTTCTCTTATGAACTCTCTCCAAGAGTTCTTAACTGGTTTTTTAGGTGTATGAAAAGATTTCCACTGATAGAAAGCACATCTCTCTGTCAAGAAAAGACTGTGTTTACACACAATGGCAGTGCCATAGTCATTACTTAAATAGTACTTTAATCAGTAAACTCAAAGCATAAACCAAATACAATCCTTTTGGAAGACTGTTATTTTCCCTAAATAAAAGAACATTAATCAGGATCCTCCAAGGGTGCAGACATTGGTAACTCATCTGTGCAGTCTAAGTTGACTGTGCATTGTGAGATGATTTTTCTTTTTTTCTGAACGTGGGGCTTAACATCAGCAGCTCAGGCTATTGAGCTGCTCCACCCTGTGGTCAGAGATCGTACAACTCTGCACAAACATGTCTTCATAATGAAACAAAACAGACACAAGACCTGGCCCAAGGGCACTTTTGTAGTTATTAGCAGAGTATGAGATGCTTCCTCCTCCCTGATAAAATCATGAACGGGCTTGGTTGTTCTTTCAGTGGAGTGGACTGTATCTGGCCTTTACATTTTCACAAATGGCGGCAGAAAATTAAAAACTCTCTAGATTTTGATTTTTTGAGTCTATATTGAAAAAAGGAAAAGTGTTATTTAGAGTCTCTGCAATATTTGTTCTTCTAAAGCATTTAACAATACAACTAGGACTTTGTAAGTGCATGACATCTGGGCCTCAAGCACCCTACCTGGCAATGCCTGAGGAGATGCTAGGAAGAGTTCTTGCAGTTCTCAACACTGTTCCTGAGGGTTTGGCTGTACGGTGGAGTGCGTGGTTGGTCACTGTCCTGATTCTAGTCAGGAGAAGGGGAGAGGGTTGGTCACACCCAGCTGGGAAACCAATAGTATTCACTGTGTGTTCAGCAGCCTCTGTGAATGTATAAGAATTGACTGACATTTGGCATTTCCAGCACTCTGTCAGAATGAAAAAGGTGATGTATCTGAAGTGATTTCATGGTTACTAGAAATTGTACTCATAAAATCCATTTATTCCTGTGGGAGTCTAATTTCCATGATATATTTTGATACATTCATGCCCAAATTTATTTTTATGACTTTATTAGCAGTTCTGTGATAAGCATCATGGAAGGGTGGTCATGTCAGCACTGGCTAGATTTGGGTTAAAAATGTTGCTTAATGCTAATAGGATGTGATAAAGTCTGTTTTTCACGTGACCGAATCTTCGTCCCTTGGGAAAACTGCATCCTCTGGTTGTGGATCACTGAAGAAGTTGCAAGCACCACTTTCCTGCTCACAGTAAGCAGGTAACTGCCCTTTTGGTCTCTGCCAGCTCTGTGAGGAAGTCCACTGTCACATCCATCTTTGGTGCAGGTGGCAGGATCTGGCTCTGTTGAAAACATCAACAGCTGGATATTCCTGGTGCTGGTGGGAGGTGGTGATTTCCTTTCTACTGCAGTCCTCCTCTCCTTCTCCATCTCCTTCCTGCTTCCTTTGTTGCAAGAGCAGCTGCTTATAGGTAGCTTTGCCACTTAAGAAGCTGAAATTAAAATGTTTTCTGATCTTGATCAGAAACTGAATGTCCCAAGACAGCTTGCTTGTGGGAAATTTCACTCTAAAGGTAAAGATAAAACTCTGCTTCCTAAATACTAGAATTGTTTTGTTGCCCATTGCATTGTGATGTAACACCACAGCTACAAAGCCATAATTGCAACCATTTAAATTATATAGCAAGTACAATAGAGCATCATAGTGGTTTCAGTTAGAGGGGACCTTAAAGATCATCTAGTTCCAAACTCCCTGCTATGGGCATCTTCTACTAGATCACATTGCTCAAAGCCTCATCCAGCCTGGCCCTGAACACTTCCAGGAATGAGGCATCCACAGCTTCTCTGGGCAGCCTGTTCCAGTGTCTCACCACCCTCACACTGAAGAGTTTCATGTAGCAAAGTCTTAGAGTACTGCTGCAGCAATGGATAAGGAAGTATGACATGATTTATTGTGCAGTGTAAATAGGGGACTGTGAAAAAGGGAGTCATAGTACAGTTCTGAAAAACAAACCCAGTGCGTTAGTGCAGTTCCTGACCGTTCCTTGCTCTCACATTGGCAGGTTACAGGTCAGGCTCCTCAGTGGTGAATTAGTGTCTGATACATATGCAATCCAGAGCAGATTGCAGACTATAAAAATTGCTGATAATTATTTGGTAGTGCCAGTCTTCCAGGGTTTTTCAGCTGCGCTTTATGGTTTCCATATGAATCTGGACTCAATGCTTCGAAGTGCAATCTTGGATCGCTTTTCATTAAAAAGAAAACAAAAAAAGAACAACCCAAAACAAAAAACAGCCCACAAAAAGACCCCCAACAGGATGTACTTCTTCCTCACCTCTGCCTTACACGCTGAACATGCACACATGGATATATCCTTCCAATAAAGGAAGCATGATTTTGACACAGCAATTAATTTTACTGATTTCCTTTCCAGTATTTTTTTTCTTAGTAGTATATTTATAAATAGGACTTGCAAGTGTTGAAAAAAGTCTTCATGGGTTTAACAGAAGCAGAGAAGTATTTTGAAATGAAATAGTGGTTCTTTGTCCTGGTGAGAAAACGTTCAGAAACTTTGTGTTGAATATTATTTCAGTGCCGAAATTTACATGGTAAATGAACTATGTTAGGTACTTCTTTGTTGAGAAATAACATTTTTAGTAAAACAAGGTAAATATTTACAAGTATGTGAAGGAAAATTACAAACCTGAAAAAAAACACAAGAGGAGAGGAAACTTGTTACAGCATTTGTTTCCAATGGTGAGCTCATGTGCATATAGCTGTGCTATTGCTTTCATGTGGTTCTCGGGGAACTCCTGGCTTACCTGTGTATCTGCCCAGTTCGACATCATGTCAAAACAAGCTGTGGTCACAGCTCCCTCCCAGCACCCTTGTGTACTCCTCCTTGGTGGCAGAGCAGCAAGCTCATCAGTAACTCAGTGGAGCATCTCTTATTCCTGAGCTTTCATTGAAACTGTACTATATAAGAAGATATCCCCACCCCATCCACCTCCTCTTGCATCAGACCAAAGGTGATCGTTTTGTCCTGACTTGCTCTTTTGCAGGCTCAAAATTAGCAGGAGCCAAAACATAGCCCCTGTGTCGCAGCTGTCCCAAGCATGGTGAGCTGCTGGGCGGGACAGAGAATGATGCACTCCTGGGCTGGTAACTTGGGGGATGCCTCCAAAGCAGCCTCTGAGATGAGTGAGTTACAGACTGCTCTGTCAGAGGGAGAGCTCACTCTGGCTAACTCAGCTTGTTGGCTTTTTTTTCCACTGAGTAGAAAGATCTGTGAGAAACAGAAAGAGCTTTTTTTTCTGCTTTGTTGGTGGGGTGCTCTTGGTGCTGCATGAATCATGTTAGTCATGTTAGTCCTGATTCTTAAATGTAAAAAAATTGCATCTTTCTTCTCCCATTACTGTTCAAGAGCAGCTGTGGAAGACACAGGCAGGGCTTGCTGTGTCTCAGAGCTGCATTTGCCATTATTTCTGTATGGAAATCCTGTGTATTACAATCTGACAATTTCTTGCAATGTTCTGCCTCCAGCAGTTCCCAGCAAGCCATATAGTCAGACCAGGACCATTTTTAAACTATAACATGGGTTTTTGATCTGTCATATCCTATCACTGTCCCTGTGTCTGTCTGTGTGTTTTCCTGTGCTGTCATTTGCCATGATAAGCTTCTTTTTATAAAGTCAAAGTGAAGCTGAAGACACTAAAAGAGCTGTTATCCAGAGAGACAATGCTGGCTGGGGGAATATTGGTTTAGCAAGACTTGGGAATATAGATACTGATCTTTCTTTGATCTATAGGATGATCTCATCTACAAAGGCCTCTGCTTCTCCCACCAGCTCCTGTTGCTATTTTCTGTTTAGATGTCTTGTTCTGTAGGACAAAGACTGCTTTTCACTTATGGACATTTCCATGGGATCTCAGTTCCAACAAGGATACATCAATATCCCAGAAATGCAACTAGTAATTGTTGAAAACCTCCTGTTTAATGCATTGCTGTGATAACGAGAGCTAATAACTCAAGTTTCCATTATTCGTGGACCAATATTTCTTTCTTCTAATTAGCAGAAAAAAGGAGAAAGAACTCCAAAACAGAGACAAGAAAACCATCTGAATTAATTTCCTGTAGGGGGAAAGAAACATATGGAGTTAGCTGGGAAAGGACTTGGAGGTTATCTCTGAGCATTGATCATATCATGCTTTCCCACTAGTTTTCCCATTCCCGCAGGGAGGTGACAAGCCTTTGTGTTCAGCACTCCTTCCCAGCTCCCCCGATCTACTTTTCTCCTCCCAAACACAGAAGGAACTGAGGACAGATGGGGAGCCCATGTAGAAACCTCTCAGTGCTTGCAGAGCTGCTAGAGCACCTCTGAGACGGTTGTTTGGCTGTTGCTCCAGCCCCACAATGTGCTGGGTGGTGCAGGAGGGGACCCAGAGCACAGCTTCTCCATGGACTGGCCCTCACACCTGCTGTCTCTCCTTTCTCTGTTTCCTGCCTACTGCAGCAGGAGTAAAATAGTTATGAAAGATGGATATAATGCTATAAACACAGAAGGTCTGTTGGGTAAATATCTTTTGCTGTAGTTCTTTGGCTGCAGTTGTAACAGTGAACTATGGAATTGCCTAAAAGGAATGTGAACTTTTCAGCTTTTTAACCTGGAACATCCTACTTTGTGCCATTGGAGGCCTCTTGGATGTTTTATATGAGATCAGAAAGAGATAAGGAGTGGCGCAGCTTTCAGACTGGGGAGAAACTCACAGCAATTGGAGAATGCCTTTTGGAATAATAACTTAAATTCCAATTCAAGAAAAGGTATCACACCACATTGTGTCCATTTCCCTTTCTCAGACTCTGCCAATAATGTTTTTTAGGACTTTCCTTCATGACGTTAAAAAAACAATCCTGATCCTGGGCAAGGGTACTTTACTTGGTAGTTGCATCTGCTCTGGAAATAAGGACATAAATACAAGCCATATTTTTGCCTGAGCAATGATGTGTGTTATTGACAACTGTTTTAGAAAATTAAAAATCTGTTTGTAATAAGAATCGTAATAGGTTTGTTGTAACTTGATGGTCTAGGAGTTGAAATGGGTCAAGTTTGGGGAAGGAGAGGCAACAGCATCTATTAGACCATCTGACACAGTTAGATGTGCTTTGGAACACATGAGTCTGTCTTGAGGCCAGTTATAACAGCAGTCAGAAATCAGATCTGCTTTTAATTTTCTCTGGATGATGCTGATTTTTGCCTGGGCTGCTAATGGGTGGTTTGGTTTAGGTTTTTTTTTCCCCCAGGAGGCTGATGAATGCACAGCAGCTTTCTTGGTCTAAAATGCTGACAAGTTCTCAGCAGATACTTAACAATGGATAGGGAGGAGGTCAGTGCTGTGCTCTTGTTGTGGTTCAGCTTTTGGTAAAGCCACAACACTTTACTTAAAAGTGGATTTTAGAGCAGGAAAGTGAACTTATGTTCATTATTTCTATGTCTTGTGTGGAAAAAAAAAATTCAAAGCAACCAAGCAAATGGTGATAAAGCATGTCTCCCCATTCAGGAAATTAGGGCATTATGCAATAGATGGAGGGGTTGTATTTCAAAAGTACCTGAAAGCTCGTCTTTTTTTTAGGGCCTCTTCTGCTCAACCTTGACTGGACAGACTTCATATTCAGAGGAGAGGATTAATTTAGAGCTAGAAGACACTTTTATACTGTATCATGTTGTTCTTTTTCACTACTAGGGCAACGGTTCAGAATATTTGTGTAATCAAGCTGCAATCAGTATTTCCTGATAGATGTGTTAGAGAAATGAAGACAGAATATTTTGATGAATGCATTGAGGCTGTGGCTGTAACAGTTGTCACTGGCTTGAAGATATGGTAAAACTGATGTGCCCCTGTTAGTATTATTAATGTTTGGAAGAAGTGAAGCAAGTGATGGGAAATGAGCTCAGTCTCTGTGCAGGCAGACTTTTAAAACAGGAGACAAAGATGGATTTGTGGAAGAGAAAAAATAGGAAAGGATATGTCGAAGGTTAAACGTTTTCTGCTGTATTACCCTTGCCACAGTTGGAATGAGAGACTGTAAGAGCAATAGCCTCAGCAAGCATTTCTCCAGGCTTCCAAGGAAACTTCACTGACCATGATCAAAACAGTGTCTCTGAAGAAAACCAGTCTGGATTTAAACCAGAGAAGTTTGATTACAGTCTTCCAGCTTGTGTTACCTGACGTAACTCTGAATTTACAAGAGTTTGCTGTACTGATTTAAAAGATATTTGGACAAATTTCCTGTTAAATCTAAAAGATGTGATTCATCCAATAAAGGCATATTTCTGTCAATTTTGAACTTGCAAAATTAGGTTGCAACAGAACTTTCAAACCCTTAGGGAGGATGGGGAACTGCCTACTTCATTGATCCAGCACTTCAGGGCTGCACTCAGACACAGTCAGTTTAAAAAAAAATGAGTTTTAAAAAAAATAAATTCACAGGCTGTTTTTCTTTGAAATAGATACATTAGAGAGGCATGTTTGATTTAAACAACATCTTCATCTGGAAGTTTTTTACTGTGTAAATTAGACATTTCAGGATACCTGTGACTTTGTAGAGCTGTCATGAGTCCTGTGGCAAAGTAAAGCAGAGGGTTACAGGTACCTGGTGGCCTGACTGTTGTTGCACCTGCAGCTGACCCACAGAGCCATGTCAGGTATCAGTTCCATTCGTGTCTGTCTTTTCTTAGGGAGCAAAGCTGGTGTTCCCAGTAATACTGAAAATCAGCTGCAGCCTGTTGCCTGGAGGCAGAGATACCCCCTTGGAAACAGCAGCATTAAATTCTGTCTTTGTTATATGCCCACAAGGTGGCACTTGTCATCTTTTTACCTCTTGGAGATCTAAATTTTTATATGTTCAACAACACTAAAAAATAATACTAGAGGTTTTGAAACTTATCTTAAACAGTAAGCTACCTGTGCTTTCATGGCGTGGGTATTTCCCTACCCCTCCATTAAACTACAGTCAAGACAAAGAGAAAAACAGCTGTGTTTTGCTTATTACCATTGCATATGTGAAAATTCCACCTTAAAATTTAAATTAATATGAATTTTTTTGTTGTAAAGGATTTTAAAAATTTTTATTTCTCATCGTTCATGCAGTCATGTGTCAGTATTTGTCTGACAAAGGGGAGGAAAATGAATACTTGCTTCCCTTGCTTTGGTTAAATGAAAATCCAGAAATGGATCATTTGCAACCTGGTCTAGTCACTTAGAAGATGAGTTCATTTAACAGCAGCAGTGCTTGTGATGGGCAAAATATTACTTATTCAAATTTCCCATCATTCATAAAGAGCCAATAATAGTAGACCTGCTAATAAAAAGCATTGAACTCTGACTGTTTTTAGTGGGTCTCTCATTCAACCCCATTAGAAGCATTCCCACAGAATTTATTGTTGCTAGACCAGACATTTGTAGAAACCAGAATGGCAATGTGATCTGGGTTCTCTTTCCCCCCCCCAAGACTGAGGCAATTATTCAGAGCATGCCCTTCTTTAAGCCCCTTCACTTTTGCTGAGTGTGCTTTCTTGTCTCCCACTTGGTCACATCGGAGAAATGGTATTAGCCTTTGTAGCTTTCTGGGGCATTGTTCACACTGGCTTTCACTTAATCATTTTAACTCCAGGATTAATTAGAAACCTAATTGTACTTATTTGCAGTAGTAAAAGCAAAAACATGTGAGGATGAAAGAGCATATAAAAATAATTTTTGTCCTGTTAAAAATTCCCGGGGCCCAGTGTGTGTGATGTAGTGCAGTGTAGTGTAGTGATCTCGCAGCCAAAGGGATGCTTTTGTTATCTGTGCCTGTTTTCACTGGTTTTTATCTTTCCTTTTGATTGTATTGTGATCTTGTTCTCCTCCCAGATGCGAATGCCTTTGAAAAAGAGAAGAAAATACATTCAACTATTTTCTTGCTTAGATAACTCAAACATCATTTAATTTTAAAAGTCCAAAGCTGACCACATGCATGGGAATTTATGGGCATTAAAGAGTGTAGCCTGTGCCAAAGGACAAGGCCAAACAGTAGAACTTTATGTAAGGAGAGCTGTCGCTGGTGACTGTCCCCTCTGCCCAAAGGCTTGGACACATCCCTTTGGGTGGATGGCTTGAGTTGTGGACGGCCTTTCTTGTGTGCCAGCTTTACCAGGAAACAGGTATCTGAGCCAACTACCTGTGTCCTCTGCCTGCAAGTTGCCATCCACTGACAGAAGGCAAACCACATAAGCTGGCAATAGCTCCCTTTTGGTCCTAGAGGCAATTTGTCTCTGTGATCAGACTGAGATTTAGTTTAACACTTAACAGCTACCCCACTGCAGCTCCCCACCAGGGTGGGTTGTGTCAGCAGCCCAGTGGGCTCAGAGCAGGGGATCCTCCATTGGGAGGGTTAGCTGTCTGCACACTGCTGGGGGACAGACCGAGCTCTTACATCTGCCCACGTGTTAAAGTGGATGCGTGTCTGATGTCTTTTCTCTGCCCGGAAAAGGTGGAGAAAATAGATGGCTTACTTGGAAGCTTTTGCACTGAAGGTCCTTACCACAATGGTGTCTGACTGCCTTAGGAAGAGCCTTTATGAGTCTAAAAGTTTTCAAAGCTTTTTTTTTCCAATTCAAAGGAAATTGTGTGCCAAGGATAACACTGAAGTAGCATCAAAGACCCAGTAACAGTCTAGAAGTATCAGTCATCCTTGCTGAGTATCATACAGTATATTGTATATTCGGGAATTGGCAGAAAATGTGGCTCTTATTGCCTGGGGTGTTCTCAGCCCTGTGGGGATCTTCCCATAAACAAAGGAAATTCTGTGACACACTAGTTGTGAAACCCTAAGTGCTTTCCACATGGCTCCAGGCCATGTATGCCATCAGGTTCTTATCATTAATGTCTTTGCTTTAAGGGGCTAATAAAGCAACATTACTTATGGATTAACATTATTTATTTAGTGACTTTTAAACTCCAACATTTTTTTGTAAAATAACGATGTAATAGTTTTTATTTAAGAAAAAGACAATATACCAAAAAGTTGCCTGACATGTCTTAAAAAGAGTGCTGTAAGTCTGTGCAAGATATTTTGGTCAGAAATAGTTTGTTACCCCTGTGCTATGAAAAGGTGAAGACAGGTTGAGATTGAGCCAGAGGATCACTTCCCCTTTTGTATTCATGTGATGGACTTGAATGCTGAAGAAATATTTGTTTCTAAGAAAACATTTCATGCCAAGCAAGAAAGCCTGACCTCAACTTTCTCTCTGGTTTATTGAGCACTGACTGAAATGAAATGCCAAATGGCCTTTGGCACCTCTGTGTGTGTGTGGCACCCTGAAGCCAAGAGCAGGGACGGGTGGATTCCACAGGACCTCGTGTAATGCCCGTGTAGCCACGCGTGGTGCTTGCTCTTTGCACCGAGCTGCTGCTTCTGCCCCCCACCCCGTTACAGGCTGTCATTAACTTACTGCTGCTGGTAGCAGAGGGGTGTAAAGGGACTTTGTAGAAAGAAATGCACATCCCAAGGTCTCGTCTAGGAGTGATGAAGGACATTTGGTGTGTGCCCCTTCTTTCTTTAGTACACATGCAATAGACAGGGACATTTTGGCTATTCTCTGCACCCTCCACCCTGCTGCCCCCTCCCAGAAGCTGCCTGCCATCACTTTCCCCTCCTGCTGCCAGCTGCACAGGGATTTCTGCAGAACCCTTCCAGTGCTGCTGCAGCCAATGATTGGCTTCTCCTATTTACCCTGAAAACCATGGAGTTGAAGCCCATCTGTTTTAGTGCCGCTGCCTAGGGCAGTGGCTGTATTCATCCTTTAATTACCTCAATGCTGTTTGAGTTTTATTTTGGTTGGAGTGTGTAAAAGCCCTAACTGCTAGGGCCTGCTTGAATGCTGCTGAAAACATTTTGTGATGACTTGAGCTTAGTTTCTGAAATGCTGTTGGCACTTGTACTCTGAAAAACAGAGATGAAATTATGTTTTCTATTCAACTGTGCTGGTTTTTTGTGGCTTGATAATCTCACCAACCAATAAATTATGGCTTTGTTTCTCTAGGTTGAGTGATTATTTTTTTTTACGTGCATCCTTTGGGCTTAGAGAAGTTGCTAATAAGGAAGATTTTGGGGCAAAGGAGGAATTTTTTAGAAAAAGTTTTTCAGGCACAAAAAGGAGTCTGTTGTATGGGTCAGCAAATGGCCACGTCCACTGGTTGTGCATCTCTCCAGGAGTTAATTTTTGACAGATGCTGCTGCCAAACAAAGCAAGATTAGCATCTCAGAACACATGCTAATGCTTTCTGGTTAGTGCCTAGGCTGTAGCTTACAGAAGAATGTTTATACTTTCTTGTATCTTTTCATATTTGTGACTTACACCAGTTTTTGGCCCGAGTTCAGTTCAGAACATGAAATAAGACATTTTTTTTCTCCTGATGATATTGGTGTTTGGTCCACATTACTGAGAACTGGCCTCTTCCACAAAGTTCACCACCTGAGGCCTCACTTGGGTTCAATAGGGATATTATCAAAGAAAATCAAACTTTGGGGCAAGAGCTGCTGTGTCAGCAGATAGCTGACTATTTCCTCCTAGACAGCGTTACTCTCTGATGTTAGAGATGACCATGCTGCAGGGAATGACACCCAGTAAAAGAAAAATAAAACTGAGTTCTCTACAGGAAATCTCTGTAAGTCCTACATTGCTTTATGGGGTTACCATGCAGAGTTAAATTGCTGCTGCTCCTCTACCCTAGAGCTGACTGGTCTTCAATGGGGAGAGAGAACCATTTCAAGCAGAGGTAAACATTTTTATTCTTTCTGTAAAAGGAATACACAAAGATAAACACTCTGAACAGTTTGAGGCAATAGTAACAGTTTTCATATCTGCAGTTAAAATGTACACTCTGAAAGTACTGCAGTTGTCCAGATTTATATAATGGATAAAATAAGAGTGGGTAAGAAAGAAGGAAAATACCACATTGTATAATGTCACAATTAGTCACGTTTGTGTTTATGGAAAATCTGAGATGCTCTCCTAGTGTTTGTGTCTGTATATGAACTTCTAAATGGCTGTAGATTGTCTGTTGGCAGAAGCCCTTTTCTGTGGAAGTGTGTGTTTCTGATGGTCACTCTGTGCTTTTCAGTTCTTCATTGCCAGTGGTTTGTGTCCAAAATCATAGTTTCCTTTTTTTTTTTTTTTCATGAATTGGTGCGTTCAAAGGAGGGCATGCTGGGCCCAGAGAGCAACACTCCTGCCCACTGTGACATTTCTGGCTGTTGCCAGAAGCTGCCTGTTGTGCTGTTCTGGGCTTTCTATCTCTGTTTTCTCTGCATTTAAGCAGATTTCAAGGAAACTTTGAGTAGAGATGAGATGAGACAAGATGGCTTGAGAATGAGATGCTGAGTGGGCTGGTAGGTGAGTCCTAGCAGGACAACAGTGGGAAGCAAACCAAAGCGCTGCTTAAGGATGAGAGGAGAGGTCTTGCGTGCAGCTGAAGGGTGCTGAGGCTGGGGGAAAGGCAAAGTCCTGGAAAAGAGAGGAGGGAAAAGTGTGTTTGTGAGGCAAGAAGATGATGGCAAGAAAGTGCTGAGTATTCAGAACTTCTCCTGTGGTTAGAATATAGGGGAACCAGAGATATATCTTGAAGAAACATTGCACTTCTGAACGACTTGAAACGGAGTGAGAAAGGATGAGCCACTTGGATCTTGTCATCCACAGGACTCTGCATATAGAAACTGATGGCCTTAAATATTGCTTGTACAAACTGCTAAAGTAAGAACAAACACTGTGCCCATGTTGCTGGGAGTAAAGTTGGTGTAACAATGCTTGCTGGAAGCTCTACAGAAAGTTGGAGATCAGTGTTTACAGTATTACATGGTAAATTTAGCTTAGAGGGAAGCTATGTGGCTTTTTACACAAAC
This sequence comes from Manacus candei, assembly GCF_025592945.1. Taxonomy (NCBI): domain Eukaryota; kingdom Metazoa; phylum Chordata; class Aves; order Passeriformes; family Pipridae; genus Manacus; species Manacus candei. Next base: position 13,637,609 of record NW_026138071.1, on the reverse strand, counting down.
TGTACCGTGTACGTAGCCCAGCTAATTCTGAGTGAAAGTATCTGTCAGCTTGAAAGTGGTCTCTGTTTGAAATTGGATTTATGTACATGGACAGTGTCCGTGATCTAAAAAGTCCTTGCTGATGAGAGTGCCCCCATACTGGCAAAAATCTCACCAATGCTGGAGGATCACAGAACTGGTAGCATCAGTTTAGGTATTTATGTCGTCTGTAGCGCTCTAGGCCTTTGGAGAAGTGTAGCGTTAAGCTGAATTGCATCTTGCTTAAGGCAGAAAATGCAGTTAGATAAAACATGATGCACAGCTTATAAAAAATTATTTTATCCTGGAAACATTTAGCAGAGCTGAGCTACTGCGAAAAAATCTGAGAACTGACAGCATAGAGTTGATTGTGTTAATTAGAAAGTGGCACAGCATTAGTGAGAAAATATATTTTGGCTTCCGCATTTTCTGTGGGTTTTTTATCATGCCCTAAAGTGCTTTTCAGATGCCTAATTGGAGATGTGAAACATGAAAGCCTGCACTGTCTGAAAATCAAGCCCTTCTCTTGATAATGCATTTCAAAATACTGATGATGTGTAAAATGCGACCACATCGGTTAATCTTTTAAAAGGGGTAACTAATAGACAGGGGTTGTGTTGATGCTTACCCTATTTCATATTTGTGTAGTGGGATAGTTTTCGTAATAGAAACATTATTGCACAGAAACTAACACTACAGACCCTCTGCTTCACCGTTGCTACTGTGCTGTACTTGCTACTACAGTGTTTTGTATTAGATAACTTTTTTTAAAAAATCACAATAGAAACGACCTTTTGTTTTTTCATTACCTCATGTGGATGGCCGGAGGGTATTCTCACACTGTAAAGGCAGTAAAGCTCACTGGCAGATTTTTTTTCTAATAAAATCCTGTGCACAGCTGCATAACATAAATCATTCCTTCCATTTCTGAATGTTAAATGTTTGTTGTATGAAAGTTACTGCTGTTCTTGCCTGACTTTAACAAGGTTTGAGGTTTTTTGTTTGGCACAAATATTGTTGCTTTTTAGTTTTATAACCATGCTGCCCTTAGTTGCAACAATTATATGGCTTGAGTGTGAGCAAGTATAGGTTAGACTGCCAGGATATGTGTATTTGCATAACAGTCAGCTCATATTTTGCAAATACAGTGTGTTGTCCTTTACTTAGATTATTTATTTGTAAATTTAGGGGGTGCATGTATTGCCAAAAAACAGAGTGTAGAAAAAGCAAATTCAGCTAGTGGGGTAAGAGTTGTCTTCTGGGACTAAAGCTATTATTTTTACTTACAAATTTTGCCCCTTTTCCATGTGACATTGCATTGCTAAGGGATCACATTACAATGCTTCTGGAATGAATCGACTTGCACTGCCTTAATTAAAGGTATCAAAGTAGGAATGAATAACCATGGCTGCATCTGTTGCTGCTGATTTGCTTTTACTGCCATAGTACAGTGCAAGCTGCTTAAGGTCTCTCTGCAGATTCAAGGTGTTTGGGCCAATCCGCAGGACGTGGTAGAGCATCTGCAGGACCTTCCAAAGATCAAAACCCATCATATTCTGGGGGATGGCAGTTTAATTGAGTGCTGCCTCAATAATAAAATCATAATGGATTGTATTCATAAAACCCACTGCCACCAAGGTAGTTTGCAAGGACTGCATCCTCTTCATGTGTAGAGCTAAAATACAGGGTAAAAAATTACAGTGCAGACAGGGCAGAGAGTGTGCTGAGAGGATCTGAGCAAGTCTGTGTCAATTAAACTGGAAAATACCTTGTTCCACTAAGATCTAATTTAGAGATTTTTGGCATGACTATATGTGGGAGAAATGGACGACAGCAAGTATCTGAAGAAGACAGATTCCTTACCCTAAGGAGAGGCAAAGCAAAATCCTTTCCGTGCTTCAGGCTTGGTTTTGCAGGCCTTAAGGACTCTTAAGTGTAGACGCCACTCAGGCTAAAATTCAGGCAACAGGTTCCCTGATTGCTTGATCTTTACGTAACCTTATAATAAAAACTAGAAATGTGGGGTTTGTTGGATGCAGCAGGTAGTTACAGCGAGCAGAGAATTGCAAACAGAGCTCAGATATGAATGCTGCAGTCAGAAGAGGCTTCAGACAGCAAGGCTGGGTGTGTGGTTGGCTCAGCTTGTGACCTTGTAGTGTTATGCGTATGGAGTAACTCTCACCAGCTCCAAGGCAGAGAGCACAGCATCTTGCAGAAAGCCTCAGTGACTTGTAACATCAAAACTGAAGCTGGTCAAGAGCGGTAAAACAGTGGATCAGAGTTGAAGTTTGCATCATAGCCCTGAGCTCAAAACGTCAGATTAGTTGTCAGCGAGCCATAAGGGTGACAGAAACGTAGAAGACACTGAAATTTATTTTTTTTTTAATTTGATTTGAGAATTAAAATTTGGGATTAAAATTATGTTGGTACTTGTAATACATACTCACTACTTCCAAATAGAGTTTGTACTCTGTATGAAAAAAAATCCTTCTTTTTTTCAAAATATTTCACAGTACTTTCATACTCTGGTTTTATTTTAGGAGTTGTTAATTGCTGTCCAGAAGAGGAAAAAGCTAATGACAGAAATAAGTTGCATGGAAACCCATTTATTGAAATATAAATTGAGATTAAAAAAAATCTTTCTGATGTAGTTTAAAATAGAATTTATAGATATATGTATAGTAAAATAATATGAATTCCCCTTCCCCCTCACAGTATGTTGGCTTCTGATCTGCATGTTTGCCATTTTGCAAATGTATTTCTTTAGTTTTTCTAGCTGGATAAAGAAAATACCTTTTCACGGTTTTAGTTTGAGTAAAGAGGGGGAACTTGTAACAGGTTGTTCTATAATAATTTAGAACCTAGATGCAGTATTTATCTTAATAATTCTGCAAGTGCGTCTGCAGGGTTATTTCTGTGTTAAAATGTTTCCAACACAACATTAAGAATTTTTGTTTTCTTTCAGATACTGATGAATACAGACCACCTGTTTGGAAATCTTACTGTAAGTATCTCAGCGCTTTTTTTCTCCAACTCAGAGCTGAAAAAGTTTTGCTTGGGTGCTTTAAAAGACTTATTTTTCTTTTCATCAGAATGTGAGTTTAAGAAGCATCAAGGGGTTCATTGCTGCTTAGAGATAGTGCAGTTGAACGATCTCCAAGGACAAGTGAGCATTGATTATTTGGAGTAGTGGATTCTCTGCACTTATTAACTTAGTTGTCCCACTCCTGGTTGGTCTGGCTTATATTAGTTTGGCTGCCTAGACCAGGATTTACATAAATTCTATTCATGCCTTAAAGTTGGTGACCTTACAAACTTTTAAGGTATCTTGTGATCAAGTACCTTGCATTACTAGAGCTGAGACTTGAACTGGTTAGAAAAAGATTCAAAATAAATTGTTTTCCTCCAGAATTTGGTGATGTAATATTGTTGCTTTTTATAACCATGCTGCCCTTCGTTGTAATAACTATATGGCTTGAGTGCGAGCAAGCGTAATGCTTGCTCACACTGTGCATAAAATGATGGGGTAAAACAAGAGCGTTTGTTTGGCCTGGCGTGCACCCCTCACAAACCAAAAAACTCAAACCCATAAAAAAGCACAACCAACATTACATTTTTAAATGCAAAAGAATTCCACGTAAAGGAATGACCTGTTGTTTGGCTGGGCTAATGAAGGTTCAGGGACATAGAAGAGAACATGAGACAAATGGCACTGTAAAAGGGAATCTCAGCTTCCCATAGTATCTCACCTATAAATTCTAGTTCTGTGTAGATAGAAAACCCAAGATGTAAGACATTTTGAGACTCAAGGAAACACAGCAAGAAAGAAGAGTCTTCTGTGAAAAGCAGATTTTGAAAGCAGAATGTTTGTGTGTATAACACACTTAGCAGTTTAGGGACATCAGACTTACACTTGCATTACTTTGTATATATTCAGCTTGATGTCTTCAGGTGGGATAAAGGATTTGCTCAAGCAACATTTCACACCATGAAAATGTCCCCTCTAAAGGTTGGGGAGATTTAGCACCTGATAAAATGTAGTTATTTCAAAAGGTTTCCATCCTGCTGTGGGAGACTTTTCAGTCAGAGATGGGAGTGTTCTTAAAGGGTTTGTGAGAACCATGGTTAGAAAGAGAGTAAGTGTTAAGAGAGCAGTTTAAAGTATTTTTTTCAGTGTACCTTCTGTGAACTGGGGAACACTGCTTCCTTGTTTAGTTTGTTCCCTGCCATAATCTGTAACGGGGAGGTACAAGCTCTCTAAATACCCAATCTTCATTGGCACCTTACCAGGAGCTGAAGGCATGGGCGCATGCAAATGTGTATGCACCCACTCTCCTACAACATCATTGTTTGCCTGCTATGGTGAACCCTTCATGTGGTTCAGAAGTAAGATCAGAATCACAGGGTTTGATTATGTTTCTGTCTCATGACAGATGAAGAGGAATGTCTTGTTTGACTTTCCTGGCAATAATTACAGCAAGGAAACTCGTGTTGAACGGTTTGAATCGCATACATCAATTAGAGGAGGAGGGATAGGCATCCTGTTTTGTAGCTTAGCTAGTCAACCTGCTGTGCTTCTTGCTGGAAGAGAAGAAGGATACTGCCATTGGTGAAAAATAATTTCCTTTCAGAAAATCTTTTCAGCCTGGCTTGAAGTAAGGTGGAAAACAGTTCTCAGTTTTCAACCAATTTCTGTAGACCATGCCCATTGTAAGTCTCCACTGCTCTTCTTTGAAATTCAGAAAAATCCATACTCAATCTGTAATTTTATTTTTTTTTCTTTGAACTTGGCTCTGCAGTTTTCAGAATTAGATATGGACAAGGCCTGGTGCCATCAAATACAGCTTTTACAAGAAAAGCTAGGGAACTGCTGGCAAAATAAATGGTCATGCTATGCTTGAAATGCTAACTGCAGTTTTATATACCAATGTGCTGATCTTCATCACTTGCAGAAATCATTCTTGTATTACCAGTACCAAATGGTAAGGATCGATTTTAGTAACAACAGGAAAAACCATTAGCTTTTTTTGTGTGGAACAAAGGCAGTGTTTTTTTCCAGTTTATCTTATGACTCTGTGATCATCTGGCATCTTGCCATTTTCTCCATTCCAGTGTAACTTAGCCCATAAATACAGCATTTGCCAGTGGAAAAGACTTGTAATCAAATGAGAAGTGTAATGAAGTCAAATTGTATTTGTTAAATTAGTGTATAGTCTTAATACCTTAAGAAGGTGATAACACATGTTATTAGACCTTGGTATTAGTACTAATTGAAACATAATTTAATTTTGAAAGATTACAATTCCAGATGTCAATTTTGTCAGTTCTAGAGTACTGTTCAAATACTAACTTAGTGTTGACAGCCTCATTTTGAAGGAGACTTGCCAAACCACACTCAGTTGGGGTAGAAGTTGGTATTATATTAGAAAGTCTGCACATACTAGTACCATTAAATTTACATGTGGTTCCTAAGATCTATTCTGGTGTGATGAAGCTTATTTTAAAAACAGAGAAAAAGGAGGAGAGAAGATGTAAATGTAAGTAAGTGTATGTCCTAATTTGGACTTTAACTGTTTTACTCTGCTGCTCAACTCCTGATGTCTTTTGATCTGCAAATGCAAAGGCCATCTTTCTTCAGAAAGGTCATCACTGAGCAGTGGCAAAAGCAGAGTGATACTGCATAGTTCTCAGTGGTTCTTGTCTTGACATATGACTGTGTGCTCAGCATAGCAGGATGGGGCTCCATCTGTTTACTGAAGAAAGTCTGACAGCAGCCTGATTTGACATATAATAAACTTTAATTTGTGTTTAGTATGATTCTTTTTCTGATCTTGTTGGAAACTTAACTGGTCTCACCTAGTTATTCCATATTACTTGATCAATTAATTGTAAAGAAAATCAATATCCTGTTTTGGCTAGCAACATTCTTTTTTCTGACCACATATTGGTAAATTTTGAGACTTTGGTATCCTTAGTATCCTTGCATTAAACTTTGTAGAAAGCCTCCTTATTTAAACAACAATATTTAATGTTAAAATGTCTAACTACTGCAATGATTCTGTATTAATTAGAGTTTAACTTCTGCCTCCTCCCAGTGTATCAGTTGCAACAGGAAGCTCCCCATCCTAGAAGAATAACCTGCACTCGTGAGGTAGGTATTATGACATTCAGTTTATTATAGAGTCCAGTAATTCCATGTCTATACTTAATTGTGTCCAACCCCAGCAGTGGTTCTTTGGGACACTTTTTGTGCTGTGATTGGAGCGAGTAGCCTTGGGGGCACTGGTACTTGGCAATCCATTTGGTCTAAAAATGGAATTAAAAGCATTTTGAGTATCATGTGTATACCTGAGAATCATTTAATACTTTTTGATTCTTAGATACATGAACGCACATTTTCTCCTCCTTTTTCGGTCAGAAATTCAAAGAAACAAGAGCAGAGCTGTAGAGGGGGACTATGTACCTGTTTGTCCAGACATCACTGCTAGATGTGTAAAATAAATGAGCAGACGGAAGACTGAACCCTGGTGCTGTTATTTGAGTCATAATACTTAGGACTCATTAATAGCAGGAGCTAAGCTATACAGAGCCACAGATTTTAAGACTGAACTGGTAACTATGGGATCCCATTGATAGACAGTGATACAGAAGCACCTGCTCATGGTGTCAGCTGTTGAGTCAGACCCCAAATTCTAGTGTGCCCTGCGCTGCCATTCAGCAGAGCAGCACCTCTCCAGAGCTGAGGTGCTGGAGGGTTTAACTGATACCAAACATGGGTGCCAGCAAGATTTACTCATAACTATGTCTGTCTTGCAGCTTCAGTTGGGAACCTGGGAAACATTAATTTCAGTTTCAAAAATTCTGAAATGTTAGGCAGTATTACAACACACAGCTCTTACTGAATAACTGAAGTTTATTACATGGCTACAATAAAAATTGAGTATTTTTATCAAAAGAAAAAGAAATTTAATCTTTGCCAAGAGAAAGAAAATTAATCTTTGAGATATGTTAGTTGCTTCAATGTAGTCATAAATACAGAGAGATCTAACACTGTCTGGAACAGTAGTAGCTTATAGTTTAGATCACAAGGAGAATTACTTGACAGAATTAAATGGGTGTTTCTCTGTCATCTCTTCAAATGCCCAATTGTCATTCTGTGAAGTAGTCTGTAAATTTTTAAAATAAAACGTAGAGATTAAACAAAAGTGAAATACTGCACGTAGTGGAAGCATGCTTGCTTTCCTTTGTGAATTTGATAGATTTGTGTTTTCAAAAAAGGTATAGCTGTAACTTATTGCACTAAGGAAAGATATAGCTATAGAAAAGAACAACACACGAATTTTACAAGAATTTTAGCCAAAAGTTCGTTTTGACAAGGGTTTCTACTGTTAATGAGTGTCCAAGCAGAGGTATTCTTGTTAAAATTGTTGTGCAGGTATCTTATGTACATCGAATAAATTGGGATGGAGATTTGAAGGAAAGGTAAGTACAGAAGATAAGATCTGAGCTGTGAAAAAAAGGAAGGTTTTCCAGTCTTTTATTCCCATTGCAACATTAAGAAGGTTCTCTTCTATTTTGTGTGTTCTCTATGATACATTTTTTCATTACAGTAATATACAAAGTATCTGAATTCTTGTAAAAGCTTTGTCTTACAGTACTGGTTGATGATTGTTCAGAGTGCTCACCTGGATAAAGTATTTTATTCCTTTCCTCCAATGGATTGTGTTTGTTGCTGTAAAGTGCTGCTGGACGGTTGTTTTTTTCATCCTCTCATCAAAAGTATTTCCCTGGTGGAAGAAGTGCTAGTATGTGTAGGTATTTTTTTAAGGGATTTTTGGTAGTTTTTTTCTGACACTGTTCATTGAGGTGCTGATGTTACAGCTGTACAATAATCACTGTAGCCTTTTATTTTTTGAGTCTTATCTCAGAATCCTGTTTTTTTTTACCCCCATAGTAGCAGACTTATATGCTCATAAATATTTTGCATGTCAGCTGCACAAAGTATATGTACCCTGTAGTCAATAAGAAACTGTAAACTGATAAAAGAAGTCTGGTATATTCAGTAAGATCTGTTGGCATTATATCCCATGCTAGTTTGACTGCAGAGAAATGCTTTGGGGTCACTTTGCCCTAGGTGATAAGAAGTTACAAGCAAATTTTATACCGAGTTCTCCTTCGTGCTATTTCTCGGAATACTATTAGCCTATCCGGTCAAATAAGCAGAGACATAAATGTGTATTCAGTATATGAAAATTAAAAATGTCTCCTGCCTCTGGAGTGCTGAAAATCTTTCAGCTATTGGTCAGATACAGATTGTCTTCTTTTTAGAATCAAACAAGAGATTTACTCTTGCCAGCCAAATATAGAAGCATCTGTGTAAAACTTCTTCCAATACGAATCACACTGAGTACTACAACTTTCTCATCCTCATTATCACTGAATTTAAATTAGAAAATTTTATTAGCTATACAGGTAGCAAATTGAAAAGTTGGACTGGTTTACAAAGGAATATTTGGCATGTGTGAGTGGTGTCCTGCATGAACTAATAATCCAAGCTCTTTAGAGGGTACCTGATCTCTCTACATCCCTACATAGAGGGGTCCTCCGGGTCTAATTCTGTAAACTGATAGCCTGTTAATGGGAGATTGGCAAAAGTACCACAAACAATCAAAACACTCTGCTAAGTCCTGTCATCACTGAAAAAAGAAAGGCAACACATTAGTGCCTTTGATGTCATATTTCTATGAATTTATTCCAGAACAAGATGATAACATATGACAAACTTTAAATAAGTGTAAAAGTATCCTGTGACAGAGTGAACAGAAAAATGAGATATTCTGTATTTTAAAACAGCTTTTTGAACTCTGCAGTGTAAGCTTGTGTCTGCACCATGAACATTGTTGTAGAAACTAAGAACTAAAAGCTGCAGATTTAGAAACCGGTGAGAATTGATAAAATGGAACTGTGAAAGAATCAGTCAGTTCCAGGTATTTAGCTGCAGAACAGATCACGTTAAATACAGGTTTTATCATTAAAGAATCAGAGTATTTTCAAAAAAGTTCTTTGAAGCTTATTTTTATCTAATAAAGGTAAAATTGAAAGAATATGGTATCAGTGTGCATTTTCCTACTTCTGCATTAATTCTTTATAATGCACATAACTGGTTTTCATTATAAATGTTGAACAATTTATGCAGCTGAGCTGATTTGAAGTGAAAATATATTCAGCAAGCAGTAATTTGTTTAACCTTTCCCTCTAGTCTCAGCCTCTTCTGCTTGTGTTGAGCTTTGTGATCTGTTCTTTCTCAGCTGGGTTTCTATTAGCAGCCATGCATGAGTCAGTGGGGAGCAGAATCTTTTCCTAAGTGGTTGAATTATTCAGCTGTATAAACAAATTCATAAATATTAGGAAAAGAATCTTGGTCCTGAGAACATCAAAGAGGTCAGTAGGAGGGAACAATATGTAATTTGGTGAGGTATTAGCACAAAAATTGCTCTTCTTGCCTTACTGTAATCCACTTGTTGACATAAGCAAAAGTGATGATTAAGGGAAAAAAGCGCTTGTTAAAGAATAATTGGAAATTACACCATAAAACCCCCAACCTTTTATTTAATGTGCAAAGGCACACGTTGTACAAGTGCTGATACCGAGAGGTATATTCAACAGAATGACCTACTTAAAATGAAATGCTTCTCAAATACAAAGAATTCAAGTTTCTGCTCTGCTACACCAGTTTCATATTAGAGCAACACACAGATCAGTGGAAGGGCTCAGAAGTAAAAAAGCATTGCATTCATTTGGGATTTTTTATTGTGAAGGTGCAGCAGAGCCAAGGCTTTTAACATTCTGTGAGGTTAAAGTTGATGATTCCATAACATTCATCTGACTTCTGCATGAGGCTTGCATCCAAATTATAATGTTGTTTGTCCAATTAATATTGTATTTCCTCTATGAAATTTGTATTTTTTTGTGCATATAATCTTTTACATATGCATGTGCAGGCGTATTTAGGGCATCCTTGACTGCTATATGAAAGCATTGCATGCTAAATTTTAAATAACTATATGAAAAAATACGTATTATGGATATAATTAAAAGCACTGACCTTTTCTGTCCTGTTGGGAGGCTTCATCCTCATTCAATGCTAGTAGTTAAGAAGCCTATTAAACAGCATCTCTGTGTAGTATTGTGAAAACGTCACAATGTTAGTAGTCAAGAAACATATAGATGGGCATATATAATGCACATCCTTTTTAGAGCTGTTTGTAAAGGTGGCTTTTTCTGTAGGATATTCGGCCAGGTTGACTTCCCAAATTTCGTGGTAGCTAAGCTCTTTTCCAAAGGAATGGCTACCATAAGGTACTTGCCAAATCTGCCCCACTTACCTGTTTATAAATTTGGTTTCCTTGGTTTCACACCTCAGTTTGAAAAAATCAGAAATTAAACAATGGTGGATATCTTGTTGATTTTTATGTTTCTTGCAGGTATCATAGGGAGATCTTATTTTTTTCCTGTGGCCTCTGCATCAATGATATACAAGTATACACACTGAAAACAAATATCTCACCTTTTTTTTCTTTTTTTTTTCTAAGTTAGAAGCAATTTTTAAAAATTTGCCAAACAAACAACAATAGGAAATTTTTCCCATAAATAAAATGTCCAGAGAAGTCAAAAGAGAGCAGTCAGCTGATCTTTGCTGGATACAGAGAAAATTAAGTACTTAAGGTTGCCTTTACTTGTGCTTAATGATACTTCAGTCCAGAAATACTGCCAAATCAGAAAGAAACTCTGCAGAGGATAATTATACTGTATTTTCAGCTAACAGTTTTAGCTAAAATGACCAAGTTCTTGCTATTGCTTTGATCTTATTTAAAAATGTATTTCCTTTCTTAGATGGGTTTTAGTTCCAGTCCAGATGGATGTTTTGGTTTTGTCTCCTTAAGCATGACTGACTGTTAAAGTTAGACTAATGAAGCTTCTAAACTAAAATGTTTTGGCTTTCAGTGCTCATGTACAATGGGAGGATACGTGGGTGCCTGTGATTCTAAACTGTAGAATTAATTATGTAGAATATGATCAGTCAGGAACTTTGTGAAGTCCAGGCAGACACAAAAGACCAAAAAAGCTGCATGTTGCTTCTGGTTCTGGTGCAGCTAAGGATACCTAAAGTAAGAACAAACGCTATGTCTGAGTTGCTAGGAGTATAGTTTGTGTAAAAACACTTTTTATGGGAAGCTGGAGAACAGTGTTTACTGTCTTACATGGTAAATTTGGCTTACAGGGAATCTGTGTGGTTTTTTAAGTACACATGAACTGCACTGTGTATGTAGCCCAGCTAATTCTGAATGAATTACAAGGCCTCTGCTGAGTTCTGGTGGAATTTCCTTAAAATCTTAATGTATGTATTCAATCTAGATGTCAAAAAACCCTAATATTATCATAAATGTAAAAAGTTGTGGAAAAAAACCCAAAACACAAACAGGCAATAAAACTCAGTGAATTGAGGTTCCAGCTGCACTAAGTCTTATATAAGCAGACAGTGCTGCACATCAACATTTATACTAAAGGTTTTTTGCAAGTTGGTAAAACTGATCAGTAGAGACTCAGAGTTAACAGAAGTGGTTATTTTCCTTTTTAACTCATCATCCACCAAGATGAACTGCAAGCCCAGCTACAATTGACTGGAAGTCCAGTGGAGCTTTTTTTCTCATGCTTTGCTTCAGTCTTCTGCTAATTCACACTTTCAAATATTTGCACACAGAGTATATTATAAATTGTCGTAGGAATTACAAGTACTCTGAAGATGCTCTATCACATTAGTAATCCATTTCTGAAAAGGAATGCCTTTGCTTATATAAATTTTCCAATTCTGTCGTATAAATTCACTGAGATAAATATAAAATCTCAGTAGACAGACAACAAAATCTTATTCATGACAGGATTCTTCTTTTAATAACTGCCTGAAACTAGTGTCTTGGCTTAAGGGTTTAGTTAGGAATTGTTGCAAGTTTCTGTAATATCAACAATAAAATGCTTTCACTTTTTCTCTGTTCATATTGCTATCTTCTTATTGAAGAAATAGCCTACATTTAACAAAAAATATTTAAGACCTTTCTTCTTTTTTGAAATTATTAAGTCTCTTCAGGCCCTTTGAAAACAATTATAACACCAGTCAACTCTCGTTTGCTCTTATAAAGGAAAAGGAAATCTTTTAGTACAAGATAAATCTTTTCAGTGATGGAATGTTTTTTCAAAAGTGATGAACCATCACAATAGCTTTTTATATGCTGGGAATGGGGAAGAATTGTTCTTAGACTGTACATCAGGATGTATGTTGGTTTTTGTTGTTTTGGACATCTGAAATCTTTATACTCCACTGAAATAATTGGTGAAAAGTGCTAATATTAATAGGTTTTCTGTTGAAAAGATGGAAAAAAGAAACTGAAGTGGCAGTTTACTGTATTTTATGTTTCAGTGTAGCTGAATTGTTTTATACTTTTGTAACTCAGGTTGCATAACTGTTGAATTTTACTCCCCAAAGAGTTTCCTCCTTTAAATTTATCAAGAAAGGATAATCTGATGGTTTAGATTATTGAGCTGATTTCTGTGAGGTCTGCCATTCCTCACTTAGCTCTAAACATTCTGGAAAAATGCAGATGCATTATTTCATCCAAAATAATTATCAGGCAAATTGCAATCTGACACCCTTGCATTTTGTGTGCATTTATGCAGTATGGTCTCTAGAGCACAGTCAGATTGGAATTACACAACATAACACATGCATACCTGTTGTTGAGATCTTTTAGTTGATACTACAGATCACATAGTTTAATGAAGTTGAGAAATACAAGGCTTAGGCACTTGATGACTTTAATTCACTTTAATTTAGGCACTTTAATTAAGCATTTGCCCTCACTCTGAAAGGATATGGTAGTGGCTTTATTTCTCTCAGCAGTGGCACCAGCAGCTCTGTGATGGAAGGTAACCTTTAAATTTAAGTGTTCTATAGATGTTTCGCTCTATTAGTGCACTCAACAATACTGTGCACTTACATGCATGAAATTCAAACTTTGTTCTCCCTTTTTGGCAGCTTGTACAAGAAATATTCAATGCCATCAGTTTGTATATGCAGAGTCTTGAGGATGATATGATCCAAGTGGTTCATCCTGTCTCACTCCAGGCCATTCAGAAGTGCAGTGTTTCCTGAAGGCCTACCTATGGTTTCCCTATGTTCTAATCACAGGAGAAATACTGGATAGTAGATGATTTTTGCCTGTACTTTCACATTATATCCCTCTCTATTTTTAATACTATATTGTGGACAGTATGCTTACTGTATAGGTTCTCTTGTTATGAAACATTACAATTTCTGTTGTTTTTTCTAGGTAGAGAACAGACCCAAATATTATGGAAGAGAGTAAGTAACATACACCTCTAAAAGTGATTTATCTGAACATGTTGGTTGATACTAGTTACAGAAGGTGGCAAGTGTTTACTCTGTGCCCTGTGTTTCTTCTGTATGTTTTACAGCAGTGTGCCTTTGCTCACCATCAAATTGTTATTGCAGTACTATCACTTTTGTCTGCCTAAAATTACAGCTGCAGTTTCTGATGGATATGGATATCACTGAGTGCTATTTTAAGTGAGAAAAACATACATGTGTTTCTATACTTTCAAAGGATTGTCTTTTTCTACCTCCCCTTCCAGCTGGCTTTGCAAAAAGGTGTTTCTGTGTAGGAAAAAAGATATTTGGATCAGAAATGCAATATATGTACAGTCTGTATGTGTCTTCTGTTTCAGGTTGCTAAGGCAAAGATGGTTAGATTTAGTGTGGAGAAACAAAGACCTTACTTAGGTTTATTTTGGTAAAAGATGTGTAGTGTTGCTAGGTCATTACACCAGTAATTACTGAGATTATGGCAACTTGCTAAAATCTTGGGGATTGCATATAATATCCTTGAATGCTTCAGAATATTTGATTGCATGCCACTGGCACAAAACATGTGAAGCCAGCAGGAGAGAATGGATTTATTTCTACATATTAAATTGATAGATGCAGATTTAAAAAGCAATATAGTTGTTTCATTGATATTGTTTCCTAGAAGCCTTTCTAAACCATTTAAAGTGACTTCAAATACAGGCAGAAAGGGAGATTAATTTAAGCTGTAGATTCCTGCAAATCAGTCATTTTAATGTTTGTTTCTTTTTTAATTACTGTGGCTGGTGCTTTTTAAAAGAAGAGCAAAAGGTGATTTAAGAGAGAAAAGGCATGTGTTTCAAAAAAATTTTTGTTCCTTAGATTCCATGGGATGATCTCAAGGGAGGAAGCTGACCAATTATTAAGTGTTGCAGAGGGAAGCTATCTCATTCGTGAAAGCCAAAGGCAACCTGGAACCTACACTTTGGCATTAAGGTCGGTAATTAATATTTCATTTTTAAATTTATAAAATATTCAGAAGACTTTACTGTGTTGTTGACCTCAGATCTTAAACTTCCTTGTAATTGTTTTAATTTTTTTTTTTAAATCATGGTACTTTTTTACCCTAATTACAGATTTGGTGTCTTTGAATTTCCCTAGCCCTTTCTGAAGTGCTAACATTCCTTATTGTTTGCACCATCAGGATAATAGCAACTGGTTTTGCTGGTGGTGCTTCATTTTGCCACTTCTCCCACTTCTCCCACTATGTTACAGATGTGACCCCATGCAGATATCAGGAGAGCAGGTGGTCAAGAAATAAAAGGCATTGTATGAGTTCCCCTGACTAGTCTACCGTGTGAGTTACTGACTAGCTAGTTGTTGCTGAGGAGCACTTAGTTCTCCCTCTGTGGGATGGTAATAAATCAGGAGTGTTTTTTTGTCTGAACACCTGCTAGCTAACAATGTTTGCAGATCCGCTTCCTTCATTCTGCAAAATTCTGGCACATGGATCAGATAGAAATAAAAAACTGAAATAAGAGCTCAAATAAAAGTAGTTGTAGGTTTGAAATAGTTTCATTACTTTTAAGAAAATAAGGTTATTTTGGCCTGTGCTACACACCTAAGTACTCAAATGGGAGATGGTGATTATTAGCAATGTTTTAAATCTAAGCAGGACAGAAAAACATTGAAGGAGAAGATGCAGTTACTAAAAGTTTGATATGGGTAAAATAAGAGTTTAATTAAAATAATGATATCTTGAAATAATAGATTGTGATGAATCAGTTTTCTTTTTCAGGGGAAAAAAAGGTATATTTTAGTGAGGTATATTTGTTTCTGTAGTAATAAGATTCCAAAGAGAATCTTTGGAAATTCTTTCCAAAGAGAATTTACACCGTATTGCATTAAGAGTATAAATTTGGTTTCTTATTAAAGCAGTACTCAATTTTATCTTCTTCTGCTCTTACAATATTCATTTAAAACTAAAAAGAAAACAGTTGTTGTAACACCTGGCTTGAAGACAGAGCTCCTGCCCCTTGCTTCTGATGGTGCAGAAGGCTTAGGGCCTTGTAGACTGTCAAAGACAAAGCTGCTGAGCATCTTGTAGGATGTATTGCTACAGCTTGTGTTTCAAATGCGCCTCCAGTCCAGCAAGTCAAAAGATGGCTTTTTTTTAGGTTTGATAATATCTCTTTCAAACTGGAAACCTTGAAAGCAACTGGAAACTTTGGAAGCAATAAAATAAATTTTTATACCCAATAGAAAAAAGAATGGATAACTATTGGTGATCAATTTGGGAAAAGGTTTCAAGTGGTAGCAAAGGTGTTATCATTGATTTATTTTGAGGAAATTGAGCATTCAGCAAAACATGTCAGAATCTGAAACTGAAGCATCTTATAGCCATCTCATTATGTTTAAGTGCTACCTGAATGACTTGTGTGTTAAGGGCAGTGGGTCTAGGTGTTTGGTTTCCATCCCACAGCAGGTAATGCCCTGTTGTCTTGCTGTTGACCTTTGAAATGTATGAATGAGGGTCTTTACTCTCATACCTTAGGAGCTCTGTGAGCTGCAGTGCCATATATTCCACACATGGGAATTTTACCACTAGGATTTCTTCTTCTCTCTACTAGAAAGTGTAGCAGGAGTCTGTGTTTCCACTGACTGGAGGGAGAGTTTTGCTCAGTTTCTATTTTTCCTCTCCCTGGAATTATGTATGCAGAATATACCCATTAGCCAATGTGCCCACTGACTGTGTTGCTGACATTGTAGCCTCTCTTAAAGACTAGGCCCTTTCTGCAGTCTGCTCATCCTAATTGTGAGGAGTTTGCTGTGATTCCCATCGTGAGTTTATGTATTTTACCTGTAATTTATAGCATTTTTGAGACCATCATTTGTGTTTGTGTCACTACACTGCCAGATGGCAAAGGTGGCCCTATCTGAAGTATAGATAATCCCAGCAGGAATTTAAGAATGTCATTTCCATGGCCAAAAATGGATCTTGTCGGTAGGGTGGTTTGTATGAGCAAAACCTTCCAAGTTCAACAGAAGACTTTGAGTTCAGGGTCTCTAATTTCACCCTTTCTCTTCTAGCTGTGTGAATCATTTTGATATTTTTATACTAGGTTTAAGTGCCACTCTGTCCTTCAAACAGTCATGTTAATTTTAAGATAACTTCATTATGATTTTTGCTTTTCCTTCTTTACCTCTGTTTTACCCTTTAGAAGGTGTGGGAGGAAAGAAAACTTGGTCGGCTGTTAGTTTTATATAAAGACACAGAACAGGTTTAATGGAATTCTTTGAAGTTAACATAGAAATGCTTTAGAAGTTCTCTAATTCTGCAACAAATAGCATAGTGACAAAACATAAAATTAAATATCCATGTGTTCTGATTGCTTTTCAGGCACGTTTTGGAAAAAAATGAAAAAAGGAAAATTTAGATTCTTGAGGGTACCCATTGACTCTTGGCATAAACACTTGATTCCCTCTGTATTTCTGTGTATCTGTTCAATCTCTCTGTCACTGTGTTTGTTGTCTGATTTGGTGATCTGACAGTCTGTCAATTCTGATTAGGGCAAATTGGAAACTGCCTATGAAGTGTGGTTGCATCATGAAATGCCGGTTCATCGAGACGTAAAAGTCTTGTGGTACCTTTGGGTAGGAGCAGCTGATGCTGAGACTGAGATAGGTTTGTTTCCTGGCTTGTAGTTACCACTTCTTCTGCTGGGGAGGGAGGCAATTCAGTGATACAGACAGCTCAGCACGTCCAGCTCTGGCAGATGTCTTCTTCCTGTGTTTGTGTCAGCATGCCTGGGAATCCTGAAAAACCCAGTGCATCCAGTCGTGAAGAGCAGTTTAGTGAAACAGGATCATATCCCTTTCTGTGGCAAAGTATGATGTCTCTGTAATGAAATATTTCCAGTCATCTTTCCTACAATGGAAAAGAGCAAGCTTTTTGTGCTTTGTCCTGAGGACCCAAGCCAGACAACTCCTCAAATCATCATGGAACACTTTGAATTTGATTCCATGAGCTATTGTAGCTGATGTCTAAAATCTCAAAGGTGTGATCATACCAGACAGACTGCACATCATGTTCAAGATGAAGTGGGCCACGGTGTTTTAGTTCTTTGTTCTCTAAACCTTTTTAAATGAATTTTTGACAACTGTGAAGCATTAGGCTGTGGCGCTTTTAATAGAACCAGCTTCAGTAGATTTAAAGATCTTGTTCCTGAGCTGCAATAACTACAGACGTAGCCTAGCACTGCTTAAATGACCAAATATAGGACAGCAAAAAACAATATTTTTGCAGATTTAAGCAAGGCAGTCAAATATTCTTACTGCGATGCTCTGGCATAGTTAACTGAGTTCAAAGTGAAGATTTTTAATATTTTTTCTTCAGTAGGGTAGGGAAGGTGACTGTTAACCACAAAAAAACTTTTCAGTTTTTAAAGTTGCTGTTGAGTTTCTGTAAAATCTGCTTTCCACTTATATAAGAAGCTGCATTTTGATCATCTTCTGATGAGCTATTTTTGTCTACTTTCATCCATTATTGTGCAATTAATTTGGATCATGACTTCTTTAAGGCAGACTACCTTTTAAATCTAAATTTGAAACAAAAGAGGGTGAGTTTTTTTCAGAAAACAAATTTCTCAGAATTTGTAACAGAGGTAGAAGTATGTTCTTAAAGAAAAAGAAAATTATAATTTAAATGTCGTTTTAAGTATATAAGTTTGACTAAATATTCAGAGCTGTCCTTCAAACAAAATTGATGTTCAGAGCCTAAGGCCTGTAAAATTGTATCAACTCAGACACCAGATAAAGAGAATAAAGCATAAACACAAATGAGAGCAACAAATCAGCACCCTACTCTATTTAATGCCTGTACTTAATCATGGATGCATTCACCAATGTTTACTAATTAATTAATCAGAGAATGCCACTGAAAATCTTTTGCAATCCTGAGGGTTAAGGAAAATTAGTAACATAAAAAATTATCGTAGATATATATCTGTGTCCATACATATCTGCAAGTCTCTGTTACAATAAAAATATATAAAATACATTATAATGTTAATTCAATGTTCCAAACAGATTAAAAGAATAAAAATTCCTAATTGATTTCTGGAGCTATTAGGTCTGCTTTTAAATTTTAAATTTGGCAAAAGAGTAGTACATTGCTTAATGTTAGGACCTACAGCAACTGACTGTCACAGTAAGATGTGGTTTGCAATGTAGCCTTTTGTGGTGGAGATTTTGTTTAATAATTAGGATGAGGATAAAGAGGAAATGGGTAGAGATTGTACTAGTGGGTAGGCGTTGAAGTGTGATGGTACTGCATGTTCTTTTGAGCAGATATCTGCTGTAGCACAGTTAATTGGTTACCATGGTTTCCTTCCTGCAAATTCTATTGTTGTGATACTGAGAACGAATCGAAATAAGGTTCTGCAGCATGATTTAAAAAAAAAGGTAATAATGTGAGCTGTGATTATGAGTCATGTTTTCTTTATGTTTGGGAGTTAGGGCACATTCAAGATTATGTAGCACCAGGAAAGAATTCTTGAGGTGAAATAAATGTCAAAAATTAGTAATCTTTATTTTAGCAGACCAACTACATGTTTTGTGCAAGAAATTCATACATGTTTTCTCTCCCTAAATTATGAAATTTTGTTAAGAAACTAGCCACTGGCATTTTAAAAAGAGACCTCATTGGTGGGCTATTAGAACATAATGCTGCAGATGAACCTTTTAAATTTCAGAGGACAACTGCTTTGGTAGCCGGATGCTGTTTATTTTCAGTGGGCTCTTCTGGGACACGTGTGTAGTGCTGTTCCAGAACATGCCTTAATTGCTGTGGGATTACTTACGCATGTAGAATTCAACATCTGCAAAAGGCTTCTCGAATTCAGAGGTTAGAACTGTGCATCTGCTGAAAAGCCTTGTTGTACAGACTGGGACATAGGAGAGCAATGGGGGAAAGAAGAAATGTTTGAAACTACTTTCTACATGGTAATAGCTGAGTTACATTTCTTGAATTATGGATGTATCAAAATTTGGTCTAGTTTATCCTGAATCCACAGCTGATCTATAAGTAGTCAGAAGGAGCTCAGCAAAACAGTAGCTAACTGCATCCCTTCATTTTACCATGGTAACAGTATTCTGACATCATGCTAGTTGGTAGGAAAAAAATTATAAAGACCATTTTAAAGACTAAACTTTGCATATCTTTCTGTGTATTTTTTTACCTGATTTGCAAATGCAGTGATTGGCAGTAGCAAGGGCTGAATTCAGTTTCTAGAAACCTTTCTAAAATATTCACACAATATTCCTTGGCTGCTATCTGAAAAACCCAGGGGAAAATGCGCTGATAAATTTTGGATCTTGCTTTTCTGCTCTCAAGTAAAACAATTGGCCCTCTATTTAAATGATCTTACATGTAAAAAGTTTCTTTCCCTATATAAAATTTCACACTAAATAATATACTCTGTTAGTTTGTCGATAACAAGGTTCAGCTACCAGTGAACAGCATAGGTGTCCAGCACGTCATCTGCCTTATGTAAGTGCACCTGGGCCCTACTAGGATGGCTTCACTTAAGTATTTATAATAATAATAAATAGCTACTAACTTTAATGAGTAATTAACTGGCTACCTAGGTCCTCCCACATATTAGAATGCTTTTTTCCTTATGGTTCACGTCTTCTTGCTGTGTTCCTGTTCTCCTTCCCTCCTCTTCCCATCTGTTGTTGTTGTCAGCTCTGTTTTCTTTTGGCTAGAGTGTCTAATTTATCTTTGGCAATTCAGTTTGCTGCAGTCTTTCTCCTGCTTGTGTAAGTTCAGCACTTCTCAGAGGAATATTCTCTGCTTCAGTGGTATTGTGAACTTTTTTGGTAGAACTTGTCCAAGACATGTCTGTGCTCAGTGCACTTAGCTCATGTTCATTTTATGCCATGTCCTTCACCCTGACTGTAGCTCCTTCTACACCTCTAAGATCTGGTGTAATCTGTTGCACAGTGGAGGTGTTGGGCTGGTGGTGAGGTACTACGGTGGAGCTCAGAAGATCTGGGCTCACTTCTTGGCTTCACATATGATTTGGCTTGGGGCTATTAAGTTTTGCATGCCTCATTTCTCCATCAGAGAGGATATTTTCTCTCCCCTATTGTCTCGCATGCCTGTTCAGGACAAAAGTCTAGGTTCTCTTAAAAATGGGCCAGATAGACTGAAAGTAGCCCATGTCTCAGACTACCCCCAGTCACAGTTCCTGAGCAGGAATCTGTGTTGTACTGTGCTATTTTTATGGTGTATGGTCTGCTGAGTTTGAAGCTTCTAGGCACTGTTGGAGTTGAAATAGTAAAAAGGTAAATTGTAGTACAACCAGTTGATACTTAAATTGTGTATACAAGTACATGGCATACATTGCGCTCTCTTCCCCGTCAAAAGCATGCACATTGTTTCTGTCTCTTGCAGGTTCTACTGGAATGCCCCTTTTTCTCTACTGCCTTTAAAAAAAGCTAGTTAGTCCTTTTGATTGGCCTCTTCTTTTGTATGTTTTTGGAATACATATTTAGAAATTTTTGTATTTGGAGAAACACCTTGATTCCTGTGCTTCATTAATAACCAAAAAAGTCCTCAGCTCTAGATACTATGGATGCTTTATAAACATGTTTTCAAGACAACACACAATAGCCTTCTATTGTTGTTTAATCTCATAATTGGTTTCATCAAAACATCTATGAATTATTCAAACACTAAAACAACTGACAGCAATAAATGTTATCTGGCCCGGTTTTCCTCTTCCTTCTCCCTCCTTTATGCTTGGTGTAGCTCAGCTGATGTAAGTATGGTTCCTTCTGATTTGATAGGTGCTAGGAAGAGAATCAGGCTAATTTTTTTCTTTTGTATCTTGAGATGAGTAAATGAACTCTAACAGTTTCAGTAATAAATTGACATCTGCCCTAGCTATTGCTTGCATTTGCCCGAAGGAAGAAATTGTATTCTAGAAAAACAGAATGTAATAGTAAAAAAGCTACCAGTCCTCACTGATGAGCTCTTAGTAGCCCCAAAAATTCTAAGTGTGTGTTATATATGCAGGAAACATTTCATTTTACATTATTATGCTTGTTTATTGTTAAGGAATGAAGCTTTGAGGAAAAACCATTTTAGAGAGCAGGATGAGTATATTGGTGAAATCTCATTGTTTGCAAAGATGTAATGAATGAGTACCAGAAGATCAGAGATTGAATACATTGAGAAAACAAGCTAAGTGAGTAGCAAATGCTGTAATAGCTTTAAGTAAGTAAACCTGCACTATAAGGTTGAAATTAACAGTGGCTTAAGGCAAATCTGATTTGACAAAATCTCTCTGGGACAGAAATCTTCCTGTAGTTATTTTTAATCTTAGGGATTCTTTTTTTTTTTGAGATCTTAAACAACCTGCCATGTACATATATGATACTGTTTTTCTGGTATATTTAGAAGTAGAACAACATTGGAAATGCAACGGAAATTCCACTGCAACTGTGTACTATGGAGAACTGCCACAGTATAATGCTCAAACATGTTCATATTTATTATTTCACATAGAGCAAAATTTGCATGCACATTTTGAAGTTTGCTGAGCAGACACTGGTGAGGGCTGATACCTTAATTTCGAAGAACTGAAACACAGTTCTGTTTTAAAGTAATATGAAAGCTCTTAGTAGCATGAAGTCACACTGTAAAATTAACTCTTGAATAATATTTCTTAAAAAATTTTGGTAAAGACCTGCAAGTATTTACTTAATATGAAACTGTGAAAGTTTACTAACGTTCCTGCTAGTAATGTTTCCTGAAGGTATTTATTCCAGACAAATTGGCGTAGGTTTCAATTAAAGAGAAGGCTTTTAATATGTTCCCACGTGTATATGGAATTCAAATGTGTCTCAACCTATAACCACAGTGAGTCTTTTTGCAGGAAGTACAGAACTTTCATCAGGTAGGAGAGGCAGTAAAACATTGCCCAAAACATTGGTATGGATTCTGATACAATCATCAAATCAATCCCAGCAACTTATATCAAGTTTAAATGGAATAGGGCATGTAAGCACAGTACTAAGGAGAGATAATGCATCTGTTCGAAGCAAACAGATTATTTTCAAATGTTTATCACTGATCAAGAACAGTAACAGTTACCTTAAGTATCAAGTGATCTGACTGCATATTAATAACATACATACTCCTTGATCAGCTGACATTTCTTCATGGAATTTCCCTTCCACATATGCAGTAGGCTTCAAGGGTCTTTTCTAATTGAGTCTGAGGGCTCATCAACTCCCCTTCGGTTTCTCCTTCAAATGTCCTTGACAGATGATGAGCCAATCACAGAACACCAATTAAAACAGTTTATACAAGAAGCTCTCTCTCTAAGGAGGAAGTACCTGTTTATCAGTACTTGTTTTCTCATAACTTGGCAGGGAAAGAACAAAACTTTTACAGGTGGCTGGGCCACACACAGACCAAAAGTATCAGCGTAATTAACCTCTGATACAGGCAGGTACTCTGGAAAGTTGGCAAGTTCCACAATTCCTCATTCCTGGCCATTCTCAGAAATGTTGTTGCCAATAAATAATTAAATAAAATTTAAAAAGGAGCTGCTCTCAGGAGTTGGAGACCTTCAGTGATAACTGTGTAGAGGTGTTGGCTGCATGCAGGGCTTATGTTTGTTTGACAAGGAAATGGGCCAAAAGAGGATCTGTGGAATAATTTGTTTTCATTTCCAAGAACACAGCATGATTAGGAGACATTCCTGATTGCAATATTGCTTATATTCCTGTGGCTTTTTATGGAGTGTCAAGTCTCTGGTCATAAGTGTTGGTTGAGAGTTTTCAGAAGTTAGAACTGAAATTCTGGCACCTGATTTTAAGTAAGACTTCTACCTTCTGGCCACAAAGTACATTAAGACACTCTTTCTCCAAGGGAAGATTAAGTCCAAGTGACCTTTAGGCTCAGGCTTACCATTTCCCAGTTCAGTGTATGAAGTTGCTTGAAACTAAGGAGGACACGAGTAGTCCTGAGGGGCATTAATTTTGTGGTGTGGTTGCAGCTACATATTCTAAATAACGCCTTTGTCCAGAAAGTCTTCTCATCATAAAATAGCCCGTGTAAGTGGTGAATAGCTACTGTACAGTTCTGTATGTGGACTGAAAAATCCATCTTCTCAGATGGTAAGAAAGTATGTATGGGCTCTCGGTCCTTTGCTTCTTCCTTTTGTTTCTTCAGTGAATGCTACATCCAGGGTAGGTGGCTTATTCTGTTCTCTCATGGTATGATACCTATTTCAACTCCTCGGCCCTTTATTACTGGCCACATTTGCTCTGCCGTTTAATACATTTTCCCACGTTGTTATCCACTCTGCCCCATTGGCAACCAAAGGAACTAGACAAAGTGATTGCTTTTCAGACAACTTGGAATAAAAAAAGTCTTTTATCTGTAGTCCTGCTGCTTGCAAACAAATGCGCAGTGGACACAATGAGACTGTTTGACATGTCAGAGGCCTTTTTCTTTTTCTTGGAAAAACGTCTAATGCTCCCCTGTTTAAACCAAAAGAAAACATACTTTATCTGTGTCCTGCTTTCTACTTCTTAAACAAAAGCCAGCTGGTACTAGTGCTTGTCTCTAGGAAGAGACCATCAGGAAGTTGAAATATCAAATCTTGGTTCTACTTAGTTGCCACGGTGATGTATAATTAACAAGACTTCAGGAATGTTATAGGAAGTAAACATAAGAAAAATAGTCTTGGTAATGGAAAAATTTAAACCATAGTTTTAAGTAAGACTGAAGGGACTGAAGATTAAATTTTAATTAATAATTTTCAATTGAACATGTATATTTGTTTTTATATTGTAATTTAATCAAAAGAGTGTCATTGTGTGGTCTGGAAAAATTTTAATTAATTTGAAAGAAAACAGGATTCTGAGACACACTATTGATGATACAGTTTTTGTAGGAGATTGGTGCTTCATTGACTGGTGGGGATTTTGGGGGGTTTATCTCCTTGCTACTAATAGGATTCTATTTGAAAAACAGTGTGTTTCTCCACAATGTATCCAATAAGAAAATAATAGACTAAAAAGTTTGGTTTGGAACAAATGAGAAAATAGATAAAGGCAAACAATTCATCTCTTGGAAATCCTATTCCTTATAGTATCTCTCAAAGACACACTTTATGTGCAGCAGTCTGAACAGATGTAGAGCATAGTGGCTGCTCAGTAAAACATACCTGGAGTAGGAGTGCATGCCTTCTGACCCTGATGGAAAGAGGACTAACCCTCTAAGAACTTATGTTTGTTCTCTGTATTTGGTCGTCTTGTTCTTCAGAACTAGTTTTAGACTTCAAGGGGTGTTGCTAAAGTCAAGGCACCATGCACACTTAGTAATAGGCCCTGAGATGTTTTTCTGTGCCTTATCTTCTCTTGATGAGATTAGTGTAATACTTTTTCTTCTAGAAAGCTGAGAGCAGAAAATGACCTTCAGCTTGTTTAAAACTCTGCTCTAAGTACTGTCAGAGCAGATGTTACTGATTAGAGCAGCAGTTCACCTGCATCTCTTAATAAAAGTCATTCTAATGTATATTGTTATTTAAGGCCCATTATTCTTCACCTTCAAACTTATTTGGTTCTCCCAATGAAGTTTAACATCAAGGTGCTTGTATGTGCTCAGTGTGCATTATTCCCACTGACTTGAGCAGATGACAGTGAAGGTTGTTCATTTTGGCACTGCAAAGTGCTGAGCACTCTTGGCTCATGTTGACTTCTCTGACAGTCAAGGGTATACAAGGAGGATGTCTCGTGGTCAAAGCTTTTTTGCCAAACACTCTGTTGAGTATAAAGATGCCCTGAAGAGTGAACCTGAATGCATCTACCCCTTCTTCTGTAACTTACATTATCTTTCTGCTTTCTAAATTACTTGTATTCACTCAGAACTGCATCTTGTGATGAAATTAGGATCAAGTAAAAATTTATTTCTTTCTGTCATTTTGTAATTTCTTGCATTTCAGTTTGATTCAATGAACTTCTAGTTTGTGTGGCATAAAAATGTGCATGGAAGTAACTATTAATTTGCAGTAAAATGCCCATGTAGTTCCTACACATCATATTCTCTTTCCTTACTGAGCAGGATGCAGATTCCTGAGGGCCCCTTCACATTTGAGTTTTATGTGGAAATAACAGCTTCTGAAATTGCTGTAACTGTCAGACTATTGATAGGGGGGATGGGAAGGTTTGGCATTTTGATTTAGAACACAGAAAAAAATGCAGATTGCAGAACCATGGGGTTTTGCCCATATTTTCAAGAAGAGTGCAATATTTTACCTGAGGCAAGGTCTAAAATTAATTATACTTTCTGCTGTTTGGCAAGGCCCCACTGAGAAGAGGAGCCACTTCAACAAAGTACCAGTGTTTACTGTGTTTCTTAACATCTCCTGTGAAGCATTTGATTGTAAAGTGAAAGCAATCCATCCTTTCAGATTTAGTTTTTAGTAGTTATTTGGCAGATCTGACCTTGTAAGGGGGCCCAGTACCCTTGCTGCTGACTGACCAAGGAACAACATTGGAGTGAGCTGTGAAAGCAGCTTCTTTCCTCCATCTTCTCCTCAGGAAGTGTGTTGGTTGTTGCCAAGTGCAAACACTAGTGTATTTTCTCATGTTTAGACTGCTTTAGAGGCAGAAAATTGCTGCAGATTCTATGTACAGTTTGTGAAAATATGCTACCGTTCAGGTAAAATTGGCGTTCTTATGGTTGCTAAGAGCCCGTATCTAAATCCTATTCCACCCTGATGCCAGTGTTGGATAGCTTTCATGTTATATATCCTGTATATTACAGAGATTTGCTTGAAGCTTGGGACTTACTAAGCATAACACAGAAGGACTTTTGTACCAAGCTTGAAGAGTTAGTCCTGGGCCTTTGGCCAGGAATAAAGAATGCTTGCCCTTGTGCCATTTTGTCCTGTGCTGCTCCAGTTCTGGCAGCAGTTCTGCTTCAGTGTAATTGTTGGCACTGAAGCTCAGCTGAACCCTGAATGGCCTCTTCCTGCAAGCAAGCAGGGGCGCAGAGGTCTGAGACAGCATCAAAACTCCATATTGATCAACTGTAATAGAAGACTCTATTATGAGAACTCTTCATATCAGAGCCAAGCGAATTGACTATGGTGATGTAGTAGTAATGTCCTAAAAAAAACCATAAAGAGTGTGAAATAATTTTTCACTTTTTCCATGGGATAATGGAGAGGCTAAAAGAAAAAAAGAACAAACAGCTCCTTCTGGGACAGTCACTGTTTTGGCTATCTATCTGCAGTTGTTGTTTTCTCCTTCCTATGTGTGCTCAGTAGTGGTTCTCCACTCAACTGGACCAGACACAGAGCATAGTCACAGCTTTAAGTGATAAAGTGTTTTTAGTTGTTTGCAAAGGCTTGCTTACTCTTATTTATTCTGCTTACTGTTCTTTAAAAAAAACCACTTTCCCATTTCATTGAGGCAGATTTGGAAGTCAAACCAGAAACTTCAGACTCTACTACGATGGAAAGCACTTTGTTGGGGAGAAACGTTTTGAGTCCATCCATGACCTGGTGACAGATGGATTGATTACTCTTTATATTGAAACGAAGGCAGCTGAATACATTTCCAAGATGACAATAAATCCAATTTATGAACACATAGGATATACAACTTTAAACAGAGAGCCAGCACACAAAAAGCATATGCCAACCCTGAGAGATGAACATGATGGCAAAGAGTCTACAGGAGAGGATGAGGTAGCAGAAAAGAGGGTAAGCAATTGTTAACCCACACTTTTTTTTCTGTTAGACTTCTTACTTTTAACCTTCTCACTCTACTATAAAGTACTAAAAGTATCTGCAGATATTTAGTCTACATATTAATTTCCAGTGTTACATTAATAATAATATTTAATATTTAATATTTAAACTGGTTATAGAATTTTATAGTGGTCATTTTTGCATATTGAAAATCTTCATGATTTGGCAGTTAGTTATTTGTCATTGTGAGATTCCTTTCTTCAGGTATGTTTACAGTTATAGATGTTACCATTAAGCCATTCCCTTATTTCAAATGGGCAAACAATATTTAATCTTTAAATTGTTTACAGTATATAAGACAACTACTTTTTGGTCAAAAATTTTATTTTCTATTATATTCAGCATTCCCCAAACAAACGCATTCCATAATCTATTCAGTAGTCTGCATACAACGACAGTGAAGTTGTCCACATTATAAATAAGACTGTTCATTAAGTTGATAAAATGTTAAAACATTTCACTTGACTAAGTTCAGCCTATCAGAAGCTGACAGAGCTATTTTTGGCCTCAGCCAGTCTTACGAAGAAGGATTGCTCTCTTCAGAGAGTTGCACTATCAGCTGAGAAGTAATTGCGTCCTGGATTATAAAAAAAAATGAACAAGAAAGAAATCTTAGAACCAGTGAACATAAAAATATTAAAGGAGGTAGGGAAGGTAATGGGCAGACAAAGCAGCTGCCTAAAATCTAATTTATGTTTCAGTGACTAAAGTTAAAAAGAAAACATAATGTAAATTCCATTGTGTTAAATTAAATACTTTGTTTATT
The DNA here is from genome assembly GCF_025592945.1 of Manacus candei. NCBI lineage: Eukaryota > Metazoa > Chordata > Aves > Passeriformes > Pipridae > Manacus > Manacus candei. The sequence goes on along the minus strand of NW_026138071.1, from coordinate 13,609,567 downwards.
GAAAATCTGACATATGAAAGTCTTTTTTGAAGTTATTTTTACACATGTGTAGTTGTTAATGTATGTATAATAGTCTGATATGTTCCCCTATTTCACAAACTTCAGAATGACATTCTGAGTATCTAACATAGTGCTTAGAAGAAATGCTAACCTTAGTTGGGATCCTTTGTCTTTCCAATCAGAAATATGTCTGTGATTTTAGTTTTTCTTGAGGTAGAGGAAAGATCTGACTGACAATTTCCAACCTACATGACTATTACAGTGAAACTAAACTCTGTAGAGAGTACACAGAGAGAGGAAGCTCATAGCTTTGGTCCTTGAAATCCTTCTTCAGCAGAATCTATCATTCTGCTTCGAATTTGCTGAGAGATGAAGCACCTAACTTAGCTTAAAGTATGAATCTTTGCCGTTATCAGATCATTTTGACAAAAGAAATACTGGTGGGGATATTAAAGCTACCTGGCCATGTTCAATATCCAATTTCTTGCCTGTTGGGTACCAGTAGTAGAGGGGTGGGTTATCACTTACAGTGCCTGACAGCTGCTGCTTTCAGCGTGCTGTTTCAAAAGGATTTTTTTTGCATATTATCATAGATGGTTTATTATAATGCAAAGCCTGGGTAAAAATCTTCTGTAAGACTTCTGGAAGTCACTGCTTTGAGTTTCTTTGGTAAAATTAAGCCTTCCTGCATTTAGAAACTTTCAAGTGACAACTGAACTCTGTTCTCTTACAACGTTTTTTAAATTGATGAAAAAGTGTTCATAGTAAAGGAATTTCAATGATTAGTATTGAAGAATGCTGGTTTTTCCATAGATTATGTTGTGTTATGTCACTCACCAACAAGGTATACATACTATTTTGAAATATTTTTCATTAAATAGCTCAAAGACTATTGAATATTTCTCAAATATTGAAATTTTAGGTAAAAACATTTAGACAGGTGAGTTGTGTAATCACAACATCACACCCTCTTTGTCTGGAACTTAAAAGCAACTAAAGGGGCTTCATCCACAACATAGTTCAACAGCAGTGGTGTTTTCTGTCCTGAAGCACAGCTTTTGAGCCTTTTCTTTTTGTCATGGAACCACATTGATGTGAACACACTGAGGCACACAGACATCACAGTATAGTTAATTGTGGAGATTTCAATTTGCTTTCTGAGTCATTATCCAGTTGGGATTGCTACCCATGGCTGCATGGGAAAGGTACAGTGTGATCTTTATCACCGTGGAGTGGCACAGAGGTGACATCTTTGCTGCCTTTGCAGCTCTTAGGATTTTGGTGGAAAATGACACATTGTCCTTTCACCCTGCAAATCTCCAAGGAGAGTAAGGCCTTCAACCCCATGACCAACACCTGATCCCAGAAGCAGTCTCAGCATTTGGAACAAGCTGACATTTATAAATAGGTCAAATGGTTTTTCTTTCTTTTTGGTGGGAGGAATGGCAGAGTGATTCCTATCTCTATAAAGAGTATATCATTGAATCTCAATGAATACAAAGAAAAATGTTCGGAGTACAACAAAAAAAACCTCATTGTCTTTTGATCCAAACAGCAAGATCTGTGTGTACATTAGCCCCATGGTGAGGATGAAAATTCTGAAGGGTGTACAGTATTTGACAATTAATGCATCTTTATCAGTTCTATACTGTAGTTGCACAGCTTCTCCCTACACAGTATGTCTCCTCCTCTGTAAAGAGAGAAAGAAGCCTGGGTCTTTAACGCTGATGGTACTGAGCCTAAATACGTTCCCAGATTTGCCGAGGCTGTTCAGATACGAATCTAAACTTTGTGCCTGTGACTGTTGCCCAATCATTTGTGGGTGGTGTATGAAATATAAGCCCTTCAGAAGAAGGAGAGACACAAAGACACAGTCGCAGCCTAGGGAACAGCTGGTGGGAATGGAGTTTCCCTTTCTACCATGGAAACTGGGCAGCTAGAGAACACACCCCAAGCCTGAGAATGAAATATTAAAGAGCACTCACCTAGTCTTCAATATGGGGGAGGCAGTAGCAGGGAATGCCTCATATTAGTGTTAGATGTCTCCCAGCATGCACTAGAAATACTTCATTTGGTCCCCACTCCTTTCTGCAATTAACATATTGTAGAAGAATTCAGCATGTGTTTTGAGTGACACTTTTCATATGCAATACCTGAGCCTTAGTAAAGGGGAAAGATTTAAAGACCATAGGAGATGAAAAGACAAAAATTAAGCAATCATTAGATAAGGATGGTAGGACACAAATGGCAATACTCCTGAGTCCTGCAAAAGACCATATTGTGGTGTGATTTAAGATGCAGTTTTTAATAGGAAAAGCATGAGAATATAATCCACTGCACAGCATGTACTTCACTGATTATGAGAAGGAATATGACTGCGTACCATATACAAGTATATATTAAAAATTAAAATTCCTGGTTAATGATTTAATGCTTTTCATAACCTATGAAGAAATTGATAAATAGTCAGAGATAACTGGAGGAGTAGAGATTAAAAACAGGAGTGCTTGTCATGCTTGAGTGCCCCGAATAGACATGTTAGCTGCTGGGCTAAAAAGGTAATGCTGGTTCCCAAAACAGTCTGCAGATTGTTCAGAACTCAATTGTGGAGCCTTCATGGTCTGTGTAAGAGAGGGCTAAGATTAATTTGAAAGAGGGCTTCCTGTGTGGATTCAATCTGTATGGCCTAGTGTGGAAGTGAAAATAATACCAAGTATCATAAGATTTAGTATTCCTCCTGTGCCTTGAATGCTGATGGATCTTTGAACATTCTCCACCTTCAAATGTAATTATGACCTTAGAGCAGATGACTTAACTCAGTTAAATACCTTATAAAAATGGTAGCTCTCAGAAATTAGTAAATATCTAGATACATATATCAAAGTCCTTCTTTAAAGCCCTGCAAAACATGTTTTGGTTTTTTTTTTATTTTGACATGCTTTTGATTTCTTTATATTAATTTAAGAAGTTGTATGAGTGATTGATTCAAGATTTAATATTTGTTATGAGAAAATGAAATTATTAGTTATGAGTTATCCTGTATTTCAGAATGAAATGCTGAGGTTAATATTAGGATAGCAACTGAACCACATTTATTCATGTTTACTTTGGTGATGTGTGCTATTTCTTCATGAAACTTCAGTGGTTACAAACCAATTAAAGACCCCTTTTAGACTGTACTACACTCAAGTCAATTTCCATAGACAGAAGGAATTGAGAGAAGGTTTGTAGCACCAGTCACCCAACAAAGGCAATCTTCTGTTTTCAGTTACCTTAGTGGTGATACCATTTTTTCCTCCATAGTAATGAAGGCTAATTTTCCGCAGCCCCATCTGGAAATGTAAATCTGTATGATTTTACTGGAAAACATGCTCTTACATCTTCCTCCAAAAATAATCCAGATTACAAAGTTAAATGCAATCTCTCTGTACATTCCTAATGGATTCAGAATAGACTCCACATGAAAAGTCAAGGATCATGCTTATGGGTGTTTGCAGAGGGAGCAGTCTCGCTTTCCAACCTTGAACTGACACTGATACTTTTGTTAATGACACTACTACTTTTTTACTTTTCCTGTCACTCAGGTCCGTTGGTAAGATCTCCTTAAACCTTTCCTTTACCAAGGGTTTTTGTTTTATCTTCAGTGAAAGGACATGAGAAACTGTAGCGGAGGAAGTTACAGCAGGCTGTCATAGAAGCACAGGCACCCTTATCAAGGTCTGTTATGGAGGAAGACAGCTTTGTACAGCACTGTTTGGTGCCCAGCGATGCCAATTCTGGAACTGATAGGAGCTAAAAAGAAGACGTGGTTGTAATAATCAGGGAGGAAAGTGTGGCTTGAGACTTGAAGCGATCTTCATGCTGGAAATTGTTTGAAATATTTCCATTTACTTGAATTAAGAGAAAAGATGGGCATATAATGTATACAACATCTAAATGAGCCATAGCTATAACAAGGGTAGTGATGAAGCAATAATGTTCAGGAAGGATATTGAGGTGCTGGAACAGGTCCAGAGAAGAGCAAAGAGGCTGGTGAAGGGACTCAAGCACAAGTCCTATGAGGAGAGGCTGAGGGACCCGAGGTTGTTTATCCTGGAGAGGAGGAGGCTCAGGGAGACCTCATCTCTCTCTACAACTACTTGAAAGGAGGTTGTAGCCAGGTGTGCGTTGGTCTCTTCTCCCAGGCAACCAGCAGTAGGACAAGAGGGCACAGTCTTAAACTGTGTCAGGGGAGGTTTAGGTTGGACATTAGGAAGAAATTTTTTACAGAGAGGGTAATCAGACATTGGAATGGGCTGCCCAAGGAAGTGGTGGATTCTCCATCCCTGGAGGTTTTTAAGATGAGACTGGATGTGGCACTGAGTGCCATGGTCTAGTAACTGCAGTGGTGTTGGATCAAGGGTTGCATTTGATGATCTCGGAGGTCTTTTACAACGCGGCTGATTCTATGAAAAGTACAACTAAGAAATGTTTACCTTAAAGTACGTTTAAAAGATGCAGGAGACTGAGGAGTGAAGAATCCCATGGGTTAACTTGAGGAGATTGTCAACTCTTTTCTCACAAATGTTCCTTTCCAGTCCCTGCGCGGGTGTCCATGACAATCACTCTGTAAGTTTAATGTAATTTATAAATAAAACATAACTCTGTGGAAGGCAAAAACTTCTATTTATTTCTTCTGGGTTTAGCCCATCTTTCAGCAGAGACTTCAAAGTACAGACAATTTTGTCAATACCAACAAAATTCTTTGCAGGATGAAAGACAAGCCTACTTTTTAGGTAGCTACTCCAGCATATCAGCAACACTGTACTCAGAAGAGTTTGCCCCGGCCTCAGTCTTCCTCATCTTTCCTTTCTATGCATTAGCATTTATGGTGGTGGGAAACTAGTGTCATATATGTTTTTATATATGGCACATGCAGTTCAAGCTAAGACTGCAAATGGTTACAATGCCTTTTTATAGGCATATATGTCTTTAACTTAATCCTATATTTAATAATACCCAAGAAAGGAGAGTTAAGTGCATGTGTTGCCCAGCATGCAGACATCAGCACAAAGAAAATTCTTTTCTACAAACTGCAGGGTGCTTTTTCTACTCGTAATCACCAAGAGTAACCTCAGCCATTATTTATGTTCATTATGGCAGTAAAATTGATTCACTGAAAAAGATTATATAAACTGATCTTGTTTTAAGATTCAGAGCTTCCAAATGAAGCATACACTTTGTTAATTTAAACCCTGGGTCAGACACAGAATATCTAGTTTACTCTTATCAGTATCTCATGCTTATAAAGGATAAATTAGCAAGCAAGACTTGTTTTTTAAGGGTCTCTAACTGGACCTGTAGCTCAGCTCCAATGCCAAACACTGTCCCATAGCTTTTCTGTTTTTCCCAGACCAAATTCTTTATTCTCCTCTTGGTGCCAGCTCTGGTTGGTTCTCAGCTGTGCACTGTTAGTTCCTGCAGGTTACTAATGCCGTGGAAATGGCATCCCAGCTAATTCCAGTGAGCCTCGCAGGACCTTGTTTGCCTGCCTGCCTGCCTGCCTGCCTCTGGGGGGAAGGAGAGGGGGAGTGTCTGTCTGTACATACCTTCAAAGCACATCATTGTAATGCTTACACAGTAACGTGGGATTAATGTGAAGTAAAAGTCGTGTGTTTGTGCTGGTACCCTGATTGTGTGTTGCTGATCTAGTATGATGAGGTTCAAAACAAATAAGGCTCCACAAACTTCAGCCACTGAGGAGTGCCTTAGGTCAGGTTGCATTTCAAGCACAAACTGCACCTCCTGTTGCTATGCAACTCCTGTAGAGGTGTTTGCTCCCCTGTGTAGGTAAGCACAGTTGAGAATCCTGTTTCAGCCTTTTGTTAATGGGTACAAGTCACTTCACTGCTTGCTGAGATGACCTTTCTAGTTACTTTCTGCTTTTTCAGCTAAGTGTGGCTCTCTTATGATCTGGCATGTGGGATGTGTACACAAAGATACAATCTTCAGAAAGTTTGGTGTCTAATTATACTGCAACAGGCAGCTGCCATGTGAAATCAGAGGGGGGGTTAGTCTTTCAGACTCACACATCAGACCCTCAGCAAAAACGTGGTGAGTAATTACCCTCAGCATATGCCCTGTGCCTGATTGAGCCTTTCTAAGATGAATAGTGTACATAACTGTTAAAAAGGCTGTAAAGCATTACAGTTGCTGTGCAATTAATTCTGAAGAATAATGCTTGTTACTGATAAAATGAAACCATTAGCAGTGAATAAACTACTCTTTTCCTGTTTCTCCACGTTGTGAGGTCAGTCAGTGTGAATCCCTCACCACAGTTCTTTTCAGAGTTTCTAACAGTGGGTTGGATCTGGTTACATTTTTAATGTCCCTCAAAAAGTACTGTATAGCCCTAGTCTCTCTTACATATACTGTCAGAAGTCTCCTTCCTTTTTAACTGGGATAGGCTAGTGCAAGAAGACTCACAGGGAGGGAGGAAATAATCTCCCTTCCCTCTGGAATAGCCAAAGATGGTAGCTTGCTTTGTGTGCTCTTCAGGGTGAGAGAGTTTTCCCATCCTGGTGGATCTTGGTAGATGGGACATAGAAATACAGAGGTCCAGCTCAACTCCCAGTGAGCAATGGAGAACCATCGTGGCTTCAGCCTTAGCACACTGTGGAGTCTTCTTACCTTCCCTATGGGCCTCGTACGTGAGGTTTCCAAAAAGGCTGCCTAGATGTACAGCGGGGGAGCCCCATAGACATATATAAGGAAATTATAATTTTCTTTCCCTACTTTTTAAAAATACCCTGTGGTTACCCTTGACTTTTTATGCCTTCTCACAACTGAATAATCCATGCAGTGGCCAAAGAAGGGAGAAGGTGGGTCTCTCTCAGAGCTGCCTCTAAAGCAGGTGTGTGGTTCTCATTTATTGCTTATGCAAAGGGCTTTCTGGCTGGTGAGGGACTGCAGTGGGTTGCTAGCTGGCAGCTCCCTCGTTTGTTGTTCTCATTCCTTAGCTGTGTGAGTTTTGGGTCTTTTTTTTCTAACTCCTCCTCCCATCTGGCATCTCCTAATTATTTTCTATTACTAATCACTTCTACAGGAAACAGACTGGACTGTTGAATTAAGAGCCCTATAAAAGGATAATTTTGTTATTTACAAGTTTCTTACCTCACTTAGACTTTATAACGTGACACTGTATAGCTGGTGATAATCACCTTGGGCTACGATTGCATCCAATCTCATAAACTGGGCAGGGTCAGATTTGGTCAGTAGTAGAACATGAGAGACCCAAGGAAAAGCTGGGGCTGCAGGAAGTGCAGTTGGTTGCACCTTTGGCTGTGAACTAATATCTGATATGTCTTGTGTTTTATGCCTTCTTCAGCAATGTGTAGCCTGTTCAAACCTATGCTCAGTCTGACTAGCAGGGATTTTCTTTGCTTACCCCTCTCTCTTTTCAGATGAACTCCTTTCTTTCCTTACTGTTTGCTCTGTCTGTGTGTCTATGTGTATAGGCGGGAGTGGAAAAAGCATTTTACACTGGTCACTGTTAACATGCTCACAAGTACAAATCCATGTCATTTGGCTTCTGCACAAAGATGGAAAGGACATGAGTCTGTGGTGGTCTGGTGTGTCACCCCCCATCCAGTTAGAAAATCCCCTGATAGACAGGTGCATCTGCTCCACTAATAATTGCCCATTCATAAGTGGTTACCAAATCCTTAAGACCCATGAAGAGTGAAATGATTGGTTTAGAAGTGGTAGCAGAAAGAGTAGTAGTTACGGGTGCCTAAATGAAGTATTAGACTATAAAAATAAAAAAGAACAACCATTTATGCTTTGCTTAATGCCACAGCTGATCTGTTCTGACCCTCTTTTCTTTCTTTTTAATCTTTTGCAAGAAAAAATATATTTTCAGCTGAAACATCTCATGCTTAATTTTAGTCTCTAGCTGAATGTTTTCTGACTTTGAACAAAGTAAGGAGAGCAGTTTTGTTACTAACTCAGTAAACTACTTGCTCCTATTATTTCAAACCTGTCACATTTGTCATCAGTGAAGACAGCAACTCTTGACAGTTTTGCAAAGTCTTCCTTTGATCGTTAACTTTTTAGAACATAAAACTTTTCCATATTTAACCTTTTTTCTGCATAGCATCAGTGTTGCTTTTGGCATTTACTGTTCCTACAGTCCTAATGTTTAAGCAAGGTAAGAATTGCCACGCTGAAAGATGTGGTTCTCAGTTGATGAACAGTTCTTGCTCTAATCTTCATCATTTTAGTATTGATATTCCTCCATAAAACTTCCAAGATAATTACAGGATAATGTGTTTCTAATAGTGAAGTTCATATTATAATGCACTTTGATTATATTGCTGTTCAGTGGGGATTATTACTGCATTTTCTTAGAGCTTAAGCAGTTTGAAATAGGTTGCCTAAGGAACATTAGAGCTAGTATCACAGACTGAAATGTCCTCTATTAAGCCTTAGTCATATGTGTATGTGATTTAATAAATTTTTTCATGTTTCCCAATTTGTGAATTAGATAGTAGCACTTAGAGGCAAGCAACTTTTACCCTTCCTGAGAGATGATTGGAGGAATTCTGTGAAAATATGAAAGGCCGTGTTCCCAATTTCCATTTTGCGTGTAGTGGTGCAATATTTTAAAAGCTCTATGCTTTATATCATGTATCAAATAGTTTATTGGTAGAAGATTTCTGATGATTTTACATTGCTGAAAAATGTTGAAGCCATTTCCCAGAGTTAATATGGTAGTGAATTGCATTTGCATTCAGGCATTTCTGTGAACTGGCTGATGATTAGAGTAGTGATGTGTTTAATGCAAATGCACAAAAATTGCAAAAAGTATTCTGTGTTGTTATGTTTCACAGAATTTCAAGTGCTCAGTCTCTTAAGTGACAGCTTCTCATTCCCTCCAGCCTCCACCCAAATGCTTGCTAGCGTTCGTCACAGTGCTGCAGCTGTGTGCCTGGGAGCTTCCAGTCACCTCTGTCACACTGAAGTTTGCCAGGCAGACTCACTGCTCAGCAAGCTGATCATGCTGAGAGCTTATTGGATAATTATTTTCTTTATAGGCTTTATGGGTTAGTTCTCTTGGGCTATTTTTATTGTTGAAAATTCAAACCACCTCGGTGTTAGAAATAAGCAGTGTCATTTAAAGTGCTAGTTGACAGTGGCAGTACAAATGAAAAATTGCCCTGTAAGATGAGATGAAAAGCACACTAAGAAAGAAGGAAGCAGATGTGCTGATTTAACATTTTGTTCATTTCCAATGAATTTAAGTAATGGAAATATACCCCAAACTTAGTCTTTTAGCTTTGATGTGACTCATACTCACAATAAAAGCTGCTGTTCAAAAATTGTGCACACCTGAAATCCCAAATGTACTGATTGGGACCTGGGACTAGTGTTTTTAAACTGAAAATAGACATCAGTTAAACATTATGTTGTAAGAAACCACAGACTTGCTGGGAGGGTGGGAAAATAAAACCCCCTGGAGTCTCTCCTGTGTAACAGAGGTTGTATAACTTGTCCACATGCCAATGCTTCTCCCTCAAAAGGTTAATATTCTGTGTAGCCCAAATTTATGATGGGGAGTTGCGTTGCCAGCCCCATTTTGAATCATTCAAAATCATTCAATTTTCAAATCAAGTCATTATTTAAATTTATATCAAAGATGCTGTGTTTGACCATTTGAGATGATGGTTTCTTGAGTGCCTGTCTCAAAAATTTTTAACAGTCATAGCTTTCTGTAGGGAAATGGGATGTTTCCTGCTCTTACATGAAAATTTTCGTGATAGAAGCACTTTAAAATGTCAATTAGGAAACTAAGAGGGAATAAATAGGAAAGATGAACCATATGTGGAAAAGGAGAGAGGAGAAAATTGGAACACTGGTTAGCAGAAGTAAAAGGGGCCTTTTCAGAGAAAGTGATCAGGGATTAGATGATTTTATGGGTGGAAATAAACTGATAATTTGTTAATAACTGGTAATTTGAGTTTGGGAGCAGAGTATAATTCCACTGCCAATGCCACTCTGGTATCATTCATTGCAGGTTTCAGAGCAGTCTTGATTTAAATAGAGATTTATGCAAGAGTAGTGGGAGCACACACGAGACTCATCTGAAGGGCGATCAGCCCACCTCATTCTCCAAGTCTGCCTAATTGCATTGTATAAAATGAATAGACCCTGACCCACAGCACTGGTGCAGCTATGCCCAGGGACACATATAGACCTAGAAAACTGGTAATTGGGGTCCACAAAGAGTGCTGGTGAGCACTGGGAGTCACCCCATTTTTTAATTTTTTTTTGCAGTGAGATGGTCCATAATCAGGTTTTCACCATTGTAAATTTTGCAAGAATGTTGCATATATCCATGTGACAACTATAATATTCCTTCAGGTTAAAAATTGTTTTCACCTTGACTCATGGGTTTGAATCAAGTGATAATTGAGGAACAATTAGGAGACTTTGCATTCTTAGTCTTATTTATGCTAAATAAGTATGATTATGGACTGAAAGTATGTTTAAGAAAGAAACTGTGACAGCACACGTATCATAGCAACATAGCTTATTCAGGAAGAAGAGGATGGATTTGAAATAGAGGATATGCCAAAGGAGCAGGTGTAGTCTGAAATACAAAGAGTGTTTAGAAATTAATGAGCTGCAGTTTTCAATTATAACATTCATTGAATTATTCCAAATTGAATTACTGCGTAGAACAAAAAAGGCTAATATTAGATGCATTAGACTGCCAAACGAGGCTAATGTGAAATGAGTATTATACATCAGGTAAGAAAATATCAATGAGACATAAAAAGAAATTTCCATACTCTTGCCCATGTTATACCAGTAGCCAAAGCTCCTATTCCATAAGGAATAAATTAAAAAAACCTAATAAATACAATAATAGAAAGACATTGTAGATTACATGGTTGTCATTATCCCTAAGTTCATTTTCAGTTCTAAAAAGATATAGAGGTTGCTTGTAAAAACTGCTTTTATCAATATGATTCTTAAATTGATATTATAAAGGAAGTGTTGCAACTTATGTATTTCCTCATCAAAAGGGTATGGTTAAACTTTTTGATGTGCCTTCTCTTTTATTTTTATTTTTCCTTTTATTTGAGGAAATCCTTATAACAGTATGGGTCAGATGAGGAATAAATTATTACCAGTCCCTTGTGGTTTCGGAAGATTAGTCTTAACAGCATGTTTTCTCTTATGATACTTTAATGTAGTATATCAGTAAGAAAGAGCATTTGCCAGAAGAGTGGCATTCATGCAGCTGCCAATTTGTGTTACATTTTGATTCTTATCACTGCTATAGAGCACATGGCATTTAAAAATTACTTTTAAGGTCTTTTTGGAATACAGTCTACCTTGACATGTCATGAGTAAAGAGGCTTCTGCTGGAGTGACCCCTCACTACTGTGAACGTCAGTCATGCCTTGGTCACAGCAGCACAGCTCTCTGCAGGCCAGCAAGGAGACACACCACAGACCAAGGGATGGGAAGGAAACACAACACTGTTAGCTGAAATAGAAAATGCTGACTCAGTGGGAGCAGGATGGAGGAGCTGTTGAGGAATAGGCTCTCTGTTGCTGACCAGTGTGAGGATTCCTCCCTTAGGCAGAGCTCCTTGTTTCAATTCTTCTTCCCAAAGGTCTCATAGCTGCAGAATAGATCTCTCTAGCCCTGATTTAGTGATGTATAATGGTATAATAGTTAACTTAAACTATGTGAGTAGTCCTCCCAGTATTTCTGCTTCTGCCTTTCCCAGGGAGAAGAGTACCTGGCACAGGCCTATTCTTTAATTGCTTTAACTCACTGTTTAACTTACCACCTTCATGGCCCAGGCTCCTGGCAGGAGGGAGGAAGATAGGATGGACCAAAACCAAAACTATGGAGGATGGAAGGGTGGATGGAAAGGATGGAAAGCAAAATTGCAAAGGACAGTCTTTGTCTGAAGGATTTACTGGAGACAAATTCCAGTGTTTAATGATGCTTCTCTTCTTGTTCACGAATCTGGAACGCTTTGCCTGGGAAACAGTGAGGCTGACAGCCCCCTGAGGCAGGGAGGTGGTATCTTCTGTGCTCTACCAGTTCTTGGTCCCTTTCTGTACTTTGCAAGTTTGGCTGGAGTTGGCCCCCTGTTAATGCAGTTTGTTTTCCCCGTGGAAGAATGGAGTTGTGGTAGCGAGCTGCTACAAAGCAAGGAGACAGTTGCTGAGGCTGATACCTCAGCTTGAACTTGTGGTCATGGGGAACTGCTTTCCTCGCCACAGTCAGAGTTAGGAGTGAAAAGAGCTCGTTTTTTAGCTTTCTGGGTAGCTTTTATCATGGTGTTTGATTGGCATCTCCTGCCTTGGTGTCACACAGCTTGGTAGCAGCTCCGCTTTTGTCAAGCAGTCATATCCTGCCTCTTGCAAGCAGACTGGTAGTCTGTCTTTAAGGAAAGGGCTGGAGCAGTTGGTTATTTTTACAGAGGCAGCTGGGGTCATGGGGGCATCTTGCATTGGGGTCTGCAGGGAAGAGCCCTGTGGCTTCAGCTGGCTCAGGACAAGGCAGGAGCCCTGGGAATAGGGCAGGACTGCACTTTGTCATCCAGAACACAATCCTGTTGGGAGCAGGAGCATATTATTATTTATACAGCGTAAAGGAAGTTGTAGCTATAGCTTATAAAACCCAGCTTAGCACCATTATTGATTGCAACATTCACACCCCTACCTGTGCACATTCTCACATGCCCACATACACCCCTGTAGTGAGAGTTGTACCTATGGAGTGTGGAGGAAATCCCTGGAATTACCCCACTCTGTCAGTGTACGCAGTGCGTCAGTTACTGACCTCCCTAAAAGCTAAGTTGCTTGACATTAGCGAAGTCCCCCAGAACTAGACCAAAAACAGAACTTCTTAGTGGAGGCACTGTGACATTTTTATTTTATTTTTGCCATGGCTAGATCCATAGTTATATACCAAAATAGCCCTCTCCCTAAGGAGTAAAATGGATTGTATTTGCCACTGAAAAGTATCTTGCTTTTGTGCCAATATCTCCAGAACAATAAATGTTCATTTGCTTTGTCTTGCCAGTTTCTGAAAGAGAGAAATAGTCACATGGGTGCTTTTTGCCAGTGCCCAGTTTCGAATTGTCATTTCCAAAGGCCCATATTGGTAACTGCTGGGAGCAAATCTGCAACCCATCTTGCCACCAGGAACAAAATAAACTCGCTGATTCAGATCCCAATCAACTGCAGGGACCAGTAGGTTAAAGGACTAAAGCTGCAGAAGAACTTTTCTGTTGGCTTCCTTTAAGATCTCTCTGCTTTTTTATGAGTATGCTCCCTTGTTAGGAAAACATGGTAAGCACACCAGTGTGAACATACAATCTTCCCAAATAATGCCAATACACTTTAATTATATTGCGCAATACAGTACTGAATGAACTCACTGTCAGTGTTGTAGTTTCTAGCAGCAATATTGGGCAACATTTTTTCCATAATTTAAACTAAACTAAATTTATTTTTTTAATTTAATAGCCATACTTTAAATCAAGACAACATTTTGGCTGAATTTGTTTGATTAAATTTTCAATTTAAAAATTGAAATTTAAAAACAACTTCTAAGATTCTAGATATAAAAATATTCATTACTTACTGTGGAAATTATATACACTTACATAAAAGATGTAAATAGCCATTTTATTGGATTTTGCAATAAGTATTTCATTGGAGGGGGTGGGGAAAGGTCTGATTTAATTAGAATTCAGTCCATTTGGAAAATTTTGTTATAAAAACCAGAACTTTTCTCAGCAGTAGGTTTTCATCATTTAACCGTGTCTTAAACCCCAACTCCCCTGTGGTTAACTCTGAACTGAAAGCGGGGTTCTGTGTTGCCTGAGGATTCCATTATACTTTGAGCACTGTGGGAGCCTGATGGTGTCCATGTGCCAGGTAAACGTGGTTGTGTTGGAATGGCAGCAAGAGAAGTCCAGCCCTGATGGTCCTTCCCACCCAGCTTCTGAGATTGTCAGCTTTCAGGTTGGCCTTTTCTTTGAATAGCATTCCTACCCTCTGCTCATGCCACATGTCTGTGGGCAGAGGCTATGCCTGGTATTAGTATATCTACAAGTGAAGAAAATTTATTGAAAGCAGCTGATCACTACTTTTATTTAAGAAGTAGCATTTTCCCCCTTGTAACAATCCTATGAAAGATGACTGGGGAAAGTATATTTAGCATGGAACAAGCTTCCACTAAGAACAGCATTGAGGAAATTGGGCTCAGTTTCACAATCTGACTGATTAGCTTTTGAAAATCATGTACTGAGCCCATAAAATATGCTCATAAAGTGTTTAGACAAGGAAGGATTTTCTGAGCACATGCATTTGGCTAAGTTAGCTATACAGAATATGGTAAAATGTACAGTGGCTCACTGCATAGCAAACCAAATGTCTTGTTTCTTGATATATGTACAATAGGGCATCATCTTTGATGTTTTTAAAAAATGCGTGCAATATAACTGCTGGCTAATATTATTATTAAAATACGTTCCTTTGAGGGAAGGAATCATATTATATATAAAGTCTGAAATAATAAAGGCCTATTTAGTCATAACAACATGAAAATACCATATGAGAATGAAAAGCCTGCTGTCTACTGCACATGCATTCCTGAGACTGAAGAAAACATGATAATGTGTTTAAGAGCAGAGCCAGGTGCTCATGAAACTAAACACTCCATTGTATTGGAAAGGCACACAGTCTTCAGGAGACCTGATCAACTCTGGTCTGGTTATTTTAGGACTTGTGAGCTTAACTTGACTTGAAGTTTTCTGGTTTGGTTTGGTTTTTTGGTTGTTTTTTTTTTTTTTCTGGAGTAACTTCAGTGTATTACTCAACAAAAGGGAATGCATTGGTTTCGCGTTTTAGAAAGATAATTTGTATGATGTTGACTGAATTGTGTGACTGGATTAAACTTCCACAATATGTCTTTCAGTGAGTAACTAATTGGAATTTACTGCAAGTCGGGGATGACTTTTAAATCAATTCTGTGGAGGCTTCATAATAAGACTTACTGATTGGGAGATTAGGACCAGAAAATACGCATACATTATGCAGCTAATACTGAGAGCAAATAGTGCTCAAGAAAACAGCTGTTTCTCCTGCACTCTGAAGGACTACTCCAGAGACAAGTAAGGAAAGTGGAGTCCCAGAAGAATCTATACTGAACCACTCTTACAGTTGAGGTTTTATAACAAATGAGAACATTTGAAATAGCAGGTTACAGTCTTTTCCTTTTTTTTTTTCCCTTCAGTCCATATGTACAATGTAGAATCTCTAAACAGACGTCTTGGTTTAAAGGCTGTTGTGTTGCTGGGTTTGGTTTTTAGTGCTTAAGTCACTAAGATGTAGAGGACTGAGAGGCTGCTCTGGTTGCATGTTCTGCTAACAGGCTGCTTGGCTATTGCTTCCAGTCGTTCCATTTTCATTTCACCTCAATCCTGTGAAATCATGTCCTGAAATTAAATTTAAGAATGACAGCCCTGCGGTTTCTTTACTCCTGGAGTCTGCACAGCATATTGCTCCCTACACATGTAATGATGGCACGTCTGTCACAAACAATTAATAAAAAATAAAATCAAGACTTAGAAAAGTGGAAGGGAGATTACTTTCCTCCCTGGATTTCTGCCTCATTTTCATCCAGTATGTAGCAGGCAGTATCAGATAATTGTGCCCATTAAGATAGACTTCAGGCACAGCAAGTTAAAAAGATAACTTGTTGGAAAATGAAAGGGCTCTGGAGAGGAGATTTTGCTGGCGGGTGGGAATGCAGGAGCCAGTGGTGGAGAGCAGGCATTGAATCAAAAGCCATCCAAGGGTGTAAGGAGAGCAGGACCTACAGACTGTAGGCAATAGAGACAGCATGGAGCGCCTGGAGCAGGAGAATGTCTCAGGAGAGGATAGCTTCCTGCAGGATTTGAGTTGAAGCCCCAAGTCTGTGACTTCACTTGTTTGATCTCAGGAATGATGACTCACCTCTGCAGTGACTAGGGCTACCTGAGGACAGTAGCTTGCTCTCTCTTACTTTATTATCTCACATACTGGTTAGATCTGGGCCTGCCTGATGACCCAAAACGTGGTCAGGAAGCTGAGTACAACAGAAATTTCATTCTTCATTTTGGTTTTCGAAAAAAAAGGGAATTGGTCTGTGTTAAGAAGAGCACTACGTTGCAAAGCCAAACTCCCAAAGTTAGGCATACGCATTAAAAAATTATGTCATTCGAAAGCAGCTGTATAAATTTTAATTATAGCACAATTTTATGTTGGGGAAACCTATGTAAGAAATAGATAGCATATATGTATTTTTTCATAATTTTTCAGTTGCTGAATTTATGACTTTAACTCACTGTGATATAGGAAAGATATTAAGCTATTAGAGAGCATCCAAAGGAGAGCAACAAAGATGGTGAAGGGCCTTGAGGGGAAGCCATATGAGGAGCAGCTGAGGTCACTTGGTCTATTCAGCGTGGAGAATAGGAGACTGTGGGGAGACCTCACTGCGGTTACAACTTCCTTGTGAGGGGAAGAGGAGGGGCAGGCACTGATCTCTTCTCTGTGGTGACCAGTGATAGAACCTGAGGGAATGGCCTGAAGCTGTGTCAGGGGAGATTTAGGCTGGATATTAGAAAAAGGTTCTTCACCCAGAGAGCGGTTGGGCACTGGAACGGGCTCCCCAGGGAAGTGACCATGACAAAGTTTGTATGATCTCAGGCACGTGGTGTGACTCTTGGGGATGGTCCTGTGCAGGGCCAGGGTTGGACTTGATGATCCTTGTGGGTCCCTTCCAACTCGGCATATTCTGTGAACTTCCTTTCAGTGTAGGTTTCTGGTGTACACAACTGTAGTGC
Source organism: Manacus candei (assembly GCF_025592945.1). Taxonomy (NCBI): domain Eukaryota; kingdom Metazoa; phylum Chordata; class Aves; order Passeriformes; family Pipridae; genus Manacus; species Manacus candei. The sequence continues at coordinate 13,592,661 of NW_026138071.1, read as the reverse complement.
ATATAGCACAGGTGAATGTCTGTAGGTGTAGGTGAGCCCAGTATTCCTTTATTTGTAAACAGGAGAAAATGCTTTGCACTGAACAATGGGAAGCTGATTTATGTATAACCAATAAGCAGTCTGAGTTAGATTACTGTAACACAAAGCAATGTTAAAATTAAAATTCATAATCATATAACTACTTTCCAGATTATAACACATTTTCATAATTACAACCATGAGATAGGACATTTCCCTGTTGGGTAGTTTCACTTGTCTTTTTATTGGCATTCTTAAATTTAATTTTCCAGGATCCAGAGATCTGTTTCTGCTAGCATGACTCTAAAGTGCCATTGAAAGTAACTCAGTTCTTCAGAATTAGGAAAAGGGATGCTGACAATTAAGGAGTAAGTATGTCAAAAAACCAGATACGTGCTCTACCAATGATGAACCAAAGTTCAGCATGCTTTGTCTGGCTTCTTAAGGTAGATTCTGATAGTAAATGTATTATTGGAAATCACTGGGTTATTTATTTCCAACAAATTAAATTTTCAAAGAATCTATTTCCCAATATGAAATTTTGTTGATGTATTTTTTCCCTTTAAAAAATAAGAGGAATTTTGGGTTGGTTCCAAGGAAAAGTGTAATGAAATGTTTCTAGAATTCACAATTTGCTTCCTGAGCCTGTTGTTACTCAAAGTTGTCTGGAGAGGATGACTCCTCTGGGGCAGCTGTAGGTCCACATTGTTCCATGAGGACTTTTACCTGACGTAGTTCTTGGGAATGAAACTGTGAAGTGACTTTAGCTAGAAGGAAAGGAAAGAATGAGCTCAAAAGCCTGCCTGCTTCCTCCTCCCCTGAGAGTCCCTACTATTCTCACACTTACGTAGATGAAGTGGTCAGTTTTTGCCATCTCTTACTTCTCACCTCAGTTTTCTTGATCTCCTATAGCCATGGAGTGTTATATTTGCAAGGATGTGCAGAAAAAGGCCAGAGGAGTATTTATGCACCTGCAGAAGGGAGTGGTTAAAAGCAAGACAGGCAGATTGAGGTAGTCATTGGAAAATTATTTCTTGATAGGATGGGTCAGCCAGCCCCCTGTCTGTACTGAAAGTGGGAATTGAGTCAGGTAGTCCTAATGCCTGACAACTTCACCCTGTATAATCTGTAACCAGTGTTTTGATTATTAGTTATTAACTTCTATTGCAGAGTGTTTGGTGAAGCACCAGCCTTGATCCTTAATCTCTGCACCCTGACCCTGTGCTGAGACCCAGCATATTTTTAAAACGTGTAGAGAAGGTACAGGTGGCCATGCAAGGGAACAGAAGAGGGGCTCCCAGTGAGTATTACTCTCAGCTGTATTGGCAGGACTGAGCTAACCTGTAACACTCTGATCCAGCTGCAAAGCACATACCCATTCCACCCAGAAGCCTGTGACAAACTGTGCTTGTCTTTGGTTACTGACTCAGGAGAGATAAAAATACCTTTGCTGCAGAAGGGAGAGCAGTTGCGGTGCTGCAGCCTGTGGCAGGGGAGGGAGGGCTGCGCTCTGACTGCACAGGCAGGCTGTGCACGGGGAGAGGTCTCCTGGCACCCTGAATGTCAGGATGGTGGTCAGCCCCACGGTGTAAATCCTGGCTGTACTAACTCAGATCAAGAGTCCATTTTTGCTGTGTCTGGCAAAGACCGTTCACACATGCTTGGAGAGCACTAGAAGAAAAAGCAGAGGAGTCGAGTGGCCGTCTTAGTGTCTCCTCCCGACTGTCAGTGCGCAGCTGGAGGGAGCTGCCTGGGTGAGCAGCTCCGGGTGGGTATGTCATGGTCTGCCCTGTCCTTTGTGAGCCCGTTGATTTTTGCTCCTAAGGCAACGAGTCCAGGGCTTTAATGGTTGTGTGAAATACTGTTTCCTTTACTTTGTGCAAGGGCTAGCCAGGACCTGACTGCCCGTTGCACATTTCACTGTCAGTTGCACCCGTCCAAACTTCGGGTTTCGATCCAGTTGGAAACTGTGGTCATTCACCTTCTGTTAGTGTCTGTAAACTCCTAAAAAGAGGCACCACCAGCAAATCGGGGTTCGGGTCTTTGGTGGATGGAGTGGTGCGATGAACTTTGAGTGGCATTTGTGTTCGCATCCCTACATGATTTGAGATTGGTGACCCTCTTTTTATATGAAAAGAATCGAAAAATGTAATTTTAGGGGAAAAGTGATGAGCGTCAGCGGTCTCGTTAACCGCTCCCGGCCGTACCTCCTGGTGCACGGGCCACGTCAGACGGGGGGATCGGGGAGAGCCGCTCCCTGCCGTGCCCCCTGGGGCTGTCGGTCGCTGCCCTGCCTGTCCCCGCACCCCCGAAGGGCGCGGAGGTGCCATTTTGCAGCGGTGCTTGATTCATCCCGCGGGTGCCTCTCCCGGAGCCCACCAGGCTCCATTGGCTCCCTTGGCTGCGGCCGCCCCGGGGCGGTGCCGTTCCCGCTCCCGCTCCCGTTCCCTGCGGAGCCGCGCCGGCAGCGGGGCGTGCGCAGGGCACGAGGCGTGCGCGTCCCCGCGCCCCCCGCGCCGGCCGCCGCCGATGGAGGGAGCGGCCGCGGGCTGCGCGTCTCCGCCGCCGGCTGCCGCTGCCGCGCGCCCCCGGCCCGCCGGCCGCCCGCGGGCCGCGCCGAGCCCCCCGCCCCGCCGAGCGCCGGCCCTGCATGGCCGCCCCTGCAGCCTGAGCTCCGCCATGGTCCGCGCCGCCCCGCCAGCCCGAGTGTGACGGGCCCGGGGCCGCGCCGCCTCCGCCGCGCCAGCGATGCCGGCCAGGGAGCCCTGGGCAGCGCACCGGGCGAGCGGCGCCGCGGGGCACCGCGCAGGGCAGCACAGCCGGCAGCGCGATCTACTGCTCGCAGCCTTGGGCATGAAACTGGGCGCTCGGAAGTCGTCCGTGACAATCTGGCAACCTCTTAAACTCTTTGCTTATTCACAGTTGACATCGCTTGTCCGAAGAGCAACTCTGAAAGAAAATGAACATGTTCCAAAATACGAGAAGGTTCATAATTTCAAGGTAAGAAATGTTCCTACTTAATTTCTTTTTCGGGCATAGAGACTATAGCTTGTGTTCTAAAATGGGTCCGGTATTGGAAGGAAATCATATGTATGCAGACTACGACTTTCTAGGAACTTAAAAGCTGCAATTAAATCTCATTGTCCATTAAATCAATTAGGCATCTTTAGAACATACCAGCAGAAGAATGAGGACTTTGTTCTTGTCTGCTTGTGTGCGTATGTTTGTTTCAATAATATTTGCCATATCTAGGTTATCTCTTTTATTTAGAATTGGTTTATACTGAGGGAGATGCTAAAGCTGAGAAAAACTGGCAAAGTTTTCTTTCAATCCAAATTAATGTAGTTCAGTTTTACTTACGATGCAAAAAAATCTCTTAGATCTGTGGTTAGATGATTACACTGATCTTATCTCAGTTTGTTGCTGGTAAATAGCTTTGGAGGTAAGAAGTGTGTTCTACTGCATCTGGATGGGGCAGATGGTCTGCATTTCCCATAGTTTCTGGCTTTTCTCCTCTGTCAATGAATTGAGTGTGTTGATACCAGCATGGCTTATGCCATGGGGCTGTTGAAGCTGCTGGCATGAGCAACTGTTTTAATAAAATTTACTTAGTCTTCTGTGTAGGTTCTAATTATTGTTTTAATTGTTTTAAATAAACAACACTCTTTGATAAGAGAGAGATATGTCAGTACAACATATGCATGTTTTATGTCTGTATCTGTAATAAGCATCCGGTAAGGATTTAGTAATTTAACCTTTTGGTGGTCAAATGCATTGGATGATAGGCAGTTTTAATTGTAAGACTAAGTAAATTGATATTATACTGAATTCCTGTAGATGATGGTACAAACTTCATATATAGTATCGGAAGCCCAAATTTTATCTTTAATGTAAAAAAAACCAACTTATCTTTTATTTCTTTTAATAAAAGGGGAGATTGTTAATATAATACATGCATCTGATGATATAAGAATCTGTTAAATGTCTCTTATTTTCAGTTTTGATTTCCATCACATGCCTGGGCATATGTGAATGTACACATGCATGCACATATGTAAATTTACCTATCCTCCATTTGATTTTAATTAAACCACATTTTGGCTTATGAGTTCAGATAATCACCAAAAGTGGAAACTTTCTGTGATCAGGATGGTTTGTTTGATTTGAGTTCTTATGTAAAACATGAATTCAAAAACCATGTACAAAATGGTATGTAAGAAATGTTTTAATATGAACACTTGGCATAAAATAATCCTGACTGTCAGTTAAATACAGAGCATTTCTTCACAGGCTCCTGAGGTGTCCTAAAGATATGAAATGTCTTGCATGTCTCGTTTGTTCCTTAGAGTTTGAAGATAATTTTTGCAGATGGCAGCAGATAGTGATCTTTCCATGTACTACAGTGTGTGTAGGATAATACGGATTTAATTTTGTGCACATCTGTATTCCCTAGTTGTTTTCTTTAACAGCCTGAAACACATCTGTTTTGAAAATAATCTGATCACCTGATTTTCATTCATTTGGATTTGTTTATTTGTTTTTCTTCCAGAAATTGTTTATGGAAAGTTTGGAAGCTGTGAGCTTTCCAGTCTTTTTCAAAAACAGACTGTATGTCTGCTCCAAGGTCATAGCTACAGTACAAACTTTCCACACGGATTTTTTTCTTCGTGATAGTTTTACTGTAGTTCCTCTATATGTACAGTTACCAGAAAAATATACCTTGAGAAGTAACTCTTTTCTCCAGTAAGTGGAATGGAGTCACACAGATAATTTTTGCTATAAAAAAGCAGAAGAGGACAAGCCTCTTACTGCCTTAAAGGATGTGCTGCAACGAACCTACCTGCTGAAGGAATGCTGCTGATGTTCATGAACTCTAAATATGGCAACTCTCACACTGAAAACAAAAAATAAGCTCTTAGTAATTATTGTGTTATGTATCTAAAATGTATGACCATCATTAGCTCATGTGCTTCTCTCCTTTATCATTTCTTGCATCTGTCAAATTTTTCTTCTCACATGTATAGATGTCATCATTTAGAATGTCTGCGCAAGTCTCCTAGGTTGCCTGCCAAGTAGCAAATGTGCCACCCATCTGGGAAGGAAGGAAATGTCATGTCCAGAGTCTTCAACCTAGAATTTTGAAACAAAACAAGAAAAAACAACCCAGAAACAATATAAATTTATCTAGTTCAGCTAACCAACAGTGACTGCTGTCCCCAGAGGCTCCATGGCAAACAGGAGGACTCCCGCTGCTTTGTACCTCTGCGGCTAATCTGCTTTTTCTTTTGCAGGCACAAGGCAACAGATAGGGACCCAGCTGCTTCTTTGATCAGTCACATCACTAGTCACAGAAATGAAGGGGGCTTGGAAATCCTTTTATACTGGAAATGCTGTAGCATCCTGGCAGAGGGGGAGAAGTGAAGAGTCATTAATGCACAATAATAAGCGCCGTTGTCTTGGAGAAGGGAAGATGACAGCAGCAGCCACTCCAGATGCAGGCTGGGGTTAGCAAACACCCGAGAGACTTGGCCGCAGGCTAGGAGACCTCAGTTCTCCCTCCACCCCTACAGCTCCTGTCTCTTTGAGGTGGGTAGGTGGAGATACAGGTGAAGTTTGAACCCTTAGTCCCTGCTGCCTGCAGCAAAACTCAGGTAGAGGAACACGTTGGCAGAGGAGCAGTGTAGCAATGGTCATCATAGAAGTGCAGATGCCTAGGGGAGGGGTGAACATGAAAGCTGCTTTTAAATCATCGAGAGGATTCCTGAATAAATCTATTAACCTATGTTTCGCTCCAAGGGTTGTTTGAAAGAAGAATGTAAAGACAGTTTTGCTAGGAGTGCTGACACAACTGGGGTTTTGAGAGATTTTAATCTTATTTAAATCTCCTGGAATGTGAGTTGTCTTCTGCCTGAAGGGAGCAGGCTGACTAGCCAGGGTGACAGGGAACTCTGAGGGCAGAGCTGGTCGGTAATGATCTTCAGCTCTGTAATATTCTCCTGACTGCAGAGGTTTGGTCTCTGATGAGCACATCTCAGATGCAAATACAGAGTGGCTGAATTCTCTTAAATTGATCTCTATAAGTAAAGAAAGGGATGATGATTTATAAATGTCAGTTCTGACTAAGTTTTTAATTCCTGTCCCTTGGGGTGAGAGCTAGGTATTAAAAATATTTTTAAGCATATTTTTACCTTTTCAAATTTATTAAAAAAAATTAAATTAGCATTTCTGTGTTCTCCTCTATAAATCTAATATAGACGATTCATCTTCTATTAATTCAAATATATCAGCTGAAAGAGACTTACATTATTTGACACAGCATTTTATTTAGCTCTAATTGAATAATGGGATTTGAAGGTGAGCTAGGACTGTGAGTGTGATTTGACTGGGTCTGTCTATTTGCATATTTGATTACTTTTGCTTTCATTTACTCTGCTTTTCTGAAATCCAGCACACCGAATGAGATCTCTTGTAAAATGAATCATTAGACAAAATCAGGACAGTCACTTCACAGTCCTCAAAATTTCAGCCCCACCTTCTCTCACAGAAAGGCTTTTTCTTTGTTTCAGTTTCTTACCCACCATGGGGAATAAATTTCCCCACACTCTCTGGTACAGACTTATCCATATGGACATGTGTGTGCTCATTCTTCCACCCAATGTAGATGAACAAGAGCATCTTCTGTTTAGAAGCACTGGGAGACCTGTGGTGTGCTCTTTGAAATACTGACAGGGAGTATAGCTGAAGCCAGTGGCATTACTTTCTTACAAAAAGAAGCTTTATCATGGGGGAAAGTTCTGTAACAGAAGAGTTACAGAGTTCTGTAATTTTATAGAAGTGGACAAAGTAGAATCATGCTTAGTTTTTCCCTGAAACATATTTTACACCTCAACCCAATAAGAATGCTGTTTACTGTCCCTTATAAATCTCATACTTGCTTATCTTGTCCCCAAAAGGCAGTAACTGTGATAGCTTGTAAATTAAAATCAAATTTCTTGACCCAGCTGATATCTAGTCTGTTCAATAACTTTAAGGTAGGAAGCAGCTGCACACCTCCTGGGCAGGCAGGTGAAAGAGGAGCTTCAGGCAACAGCAGGAACCACAGATTTGAGGAGAAAATGGGCCTGTGGCAAGGTGCCATGTGGATTGAAATGTTCCAGGTTGGTTATTGAGAGGAGGACTCAGTGGAGCTCTGGGTTGGGATGTGTGAGGTGGGCTCTAGGCCAAAGGACTTACACAGCAGGGTAATCCAAGTTGTGTTTAAGGTTTTCTCCGTCTTCTCTCTCTGGTGAGGCAGTTTATTAGGGTAGTGAATACACAGGATTCCCCTTGCTCAGTCCTCTGCACTTTCCCACTCTGCATCTTCTCATCTCTTCATCTCCCCTCTAAATCCCATAGTTTTTTGCTGACAAAAGAGAAGATACACCTAATGAGATACTTCCTGCCCAAGTCCATCCCTACCTGACATGGAATATCTTCTGCACCTCCTCGCTACCTGGTGCTGTGCTTTGGACTTGGGCACCGACCTTGCTTCTTTGCCTGTCGTTTGTGTGGGGTTGGAGAAAACAGTAAAACTATGCTTAAAAAATGTTAATGGTAAGGAGCACAGTTGTGGAAGAGGAGCATTAGCTGGGAGTTACGGGATAATAGCTTAAAAGGAAGAGGAAAATGAAAATTTGAGATTAACAGCAAGAAATCCCCTGGGTAGTGAAATTTGTCAGTCAGTGCAATAACCTCCTTATTGCTTGGCAAATATAAAATAAGCCTTGACAAAACACCTTAAAGGTCATCCCTCCCCTCCAGCTTTTGTGACTCATGGACCCTGGGGAATTTTTAGCTTCCTTGGCTGGTTACAGGTATTCCTTCAGACATCTCTGGCTCCTGATGATTTGAGCCAGCGGAACACCCTGCAGGTGTTTTCTAACTGCCAGTGGTCCAAAGCACAGACCCACTCTTGTACCTACATTATTGCTGTGGTGCTTCACTGAAGCAAGAAGGTGTCTGTGCCTGTCAGAGCTGAACTGAAATCTGTGTTTCCATGCATCATTTTCCATAGGATATTGTCTCATTTCTCTCTTACGGTTCACAAAATGGATATGTCTCCAGAAGACTATTTTTTGCTGTGTTTCTGTGCAGTACTTGGTACTGTCATGCTGTTTCCTAGTCACTATCTTACTAATACCTGACGGCACAGTCAATTAATTGTAGTAAATAACAGTTGCGAGTTGCCGCTTGCTGAATCGGTGAACATTCAGAACATAATTCCCTTTCAAGCCAACAGTTCTTCCAGAGAGGAGAGATGTTTTTCCATGGTTACTTAAACTAAGTCAGCCAAGAGCCTTGTCTGTTGAGATTCCTCATCTCCCTCCTCAACTGAAGCAACATCCTGGCTTTTTCTTTGAGGGTGGCACATCTGAAAGGCTGAATGGGAGCTCCAGATTAGAGACAGTGTGCTTTTCCGGAAGTAACTGGAGAATATAGCCTTAAATATGCACAAGAAGTGAAGGCTCAGGTGAGGATCAGTCCTTACTGCAAAGAGTTTGCTAGTATAGACAGACTTAAGCATCACTTTAATGGAGAGACTGCTGATTTTAACAAGAGTTGCTCTGCCAGTGAAACTTGCCGCGCTTCCTTGAAACAAATAAGCCGCCCTGGCTCTGATTTTACTGGTGCAATTGTATCTGTGCTAGGTGCTTTGCTAGTCAAAAGGTCGTAGCAAATTGCTTCCATGCCACATCTTATTCTAACAAGAGCTGCTCAGCAGAGCCATGCCTAAACACTAGGAAACTGGGAGATGGAAAATGCAGAAGTGCTGCAAAAAGACCAGAAACTATAACAAACGGTTACTATATTAAGCAGAGCCATTTTTCTGTGACTTGTACTGTGAACTTGTTTCTATTTCTGATGATCTGAAAACTGGGGCAGATGCCAATTTGGGGAAAATTGATCTAGTTCCACTGAAAAGAGGATGCTGGGGTTTTTATTAGGAAGGGACCTGGCACTGAACATATTTTCAAAACATCTTTAATTGAACCACTGCACTCAAATGAATATTCAGAGAGAGAGCTGGGTGCCTTTAGCACAGTCCCTGGGGAGAGTCACTGTGCGTTCTCACAGATAAGAAAACCTCAGGAAATTCGATGTTTCTATTAGACTCCTAGTACTTCAGGGGAAAAAAATTGTTCAAAGGCAGAGAAAATACCTGGAGAATGTAACTAGAGGAAAACTGCCACAAAACTTCTGAGAAGACCTCATCAGCTCTATGTTGTTGCTTCTGATAGTATATTATGAAACAGTTCAAGCCAGAAAAGCTTTTAAGCGTTGATGGATTTTAGTCTCCTAGGCTATTTATTTTATGTTACTTTTTTACTTTTTTTGGAAAATCCAGGCCTTTTCCAAAGCAGATTCCAAATAGCAAAGTATTACTTAACCCTTTCTAGTTTCCTAGTGCTAGTCCCTGAATTCAGGTTTTGCCTCTGTTAAGAAAAAAAAGTGGGGGGGGAAAGAGAGAGAGGTAAAGCCTTTTTCTAAATCCTTGATTTATTTAAGCTGAAATTTCTTGCTACCACACCAACAGTTTTATTAGTCCTCAAGTGTGGATCCTGTGAGTCTTCCATGTGCACAGCCTGAAACCAGAGCAGCTCTCCTCTGTGGTGAACCTAGGAAGTGCTCTGCTGGGGAGGACTGGGAATTTACCTTTTAGAAGCTTGTAGAGCATGTTATGCTCTCTTACCATCAACAGCTTTTCCTCCAAATTAGCCTTAGCATCATTGCAAAAGCATTTATTAAGGAATCTCTCAGGGGTTTATATCCCATTTACATCATTGCATTTATTATATTCACACCATTACATATAGCATATGTGGTATGTGTATATAGAAATATACAACTTTAATTCTGAGGATTTTATTCTATTTTCATCTCCAGTTTCAGAATGTTTTGAATGGACACATGTATCGAGTAACTTGGACCTGGAATAAAATGCAAAATGTTTCAGTTTCCAGATATCAATTTAAAGAAAATCTGCTATTCCATCCTGAAAGAAAGGTGGCCATTTTTATTCAATTTTCAAGCAAAAAAGCCAACAACCTGGTATTCTTGTTTACCACATTGGCTCTCGTAGAACACAACCTAACCTCAATTTCCAGTTGTTCCCATCTCTGCTGACACAGTCAGTGAAAACCAGAAAGTAAACAAGACATGACAGTGCTCCTGGCTCTGAGTGGGAGAGGACCTGGAGGGAGGTTGGCCTGCTCCACATTCGTGTCAGTGCCCACTGGCAATAACGATGCTATTTATACTCCATGCTCTGAATGAGCGTTCTGACAGCTCTCCTCTCAAGAGCTGCTGGGCAAAGTCATTGGGGTGGTCCCAGGCTGGCTTCCTGTGGTTACCACCCCAGCTGGGCTAGCCAAAATCAGGTCTAGTTTTGGAGAAAGGTATGTTCCAGTGGCCTCGGTTACATTCATTTCTGTTACATCTTCAGATGAAAGCAGTTATCTTGCAGATATCTCTGCCGTGTGGGTTGTCATGGCTGTCTTTTTGCTTCTTACATTACTCATCAGCAGCAATATTTTCCTCATAGGAGAAATGTTGTGTGCTGGAATATTCAGAGTGCTTGAGACCTTTGTTTTAGAGGCACTATTTAATCATCATAATATACAAAAGGATTAAATCAAAGCATTACCCAAACTTATGGTTGAGTTGATTGACTTTCGCACTCATATCTCTTCTGTACCCTTCACACCCAGGCTGTGTGTGTCTGGACCAGGGATGGATGAAAAGGACATGCTTATTGGATGCTAGCAAGGTTGTGCTCAGTGCCTGTTAAAATCAACTGTGACAGGGAAGACGTTAATAATACGGGCTGAGTTCATCGTTTTAATTGAGATTTACAGAGTCTCCCGCATCCATGTAGAGTCCCAACAGGCAGAATTCAGTTGGTGGAACTGCAAATCAGCTAGGATCACTGAGCTGACAGTCTCCATCAGCAATGTCCCATCATCCTTGGGAATTTGTTTAAAAGACAGTATAGCCAGCAGAACTGTACCTTTGGAGCACCATGTGGTGCAAAGCTGGGTGCGTGCCATGTATTCAGTCCCTGGTCGACTTGGTCTCCTCTCTGAGCACCAGCAAGCCTTCTGCCTGGAGTGTAGGACTCTGGTAGCCCAAGAGGGTAGATCGGCAGTATTTTTTTCCATCCTTTTTCAAGTTGATGTATTTCACCCCAACATAGATGATAGTGCCTGGATTTTCCAGACCCTGTTACTCTGACCAGCAGTTCAGTGTGGAGAGCTGTGGAAGAGATGCTCTGTACAGAGCAGGGTCCCGATGGAGCAAGCCTTCAGGGAGACCATGGCAGCTGCCTTTCAGCAATGGAAGGCTTTTTTGTATACTGTCACAAACACTTCTGGTTTTTGTGCTCAGTGTTGATTTTCCATAACCATAGTTTTTCAAATCCAGCCCTGCTTCTTCCCATCAGTGGCTTAAGCTCTGCTGATTCACTGACTTCTCTCATATCACATTTGCACAGCACTTTGCTGATAGTTCCTCGTTCTCTTCCTCCTTGCCTTGACAACTCATATAAGTCTCCCAGTTAAGAGTATGAATTATTTGCTACCTCATTCTTGATTTTCAGATAGCAATCAAGAGTAGCTGAATAACTGCCTAGGAAAACCCAAAAATGTAAAAAATAAGTGTAGTTATACATGGGTAACTAACTTCAACAGTGACCTTAATAGAGCTTGAGAAATAATGATGAGAGCTCTGCTTGAGGAGTTCACAGCTTGTGGGATAATCTGTTGTCAGAGCCACTGGATCATTTTTTATTTGATTCTCCTAAAAATTTGTCTTTTCTAAGAAATATTTTAATTAAATGTGAAACAAAAGTAAGTGAAATTCTGTAACACAGTTATTAATCACAGGAGTTAAGCTATTTTCCCCTTTGTATAAGAAAATATCTTTCAAGCCTAAGCAAAAAACTGTTCTCCTACTTAGATCACAGTAGTTAAATGCATATTATACCTTGCTGATATTGCAGGAGACTTCAAAATAGAAATGCCTAGGTGTAAACCCAGTGTGAGGCTCTCCTCTTACCTCAAATTTGCAGGACAGCTTAGTAATAGTATTTTTGTCTAGTTTTTGAATTGGGTATTGTGCTTTAAAATTATCTAGACTTTTCTTTTAAATTTATTTTTTTCCCTTGGAATTTTATAAATTAAAATTAAAACTAGTTAAACTTGTTCTCCCACTCACTCATTTTCCAGATTCTTAAAAAAAAAAAAATCACTTCCATTTGAAGCCTTATGGAAAGAGAGAGAAGATTTTTGGGTGGGAGTGAGAATGGAAGGATTGGGAGATATAAAGCCACAGTTGGCAATCCTGCTTTCTCACATTTTATAAGACAGTAAAATCTGCATATGGCAGATGCTCTTTTTATAAGGAGAAAGAAACCTCTTGTAATTTAAGTCAGGATCTCTGGGACTCTGCTGGGTGTGTTTTTAGAAAATTTTCTGGAAAGCATCTTTAAGTTTTGAAAGCAAGCAAGTTGCTTGGCAGGTTTTTAGAGTGGGGAATTAAATATAAAAATCAGAATGCTGTATTAAACAGTATCATGTAGTAAATGCAGTATTGTTTGCAGGTGCTGGCTCTTGAACTGGCTAAGGGATGCTAAGGTGTTTCTTTTCAGCATGCTGCCAGGCCCCATCCTCCAGGAAGAACTATGATTAGTCTGTTATGACCTCGGAAGACCAATTTTTCAGTGTTTTCTGGCATCACTTACTGTATCTGATTAAATTCCCAGAGATGGCGTGTATTCAGACAAGTGCAGGGTTAGCTGTCCAGTTCCAGTCCATGGTAGTGGGAAGATTGATGCTCTGGCACTACTGAGCTCTGGGAAAAGACAACACTGCTTAGAAACCCCAAAAGAGACTTCAGAGCTGCTCTTGCGGGGTTGTGTACACCAGGGGTGGAAGGACAACATGACCTTTGGCCCTCCTGATTAATATTGCCAGAGAACCTCCCTGTTGCATGTCAGATAAAGGATGAAGCAAAGTAGAGCATTATGGGACACAGAAAAGCCTACCTTCACCTTTTAATCTGTTTGAGTTTGCAATCAGAATAATGGATGAGAAGAAGTAATTTGGATGGGGCAGCATAAAGCAGAGCAGGCTCTGGATAAATCTTCTCACTGATAATATGGAAAGGCATTTCAATATTTGGATGAAGCCTGGCTGCATGGGATGAGAGAACAGTGCTAATGATGCTGAAACAGTGGTCCTGAAGGGCAAAGTTAATCCTGGTCTTGTGAAGGATGACCAATACATGCAGTGTTGGTAGGGAAAAGGAAAGTCTGCTTTGTCCTTGTCATTTTTAAGTTGATGATGAGTCGTGTAAGCCCTTTTGAGGGGTGAGCTGAGAGCCAGGGTATTGTTAGGGGAACTGGTTGTGGTAGAAAGGTAATTTTTTGTTTGTATCTAGGTGGATCATAGTTATTAGACACATAAGAGAAACTTAGGTCATACGAAAAGGTCATAATAATATAAATGGAGGCAAAAGATTGGAGTGGCAGATTTGGGATGTGATAGACTCTGCTGAAGAGTTCCTAAGGAGAGTCAGGAGGAAGTGGAAGCATGCAGACCATGGTGGGGAGCAAGATGCCAAGGAGGAAGGATGTTCACTGCTCAAACAACAGCCAATTAAGAGACTGGACATCTGAGGTTTAGTGAGTATCAATGCTGGAGACAGCTCTGGAGAGGCCATGTTAGGACCTCAGCACCTAAGGACAGCATTAGAAATGCTTCAGCAAATAGCACGTTTGGTGAATTTGATGAATTGAAATCAGCAACCAGAGAGGTATAGGGTAGGATAGTATAATTCTTTTTATTTAGAGAGAAATATTAATGTGTCAGAATTTGTTCTTGTTCTGCCTAAAGAAAGAAGTCAAAATGTCATCATTTCAAGGAACGAGACAAAATCCCTCCCCTTTGCAATCAGAGATACTAAAGCCAAAATAAAACAAAAAAACTTATAAAACTGAGAAGTGTTCTGAAAAGAAATTATTTGTTGTCCAGACTTTTGAAATGTCACTTTTTGTTTCAATATTCCTCAACAGAATTATTGAGAATATTTTAAATAAGTGGGGTTTGAGGGGAATGTTACTTTGACACAGTCCTCCTCCCAAAAAAAAGATGGCAACTGAAATGAGGTGCTTTTTTTCCCTTGAAAAAGTTCTTAGTCCTGCAGACATTAAAAACAGTGTTTTGCTTGAGGATATTAGAATGTTCGTATTCTGGGAAGGAAATACTGCCAAAGACCTGAATAAAAAACACAAGACTGAGGAATAAAGCCAAGAGGATGTGGGTAGTGCAGGTGGGAAATGGAGAGAAAGTTGTGAAAAATGGCTTTGTGGTGAGAGGAAAAAAGAAAGTGGAGCTTACAGCTGCCGACAATCTTGTCATCATTTGCTTTGCAGAAGTCAGCTGGAGCTGCAGGGAGCAGAGGGCTGGTGGAGCACATTGCACCTCCCAAAGGCACGTGGCAGTGGGTGCGGACGGCAGCAGGCAGGGCCGGGGGAGGCAGCCTCCGCCTCGCTTTGCACCATTATGCTTCCGTGGAGGCAGTCGGAAGCCCAGCTTAGCAAGAGGGGCATGTGAATTACTTGGTGACTTCACAGGTAACTGGCTGTCACAGCAATCTACCTTACTGCTGCTCTGGAGGCAGCAAATGCAGAGGAGGCTGCAGACCTTCCTTTAGCCAAACCTGAAATGTGGTCTGAATTGCTCTGGGTTGTCACTTGGTCAGGGAAAGTATCAGCTGGGATCCAGCTGCCTCTTATGTCAGTGGTGTGAGCGACCCTTGGACCTCAGTCAGGCTATTTCACCTTTTGGTATTTATAACCAGAGCCCTCTGCGGATTTTAGGAACGCACATTTCCACCAGCTCCATCTCTCTTCTGCTCCACACTGATCCAGCCAGGCAGTGCACAAGTGTGAGATTATGCCCGCTCCAATACCCGCGCAGTAACTCTGGGGAACCAAGTGACTTAAGCCTAAAGCATTTTTACTGTATTTCACTGCAAATTTCATTTCTTTATGATCGTCAGTTACTGATTCTTTTTGTCAGCCTGTCTATTCTAAATAGCAGCTCAAAGCCTTTTACACTGGCTAAGGAAGTAATGATTTTCTCTGTAAAGAATCCTGTGGTTTCCTACAGCAGGAACTTTATCAGAATAAAATCAGAAGCAGTTAATGGTGGCTGCAGGATTTGTAACAAGCATGTGAGCCAGGAATGAAAGCAGCATCGGGTGTTTTTCCTTCTTTAGATTAGTTTTTTTCCTGGTTCAGTGGATTCTTTTTTAAAATTTTGGATTTTGGATTTTCAATATGTAGCCTTAGTCTGAAAAGAATTAATTTCCTTTTAGAATTATTCTAAACCGGAAAGTCTCTAAGCGCATTTGCAGTATTTCTGTGTGGCACTGGTATTTTTGCCTGGCAGGACTCCCTCCACCTGAGGTGAAATCTTACAGCCCCTACGCATTTCACACAGTACCTTATGGAAGGAAGAAGACATTTTAAATTGAAAGGTGAACTCTTGCATGGTTGCTGCAAAAGCCTCACCTTGCGGCCAAAATCCTGCTCAGACGGAGGGATACTGAGAGGCAGGAGAAGGGCTCTGCCCAGCCATTGCTTCTCTGCCCTGTCTGGTCTTGGAGCAGACCCCTACAGACCCAGTTCTGCTGCTCTGGATGGCCTAGGATGGAGAACTCCTGTTTTCCATGAGTCTGCAAGAGTCTTGGTTCTTAAATTTTTCTTAGTTCCTTTCTTCCTTTCCTGCAGTGATAAAGGGAAACTTCCAGCAACTGCATGTGGTGCCTACTAAGAAGAGGAATTCTGCCCTGTTGAGACACATTGATACTGTGAAATAGTTGGGTCATTTTTTGTAACTTTTCTTTCTGCTGCTCTCTTCCAGGTGCACACGTTCAGAGGCCCACACTGGTGTGAATACTGTGCCAACTTCATGTGGGGCCTCATTGCTCAGGGAGTAAAATGTGCAGGTAACAGTTGTTCAGTCTTCTTTTCCTAAGACAATCCTGGTGTTGTAGCTATGTAACATGTTGCCTTCTCCACCATAACACCATGGGGCAGGGTTCCAATCAGGCCCCTGTTAAATGGAAGAAGGAAGTGTATCCACTCTGCTGCTGATGTTTTCAGGTATCTGTTTCAGTAACTCACTGGAGTTACACAAAGCACTTCTCAAGGACTCATGGAGAGGAAACAGTAATCATCATTAAGGGTTTTTTTTTTTCCCCTACCCTTTTAGAATGGAGGATGAAAAAGATAGATGCATAATTAGTTTTATTCCTTTTATACTATTCTGTGTATTGGTAGGTGTGAGAAAGTCGCTGAGGATCTTAATGTGCAAGGTGGGCATCAGCAAATTTCATGTTACTGCTCTGAAATAGATATTCAGGTTAATTTTATATGTAAACCAGTAGACTCCCACCATGCCACAGACCCTAAGTCATGTGTCCTACTTGCAAACTGAAAAGAAGGTAAGAAAAGGGGTGATGAATAAGGGATGCCTACTGAAATGTTACATAAGCACTCAGGTGCTGGTAGAAATCTAGTACACGCATGGGTGTCACTGTGAGCGTTTCTGTGATAAAACCTCTCTGAAGGAGAACAGTTTACAATGTTATTGATAAGATTCTTCTGAAAAGAAAGGACAGTCAGCTTTTTTGAAAGGCAAAAAAAAAAGGATCAAAGTGGTCAAAATAGTTTACTGTATTTGAAAAGTATTTTATGATATTCTAGCAAGGAACCATATTTATAAAAATGGTGCAAAGAGATGTTGATGTATGAAGACCTGCATACGTTGCCCTGGAAACTGAATTTTCAAGCTAATTTAAGAAAATCTGCTCTGTCTAAGGCTTTCTGAAGTCTTGTCTCAAGCAAATAAGAAGACTTTTTATCACAGAACTGTGAAATAATGTAAAATTTAAAATAATTTCTAGCCAAGTAGGATTGGAATATTTTTAAATTCTTCACACGTAATTATTTGAATGCAACATTTTGTTGTTATCAGTAACCTCTGCACTGTCCAGGATGGATTAGAGAGTGCAGCTCTGTTTTAAGACATGATTATGTAAAAATGGCATTTCCTTTCTCAGTATTTTCCCTCTACTAAGAATATGGGGTTGCAGCCACATCCTTCACTTGTGAATGAAGATTGTACTTTTTACTGCTGTTGATTTTACACAGGGTGTACAATGCTAGGAGAGAAAGAAGAAGCTTAATTTTGGTTTTGAGCTGTTATCTCATTAGTCATTTTTTGATGATGCTTGAGTCAGTAAGTGTGCCGTCTTCCTTCCTTCCTTGCCTCAGATTCCTCAGTTAGGGTATTTAGGAGAGATATTTTTCAGATCAGCGTTTCGTAACTTTGATCCACAAAAACAATAAAAACAAACAGTATGAAGACTTGCAATGCTGCATGTCACTGTAAAATTAATACTATTGCATTTACAATTAAACCCAAAGATTTTGTACTGCCTTTTTTTTTTTTAATGAAGTAGAGCTGATTTTCTAGATTTATGCAGATTTTCTAAATTGTAGATTTGGAAAAGCTTCCGAAGTCTGGTTTTCTTTTCTTCTTATGAGAATGGTAATAAGTACTGCACGTGTCCTTTTTCCTCCTTGCAGCGTAGAGGAACATATGTGTATTAGGTGACTTCATAGGTTCAGAAACTATAATTAGGGTTTTCTGTCTTGTGTGAGGTTTCATGTTG
Source organism: Manacus candei (assembly GCF_025592945.1). NCBI lineage: Eukaryota > Metazoa > Chordata > Aves > Passeriformes > Pipridae > Manacus > Manacus candei. Next base: position 13,574,862 of record NW_026138071.1, on the reverse strand, counting down.
CTGTTGGTAGCTCCCAGTAATTTCTGTGATCGTATTTATATTTTTAAATCCCATGTCGTACAACCACACTTTCTTGCTGGAGTGACAGCAAGGTATTGGGGCAGGAGGATGCTGAGGTTTATTGAGCCATGCTCAAGGTCGTGGGCACAGCTGGACAAGCTGCTGATGTGCAGCACCATGAGCTGGGGTGTGAGAAGGACCCATGGGGTAGTGAGGCTGCCAAGCAGTGCTCCTTCAGCCCAGAAGGTCTGGTTGCTGCAGTGTGTCCTGCCTGGCTCGCTTGTGGTTGAGGAGCAGAAGAGTCAGGCTTTCCCAAGGGCATGGGTTGCAGCTGACCCACCTGGCTTGTCCTCCCCTCACCACAAGGCTGGCTTTGAGCCACTGGCCATCCTCAACGATAGCTTCCCAAGGGCTTCCCAGAGGATTTTATTCTCATAGGTTTCATACAAATCAGCATCTCGGCAGAGGAGAGGAACCCTGGGCAGAGCCCTGTGGAGGTGGAGATGGCAGGACAGGATCAGCAGTTCCCTGCTCTGCCTTGTCTGTGTCTCACTCCCAGGAGTGTCTGCCCATTCCTGCCAGCTGAGGCTGTGCAGGGCAGCCGAGCCAGAAGCTGTGCAGACCTGGGCGTTTCAGAGGAACGTCGGAGGTACACAGACATATAGTGAGGGCCTGTGTAACCAGTGTTAACATGCTAGTGTGGAAGAGCTCAGGCTTGAGTGTTGTGAGTTTGGCTGAGTTTATGTGGTCTTACAGCGCTTTAAAAAAAAAAAAAAAGGTAATTATTTTGCTTCTGAACTGAGCTATTTTAATATGGAGACAATGAGGCACGGTAAACTAGGAGCCACATGAGGCCATTGCTTTTCAGAGTGGAGTTGTACTCCAAAAAAATTACAGCTTTTAGCAGGACACAGCCTACTTACATTCAAATGGGGTTCAATGCCACTCCAGGGAAATCCACAAAATCTGTTTGATGGTCTGTACAATCATTTTATTGGAAATACCTGTGAGCAAAACTGTATGGATCATAGGAAGTTTTATGCTTTTTAAAGCATCTACTTTTTATAGCAAACAGTTGCACATCTCAAAAGGATTCTGTTGTGCAGAAGTGGTAAGTTTAACAAATAGAAATGAATTACTGCATGGACTACTCTCGACCATTTTAAATCCTATTCTCTGCAGAAGCACAAAAACATGCAAGAAGATAAGTGTGAGACAGTCCAAGACTGGATAATAAAGACAAATGTTACCCATTTCAGAAAGGAGGAGGAACTGGAAAAAACAGAGCTTATTTCTAATGGCTGATAGTTTATGTTACACAAACTAAGCCAATCCTTTGAAAAATAATAAACCAGAACTAAATATTCATAACAGTACACATGCCATAGCAACCAGAAGGATGCCTTAGCAACTTCAACTTGATTCATGCTTTGTTCCAGTCCAGTCCAGCATAGCTGAATGTGTCCCTCTCTGTCTTTTGGCAGAGCGTGTTCAGTATCTTGTCAGGTTCAGTCCTGTATGATTAACCCCTGGAAGGTGGATTCTCCCTAGCTTATCCTTGTTCAAGATTTATGGCAGACAAAGGAGGAGGACCGCATCTTTTACTTCCATAAAAATGAGGTGTAAACATAGGCAGCACGTTGGACAGCTGGTGGATGATTATTAGTTGAAGTAAGAAGTTGGCTGCTATCTGGACTACAAGAGTTTGGGGATTAATACAAGCCACCAAACATGGGAAGAACTTCATTGTCTTCCAAAATTAAGACTTGGGGTGATGTCCAGGATCTGGATCTTGTAGGACATTAATTGGTGGACATAATATGTGGTCTGACTTCTGCTGAAGATATATCTAGCAGAAGAGGAATAGTTTCTTTTTCCTTAGATGTTATTCTCTCAAATTTGATCTTTATTTCATCAACTTCTTTAAAGACAGATTTGCTTCCTTAGAGTGAATCCTTAAAATAAGCATCTGCCCTACTGCCTGAGGGTCATACTTCCAACTTTTGCATCCAAGCCACAAGCCCTTAAAAATTTTGTGATATGAAGGCTCATCTTTATGCAAGGAACCTGCCTTTTCTGATGGCATGCTCCATCTCTAGTGTGCTTTTCTTCAGGCTTCTACCATAAGTAGAAATTACTGAAGAAGTATTTGAAATTATAATGCCACCACCTTGTGTGAACATTGAAGCTCAGTAGAAGCTAGTGAAGGCATAAGAGTTTTCCCCAGCTCAAAATTGAGTGCATGAACTTAGAAAAACATATTCTTAATTACATTTCTTCCATGTAAGGCTCCCCCATCCTCATGGGGCTCATCCTGTTGCCCAAAATGTGTTCAGAAGAGAAACTATTAACAATATTCAAAGAAAATTTGCAGATGTGCACTGAGGAGTTCATTCTGTGAATGATACGAGCATGTAACACCTGGTAACATTGACAAGAGAATGACGTGTGTTCTCAGAGACTAGAGCATTAATGGTGCTCCATTAGTGTACTGCCCAAGAGGACTGGTAGACAAGTAGATTAGTAGATTTATTAAGCTGCTGCATGTGTCCAGCTCATCAGACCTCTCTAAGTCCTTGCTCTGTACCCTTTTGATTGTTGTCTTTAATGAATAAGCAATTTAATCAAAAGGTTTCTTTGAAACAGGCTGGTTACAAAGCATTAATTAGCTTATCTTAAAAATAATTTTATTTAAATCTATTTCACTGGATGCCTTTGATAGTGTTTTGGGCTACTCCTTGTAACACCTGGCAGCACAACCCTCTGAGATGTACAGGAAGCACCATTTCTGCTGCCTTTATAGATTTGCTCCAAACCATCTCAGCTTGCCACCCATGCACCACTTGCCTATCTTTTGCTTTCCTTGGAGCAAGTAACTTCTCACTGGAGAACTGATAGAGATAAACTTGCAGCAGAACTATCAAAGTGCAGGCAAGCAGCTGCCACTAGCTGAGCCCAAGCAATATTGCTGCCAGCCCTGAGCACAGTAAGCCCTGTGGTTCATTTTCAGAATTTTTAAAGTACAGTCTCAAAGTGGGATTGTTTTGTGAATGACTGCTTAAGTGTTTAATTTCCCCATTTCATCCATTTCCTTCTCCAGCAGTTGAAAGATGTACAACTGCCCCATTTCCTTTGCTATTTTGTTTTGCCTTGCTATGAAATCTTTTGTGTTGGACAGCCCTGTGCTCCTCCCCTGGTGTGTAAGGATGAAGGAGAGCACAAAGGAGCCTGTGCATCCCAAGGCATTAGTTTTGTAGGCAGAATGCTCACGCTTTTAGTTCCTGGAAGACTGGCTGACAATCTTGTGACTTAAGTCAGCAAAGGGAAATGCAGAGTGGGCTCATCATGTTGCCCACTCTCAAGGTATTTTGGATGATAGTCATGAAAAGCTCCCGTTCTGCCCACACTTGTGCCTTAAAAACACATCCATGGTCCTTCTGAGATGTGCACCCAGAATCTGCTGGTTGTAGAACGCAGGGCACAGACAGTCAGCCCAATATAGGCCAAAAGAGCAAAGCAATGCCACAGGGGTCAGGGCTGTGGGAAGGGTACTGTTTGAAGACCAGTCCCTGCCCACCCCCAGCAGGTGGTGATGCTGTTGGAGATGTGACTGCCTGACAGGCTGTTCCACCAGCTCGGGATCTGGTGGTGTTCCTGTGAGGAATGAGTTCCAGAATTTAAAATGCTAATCAGACAGAGCCATTCCCATGGGGAAGCTCTTCTGGAGCTATATATTCTTGAAACTGTAAGTCCTAAAAGCAACTTTATCTTCAAGCCCACGCAGACCTGGAAACTTTGAGCAAGCCAGCAGCCCACTGCCACCAAACGTGTCCAGCTTGTGGAAGCACAGATATTATGTATTATTTTGATTTGAGATAAGGGGGAATTGGCTGGTTTGATGGGCTTTTTTTCATTTTTCATAAGCTCTGATTTTTCTGTAGTTTTAGGTAATTTTGTTGCCAAGTAACTAGCTCCCTTCTAGAAATTCCATTCTTAGAATGATGTGCCCTGTAGTGCATGATATAGTGGTGTGGATGAAAGCAGGTTTTAGGGAGCAATTTTTGCCGTGGGGCTGCTTAATGAAGTGGCTTAAGACTGGTGGGACCAAGGTTGCTTCCAGATGTGCACCACACATTAACAAATAACACATATTTGAGGCAGTGTGGCAGCTCTAGTGTGGCCACCCAGGTTGCAACAGCTTTGCCAAGGAGGAGGAAGAGGGCAGACCTTCACAGCACCCTGCTGCATTCTGCTTGGAAGCACAAAGTGCAGCATGTGGGGCCAGGGGTTGCTGCAATCACTTACTTGTTTGAATACTCTGCATCCCACAAAAACATTGCTTACTCTGCTACAGAAAAGAACCTTAAATTATTAAAGAAAAGCTGCTAGCTCATGAGTGATGTATGAGAGCAAATTCATTTCTAACCTGTTCACCCTTGCAAAAGTAACGATGCCAATACTCTGTGCTTGTGTACAGCCCATCATCTTCAGCTCACCAAATGTAAGGGTGTTACCCTGTCTGGTGGGTGCTGCAGTGGACCAGCCCAAGGCAAGACAAGATGCCAGCACCCCAGCTCCATGTTTCCCACTCTTCTACACTTACCATAAACCTCTGAAGAGTCTTTTGGAACTTTTTGTGGGTGATGTAAATCTACCTTTTAGCTCTTAAAGCTGTTCTTCAGCTGTGATAGAATGCATCGATTTTCTTTGGGATAATTCAGAAATGTAATTAGAGTGATGTATGTAGCGTAAGGTATCATTCCAATGGAGCTTGATCAGCAGCCATGTTAGCCAGTAAATCATAAACCAAAGGAAATCTAAAACTGATGGAAGTCAAATCAAACAGTACAACAAAAGGTGACAGCTAGGTATATTTTAGTCTCTGCAAATATTTATATTGTGTGCTCATGGGGCAGTATTAACGTACATATATCTTTTGGCTCTGCTCAGGCATTAATATGAACGTGTTATTTGTTCTTTCAGCCCAGTGGACTAATATCAGTATTAGCTGTTTCTAAAACATTACCAAACCTTTTCCTAGGCATCATAGGAAACTATTGTTAGACTGGTTGTAAATTTAGTACCTCTCCTAGAAGTAATGTCACAGCCCACCTGAACTCCTAGATCAATATGCTGTTAAAGCCAGGGCAGCTTAGCACAGACTTCTAAACCTGTCATCTAAAATTACTTTCTCCCTACCCCTCTTAAATTTCCAAACTTCCTATAAGCTCTTGAGTTTATGACTGCACTGGGTTTGATCACATGTGGTGTATTTGAAAGTTGGCCACAGTATCATAGCACTGTAAAAAAGCAATAGTAAGAGTGACTTACAATTCCAGTTCTGAGAAATTATCTCTGTATGAGGTGAAATTCTAATTAACCAAAGAAGTTTTACTATTGACCTGCAAGGGCTCATGACTGCATCTTTTACATCTGTCCTATATTATTATAGCAGATGTATATATATCAGCAGATACAATGCTTTAGGGGGATTTTTCTGTAGCTCCTCACCAAGTTATATACCCAGCCAGCTCTTAAGTGCTGATGAACTTCTGTAAGAAATGGATAAGGTTCATGGTTACTTCAGATCCGGAGTAAAGCTGCTACACCAATTCAACTATTCTGGATTTGTTTTGACATAATGAAAAGTAAATAGACCCTCAGTTGGAAATTAAATTAATCCTTTTGGTCTTAATGAACTCAGCCAAATCATGAAGCTCATGTGTAAACAAGACATCACCATGCAGCAGCACGCAGAGGAATTCAGAACTTGGCTTTCTTGTTCCTTCCTAGTTGGTTCTAAAATAATGGGGTTTGAAGCTTTCAATGCATCTGCAATGAGAACAGAGGACATTTTTTATCTAATAATATTCAATTTGCAGGATAATTCCTGTCTTTTAGTACTAAGAAGTAAGCAGAGTATAATTAAGTACAAAACTAGCAAATTCCCAGTGCTCTGTGGAGGGTAGGACTGACCTCCTGCCATAGCTTTCTACCTTGCTGGAGTTAGCAAGACATTATGCTTAGTTATCAACTGAAGCAGGGACTAGTGACCAAGACATGGATGTTTTGCCTTTCATGAAGTATTGTTAGTTGGGGATAGAGGCCCACTTTGTAGGAAGCACAGTATTGGTGAGTTTCAGCTGCTTTATTGGGAAAAATACAATTTTTCTTATGCAAATTCACTGAAATTTCATAGAAGTATTTACTGATGGGGAATTGCTAAAGTAAGATGGTTTCCTACGCTTACATAAGAGGCAAAAAGCCTTGGTTATTAGAAGGACACCACATAGCCCAATAATATTGAACATAATGCTCACACGTTTTCTAAACATTAAGTATCTGAAATATTTCTAGGTTTTAAATGTTTCTCAGGAGTGTTGGGAAGCCCTTAAGCAATGGGGTGGTACAGAAAATCTAATCAAATGCAAAGGAGGAATAAAAGAGAGAGGAGAAAAGTTGACTTCTGCATTTGTAATTATTATTCTGGTATTAATGAGGTCAGATCAAAAGCCCATCTGAATCTATGGGATTAGCAATAACACAATTATTGTCAGAAGCAAGGTTTTCACACTGAAAACATTTCTGTAAGTTAGAGATTTTAATGAATCGAAATTTTCTTGTATATAAATATAATTAGGATCATCTCAGTCAAGGCCATAATTGGTTTAAGTCAAGTGTAAGATACTTGGGAGTATGATTTGATTTTTTCTCTTTTTTTTGTATATTTTATTCTTAATTATCCTTGGATTCCCAGAAACATAACTCTGAGCTATATTGCTGTCTGTGTGAAGCAGCTAATTTGCACGCACAGAACCGTTCATGAGTCCTCATGAGTGTGGTGCTGCCATTCCAGTCTTGTAGACATCATTTTTGCCAGACATGCTAGAGAAGTTCATGCATTTTGGAAAAGGTGCTTTTTGCAGCAATTTTAGGAATTCTGTGTACAATAATTATATTTGCATTTGTAAATACTGTTACTGAAAAGTTACAGTTTCAAAGTAAAGGAAGTCAAGAATTAAGATTTCCTATGTGGTCTCAGATTGCTTCCCTTGTGTGTGTGTTAAGATGTTGCCTCTAATTATTTGACTACTCATTATTTTACTCCACAACTTCATCTATGTTTTGAAAGCAGACTGCTTTAATAACACTTATTCAGTATTTTGTCTTCTTATTTTTAAAAGTGCTGGTCTTACTAATGACGGAGGATTCAAACCTTACACCAAAGATGAGTAATTTTTCCTCCACATTTCAGCAAATATTTAACGAATTTGTTTCTACAAGACCCAGAGGAGACAAGAACAGCTTCTCCTTGCCATGTTACAGCTGAAGTAGTGACACACTAAAGGGCTCAGGTCACAAGTTTCCAGTGAATGTGGGTTCCCTATTTAAACCACAGAGGGACTTGGTTTTTCAAAGTTCAGGCAAAATGTAGCAGAGGGCATAGATATTTAAAGTGCAGGTGGAGCTCCCCTTGCCTGCGCTGGCTGGGGTGCTCAGAGTTTCATTCCATGCCCAAGAACCATAGGTAGGGAGATGCTGGGCATGTACATGTTCACACACCTTCCAGTTTGGGGTCTTGGAGTGCTTGATTAAATGTGGGATTTAAATAAGTGCTTGGGTGAAAGCAAGACTGTTACTGTTTTTGCTCTGTCACCAGTGAGATGACTTAGCAAACACTGAAGGAACCCGAGTGCCCAAACTGCACTTCTCCACGCCTGGAGGGGCAGCAGTGGAGCCTGCCCCTGCCCAGGGCTCCCAGGCAGCCCACTGGGATGTGTTGCAGCTGAAGTGAGCCCAGAATAGGGCTTTGGGTCAGGGCAAGCCACCAAGGCTGCCCAGGGTGGGCCCCAAGGTACCCCCAGGAGTAACAGCATTTTGGGTTGTATGGTTTTGCCCACAGAGGCAGTCACAGCACAGAATTACAACCAGGAGGGAAATTCAGTGTTCTCAGTTCCCTACGTGTGCATTACCTGCTCCTCACAAGGAAGGGAGTTGCTCCTGCACAGAAATACCTAAAGAGAATTCTAATCAGCCATTTCATCTGGATCAGGATCTGTGCAAGTTTTGACTGATTGAAGGTGACACACTGAACTTTAATTGCAACCAGAGGTTCCTAAGTGACAAATCTTGTTGCTTTACAGGCCTTTTAAGTAAACAAAGTGCTTTTAGCAGCAGGCTGCAGCAGACTTAGTGGAAATTAAACTTAGCCATGAATTCTAGGATTTACTGTGTTGGAAAAAACGAAGTCAAATAATCTGGAGCTTTAATGAAAATACAAATACTGGCAAAATCAACAGGAATGAAATACGAACAGAATCTCAATAGATACCCAGTACTGCAGTGGGAGAAGAAAGTACAGATTCTCATCAAGGCATTGATCCTTCAAGCTCCTACATCCCTTAATCCTGCAGAAATCCAGGGCTCTCCAGATGGCAGTGCAGTGAGGTACAGAAATGCTTGCAGCACTGGAGTCCCGGTGTATATGGAGTGCCCAGCAGAGCATGCCAACCACCCTGACTGCGATGTGCTGCCATTCTTGCCAGGTGTTGTTTCCTCACAAGCACCTGTGAGTCTGCATTGCAGAAGAGGAGAGATGGCAGCGAAAACAGTCACACAGGGCCAGTGCCTCAGGTCTGCTGCCTCATGGTGCTGATCGCAGTGTGGGCTTAGCTTCAGGGGTGCTGTATTGCTCTTCCCATCTTCACAGTATAATTGGTGGTGTTTTCCTAGATTTTTCCTTCCCAAACCCTGAACATTATATTCTCGGTGGGTTTTAGGCAGAAAAATATTTTCCTATACCCTGATCTCAATTAAGTTTCACTTAAACTAATTCTCATTCTCCATGTTTACAATAAAGCTGTGGAGTTATTTCTTTGTTTGTTTGTTTTTTAATTATTCCTAAGTAATTTTAAAGTAAAAAGAATCATTTTGGTGCCTTACAACACTGTGTCAGAAACATTCTCTGAAATGCCATCAAAATTCCAGCCACTTTAACTTAGCAAAACCCTTTGTCAGCTGCTTGGTAGCAAGAAGTCACCAACCAGCATGGTGACCCCCATGTTTGTTTTAGAGCTCCCCTCCAAACAGGGGAACAGGCAAGGGCTGCCATACCTGGCCAGAGCATAGGGGTCCCTGAAGGGGTTCAGGTCTTGGCATTGCCTTGCCAGCACACACTGCAGAGAGGTTGTAGCCTGATTGTAACCCAGTCCCTACCTTCATCTCCCCCAGGAGATGTCCAAAGTGTCAGAGTCCAGGACTACACTGAAGATAGAAGTGTTAGGAAATCCCCAGTAACTTGGGAAGAGAGTCTATGTCATGACAGCAATGTACGTAATAGTTGTGGGGAGCCCTAGCTCCTCATTTGAAAAACCATATGGAAAGTTTGTCACTTTGTGTTAGACCTTCTAGGGGTAGAAAAACATCTCGGGTAGGAAATCCTTACTTCAGGGCTATCCCTGCCTCACACATTTGATGGTTAAGGACCCTCAGCAGAAGTAACAGTTGTGAGCTGAGGTCAGACCCTGCAGGAGCCGTTCATACTCCACAGTCCTGACCTTGGGATACATTTTTACCGAACACCAGCCTAATCATATTTTCATTTTTTTTTCTCAGATTGTGGTTTAAACGTGCACAAGCAGTGTTCCAAGATGGTCCCAAATGACTGCAAGCCAGACCTGAAGCATGTCAAAAAAGTGTACAGCTGTGACCTTACCACACTAGTAAAAGCACACTTCACTAAGAGACCAATGGTAGTAGACATGTGCATTAGGGAAATTGAATCTAGAGGTAAGGCATCGTTAATGGACTTCTGGTGCTTTGCTGATAATCCATTTAGATTGATCTGGGTCATCTGGGTTTCTGCTGAATGTATGATTGTTCAAAACAGATTTGCACAAGACATTTTATGACTGCCAATTACCCTGCACAGCTAATATTATACTTTGCATTATTTCATGGTTCATACCCATTTATAATTTTTATAGATTCTGCTAGAAATTGCTTAATAGACAGTTACTGCTTCATAGTTATATATTGGCACCTAACTTTCCAGTAATATATTTATTTAAAAAAATTAAGTGAATGTGGTAAAACAAAGGCAGTTAGAATTGTTGTGTTCCCTCTTGCTTATTCCCCATATCCACACTGAGTGTCCTTTTCTAGAATTAGCGTATTTGTTTTCATTCTGAAATAATGACCAATCATCAAGTATGTTAATCTCAGTTATTTTTAAATCAGTTGTAATTGGTTTAATATGTTTCTTCAGCTCTGAAATCATTTGCGTAAACATAATTTAGTGCTGCTATAACAAGACAGCTACTGCAAGGGTCAAGGTTAAAAACCCAGGATAAGGTTTCATTCTAGAGGAAAAACCTGATAAGGCTTTTAAAACATGCCTGCTTTTTCTGCCTTAAATGAAAAACCTGGCAAGAACCTGGGTAGAAGGAAACTAAAATTAAGACTAATTTTAATATTGTTAAAATGTTCATTGCAGGTCTTAATTCCGAAGGACTATACAGAGTCTCAGGATTTAGTGATCTTATCGAAGATGTCAAAATGGCATTTGACAGAGGTACAGCCTTTCCTGCATGCTGGAACTTTGTGCTGATGTATTAAATATACACAGCCTGTGTCTCATGCTCCACTGCATCAGTGGTCTGAAGGAGTCCGACGGCTGTGCTGGCAGGAGGGGAGACTCCCCATCAGAAAAGCATATCAGCTTCACTGTGGCCTTTATTACAAAAAATCTACTTTTCTCCTTCCATCAGTATCTGTGCTCCAGTAACCATGTGTGTAGGAAAGGACAAAGCTTTCTGAACTACTGCCCTAGTTTGCAAGTAAAACTACGCTCAGAGGGCTGGGGGAGGGATAGAGGGTAAGTGGTGAACTGCCTTAAGAGGGCTGTGCAACTTAAATCCATCTTTCTGGATGAAAGCTCCAAAATAATAAGATGAATGCAATAGTGCAAACAAAGTTTGAATTATTACAGACTAAAAGGAGGTCAGTGAGAACAAACTCTTCTCTCTGAGAAAAGGCAGTGGGAACATTAAAAGCTTTCCAGCTGCAGTCCCCCTATCCCAATAGAAATCAAGGCCAAAATCTGTACTGGAAACTCTCTTTCCTGTTTCTCTGGAGGACTGGACCTATTCAGACAACATCTGTCTCCTCTGCAGTGTTAGCAGGGTGGGGATGTGCTGGGGAAGCCAAGTTCTCGATCTGTATCCGCTGCAGTCCAGAGTAGGTAGTATGTTGTAGCTAAATGGTGAACACATGTTTTTCCTATAAAAATGGGGGGCTGTGGACAAAGTTGGTTTTCTATCTTTTGCTTTTTTCCCCAGACTCCCCTGATTTTTCATTCAGTGTTGACAAATGTGTTGTTTGGCAACACAGTATGTTCAGAAATGGCTAAATGTCCACACATTAATACAAGACAAATTCTGCTAGATCAGGCAGGCAAGTTTGTAGAAAAAATCCAACAAACTGTATTTTTTAGTAATTATTTGAAACAAAGAAAGAATATGTTTCTTTATAAAATGCTTGAGGTTTTCACCCTGAAATGATGAAATTCACAATCCAGTTAACTCTGTTATACTTCTAAAAACCGAAATCTGTAGTCATGTCTGTTTCAATAATGTTTGCTTAACAAAGTTATTATTTTTCTTTTGAATGCTGTTTACATCTGTTTACATTTCCAAGGCTTTAATGTCAGTGCCTTCTCCACACAGATGGAGAAAAAGCTGATATTTCTGTGAATATGTATGAAGATATCAATATTATCACTGGTGCACTTAAACTGTACTTCAGGGATTTGCCGATTCCACTCATCACGTATGATGCCTACCCAAAGTTTATAGAGTCTGCAAGTAAGTATAACACATTTTGCTCCTGCTTTTCATTCTCCTTTTCTTCTCCTTTTTGTGCTGTACTGTCCTATTAATTTAATAGCTGTTCCATCAGCTCTTACCCTGCATGCCCTATTTAGTAAGGATTGCAGGAGTAGATATGCACTGCACATTACGATCTGACTGTGTGATGCTATGTGATTGTGGTTACATTTTTCTTTGCCTTTGTCACCAGGAATGCTTCCTTTTAATCACACGTGGATTACATCACTTGTGCACCTTGCATGAATCCCTGGTACTTGACAGTGTTATTTAAAGTCTGTTGGGGGTATGTTGCCAATAAGAAAGTGATTTATGGAAATGTTTAGAAATAAGATGTCATTTGTTTCTGGAGTTGTCCATTTTGAGTGTTTTCATAACCTGATAAGCACTCATCCTCAGGCCACCTTTGGGGCTGGCCTTGCAGAAACTGGCCTTGCAAGCACAGCAGTAAGCCCAGCTGGAACATCTCTCCCGAACATCCTGGCTGCCTGAAGCATCTCTGGGTTGTAGTAGTCACACCAGCCACACCTGGAAAGGTGTGAAGTAGCTGTGGGTAGAAAACAAGGGCTGGCCTTACTGCTCCTCTGGAGAAGGTTCTTTCCAAGTAGTATGGAGACAGCCAAAGGCACAGATGGCAAAGTTCCCAGTACCTTGTACTCTCCCAGAGTTGCACCTGTAGATTACTTGTGCAGAAATAGTCCAGTCAGCAAGGATTGCTGGAGGAATTTTTTTAGTAGGCTGCAGGGAATCTTTCAGTGGAGTGCAGTTTGCTTTGGGGAGTTTTCTTGTCCAAAACTAGTCACATCCTGATGGTGCTCTGAGCACCATTTTGGGCAGGCAAATCCTCTGCTATGAGTAATCCAGCAGAGCTGTGAGACCCTGTCTTCTGTGCAGGCGACCAGTTGTTGCCTTTCTGTGTGTGAATTCTGGCTGTACATGTGGTGACAGTTGAGCATCTGTGTTTCAGAAACCACCGATCCGGATGAACAGCTGGAAATTCTCCATGAGGCGTTGAAGCTGCTGCCGCCTGCACACTGTGAAACATTACGATATCTCATGGCACATCTGAAGAGGTAGGTGGAATAGCTGGAAAGAACTCTAAGCCAAACTCATTTTTAGCAATCAGTCCATGTTAGCACCTCCCGAAAAGTCTGGTCAAGGCCCACCAAATCCTTGAGAGGGACTGTGGCAGGGAGTGGTAGTGTGCACAGCAGCAAATACTCATGCACGGGAGTTCATCTGTCTTAAAGCACTTGAAGGAAATAAGTAAAAAAACTCCACAGTGTTGAAACACAAAAGTCATCTGCCTAACAAATATGTTCTATATTTAAGGTTACAGTGAATATTTACAGTAAAAAAGCCATTCGTACCTCTGCGAGTGATAAGTCACTCCCTGGTCAAGAGATTAATACAGCTTAATGATTATAGACTGGTGTCTTTTTCTGCTAAATCTCATCTACCCTTGAGATTCCTGACACCCTAAAAAGCATGTCAGGCACTTGGCTTGAGCTGATTAGGCAAAGTGTTAATTGGACCTCCAGCCACGTGTCCAGTGAGCTCTGCCTCATTACTGCAGAGCCTCTTGTTCTACCTGCCACTTTCTCAAAACTGTAGGAGCATAAGTTCTGTGTGAGGTTTCTCCTGCTCCCCAAGACATGATTGAAGTTGGTTAGTAGGCTGAAAAATTGTTAAAGAGAGTCTGACAGATGAATATCCAGTACAACAGCACAGATACTATTTCATTCAGGAAAGCGGGGGGGGGAGAAATTGATGTGGCATGTTAGAGTATCCATTTTAGTTTCTTGAGTAACATGAACTTATTATCAATATTAAGAATCTTTCCTTTCCCTTAGAAAAATACTTTATTTTAAGCTCTCTTCTGCTTTTTTCTTTTTGTAGTTCTTCTGCAAGTAGGAATGCGTTGACTCTGCTGAGTGCCTCAGGCAAAATTCAGCTACTGCGTTTCTGCCTGATTTGTCCATTTATTTCAATGACATTTCTAGCAAGTGTTTTAGAATGGACACAGGGATGAGAGACATGGGAACAAAAAAACACACCTTACAGCTTGTGAAGTGTGAAGAAAATTTTTCCTCACCCTGTTCAAGAGTAGCTGTTGCTGCTCTATTTAGCAAGTTCCTTTTGTGCATCACATTTCTGGTATAGGTGAATGATAAGGCAGAAGGGTGAGAAAATTCAGTCTTTTTAAACTTTTTAATTCTTTTGCTGAAAGAAGCTGTGAGCTGTTGTCTTGCTGCTGAATTCAGGTAATCAGACAATCAGGTAATCAGGTAATCTGGAGTATTTACAGACTGGAGACACAGCAGTTTGGTAATATCATCTGACTTTTTAAATAAAAGTTAAGGCAGAAAAGGAAAAATGGAAGAAAAACCTTGAGGTTTTATTTTTTGTATACCAAAGGATTTGTTCATGCAATGCAAGTGAGCACAGTCTGTGTGCGTGGCAAGAGGACAGAGACACTGACTCACCACAAACCCACACAGCATTTGCTTTCACTCAGTTCTGAGTGTTTCACCTGACACTCCCATATGTGACCTGCTGGAAATGGCGGTCTCTCCTTGGGGAAGGGCACACATTCCTTTCCGTGGGAAAAGGCACACATTTCTGTCCAGTTTTCTTGGGTTTCAAGCGTATATAGGCATAGTTTGGCGCAAAAGAAATGTGAAAATCACTTTTTTTTTTTTTTACAGAGTAACACTCCATGAAAAGGAAAATCTGATGAGTGCAGAGAACCTGGGCATAGTTTTTGGACCAACTCTTATGAGAGCGCCAGAGCTGGATGCGATGGCGGCATTGAATGACATCCGTTATCAGAGACTTGTGGTGGAGATGCTTATAAAAAATGAAGACATTTTATTTTGAATATTTTGGGGGTTTTGTAATAAAAAAGGAAGCAACAGTGTTCTATGGATGAAGGAATATTTTAAAGTCATTTAATGGCTCTTGTCACTGAATTCCATATTTGCTAGAGCTTTTGGTGTATTCAGGATAAAAATGAAGGAACTCTTTGTCGTTTCTGTAGTGCCATTCAGCTGATGTTGAAAAAGGTTAACACATACTTTCCAGTACTAGTAATCATGGGTGTTTATCATGGTAAAATAAAAAACAAAAAGCCTAAAGCTAGTGCATGATTTGCTCCCTGTTCTCCCTGTTCTGGTGAGACTCATTCCATGAAGAAAACAACTGAACTGGTGCAGCATCTTTGTTCTGGATAGTTTGTGATTGTAATTCAGCATGTTTCTCCGTGTAAACCTGTTGTGAATTTGCTTTTTTGTTCTATGTAATTGGTTTCTGATACTAAAAAGAAGGCCAACTTATGTGAAATGGAGCCTCTGGCTATTTATTGACATTTTATATTATTCTCTTCCACTTTTGGGACTGATTTCTTCTTGGGTTTCTTTCCATTTTTTCATCGTATAGTAATTTGTTTTGATCAGAAACAAAGTTGTACTTTAAATGTTACTTTAAGTAATTCTCAATTATGTTTATGGTGGTTGCAGTGAAATCTGCAATGCTGAACAGTGTTCCTTTATTATTATTGCTATTTCAATTGTAATTTTGTATTTTTATCTGGCATGCATATATTAATTTATTAAATTTTGCTTTTAGAACTCTAACATTAAGCTATTTATTTTTACTTAATGAACATATTTCAAAAATACCACTTGTTTCATTTTTTACATTGGTACTTTAATCCCAAACAACCTCTGACTTTAAAGCAGTGAGTTAGACTTTTACCAGTCTTGACAAGACCATTCTGATCTAAATACTTTGGAGCCTGACACTTTGCTAAGGTTCCCACAAATTCCTTGCTGCTACGAAAAATCCTTTCTTCATTGTCCAAGATGCCTTTCAAAAATGCTTCAAAACTCTTAAATAAACCAAAAAAATATTGTCAAACCTTCTACTTCCTATTTTATATGTATTGTTATGATTACCTATATGAACTGGAATTGCAGTTTACAATTACACAATTGTAGCTGCCCAGAGTAGAGAGATACACCACTGAATTTCAAATGCAGATACATCCCATAACATTTGCTTTGTACTTCAAACATTCAGCTCTGGTGCAAACACTTAGCCTGCCCTGCAAACATCATCTGGATCAGGAGGAGAAGGACAAGGAATAATCCCCTAGAGATCACAACCAGCTGTGTTCCCTCCTGTTAGTAATAAAGTGTCTCCCTGCATTCCCCTTCCTGCCTGCCTGGCTAGGAGAGGAAAGGAGAGAAAGTGGCTCTTCTGCAGGTCCCCTGGAAGTGGAGAATGAAGGATCCCAGGAAAAAAAGAGTGAAGCTGGAGCTGTACACTGGTAAGCATGTGGGAAATGCTGCTCTGGGCTGGGGCCTGCTGGGGAGGCAGAGTGGAGGAGATTTTGAGAGAATCTAAAGTGTCAGGGGCTTTTTTTCCAACCTTATGTAGTACTAAAAGTGACTTGCTGTTACAGCTCCTGTATTAATTAGTGCACGTTACCACTTTATTTATCCCAGTCAACTGATACAGATGGAAGAACTTATGTCTCCAACCATAGCCTTGCCTTCCCCCCAGCCCAAAAAGTGGCCCATACACCTCTCAGTCACATGTGCCTTGCACTCTCCTGCAGCCAAACATTCACGCTACCTCGTTCCAAGCCAGCATACTGTTGCCTTGATAGTATGTGATGCATTTCCTCACTCCTGTTTTGCCTAATGGTCCTGCATATCCCGCTCCTCAGACCCTCCATTGCTCCTGCCTTCCTTTCAAGATGCCTCACAGTGGCTGACCCTTTGCAATGTCCTGTCACTGCAATCAGCTCTCAGTTCCTTGCCATGGCAGCACTCTAATGTCATTGGGTCTGTGATCAGGAGATGGGATTTTTTTCCTAAATGATGCTGGTGGGGTTTTGCATGCACATGTTGCACTGCAGTGTTTGCATTACCTGTTATGTGCTTGTCCTGACACCCGGTACCATCACAGCCAGCTGTGGCAAAAGCATCCTCTTCCTAAAGTACTCAGCAGTAGCTGACACAGGGCAGGGGCAGAGAAGGGCATGGCTCTGCCACAGCAGCTCTAGCTGTGTGGTGGCACTGTCTGCCCTCAGCTTATCTGAGCAAAAGGCATTTGCTGTTCTCCAGCATTGTGCAAGCAAACCTGAACTAGGTAGCTGTAGTCCCACTTCTAAATTCTATGTAGTAAATGGCAGTAATTAAGATAATTACCACTTCTTCTGGTGTGAAGTATCCATCTCGGTGCAACAGCAGGCAGGTGCTGCTGATGGTAAGAGCTGCTCCCCTTGCTTTGCTAAAGGTGCTTTCAACTGCATTTAGAAGTAGCGATGGCCACTGAGAGGTGTGAAGCTGGATCAGAGAGAAAACACCCAAAAGAGTAAGCACAGATGTGCTCTGGGGATAGTCAATGCACATGGGGCAAACAAGGTTTATTAGCTACTACCAAGCACCCATCTTCTGCTGGAGATGACTTCTTTCAAGCGGAGTTTAACAAGGAATTATAATAATGGAAGTTCCTGCAGGAAAGGAGAAAGTCTAAATAGGAACCCACTGCTGGGGGAAGTGGGGGGGGTGACCAAACCAAACACCAAAGCAAGCAAACGGTCCACAACCCCCCCACACCCAAAAGTAAACAAAAACACCCACCAAAGACCCAGCTCAAGAAACGTAACTTCTCCTGGAAGCCTGTACATTCCTGCCCTAATGAGCAGTAGGTTCAGGAGATCAGAGATCAGGCAGCCGGTCCCCTGCTGTGATTAGCACACTTTATTTTCCCTGAGGAAAGCTTCAGAATGTGTTTGACACCAAATAATCTCAGTATTCAACTAATGAAGGCTGGCAGTGTTTGCTAACCACCCTGCTCACCCTACGTGGAACAGAACTGCCCCCCCAGAGTCTCTTGGGTTCAAGTATATGGGTCATGTGCTGTGTTAGGGGCAGGAATGTGGAATTGAGGACCCCAACAATCAATGAAGTACTTGCTTGATTTGGAATCACAGGAATCAATATCCAGTGAGTATTTTTTTATTCTCATGAAGTGTGTAGGCAAAGCCTCCATTTTAATCTTGTTTTTATTACCATTGGAATGAAACTGATCTTTCCTGATGGGTAATCATTAAAACAGGTAGTACAGAAATAAATGTTGTCTTTGCAGTGAATTTGATACTTCTTTTTGCTAATCAGGAAGATATTTCCCATGGGCATATAGGCAATTACATGATTTAAGTTTCATTTATTCAATTTTTTAATTAAACACGGAAATGTGGTATTTTTACTATTTGTATTAGTTAAGTGACAATACAACAAATAATCTAGGTCATAGGAAGCAAAGGCTATCACTAAGTTGATTTGTTCTCCGAAGGAATTTATTTCCATGATAAATATGCGTTGTCTCCAGTGCCAAGGGATAGGTGTGGGCAGCTCAGGGTGAGGCTGGGCAGAGGAACCAACTCACTGGCAACATCTTATCACAGGGCAGTTGGCACAGTGAAAAAGATGAGAAAGAAGGGATTAAACTGTGGCAAGCTTCTTCCTTGGACTTCTAAGGAAGAAATGAAGGGCACTGGCAAGACACATGAGTTGGCAGCAGTCAAGGAATTTGCAGAGACCATGAGGGAAAGCAAGTCCTCACCAAGGATAAAGAAAGGCAAAATTATTAAAAATTATGGAGGCAGTGAGTAAGTGTTAAAATGTATGTCAAAAAAATTAAATATCAGAAATATTGGAGAGGGAAAGCTATATTGGACAGTTTTTAGGGACATAATTAGGAGCTTTAGGATAAAAAGGGAAAAAGGGAAGAAATTTTGCAGCAATTTCAGGAAAATATCCCAGCACTGAATTAATCCAGTGGCTCAGCACACAGTTGACTGGGCCCAGCCTCTGAAACTCCATGGAAAAGGTGTCTCAGCTGGCAGCAGGCTGGCACGGAGTGCCTTGGTTTCGGGCTCCCTCCCTGTGAGCCCACAGAGTGCATGGCAGCCTGGCACGTAGCAGCGCACCGGACCCGCTCTGCATGGCATGTGTGCCCCATGGACCTGGTCTGGGGGCAGGGCTCCTTTCCTGGATGGGGCCACATCTGCTTCCAGCTCCCCACTGGAGGGATGTGTCACTGTCCCCATTTCAGACTGCAAAGCAGAAGGAAAATCCTGTGTGCTGAGGCTGTAGGAGGGGAACCTTTAGCGAGGCTTTAGGAGACCTCTGTGATGAGAGAAGCAAGCTGCCTTTTGAAACATGAACTTCTGCTAATGTCAGGTTAGCTGACAGGATGGAAAAGCCTGTTAATTATGATTTTATGCAATACCAAACTTTTCCTGTCCTTCCCCCTCCAATGGCAAAGGAAGAAAAAAAGGCTTCTAAAAGGCATATATGATATACTTGCTCTGTTCCTGACCTAATTTTTGCATGCTGATGAATGTTCTGCAATGTTTTTATTATAGCTATAATTATATCGCAATAAGGGGAAAAAAACATTTAGTGAACCTAGCAATCATGGGTTTCTTTTTTAGTCATGCAAAATTACTGCTTAGCAACTACACCTCAGCCCTAGAAAGCTTATGTAATGCATGAGGAGGAGAGTTAGGACATGTGTTCTGGTTTAAACCGACTGCTGAGCAAACCATGTAAGGCAAGAGTGCCTTCTGCTTCGGCCACTCCTGCTGGCAGGAGTGTGCCTGACCGTGGGTCATGGGAAGCTGGTTGAGGGGCTTGGTACTGTACCTCCAGCAAACCTCCCCAGGGTGTCCTCTCTGCAGCACTGGGCTGATTGTCACTGTGAGCTCTGCCTCCAGCTGAATCCCAGGACCCCAGACTGATGTGCTGAGAGGAGGAAGCCCTACATATGCATTGAGGGGTCCAACTCTCCTTCAGTTCTTAGCACACTCTTTATCTGCCTTGGTCGTGGACATTTGGGGTTATATATATATATATGTATATATTTGGAGAACACTCCAGAGCCCTTGCATAAACTGATCAGTTCTTCATACTGGCCTGATTGTCTCTCTCCATGATGTGAGCTGCACCACAGAGATACTCTTCTTGATGTTGCCTTCTGTATTTCAGTTTGGACAGCATGGTTCAATTAAATTATCTGATGTCTGTTGCTGGTTTCATGGTCAGAATAGCATTTTTATTTCTTTGATCTCTCCTAAGAGTGATGTCAGTAAGCTGCTAAAAGAACTTGGTTAAAAGGTTTTAGTTAGATGTCCTCTCCTATTTTACATGTATTCTGTCTCAAGGACATATGTAGCTCCTTACATTACTCAAGTCTTTATCAGTACTCTGCCTTGGTGGATTGGAGCAAATGGTTCTTAGGCCTCTGGGAGCCTTTGATTAATGTATTTCCTGAGGCAATTAGGCATTGTTTTGAAAAATACATTTGGCAGCCAACCAGGATTTATTTTCAAGCACTGTGTTGCCTGTAATTTCTCTTTCTTCCTATCAAGCCTAGAGATTGAATGCTAAGCTTTTTCTCTTTGCCTCTTTTTTTTTTAGTTTTATTACTAACTGTGTCACTAATGCAAATAGGATTCTCTAAACTATTAAAATTACTCATTTTGTAGATTAATATTCTTAAAGTGGTGTATCCTAAAGCTTGCTTGAAGGATCACCCACTGAACTCAAAAGAACTCATGTTTTCCAGCATTGTGATGCTGGACATACGCTGTTTGTACCATACAACACCTCTCACATGACATCTTCCACTAAACTGCTGTACACTGAGATTGCTGTAAGGTGAGTTGTCCTGCACCATGGTGGTGGTGTCTAAGATACCTCACAAAAAGGGAGGTTCAAAGCCCAGATGAGCATTTTTATTAAAAGTAGGCGGAGGCAAATAATGAAATACACGTGAAGGGGGGGGGCTGTTGCAAGGTGAGTTGCACTGACACTTGCAAATCACTTCCTCACAGAAAACTGTGAACTTCTGGAAGTACTTCCCCAGTCCACACATAATCTTGTCTTATGAAGAAAAGGCATCATAATTTCCAGTTTTGTTACAGTACAGCAGATACATTGGTTTTAAATTTTGTTAAAAATCCCCACACCCAATAGTCTATGTGCAGTAATCCAGATGCTCACTCTTCTTAATAATTTTAAATATGGTACAATGCTGAGTCCCTACAGCTCCTTTTTGCCCCCTCATTGGAGGAAGAGTTCTGGCCTGCCCGTGGTTTACTTTGAAGTTCTCTCTCTGTACCATAAAGGGTTGGTCTGAAGTTACAGCAAAGAAGTGGCTTGTCATTGCCTGGTGAGGATATTGGCAGCACAGGAGGCTAAAGAAAAAGCTGGAGGTACTGCCATGGAAAGTGTGGACTGGCTTGCTCCGTGATCTGTGTCCATCCTTGGTTTGGAAGTGTCTCCCAGCATCAGGAGGGATCTGATGTTCTCCCTCTCTTGCACTGGGAGAAAAAAACCCACTAATGTTCCCTTTTTCATCTGCGGCTCTGATGTCAGGGTTAGCCTCATTCCTAAGGCATTGTGTCGGTTTGCTAATAGTGTTAGTTAAGAATGAGGCTCTTGGTACTGTCATAACCTTCCTGGAGAGCCAGCAGTCAGTGAGCAGCCTTCCCAATACCCATCCCAGTACATAACCAGTGACCTACAATTGCAGGGGCCACAGAAAGAGAAGAAAGGAAAGATATCGTCAAGTTTTCAGAACTGACCCTGGAAAATAGTCATATGGAATATTCTCTTCTTAATGAAGACAGTATGGTTGGGCTGGATGTTGTAATGGAATAATGTGTATCACATGGACACTGCTAAGCTGCTCACACCACGAAGCCACTTGCCGTGCTGCACTGTAAGCTTTCATGTGTGAACGCAGGCTGTGTGCAAACTCCAGGGCTGTGTGACAAGTCAGTATAGATGTGGCTTTTGTCTGCTAGGAGGATGAATTTCACAATTAGGCTAATCTGGAGACTAGGCTTTGTTAAGAATTGTTAAACTGGAACTCTGTTCCAATGCCAGTTTCTCTCAAGCGACTGTTCCTCTGGCTCCTGCATGGCTTGGGTTACACTCACATTGCTCCCCTCACTGTGCTGTGTGTTTACCAAGATATTTCCCAAACTGCCCTGAGTGTGGTGTTTTGAATTCATGCCAAATCCCAAATATTGGTGAACAGGGAAACCTGGAATTTGGCTTCATGTGCAATTCCAAGTACAAAGTCCTGGGGCTGTCAGAGGAGTGGGAACCAGCCCCTGATTCATGCCCGGCGTGCAGTCCCACTCACGTGTGCCTCGCCACTGCCAGCCCCCACCCCTCCTGCAGCGACCCAGTTATCACTTGGAAGGTATTTCTGGAGTTTAGGGTATATATTCTTTTCTGTTTTATCAGTTATAAACACAAACTTGCAAGTTCCCTGTTGTCCAACACAAGAGGAACATGGTAAAGATCTTACAGGCTGCCAAGAAGGCAAAATAAACTTTGTATGACAGGTGAGAGCTACACACCAGAAGTTAGTATTTTCCACTAATTACCAAGAAAATGCTGTGTGTGCTGGCAAATATCCCAGTGTAAGCAATAAAAGTGAGTATTTGCCGTGAGGTCAGTCCCGGGTAAAGCACACATCAACAAATCCAAGTGTGTCATGTGCAGGAATAGAAATCTGTCCCTGGGAGCTAATGGACAGCATGGTTAGAGGGTGGCGTTTCCTGCTTTAAAACGCTGTGATGGCTCAGGTAGCACAGTGAGGTAGATGTTGACTTTCTAAAAGCAAACACTGCAGCCCCAGGTGAGAGGGATGCATCACAGAGATCTGTGTTAAGTGTTTTCTGGGATCAGTGAGGGCTTATGGAGGGGAAGCACCATGTGTGAAGGGAGAGTGCTCTGCCACTCAACCTACTAGCAGAATTAAAAATAAACTTATTTCTATGTGTTTATCCAGATAATACTGGCAATGACAGAACCTGCACCTCGAAGCTAGATGTCATGGGGTTCTCGCAGGGTTACAGAGGTGTTTTCAGGATCACAAAAGTTTATCCTAGTTGCACTTACGGCAGGTGTGATGTGGGGTGGTTTAGCATGTCTGCCTCTTACCACAGTGTAGGCACCCCATGGGGAGCAGATGACATCCAGATGGATGTTTGTGCTCTCATTCTGTAGCTGGGGTTATGTGGGGAATGTGCTGTGGGGTGCTCCATGTTACAGGAGTTAATTGCCTTTGTATTTTGGAGTGATGACATTGTGAAAGGGTTGTAGTCAATTATATCCTTGTGGGCCAGCAATCATAGAACAGTCTGTGTCAGTTAATCCATGCAACAGTTTTTAAGCATTAAAACATACTTCCCACATTGCCAGCTCTTCTTTCCACTGACTGTTTAGTGGAGCACCCCTCAAAATGTCTTCAGGAAAACTCTGAGCTGTGTAATACTGGCCAAAACATGTCAGACCTCATGGGAGCTGAACAAGCAGCTTGCTTTCGTGTAAAGCTAAACTTGAACAGTCTGCCCTGCAGTTACTCCAATGGAGAATCATCTGCCTTTAGAAACAGACAGGTGTATTTGAGCAGATAAATGTTAGCATCCAGAGAAATATTTCAGGCTAAATGCTGCCTGTGGTCCCACTCATGAAAGCCACTGTATGAAATGGGGAAAGGATATGATACATGCATTTCCAGAAGCCAGGCAATGCCAGGCTCCACTTACTCTGCTGGTAGTAACTCCACTATGTACTTACAAATAGCATCAGAATGTGCACCCAAAAAATATATGATGATATAATACCACCTCCAGAGGCAGACACTGCTAAGATAACATAGCACTCAGATGCCTAACAGTCATTTAAACACTGCCTTGGATGTCTCCACTGTCAGGACTGGCAGTGACCACCTAGTTCCCAACTTTGCAATACAGGCCACCTTCTCTGCCTAGTTTTACTATCAGCTGCCAGACTTTTGTGCTTTGTGGAGTTTTCTGCATCTGCAGAGAGAATTCATGGCTGGTGATTGCAGATGAAGTTCGGAACAGGTAGCAGTAATGATCTGTGCCAGGCTAAGTACATTTTTCAGCTTGAGCTGCTGAAAAAGGGCAGAGCCTTTAATAAATATAGGTGCCACCTACCTGCATCTGAGAATGAATGAGATTTTCCTGACCACAGAAGCAGAGTATCTCAGGAGTCCTGCTGTGCAGGAAAGTCTACCAGAGGAGATGGACCAGTGGAGCAGGGTAGTGCAAACCTCACAGCTAATGGACTTGTCCTCTTTTGTTGTCTTGTTTGGCTTTCCAGTATGACCCACCAAGATCCCAGAGACAAGCCTTTTAATCAGATTGGGGCCCTAGAAGCAATTGTGTCAGGGGTGATAGCTGGGGTTGAATATGCCACTGCTCTTTTCAGCAACTTTATTCAGCTCCAGGACTGGTTTCCTGGAGTGTCCATAACAGAAAGGCCATGTGAAACTCTAGCCTGCTTACCAATTCCTTGGACATTTTGTGACTGCTCGGCTTGTGTCTGTCACCTCTCCTGATTGTGTTTACAGTTATTTCTGCCTCCATTCTCACTGCTGCACCGGCCTTGCCCAAAATGGTTAAATGAGTCCCTGTTGCCAGTGTCATTTTTGTTTGAGAAGCATGACCATGAGGGCTGGCATGGAGAGCAGTGTTTCTTCTCACCTGCAATAAGTTAGCAGTTGTGAAACTGATGTAACTATGTCTTTTGTGATTGTGGTTTCTCTGTCTGACTGCAGACCTCTTCCTTGTTCTTTCTTTCCAGACTCAAGTTCTTTTTTTTCAGAAGCATCCTTCAGATTAGATGCGTGCACCGTGTCTATGCTGTAACTTGCAATCTCTGTAACTGCACAGGTTAAGACCACTGCTTTTGAGCAAGTTTTTGGTATTTTCAATTCTTTTGGTGGTGTAAAAGGAAACAAACAAAATATATGCTGAAACCAAATTTGCTACAAATATCCATGGGGATAAAACATATTTGTGAGTTGGTGGAGGTGTGTCTAGGTATGGAAAACTGCAACTTTGAATTTCTTGATTTGAGGAATTTAATCCTATTTATCAGTACCTACTGATGTGTATATTAATGCTCAGCATATTCTTATGGTCACTGGAATGGACGGGGCAGTGCAGTCCTTCAGCATCTCAAGACTGTCGCTAGTTCCTCGAATGAATTTCTTCTAGAAACTATGTCCTCCCGCTGTTTTCTCTTGCCGGGGACTGTTTGCGATGGCGCTCCCAAAGGCCACCCTGTGCCCGCTCATCCCCTCAGACAGCTGTTGCCATCTGGCGGCCATCGAGCCGAGCCGCCGGGCTCCTGCGAGGGCTTCCAGAAAGGAATGTGTGCCATGATGACTGTAACCAGGGGCAGTCTGGGAACAAACGCATGGCAAACTCACAGATACTTGTCTAACCATCTGCCTTCTCTTGTCCAGTGCTGCCATAATTTACTGTCACCAACAGTGCCGTTTTTCTGATACAAAAATGTATTAAAAAAAGGTATATACTGCATTGGAAAGCTAACTCCCCTAAATGAACAGTGCTGTTATTTTTCAGCTTTTGTTCCTTTAATTCCCTGATGTACTATCTAATCTCTCTCTGTTCCTTTTACTGCTTTTACTTTTGCTTCACATCACCCCCACCCTCCCACAGACCGTGTCGTCCACGTATCTGTTGGAGCCCCTGGCACTGGCTCTCTTCCATCGGGCATTGTCTTTATGCATACAATTCCTTGACCAAAATTTCAGTTAAAAATCTTGTATTCCTCACTCTGTCAAAAGCATTAGGATATTCTGTTTGCTTGCACTGTGTCTGTACGATATCACCCTGCCAAAGAGACTTACCTGTAGGAGCACTTGTTCATGATCGACTTCCTCTGGGCAGGAGCGGCCTTGCAGCAGTTGTTTCTTGTACATGGATGGAAGGAACAATGCCCTAAATTCAGAAAGCAGTGAGTTCTACTGCTTTCCAATCAATCTGAACAAGGCTGGTCTGCCGTTAGCATGGTGGGTAGTGGGTTTGTCTGAGAGCTGGTGAGGGGGCTCAAAAAAACAAGCCCGAAAGCATGGAGTCAAGATAGACATAAAAAGGGGGGGGGTTGTGTGGGAGTAAAACATTTGTCAAAAAATTCTCTGAATACTCTGAAGGCAAAAAAACTTCCCATCCTAGCGATGGATCAAATTCAGGCACTCAGTTGTAGCTTGTTCCCTCCCCTTGCTTTTTCACCTCGGTCATATGGGTCACATTCCCCCATTACCAACAAACAGCATTCACTTCTCTGTCCATATTTAACCACAGTAGGTCAGGTTGCCTTGATTTTTTTGGGGAGGGAAAAGGCCTTGTGCCTCTGCCAGGGAACATTCCTTGCAGCCAGGCTGCTGCTCCCTAAAGGCCTTCTCCAAATACCTGCCTCTTCCTCTTTCAGGTGCCTGACTCTCAGGCTGGGAGTGCTCAGCTCAGCTGCACAAGAAATAACCCTTGCTAAAGCCACAGATTTTTTAGGACCCCTACAAACTCTGCACCCTGCTGACTCCAAGAGCTAGACCTTTTCGGGGGAAGGGGGACAGAAACTTATGTAACCCAAGAGCTATAATTTGCCAGAGTGTGGCAACACTCTTCTTCATCTGTTTCAAAGTGAACCTGCCAGCCCTGCCTGGGGTGGGCAGGAATGCTTTGAGAGACCCTGAACGGATCCGGAGGGCCATGGTCGGCATTCCAGCAATGCCTCCATGCAATTGTATCTTTGCTATTCACGGCAGCTGCCTGGCCTGGGATAAAGGCTGGAAGCAGTCAGACGCTGGTTTGAAATAAGATAGCTGCAACAATGGGAGCTGCTGTCAGGGAATTAGCTAGGAAGAAGGCCAGAGTTATGTAGATGGAGAGTTTTTACTGGAGGATAAATGTAAATGCTGGCTGCTGAATGCTGACTTAGTGGAGGGGAGTGGGTGAGGGAGACTGATTAAAAATAATAATAATAATAATAAAGGCATCCAGTGTGAAACATCAAACCAGCTGGCAGCCAGCACAAAGGCTACCCAGCAGAAATAGCAAATGCATCTGGTGTCACCCAGAGGCAAAACTAAGAAAGGTTTTTGCTGGCAACGTTTTCTGGAAAAGGGAATTTGGTACAGTGTGTAAGAGTGGTTGTGGCAGATGATCCAGTGCCATGTCCTGTCTTTACATGATAGGTGCCTAGGGAAAATACAAGAACAGCATAAGCATTAGACAGTATATCCCCAGGACACTGCTGCAGCCACTTTGGACTTGTGATTCTGGGACTTCTGTGACAGACTTCTTAGAAGGACTGGGGGGTGTACTTAATAGTTTGAAATTAATTTATCAAACTATTTTTTCTGAATACAGACAAACCTCTGACAACCAGACACTCCTGTGGCACCACCCTCCACTGCAGCCATGCTGTGTGAAGGAGAGTCTTGGTTAAGCCTGACAACTCTAAGTTTCCCTTAATGCCCTCTACTTTTTTGCCTGGGGACAACTAATGAATCCGAATCTGCCTTCTCCAGACCATGTGGTATTTTACAGGCTCTACTAAAGCTCTCTGGCTTCTCTTTCAGGCTGCTGGTTCATACTATCTATCTGTTCCAGGTACAGAAGCCAGTTTGTACTGTGGATGTTGTCACTTTCTCCCGGGCCTTTTCCAAGTCTTTTAAAACCAGAGGACTGGAACTCCAAAGAACACTCAGGTCATCATGGATTTTCAGCATCATTCATATTTGCTTCATCTTCTTTCCTAGGAACTGCTGGACACTTCACAAGACTATCTCTCTCAAGATTTTGTTCCTGAGTGATATTGGTGAGCTCAGAGTAGACAGTCATATATATATGAGATAGATAGATAGATAGACAGACAATTCTTCATAGTTTCTTATTTTTTTTTGTTAGCCTGAATAACTGATTGTTATTACCAAACACACTGCTTTTCACTGCTTTTCCAGGTGATTTATGGCAATAAAGAGCAAGCACTTGAATACCCTACAGGAATCCACTGGATCTGCCTGCTGTCAAAACCACCAGCTGTGTTCCTACCATTTGACTTTATGAGTTCAGTAAGTACATGGATGGTGGGATGGGGAGAGAGGGTGTCCCTCTTGCTTCAGGTTACAAGGTTAGTTAACAGCTTTCAAGGTGGGGACTCCACTGGGTACCTTCTGAAAATTCCAGTAGATTCAAGGAGATGGATCTCTCTTCAATGTATTTGTTCACTTCTTTGAAGATTTCCCATCTGTCTGTAAGGCCAAGTGAGCAGCCTCAACCCAGCATGTCGTCTATATGCTGTTGAGGGTGTATCAGAAATAAATGACTGTGATCTGTTTTCTCTCAGAGAAACAAAATCCTAAATCTGGCAAGTTGCTCTATTCAAAAGGGTGACACACAACTTTGGGTCTTCAGCTCAGAAAGTTTCTGAGATCTCACTGAGATGTTCAGTTACTTACAGATAATTCTTCCTTAGCTTCATTTGTGGATTTATTTGTTTATTAAGTCACAGATCACATTGCCACTTAGAAAAAATGACCTTTGTAAACTGCAGAAGATATTTGTCTGGTGAAACACACTGTGCTCCCATTTCCAACCCGGTGGTGCAGGGGCCCTCAGCTGTCATTCCCAAAACAGGTGCTGTAAATCAATACTCTGGTAGTTATATTTTGGCAGCACCCTGGCAGGAGGCAGCACAGCCCTCCTCTGAACAGACCTTAAAGGTGCTTTGTGCGTGCCTTCATCTGTATGACTGCAGCAAGAGGGAGCTGGGATGATGAAGGTCCATCACATACTCCTCCTTATCTCTGCAGGTAAAGGTGTTCCAGCCTTGAAAGGGGTCATCTCCTTCCTGAATGTGTGGGACCAGGGCTTTGCATATACGTCAGAATGAGTGAATATGTGTTCTGGGAGCAGCCTGTCCTACTGATAAAGTTTTATGAACACACCAAATAATTTAAAGGAGAGCTTTGGAGTGCATTAGCAGTTCAGATATTTCTAATTTCAGGCACCAGATATTTTGACTTGAGATTCTAGGTTTAATTGTTTTTCTGGTTTTGCATTTAATTGCTCCCATCTACCCTAGTGCTACATGTATTTCAAAATATATGAAAGGATCTATTTAGCACAGCTTGGAATATAAAAAGTTTTTACAAGAAATTTCATTATGTTGTGGAATGACTGATAAAGAGGTCAAATTGATTTGCAGCTGCATGTGTTGTACCGAGATAATTCTTTTTAAACTGTCCTTTAAAAGAATAACTATTTTGTGATCCTAAAAATTTTTTACTGAATTCAAGCAGTATACTAAATTCCTACCAAGGCACACCAGAAGGGGGCAATTTTAATCGGATTAATGAAGCATAGCAAAGAGTTTGAATTAGATGTGATGTTGTGATCATAACTTAAAAATTGAAAGATGACTCCCACCACCATAGCCCAGCCTTTCTGGTGGGGGAAAAAGCAGTGCCTGTCTGTGACAGGTTTTTCTCATTGGCATCCAAGTATTTTAATATAATCTCATGGCAGGACCAGGCCAAGACAGAATCCTTGGAAATCTCAGCTATATAAAAGCTGATGAAAAGTCAGTTAGGAAACAAGGGGAAATCTTGGCTTAGGTTGGAGTCAGCACTAAAATTCTTATTGACTTCAATGGTCCAGGATTCAACTGAGAGGGGGAGGCAAGGGTGGGATCTGCCAGAAATGCTTGCAGCAAGGATCAACTGTTCTGTTCCCTCTCACTACGTTTAGGAGGGGATACATACAAAAACATCCCCAAGCAGCCCTTCCCTTTGCTTTACTCCCCTGTAACAGTGAAGCAGCCACAAGCTGAGCACATCATGTACCTGCGTGTTCTGCCACAGGGTCTCTCAAAATGGGGTCCGTCTGTTTTTCTGTGCCCTTGCTCCTTGGGAGGGCAATGCCATGCACAGATACTATGAGGGTTCCACTGGAACAGAACTGCTCCCTGCCATTTTCACTTGTGACATTTTTCTTACAAGGGCTCTTTGACACAGCACTGCCAAGTCACACTGAGCAGCCTGTGGGCAGAGCTGTCTACAGACAGGTTGAGACCTCCCGTGAGGAGAAAGAAATAGAGCCCACATAGTGAATGGTTTTTCTTCTCTCACTACCTGCACAACCTGAGCAACTCCCATCAGGGAGAGGAGCTCTTGTTCTGCTCAGATTGCAGATGCAAGGAGTCTGGGTGGTGATTTCATCTCAATGACTGATGTGCTGGCCCTCTCCTTTAATGTTACTGTCACAGGCAAGTCTGTGGAATTGAAGGTGGAGAAGCCAACATTAGAAGTCCCTGATATTGTGTATTCTCTCTGCTTAACTGTCCACAATTATTGCATGTTAGCACAGTTGCAGGCTGGAAAATCCTGGAGGAGATTTCTAATGCTCAGTCTGATGTCCACAATCCTGGCTATTTGGTTTTGTTCATCTCCTGGTTGGAGGCTGTTGTTGCCTCCAACCCCTAAGCTGTACCCAAATCAGATAGGCAGTTACCCCCACTGATGGCATTTGCAGTGCACATAGTGCATGTCTGAAATGAGGAGTCCCCCCCAGCAGCAGCTTGGTGTTGTCAGTATTTCCTTCATGCCCACCTCAGTCTGACGGTGCTGTAGCCTGTTCCCTGCCCCGTCTCACTGGTGCCACCCCTGCTGTTCTGCAGCTGGGCTGGCCCTGTGCTACGAACACGAGACTCGCCTTGTTGAGGACTTGTTCAGGGACTACAACAAGGTGGTGCGCCCAGTGGAGGACCATCGGGACGCCGTCGTCGTCACCGTCGGGCTGCAGCTCATCCAGCTGATTAGCGTGGTACGGTATGAATGTGTGGTACATGTTGATCAGCTGGCTTATGTGACAGTGCCAAAGTGGGTTTTCTTTCTAAGGAAACAATTTTTCTCCTTTAATTCTGTTTGCTGTTACTGCCTTCTTTTTTTTTATTATTTTCTTCCTTCTTTTCTTTCTTTTTTTTTAAGGATGAAGTAAATCAGATTGTGACAACCAATGTACGCCTGAAACAGGTAACTCTAAATATTCTCAACCATTTCACCTAATTCAAATAAACACACTGGACACAGCTGGGAATTAATTACTCTGCCATACTTTCAGGGGCAATTTGGACAGGTGGGGTCAGCTAGCAAAGCATTTCTTCTTTCTAGGGTCTCAATAATAAAATGCTCTAGACACTAAGAGTCTTAAGAAAAACGTTTTGCACTGTATTTCAAATAGTAGACTTCTAATATATTTATCTTTTGTATTATTTACTTTTTGGGTTTTTTTAATAAGTTTCTTAAACCAAAATTTAAGTTAATGAAAAAATGTGCTGGGGGTCCCACTCCCACATATTTATGCTTACCTGCATATCCTGAAGCAAGGGAGGTGTTGTTTCTAGGAAGTACTAAAACTACCCCCAGAAGTGCTAGAAGAGGTTTTCAGGGACTGAAATCTTCCCTCTTTAGCAATGGATAGATGTCAACCTCAAGTGGAATCCAGACGACTATGGTGGCGTGAAAAAAATCCGCATCCCTTCGGATGATATCTGGCGGCCAGACCTTGTTCTTTACAACAAGTAAGGAGTGCCAGCTGCCTGGGGAAGGAGGGTGGGAGGGGGAGCTCTGCCCCATGGCCCCACTTTGGTGGGGCAGTTTTCCCATAACATCTGATCCAGTGGGTAGTATTCCTCAGAGCAAGCTTCTCCAGGAGAAGGGGCAATGGCACTGGGGGACGAGCTGACCCACAGGCAGAAATCCTTTTGTGACCATGTCAGTTATGCTGCCCATATTGCTGTTAATGTCCTTGTTCCTTTTGCAGCGCAGATGGTGATTTTGCCATAGTAAAATACACCAAAGTCCTTCTGGAGCACACAGGTCTGATCACCTGGACACCACCAGCTATTTTTAAGAGTTACTGTGAAATTATAGTCACACACTTCCCATTTGACGAGCAGAACTGCAGTATGAAGTTGGGAACTTGGACATATGATGGCACAATGGTTGTTATTAACCCGGTAAGCAAGGAGTTTGTAATTGGGAAAAGCAGTAAAGACCTGAGTATGTTTTTAGGGAAATCTCAGATTTAAAATGGAATATGATCTCATTTTGACTGGAAAAACAAGCAGGCACTACCTGTAAAATAGAAAAGCCCTTTTTGTATATCCAGGACAATATTTCCTGGTTTGGCTTCTAAAATTCTGCACATGTATAATTCCTGGGCCCTAACAGTCTCCTACCTGTCTATCCTCCATCAGCTTCACACTGCTCCTTATGGTGCTGCCTGTCCTGCCTCTGTTTGTTTCCTTGGGTTTTTTGGGGGCTGCATTTTCTCCACTCATGACTTTCCATTGCCAAGGACTCTTTCCCTGGCCCCTGAGGTACACCTCCTATTTGTAATACTTATTCAGTCTACTGTCCTTAACTGTAAAATATTGACTTGAATGCTGTGTAGAGGCTGATATTCTAAGGCAAAATAACACAGACAAGAGTGGTTTGCTCACAAAAAATCATGAAGTGCCTGAGTTATTTGGAATCCTGTTCCTGAGCCAAATGTGCCAAGTTTTGATTTGATTCAGAACATCTGGTATTAAGAATTTGTTTGGGATTTTGCTGCCAGGAGAGTGATCGTCCAGATCTGAGTAATTTCATGGAGAGCGGGGAGTGGGTAATGAAGGATTACCGTGGCTGGAAGCACTGGGTTTACTATGCTTGCTGTCCTGATACCCCTTACCTGGACATCACCTACCACTTCCTCATGCAACGCCTGCCTCTCTACTTCATCGTGAACGTCATCATCCCCTGCCTGCTCTTCTCCTTTTTAACAGGGTTAGTTTTTTACCTACCCACAGATTCAGGTACGTACATTTATTCATTCTACTGCCATAGAAATTGCTCTTCTAACAAATTCCTGAGAAATTCATAGTATTTGAAATCACTAGCCAACCTCAAGGCTAGTGCACACAAAAACTGGACATTTCCACTGAAAGTAATGGCTCTAAATATTCTGCAAAGAAAGGATAAGTGCCAAAAGCTGAAACTATTCATAGAAATAATTTGAGGTGCTTTCTCACAGAAATTGCTGATTAACTATCCAGTAAACTTCTGAAAACCAAAGATTTAGCTGGTTAATTTTTATATTTTGTCATAGATAGGTAGTCAGGGTGTTAGTACATCATGCAGTAAGTGAGCACACAAGGGTGACTGAGGCCCTTCTGCATCGTGTTAGAGCAGAGAGCTTGTTATCTTCTCACACACATTACCTTGTCTGACACAGAGAGTAATCCTGGTCTATTCTGGCCTCCTTTGTCACTGCTGAGCAGCTTGTGCTCCCTGCAACCATTTCCTCTGCTTCATTCCTTTTGCCTTTTGTCAGCTTTTCACAGTGCTTGATTTTAGTAAGTCCCTTCTTACGAAATAGTTGATTTATTTTTTTTTTTTCTTCAGTGGAATACTTTCTAGAAAGTTGAACTGGATAAAAAAATGTGTGAATAATGTTTTATGGTTCATTTTTGACACCCTACATACATACTGGGAGATCTCAAATAGCAACTGACCTCTGGTGTCATATGTGATTTTTTTGTCTGCTCTCTCAGCCCAGAGCCAGAGAGTAATGCAAGCAAACTCCCAGGAGGCTGTGGAGCAAGTGCTAATTAGGTGCATATACTGCATTGTTGGAAATACACAGCCCTGGCAAGTAATGAAATGCTCTTGGCAAGTAAACTTTCCATATCTCTCACCCACACTTCAGCCCA
Organism: Manacus candei; assembly: GCF_025592945.1. Taxonomy (NCBI): domain Eukaryota; kingdom Metazoa; phylum Chordata; class Aves; order Passeriformes; family Pipridae; genus Manacus; species Manacus candei. The sequence continues at coordinate 13,541,288 of NW_026138071.1, read as the reverse complement.
GCCCTACCTGGTAATTCCCACCTTTGTGCTGGAGTTGATGCTCTGTTAGGCTCTCAGATTTGTCCAGCCTAGTTACTGTTTTGGATGCCAGCAGAGACCATAGCACTCCAAATGCACACCTGTATTTTTTGAACAGCTATCATCCACATCCTGGATCTTAAATAAATACTTTCTGTACCAGATGATAGGAGCACTAAAGGTATTATCTTTTTTGTTTGTTTGTTTTGTTTTCGTGGCAGGTGAGAAAATGACTCTCAGCATCTCCGTCCTGCTGTCTTTGACTGTGTTCCTTCTGGTCATTGTGGAGTTGATCCCTTCCACCTCCAGTGCAGTGCCTCTGATAGGCAAATACATGTTGTTTACAATGGTGTTTGTCATCGCTTCAATCATCATCACGGTCATTGTCATCAACACCCACCACCGCTCCCCAAGCACTCACACCATGCCACACTGGGTCAGGAAGGTGAGCTCTATGGCTTTGCATGTTTGCTGGTTTCCACTGAACGCTCCATATATTATTGGCAGGCTTTCTAATAAAAGTCAACAAGAATTGGGGAAGTAAATGCATCATGTTAAATGTCTCTAGGCACAAGAGCTGGTGTTTACTACTTAGCTGTGCATAAAGTCAGCAAGACTACTAAAGTGCTCCTGTAAGTAACACAATTGTCCCCTGGGGTAGAGTCTTGCAGGGAACAGATAAGACAAAACACGGGCAGCTGAAGGTACAGGGAAAAGAAAATGTCCATCTGGACTCATATTACATTTCCTGGTCTAATTCTCCATCTGACTGCAAGACACTGCTGCCTGCCAGTGGCCAAGTCCCTGGCCTGTGTGAGTGCAGAGCACAAAGGCCATTAGGAATACCTGAGTTCAGCATCCTGTTTCGCAAAAGACAGTTTAGCAAAAGCTAAACAATCTTCTCTGTACTTTTCCAGTATACAGCTGCTCTGCAGCCCTTGGGAAGAGAGGACATCCTTGCACAGGAGTCTAAATGGTAACCACAAGATGCAGAAAAAATTGGTTGTCTGTCATTACAAGTTCTTTTCCAGGGAAACAGTACCAAAAATTATCTGATCCATTCAGTAATTCTTGCCACTCTGAAGTTTGCCTGTGTTCATACTAAACCATGAAATGGAAGGAGATTGTTCTGTGTATCTCTAATTATATAAGGCTACAGCTTATATAAGATCCTTTTGCAGTCTTATAATCCCTGCAGAAGTGAAATTTCAACAGGCAAACAGAGTATGTGCTTAACATTGCTCTGGCAGCAAGCCTCTGTCACTCCAAGGGAATTTATTGTAAGCCTTATATGCATGTATATCAAACATTTGTAATAGGAAAGTCAAATGTAAGTAGCCAAAAGAGGTTCTTTGTAGTCTATTCTTCAAGTCAGATTTGTAAGTAATATGTTTCAAATTAGATGAGATGAACAAAGCTCTGCCAGCTCATGCTAGCTGAGGGTCTGTTCCAGAGCATTGCTTCCCACTTCATGTGTGGATGTTGGGTGTATGGCAGGGGGAAATGTTTTAAAGAAATGGTGTGACAGGCCTGCGGGTGACTCCCTCTGCCCCAGGGCAGGAGGCTGACAAAAGCCCCAGTGAAACTGAGGCGTGGGCTGTGACATACTCCGAGAGGGAATCTGTAGCAGATCCAGCACGGGAAGCGATCTGGGAGCGGAGAGACTTGTCTTTGTTCAGCACACAGCTGCATCTGTAACACAGCCCCACAGACCAGAAACTGTCATCTTCCCTCTTTGTTTTCAGATCTTTATTGACACAATCCCAAACGTCATGTTTTTCTCTACAATGAAACGACCATCCAGGGATAAACAAGACAGAAATATTTTTGCAGAAGATATTGATATTTCTGACATTTCTGGGAAGTCAGGCTCTGTGCCTGTCAACTTCTACTCCCCGCTCACCAAAAATCCAGATGTGAAAAATGCTATAGAGGGAATCAAATACATTGCGGAAACGATGAAATCGGACCAAGAAGCCAGTAATGTAAGGCATTTTTTGTGCATGATTCATTTCTAGCTTTCAAATTGCTACATCTTACTTTTTTGGCAAAATACCCCTGCCTTACGAAAACACTCCAAGCCCTGATTTGGCTTTAGCAGTGGACAGTCTTCTCCCCTTGATACAGTCAAAAAGGAGAGACAGATAATTGTCACAGATGGTAATTGAATATTGGCCCCCCAAAATAAGAGAAAGGAAAAAAAGTGTCAGTACTAAGGTTTTCTAAATGTGGTATGTGAAGCCATAGACATGGAGTGTCTGTGAGCGGGAAAGCAATTTCAAGAACTGTAAGCAAGTTCCAAAACACATTCCTCCCGTCTCCCACTCGGGCATCTTCCCTCTGCGGTAAGCAAGATCCTATTGCTTTTGAAAAAACAGGAAGCAAGCCAAACTCCAAAAGACTAGCAGTTTTATCTGAGAAGTGTTAAATGTAACTTAAAAATGATAATTCCAATTTTGAAAAGGTTTTGTTTTATTCCTGACTGTTACAAGTAGTCTCTCCAAATGAAGCACGTCATGAGCTACTCTGATTACTGACTTTTTCCACATTGCAAGCCAAAGGAAGGATAAAAGCATATAGAGTCACACATGGCAGTGTTCCCCAGGAAAATCTAGTTCTGCCTCCTTCTAGCACATTTGACAAAATTAACCCATCATTTATTTCAGTTTTCACAGCTCACACAGCTTTTGCAGAAGTAATTCCGTCTTGATACTTCACCCTTCTAAACGGTCAGTCCTTTCCTGTTGGGCTGCAGGCTAGCCTGAAGACAGGGAGAGTTCTCTGAGAAAATAATTTGGCCCATGCTGTTGAAAAGGAGGCACTTCCTTCCCATGGACAGGATTTACACCACGGTGTTTGTTCCTGTAACCAAATTCCTGGAGCATGTGGAATGACTCTGGCTGTAGTCTCATGTTCCCCATGACTCCTATGCCCCTCTGCAGATAAAGTGTTATTCTCAGCAGGGCTGGCGTGACTTCAGCATCCCTGGACTTCACTTTCTCCTAGGCTTACAAGGAGGATCTTCAGGTTACCAGCAAGTGCCCCCTTTGGAAGTGGAGCCCAGCTGCTTGTGCTGATATCACTTCCAGGGGGTTTCAAAAGTCAAGTTCCCCAAATGAACTGAAAGCTATGGCTTCTGAAGGCTGTTGCTTCATTGTATTCACTTATGAACCACCTCAAGCCAGAACTCATCATCAGTATCCTCTAGATAATTACAACAGCCTCTTCTATTTGTGGGACAACCAAGGCAAAAGTAGAAGGTGCTTTAGGCCAGCACATGTCACTGCTTAAAGCAGAGTTACAGGGTGGAAATCCTGAGCCCTGCTGTACTTCATGCCTCACACTCTGCTCAGCCTTACCATTCTGGGTTCCCAGCAAAGGCATGCAGTGAAAAGGCTGTCACAGAGCAAGTGGTTCACAGTGTGCCACAACTGGAAAAAAGACTAAGGGAGCTACCAAGAAGGTTTTACAAGACCTTAGAGTATATACTAGGCATGGAAAGCAGGGATTAGAGTTAAATTAATGGAAATTGCCTAGATATCCCACAAGAAGGAAAACACAGTGGAAAAACCGAAGTCAGTTGGGTCAAAATAAAGTTTTTGCTTTTAACAGTTTAAACTCTGTTTCAGAAGCAAACATTGGCCTAAAAATTAAGCTTCTTAACATTTTTTAAAATTTAATTGGTCAGCAAATTGCCAGGGTTTCTGGTCAGTTTAGTGTTGAAACTTCTATTTCTAGGTTGCTTAGGCTTTCTTAACCACTGACCTGCTTTTGAGAAGAAAATGAGTATTTTTTGCATAACAATAATGGAACTTATAGAAGAGCCTTACCATTGTTCAAGACAGCACATTAAAAGAATGCCCATAATAAACACGGCTCTGCAGAGGTTTTACCATCTCCTTTGTTTCTTTCCCAGGCTGCAGAAGAATGGAAGTTTGTTGCGATGGTGCTTGATCATCTTCTCCTTGGCATATTTATGCTGGTTTGTTTTATAGGAACATTAGCTGTATTTGCTGGTCGACTTATTGAATTAAATCAGCAAGGATGAATGTGAGCTGGAAACTATTTGTTACTCTGAACATCTGAAAGCATCATAACTATCAAAATCTGGGCAGCCTCTGAAAGTTTCACTGCTGGGAAAGAGCAGGGACAATAAAACGTAAGGCTCCATACTTAGCACTTTTGAGCTGCTGCTCAGTGGTATTTCATTGCCAAAAAGAAACACTTATATCACTGGTAAACTCGAATGGCTGTCAGCCAGGTTTTGATCCATTTTACCATTTATTAAAAATGTTAATGTATTAATAAGACTGTCTGACTTTATAAGCAACAGATACAATTCCAGTGAAGTCAATAGCAGTGTAATAAGCTTTAGCTGAGCTGTAAATCTGTATCCAACTTTAGCATTCAAGCTGGTTTCATTATCTGCTCTGTGGTTTTTGTATTGGCAGGGTCACAAATTACTCCCCTCATAACACTAGGGGAAGGTATGGATCTTAGCTGTACTTATATACGACAAAAATGACAGGACACTTCTTCCGAGCAACACAAATAATTACCCAAACTTTATTCAAAAGTTGAGCAGCAGCTCACTCTGGTGGCTAAAGCAAAGTAGTGCTGCTTTTGGCCAAAGACGGCTGGGTTTAGTAAGCAAGAAGTGTATTTCAGTAATACGGTGTGGCAATACTAGCAGTGCTGCCTATTTTCCTCAAAAATAAATAAAGAGAGGTGGGGCAACTGCGACAAGTTACTCATCATTCCCAGCTGGTTGTCCAAGCCAAGAGGACTACTTTGCTAACAGCTGTAAATAATTTGCTGTGAGTTTAATAAATTAATTTGTATTATATTAATGCTCTACAGGAATGTGTCATGCCTGCAGAGAACAGGCATTTGAAACACTGTAGGGAAAATTATGCACTTGTGCAACACTCCCATCATTGCGTAGTGTTTGCTGGAAAATATTTTGGAGAGATGCAGTCCTAAGAAAACAGTTTGTCTGAGGCAATTGATCACTTGTAGCACTCTGCTCAGCTCTTCTGGTTTAAAGGATGGTAATCTTTGCCTCCCTGGATGATCATTAACCCTGTAACCGATTGCCGAAGATGTATGCTGGGTGAAACCTCTGCTGACAGAGGGAGTGTTTGCTGCAGCTCTGGTTATCTTCAGTGTGACTTCCCAGCTTTCAGCCCTCGTGGGGAGTCACGTAGGTCCCTGCTCACGATGAGCTAAGCTGCAGCACAATGGTGCCTGGAATTTAATTTGGGAGCCTGTGAGTGGCACTAAAATTGACAGAACAATCCTCTTAGAGCAGCATGTGGTTGAATCTTAGCATTAAAAATAAGCATCAAGTAATAAGATTCATGGTGAGCATCCACAGTATCTTTATTCAGCTTCCCCAAGTCAGATCTGGGTCTTGGCCTCCCGATTCCCCTTATGTGTGTGCCAGGATGCATGCATGCACACTTGTACCTGCCTGCTTGCTTCTCCAGCTCTCTTCATACACAGTTATCTACCAATGTTTTCCTTCCACTTCCTCAGAAAAAGTTTTGAAATTATTTATTCAAAAATTTTCATTTGTGATGGCTTGATTTGTCTTATAGGCATAGCAAATCTTCTGCCTTCCTATCACTCTGAGTCTTGATGAACTACTTGTGTCTCAAAAGATGTGACACCAGGCAAAAATAAATGTTAATAACTTCTCTTCTTAGGTTGCAGATTCTGAGCATTGTACTCTGACTCTCCAAACAGAAGGTTCTCCAAGCATCAATAAGCACGCTTTTTCTTTTTCTTTTTTTTTTTTTTTTTTGCTTTGCTTTGAATACTCAGACTGTACCAGCCTCTATTTTGTTCCTAAATCATCTTTGTGATACATTTCTCTTGCAAACCACTTGCTTACCACTAACATCTTCTGTTACTAGTATCCATCTACTGAAAGAGTACCCTTATCTACGTGCAGACTATTTCTTCTCAACTACTACTACTAAAATAGTAGCTTTGGATGTTTTAAATGTTCTGTTACGGTCACAGATAATTTGCTGTCAGTGCATAAGTATATGTTGTCTAATGATTTCTCATTTACTGTGGTCTCTCCCTGCACTAAACTCTCTCTCTCCTACATAGGTAGAACCCCCAGCCCCAGGGAGAGATGACCCTGGTAATACTCATGCAACCCACACAGGCATCTCTGTTGCCTCATTCCTTAAACAGGCACATTTCAGCTCTGAGCTTTAACTAACAATTCTCATGATATGCAAAACAAGAAGCAGGCCTCACACACTCATTGTTAAATTTTTCTAGCAAATATAAAAAGTAATGACATGCAAACACCATGGTGCTGAAGTAAGCAGATCTCATTTAAATGAAGGTAGACCAGTGGCCTCTGGGTGAGAAGGTGTTGCTTTTATAGTGATAGTACCCTAGGCAATTAACTAGTCTCTCTTTTCACTGCCATCTTCTTGCTACTAAAGCTGCTTTTGTTTAATTTGAACTTGTTGATAACACCCTATTTATGTCCTTAATGGAATAGCTCCCTGGAACATCTCCATCTTTTTCAGTCTGATTCTCTTTCCAATTTTTAATCCATGTGACAGTTAACTTTCCCCTTCCCATCCCTTTAGCTGACCTTCAGCTTCTCTCTACTGTGTCATGGATATGCAGCTCTCAGAGATGCAGTCACCCTCAAATCTCTTTCCCCTTTGGCACTTTGCTCTTCAAGACACCTGACCCTTCTGAGGGGGCTGAGTTTTTAAAGTCCATTACCTTGTACCGGGTCCAAGGGAGCAGTTTCACCTCTACGTGAGTCTGTAATCAGAACAGGCTGCTGCTCTCCATTGTCATCAGACAGCTAAGCTGAACCCAATGTCCTCATTCTGTCTATTCAGCCAGTAGGATCTTGGCTTTGTAAAATGTAGTTGAGCTGATCAAGAGAGAGAACAGAAAAATGACACTCACTGAACTCCAAATGCTTGATTATGAGCTTATGTGTGCCAGGTGTGATCATTCACCTGCCACTAGTGCTTGGGTCCTGCAGCCTCCTTCAGTTTGAGCTTTTAAAAAGTCAGGTTATTTTTCAGGCAATTGTAAGATAAGTTAAGTACTCATTTTTTGCTCCAGGATATAAGTTGCTGCCAACCTCCTTGCTGTGGTCATCTCTCCAGAGATGTGTGAAAGCAGTGTGAGTTTCATCAGCATGCTGACCCAGCAGTTCTGTTCCACAGCTGCAGCAAACCACAGCAGGTAGGGACAGCGGGACAAGAGAGTACGTGTAACACAGGACCCACAAAGTACATGGACACTATGCTGCTAGTGGAGAAAGGGAGCACATTACCTCCCTGAAAGGTTTGTTTTCTGGTATGATGGCATGCAAGATGCCACCTTTAAAGTCACTGATAGCTTAGCACATCAGAAATGTTTTTGACTTTGGACACTTTTAGAAGGTTGTTCTCTTTGAACCCAGCCACAAGACCTCACGTTTTCATATGTTTACTAGTGCTAGTCAAAGTCTAGCACAGCCTCCAGGCCACTAGGCATGCTCCTGGGTATAAATTTTCTCCCTCTCTCTTTCTCTTAAAAATTGTGAAACCCATACAAAGTCTCCTAAGCTTCTCTCAGCTGAATGTTGCACAGACACTGACTTCTAACAAAACTCTGAAGTACTTTCTCTCTTTCTGAAAGTGAAGTCCCAACCATAGAAGGGGCAATCATGCATTGCTTTGCTAAAGATTATCTAAAATAAATGTACTCAATTCCCTGATAAAGTATAAAAGACTGACACAGCTATGGAAAACAACCAACCTGCAGGCAAGCATTTCCATGCTCACTGCAAGAGCCCTGCTGAGTCCCCCTGGCTGCAGATGGATTGTCTACAGCAAGGACAGAACAATTTCATTGTTACCATGGGACAGGCCAGCCTGACCAGCAGGCAAGAGTCCAAAGGAGTTCGTAGGCTACTGCAGCACAGTGATGATGGGCCACTCAGTGGACTCCCCATAAAGGGACAACTGTTTCCTAGCAAGAAGTGTCACCATTTCCTGACATCTCAGCACAGATTTCCCATTGCAGCACATCTTCCCAACTTCTAACAGCCAAGAGATCTGTATCAGTGTTTGCTTCTTATCCCATAAGCCTGGAATAAACACACCACATAGTATTTCCCCAGTATGTAGACAAGAGGAAGTTGTTTGCCTCTACATGACTGTTCAGCTAACCAATGACCCAAATGCTGTATGCTGTGTTTGGGAACCTCATGTGGATTTGTGACCCTCTTTAGAGAGCTTTGGGACTGTAAAAGCAGTAAACAGACTACCTGCAGTTTTACTATTTGTGAGCACCATAATTTTTGCTTGCAAGCTAATCTACATTGTGTGTATGGGTCAGAAAAGGGTAGACATAAAAAATTGTACCAGTTTTTGTGTCCGTCTTGGAATACTCCAACCATGCAATGACACAAAAACAGAGAAATGACCTATATAAAAGCCTGGCAAGGTTTCCAACCTTACACTGATGGCTGATCAGTAATGCCATTATGACAGCATGTCTCACCATAATGCTGTGCCTTTAGGCAACTGCTCATCTCCTGATGAAAACATGAAAGTAAGTTGCAGCAGGTTAGCTTAGCACACAGGTTACTCAGTCTTTGACCTTGCTGGGACATGTTGCTACAAGTGAATGAAGTGCATATTTAAGTTTTTCAGGACATCTGTCCCTAACATTCATGTTTTAGATAACAGTGTTATGTAGCTGCTGGACTGCACCATGTCTATGCATGGAGTAAACAAAAAACATCCCAACACCTCCAAAATGTAAAATCCTACAGAGACAAAAACATGTGAGATCGATGTGTTGGCTCAAATAGACACTAAGCACACAGCTCTTGCCCTTCAATGCTTGCTCCTATATGCACAAGCTACTCCATTACATATACTTTGGGCATTTTTCCATTCAAAACTTCAGTGCTGGACCTAAAAAGATTAACAGAAATTTTGCTTCTAGAAAACTTAGTCAAGCTGAAAGGGAAAAGGGAGCAGATTCTATTGGTTGTCTGGCAAAGCAATCTCTGTGTGAGTTAATTGAGGAATGAAGCACAAATATCTTCTGGGGCATCACGTAGAGAGGGGTAATTGACCTTCCCACACCTCGGTACACTGCAAACCTTAACAGGGAAAAAGCAAGTACCTCTTTCCCACTGTTTTATTACGTTTCTACTCCACTCTGTATGTCTGCCTGCTGCCTTTCCACTCCCCAGGCTCCGCTACCCCTTCCCTGCTGGCTGCCATCAAGGCCATCGGAGGCACGTAGGGAAAACGAGGCGTGCGGAGAGCTCTGTGGCCGAGTGGGGCAGCGTGAGCAGGGGTGAGAGGAGCCCTGTGCCCAGCCTGCGGGCGGGCGGCTGTCCCGTAGCAGAGCAGGGGCTGGGGCTGTCCCTACGGAGCAGGGGAGCCCAGCACATCTCTGCCCTCCGGCGCTCCCCGACAAGGGGGCAGCGGCGGCCAAGAGGGCACGGAATGCAGAGCTGCCCCTGCGGGTGAGGCCATCCATGACCGGGGAACCGGTGAGGGTCTGAACGGGATGAGTCCCCGGAAGAGCTCCCAAAGTCACGGTTCAGGCCGTTGGCACTCGGGATCCTGGACCCATCTCCCAGTATGGGGGCTACCTCTGTAACTCCGACCGGTGTGATCTGCCCCCGGGCACAGGAGGACCGCGGGTGCGGGCGGGGGCACGGCCACCACCAGATTCCCTCGCTGCCCGGGAAAGACCACCCCGCGGGAGCCTCAGCGGGCCGAGGGGCACAGCCCCGGGGGCGGGGGACGGGGGGCGGGCACCCACCCGCGGCGGCCCGGCCCGGCCCGGCCCGGGGCATGTGCGGCGGCGCGGGAGAGGCGCCCCAGAGCCGCGGCGCCGCTTCCTGCCGCTATAAATAGCCGCCCGGCCCAACATGTCCCGGCCGCCGCAGCGGCTGCAGCGCCGGCGGGACCCGCCGTCCCCTCCCGCCGCCTCGCCCGCACGGAGCGCGGTAAGGGGGCGCGGGGCTGGGGGGCCCGGCGGGGCTCCGCTGCCCGGAGCCGGCGGGGCGGGGGGGTCTCTGGGGCGGGCGGGGCCCCGGCGGCCGCCGCGCTCGGGCAGCTCGGCTCCCCCGGCCCCGCGGGACCAGCGCCCTCCGGGTACAAGGGTCGGGAGCCGAGTCTCGCTTCGTGCCTGTCTGCTCTTTCTCTCTTTTCTTCCAGACTGCTCTGTCTTGGGCTGGACGCGTTCCTCCTACCTCCCGAAGCCGTGCTGGCAGGCTGGGATCCCTCCCTGCTTCCCCTCGCTTCCCCCGGGGTTGGGTGCGTGCCCGCGGTGCGGGCGGCGGTGGCCTCCGGGCGCAGCCCCCGGCCCCTCCGGGCAGCTCGGACCGTGCCTCTGCCCGGGCAGAGGAGGTGGCTCGTGGCATCCTTGGCCATCCCTGCTGCGGTACAGCCACGGCTGTGGAATTCCGGCTGGCATGGCAGGGTGGGAAGAGCCACCCTGGGGCTGTGGCACACGCTGGAACCTTGGCATACACCGCTGCCCGCACGTGTGGCATCCACGCAGGGCATGATTTTATTTGGTCACATACTCACGCAGGTGTTTGTGTGGCAGCCTTCCTCTCTCAAGTGCTTTCGTCTGCAGCGAATGTTGAGGTGGACCTTGTAGGTTGGCTTTCTGGTAGAGTCAACAAAGCAGGTCTCTGCCCTCCGAGCTGGCTCTGGGGGCTTGTGAAAGGAATCAGTTTTGACAACAGCAAATAGTCTTCAAGTTTTACCTTGTCTTCCCCTTTGTTTGCTTCTGCTACTCTAATGGTTGTGCTTCAATTTCTAACTAACAGCTCCTGCAGAGCAGGACTGTATGCCTCCTGGGAAGGTAGGTGTTCCTCAGCAGCTACCATGTATCCTATTTGAGCCTCCTCTAGAAAACAAAAGTGATACAGTAATTGTCTCTGGCAATAAGGTGTGCTTGTTCGGGAACCCACGGTGAGGTACTTCTAAATTGCTCCTTTACTCTTGAAGTGCTTTCTCAAAGACAGGGCTGTAATAAGCAGATGTTCTCTGTTGTCTTGACCTCCAGAGAGTGGGCAGTGTGTTTTGCTCCTTGTTCACACCCTTTTTAACTCTTTCTACTTTCCCCTCTGTTTCCTCTGCCCATTACCTTTTTGAAGCCCAGCTTGGGAGGACAGTGCAGAGACCTAAGAGGCCATCTGAAAAAGAAGAGGTCCTCTCAGAGTCTGTTTAGCCTCTGTATGTTACTCACAGTGTGCCTTGCAGTGAAGGCAAGAGGGATGGCAGTGCTGCCCTGGAGGGACCTGCTCTGGCAGTGTACCTTTTCAAGTGCTGTGAAGCACGAGGCAAGCTGAGCTGGCATGTACTTTCCCCTCTGCTGTGAGGGGAAGGAACACAGGAGGAGGAAATACAGCTGTTCCAGAGCACTTCTGCCCCATGTGCAGCAGGAGCACGTGAGAGGAGGACACGCAGAAAGGGAGAATCAGGAAGAGAATATGAGAGAGAATTGGTGTGGGGAGTAGAGGAAAGCTACAAACAGGGAGGAAAAGCTTTTTATATATGCACAAATGTTATTTAAAGACCTGTTTAGCTAGGCAAGAGCAAATATCCTAAAATTAAGGTTGTATCTCTTGAATCCCTGTTATTGTTCCTCCAGAAAGCACCGCTTTTCATTCCTGAAGTATTATGTGTCTTTCTGCGTCACTCTTCTAGGCTCTTCAGCATCCTCTGACCTCAAGCTGAGCAGGATGTTGCCCTTAGCATCTGCCTGTCAAATGTGTAGTTCTTCATGTTGTACATGAAATGATTATTTCCATAGTTAGTTAAGGCAAGTTTCCAAGGAATGTGAAGCAAGAGGCACGCCAGTTCCTCTGGCTGGCCTTGACTGGAGTTAAGTTTTTTGGGGCAGGGGACTGTGCCCTGGAGGCTGTGGTTACTGTACATGTTACCCTTGGCAGCTTAGGGGTTCCTGCCTCTGCTCCTGTCCCTCCCACCCTTCTCTTATGTCTTATGGCTGCTCAACTGTTCCTCCCAACTGTGCAGCAGCTGCTTTAGCCTCTACCAGTTATCTGTGAGGTTGTGCTCTAAAGTGAATTGCTGAAAAGTTAAGAAATCTGGGTAAGGAGAAAAGGAGAGAGCAGCTACTGCTCTGTCTGTATAGAAGTCCTCTCTCAGCCCTGTGCTGACTCTCCCCTGCCTCCTGCTTTGGGATCCCTCCCCCCAACTAATGGGAATTAAAACAGTTGAAGCTCTCTAGCTGAGTCTAAACTGGTGCTGCTGCCTTGCTATTTCTACTGAAATTACATATTTAACTTTCTCCATCATTAGTTTGCTCTCTACCATCATTAGTTTGCTCTCTAAATGGCATCAGGTAGCAAGGTACTGTGTTTGGCAACTGCATTGCTACTAAACCTTTCTCTTTTTTTATTCTCTTTTTTTTTCCTAAGAAAAACTGAGAGTTATAAAATTGAAGCAGAGCTTCAGTGCTTTTACCTGTATAACACAGTCAGAATCGAAAATGTGCATCTAGAAAAAGATACTTGCTATAGAAGGAGCAATTTCCCACCTGTGAGAAGAGGTATGATTTTTATATCTGATGACCTCCAAACCCTGAAAAGGCCACTGAGGAGGACGAGCAATGCTAATCCCTTTGTGAAGGGAGCACGCTGAAGTACTGTTCTCTATGACCTACAGTGCTTAAAGTTCTAACAGCTATGTAATCTGCCCTGCTTGTATAAACACCAAGCTGCTTTGGAGGGAGAAAAGTGTATGTTGGTGTTGTCTGACAATTGTGACATGAAGACAGGAATATAGAGGCTTCCTTTGGAGGTGCATATATTGTTTTTGGTGTACATGTATAATTTAGTAAAATGTCTTTATGCAACAGCCTTGAAGTTTTCTGTGCCTTTAACTACATTGAATCTCCATGTGGTTAATGGAGTTAGGTATAGAAACCATAAAAAATAGTGATGCAACAAAGGGGAGGAGTTCTTTGAAGTTTATGCTTTTGCCAAGGTAAACATATCTGCATTGTGACTTCTTTACAACAATGAAGTGTTATCAAAATTCAAATCTCATTAAATGTTTTTGTGTTCTTTCTACTGATTTCTCTTATTCTTGGCTCCAATGTGAACACTTTCTCCTTTTCTTCATGTGGTGCACTCTAACACTTGGTCTGTGGGATCCCTTATAAAAAGAGACTTGACTGTCTTGGTTCAAAATCATTGGTGCTAGCTGTATTTGAGTAGGGCTGGGGAGACCAGTCTTTATATGGGGAGATAGTTAAGTTCTGGGATAGTAGAAGAGATTTTGGTAGTATTAAAGAAGAGGGTGCTGGAAGTAGCCACAAATCATCAAGGCAGCTACCTGCCCCTTGTGCTGTTAACCTACTTGTTTAACTCCTTACTTCAAATATAGATGTGAAAATCTATTATTGAAAGATAACTGCTGAACTGTTAGTTGGCAAATAGCCCAGAAAAGGCATCATTAAAAACTAAATTTAAGAAAGATGTCTATAATCATGCTTTAGTCGAATGCTTCATTTAAAGTATTTTGTGTGCTTGTGGTGACCAGTATGATAGTGTAGTGCTCTCACTTAGCACCAGCTACGTGTGTGCGTATGTCTGGGTACCTGAACAGGAGGAAGAAGAAAATAATGAACTGTTTACTATGTTAGTACTCTGTTGTGATTCTCTCTGAGGACTCTGTCACTGTCACTGCTGCTGAGCTGAGAGTGAAATCTGAATAGTGAAAAGATTATTTTCAGTGGAAATAACCCTGAACATCAAGGCTCTGAAAGATACTGGGATCACTCTTCAGTCTTGCAAGCGCACAAGTCTGCAAGAGCAGCTGTCCTTGGGCCTCATCCAAGACCGTTGACAAAGATCAGTCAAGACTGTCTCTAAGGCTGGAGATGCAAGTGGCGGGGGAACAGTTTCGTCTAAATCTGAGAGATCAAAGGAGTTCAGAATAGAAAGTTTTTCCTAATTCCTGGAAGGAGATAAACGGGAAGCACAAGGAGAGTATTTTGAGTCTGTTTTGTAACACTTAACTCAGCCATAACCTCATTAGTGTTCTTCATTTGGATCCAATTACACATAAGTATGCTCTGGAGTTAGAATGTATAGTTTTGTAACTCCTCAAACTACTAAGAAGCAAAAGTTTCTAAGATTTAATGTGTTTATGTGGCACCCCTCATCCTTAATCTCCTAGGTGTATGTGTGTGTGTAGCTCCTGCCGTTTTCTTCTTGCAACAAAGTCCATGAGAAGGGCCCTTCTGTCCACCAGTGCATGCTTTCATGAGAGAGTTCTCTATCTCATTTGAGCTCAGCCTGAGTATGTATCTCATGCTGAAGAAGCTACAGGATGGTCTTTAATGGGAAGTAATACAGAGGTTAAAATAAATGCTCTTAGCAGGTCAGTGAGCCTGAAATAGCTTGTGCATGTTTCTCTTGTGATAACTTCAGGAAGTGAGGTGATTCCCTCTTCCTCCCTCTCTTTAATATTTTTGGTGAATGCTGTGCTTGAGTGCTGAAATCCTCTTGCCATGAAGAGCAAGCAATGTGGAGCAGGCTTCTCTTTATTTTCCTGGATCCTGACTTAACAGGACCAGAAGTGAGCCCTAAGAAGAAACTGCATCCTTCAGCATGTTGTCCTGCTTCCTACAAAAATTGCCAGTAAGGTCCTTGGTAGTGAGGGTGGCTAACCACTGAAACTGGTTGACCATAGAGACTGTGGAGTCTCTGTTGTTGGAGATGGTCTGAAAACTGGTCTGGATAAGGCTCAAGCAATCTGCTCTAAGCCAGGTTAGCCTTGCTCTGAACTACATGAGATCCAACAGTTCCTTCCAGCTGGCTGTAGGCTATGTTTTTGCATTACTGGAAAAGCATGACTGCTTTTGTCTGTCCCCAGAACATGCGGGAATAAAAGTGGTCTCAAAACATCTGAAAATGGCCTTGAGAAGTCTGAATAAAGACTTCAAAAATTGGAGTACATAGAGAAGCATAGTGTAAGGAAGTAATTTTGCCCAAAGTCTCATAGCAGCAGGTCAGTGATAGTGCTGGGAGAGGATCAGAAATCGTCTGACTGGCAGACTAGTGCCTTAGTAGCTAAAAGATTCTGTCTTTAAACATAGAACTACCTCTTTTTCCCTACTCAACTGTTTTCAGATCACTTGGCAACAGAGTCTACTCTTACCCACTGACAGATCCTATTCCTTTTTTTTCCTGTTCTTGCTTTTTCTGTCATATTCATAGGCAGTTTTAGTACTAAAGAACAATTTAGTGCACTGATTATTTTTTTTTTTCAGGAAACCTAGAAAATCAGGTCTGGAAAAGGATTTGGTGAAATAAAGACAAGAGCTGCAAAGGAAATTTTTAGAAAGTGATGTTATTCCCAGTTAGTTGCACAACAACTAATCTCTTATTTTTTAAGAGAGGAAAAGAGCAGAGAAAGCTGTACACTGAATCCAAGTTTGAATCTCTTTGTTTAAAAAGAAAACTCTCACTTGAAAACTTTTAAAAATCTGTAAGCTGAGAAGAACACAGATCAGCATTTTAAAGAGTATCATGGAAGGAGTTAAGCTGTGATTTAACTGCATCTGTGTTTCAAATCCAAATGCTACGAACAAGGCACCATTCAGATCTTCAGTTATAAGTTATGCTGAATTCGTTATGCTGTGTTTGTTTGAATTCTGTTGAGAGGAGAGAAAGAAAATCATGTCAGATGGAAAAAATCATTACTCTTGTTTTGGTAGCTTGTTTTTTAAGTGATGAAGTAGGATTCTCCTTTTTTTTTTTTTTTTTTTTGTCTAGCACTTACGCAGATCATCTGCTAATTATTAGCAGCTGTGGAACTATGGAGTTGCATAAGCACAACTAAAAGTCAGTGGAGCCTTGCATCATTCAGCAGATCTATCCATTGCTTGTTCTCCACAATAACAGATCAGTTTTGTAGCTCACTTGACACAAGTCTCTAAATGTTAAGAGGGCATCAGCAGGCATGGCAAGTTGGGAAATCCTTTAAGTCATAGAAATCAGATAGGATAACGCATTATTTTATTGTTGCCACAACCTGTTGTGCACAACATGTGCACTGATGTTCTGTGAAGAGGGCTGTGTGTCAGAGTAATGCCCTGTAACAGCTGAGCCTGCCAGCTACATAAAGCTGATTTGTCTGGGCAGCTGTGTGTGTGGAAGATAGGTATGGGTGTTATGCCTGGCTGCCGTGGAAGCAAGGCAAGTGTGAGTGCTCACAAATGCATCCCAAATCAGCCACGCTCAGTGGTATGGCTGAATACAACAGTCTCTTTTAAGCATTAGAGAAGGCCTCTTTACAATGGGAACATGTGTAGAGCTGAGAAGTTGGAATTTTTTGGGAAGGGAAATACCTACAGTGCACACCTGAGTGTGCTGATAGGGGCAGCCCAAGGCTGGCAGGTCCAGCCTCTGCCCATAGGTTTATGATACTGGCTCAGCACACTGCAGGATTTGGTTAGCATGTGAGTTTCTTTATGCTGAACCTGAGGCTATAGAGAACTTAATCTCCTGTGGTTCTGACTTTTAAATTACATAATATGTAATTAATTTTCTGATCCAGACTCTGGTTCTCTGATTTTGTTTTAAGGTTATTTTTTTCATGTGGTCTTCTCTTTTGCTGGTTTAAGGATCTTCTTAGACAAGAGAGACTGAAAGGGTGAGTGTAGTGTGCAAAATACAATCCTTAAAATACTTGTTCTTGGGAATTAAGAAAGAGTTCAGCGGATAGTGTCCCTCTAGACCAGTCCATGCACCCATGGCTCTGAGCTGTGCTCTGCCCCCTTTTTCAAAAACAAAGAGGGGTTTGCCTGAGCTTCCGTTTTTTCCCAACTTTTTTTCCCCCCCTTTCTTTAATTTTCCCCTTTCCCCTATTTTTTTTAGAGCAATGATATGAACAGTTAAGTGAGAACTGCTGCCTTAAATTAGATTAGTGGTGTCTCTGCTATTTCTGCTGGGAACAGACAGTGCCTTATTGGCTCACCTCACTGTCAGGCTCTGAAAATGGTGGGACCTTTAGCTACCCTCAAATTACCCTGGTCCCTGAGAAAACTGTGGGTGCTTGGAGGTACCTTGCAGCTCCAGCTGAAGTAGCATTCCAGAGGTGTAAGGGTGGCATTAATCAGGAACCTTCCTTTATGAGTAGTCTAAACAGGATGATAACTGTATTTGTAACTAGCATCAGCTTGATAGCTGTTTAACAGAAAGACATGGAGGACAGAAAGTATTTGGTGGGGAGAAGGGAAGGATTGCTTATTCTTCCCCTCACTTTCTACCTGAGGAAAGGTTCCTCAGCTAGTAATTCGAGGATACTTACTTTGATGCTCTTTTGGATCAATTTGACTTGCAGTTTGGCAAACATGGACAGCATCAGCCAGGCAGTACTGAGCTCTACAATCCTCTCTTCAATTTGCTCCAACTCATCAGTCCTCCTGTGACTGTCACATCATTCACTGCTCTGCTCATGTTCTGGTTTACCTAATGTTGCCTGACCTACTTTGCTTAACATATTTCCAAAACTGTTTTCCTGGCAAAGAGATGCAAAAGAGAGAATTTTCACATTTGAAGCTGCTGAAAACGCTTTTTAAAGGAAATATTAAATGTAAACTATAAAAGGTGCTGTGTTGTGCCTGTTGTAAGTAAAGAAACCACTTGCTCACCATAAGTGAGTTTGCATGACTCAGTGTAATTGTCTCTTTAAATGTCTCTCTCTTTGGTCAGATGCTCCTTTGTGTTTTTTGTATGGTCATATGTCTTATCTTTGATTTTAAGACCACTGAGATAGGGAGCAATGCCCAGTAGAAATAAATTTTCTGTTCCAGTGGGATGAAATGAAAAATCAAATGATAGCAATGAGGTGGTAAGGAAGGTATGCAAGTATGATCATTTCAGTTTTAGGGAGAATGCTGTTCAACTGAGGCCACAAAACACCTACCAGTATATTGTAATTTCTGTCTGCAGGTTGTGTTTTTAAACCACTCTGGACTAATACTGCTTTGAAACAGAGAGAAAGAGATTTCTTAAAAGTACACCTTTTCCTATCAATAGTTCTGATGGCGTCTTGGAACCTGAAACTCTCAAATGGTGGCAGACAGCCCAAAACTTTGTTTTAATAGTAGGCAGAAGCAAATCATAAAGAACTAATTTTCCCTTGGAACTTCCTGTATTTTCAAATAAAAGTTCTGCATTTGATCTTAATATGTGGCTAAGGAAGGGACAGAAAAATTATTTCATGCACGATTTACTTTAAATAGATTATTCTTAATTGAATTGATTAATGTCCCTTGGGTGTAAATGAACAGCTCATGTTCTTATCTCATTTGAAGTTAAAACTAAAGATGATGATGCTTTTCAGAGTGAAGCATCTTACTCTGAGGAGTTGCTGCTTACTTATACTTACTTGTACCCTTAGGTAGAACTACAGCAATATTTATTTCCTCATTTATTGGTTATCCTTTTCCTAGCAGCTCTCTGCAGGATCAGTGTCTCCAAGTTTTATTATAGCTTTTTCTTTTTTTTCATGTGTGCATCCTTAAAAAAGTGTGCATGCTGACTGGTGTCAAGAGGAAGACAAATTAACTGGAGCTGCTATAGGGAACTAGAAAATTAAGTGTTCCATAACTGACAAACAGCTTGAGATGACTGGACAAGTTCCCTCTTTATTCATCTAAAATGTGCCAGTTGTTTAGCAGAACATCCCTGATAATGCGAGTGAATTGCAGGGTAAAACCCAGTTGGATGTCATCATGTGCAGTACTTAAATGAGAACACTGAGGGATTTTGTGCTGCCAAGGGAAAGAATTGTCATTGTTTTCTTCTGGTTTGTGTTACTTTAGAAGTTCCCCAAGAAAGTTTCCTCTTAGGAGGAATAATGGAGTTTATAGTAAGAATGGTATATGACTGCTATTTTTTGTTTAGACTGAAAGCTTTTATTCTTCTCAAAAATATGTTTGTTCACTGTCCGCTCACTAATCAGCAAGATTGGGGAGGTCTTAAAGAAACCGTGGTAATTATATCATGTGATGTATAATACCACAGCATTTACAGATTCCAAGGCCTTTGCTCCAGGCCATCCACTGTAAGATGTGGATAGAAGTAAATGCATATAGAATCAAAAAACCTGCAAGAAGGGAAAATGAAAAAAAAAAAAGTGTATTTTTGTTTTATTCCCTTCATATAGAGATAAAGAAATGTCCCACTGCTATTTCTTATTGAGGCTTTATGCCCTAGGAAGTGAGAACAGAGATACACTAAAAAATCACTCTGGACTAGCAAAAGTAGATGCAACCCTGACCTTGATGTAAGGTTGCTGTGAGGAATCCGTGCTGAGATGAGACCAGTGGAGCAGGATTGCTCCAGAAGGTCAGGACAGTGTTTCCTAGGGCTCTTCTCTGGGCTATTTTTTTTTTGTTAGGCTTCCGGAAATGCTCCCTCTGTTTTCTGGTAGACACTGGTGGTTATTTTTGGAAATCAGCATCCTAAAGGCAGGATCGCCCTTCTGCTCTAAATCTCCGATGCTGATATCTTTTTTTTTCCAAGATTTGCAGGGTCACTGTGATGTGATTGTAATGGGGGGGGAAAAAAACCAGATTATTTGCAGGCGTGTTGGATGTAGAAACTCTTGGTTCTGTCCAGTGACACTGTCACAAATTGCAGTCTCAGTTTCTGTACTTAACTCTGGCACGTCCAGGTCCTGGTTTCTTCATTTCTCAGTGGAGCATATGACCCCTGGTATCACTGTCATTTTCTGTAATGTGCATCAGTTCTGGATCTCAGACCCTGTCACAAGGGAATACTGTCTGGTATAGGACAAGTATAAAATGAGGGAATTTTTAAATAGTTCTTAAGGGTATAATTATGGAAATAGCCTCATGGACAATCAAAGGTCTTCAAAACTAGAATTTCCCAAAGTGAAGTGAGGTACCGGCTTTGGCATTAGAAGTTGAGAGAACAGTCCTTGTCCGATTTAGTAGCAAAACCCCCAAAGTTAAGTGTCATGGAGTTTACTTAAATCCAAACTAGTAACATCATGAAACCTCAAGTAGGTATATACAGCCTGTCTCACAGCTGGTGCAGCCGAGCCCCTGCTGGCACCATGTAGCATCAGGGAAGCAGGTGAAAAAACACCTTTAGGCTCCTGCAGCGTGTGGGGATGCTTTGAGGCATTGTTGATGAGAGCTGGGGAGTATCAACTCTCAATTCATCCTCTGTAAGGAACTGTGCTGGGTCTGCTGGGACTTGGCCCACAGACCAACTGGAACTGTAGGGCTCTACCAAAACGCCCGTGACTAATCTTTTCTCCCCATGCTTATAGGATCCCCCTTACTCTGTGGCAGCTGTGATTTTTCAGGCTGAGTAGGAGAGTTTTTGGTGGTCCTTGCTGTTTTCCTCTGCACTGTTCTCTTAGGTCACTGCTGTGGTGCAACCTCTCAGGAGAGCCAGCCAGCTTTGCTGAATAGTCTAGAAATTGAACTGCAAGGCATTTCTGCTCTGTTAGCAGCACTTGCTTCAAACTACACAGTTGGGGGTTTCTGTTGTGCATAGGTAACACCCTTGAAGCCATAAGCCATATACTTTAATTTTTCTGTTCTCTACTGGGTACTTGGCCTTTTGCTAGTGGGAGAAGAAAGAAACAAAACACATGTAGAGTGGGATGCCGACCGATGATTCCAGGGTCAGTTATAGTTGTGTCAGACTTCTGCTAATGAGAGAGACCTGTTGCCAAGCTGTTTTGAGCCTGAATATCATACCACTGCCTCCACTTTCAAACTCAGCCTACACATTTGGGCTGTCCTGATTGTCAATTCCCAAACATGTTATGGGAACTTGCATATCCAAGGCATGAGAAGCCCAGCTCCTTTTATTTGTCTAGCTGTGGGAACAGCAGGATAGTCTCATAGCCTTTTGAGGTAGAGGTGTTGCTTTATAACTTGTGAGTGCAGTCTCCTGGTTACTGACTCAGTTTCAGCAGTTGATGAAACCAGATTTTGATGAATGGCAATATAGGGCATTTTATTTCTAAATCAGCAATTTGTCTCTAAGCTGGGTGAGCTGTTACTAAACATTGCTTTCTGTCAGGTTTAGTGTAGTCTAATGAGTTGGTAATGAGTCAATGAGTTGGTAATGCCAGGTGCAAGACAGAATTTCCTGCTCAAAATGGCATTGAATGACTTCTATGCTGAAAGCCATCATGAAGTAGTCAGATTGTCCACAAGGTTGGAAACTCTTCCCTGATAGCTAACTGAGTAACCCTTTTGGACTAGGGCCAACACTTGATATAGTGGTGTGATCAGTCTCACTTAGATGTGTCCCATGTAGCTACCCCTTATGTGCGAGTGAGATGTGGGATTTTACAATAGGGATGAATTTTTTTTCACCATCTAAGGAAACAGAGAATGTTAGTCTCCAAGGCTGATCCGGATGCTTTTCATGGACTCTGCAAATTCTCTGTCACTTTTTTAACTACTGCTCTCCTAATTAATAGTAATTGCATAGATAATTAAATTATAATGTGGTATATAGTGTATATACATATTCATATACTGAGCCTCCCTTTTTCCTGTATACTCTTGGGAGAATACAGTTGTCAATAAATATTAATGAAACAAAAACATATGATCTTGCACATGACCTGATCTTGCTCACCTTACTTGGGCATAGTTCAAATCAGTATGGGATTGCTGGCACTGGTCCCTAAGCAAAGGATAAAAGATTTCATCCACTATACAACAGAGAAGCTGATTCTATTTTATAATCACCCAGCAAGTATGCAGAGACTCACATCTGTGGCTATATTTGGCATCCAGTTATTCCTGATGTGGACTATACTACCCATGGGAAGAATGCAAGAAGTGGACTCAAGTTCCCAAAGATTGGGACTTACTTTACCTTTGAAAAAAAATTACAAGGGCATGAGCTTTGGATAGGAAATTGAGAATGTAAAGGGGATATAAACTAAGCAGCAGTAATAGCTCTTACCAGTGAGTATTGTTTGCGTGGCTTTAATACATACACATACATAATGTTTGTGTAGCTTTAACATGTTGTGGTAGGTCACGATTTCTAAAGTGTAGATTTGTTTAACTTTATTTACATATACAAATATGTGTCTGTGAAATACATATGTACACAAATACTGATGGGAGATTTGAGTATAAAATATAACTCAGATTCAAGTGCGATCTTTTAAAAACTAACCAAGTATATAAAAATTCTTCAGCTGTTTGCATGAGTCTGAAAATTTTCAAATTGCAGATATGAATATTTGGTGAAGACAAGTTGTTCGATAATAAATATCTTTTAATTTTGTCATAGCATGCTCATGTATCGAAAAAAGGTACTTGAAGCCTGGGCATGCCATTAGCAAAGTATAACAGAAAAACAGCTGCTCTAGAAAAACAGCTAGGCAGATTTTACTGGGCAAAGAGTATTGAAAATACCCTTTGGAAAGGGTATTTAATTTAACATTCTTATGTTAATGGACCTGCTGAGCAATCCCATATTCTTTGATAGGGTCAAAGAGAAACTGTGTCTCAAGCTTATTTTATAAAAAAGCAACAAACTAAGAAATTAGGTTTTACGTGAAATTAACCATTGGAAACTACAACTAGTGCTGTTCCTTTTATTAAAACTTCCTTTTTGGGTTCTGAGAATACATTAAGGTTATTAGAAATATCTATGATGATATGAAGGGACTCCTAAAAGACAGAGTTCTCCTTTTAGAAATATGTTTTATGAGATATATATGTAGATATATAAAATATATATGCAGTGCAGAACTCTTCTTCAGGAGTCTGTTATTGTCTATATTATAGGAGCAAGGAGGGCAAGTAACTTTGAGAGCAAGGTTTGTCCATTCAGTGGTTTTCACTCAAGTCAAGAAATACATAGGCCTTTCTAGGCATAGTACATTTTCTTAGGAACGGCTTTTATTTAAATGATTGTCCTCTTAAAGGATAATTTGTGGCTAAAAGCAAGAGTGGTAGCTGAAAATGTAATGTCTCATATGCCCATAGCTGTGTAAAGAGTTTTATCCCAGAATTTCTTGGATTTTGGGGTTTTTTTCCCTGGTTTCAGATAGGACATTTCAGACTCTTCATTTTCACATATACATGGCTACAGCAGGGGAATCTACCAGAAAATTTTTGTCCCTCAGATTTTGTTCATATCCTAGATGAAGGACAAAATAGATTCTGTTTTACCTGGTATGATTTTCCCATCCCCAAGGAACATGTTAATATTTCATCATTTTGAAGAAATATAGTGGGCAACATTAAATATTTACATCACTCCGAAGTCACACAGATGCCACCAGGATACCTAGCTCTACATCACACATGCTCTAATTCACCTCAAACACCCACTGTTTACTAATCTTCAGCCCCCGTCTGTGCCGATAATGAGAAAGAGGAAATGGAAACAGCAGGGTTTATATGCTACTGAGAAGTCCCAGTTTCCATGCCTGGTTGTAATTCTTTCAACAAACTTGCCGACTGTGCTCCTGCTTTGAAGTTTGGACACCTCTGTATCAGTGCTTGGCTCTGGTGATTTGGCTAACAGATTTGGAGTTGGTTGTTTGGTTTATTTGTAGCTGCACATTAGCAGTTCCACACTATGGCTTACTCCTGCACTCACCTTGCCTGCTCAAAGTCAGGAGCAGTACAGACTGTTTTGCCTGAGAAGTGACATGTTAATTTTTCATATTTGCTGGTGATGGGTACCAGAGAGAAAACAGCCCCCAACATTTCCACTATTCTGTGCAGGGGGAGGGTGTGTGGGTGTGTGTGGGGGGGTGTGTGTGTGGGGGGGGGGGGGTGGGGGGGGGATGGGGGGGGGTGGGTGGTAGCCATATTAGTGAAGGGAGGGGATTTCCATATAATGAATAAATGGGGACCATTTTTATAAGGCAAGAGGTATATTGAATGCTGGGTTTCAGCATGCTCTGTTAGCCTGGATCACCATGTCCAGTATACTCAGATGTATGGACGAAGGGTAGTGCAAGTTTCTAATCTAAACCAAAACCTCGGAGCCTGTGATTACCTTTTTATCCCAATAGCACAGGACAAGCTTATCATTTGTGCAAATAGCTTTACAGCAGTGTCTATTAACATCCCTGTGTAGCTTATCTGTTAGGCCACTGTGCAAGTTGTTATTGCTTCTGGGGTGGTCCTTTATTCATAAATCAAACGGTATTTGATCTCATGGCAAGTGAGGGGAAGTCAGTTTATGGTTTTAAAAATAACTTGTACCATCTGCAGGGTTAGTAGCACATGCCTCCATGAAGTACCCAGATGTACATAAGGAAGAGCTTCAGGTATGCTTTCTAGTCAGAAGCCAAGGAGAGGGTTTTTTCTTGTGTGTATATATAAGGTGAGACATAGCATTAGTTGCAAGTTTTGTTTACATAAGATTACTGGCAAAAATCTCTGTCAAAACTTTGCTCCTCTGGAAGGTGCTAGCCAATAGATTCTTCATCTGTGATAAGGATGGAGAAATAAGTGGTTTGTTCACAGATTATAGAATTTATCAGGCTTCATATGTTTCTCTTCATGTCTTAATGGTCCATAGTCAGAGCTGGCAGATGCTCTGGTGTCTGTGGTGACTCAGCAAACCCTGCTGTGTGAGACCTCTGTGGACGCGGTGGGTCTCCCCGGTGTCACACAGCTGCATCTGCTGTCCCTGCAGTGCCCTCTGCATGGCCCCACTGAAAGGCGTGGTGAGGTGCTGCTGCACTCTGAACTTGGCTGAAGCAACATCCTGGGAGGCTGTTTTGCTTGGGCACAGATTAAAAGTGATTGGGAGACTGCTGCAAACTACCTGCTGGGCAAATGAATTCCTCCCATCTTGAACAACCCTCAGTGTCTGGGGGGGATGTAAAAGTAGATATGCCCCACCAGCAGCTCCAAGCAGAGCTTTGGCACAGCCCAACGTATGTGACTAGATCCTCACATAGAGGTTGACACATTAAAAGTGACTTTGTAAACGCAGCCCCTTCTTAAAACAGAGATAAATAACCCTTCTCTTGTGAGGGATCCCGGCTGTCTGAAAGCCCCTGTGGGAGCAGCTGGGGGAGGACAAAGAAGCAGTGTGCTGAGAGCAAACATGGCCACTTCCTGAACTCTTCAACTTCCCCTCAGTGCCTCTGAAGCTCAGGGTCTGGTGTATCATGTCTCTGCACGCTTACTGGGGGGGAAAATGCTTAAGCTGCATGAGCCTTACAGAGCTCTCAAATGTCTTCCAGTGTAAATAATACCTTGGCCATTTGGCCCAAAACCTTCAGTGGGGCAGAGCAGGTGCATCTGCAGACATGTGTTTGCACATGCTCTCCTACTACAGCTACAGGAGCTCAGATGTGTGTGCACAAGTAGGGGGGTATGTGTGTGCTCGGAAAGTATCTCATGTAAAAGCATCCACTTTGTGGACTAGTTTTGGGGTGGTTTTCCATCATGAGTATATTTTGTTTTGTGTGGGTATCCTTTGCATATTTACACATAAAATACTTACATCTCTTATTAGCTGGGTGTGATTTGTTCAATACTTAGCTGCTGCTCCATGAAATCCTGTTGTTGCTACCTCTTTGCCAGAGTTCATTACTCCCACATCTCTGTGGGATCCTCAAAACCATTGCCACTTCATTTGCAATGGGATTATCCAGATTATTTTAACCTACTGATAAAAATTGTTGGATCTAGTTTGGCTCATTTGATAGTAGTAAACAAGCAAGCAGTGGTAGGAAGCCCTGAGGCAGCAGATAGGAATGTACTCCCTGGCTGGTGGTCACAGGGAGGCTGCTCACAACACTGATGTCTTCATCTGGCACAGGTTAATTTAAAAGATGACATTTTAGTGGAAACCTCTTAATTTATGTAGAAATTACATAGAATGCGTCAATTTGTGGGCAGAGAAGCAGCTGCCATTGGCTTGGGTCTCTCACTGTAGCTGTGGTTTTGTGTTACAGCCTGGGTAGTGGCTTCCTGCTAACACTTGTCCCCTCATGTCTGAGAATGAGAAAAAGAAAAAAACAAAACTGATCACTCTTTGACCACTAGATCAGTTCCTCAGTGTGGTCCATGGCACAGGCTGTGGAACCACCGTGCCAACACACTTGAGACAACTGTGGCGTGTGGTGGGAGAACTGAATGGTGTTGGCAGGACAGCCATGAATGAGTGCCAAAAGCTTTGCATCCCAAATGTGCAGTATTGCTCTCTGTTTATTCACTCTCTTCCTACCTTCAGGGTCTTCACTTTCACACTTAGGTGCAGCTAAACCCAATCTGTGCTCCAGCACAGATGTTTGCAGTCAGTCTGTAAGGGAACCCCTCTGGCTTTGTAACCCACTGCCTTCACACAGTCCTTGCCAGGCTGATCAGTGCCCCAGGCACTGGAGGTCATTATTTCAGCTCTCACTAAATAAAGGGATATTTAATTTATCTCCACCACTTTCCATTAGCCTAATTGAAGAGTGTTTAACATGTTCCACAAGGAGCATCTTCGAGCAGAGCAGTATCTCCTTGCTGACCCTGGTAAGACCATTCTGCCTCTCCTCTGATATGGTAGTCTTCAAACTTTATCTCCAGGCTATGTCAGTATTTCTGGTGTTGGTACCACTTAGGATTAGATTGTCTTTCCAAAATTCGCATGACTTTAAGAAAAATATGATAAAGCAACATGTATTGACTAGTCCTGTAAACATACTACTCTAATCCAGGACTTTACTGTCCTTCCTTTTGTGGCATATATTCAGACCTGTTCATCCCTGCACTAGATAACAGTATATGTATTCACACTGTTACAGCTGAGAAAACCTTACTCTTCTGAAGACATGAACTACTTTTTATAGGACTCAAACTTCTGTTTGCTGTATTCAAAGGAAAATATTTCTGAAAATGCTGATAAGTGCATCTGTTTGAATTCATCAACTCATTACCACTATGAAAATTTGATAAACAAATATCCTTTAAGTGAAGTTTCCCACACTTGCAGCGTAATTACATTCTCCACTACTGCATTTGTTTCCTCTTTAAAAGAAGCAGGGGGAACACTGAGCAGAATCACATAGTCACATTCAGCATTTGATATCAATATCAAGAAAGTACAGAAAGGTCCATTGAATCGTGGAGTGATTCAGAAGGCAGTAGAAGAGGGCTCTCTGGCTATGCAAAAATGTCAGTGGTTCAACATTAGATCAGAAATTTCTTAAACATGCTGTTAGGGACAGTTAGTTGTTTCATCTGATTTTAAAACATCAGCAAAGTGAGTCTAGCAAGGTGCGGTGAGGAAGTGTGGTGTCACATGCCACGCTACAGGAAACAAGACCAAAGCTGCTGAGGAAGTTCAGAATTGGGTGACCTCCAACGGATTCAAATAGCACAGGTTAGTCCTCTTAAAACATCTCTTTAACTATCCTACAGGGGTTCTGCATGTGTATTTTCACTGACTTTTGGTGGCAGTGGATAAGGAGTGGTCCATATGGCAGTTGCGTTAGCAGGTAGTAAACAACGTGGGCTTTCAGAGCAGAATGGTACAGGGCAAAAATAGGAAGCTCATCTGTGAGTTAGCTTGGTTTGTGAGAAGCTTGGAGCAGCCTGTCTTGCAGTACAACAGCAATGTGGACCTGAGTCACGTTAGACGTGTGAATGAAATCTTCTCTGTCTTGTTAAGACTTTCATATAATAAGTAAAAGGTCTGAATTTTTAATAGAAGTATTCAGTGAATAAATACCAGAAAGTGCTTTTCCAAGCACAGGTTAAAATCATTGACTGTAGTGAAAACTTCACTTTGTTTGTTTTGGCTGTACCAAGTAGCTGTTCTCTTTGATTTTACTCGTGTAGTCTCTTGTTAAGGTTTTCTCTCATTCCTGGTGATTTCTGTTGAGGAATTCCATCATGACTTTTCTGTGCTGAAGGATTTTGATTGGGAACACACTGTATCTGGAATAAAATGGCACTTGGTTGGTTCTGGACAACTTGGGAGCTCTCAGAGGGAGACTGTTTAATGGGATGTATGTTCGGTACTCCTATGCAAAAATATAATTCTTACTTTTAAATTACTAGGGGATTGTGTTTAATTATAAATCTTAAATGCAAAGTTGGAATGAAAGTTACAAAGAAAGCAACCTTAATGATGATAAAATGTAGAATATAGTAGTAATACTGCAGAGAATATGAACAAATTAAATCCCAGCACAGGGCCTGCATGGTGCTGGGAGAGCATGGGGGGAAGAGGAGGTGACAGCCGCATAGGGCTCAGGCGGTGGTGGCAAGTGCCTCCCCCCTGCTCACTGGGCAATGTCACAACCTGTGAGGCAGAGAGGCTTGTACAGTGGCAGTGGCAGCAATCTAGCATGAAATGCAGCTGCTGGGGATGACAGTGCTGTAACAAGGGCATGACAGAAGTTAAAATCAGATATATGACTGTCAGGAGAGTGTTCCTAAAACTGCCCATACTTCTTCCCAAATATTTTTAAGAACGTTTCCCTGATTATGTAGAAAACCAGACCAAGCTGCACAGCTCTCTCAGCCTCCTCATCCCACCCAGCGCGTTCATCCTGTTCTCAGTGTAGAAACATCTGCATAAGATGGATGCAGTGGCTCCAGACAGACCAGGCTGCCCAAGCAGGGAAGTACTCGCCTCCTCCCGCGCATAGAAGTGGATGCTGCATCTGGCCCTGCTGCGCGGCACTGAGGGTCTGGGCGAGATGGGAATGGCGGGGCTCTGTTTCTGGGAATGACAGGGCTCTGTTTCTGGGCAGTTAACAGATCTGTGGCTCAGCCTTGAGAGCTTGCTCTCATGTTTCAAGCTTTGAGGTTTTACACACAGAGAAGGCTTTGGCCTTAGCTGGGCTCCCCTGCTTCTGTAAAACCAGCAAGTTTTCAGAGAGCCAAAGTTCTGCCCCAAATCAGCCTTTCTGATGTATTAGGGGTTATAGCCTTCACCAGAGCACTGTTTAACTAGGAATGTGATTTAAAAGCAATTTAGTAAAATCCCACTGCAGACATTTTCATTTCAGTCTAATCCTGTCTTAGAGTGGCTCATCTCAAATAGATTAGGAGTTGGTTTAAGCTAAATATAATGGCTCGTAAACAATATATTTGAGCCTCCACGCAGAGGCTTGTGCCAGCCATTTGAAATTGAATTACAAAATAAACCAACACACTTTCCTAAATAAATAAACCTAACACTTCTACTCTGCTACCAGGAGTGAACACAGGCAACCAGGATTGAAAGAGCAGGAGTGGTTGTTGAAGAGGGAGGATTTCTGAATGGGCTCTTTCCACCAGCTTGTATTATGAAAACCAGGGAAAGAATGTTTCTTCCTCTAACAAATTAAAAAGGAAATCTGCAAAAAGAGGAAAGGGAATAAAGAGCACAGACTAAACAAAATGAAATAAATATGCATTGGAATTAGAGAAAAGGAAACCAAAAAAGAAAATAGTAAAAAATGGAACCAGATGGAGACAAATTCTGTGCTCAGGAAAAAAAATACTACTCTTCTGTTGAACTTCAGAAGGAAGAGAGACTGTGTGCATGTTTGTGTGCATTCATAGCATCTATGGAAGAAAAATTCATTTTTCTGGATTTTTTTTTTAATTGTTTATGTTCGTTTCTTTCCCTTGGCCAGTGTTAGTGTAGAAGTTTTTAGATTTGAGAGAACTTCAGTTAGATGAAAGCAACATTAAAGAATCCTTAATTCTGCAAATAAACAGAATAAATCACTCAATGCCATCTTAGTCACTGGCCAGTTTTGCTCCCCAAAAACTACTCGTCTGCATTACTCTGTTGATCTTGTGTCCACTGTGCCCTTGGATCCACATCCACGGTATTCTACTCTCTGCAAGGGAAGAAGTAGGAGTTAAGATGTGTAACACTACCTAATGCAAACCTGAACTGCATGAGCCAGCTTCAGAGAGTTTATAGCACGTTTCATTTCACCACATAGTGTATGCAAAGATTTCATGGCAGTGAGAGCTGGAGTCTTGAGACTGGTTTCTAAATAGAAGTAAATCTGTAAAATGCTGAATGGTTACTGTTCTTATATTTTATTTTAAAATTACTGCATTGTTAAAGACTTTTTTTTTGTTCTAATGCTAAATATATCAAATGGACAAGTGTATCTTTTGCTGGGATATTATTTGCAGCACATTTTTGTCACACCTTGCTAGCTGTTCCCTCTACCTTCCTTGCTCCCACACATGAATGCAAGTTCTGCAAGTCATTTCTGTAATTAGCTGTTAAAAGCATCTAGACATTGAAGGAGGTTAATTTTACTTTTGTTTAATTGATTTTTTTTCAGCTTTTGCCTGCATTTTTCTCTAGCTTAAACTATAGAAACCTCCTTATTACAAAGCTAGTCATCAAACCATGTCTCTTATGAGGAGCAACTGTAGTAGTGGATAATTCTGTTCAGTCTTACAATCATGTCCGTCTGCGAGGTTTTTATGCTTTTCTGTTTTCCCTCCACCATTTATATTGGCTTTTACTATGCTATGCTGAAGTTGGGGAATTATCTTAAATTTCTTTGAGATCAAGTTGGATTCTTTGGCTTCAGGGACTGATATGGAGAGCACAGCCAGTGTGTTTTCCTGTTCTAATTCCTCTTTAGAAGGAGAGGGGCTCTTCTTCACGTGCTGCCAGTTTCTCATGCAGAATTTCAATTTATGCAAGCAAATACATAGGAGATATGTACCCAAGCTCTGTGATCCCAAATGGTTCACAATTAATAGTTCTTTTCTTCCTTGCAGGAGTGTGCAACCTGGGAAATGTTTTTGCAATTGAATTAACTTCAGGAAGTGTATTCTGGATGAATTGACCAGGCCTCCTATTCTATGAAGACTTCTCTCCTGCTGGTGACCAGGTACAGAACCTGTGGGATTTGCACTGAGAGGGATGGGAGTGGGTAGAAGTCATGGTGTGAGCAGCAGCACAGGGAAGCATCTCTGGTGTGTGGCATTCCTGGCCTGTAAGAGTTGGAAGGTGTAGAGCCATCTCATGTCTTAGATTGCAGCGTGACAATATAGGAGTCATTCTTCTCCAGGGCGGGATTAATGGCAGTACCAGTTTACGGGCATTCTGTGATGTGGCACACCTTTCCTAAGGACAGTTAGGTGCCTTAGGTTACATCAAATTTTATGCCAAATCCACAAGCTTTTAACATGTGCAGCAGGTTGGTTTGTTGGTTTTTTTTCATTCCAGTAGCACAAGGCTAACAGTGAAGGGATTTAACACTTGGCAAGTAGGTCAGGAGACCTAAGGTATTATATGACCAAGCACTGTAATGTGTAGTTGTCGTGACTTAGAGCAGATGGCATTACACTTGAAAACTGCACAGTGAAGCCTACAATGTTTATGGTGTGGTGCTAATGAACAGTGATAGTATGAAAAGGTTCACTGAGACATATAGTTAATAAGAAAGAAAGAAATAACAGTAAGTTTATGGGTTTTTTTCACTGAAGCAGAAGGTTCATCCGAAAGTATGTGCTGTAGAAAGGCCGCAACATGCCGACCTAGAGCTGGTGTAGTCCAGTTGATCAAGTATTATTTTCTATCTGGGCCCTGTGTTGTAAGCCCCAACTGTGGCTTCTTTGTGATTAGTGGACCAGGTAGAAACTGATGCTGGGAGGGTTCCCGAGGTGCCTGCAATGTAGACATGAGTACAAAACCATTCAGGGTTCCTCCTTGATAAGGACTATACCTGGTCCATGTGGGTTGATGTTTTGGTGTAGTTTCAGCAGTGCACTTGCTTTGGAAACTACAGTCTGAAGAAATCTGGGTGCCAGGCTTGAGAGATGTGAGAGGGAAGAGTTAGCCCTAGGAACAGAAATGTTTCGCTTCATTCGTGGATCCACAACTCTTACCAGGCAGGATGGACTGCTACCAGATGAGGATTGGTGCAAAGACTATTTTTTGAAGAGTTATTTCCACAGGACCAAAAAAGAGGGTACTACTGAGTGATCAGTAGTCAAACATACCTGTTTGGACATCAGTGATAGGAAAGGATGGCCTGTTTAAAGGAGGGAGACATGCAGATAGGGAAAATATCAGTATTTTTAAATTGATGTTTATATTTTATTTCAAATTAGTAAATTGGATGCTGCAAAAAAATTTGTATTTTATTTCAAATTAGTAAATTGGATGCTTACAATGCAATACTGAGATAAAGATGGTGAATTATGTCACCCTCACCCATTTCACATGTGATATGGGAGTATGGAATGTCCTATGAACACAGTAATGATGACAGACAGCACAAATACAACCTTTGAAGAAAGACTGAAAGAAATATGATTGCTTAGCCTAAAGAGGAGAAGATCAAAGGGACATGTAAACAGTTTTCAAATAACCATGAAGAGGAAAGGAATAAATTCTTCTAATGAGAAATAGTAAATGAAATCACAGCAAAGGAGGTCTAAATTAAGTACTGGGAAAAGCTTTATTTGCTGTTATGCTAATGAGGTAGATGACTGAGGGATATTGCAGAGTTTCCATCAGTGGAGATTTTTAGAGAGAAAAGAGATAAATACCTGCCATAGTGACTCAGTGGAAGAGTAGATGCCTTCTTCCAGCCCTGCTGTCTTTTGTTCAGTATTTCAGTCTCCTTGTTGACATGACTGAATTTTTCTGGTTATTGATGAATGCTGAATAGTTATTGCCTTTAAAATTAACATTTCCTTATGTACAGTACAGTATACTCCATACTCCACTTTTCAGGGAGGGAAGGTAAAATTCTGTTCCTGAGTTTCCTGAGAAGATTTTGCTCTTTTAATTTGAGAGTGAACAGGTAAAATGAGTGCATTATACTCAGCACTGTGGGAAAGTATTGAGTTACTGTTAGCAGCTGGCACGTAACAACCACGTCTGATCCTGGCATAAGAGGGAGACCTGAAAAGGCAGGACCTGCTGCTGTCTCAGGTGAACAGTTGTGGCAAACTGCTCATTTTTAACACAGATCTCAAATCTCTGGTACTAATGGCAAACTTCAAATTCATGCTGGCTGTGCAAAACCAGCTTGGTCTGCATTGAACAGCATTTCCTAATATCAAGTTCTGATGGGTCAGGGCTCACCTAAAGAAGCGTTAGTCTGCGGAGTTCATGCAGCCCTGGTGCCACTGTACCCCTTCTGTGAAGCGGAGCTTTTTGACTCTGTGATGGTGCCCAGACTGGCACCCCCTGTAACCTGGCCTTCTGGGAGTCTACCTGTTCACGGGGGCCTTGGCCAGTCATTAGGCCTGCAGTTTAAGAGAGAAAGTAGACTTCATGAGAGTAATAACATCTTATGACCCAATAAATCAATATAAAGCTTCCTTGCAGCTGTGGGTTTGATCCAGATATTACAGCTCTCTGAGTTTGGAAAAAGTTTTCTTTTTATCTGGAAGCCTGTGGCCTCAGATTTTAAGTAGCTCTTAACTCTCCATTTAATTACAAATTCTGGTTTTGAAAGCAGAGATGTTGGGAGTCTTATTTCAGTCTGCCATATGCTAAACTTAGCCTTCAAATTTTCTGAAAATAAACCCAGTCTAGTTTTGCCCATGCAAGCTAACCAAATAATTCAGTCATTCTGGTCAGGGTTTTGGCCGTATTTATAGGATTTGGCAGATGTGATGCTAACTTTAGCTAGGGCTTAACAACTGTGACAGCCACTCCTATTACAAATAAATTAAAGGGGAAATTAGTTGCCACCCTCCAATACCTGCTGTTTCAGGGCACCTGCACTGAGTACTCCAGCCTGCTGTGATTAATTTGTTTTCTTCTCTGAGCTTCTGGTAGACTGGCATTAGCAAGGACAAATTTGAGCAGTCCTGTGGAGGACTCTCCTGAGTAAGAGGACATGTTGAATGTTCTAAAGAGGAAATGCAAGTGTTGAATGATGGTATGTGGCTGCTTTTGGTTTTGTGGGTATGTTTTTTCATGGCAGTGGTATGCCATACAAAATTTTTTTTTTAGCTTGAACTACAACAAACTATTACTTTTTATGCAAAAAGCTGCATTTGGAATACTAGCAGGAGCTCAGACCCACTGTCTTGAATAGAGGCAAATAACCTCCAAACCCAGCTGCTTCCTGGGCTCCCAGTGAGGTCCTGCACGGCCTGTGTGGCAGGCTGCCTCAGAGCTGCCAGCTAACATGAAGGTGCAATGCTGGCTGGGCACCACTTCCAAAAACCTGGCAAGAGCAGGAGCCGCTGTGGATCCCAGAGCAGCTGTCTGGGGCAGCTTGTCTCTCCTCAAGCAATGGCTTGTGGCTCCTGCCGAGTTCAGGCAAGATGTTGATTTGTCCCTCCTGGCATATTCACCTGCCTAGCACGTCCACCTGGGTCTGACCTATGCAGTCAGCTAGATATGACCTCATATGGGATGTCTCTGCACTGACCTGGGCACTCTGGTAGACCAATGCCCTGCAGGACTGGCACCCACATGGCACACTGCCTTTGACTACACTTGCTGCATGGAAACAACTGGTTGTCAAAAGTCATAGAAAACAATTAGAGATATAAATATTTAAAATAAAATGCAGATAACCAAATGGAACTGCTTGGTTTTTACTTGGGCAAATGTTCTGGTTTAGTGTGTGTTGACTCAACCAGCTTCACAAGTAGAAAGTGGAAGGGTGCTGTATGTTTCCAGCCTGGGTTGCTGCAGTAGGCAATGTGGCTGTGCTGTTTTCCTTCTCAGGAAGGCAGCACAAGATATCCCTCCTCTTCACTTAGGGGAAGATCGACTAGTTCTTGTCCTAAGCTGTGAAAGACTTTGCCCTATTTTTTGGCAGAATCCATTAATAATCATTCTTTCCATCTTCTTTGCTCACTAGCTAAGTACTTGCCATGTGCAGCTGTAAAAAGTTGTTTCCAAAGAGAAATAAATTGGAGCAAAAACTTCTGTAATCGGAGATGCGGAGGAAAGCAGAAGGGCGTTTTCAGTTTGGTGTCCTTGGTTGCTTTTTGTTTGATTTGTGCCCTGCTTTAAACTAGAGCCCTTTACAGGACTGTGGGCCCCCTGGCTTGTCTGCATCTGGGTCCTCCCTGTCTTAGCTCTAGTAGCACTGACTTGCCCCATGTCCCTCCCAGGACCAGGGATAATCAGGACATCAGGAGTCCGTAAGAGACCCCCGTGCCAGGTTGGCAGCACCATGTCCATACCTTAAGGAAGCTGAGAAAACATAAGCATCTAGCAATTGTATTTAGATGCCTAAGTTGGAAAATTTAGTTTGAGTGTCAAAGTTATTGATTGTAGTTATAGTTTCTTGGGACATTTTTATTGAAAATATGTTCTAAATAATACTATCAGTTTATCAGTTTATCAAAACCTATCAAAACCTTTTTTTGCCTGAGATCAAAGGAGAATTTGGTACAAAATTTAAATTTTATACATTAGAAAATTATAAAGTGAGCTTTTAAAAGAAATTTAGAATACTTGAAGTGGAATATAGGATCTGCTGAAATTTGGACTTCCAACAACAGAATGTTTGGGTTGTTTTTTAATTCCTGATTAAGATAGAAATCTCTTATGTCTCAAACTTTGTCAGGTCATAAAATTAATTTCCCACTCTATTTTTTTCCCCAAATCTCACATTATTAAACTCATACAAATTTTTGTGCTTCTCCAGGTAGATCAGGGAATCTAGATTCTGTCTTTCATGTAACATTAGAGTTGCCTTGAGTTTGAAAGAACCACAGACTGATGCAAAACAGAACTTGGACCTTGCCATCTATTAGATAACTCCCAAAACAAGTAGATAAGTGTACTTCATAAATGAAATCTTCAGAAGCTATCTTAACTTATAGGGCCTTCAGCTGGACAATGAAAACCTTAGATGAGGTACGGACAACTTAACTGTGTTGCCCTTACTGTAAGTGTTTCAGTTGGCATCATCTTATACATGTGTGGACTGTGTCCTCACATGTATATGTGGAAATTTCATGGTCCCATTATCAATGCTTGAGTCTTCAGCTAAAGGCCCAGATGGATAATCTGAACCCTCTGATTCAATTTTATCTCACCTATATTTCATAAATATTATGTTGCATAAATATCAAGTCCTGCTGCAAAAGTAGATGAAATTATTTATATAAAAAGGGCTTTACAAAGCTATTTTGAGTTGAATTGTTGTTGTAGCTCTACTCTAGTAAATGAAACAAAATATAATTGTGATTGGTCAGTATTTTGATCTCTACTTGGCTTCTAATATGAAGAATAAATGAAGTATAAATATGAAGAATATTATTATTGCCTGGATTTTGCTCTTTGCATTTTGGCAGCTTATTTATGAAATAATTGAAACATCTCTTAGCTGTGCCTTTCTTTTCCAAGTGACTTTTGACATTTTTTCTTGCCAAAAGGCAGTGTTGGAAATACTTAACAGAAAAATTCACCCTCGTGTTACTCAGGATGTTTTCCAGATTGGACCAAGTGGAAATTGCCGGTGATAGGAACAGCACATGAATATTGCCAGTGATTTGCACACATGCCTTCAGATACTGAAGGCTGAGGTCTCTCCTATTACATGTGGAGAAGTATTCAATGCACTGTGGGTTAGATTTTTGAATGCTTCACAAAGAGCCAAACTAAATTGAAACAGAGGAAGAGGAATTTCAGGTTTGTCCTTCCACTGCTCCAGCTGTGAATGAGAGTTTGAAGTAGCAGCCACCAGGGCGTCAGGCTCCTTGCCTGGGGACGTCTCTAAAAACCAGTCCACCGGTTCCACAAGCCCCTGGCTTGGAGGTGACCTCCTGCAGGGCAGTCAACAAACTATTAATTTGCTCTGAAACTGCTCTTCCCAAGAAGCGAGTCTAGAACAGGAGTCCTCTGCAGGGTTTCTGAACATATTTCCATTAGGTAACAGTTTGTTTTGTCCAGTGACTGCTGTTGGAGGCAGGGAAGTTCTGGTCAGCTCAGAATAAGGCTTGTGATGGATTCAGTAGTTCAGTACTGCAGAAGCAAATGACAAGTCTTTCTCTTCCCTGCTGGCAGTCTGCTTTAGCCCTAGAGCTTCCACTGGAAGCCCTCATCATTTATTGTATAGATTCCTATTACAACTTTTGGATTATATGTTCCTCTGGTAGAAGAGACCTAAGAAAGTTCTGGAGTGAAGTCAAAGCAGTTCCTATCAGCTAAGGGCAGCTGATACTTTTTTTTTTTTTTACTTTTATTAAAAAAATTAGAATTTTAAAATTAAGCTTATCTTGCTGTAGTAATAATAGTGGTGGCTCTGACAAAATTAATATGGGTATGTTATAAAATCTATGTTTTTTAAAATAGAGAAAATGATGATCAGATTTAGTAGATTTTGTATGATACAAAGAACCAAACAATATAGAGATAATGGCAACTTTTAGTCTCCTTTACTCAGTGGTTACTTAATGGTTATCTGGTCTGTTAGTTTTGTAAAAGCCATCTAAAGATAGTTTTTGAGTTGTCTTATTAGACAATTTTTAGTAGAAATAATGTATTGCTTCCTCTATGTATATCTCTGAAGTAAGTTGCAGGAGAAGTTTACTGTTGAATTCCAACCAGGCAAATAATCTGGTGGTGCAGGAACATAACATTTTGGACTTGTTTTTAATATTGATTAGAACAAGACATCATTTGCCAGTACTGCCAGGATATTAGATGATCATGTAATTTCACGTGTGCAGTAATGTGTTTTCAGTAATATTATTGCTTTTCTTTGTTGTTTTTAAATTAATCCATTTCAAACCAAAATATGTATGGTAAGATATTTAAGATTAAAATTAATCTCTTATCCTTAACCTTGGGTTTTGGTTGGGGTTTTTAATTGCTTTGGATGCAGTTTCTAAAGTTTTGTATACCCTTTAGAGCAGATGGTCAACTTTTGACCATGGTATCTGAGTAGTTTGGGGTGAGCTAAGGTTGGCTCCAATGTGAAGAAAGGGAGATTGAAGTCCCAGAGTTTGGGGATGGGTTGTTTACTCAAGCAAGCACTCCTTTTTGTTTCAGATTACTTTTGCCTCCTCTTTTCCCTCCCACTTATTATTTCCATCCTGTGATTTTAAAGACTCTTCCACAGATTTGTTTTTATATTGCTGAGAACCTTTAAAAATAATTACTGAAACCATAGCAGCCCATCTGAAAGCTTTCTGAGACACAGTATGAGCTACAGAGCAGGCCAAACCTCAGAGGGCAGAAGCTCTCTTCCAAGCAAGTAAGAACGGATGCTGTGAGTTTCTTTGAGTGCTTGTGCAAATGGTCTCTTTGTTGTCCAAGTGCCTGTGAGTGCAGATGCCCAGCATGCACTGCCCAGGGTCACATACATCAGTGTTTTGGGGGGTTGAAAGCTATACTAATATTTAATTACTGTAAGCTAGTCATATAAAATTTGTAAGAGTGAGAGTTTCATTTTGTAGCTGCTTTCAGAGAAGAGGATCTAAGATAAAATACCAATCATAGTAAATACTAAAAATTCCTAAGTGTGCAAAGTAATGGTGTATCTTGTGTATCTTCATTTATGCCTCAGAAAACTGAAAATTTTCAATTGCTTTATTTACAAACTTGGATTAATTCTTTTAGGAATGTGAATTATAAAAAAGTAACTGTTTTGTAGCAACCCAGCAGAGTTTACAAAGAACTTAAGTTTTCCTGGCCACGTTACTGAAATAAGCATTCAAATGGCAGATCAAATGCTGTTTTATAGCTTTTTGGACTGGAGGTCAGAGAAGGTTTGTGAACACAGGGGGTACAAGTCATATGCAGAATGAGTCTTCATTTAGTATCTAGTCAGTTTGTAAGATGCGACGTGAGTTTCTATTCAGTTTGTGGTCTGTGAGCAGGGCACAGAGGGTAATTTATGGGGAGTTTTTCAGTAGGTCATGGTCCGTTGAGACAGATGAAAGTATACCTTGCTGGATGCTCTCCCTAGGTTCATGAAGCAAGATACCAGCAGTGCTGAACACAAGTCATGGCATCACTGTGCAGACTATGGCTGTGGTCCTTGCTCCACAAGCCTTTGGCATCCAAAGGATGGCGTTGTGGGAGCCAAGACCAGCCTTGCTTGCTGACAGTGACACTTCTCAAATTCATTACTTATGTGCAAATAGGATTCAGTGCCTCACAAATGATCTGGTTTAATGACTAACCTCGAGCTACAGTGCAAATCCCTGTACAGCAGAGATCAAAAGGGATTTCATGGGATGCACTCTTCTTAATCTCTAAGTCTGATCTCAATTCAGATGCTTTCAGCAAAGTCAGAAGGTACGGTGGCTCTCATCCAGCCTCCTCTGAAAACTGTCCTGAGCCTTTCCATGAACTCTAATAAGAGTAAAATCAAACTCTCCATCTCCACCCTGTTTAGTGGAGGTTTGTAGTCTCAGCACTTCACAGTCTCAAATCATTCAAAATTAACTTTTAGAATGGAAAATTAGACTTTTTTCTTTTTAATTAAAATCTTTACCAGTCTTGGTTGCCTGTTTCTCACAAAACTTATTTATGGGGCTTGCTGCACTGAACTGAGGTTTTTATTGACAGTAACCTGGCTCTGAGGTGGTGTTTGTTTTTCTCCACTGTCTTTGGCAAAGCAAGCTCCCTTACATTATGCAGATCTGAGGCTGGGTTTTGTTTTATTTTTCCTACACTCTGGGCAGATCAGTCTTAGATTGCTCTTCTAATGACAGATATTCAAGTTACTCTAATTTATGTCAACACCTGGGCTGTAAAAACTAATGCACTTTGCTTACGTAGTTGCTCTTTCCCTGCTGACTGCCCAGGCCTCTTAACTTTTTGTTTGGGCTTTTGATGTGAAATCTGAACTAATCTCTGTACACTGTAGTTTTTCAACATTTTAATAGGAATATCACAATATTTATAAGAGGCAGGGATTGGAAAACAGTGCTTTAAATTCATTCCACATGTCTGACCCTTATAAGCCTCAGATTTCCCCTTCAGAGGCAGTTGCTAGTTTAATATTATTTTATAGATGCTGCCTTTAGTAGACTAGTCACAGTTTGCTGCATGGTTAGTAAGACTTAGTTGATTGTGATGAAGAAAATGCTTTATGTTAAAAAAGCCTATTTGAATGCTGAAGCCAATTCAATTCTAAACCTACATTTACTGAGAAGTAAAATAATCTGACAGTGTTGGAGATTCTTGATCCTTTTCTGTAAGTATTCATTATAGCAAAATGTTTTCAACTACAGCTCCGTGTCATCTTGTTGGTAAGACAAAGGTGAAAGAAGACACAGCTTCAGCAATGGCGTTGCGCAGGTCATTTTTAATTAGCATTATTAATTTAGTGCCCAGGGCATGGAGAGGATGTGGTGTGGGGTGTCTCAGAGCTCCCACGATGTAACCTGTGGGTCCAAACAGGCTCTTTTCATCCCAGCCTCAGGATTTGCAGAGAGAAGCCCCTCTTCTTATAACTACTGATGCAAAGGGGACTGGCACACCCACTGTGGGCAGAAGTCCACCAACAAAATCCCAGGACTTGCTCTCCATATTTGATTCCTTTTTTGACTTCTTTCTGAGCTGACTGAAAGTTGCAACAGCTCAAGTGTCCAGGAAAAAAAAATCAGACTTATATCTAGTGCTTTTGGCCTGTTATGCCACAAAACAGTGGAGAGAAGGGAAAAAAATACTCCAGATTTCTGTCAATTTGATTTAAATAGCAGAATTGCTTTCATGTTACACAAAGCAAACAATTGGTCAGAGCTGTAACATCCTAAAAATAAAAGTGGATTAATAGATGGAAAGGCAAAAGGCTGGTATGATAGTGTGAACAAAAGTTGTTTTCCCATAGTAACAAGCTGGGGATTCCAAGGGCCAGGCTATGCCTTTCCACCTCTTGGTCTCCAGGTGTGGGTTGTGGGAGACAGCCCTTCCTGCCTCTCCCTGTGGGCTGCCTGCCACCGCCAGGCCATGAATGACCCCGTCCAGTTAGAGGGATGAACAGTGCTGTGTTGAGGGGATAAGCTGGTAGAAAAAGTCCTGTTCTTAAGGACTTCTTCCAACTTCATGCAATTATTTTTGTTCTGATTTAGGACTGAATAAGCTGGAGCCAATACTCAGAAATCCTGAATTTCTGAACTAGCCTGTTCACCCTACCAACAGCTCCTAGAGCTTGAAACAGCTCAGGTTTTGGGGAGAAAGCTATGCAGTGCTGAACAGCCACATGACACTGAGTGATCACTACTACAGCAATGAGACACTGGAAAAAGCAGCCCCATTGGAGAAAAGCTCTTGGACTACGTGTTAGAAACAGTATTTTGTGAACACAAAATGTTCACAAGGACTAATAGACAAGGGAATAAGCTGGAGAGAGACACCGGGTCCTTATTGCCCAAAGTATATTGTCCCCGTGGCTTCTCCACAGCACCAGGAGTCAAATGTCACTTTCTTTAGGTCTGCATGCTGAGGTTGCCTCCAGCCTGGATGAATCCTTGTTGGCTGCATTGGGCAGTGTGCCTGGGATAACACAGCCTTGTGTGTTGGTTCAAACACTCGGCTTGACTAGATCTGTGGATGGTGGAGTGCTGCACACAACTCTACTCTGGACAGCTGAAAAAGAGCTCAAGCACAAACAGCTCAGTCCTTAACCATCACTTCTGCCTGGGAGAGAGGGTGAAGCCTTTTGCCATAGGGCTTTTTGCAATGTGGTTGGTCCTAGGAAGGGCTCTTCTTTTTTTGACATGAAGGAGGGGGGGAGGGGGGAGAGCTGTAGGACATTGCACTGTCTCAAGATGTGTCCTCCTGTCCTGAGAACAGTAACTGTATATTTCTCTGCTGGATTTGGCCCTGGCCTCCTTCTGAGGAATGACTCACATGTGCCAGTTTTAAAACATTGTGGAGATTCCCTTCTGTTGTGCCTGGTGCAGGGGCTTTGCTCCAAGTGTCATTTGTAGGGCTGAGGTCCTGTTTCCCAGGGCCAGGTCATTGTGGCAGGGGATGTGAGATGACTCTCGGAGTCTGAGCAGACAGGAATATTTTTCTACATTTCCTCTGAAAGCACTGGCTGAAAGAAATTATAGGAGTATGGATTGGACGGAAGCAATTTCTGTTTT
This sequence comes from Manacus candei, assembly GCF_025592945.1. Taxonomy (NCBI): domain Eukaryota; kingdom Metazoa; phylum Chordata; class Aves; order Passeriformes; family Pipridae; genus Manacus; species Manacus candei. Next base: position 13,499,225 of record NW_026138071.1, on the reverse strand, counting down.
CAATGAGTCAGATACTTTCTGCTATAGTGTATTTGCTCTTACGTTATCAGCTTTTCTCAAGTCAACATCCAAACACTTAAACTATCCAAAAGCTTTGCTGTTTCTTCCACATAGGGACTATATTGGTGACTAGGGGAAGTTCTCCAAAGCTAGCCATTGCCTATGATCCTCTGCATATCTTGAAAAATATGTCACTGACAAGAAAAATATTTTTAAAGTACTTGGATTAAAACAACATTCTGACACTATAGTGGCCTATTTCTTAGCTGTAACTTTCCACGGAGGCAGCACCACTGGATTTTTGCCATATAACTCTTGATTGCATTTGACAGATGAGGTTTGCTGGATGCAGGTAGCCATGGGCCATAGGTGCAGCTAGCTACTACTGCTTGGCACCCAGCAATCATGTGCTTGCTCAGTGGTCTGTTGGCTCACTTGTCACTGATACCCCACATTAACCTGCTTTATTACTGTATTCCTATGATGGTAAGAAGTAGATTGATAGTGTTCATGGGGTTTTAGGTCTCTGAGGAATTGCCCAGTGTGAGATGCAGACAGTGCTGCCTGAAGGATCACTGCTCTTGGCCGGATGCTCTGGGATGTGGGAGGTGAGCATGAGGGATGTGGAGGGAGGTGGAGATTCTGTAGGTGCCTGGGATAAGATGCACAAAGAGGTGAAAGCACCTCACAGCATCCTCACACTTTTTTTCCTAACTAGTCATGTCCTTTGTTTCCTATTGTTGTTATTTATCTTTACTGCTCATCACTAACTCCCCAGCACCTTCACATAGCTCAGTCACACTGTTGTAAGAGGTAAAAGAACTCTGCAATTTATTAAAAAGGGTATGTCCAAACCAAAACAAGAAATATATCATCTCTCTGCAGCCTCAGTAGGGCTGAAAAAATGCTCACTGTAATAGGGGCTTTACGTCTCTTTCTTCTCCAAGAACTACCCTATGCACTTCTACCAGAGACCTCTAGGCTCTTGCTTTCCTCTTCTCTCCTTTTTGATCCCTATCTGCAGCAGGATGGTGTTGCATCCCCCAGACGATCACTGCCGAGTTTGTAAAGGCGCAGTTCCCCATGGGAGATCCTCCTGTGTGTCATCCAGCTTGGGCCAAATCCTATTTTGGGGCCACAGAGACCTCATCCACTTTATACACCTGCCTGTGAATAAAGCCTATCATCCATCACCCCTCCGATGGCAGTTTGTGGAAAGAGATAGGAAGCTCTGGCTCAGGGTCTAGGCAAGAGCTTTCCATCACTGGTGCACCTACTCTGCCCTGGTATTTTGTGTAAGGGTTGGCATTTCAGTCTGGTGGAAAGTAATACTCAAACCACTCATTTCATGTACTGCAGAGAGTTTCTTTGAAACGTGTAAAGTCCCCAGTAAAGTAGGCTTCCTCTCTCTGGCAGCGGCAGCTCCCCAGAATTTCCCTGGGTCTCGGATATCCAAAGTCACTTCTCCTCTGTGGGTCTCCCTTTTGGCTGTCCAGTTCCCTGCAAGTGGTTTTGAGGGTGAAAAGTTTCGCTATCACAGCTTCCTCCAGACAGGATAGGACAGTCTGCATTCTCACACCCTTTTAAATGTCCTTTCTCAGGCCACAAAGCCTTGTTATCTCTGCACCAGAAGGATTGTTGTTTCACCCAGAAACCATCCTTAAAAGACCAGTCAGTGGTGTTAAAGTATCCAAAAATACTGATAATAACATTTTAGGTGACACTTTTCTTCTTTCAGACCTCCTCAGCTTCAAGTTAGGAGAATGAAAATCCAGGCTCTCCCTGTGACTATAGGGTTCTTATACAGCAATTCCCTGTGTCTCAAATAAAACTAGCATCAGGTTACTTAAGTGTCTGACAGGCTTTTCACTCCTCTAGTGAGTGAGTGAGGCCAGAGAGTCTTCTAAATATTCTTTTTTTCACCTCGCAAGGGAGTTCCTCTTCAGTATATTCAAGTAGCTTCATGCTCTACTGAATTCAGTTTAGTGCCCTTGCTGAACTCTTTAGGGGCTTAAAATCATCTACCTGTATATTTATTTATGGGTTGCTCTATATTTAGAAACGTTAGTAAAAAGAAAAGAAGTACCTGGCTTTTTCAAGTGGGATTTACAGGCATGGTGTTGCATGGGAGGAGCACCTTCAGAAACCTCTGAAGTTCTCATTCACACCATGCCGCACTCCTGCACTGACTCTTAGTGCAGGCAGCCCCTCTGGCCTTGGGAGAATATGGTGGTGGAATGTGGGACATAGAGACTTACTAATGACTTGGGTCTGCACAGTAAAGTGGGAGCAGGGTGGCTCAAATTTCATGACATCACTGTAACATTTTTTATCAAAAAGCTTTAATAGCTCTGTACTCTGTTAAAAAGACTCATGAAAAAATATCATGGTCTGTATAAAAACTGATTTTAAGTGGTTTTCCAACCACTTTGTAATGTGTTTACAGTTAGTTGTCCTTTTTGTTTTGAGAGCTACCTTACTAAAGTACTTGGTAATGTAGCCCAACTGTCTCAAATTCAGACTTTTTAAAAAAATTTTCCCTTCTTTCATTAGGAGAAAGTGATGCATTTTGAAAGAACCAAATCAACATTAGTTTAGAAGTCGAGTCCTTTGCATAGAGGAGCAATCAGCATTTTAATTGGCAATTTCAGGTTTTTTTCCTCTTAAATTTATCAATTCTATTTTATTTCTACAGTTGTTTGTTCCTTCCTCTTTTTTTGCATGGAAATTAATCATGCAGGAAATGATTAACCACAGTGAGCTGTCTGTCTGCCTCTGACTCAATATGTTTAAGAGGGAGGGCCTTCAAGCAGCTCTTAATGGCTGACCAGATGCAAACTGTGCACTTGCAGTCTAATTGTTCAAACTCTCCATCCCACATTAAAGGTCACATTCCTTTTTAGCATTTGTAATGCTCCTAAAATAATTTCTGAAATAACAAATTAAATCTGAAATACCCAGAATTTCTGTTTCATGTAATTCAGTGTAGTGACAGTTTTGCTCATTGCTCTTCTTATATTACTCTGTGGAGCAAAGGGCTCTTTGCAGTATGCAATGTATGCTTTCTCTCTCGTCTATTTTAGTTTTTAAATGAAATTAGTTTTTATCATTATATATTGCATATCACAATATTTTTATATCGTTCCTGATAGCGACTGCCGGGTATGCCTGGTAGTTTGCAAAAATGAGAGCTTTCTTATGCAGGTATTCTTTACTTAGGCAGCTTTGGAGCATCTCGTTTGCCGGCGGCTGGGCTGGCTTTCTCCAAAGGCAGCAGAGGCGGGCTCTGTGCACAGCCCTCTCGAGAAGGGTGTGCAGGGAGGCTGCCCCGGCCCCGGGGCTGTGTCCGGGGCGGTGCAGAGCGGGTGCGGGGATGCGGTGGGTGCCTGCTCACGGCGATAGCAGAGCCCAGGGCGACCGGGGCTGGCTCTCGGAGGAACCGGCCGTGTGCACGGTGCTGCTGGCGCCTCCTGCGCAGCGGGAGAGCAGCTGCTGCCGCTGCTGCCAGCTGTGGAAATCCTTCTGTCTTGCTGACAATACAGACCTTTGTGTTTGGGGCTCCGTGGCCGATGCTGCAGTGTACGTGTGCGGGTTAGTTACTGGAATCCTTTCTGCTGCACCACCGGTGCTCATCTAGACATAACATTAACATGCAGCTCTTAAAAGCAGTGATGGCTTACATTGCGACCTAGAAAATATGCTAGGACACGTATCCTGGGTTTTCAAGTATCAATACACCTTCAGTCTTTTGCAACTGGTTCCTTTTTAACACCCTGCAACACCGAGTGTTATAATCAACTTGGTTGTTAACAGATTTGGTGGGTAAAATTTATTATTGGGTGAATCAGTTACTATTTCAGGTATTTTATAGTGTCAGCTGTTAACAATCGAACATAATGTCCATTTCTTAAATTCAGCTCTTTCCCGCTGACCAAGAGCAAATAATGATCTGAGTGTATTGCTGAAGCGTAGGACAGTAACCAAAGCTTTCCTCTAATTGCAGTTACACTTAACATCTTAGGACATCTCCATGCTCCTGGGAATTAGTGATGAACAAAGCAGCTGCAGAATTCAAGTTCAGCATTGTGCTGACTCAACTGCTTTGGTTCTGCAGCCCAAGAGGTGTTTCTCATCCCCCTGTGCTGTGGGGGCAAGTCAGCAGGTCACTGCATCTCTTCAGAACATTATTATTCTTCCTACAGGCTTACAGTGATCGAATTTTAAAATCCAAAGGGCCTTTTTTTTTTTTTTTTGCTTACAATAAGTCAGACAAAAAATTAGATTGTACAGAATCTAACCAAACAAGAAAGGGTGAGTTGGAGCTTCAAAGACAGAGGTGCCGTTTCTTTCTGTGAAGTTTCAGCTTGAGTTTCCGAAATTCTTTTTTATCAGCAGAAGCAGAGTCAGAGTGACAAAAGTTAGAGTGGTGTTGTAACTCTGGTTTTAAACTAAAATTTGACAATATGGGGTGTTTTACTGGCTCTGTAAGTGTATGCAGTATACATTTTTGCATGGGCATGCAGGTTTCTGAGTCAAAGCATGTGTTCTCTTTTCTGATGGCCCCTAAAGGAAGTGTGTGCTCTAGAACATCATGAGTAAACAACCCTGCAGGATGCTTGCATTAAACTTCAATCCAGTTCTGCCTGAGTTTGTCTTATTATAGAAGCTTGTCCTGTGCTTCCAAAATGCCATTTTCCAGCCTACCTTTGAGGGCCACAGGGCTTGTTCAGCAGTAGCTAAATGCTAAGCTCACCATTGTGCAGCTATGTGTACCTAATTTTCACTTCAATTCTGTTGAAAAAGCCCTTCAGTATCAGAATTACTAGCTACTGTGCAGCTAGTGACTATGGGTACATGTAAGATGGGATAGGGAAGGAGGGAATACCTAGTGCCTTTCTCCCCATTACCTCCTTGCAAATCGTCTGCGCAGGGAGGGTTTTGGAGAAGCTGGATGTGTCTGTGGGTAGTGGCTTCCCCTTAGAGAACTCAGGCTTCAAGCATCACCTTTCTTCCCCTCTATCCCCACCAATTCCTTAAGGAGCTGATCTAAAACAACAAGTTAAAAGGACATAGAAGTAGAGCAGAGCAGCCCAAGCATGCAGGAAGCAATCTCTTAACTGACAGGGAGGTAAACAAGTTATGGTATTTTACAGAAAGTGCTTCGTAGACCACCTGGCTCACTTGCTGCATTCAGGTCTGAGCTGCCTTAAGGGATTCATTTAAAAGTCTGATATCAAACCAAGCTGTATTCTGCCTGTTCCAGAAACCTTCCTGTGACACATGGCGTGCCAAGGAGACCCAGTACATTATCCAGACTGCTTTGGCCTCTTAGCAAAGCAGTGCAGAGAGCAGACTTTCTCTTTTTAATCAGTTGAAGTAGTTAAAAGCTTGGTGAAATACCCTCATGGCACAGTTAAGCTAGAGACAACTGCAGCTGTGAAAAGACTGTGTTAAGAAACAGGATGGTTGTGGTCTGCTGTAAGAAATAATTTTCCTGTTGACTATTTTTTTAAACAGGAAGCTGAAGAACAAAGCAGCATTAGTCTTGGTGCTTTTAATAGGCTTCAGATTTCAAATATTGGATTTAGAATGTGAAGATCAGGAAAGGATCAGGCTTTGTGCAGAGTCTTATGTAACAACTGAGAGCTAGAAATGCAGAAGATAGGAATATAACTGAATTCAAGCAGATCCTCTGAATGTGAAACTTGTTTCTCTGGAAAAGCCCTAAGATGCTCAGTAATGCACCAGAGGAGTGACGAGAGCAGACTGGTCTGTTTGCAGGACTTTGCGAATGCGTGCATTTGCACAGTGTGTAGGCTTGGCTTCACACAGTTTCCTCTTTGTCAGTCAGTCTGTCCATGGGCCAGCTTCCCCTCTGCTCTGCTCACTCTTTTGCAGTAACCGGAAAGAGAAACAGTTTCTGCAGTATGGGAGAAGAAAACCTTCAAACACTAGAGACAGTACTAGTGCCTCGTGCCACTTCGAACTCCATGGTTTTTCTAGATATTCAGCCAGAGCTAGGGGTGATGAGTCTGACTCCTTTCCAAGCCCTTTCCTCTCTAAAGATTTTACACAAAATCTATTAAAGTCTTATTTCAGAAAAGCTTTCTTCTGAGGAAGGTAGGTCAGCAATTTTTTTTTTTTTTTGGGGGGGGGGTTGTAGCTGTATTCTAATTCTTTTGGAGCATGAACATCTGATTAGATAAATCTGTACTTTCTGTACCATTTTTTTCTGTCACACACATCACAGATCATGTTGGAGCCATTAGAGACATTGTAGGTCATGACTCACCTCAAACCCTCACTGCAAATGCCATTTTGTTTCATTCAGCAATTTTTCCTAATGTTCATTTAAACTGTAAAGGGTACTGTACCTAGCATGATGTTGATTTGACAGATACTATGCTGTTACACTTCCCCCTGGTTTCATAAAAAACCACATAAGTTACTTAAAAAAGTAAAAGCTGTGTATTCCTGTAAATAACTGCCCTGAGGACTTCAGCTGTCAGCCTGGGGTTGTCTGGAGAATAACCCGTATTCCTATTCCCACTGTGTTTACCTGTTGTGTGCAAACGTTATATAAATCGTGGCAAATCATTGTTACTGAAGCTGGCTCAGGTGGATGGGCCAGCAGAAGGTGAAAGCTCAGGTGAAAGAGTAAAGCACATGCTGAAATGCCACAGCACCATTAGAAAAGCCCCAACAGGTACAGTTCCAGCGAGCTGGGTGCCAAAATGCCACAAAAAGACCTTGTGACTTAAAAAGTCTTTGACACTTGGCCTTTCTTTTTTTTGTTGTTTTGTATTTTTGTTTCAATGAAGTTCTGCATCCCAGATGTGACCCTCCTAGGATTGTCTTAGGTTGAAAGTTTTGGTTGGAGTGTGGAAAAGTGGGAGCCTGGTCTCCAGTAGCGAATATAGTGAAAGGCTGAGCTTTAGCAGTCAGGCTTTTCCCTTTCCAGCAGCCTGCAGCTGAGAGGCCAGGCTGCCTACTTGCTCTTCCTCCTCAGGGAAAATGCACATAGCATGACTGTGTGTGCTGCCTCTGAGGAGGAGGAAAGTGCATTCAGATGTGATGATGGAGCATGGAATCTTCAGAGCAAGCAGGGAGAAAGGAAGAAGCATGAGTATGTCCTAGAGTTCTGCTGTTCCACCCTACCCATAACAGCATATGTGTGAATCTTTTAGCAACTGAAGGGATTTAACAGATCAGCATCTGACTTTCTGAGTAGGATCTTAAAGTATGATATCTTCTTGAAGCAAGGGTTGATGATGTAGCTATGGAACTATCCTGAAGCACTTCCATAGGAAGAAGATTGTTGGATTAAAAGAGTACAATTTTGTTACTGCATTGTTTGCATTGCATGGATTTTGTAAGTGTGCAAAACTGGATGTGTATGTCTATGAGTTTATATGGCAATGGGGCTTATGTTGGGAGCCCCTCTTTAAAGATGCAGCTGGTTTCCATACAACTAAATATGAAGTGCTTTTTATATATTATTTAGACTTAGAAAATATAAAAGATAAACCTATTAGCTGCAAGGATGTTTTTTAGGTGAGTAGAACTTTATTTATTAAGATGTGTTAACCTTTGAGTTTTGTGTGTTTGTGTTTTGCTGTGCAGGTTTCTTAGCAAGAGCAGACAGAGCTCAGCCTTCCACCATGCCTGTGCCTCCCCCTCCAGCTCCCCCTCCACCCCCAACACTAGCCTTGGTAAGTTTTACGGGAGGTAAATGTACCATATGCACTGTTCTCTACTGCTGCTTGTCACATTGAATAGGATGTCCAGAGATAGGGAGGTGTGGATGAGGGTATCTTGACATTTGGGGAAAGCTCTCCAACATTTTGGTTTTGGTTGATTATTGATCCTGTGAGAAAGACCATCACTTTCACTCCTTTCCAGTGCTCATATGGATGTTGCTGTCTACTCTGATTCTCCATCCTTCTCTCCCTCCCACACTGGTGGTTTGATCTGGTGGGGAGACAACAGCTTGTCTAAGTCAGGGAGATTGAAGTCTTGGTATCCCCTTAACTTTCTCCAAACATGTACTCCCACCTGCTACTCTAGTACTTACATGACCTGAGCTGGAAAAAATCAATCCTATTGTTTAAATTTGGTAAGGATAGTTCTTAGCTAGCACAGCTCCCTCAGCCAACTTGGGGTATCAGAGCACAGGATCCACTGCTGACACAGTGGGTGAAACTACATTGGACCTGATTTAATTTTAAGCCTAAGCTGAAATAGATCTTGTGCTATGTTTGCCTGTCCAACAGTCAGTCATCTCACTGACAAGAAGAAAAAGGCTTCTTGAAATGCTGTTTTAAAGTACTCAGATATTTTCAGAGCAAACCCTGAGCTGGTTACACGGATAGAATGGGCTACACCTCTGAAGAGTCTTTCTCTCATTTTCCACCCCAAGTATGACTCTCTGCTTGGTCCCTCCATGGCAACTCTCTCTACCTTTCAGGAAATCTCTGTAACACTGATCTGATAAGCTGGAAAGTTTTTCAGAAACCACTATTTCCTATAAGAGGCATATATATGTGCATATGTACGTGCATGTATGTGTATGGTTTGGGGGTTTTTTGTTATTCCTTGAAAAACTGTGTCAACAAAACATAAACTGAAAAGAGAGGACCATTGAGACAAACCTAAAGGTTTCATTTGATCTAGATGAAGAGGTCTATATATGGAAGTAGCGATTGCCATTTTTAAATACTCCTAACAAAACTAAAATAGTAGATAAAGGCCCATCTTTCTTCTGATTTATCTAGAATTTGTATTTCACTACAACTTTCAAGAATGCTCATTTTCTTGTGTAATCAGATTATGTTTATAATTTGCCATAGATATGCCTTGGCTTTAAAAAATCAGAAACTCTGAATCTTGAGTTTAAAGAATGTGAATTCACATGGAAGTATTCAGTTTCTGGTGATTAGTGTGGGTTAGAATAGTAGCAGTGTTTGGGGCCTTGAGTCAGTAACAAGGCCAACTACCTTTAACATCATTCACAAAAATAGACATGGCATGCTACCCACTCCAGTGCTGTTCAAACTGAAACTGGAGTCTCAAGTAACTACCATATTTGAACAGAACTTTTATCTAGAAGTTGAGTTTTATTTTGCCTCCTCATTTTTAATTTTATTTTGCAGGCAAATACGGAAAAGCCATCCCTAAGCAGGTCAGAACAAGCAGGGAGAAATGCTCTATTATCTGATATTACCAAAGGAAAAAAGCTCAAGAAGACTGTTACTAATGACAGAAGTGCCCCAATTTTAGACAGTAAGTATGATTCTATATGTTGTAGTATCTATAGGTGTGAATGGTTCTACACATCTGAATGCAGAAAATTATCATCAGATGAACTGTAGGTAAAATAAAGTGCCAGTAGTGGCATGCATAAAAGTAAATTCTGTTCATCATGGATGAATAGTCAGCTGAGAAATCAAGTACTGCTTATGAAATGTGAATGTTAATTTGTTTGCTTATCCTCATATAGCAGTTTATTTTCTTGTTTGCTTATATTGGAAAACTATGCAAGCCCTACTAGGAGTTCTGCTGAGGAGCTGCAACAGATCAGACAAACAAAACCCCCATCAGGACTGAGGAGAGCACAGAGAATAAATTGGAATTTCAGACTCTACTTTTGCATAAACAATATAAGAATAAATGTGTGTCTGGCATGACACCATTGGCTCTTTAATGGCCCCAGTACCACTTAAAGCAGAACCACAGCCACAAGCCACAGCTCCACCTGTGTGTCACTCTGCACACAGTTTTACCATTCCTGGAGTGACTCAGGGGTGTTATCTTTTTGGCTGAGCCTTGTTGCCCAGCCTGCCCACTAGTACTGTGGCACAAGGCAGTGCCTCCACTTCCATGAATGGAATCAAGGTCTCCATCCATCTGTGCTGCTGCTGTGTCTCACAGAACATCTTGGTAGGTGCTGAGAGGAGGCTGGAAAAGTCCATGAAGCAAAAATATTGGGAAGACAGACCAGAAACAGGAGAAGTGTGAGGAGAACACAGTCCCGCTCTGACAGAGGAACAGGATTTATTGCCTAAGGAGAGAAGGCACTTCTACAGACTGATTAGCAAATGTGGTACACCTCAGTTTAGGTTTGGCCATGCAGTTAAAGGCTGGATTGTGTTAGGAAGATGATGAGGAAAGCAGGAAATGCCAAGAGGAGTATGACCAAATAAAAATAATTTAAAAAAATAGATGCAGTCCTGCAATCAGCCAGCTACAGTTTTTAAACCCTTATTATCTCTGAATGTGAAGTTGCACATTCTAGGTATTGTAATGAGCTGGAGGGGATTAAAGGAGGGGGTAAACAGTAAGATAAAAATTATGCAGCCTATTATCTTGTTTACATGAATTAACAAATCATGATGAAAGACTTAACCATAGTAGCAGCATTTCTCCAGAGGTTCACACCCTGTGTGAATCAGAGCCAAACCGAGCTGACGTGCTTGAGAAGGATAATGTGAAACATGCGTCCATGGATACACTCTTCCTCCTTTTTTCTTGGGGGGATTTTTAGAAGTGCTTTTGATCCACAAGTTTTAGTTACCGTAAAGTCAGTGAAATTATTGCCAACCCAAAGTTTTGGAAATCAAGATTCCAAGAGATGAAGCCATTGATCCTTGTCCATGTAGCCCATCATCTGAGAACTGATCTCGACAGATATCCCAACCTGTGGGCCTGCTCATTTGGCAGTGATGCTCTGAATAGGGCTCTTTTCTGTACTGGTAGTTGTGGAAACACTTTCATTTTACTTTTGGCAACTCCGTGTTGTCACAGCAGAAATACTGACATTAGAGAGAAAGAAGAGAGAAAGGGAAAGGGGGGGGAGCTGATAAAATAATTCCTGCCTATTGGAAACATTAACAGCTAATGATCTCGTCACTGCATTTCCATTTCTGAATCTACAGAAAAGTAATCAGAAATGGGATCTCTTTCCCTACTAAACTTTGTTTAGATAAATAGAGATGTTGCAACACCATTAGTAATGAGAGGTGTGTTCCCAGAAGCAATCACCAGACACACCTTCAAGAGGAAGGACCCTCTGTCTTCCTCCTTCCTTCCTTATTTTCCATGAGATTGCCCTGTTTCTGCTTATGGAGAAGTGGAGGGTAAGGATAAGAGAACAGAAGTACAAAGAAACAGAAAGAAGCTACTAAGATGATAGCAAAGACAACATGATATTCTAGAGGTCCCATCCATGCTCAATTCCAAATTTTCCACAGCAATTTTATCTACTTTCTAGTCCAGAGCAGACTAAAGGAAATTGATGGCTTAATAAAACACAGGGGCTATGGTTATCACACCACCTCTGCCACGGTGCAAGAGTGCTGGTGATGGCAGCTGTGATGATCCAAACCCTGTGTATTTTGAAAGCTCATCCATTTTGCACCAGCTGCAAGCATTGCTCTAATGGAAGAGATGACTTTTCAGAATCAGTCTTGCTTCACTAACATGGAGGATTTTTTTTTTCCAACAGAGCCCAAAGGACCTGGTGGAGGTGGCGGCGGTGGCTTTGGAGGAGGTGGCGGTGGCAGTGGTGGGGGTTTTGGTGGTGGCAGTGGTGGTGGCTTCAGTGGCGGTGGACCACCAGGCCTTGGAGGCCTTTTTCAAGCAGGAATGCCAAAGCTCAGGTCTGCTGCAAGTCGAGATGCCGGTAAGAGTTCCAGTGTGAAAAAATAAATTATATTGCTTAAAACATTCATATTACCTGCTGGGATTGAAAAAGCCATCAAATATCTTTAGATTCTTAGGAAATGTAATTTTCAGCTTGTATCTTGTTTTACTTTACTATTAGGTTTTATGAGGGAGAGGTGGGACTCCCTTTCCACCCATCCTCTTAGTTATTGATGAAAACTAAAGATCTTGGCAGTGCTGAATTGCTGCTTGCAAAGTACAGTCAGGCAGACTAGGTCCTGCCTCAGCTATTGGTGTGCAGGACCAGAGGGGAACATAGGAGGATCCAGGCTAATTTTCTTGTGCACCAGGAAAAAGGATCTATTTTCCAAATGGAAAGTACATCTGCATCAGCTCTACAACAGCGTGATTTGCCGCTTGGGGAGCGCACGAGGCATCCCAGCTGGCTGGTACACACACTGCAGTTGGAGGCTTGTCTGGGGCAGGCACTGTACTTCTGGCTGACAAAACAGCTGCCCAGAGCCTCATGCCCTTTGAAAAGAAGGACATCCGGGGCCAGTGAGTTTTGAAAGTTTAAGGACAGAGGACTTCATGCTTGTTGAAGAACTGTGCAGTGGAGGTTGTAGGGCGTTACAAACATTACATATTTTATAGCCTAACAAAATTTTTCAGCACACGTACAAAACAGGCTCTTGGACCTGGTATTTTCTATTGTGTCACATTCTATTTTGGGAACTTGTATTAACACAAAAGTTCCTGGCATCACAGAACAGTACTTCTTCAACTGCAGGGCCTGCTGCCATCTTCCTGATGCGCACAACTACATCCTTAGATAACAGCTACTAGAAAGGGCTGCAAAGAGCCTTTTGCCGGACTGTTGTTGTTAAAGATCATTTAAAAGCTAACATTTCTTTGCTCTCAGGTTGATGGTATCCAATACTTGTTCTTTACCATTTCTTCCCTCCCTGTGTCATTGCTTGCTGTGATGGCTGCATCACTCATGTTACTTTCCGGACACTGAAGTCGTCCCTCATAAGGAATATCGGGCTGTAACCAGCTATTGGAATGGTTCCCCAGTGCTGCCGGGGTTGGTGCTGAGCCCCAGGGCTGGTGTGCCCCGTGCCGGGCTGCTCCCCAGCCGCTCACAGTGCCTCGGGACACGGCCCGTGCGGCACCGCAGTGCCGCTCCGACGGCGCTCATGCCCCTGTCCTGTGTCCGCAGATTCCGGGGGAGGCCGCCCGCCCGTCCTGCCGCCCGGAGGCCGCTCCGCCGCCGCCAAGCCGTTCTCGCCGCCGAGCGGCCCGCCGCGCTTCCCGGGGCCGCCGTCGGGGCCAAGGACCGCCGCCCCCGACCCGCAGAGAAGCCGCCTGCCGCCGCCCAGACCCGACGCCGGCTCCAAGCCCGAGGCGGCGCCGCCGCCGGTGCCCAGCACGCCCCGGCCCATCGCCTCCAGCCTGCACAACCGGGGGTCGCCGCCGGTGCCGGGCGTGACCCGGCAGCCCAGCCTGGGGCCCTCGCCCCCGCCGTTCCCGGGCAGCCGGGGCGCGGGGTCGGCCGGGCCGCTGCGGCAGCCCGGCCCCGGCGCGACGCCCCCGTTCTCGGGCCGGCCGCCGTTGCCGCCCACCCCGGGCCGGCCGGCGGAGGACAAGCCGCCGCCGCCGCCGCCCCCCGCCGGGCACCGGCCGTCCGCCGCCCGGGACGGGCCGCTGCCCCCGCCGCCGCCGCAGAACAGCAAGCCGCCCGTGCCCGCCGCCCCCCGGCCCGCCCTCGGCGCCCCGGCGCCCCCGCCGCCGCCCCCCAGCCGGCCGGGGCCGCCCCCCGTCCCGCCCGCCCCCGCCGGCGGCGACGAGATGCCGCGGCTGCCGCAGAGGAACATCTCGCTGGGGTCGTGCCCGGCGCCCGGCGGGGGCCGCTCCGGACCGCTGCCCCCGCCGCCCAGCGAGAGGCCGCCGCCGCCCGTCAGGGACCCGCCCGGCCGCTCAGGTAGGGAGGAACGGGTGGGCGCGGGGGACCGGGCGAGGGTTCTTGGGCCATGCACGCACCGGCTTCACATGGGTGACAAATACATGCCAGGATGGCACCCGTGTGAGGCACTAAGGATTCTGCAGTTGGAAGAGAGGGTTTATGGGCATCACGATGGCTTAAGGAAAGTCACAGTGCATCACCAGCATAGTCACGTGTACTTTTGCAGATCTTGGTAACTTTCATTGTAATTACTGTAATTGAAAAGGGTTGCCAATGGGATTTCCCCATTAGAGTTTTTGATGCAGAGAAGCTGTTTTACCTGGCTTCTGGTGGGTGACAGCATTTGCCTTCCTGAGTCAACCAGTGATTTAATGGTGGCATTCTCATGAATGGAGGTTTGTGAAACCTGACCTTCTACGTGTTGGGAGGCACAAACATAGCCAAATACAAATTATTTTAATAAAAGACCTAGCCAGTAGTTGTTAAATATAATAGCAGTTGTTACAGTGTGAATAAATTGTTACTTAGAATATGTAGATATCAAATTTGAAAGTAGAAATGTCTCCTTTGAGTTGTTTCATAATATACTTTGTCCTCTGTGACAACTATTGTTCATAACTTTTAAGAATTGCACATCATAGCTCTATAATACCTGATGGTTCTCCCATTTGTCATGAGAGAATTTGGTCACAGCCAGGCCCTGCAACATCATGAGGCAAAAAGCATTGCCCAGAAGATAATGCTGTGAAGCTCAGTAGAGTTGCCTTTCATTTCATCCTTTGGAATAGAAGTTTGAAATCATCTCAAACCAGTCCTAGACAATAGAAACGAATGTCATGGGAGCTCCCACTGGTGATAGCCACCTGTGTTACCTTCCAGCTCCTTGAACCAGCCTGGATCTGCAGTAGCACAGCACCTGCCGCAGCTTTGCAGCTACAGAAAATACTGGCCCTGAAACCATACTTTGTGGAGCTGGTTGCCAGCCCAAAGAATGGCATAATGCTAGTGCAGCCTGCAGTAAATAAATCAGAGAAATCCTGACACAATTGACTGGGAGGATGGAAAGTTGCAGAGAATGTCTGCAATTCCAAGAGCTTGTTCCATGATGGCCTCAGCTTCCACTAGTGCTTTCCTGGTTGACTCTTTCCTGAAGCAAGTGGTTTTAGCAAACTTGCACTACCTTTCTGTTGGCTTACTAAGTAGAAGATAACTATGTCTCAATAAGTTATAAACATAAATACAGCTATTTTGCAGTAGTTCGATATAGATGATGGAGTTTAGCTAAGTTTAGAGAGAGAGCAAGCAAAACTATTCTGAAAGTTGCTAAATGCTTCTCATTCTTAGAAGCCATTCCCTTGAAGGCAAACTTGAGTAATATATAAAATAAGAAGGGGGGGAAAATCCACAAAGTATAGCATGTTTCTTGAAAGATGTTTCAGTGCTTGTTGGTGGAGACACAGTATTTGTTACTCTCTTTTTCAAAATGCATGTCTGTAGATAGGTTTCATCAGGACAGGGGAGCATTCCATAAAAATGAACATAATTGTCAGTTGCCCAACTATGCTAAATAGAGGTAGTGAGGCTTTGAACACGCATAGCCCTCCACACCCTCTGCTTCACCTCCTTGTATCCTAACCATGGATACCTCTCTCCCTGGCAGCAGCCGGTTTCTTGTCTTTATTTACTTTTCTTATATCAGCACCCTTCCCCTGCCCTCAGGATAGCCCTGGTCCTGTATTACGTGGGTTGTGCCTTTGTATTTGACCTGTCATGTCACTGTGCCAGTTACACAGATACACCAACACTGGAAATGCCAGTCTATGTGTGAGGTCTGTTTCCAGTTTAGAGGGAGATGGATATGCTCCAACTACCGAAAAACTTGTCATGCAGCTCATTTGTTTATAAATAAGTGAGCTAATGTGATGCAGCTTAATGCTGCCATTCCTGGGCTGAACTCCCTGTGTGCCACCACAGATCCAGGCTGCGACCCAGAGGGGACCACCCCTATGGACAAAGAACCTCTGAGAGTAGCAGATGTCTTCTTCTACATGTTCTCTTGCCTTGGACCTCCACAACACCCTGAATTCCAGCTGTAACTTCTTGTTGTGAGCACTGCTAAGTTAGAGTGGTTTAAAAGTAGCTTCAAGGACCAGCACTTCTACAGAGACCTCTGTAGCTGAGAGTAATGGACACTGTGGTGTATTTATGTTTAGATATACCCTGCTCCCCTGAGCTGTACTCTTCAAATCAGCACTAACTCCCTAGGGAGCCCTGGAGAGCAGGGAAGTGGGTACTGAAGGCCATTACCACTTGGGGCCAAGGGCCCTAAGACAGCCCTTCCTCTCTGTTTTGTTGGTGGGAGGGCTTGGGATGCAGGCGTCCCAACAGAATAACCCCTGGTGCTAACAGCATCTGTTTGCTTGTCTCTTGTCTTGCTCTAGGCCCCCTCCCACCACCTCCTCCCATAAGCAGGAATGGAAGCACTTCAAGGGCTTTGCCCGCTACTCCCCAGCTGCCTTCCCGGGCAGGGCTGGACAGCCCAAGAGCTGGACCCCGACCTCCGCTTCCCCCAGACCGGCCGGGTTCGGCAGCACCACCGCCGCCACCGCCACCTTCATCGGCTGTCAGAAATGGCTTCCAGGATCCAGGCGATGGTAAGCCATCCTCCCAGTTGTTTGCCTTTGATAGAAACGGTGTACTATTTTGGCCTTAATGTGTCAAAAAAGGTTTGGGATAGAGACTTTGTTTCTGGTGCTGACCTTTGACTTCTGACCAACAGAAGTATCACTGGGATCTCAATCAACCCTGCCAAGTAAGAATCGAGTAAATATGCCATACATAGAGCAGAACTGCAAAGTCATCAATACAGTCTCCAAAATAACTCTTTCAAAAATACCCTGAAAAAACGAAGGGGATTGTTTCAACTCTACTATGAGTCCAAACCATAGCTACACTGACATTTTGGATGTCAGAACAAGTTAGATGACTCAAAAGTGAAAGCTGAAAAACAGATGAGTGAAGAGATTGTCAGAATGTTGCTGAAAATGTCAAGTATCTATTTCTGCTAGTGTTTATTGAAAAGATGAGGTCCAAGACTGCCGTGTTTTAAAGATTCATCATGCTTTTCTTTTTAATTGTTTTCTATTTGCATAGAACAGATAAATCCTTCAGCTAATTACAGGAGGACAAAATTGGTATTTCTGACATTTATAAGGTTAAAAAAAGCAAACAGAAAATAAAACTGTAAGTCACGCTTTTGAAACATCTTCACACATCAGATAAGGCAGGTGGGTCACAGATGCATTTTTTCCTACACAAGTCATTTGCAGGGTTCAGAACCTGCAGCTCTTTTACACACTGATTTCTGATTGCAACCATTGGGAGTAGACATAGAAAAACTGGATCCCAGCAAATAACCACATGTACTAATGCCAGGTGAAACTTACTCAGCTGTTCATTACGTTATGCAATAAAATATAACAATATTGCAAGAAAGTTGTGGTTACAAAGTCCTGGAGCAAGCAAGTGAAGAAGTTACAAAGTTAAAGATAGCCCACACTTTCTTCCTTAGGCCTTCAAATTCAGGTTCAGAACAGAGCTCTTTGAACATTTCCTATTATTTCAATGAAGTAACTTATCAGCTTGCTTTATTCCTTAGAATCCTATAGACTCAGGAACTACAGCAACAGGGCCTGTGTAGTCTAAAGAGAATTGCAACTGCTGTATTTTTCTATTTTTGACACTAGTTACGTATAGGATTCTCTGTCATAAATTTTATCAAAATGCCCCCAAATTTTCTTTTTCCAGTATAAATATTAAGAAAGAAAAAACACTGCTTATAGGAGATGCTTTTGAGCTCTGTATATCAATGAGATATGAGTATCAGAAAATTTTATACTAGCAACAAAATACTGTTCTGAAGTAGAAGACACTACGTAGTTCTGGTAGCACATATATATGTATGTGTGTGTGTCTGTGTATGTTAAAAGCAGATCTATTATACATGGAAGGGAGCATAAGACTTATTTCACTTACTAGTGGAATTATGGCAGTTTTCCTGATCTGAAATTTTGCATTAAACTGTCTAAGTGATCAGTTACAGTAAATAAGAATTTTCATTCTCAAACTAACCTAAAGCATCTTCTTCTCTGACGTGCTAACAGAATGCTGGTTCAAAACTCAGCTAGGTAAGCATTTTACAATATAAAACATCCATTAAACATGATATTAATGTCAATTGACTTTCCTAAGCTGTGTCAGAAAACTAATGGGTAAATTGCATGGGATTTTTTTCAGATGAATGGGAAAGCAGATTTTCTTTTCATCCTCTATCTGATTTGCCACCTCCAGAGCCATATGTGCCCATGAACAGAAGTTATCCCAGTAAACTAGCAAGAAATGAAAGTAGAGGTAAGTTTATTTCACCTCTGCTGTTGGAATATCAATGTATTATCCTAAAAACAATGCAGATGGGAAATAGACTGGATTCTGAGGTTTCAAGACTTCTCAGACTAACAATCTGGTCACCCTTCCTCACCACACAGGAAAAGCTAAATGCAGGTTTGCAGGCACAAACCTTCTTAAACTTGTATTTGAGGGGAGAATTGTTTGTCTTCTCAGTTGAAACATGTACTGTAAGCCACCAGCCCTGCCATTATAGTCAGCCCTTCTGCTATAGGCAGCCAGAACCACAAAATCCCCTAGGACTTCCTCCTCATTTCCTATCTAAATTTATGCACAACTCATTTATTCTTGTGTCAGCATCATCCCTGAGTTTAGTTTTCCTCCCTTCTTGTGTGTTAAACCCCTAGTATTTTTCAAGACAAGAGGCATATCCTCCTCTCTGTTTTTGTTTTTCTGGGCTGATTAAATCTGGATGTACTATACTTTGCTTCCAAGCTATGTTCTCTGATTATCAGGGCTGCTTATATATATATTTCAGTTTGATTTTGTCTTTTCCAATCAGAATGACATGCTGTTTCAGTTCAGGTTTCAAATACGTCTTCTACAGCAGCACAAATGTTTCCTGTCTTCATTAGTGGTATTTTGCCTGATACACCCAAGGATCAATTTACTTCTTTTGCAACCAATGACATTGGTGGCCCATAGTTATCCTGTAATCATCTGTACACTCAGATGTTTCTCTCTTGTTTCCAAATTATGAAGTTTTGGTTTGAAGCAGAAATTCCTCTTAATCTCTGACCCTTCACTATGGCCTGTTAGCTTTCATCCCATTTTTATTACGCCACAAAGAGAGGCAAAGTAACATAAGCATTTTTTTGTGTTTTCTTTCATGAGTTTGCAGTGAAAATCTTCATATAGGGAAAAACATTAAGAGCTTTGAAATGCTATTGTGTTTAGAGCTTGCCACTTTTCATTGAAATTTGCATATTTGTCAAATAGCACTGAGAAGGTATGTGTTTGCATAAATCAGTAAAGCTAGCAAGAACTATCAATATGTTTTAGGAAAGAGGAAAAGGACTGAAATATATGTGCTTTCCAGGCATTTGGGGATAACATTAGTTAAAAACTTAATTTTACAGTGTTTGAAGTTCTGATGTTGTTTAATAAACTAACTAGAAACTCAACAAAGTTTTTTGGTTTTTTTTTTTTTAGTGGCCAGGCAAGGAAAGTAGTAGGTTTCCACCAGTTACTGAATTAATTGCTTGGATGTAAACTCCCCCTTCAAAAGAAGGAGTATTCCAGAAGGAGTAACACAAAAAAACTTTCTTTCTCTTTTAGGTGGCTCTGTCCGAAAAGAAAGAGGTGCCCCCCCACTCCCACCTATACCAAGGTGAAATGGGTTCTGGCCCATCTTTGGGCAACATCTGTTTTCAAGTTTCCTTCGAGTCAGTTCTCCTGTCCACATCATT
This sequence comes from Manacus candei, assembly GCF_025592945.1. Taxonomy (NCBI): domain Eukaryota; kingdom Metazoa; phylum Chordata; class Aves; order Passeriformes; family Pipridae; genus Manacus; species Manacus candei. The sequence continues at coordinate 13,479,725 of NW_026138071.1, read as the reverse complement.
GGAAAGTTGTCTGTCTTGATTTATTTCCACTTTTGGCTTGTCAGCTGGAACTACTTCAGTCTCTATTACAAAAGTAATAGATGCGGCTTAGGAACTGTAGTTGCTCAAAGCTATGAATTTTATTTGCTTATACTGCAGGCATTTTGTGGACCATACACAATATACGTGCACCGTGCTCACTGTGTCCAACCCTGTCCCCTGGAGAGCTCCACGGGAGGTCTGGCTTTGAATTTGATAGAGCTTGAACAAAGCTGTTTCATTCACTTTGGGTACAGTGGCTGTATTATTTGAATCATGAAGTATTTTATGTTTAAAAAAACAGTTGCTGGGGAAAAATGTGTAACCAAGAGGCCCTTGGATCCTTTTTTGCATGCCTAACTTGGCCCATCTGCTTCTGGAGGCCATAGACCTACTACATGGTGGCCAAGAGTTCATCCTTAACTTTTTCACTTCAGCTTATCCACGGAAATCTTAAACAATATGTAGCACATCTTGCCTCAAGGGTGGAGCGTATCTGGCCTTGTTTTCATCTGCAGAGAATCTTCCAAAGAAAAGCACAAGTGAAGAATTCATCAGCATAAAATCTATATTTTTTTTTTAATCCCTCTTTCCTAGTTTTAATAGTGTTATGCTTCCAATGACCAAATTCTTTCCTACTCTGATGTGGACCAACCCAGGGTCATCCATGCCCTGGATTACTGTAATACCCTCTGCCTGATACTGCATGCGAAGAGTCCTCAGAAAGTAGTCTTGGTGCAAATGCAGCAATTATTGTCATTGCAGGCTCCTCCTTTAAAGCATCACTAATACCAGTGCTCCACAGATTGCTTTCCAGTTATTTCTTTGGTACAATTAAACGATGGGGTTTGACTTAAAAAGCTTCCTGGGATTTAAGTCACAACTCTCAGAGAGCTTGTATTTGACTTGCGTTACAGCAGAGCAGCTGAGGTCAAAAATGTGAAGGCCCTTTGGTGTAGTGAAGGGGGCCTGGGGTTTGTGCATTTAAGTGGAAGCATCCAAAATTTGCTGTCTGCACTGGTTCAAGAGAAATGGGAAGATATGGTCTTCTGAGTTTGCCATGAAGCCTGTCCTTTCAAACTTTGCTGAGAGGATTCTCCACAGAAAGCAGCAATGCTTACATTAGTAGAAAAGAGAGTGAGGTATTCTAACATTGTGACAAGTGGTTAATATGTTTAATGGCTTTTGCATTTTTATATGAGGAATTGTATGACTGAATTTTACAAGTGGATCTAAACACATGTAAAATGCTTTTGGAAATTAGAGGAAGATTATAATTCTGGATTTGAAATATCGCTGAATGAAATATTGCTCTTTGTTAATTGGACCTCCAAAGGTTAGCTCTGAAAAATTTCGCCTAAGTCTCAGTATGTTTCTTCAAAGTGCTCTTGGGATCCCTACCAAGCCTGTGTCAGCAGGCATGTTTCACTGGGTGTTGCTCAAAAAAACCTAAAAACCATAAAAACTAGTCATGTAGGTTAAGAAAATGTTTCTCTAGCATGGGAGACATGATCCTAAGTACATTCTGCAGCTAGAATGAGGTCAATCCTTGAAAAATTAGAGAATTTAGCCAGAGAGTCTGGACCCCACTGCATTGTCTGTGCATAAGGCTTTTTGCTCTTTCTGTGAGTGTTGAGGGGCAGATCCCTTTTCTGCCTGACCGCCTGGACAGACACATTGAAGGGGATGAGACAGAGCTGGATTTGGCCAGATCAAATTTAATTTGTTCTTTCCAGTGTTTGTTTACAAAATCTTTTTAGCTGTGATAGAGTTTGATTGTGTACCTGTTTTTTACATTTTTATATCTAATGACCTATTATAAGTTACTGTTTATGGTCCTGAACCTGCAGTTAAATGCGCAGGCGCAGGGATGTATCTACATCTAATTGCAGGATCGTGGCTGTAAGAGTTTCTTAAACAGATACTAGTGGGACCTCCATGTGACAGGTGCACCTTGGGATCAAACCTAGCGCAATATTGAATTTGTATATGTATTTTATGGATGTCACTTAAACAAAGTGCCTGTCTCTTTGGGATATTATTATGTGAATAGAAGTCCAAATAAGATTTTTAGGATAATAACTTAAAGGATAAATTATTGTATTCATGTTTTTAAACTGAAGCACTTAAAACTTTCTAAGAGACAACGTTTTGAATTTAAGAATATAATATTTTCAGTACCTTGACCTGCCAAATCTTTATTAATATCCAAATAGCTATGCAGCCAAAAAAATCCCTCAACCCTCCAGAAACTATACCTTTTTTGAAACTTACCTGCTTCCAACATGTTTTACTTTAATAAGTCAATGAAAATGCTGCCCATTGTTCTGCCAACTCTCTGTTTCATTCAAATATATTATATTTGATCTTTTCAGCAAGGTTTTCCAACCAGAAATCTGGACCACTACCAAAGTGGTAAACTAGCTTTAGTTTCACTTTAAAATGTGCTATGTAAAAGGCCCTCAGTTAACAAGCCAAGAAACCTGACCTGCCTACATTTTAGTGATTCTTTTAACTGTACAAATCTCTTCAGAATGGATGTTTGGCATACATGTAAAATAGCTTAACACTGCAGAAAGAGGCATTTTTCTTCACCTAACAACAACTTTTCCATTTATATCTTCTGCTATAAATGTCCCTAGATATATTCCAGAACAATGCAGCATTTTATCATTCAATATATTGCTTCATATATCAGTAGCTATTTACAATATGATCAGTATTAAAGTATTTATTTCACTATGAAGTGTTAAAAAAGAATAATATGAAACAGATTGAATCAATGGTGCCTTATGACTTTTTTAGTCAACTTTTCTGTGTCTCACTAGAAAAATGAACAGACGTTGCTCTTCCAAGTCCTCACGTAAATAGTGCCGACAGGAGCGTTCCACAGTGTTTGAGCCAAGCACTGCTGTTACGTGCCCAATCGGCTCACCTCAGGTGGAGCTCAGTGAGTAGGTGAGGTGTATGTGGGCACTGGTTAGATTCACAGTCAGTTGTTGGTATTGCTCTGAAAATTTAACTCTTTCACAAAACCAGTGTCTGAGGCTGCTGTCCACACAGCCCAGCTGACTTCAGTGTGGTTGCATAGGTTATTACAGGACTAAATTTGATTCACTGCTTGCATATAAGATTTGCTGGTTTTGTTTCAATGGCCTTGCATTATAAACCTTCACACCTCAAACTCTCTTCTTACATTATCACTAAGACTCACACTGTGTTACAATGGCCACAGATGTTCATTTTTGTTTAATTCAACTCAGTAAATAAAATGAGAATAACTTCTATACCACGTGAAAATAATTTTTCCTCTATGTTTTTAGAAGAAAAGCGTATGTTATGTTTGTTATGACTTTCTGCACCAACCACTGGGCGAAGAGGTGACAGTGATTAATGTTCAGAGTTGTTAAAGGAAACTGAGCTTGTGATTCAGGAAGCATATATTTCTGTAAATGAAATAAATAAGGTTGCAAAGTTCCTGTTTAGAAGCCAGCATTTCCCAACACTAAAAGAATCATAAGAATTAATTTTTTTCTGCAAGACTGAACTGTTAAAGTAGTTCCTTAAATTGCCACTTAAAAAACTGGACAGTAGTTACTCCCTCCAGCAACAATTGTTTACATGACTCTTATAGATCTGCCTTGGAACAGAGAATGAAGGAACTAAACTGCTAACATACTTTACATATATTGTAACAACAATTTCCTGTGCAGAAGTATGGAAATAGAAAGGGTACTTTTTGCCTTGGAAGCAAAGAATGAAGTTGAATGATCAAACTGAGATTATTTCAAGCAGAATGTCAACTGCTGAGAGACCTAGAGAGGGCCTCTCAGCCACAGGACAGTGGAAAAGAGAAGATTGGTCAAAGAAATAAAAAAACGATTGGCTGAATGTTGTTATCAATACTAGAGTAAAAGTTACAATATAAAATGTGCATGTATGTAGTACCACACTGCGATAGCGTGAACACCCTGGTCTCACAGTCAGGTGCAAACAACTTGTTATGGCGGTACATTGACTCTGTGTAACATATATTGTATGAACTTTAATCTTTCAAACAGTATTCACCAGAAAATAAGGAGAATCTCTCACCTAAGCTATCCAGAAGCACATTAAGTTAAGTTCATGGAATGGTTCTTCATGTATATTGGGAGAAAACAGGGATCTCGTAGCCTGTAAGATGGATGTGACTGGACCATTCAGTTAAAATGTAAACCTGGAACATTGGCAAAAAGGGGAGTGTTGGAGTTACTCAGCCAGAAGCAGGGCACATGTGTATGGTCTCAGTGAATGAGTATGCAGCAGGTAGGTATGCAGACTAAAAGAGAAAAATGGAAACCGCATGTCTTACAAAAGGGAGTAGCCCTTCAATATGCTGCCATTTTGAAATACAGTTTGTCTGTGATAAATGTTCTTTAGTGTAAACTAATGCATGCAGAGGAAGACATCTAAATTTGGACTTCCAAAGCCACACAAGAGAAAGAAGCATAAAACATAGGCTGAGCAGAAAGTAACATGTTTTTATCAGATGCTTAAAGTTTGAGCTTTTTATAAAATATTAATCTAGTTCTGTGAATTTTTTTTGCTTAACATTTATTTTGTAAGTGATTTTGTTCTCCCTATTTTTCTGTTCTATACCAAATAAATTTTACTTTTATTATAATTGGTGGTGCAGACTGTTACACTGAGAATAACCACAGTTACTTCTTTGACAAAAGCACACATTGGCTTTAGCAGGAGCATAACAGTGAGCCTGGCAGGAGCTGGGTTGAGCTGTTCTCCTCCCCTTCTGCCTGCCATTGCACAGCAATAATGCTCAGAGGACTTTGGTCCTACATACAATGAAGAATAGACACCTGCAGATGAGGAGAAATAAAGAGTTTACTTTAGGATAAAGAATCAGAAATCAGTGGTCAGTGATGCTGTACTTCTGGGTGGCTGTTGGGTGAGCTGTGGGCGTTGGCTCTTGGCCAGGCAAGCTAAGCACTTGCCATGGGGAGATGACATGGAAAATCACTCTACTTAAGTGTAGATTTTTTGTTTGTCATGGCTCCACTCACTAGGCAGAAAGCTGCCAGAGAATGTCAAACAAATGGAACACTCCTTTTGACTTTGGAGTCCTGTTCTTGATCGTGGATGTTAACCTTTTCAGATAATTTGGACCGTGTTCATCAGAGAAAGGCCCTTTGATACAAAAATCCAAAGGAGGCTCAAATTCAGGCTGCACATGCAGCTTCTCTGCAGAAATTAGAAATGTCATTTAAAACCCTGAGCTAAAAAGCTCTGTGCTGTAATGCATCTATCTTGCAAAGACTGAAGCATCAGGCTTACTCTTACACAGGTGGTGGATCCCTTGAAATCTCTGGGGACTGCTTGTTGATATGTTCATTTTGCAGACTGACTGAGACAGAGACAATTTTCTTAGAAGGCCACCATCACTCATGTAGCCCAGAAGCCCAGCGATCCCGGTGCCTGAGCTGTATAAATAGAGAAACCATGATGGAGGGCAGAGGGTGAGCTGTAAAGGGGCTGGTTCAGCAGGCTGAGACCTTTGTTTGCAGATCTCAGTGGCTGTAGCCTTGAACGAGAACACAGAGGTATGTAACGAGCAGGTTGTAGGACTGTTTTCCAAAGGAAATACGGTTCTTTTTGTTTTTCAAGAAATTACTTGCTTTACTTCAGGAAGAAGGAACTGAACTGAGCATGCTGTGACCTTGTCATAACCACAATATAGTCTTCCTCCATTTAACTCAGAAAATGCTGTTGATTTAAAAGAAACTCAGAGACTACGCTGTAAAACATTTCTGAGTGCTCCCTGCAGTTGCAGGAAGGTTCATGTGTTGCACACAGCACACATAGAAAATATGCAACTCCTTTGATCGTGGTTCAACTTCCAATGACCTTCCTGCCTCCTATGCACAGACTGTTTCTTTCTGCCCTCTCACCCAGTCTGACTCCATTTTACACTGAACATAGTAAATTAATCCCAGCAAATTACTGATTTGGGGGATTAAATATTGGCCCATATATTTCTGTGCAACAATTAATGTATTATTTAGGTTAATTAAGGAAATAGATCAAGAGCTGCATTAGCAATCAGGCTCTTAACCTATCTAGCAATCCAGGCACAGAAACAATCCTGAGGAAAGGATGACTGACACAAAAATATTTGATTAAACAGAGAGAATAAATTGGGTGGCTGCTGCTAACACTACTTTGTGTCCAACATCTATCTGTCTACTGAATAATAACATTAGATAATCTCTTCTTTAATCCTAAAACACGTTTATGGCTTTAAGATTTATGACTTCTGCAAAAGCTACATTCAAAATGTAAAATAGAAGTCTATCATGAATGCTGTCTATATGATACTGTCAAGCTTTCTACTCCATTGCAATAGGGCTCTTCACTTTTTTTTTTCCCAGTGAACAAAAAAGTCATTTCTTCAAGAGTGCTGGGATTTAGCCTACATAAATACCTTTCTCATTTTCAATATCGAACTACTCTTGTTATTTATTTATTCTTTTTTTCCCTTTTTTTTTTTTTTTTTTTTTTTTGCTAGAACACAGGAGAAATCTCTGCCTAAGCACCTCTAAGTTAAAGGTAGGCAGAAGGGCTGAGGACAGCAGCATTGTTGGTTGCTGTGCATCCTTTTTTTCTCCAAAACAGGAACCAGTGATCTCTCCATGCAGTCAGGGCAGGGCTTTATCCCTGTCCAACTCCCTTCTGAAAGGGGACCACTTTGGCTACCTTTTGCATTTACCTGTGTGCAAAAATTGGCTCCAAGCTTGCGTGAATGCTGTACACGATAAGGCATGTAACCAGTTCCCTTCTGAAAATGTTTTTGTGTTCACAAAAAGATGAGTGTTTAGTCTGTGGGTGTTGGGTGTTACCCAACTTGAAGGAAGCATTCATGTATACAGGGCTGTGAAAATGAGTCATTCCTGTCCTTCTCCGTTCTAGCAGAAATTTTAGTAAATTCAGAGTTACTGGTGAGCCCTCGGGTGCCCTGTGGAGCAGCAGAGCCCCTGCATCTGAACGCTGCGTACTCCCAAGCTGTGAGAGCAAAAGGCAGCTGGAGCAGTCAGAGCACTTGTGAAGAAAGCAAGGTAAAGGCTGTGGGTGAAAGGCCAGACTTAAACCCCAGCCTCTGTCATATGTATGTTGATAGTGGAACTAGCATACCTTGTAAATGTTATTTGTACTGTTTGTGAGAGACTGCAGAGCCAGTCAGTATTTTCCATGTTGTCTCAACACCAGCAGACTGCTCAAATCCTTCTGTTGAGGTTTTTTTCCCCTCCCTACTTAAAACAGAAACTTTCACTTCTGCTATTTGACAAGGAGCTTGGGTTACTTATGAAACCTGGGAACCTTTGTTTGAAAACATAAAGATATCTGTTACTTTCTGCTAATTATATAGTTTCATCTCCTGAACAGTGCCTGCAGGACTGCTGCTGTGCCTTCATCCAGCTGCCCAGCAACTGTGGGGCTGGTGTGTTTGGTCCAGATTACTCCTGATTAAAAAACAAAAGTCCTGCTGTGTTCTGTAAGAGAATTACCCCATGCCCACTGTGCCAGAACCTTCATTCCTCCCTCTCTTATACATATGGGCACTTGTGAGCAAGGGGAGAAATTGTAAATATATGTTTTAGCTGCAAACAAATGTATTATAAATCCTAGTACAAGCATGCACCAGAAAATGAGAAGCCTTGTTTGTTTGCTAATTAAGCAGGTGGGAACAGGTGCGATGCACCCCCGGTCTAGGAATCCTCTTTGTGCTGCTCATTCCTAAACCACCTCTGCCGCTCCAGGTGCGGCCGCTCACCTTCTCCTGCCCTGCCCGCCCGCTCCCGGTTCCCGGTTGCCGGTTCCCGGTTGCCGGTTCCCGGTTCCCGGCCCTCGGCCGTGTGCGGCGCCGGCCGCCAGGTGCCGCTCCCGGCCGCGCTGCCGCCCCCGCGCCGTCCCGTCGGGAAGGTCCCGGGAGCCTGGCAGGTGTCCCCGCCCATGGCTGGGAACTAGGTGGGCTTTAAGGCCCCTTCCAACTCAAACCATTCTGTGATTATATGATAAGGAAACGCACAGTTCAGCATTTTAAGAACACTACACGCTGTTGGCACAGCAGCGATTTCATTCCGGGTGCATCCGGCCTGACTCTCCATGCAGTTACACAGCTCTTAGGCAAGTCACATCCCAGTATTGGCATAAAAATGGTGCAACAGGAAAACACACTTGATTCTACATCCAGATCAACAGATGCTATTCGACCTAAACAAATAAAGTGTTTAGCAAATAAAGTTTCACTGCATCTGGAGAAGGTGGTAGGCATTAAAACAAAATACCTTTTTTATAATTGAAAATGCCAAGAGGAAGTAACAGAAAGCTGTAAGAAAGCTACTCTGACAATACTGCTGTCTTAAAACCAATATTTACTCTAATATTTAACAGAAGGAAGACATTTCTTTGTATTGTAAGTCAAAGAAACAGAAAGCAGTCTGGAGATACGTAGGAGATTAAAATAGTTGCCACAAATTTAAATGAAATGGCAAATTGCGGAACCTAACAAGGAAAAGGTACGGTAGCTTTCTGCAGAAGAATTCAGGAAGAAGAGGGTTTGTTCATACAGTCCTGTGACATGGTAGCAGAAAGGATTGAGTAGTGAAATGAATAAGAAATAAATAAACAAAAACTATTTCTACCACATTTCTACCACAGGAGACAATACACTGCAACCAATACATTTCTTGTACAACATTTAAACTGTATTTGTGTAAGTAATAAATAATGGCTTGAGAAATGGTGAGATATGGTGTGATCACAAATGGAAACTTAGTAACTGGAAAAGGTTTATGGAGATTTGGGTCATATTCTGAATGTGACTTCTAAAGCTTTTGATTTGTGATAACAAAATTGGGTTTGTGGTTTATTTGTTTATTTGTGAGGAATTGGCTTATTTGGTGGGATTTCTTTAATAATCAGTTGCTTGCTGAATAAACTGCTACAGCCAGCTACACATCAGAAGCAAGTGCATTAAAGCAAGTGCAGCTTGCTTTAATGTGGTTTTCCTGAACAAAGCAACGTCTGCTAACTTGTGTGCAACACTGATAGCTCTTCTGGGTTTGTTGATTTTGGGGTTTTTTTGTGGGTTGGGTATTTTTGTTGATGTTGTTTTGTTTGGAGTTTTTTTTTGGGGGGGTTGTTGAGGAATCAGGCCAAATTGGAGTAGTCTTGCAGTCACTGAGCACTAAGAGTGCTGAGAACATGTAAGTAATATGTTGCCTATGTCAAAATGAATGAATAGATTTTCTTAGGTCAAGGAAGAGCTGTAACTCTTGTGCCCTATTCTTAATAATTTCAACACATACTGTTAGCCATGTCAGTATGTGAAAACGTAAAAAAATATTTTAAGTGTCTACCTTCAGTAGATACAGCTCTAACCATAATATGACGCAAATGGACTTGATCGTGATTTTCCAGATAAAGCATTAGTAAACACTAAGCTAAAATGCTGATTTCTTTATGTGACTTTTGCATACTTTTTTTTTCCCCAGTCAGACTGATTAACTATAGAATTTATTTTTGAGTACTTGCATTTGATCTCAGCACATTTACCTTCTTGCTGAGCCAAGTAAATGTTGATGCCCTAGCACCAATGATGGAAGTTGTACCTTTAGGAGCTCTCTTCAACATTGTTTTGTCTTCCCTGAAAGCAATTTCAGAAGAAGCTTCTGGTATTGAAATTACATGGGGTTATTCTGAACTTTACTGAATTCAGTGCAATCTAATTTGAACCTCTTTCTTTACTTTTTGCTTTAGAGAGGTGAATTTCACCATGCACAATGTTTACTGTGCTTGATTACTAGAGCAATCTATTTCATCAGACCTGAACATACATAATTATTGCTGAAGTATTAGTTTGACTTTCTGCAAGCTGACTGCACTAGCTTCATGTATTTTCTTTTGGCAGATACAGTGTTTTGAAGACTATAATTGCACCTACAGCTCTGTGACATACCAGTAACACATGCCCTTGTCTCAGCAACAGAACAAAGTGGAAGTGAGTGAGTACAGTGCAGTAAACATGGTTTCAAAACCAGCTTGGACGTACACATTGTCTTACAAAAGATACTATATGAAAAATACCAATTAAGTTCTCATAACCAACGTAGATAATGAGGCATCCTACTGCGAAATTGTAGATGAGCAGATAAATAGCTTTCTTGAGAAGGAAGATGTTTTACGAAAGTGTTCCAAGGTAACTGAGGTGAATGCAAACATCCAGTGCATCCCCTGTGATTTCTGTGTTAACAAGGTTTAAGTTTATGGGTAACAATATCTGGCTTGGCATTTTCCTGGTCTCTGTGTTATATCACTCTCAGGATTGCTCTCAGATGTTGTATATTTTTATGGTGTTTAAGCCTCAAAAGTTTGGAAAATTCTTTCCATTTGACAACACCCTCCAGAGATGAAATCCGGGGGCTTATTTTGTGTTTACAGATTAATTTTCCTCAGGTTTCCCTTGTTGCTTAACCACCTCACCAAACATATGTAAGCAACAGTTTATTTTCCAGTAACCAAGTGAGTCAGTGTAAGTGACCAGGCATCTCTAGATATAGATAAGCACTTTGTGTTCTTCCTGAACATCTTACGCACAACTACAAGAGAACAGACATTACAAACTAACAAACCTTCTGAAACCTGAACTACATTTTTAAGTAACCAGAGTTAGACATACATTTTTAGGTGGAGTCAGCTAACAAAATTTAAGAGGTCAAACATGGGTCCCTGCCTTGTGTATTATATCATCTATTGACATTTTAAGCAATGAGCAGTACAAGAACAGTAGTTCTTCCAGTACTAGAGTTACAAGGCCATTGTTGTCTGTGGGTATAACTCCAATTTTCATATAAAATTTGGCTCATTGTCAATAGGCAAAGAGCATTGAGGAAGTATTTTTTTCTGTAATTGAATATGAGGAGATTACCTAAGAAGTGCTAGTCTCTCTACCCATTGTTGTAATTACTGTGTTAGTAAAATACTTGGATTTTTCCATGCTGTTGAAAACTAGGTACACAGCTGTTTGAAAATTGCACTGAGATTATACCTGTAAATTTCCAGACAGATTTCATCCTGATGCATTGGCCAACATTCTTCCTGTCTGCTAATATTCTGTATTCTTATTTATGTCTATTCTTGGAAAAGTCACTTTTTTGTAATATCCTACTGAGAGGTTATTTAGTGAGATGTTCCACATTTTCAGTCAATAATGCTGCTTTGAAGCTGACGGCACACTTCCTATTTTAAGGCAAAGTTGTCTTTCAGTTATCACCATACCCTAATAATTTGACTACAACTTGCATGCCAGCTCTCCAGGAAAAAAAGAGAAAAACAGTTACTTTTAGTATTTTCAGAAACAAACTGGAGAAATGCTTACAGTAAATTCTTGAAGGCTTTTCTTCAGAATACTCCAGTGTTTCAGGTTTTGCAACAAGTGCTCGCAGTTTACCAGTAAAGTGCTCTTCACATCAAGTGCAAAGATACCTTTGTGACCCTCCCTGAAAATCTGTCCAAATCGGCTCAGTTGTATGCCTTTGAAAAATATGTTTGTATGTGCTCACTGCCAGTTCTTAAAAGCTGAATTAGGTGAAACCTGTTCTCATTGAGAGAGTAAGCCTCTTGCAGTTCCTGTGTGGGGCCAGCCTGTGTATGTGTAATTGTTGCAGGTAAATGAGTACGATGAAAGCCACAGGGCAGCAGGACAACTCATGTAATGGTTGCTCCAGCTGCTTTTCATTGGTTGAGCTGCTGCCTACATCAAAAAGCAGAAATTGTCTCCCACACATTCTATGGACTACTTTGGTGAAACATAAGTGAATGGAAACATCGAATTTGAGTGAAAACAGAATAAAAGTCAAGGGGGTGAAGGATAGCTGTGATCAAGAGCTGGTGGACTGTATAAACCTGTCCTCTCAGGAGCTTGTAGACAAAAAAACTTGCCTCTCCCATGCATTAGTCACATTATTATAGCTATGGACATTGCTAGGCCAAATATTTTAGTTTTTAATTAATGCATGGGATTAATTTTTGATACTTCTGTGGGCTGGGTGAAAATCCATGAGAACTTGTGTTCATAACTGTTACCCTTAGTTTACAAAGATCTTAAAGAGAAAAGGAAAGCAAACTCTATGATAAAGCCAGGGTGCTGGAACATGAAGAGGCTCCATGGAAAACAAGGGTACTTGCAAGGCCAGAGAACATGTGGCTCAAAGAAAGAGTCTACAGAGCTTTGATTAAATGATGAAGGAGTGGGGAAGTGTCAACTAGTGAGAAAATACTGTCTTTTGCTGTTCTAGGAAGCAGGACTATCCTGTGCATATGCATTAGAAAGACTTCTTGATTCCAGCATTAAGTTATTGCTAATTATCCAGCTTGAAAGATGCCAGAAAACTGTGTTCCCAACATTTCCCAAGCAGTGGAGAACTGGTTCTGTAATCCAGTGTTTTAGTTATCCACGGTGCAGTTCTGGTGGTGCAGTCTGGTTAATAACAATTTCATGTTTTTTAACAGTTAAGGGGTCAGACCCTAGTGCTCTTGTCTGTCTATCTCCGAAGAGGCTCCATGTCACTGACAGATAGTTGCAAGGCTGCACATAATATGTTTAAAAGATAAAAATCCTCAAGAGGAAATATGCTATATTAAGTCCTATTTATTTTCATTCGTATAATTTTCCCTTTATTTAGACAGCAATAGTAATTTTATTGTATTTTTTATCTCATCATGTGCCTTTGGTACTACGTTTTCATTCTTTTGAGTATTTTACTTTCTTGAGCTTTTGGGCTTTTTACTGTTTAATTTTTTTGAGTATTATACTTTTTATTCCTTGGAGTTCCCCGAAAGAAAACACAAGACTCAGGTCAAGTGTCTTGCCTGATTTAGTACACTGTATATATTACAGATGAGATAAACATTCATCTCTGTCCTGCTACTGGGAAATCATGCTATCAGTTGGTGGATATCAATAGCAGTCAATGAGCAGCCTATTTAGCCAAATTTATGCTCTTTTAAAATAATGCACTAAAGGATTCTCGTATTTTAAATACTTGATTAAATGCTGAATCACTGATGATCTTTCAAGAGGAAGAAATGAGTTCAAGAGAAGGGAAGGCACACATTTTTACCAAGATTTCTTAGTATAGTCTGATATGCCTCCTTTGCTACTCTCCAGAGCATGTCCTTCTAAGGTGTGTCATTTCTATAGGGAAGAATGAAAGGCAGAAAGCCAAAAAAGTCTGAAAACCTCATTATACTGTATTTCCAAAAACTAATCCAAATCAGTCTCAAAGTGGTCTTTGTCAGGTGCCAAACAGAGAAATTTTAACACTGAATAAATTAACAAAAGAGTCTTCTTTATTAGTGTTTGTATCAAAACAAAGTCCCACCCTAACCTTTCAGTGGGAGAGTGTTACCCAATAGGCTGCACCACCTTCCAGCAATAAACATACATAATAAACCTTGACACAGCTTTGGAACAATCTCTTGCTGATCTTTTGGTTGGGATATGTTGGCCCAAAGTAGGGACAGGATATGTACAGGAATGGGAGGCAGGCACTGGCACTGCTGCTACCTGTCAGTTGAAGTTCTATTCAGTGTATACCCTTTTAGTGCAGCAATATAAAATTTAAGCATCAGTACCTTTAAATTAAAATTAAAGCAGACATCCAATATTAACAATATTGTACCTTCTAAAAGTTTCTAACAGCCATGTTTATCCCACAAGTTTTTATCCCTGTCTGCATTCTTTATGGGATTTTCTTAAGCCTTCTCTGGCCTCTCAATTAATTCCATTAAGGGTTATTTTTATTACATTGTTGCTCTTTATATATAATATCTGGTTTGTTTCTGGTGAGGTTCCTGTAAGTATTTTGACAGTAGACCTTGGGAACTGAATGGACTATGGGCAAAATTATTAGGTCATATCTGACACAGTGCTTCAAAAATTGTCAATCGCATACATCTTTTTTGGTTGAGGTAGTTCTCCCTTCTGCTCTATTTTGGTCTTCTCTGGGTGTTACATAAAAGGGGAAGAGGAATGGTTCTTTTTTTGCTTGAAGTTCCCAATTTGGAGTGGGAAACTACTGAGCACATAGACCCTGGATGACATCCCACCTGCCAGGAAAACTGCCCTCCTCCAGCTGGGACACCTATTGCCATGTGTTTGCCATACTTAACAATCAAGGCAAGCTGGTTTGAGTCAAGTCAATTATGAAAGGAAGAATACAATACACTGAATTCACACTTGCTCTCTTTGCAGCAGCAATATCTGTCTTGGTTCTTAGAAAAAGGGCAGCTGGAACTGCTGTGCCCTCAATTGTGTTACAAAGGAGAAGCGTCAAGAAGCCTGTATCCTCGTTTTCTGCCGGAAAAACTTTGGCCGTTACCAGCTGTTAGTTTTTAGTGGGGAAATCACTGACTGGCCACGTTTGTGGAAGGGATGCCACGTGGAAAACACGGCGGTTCGTTTCTAAGCGCTCTAACTGCTAAAAAAGTTGAAATTGGTGCAGAAGGCTCAGGGACGGGCTGCCGCAGGGAGCCAGCCCCGCTATCAGCCCCGCCGAGCTGCGGCGGCAGCGCTGGCTCGGGCAGATAACTGTGGGTGGCCCCGCCGAGCCCGCGGCCGCGTTCTGCCCCATGGGGAGAGCGGCGGCTCTGCCGGGCCTCCACACTCGGTGGCGGGCGGTCCGGGGGAGCAGCCGGAGGCGGCAGGAGCTTATTCCGCTCGCTTATCCCCGGGAAGGGGCCTCCCGAGCGCGAGGGAAGCCCTCCGGGCTGAGGCGGCCGCGAGGACGCCCCGCGCCCGGGCCGCCCCCCCCGCCCGGCGGCCGCCGAGCCGCCATCTTGCGGCTGATCCCTCCCCGCCGGCGCCGCCGCGCAGCCCCGGCCCGCCCGCAGCCCCGAGCCCCGGCCCCCGCCCGCCCTCCCGGGCCGCTGAGCCGGCGGCGCGTGCCGGGCTGTCGCTGGCGGGGCGGGCCGGGGCGGGCCAGCCCTCCCCTCCTCGGTACCGGCGGCCTCGGCCTTAGAGAGGTTCTCACTTTGGCAGAGTACGAACCCTCCCCGCGCACTCCTGTGCGTAGGCGCCTGCCGAAAGCTGAGTAGGTAAGCTGCCCGCTCGTCCTTCGCCGGTTTCTGGCTGTATTTGCTGTTGAGGCAGCTGTGGCACAGGGCACTGCTGCTGGGTTTTTATCTTTGAGTGAAAACGATGTGTGCTCGTAGGTGACCATGAGAAGGAGAGCAGTGATGGGCAGGGAAAGGGCAGGCGAGAGGCGTTCGTTTTGTTGTGGCTTTCTCTCTGCGGGTCAAAGGATTTTGCATCCCAGTTTGGCAAGTGATGCAAGTGAGCTGCTTTTTAAGGGTTTCTGGCAAGAAAATATAACCTGCCTTTTGGAAAAGGTATGCTGTTGCTTCAGAAGTATGTATCTATCTGCTGACAAGCCCAAAGATGAGCCTAATTGAAAATTAAGGGGAGGTGTGTTTCCCATTTGTTTTCTGGGTTGATATTCTGTGCTGCTGGCAACTGTTGCTTCATTTGGGCTTGTCTGAACTCCCACACTGCCAGAATTTGGTGTAACTTGAAGTGTTGCGGTGTGAGCTCTGCCAGTGGTACCCAGGGCAGGCCTCGGCGTCGAGGGTTTCCAGCACACGCGGCTTCCCCCGCTGCTCCGCTGCCAGGTGCCTTCTTGTTGTGGCATCACAGGAGAAGAATGAAAAAGGAAACGTGATCTTGAAAAACAGCTACTCAGAGACATGTAAGGTCTGATATTTCTTGCGGTATTGTCTAGATTTGCAGATAGGGGTGGCCCACTTCTGGGGTTAATTGCTGTTGCAATATTGCCCTTTCTCTGTTTTCTTAGCCCATTAAAGAGAAGAGTAAAAATCATGGTTAACTTGAAAGAATAGGAACTGCAGTAATCACTTCTTCCCACTTAATTTTATCATTGTATCTCCCTACAGTTCCTTCCTCTTTGACTTACAAATTTTGACTTGAAAATGCTTGTGAAGATGCTTAATCTGAGCTGAGGATGATGTGCTAGAGCTGCCACAAATGTAACTCTTCCTGCCTCAATTCTACTTTCAGTTTCCTGAGTAAAATAATGTGTCATCCTTGGGATGTTTCCACATTGCATTAAAGTAGGAAAGTTTCTGAGTTGCATTAAAGTAGGTCATATTGTGGGATATAATTTATGAACAATGTGCACAGCCTTGCCAGTGTTACCACATTATCCTAAGAGTGATTATCAATTGAAAGCCTAAGAGTGAGAAACCAAAAGGAGGATGTATGTTGAGGTTATCTCTTCTATTCTCTCATACTGTCTTTGAATTTCATTGAAAAAGAAGATGAAAGGGATTTTCCTACTTTTAAAGGAGACAACTTCTCTATTTCTGTACTTGGAGGAACCTGATGTTGCTTAACTCACAGCTGCTGGAAAATTAAGTTTCTGGTCTGGTGAATTTTAACACTATACAAATACTGACAACCTACAAGAGAAATGGGCAAATGTCAGTGCTCCAGTTTGTTTCATGGGAAGTGTAAACTGCACTTACTCCTTGCTCTGTCTGTATTGTTGGTCTTCATACAAGGCTTCCTCTTGTGCTGGCTCTACTGTCCTTCCTTAGAAATGCAAGTTGATGGTCTGGCTGCAAGCAGCTACACTTAACACAGTTGACAGCAGATAAGGCAGCATTATTCCTAAAAGCTTTGTCTGTATTGGCCTGCAGTTCCCAACAATGCAGCTGTGGCTGAGTGTTCAGAGATTCAATCCTCAGTCTCTGAAAGGATAACCACAAATCATATCCTACGGAGTCAAAGCTAAGTGCTTTCCCTTGGAACTGTGTTAAATTTCCTTATTTTAGTGTCATTATTTTGTTACATCTACTATAAGAACAGATTCTTTTCTGTGTTGAATACATCAGGTTTCAGTTCTGCATAAGATCATTATCTTTGATTTCATTGAGGACTGTGATTGGAGACAATTTCACTCTTGTGAGATGCTAGTCTGAGTTAAGCCTGAGCTGTAATAAGGCTGTATATTAAATCTGCAATTAGTCATTGCATAATCTCACAACAGTTATATAAATGCCTGTATCCTGTAGAGCAAAAGGCACTGAGATATACATTTACTGTGTTAAGCAGCATGCTGTGCAAGAGCTTGCATTTCTGGAAAATACTGCTCTGCAATAATCTGTGTTAAATGTGAAGATTTGGGGATGTGCATGTCTCAGGAGCTGAAGAGGTGATTCACTCCCAAAGCCCTCTGAGGAGTGCCAGTAGCAGCCTTTGCTGTGATGCAGTTTCTCTCTTTGAAACTCATGTGATTCACCAAAAATTGAACCTGTGTGACTTCAGAGGGTCCCTTGTAATGAAGTTCAAGGTGAAGGTAGTCTGAAAGAAGGCTGCAGGAATATTTGTGGCACTTTACAAAGGATGGTTGTAGGATGTGTGGGTGTGTATCCATGTCAGTTTTGATCTAGTGGGGAAAATACAGGATTTAGTGTATGCCATTGACTGATACAACATAAGTCAGTCTTCTAAATAGTTGTTTAAGTCCAGAATTATGAAATGGGGACAAGGACATTTCTATATTTTGTAGCAATTCTATGAGGAGAAATAATGAGAGAACTGTTTAATTTAGGCACAATTTTGGTTTAAAAATATGGGTTTGTGTAGCAATATCGATAGGCTCAGTCTGTGCAAGCAAAAAGCCTGGATAGGTCAAACCACTTTTCAGGAGAGAAAAAGAGTAAGGAGATACTATGGTGCTGAAAATCTGTGGCTTTTGTGAGTAAGAATAAATTTTGTCATTAGCCTTGGATAGGGAGGCACAGGAGATGAAAAGGGATAGATACAGCTGGAATACATTTCCACTACAGATCAAATGTTGCGTTTTGTTAAAAAAACTTCTTCTTTATCTTATAGCTGAAAAAAACCCCTCAAGAGAGCAGCGAGTAGGTTGAACATGTTGCATTGCCAGGAGCTTTACCTCTATGCAGTTCTGTAAGCATGAAGAGTTTGACTTGGGGCTGTGCCAGAAACCTGCTTTTCACCTTGCAGCTAGTGTAAAATGTGGCTGATTTCTTTCAAAAATTCAATATTGGAAATCTGTCTCTGATTCTCTTTTGGATATCTTGCAAATTCCAACAACATCCTTAAGTTTTTCTACTAGAAGAGATGGTTTGTTGTCTTCTTCATTTATTGTAAGTTTTTCCATTGTTCTGTAGTAGATAATGCTTTGAGCTCTTGGTCCAAATAAATCTAAGTGAATGTATCATCTATAACATAAGAAAAATATGCTTTAAAATAAGCCCTACTTGGTGTGAGACTTGTTTTCCTTGGGAGAAGAGATAACCAAGGTTACTGGACAGATTTGGATGATAGAGCTGCTCAGTCCAGATGAATTAAAACAGCATTGTAGAAGTATTTACTAAAAGCCTCAGGCACAGATAAAAGTCATGAGTCAAAGAGTTTATGCTACCTATGAATATGTGTGTGCTGGATGCCAGGGTGTGAAATAGAGCATACAAGATCTCACCTTTGCGCTGACTTGATTTACTTGCTTATTTGCCTGGCTGTTATGAGTTCTGTGTTCCTTGTGGATAGGATACAAAGAGACTGGGAAGACTCTTAAACCGGTTACTAACTTGCACAGATTGTGCTGTACAAAACACTGTTTGGGAATGGACAATCTAGCTTTGCCACTGGTACGTTACATGGCTTACGGCAAATCAGTTCGCGTTTACCTCGGTTTCTATCCCTTCAAAGTGTGTAAGTTATCTTGACTTCCTATCCAGAGTACTTCAGGATTTAGTCATGTCAGAATTTTACATTTAGAGTTAGGTGATGGACTGCACAGTTTGCAGAGCTGTATCACCAAAACCGTTTCTGCTTCTGGCAAGACCTTGCTATTGACCGATGAATAGTAGTGTTCAATGTCCACTCTCTTCATCTGATTTGCAGACTTTACATGTCTGCTGGCATATAAAACCTGCAGTGTTCTGGTCAGCCCTTTCAAAGGGGATCACTGCTAACAAGTGAGGAACAGGAGTAACAAGACATTTCTGTTGTACGTAAGTACTTAATGCATACTTAAATTTCACTGCTACAGGCCTGGAGAATTGTATGTAGAAATGTGAGTAGGCACTAGTGTGGTGAATTAGATCATTGGCCACTGTGTCATATGTAGATTCTTTGCTAACTGGAAAGTGTGTTATTAGCACATGAAACTGAAATGTTGGGAGAGGTCAAAGTTGCATAAAGCAAGGTACAAACTTAAAGGGTGATTTGATCTCTAAATCTTTCTGGAAGGTGGAGGGGACCTTGTCAACAGTTTTTGCGACAGAGTGGAGAAGCTGTGATTCTTGGTCAAATTTATCTGCCTTGCCTGGTGCTCAGTTTTTGTAAGGGCTATTCCTATTGTCTATTCTGTAATAATTTAAGAGGGCATAAGCTTGTACTTAATAAGAAAGCACAGGGGAGTGGGATGTTGATGTGTAGAGAATGTGTAGGTTACAGGCTGCTAATGAGAATGTAAAGAGTCTTATGCTTTAGTGTTAGAGTTAACTAGGCTTGTAATGGTGGTCTGGAAATGAGGAATATACTCTGAGAATTTAGCAATTCCTGTTTTCTGAAACAATGACTGGAAAATGCTGAATGGTTGTAATTTATTCCAGATGATGTTTAGATCCTACAATAATAGCAAAAAAAAAGGCCTGGTTATGTCTCCTTTCCTTCCAAGAGATTTTTTGCTTTTTGAATCCTCAATCTATGTTCAGTTTGCATATTTCAGTGTTACCCTCTTATTTCTTTTGGGATTTTTGCCTTCTATCAATTGTCTTGTTCAGTTGTGTGGAGTTGTGAATGATGTCTGAAGATCATATGTGTATGGAACGATTTTCTCAGAGTTGTTTCTCTTTAGCTATTTGTGATCTGTCTCATTATTTGTTTGTAATGCACTTGTAAGTGTAAACTCTTTTAGCAAGCCTAGTACCATAAATATTCAAAACACACAGTTTTGGAAGTTAATAAATGTACTTTTGTTTCTTTTACAGATGAGATCATTTCATACTCTTCTTTTGGAAGAGGTGGTCAAAGGAAATGGATAGCTATCCAGACTTCACTGCAAAGAACCTCTCATATTCAGCAAATATGTCTATTTCTTTGCCTGGACAAGCTGGACTCAATACCACCAGTGGTACTCCTTCTATGTCAATAAGCAGGCTTTTCCCAGCCCTGTTGGAATGCTTTGGAATAATTCTTTGTGGCTACATAGCTGGAAGAGCCAACATTATCACATCAACTCAGGCCAAAGGACTGGGAAATTTTGTGTCCCGCTTTGCACTCCCAGCATTACTGTTCAAAAACATGGTGGTACTTAACTTTTCTAATGTGAATTGGTCCTTCCTGTACAGTGTTTTAGTTGCCAAAGCTGCTGTGTTTTTTTTAGTCTGCATTTTAACATTGTTGGTAGCCAATCCTGAGAATCGATTTAGCAAAGCAGGTTTGTTCCCTATTTTTGCTACACAAAGCAATGACTTTGCACTGGGATATCCAATAGGTAAGTATGCTTTCTTCTTTTAATTGTCACTGTTCTAGACATGTTTGCTTTTTTTTCCATAATTTGAAATTGACTTCTGAACTGAGTTCCATGCTATCAAAGTCATTTCTGAAGTGTCTCGGAAAATTCTCTTTGAGATCACTCATCATCTAGGCAAGGTTAAGAACAAAAAAAGAAAGCAAGTTTGTTCTAGCAAAACCAAAAGCAAGACATTTGATTACAGAATTGAAAAAACAGTTACAAAAGAGAAGCCTAACCGTGCAATTCCAGATTATACATAACAATTAGCCCCATATTTTAGATGACTTGAGGAGTTAGCAGTTTCTTTATGTCTGGCAGGATAAAGAAAGTTTCTTTATCCCAGGGCAGCATGCTCAGGAGAATCTTCAGCCTTTCTTAGTCTCTTCAGATTTGCTAGATATGTATAAAATGTAGCAAATGCAATTGCAAGCTTTTTCTTCTTTAGCTGAAAATGCTGTGTTTCCCTCAGTTGTATCTTCTGAAATTTATTCCTCTTAAGAGAAATCAGAAGTATGTCACAAATATGGCTGAGGATTGTATCTTTGTTTCTTGGTATGTGTTTTAAATGCTAATTAGGGTTTCTGAGTTTTTTTATATATACATTTTGGACTTGTCTAAATGTATTTCCATTGTATCTTAGTTAAAACATTCTTTCTATTTTGACTTTCTTGTCAGACTACATATTTCTTCAGATATTTCATGATTTATGAGTCATATTTTTCTGGGTATGATAATGCCAAAATCTACACCATTAAGTTCATTAAGAGCTTTACTGGAATACTTACTGCAACAATGACACTGTAGGCCTTGAGGTTTGTCTGTTTCTTAGAGTTCATGCTGTCACCTATGCAAAGTTTTTACTATTAATGACTTCTCTGAAGTGTCTGCAGGATGCTTGGGCAACAAAGAATGCCTTGCTTCTTTTTATGTATGGTGACAGGTAGTGTTTTGAACAAAACCTGATCTTTTAATGGAAATACATTTTAAAAAGCTGTAGGAGTTGAAATTTGTAAGGGAAAAAAAATCAGTATTGACAAATCAGTGTATTAAAACAACACTATTTTAAAAGGCAGTTTGAACACTTAAATCAATAACTTCCTGAGTCTTCATCCAATGTTATTTCTTTAATCTATTACTATTATTATTTATTATTACTTCTTTACTATGCTGTTTTTTGCTCTTTAACAAAGATTTGCACATAGGAAAATCAAAATGCAGGTTAAATTATCAAAGATCATCACTGTACTTTTCTGTTATCATGGCTATGACAGTGATGTTGGGGTGAAAGAAAGCTGGCACAGAGGTTTGCTAGCGCCCCTCAGATGTAGATAAAACTACTATGATAGAAAGCTTTGTTTGTTTTTTATTACTGGGTGAGATGATACAACTGACAAAACAGCTTCACCTGTTCTCTAGTGCTATATTGTTAAAGCACAGGTGTAGCAGAACTGTTGTGTGGATGATGGCTCAGTTACCATGACTTTAATGTTACTAATTGTATTAAGCATGGACGACTAGTGTGTGACTTGTATGTAATTTTGAGCAGCTGAGACATGGAGAACTGATTTAAAAAAAAAAAAATCTTTGATTTCAATTTTTTGTTATGATCAACAAGTGGGCACCTTTATTTAAATAAAAAAAAAAGTTTCATCAGCAGTAGAAGTTGTGGATTATTTTCACTGTCTTAATGATTCCTTTGGAGTGATTTCTATTTCTTTTCACCCACTGGCTCAGTGATCTAGTTACACTTTTTGTACCCTGGAAAATGCATTGTGGCTTCATACATCAGTAAAAGTACATATAGACCTTGAGATATTGTATTAAGTAAGCAGTTTCACTTTGCCAGAAAGTAATGGCTTTTTAAATTTTTCACTCAGGCACTACTTACATGTGGCTTGTATTGGATTGCATTTGTATAAATATATATATCTGTATAAAACATCACTCTAAGGTTTGAGGTTTTAGAAAAAAAATGTGTTTACATAAAAAGTGTCCAACATGTTTTTATTTATCAAAATGTGTTTAGTGCTTAAAACTGGTTTGTTAAATGCAGTAACTAACTACACACTCAGCAGTTCTGTTCAGCAGTTTATTCAGCATTTTAGCACAGGTAGTTCTTGTATACGTACTTTGATCATGGCCTGTAAGAGGAAAAACATCTTTAGTGCCTTTTCTTGTATATATTATATATCAGCTAATTGAGAATGTCAGTTTATTCAGTCTAAAGAGAAGACTGTTCATACTGAGTGCTGATTTAGTATTCAGAAGTTTCAGAAGAAATAATATAAAAATATTTTGGATTTTGAAAAACGTAGTCATGAGGGAAAACCTTTACAGAAAAATAACAGGTTAATAATGTTATTATTCATAGTATATATAATATATATAAAATATACATTATATATCTATATAGTATATATAGTAATTATTCTTATAGTAGTAATATTAACTATATATTAATATGTTATAATAAAGATTCTATTAATAGTTATGTTATTGATAATGACAATAAAATTACTGAATATAGTAACATTATAAGACAGGTGAAAGACAACATTGTACTTTTAAAGCATTGGGGGTTTTCAATTCACCCTAGAATTTAATCTTGTATATCTTTCCAAAGTATTTTCATCATTTTTGAAGTGCTGTTACTACAAACTTGAAATAAGAAGCAATTCTACTTTGACTCAAAAGTATGTAGTAGCAATGAAAACAAATGCACTTGATTTAAAGTTCCTTGAAGGACCATAACTACAGCAATAACTCTTGTCCTGAGTAGTCCCAGAGAATGAACTAATAATTAAGTGATAAGCTATTTTTTATTTGCTTGTTGCTTTGCTGTGTATTGAATCAATGTAGAATGATCACACCTGACTTACCCAGTGAAAACTAATTAAATTTCAGAGATGTGAAACTCCTCTAAGATGGGAAGCAACTTGTGTCCTCCAAAGGTGCATTTAATTATCCATACTTGTCACATTCCTGGGGAGGAAAAGCAAGTCAAAAATAAAGCCAAAATTTTTCCAGCATTTGGGATGACTCAAAGGAAACATAGGATTGTTATATTGTTTTCTTTCTTTTTCTATAGATGTTGACTATTTGTAGAATCATTAAAAAGTATTGGATAGTTAGTGTTTTGTCTTTAATGTGTTCATTAGATGACTGTGGCCTGATGTGATTGGGCATACTTCTCTTACTGCATCATCTTATATTGATTGTTAATAAAAATGAATCCTTCAGTTATTTCTGAAGGAAAAAGAAATAATTTTCTTTAGTTTTCAAACAGCAGTATTTAATTTCAATATTAATGTATTTTTGTACTGAAATGTTATCACTCATCACTCTTCATTTCCTGTCTTCTAGTTGAAGCTTTATATCAAACCACTTACCCCGAGTATCTCCAGTACATTTACCTAGTGGCTCCAATATCTCTTATGATGCTAAACCCCCTGGGGTTTATCTTCTGTGAAATCCAGAAGTGGAGGGATAATCGCACTGTGCCACACAGCAAAATCAAAATAGTGGGCCTAGCGCTCCTTCGAGTTTTGCAGAACCCAATTGTATTCATGGTCTTCATAGGAATTGCCTCAAACTTTATTCTTGGCCAGAAAATTCCCGAATACCTTGAAAGCTTCCTTGATGGACTGGGCAGTTCTTTTTCTGGCTCTGCACTTTTTTACCTTGGACTAACTATGGTGGGACAAACAAAAAAACTGACAAAGGGTATGTTTGTTGCACTGATCCTTCTCATCACAGCTAAACTGTAAGTTTGATTTATGTATTTTTGTAATTTTGTTCTTTAGCTGTTTTAAGCTCTGAATACTCTGGTCAGATGGCTTTTCTCTCAAAAGCATTATAATGATAGTATGTTTCACTTTCAGTATTTTGTGTGCTTCCCAAACTCTTTGATACTATAAGGGAAATTTTAAGGGAAATTAAGCAGACTATAAAC
This sequence comes from Manacus candei, assembly GCF_025592945.1. Taxonomy (NCBI): domain Eukaryota; kingdom Metazoa; phylum Chordata; class Aves; order Passeriformes; family Pipridae; genus Manacus; species Manacus candei. Next base: position 13,455,131 of record NW_026138071.1, on the reverse strand, counting down.
CTGTTGTCAGGCTCTGCAGAGAAAAAAAAAAAAATTAGGGGTCCTGTGGCTTCATGGACTGTCTGCAGGCCATCTGTCATGAATTGAAGTAGTTGGGGAATTACTAGCTTAAATTAAAGTTTATTAAATAAATACTTAGACAATAGTGATTTTAAGTACATTTGATTAGTATTTGTATTTTATTTGGCTTAAATAATGCATCTCTAAATGAGTTGTTTTTCCTTGCTTTATCTATAAATCTTTGAAACTGCTATATTGGAAGAGCTTAAAAATGGTTGCCTTATGCTTTTAAACTGCTTGACTTTTGAGCATAAATAAATGACAAGTTGTATTTAGAACTCATTATCTTCCCTTGAATATATCTCAGCAGTGAACTAAATAGTTTATGTCCTACAGAGGTACAATTAACATAATGGAATCATTGTTTGGTGGTCAGGTTTATGTTGTAAATTTTGAAGGTGCATTTGAATATCAGTACAACTAACTAGCAAACTTAAAGACCTAATCTGTAAATGACAAATTTTGTAAGGATGTAAAAAAAATTGGGTTTTAATATTACCACTTTGCTTTACTGGTGACCCTGTGTAAGGCTTACAGTGGGTTTCTGTGAGGTCTAGGCTATTGCTAAAGGTGAACAAAATAGCATTGATGCAGGGGGTTTGCTGGCCAAAACATTTGGAATGGGATACTTAAGCTTGAGCCCTTGTTATATTTCAGACAGCTTGCAGAAAGGTGGTCAGAGTTCCACAGCTTCTGTCTGCTTATAGCTACTATTTAACAGTTGAAAAATGAGGGGTGTTTTATGTTTTACCTTTCTAAATCCAAGGTTTATACAAAGAATGTGTCTGCTTATATCCCAGAGTTTGTTGTCATTTTTATCTTTTTTTTTTTAGTGTAACTTGTGACATAAGATTTTTAAGCAGCTGGTAAATGCCTTGGTAACAGTAAAGGCAATCATTCAAAATGATGTTAGTATTTTGCTTTTCATAAGTAGTATTCAAACAAACCTTAAATTTCCTTTTGGTTCATTTTCTGAATAAAGAAGAGTCTATTGCTATAACTTGAATAATATTTTTTCAATTTTTTCCCCCTCTCTTTTCAGACTTATGATGCCATTTCTCTGTAGAGAAATGGTGGAGCTCTTGGACAGGAGTGACAGCGTGGTCAACCACACCAGTTTATCAAACTATGCATTTCTTTATGGAGTTTTTCCAGCAGCACCTGGTGTCGCGATATTTGCAAGTCAATTTAATATGGAAGTAGGAATTGTATGTGGTTAGACTTTTCCAAATATGTGCTAAATTTGAGCTTGACTTTGTTGATGAAATACTTAATTAAGTAGGCTTGAAGAATTTGGTTTTCTGTAGTATAGACATCTTAGACTTACTTGTACTCCCTGGATCTTTCCTGATCTCTCAGGTGCCTTGATAGTAGATGTTCATATATAAGTCCTCGTACTTTTTTTTTTTGATGACTCTAGCAGGAAGAATTAGGATAACTTTAAATATAAACAACTTGTATCTTTGCTGGGTTTTGGGTTTGTTTTTTTTTGGTTTTTTTTCAAAGACCTAATCTTGGAGATACTGTTTTTTAGAAAAAGAGAAATCACGTTACTGACTTCAGTAAGAATAGTATTAGTTCAATGCTGAAAGATCTTATGCTTTAACTGATCCAGTTGTGTTGCCCTTCAATTAAATCTTGTGATAGAAACGCATTTTACGCTTTTTTTATGTATAGTAGAGAGTACCAACTACCTTTTCAACTTAAAATACAAATTTTAGAGATGTTTTTTCCACTTCAATTGACATTGAAGCATTTCTGTTAACTTCTATTGTTTTTAATGTTTTCTGTTTTGGGGTTGTTTAGATGTTTGGGTTTTGTTTTGTTTTTTTTAAGATAAGGGGGGGGGGAAAGGATACTTAAAATAAATCTTGAAAGATAGAATCTTGTGCCCTGCAAACTCAGGAAATCTGTTTAAAGCAGTGGTCTGTAGTATGAGCGACAATTCACACTTCCATCACTGTGCAAATTCCAGAAAGCAGAAAAACAATGAGATGCCAAACTAGAAATCACTTGAATGTAAATATATATGGTTTATTTTCATGAATTGGTGAATATTAGTATTTGCATAACTATATGTTTTGTTATTTATTTATGGTATGAATATTTGCATCCAAAAGTAAATTGTGACAGTGTAAATTCACCCCTAGGCTGTAATCACTAGTGTATTTGACACCCATAAAAAAACTATAAGAATTTGCAGTAGGGAACTCTCTATTCCTGCTATTTCAGAAGCTTGTAAAAATGTTCTGTTTAGCTGCATGTATAAGCCGGATACTTTCTAGCTTAAATTCTAAATAATTTATTATAGAAGCAAGTCACGGATTTGTTAAAGGCCTATATATGTTTAATTCAAAGGTCCAGTTTTGCCAGTGGTTGTGTTCCTGAAAGGAGATTATTCAGCTCGAGATCTGATTAACTCTGTTCTTGTTTTTGTTTGACCCTTTTTGCAGATTACCTCAGGCATGGTGATAAGCACTTTTGTGTCTGCACCCATTATGTATGTGTCTGCGTGGCTGTTGACCATTCCATCTATGGACCCCAACCCACTGGCATCTGCACTCCAAAACGTTAGCTTTGACATCAGTATCGTCAGCCTCATTTCTCTGGTAGGTGCTGGTGAAGTGAAATACAAAAACACACTGTTGTGTCAGGGTAGTGGTAGTACATAAGCAGCAAATTAAATCACAATAAGACTCATATTTCCTCATCATATTCTGTTGCAGAAAGATAAGGAAGGAGTTAAAAATCTTGATTTAGCAGTGGGTCTGCTGGGAAGCTGAACTATAGAGAAAGATGGGTGGCTGAATTAGAGCTCTTAGTGCAGGGCTTGGGAGTTTCTTTTTTGTTTGGGTTTGTTTTCATTTTTAATAACAGGGTGTGAGGGAATTACAGTACTAGCTTACACCACAGGGACTAATTACATCAAGCCAAATAAGGTGCTTGGATATCACAGTAATGAAGGCTGTGTACAAACTTCAGCTCCAGAAATGCCACTGAATATTTATTTAATGAAATCTTAATGAGTATTAATGAAAATGTTTAACCTGAAAGGTTTAACTTATCAAATTCCTTTCCTAGAAATTCTTTTCTTAAAAAGTGAGATAATCCAGAAGTCCAATGTGAATTGTGTTTTGGCTTTATAAAAAAAAAATACAGATAGTGTGATTATTCTATTTGCTTTTTTGAAATAAAAACATTTATGTTTGAAGGAGTTGAAATTTTCTAAAGTTGTTGTCTCAGTTGTTCAAGACAAGAAATCCTCTTGTCTTGAAACTGTGCCTGAAGGGAAGCCAGAAATTAATGCTGCCTCTTGCTCTCATATAATTTTGGGAGATTCAGGGGAGATGGGTGAGAATCTTAAATTCTAAGTTGCCAGGTCACTCTGTGGTCATTTATATTCTGAGGCACAAATAGGATTCTGTACACTAGAGGCAAGTTCTTGGTGCTTCCTGGGAATATTTCACCATCATGAGAACACAAAGATGCATTGCTTTTCCTGGCTACAGCTGTGGAGGCATAGGGACTGACAGCAGTTGATGTGAAGCTGCCTAGAGTAGTCATGTTGCTAAGAAACTTTTCCAGAAGATTTGTTGTGTATTTAACTTCACCATAGTCTGCAAGAATATTCTTTGTTCTTTTGGCTTTGGTTTTATTCTTAAATTATTTTTTTTTCTTGTATGTTACAGACCTGGTCTCTTATTGTTGTTCTTCTGAGTAAGAAATACAAACAGCTTCCTCATATGATTACAACGAATCTACTTGTTGCTCAGGTCAGTAGTAAGAAGCATGCTGTTGTGTGAGTTTGATGGTTTAGGTCTTTTTAAACATTTTTACAAGTTTGGTTTCTACAGTGATATTTTTATAGCCATCTATGAAGGGCAGGGAACTCTAATGTGTGACTTGTCTAAACAATTTCTGTGCCTTAAAATATACCCTTGAAGAAAATTATAGTTAATGCTGGTACTATGGTTCTCAAACAGAACTATAAGCAATCAGAATGGAGAGTGGCTTCTGAAATGTATTTTCAGTTACTGCCCAATACTGTTGAGTGCACTTCTGTTCAATTTATACTGATTTGAAGTCAGCAGTACCAGGAACAGCAGCGTATGTTTGACTCTATAATGACCCGATTCAAGGAGCCAAATAGAAGAATAATCCCTGTGATGTTTATCCCCCTGAAGTGGCTTGCTGAGGGATCAGACAGGTGCAAGTGCTGGTGAAAGGAAGGGGTGTGGGAATGAATGGCTGGTGGCTAGGGAAGGCCAAAGCCAAATGGCTCTGGATTAATTTTAATGGTAATTTAATCTGAGAGAGAACTACAGAGTGTAGATGCTCCTTATTCCCTTGAATTCAACTGCACAACTGCCTATAATTTCAGTGAGAACAGCCTGTGCTTGTAATACGTCTGTGTGGTAGTGCTTTCTGAAGTGTTCTGGCTTTTTTAAAAAAAAAATCTCTATGTGTATATATATAGTAAACTCTGAGCTTTGATCATGGAGTCACATTAAAAAAGAACTGCAGGTGCTTCTGTTCTGTAACAGCAAAGTTAGCTTTTATGATAAAAAAATTGAACTACCGTGTTACTATTTCCATAATATTTCAGCCTATCTTTTTGGATTCCTTCAGTACTAAAATTATCATATATCCTGTATCACTGGATGAAAACTGTTCAAATTCTTTGCAGAACAAACATCTGTTGACCTCAGTTTCATGTGCAAATCATTTCAAATAAATGGTTTGTACTTATCAAAAACATCAGCTTTTACTTATTATAAAGGTATATAAAGCTGAGGGTTTTTTCAGATTGGCCTTGCTCCTAGTTTATATGAAGTATATAGTTACTCTCAAAAAAACCCTCCTGAAAATAGGGTACCATAGTTAAGTGACAGAGCTGCAACACTGAATTTACTGTGACAGTGCTTTATTGCGAAGAGAAGTATCCAGTTTGTAAAGTCACACTCCAGTAAATCTGGGGTCGGAGTTCTGAAGCTTATTGCAAGTATATTGCACTGTGTTTAGTTTTTCTTGTCATTCTGCTTTCCCAATTTAAATGATGGCATCTCACCTTTCTTTCCAGTTTATTGCTTGCATTGGAATGGTGGTATGGAATTTTGTTGTTAAAGAACAAGACATCACCATGCAGATCCTAGTTTTTATATTTCTCTACAGCTCACTTTACAGCACCTACCTATGGACAGGTATGTTTTTTCTCGGCAGAACTTAGGTGCTGTAATAAAAGATTAATGTACTGAAATAATGTTGCTACATTCTTCAGAGTAATCATTCCTTTTACTTGTATGTAATTCTATAAATATGTATACTTAAGTTGTGCCAAGCTGCAGCACTGGCAACACAGGGCTAAGTGTCAGGCACTGCTTCTGCTGTTGGAAGCTTACACCTAGGGCAGGTCTTGTTTGTCTTTGCTGGATACAGCAGCCTGGCTAGTGTGTGACAGGAGACAAGAACCTGCTCTCGAGGCAGAAGCAGTTACAAATAGAGTGAATGTGGTGGGCTGCCCTTCAGCTAGTCGAAGTCTTAATGGTGATTTTTAGTTACTGCAGAGTTTAATATTTTAATTATACAGCATTAAGTAGATTTGAAAACTTGGTACCTCAAAAAGTAGAAAGTACAGAATGAAGTGAAATACCAAAGTAACTCTAACATCTCTTTACCCTGGCAATTGTAATTTCTAAAAACAATATGTGTGTATATGATTAAGGAGAGATTGAAATAAGACAGAATTGAAAGATGCATCAAGAAGCTCAGAGAACCTTACATATATGATTTAAAAAATACTTTGGGTATTCAAAAGAGGTTTTGTACTGTTCCTGAGTCTAGAAGTCTAAGGGTTTAATTCCTGTGGTGTTTAGCTGAAATAGGTAACTCATGCTTGGTAAGGTGTAACATAAATACTAACTTTACTTCAGCATGAGAATGTTGCTGATCTGCTGAGTTGTGAATAGAATAGGCAGTTCCAGAAGATACTCCCATGTATAGTTATGTATGTAAAAATATGTAAAACTTTTTTGTTAAATTTATTGTTGGCTTTACGAAGGACTAGTCAGTTTTTAAAGAAATGTTATAATAGAATACAACGTTATTTGTTGGTTACTCAAGAGTGTCAGAATAGAACAACTGCTGTTGGTACCTTAAGAAATTAGTTACTTATGTCTTTAAATGTTCTTATGACATCTTTTATATTCTTGTTAACCTTTCTTAATATTTAGAAGTGGATGTTAAATATAAAATGTCCTGAAATTTCTTCAGTGTTTCACTATTAACATGATTTTTTAAGACAATGGGTATTTCTAATTTACTTTCTCAGAATACAGCTAGAAAAACAATTGTGGACTATTGAAACATCTGAGAGGAATATCTTGAGTTATTGAGCAGGTCACATCATACAGCTTCTAGACTCTGTACTTATTGATTCCCTTTTTAATAATAAACAAGGCATTTCTTTTGGTTTTGTTTTGGTGGATTTTTGTTTGTTTTTTTTAGGTTTTCTATCTTTCTCTTTGTTTCTGTTGAAGAAGAGAGAAACAGTAAAGATTCCCATTGGGTTTATCATCATAGCTGGATGGGGGTAAGTTAATTCAAATGCTTCCCTGCAGAATTAGTGGGAGCATGCCAAATATGTTACATACTTCCTACTTTGCTCTTTCAGAATCCCAACAGTTCTGGTGGGAGTCTTACTAATTGTTGGTGAACGTAACAACACTAGTATTGACTCTGCCTTTTTCTATGGAAAATACCAGGTATGAACATATTCTGTGCTCATCACTTCAGACTTCTGCCATATCCAATACATTAGTGAGAAATTGTGTTCTCTGCTTCTAATGCAAGTACCTTTCTGGCGAAGTATATTATTATATATCATATATATATTATATTATATATATATATATTACCAAAATAAACATATCGTTGTAAAATGCTTATAGATCGATACAAAAATGTATTTCTGTAATGAACCATTAGGAAAACTTGTTTGAACAAGGAACTTCATGTTTAGTCAGCTATGACTAAGAACAAGGGGGAGTAGGCTTCCCAAAGAAAAGGCTTAGGAGTGGTAGTGAATTGCAGAGCCCTTTTCCTGGTGACTAATTTGTAGTCTCGCTTGATAATTATCTAAAATTGTTATTATCCAATAGCTAATTAATGGCTTCTGGTCTGTAACCTAAAGTAGATAGGATCTACTTTACCTGTGTAGCAGTAACTGCTTGCACTGGGGGAGGTGTCTCTGCACAATCATGGGTTGAAAGGCCCTGAGCCTGAACTACCAATGGTTCCTCTTATCAGAGGATGTAAAATATACTAGCACAGATACTTGTCACATTTTGTCTCTGTCTTTCTTATGGATAGGAAGTCAATGAGTCACTTAGTATTATTCATGTTGCACTTTCACAAGTATTAAATAGCCTTAGAGTGGACTTTGGGTATCAGTGGCAGATGATTAGAAGGAAAGGTTAATTAATAGGGTGCTCCCCATGGACAAAAGCATGGACATTAGAGCACAGTTCCTCTTTGGAATTAAAAGGTACCTGAACAGAACTTAACTTGGAGGCTACTGATCCTCAGAGGAAAGGTGACAATGATGAGGGGAGGTTATTGAATTGCATGGGAAAGAGGGGTCCACACTAAAAAAAAAAAGCTGTAAAGAAAATTAGTCTCATGTACTGATTGCTCTTTCAGTGTCACAAGGTGCAAGAGCAGTTAATACAGAAAACTTAGTCTTATTCAGATGCATTTGTATGTATATTCAGAAAATTACCAGAGTTAGAAAGGCAGATATATGCCACTATTTTCATGTCTTTAAGTGTGTTTTCTTTGCTTTCTTAACAGATAATTACCACAGCAGTGATCCTGTTCATCAGTATATTGATGTCAGGCATTTCGCTTATGTGCATGAACAGAAATAGGCAGGAGTCAAGCTATGAGGTGTTGAACCCATATTCACCACGAAGCCAAGTGGAGGAGGTTGAAGTGGGAGGGAGTGAGCAGAAACACATTTCAGCCTCTGTGCCTCAGCCTTCTCCAGGGTCTTCTGCAGAGCCTTCTCCAGAGTCTTCTGCACAGCCTTCTCCAGGGTCTTCTGCACAGACATCAACAGAAAGGGGTAAAAACAATAAATGGCTTGGGGTACTGTAAAATAATATTCCAAATTTAATTCTGACCTGGTAAGGATAGTTTACACCTTCAGGTGTTACACTAGGACAGAAGAAAATCTAGATATAACTGCCCAAGGATTTAGCTTTATGTTTCTAAGGAAAGTTTTATTGTAAGAGTTGGGGAAGTGGACAAGAAAAAAAGCACGTGTATGGTTTTTATGTAAGTAGTGGTATCTTGATAAGGCTGTGATAAGTACAGTCCACTAGGCATCTGAGATTGTTTACTCACTAAACCCTCTCTCTGCAAAAGAATTATATGCCAGCAGAAGCACTCGATGTGTTTCTAATTCTTTTTTGTGTGTAGCCTTTTTGATCACTTTCCATTTTTTTTTTTTTGCCTCTAGCTAAAAGTACTTATGTTACTTCCATGGTGGTAGTATAACATTAAACACTTCCTATATATTAATATTGTAACCTGTTAACCCTCTCAGCAAATTGGAAAAATTAATCCTGTCTTCTCCTTTTGGGTTATTTTTTGAGCATAATATTTAAAGCTACATAGAATATATTGTTATACTTGGAAACTAACTATCCTATTACTGTATATGCTTAGTAGGTTGCTGTTCTTGTCAAGCAACAAATGGTGAATTATCCTGTGCTAAAGAGAGCAAAGCGGTGTCAAATGCTGTTGAATGCAAGGTTCCTCCAATAGAGACAGGTAAAGCAGTAGTATCTTCTTGTTTTAATACTACAAGCTCTTCCTCAACATTTATGTGTTGTTTTCACAAAGAAACTCTTGGGACTGTTGTGCTCTCAACTCTACCTGGATACCTTATATTTCATATTGAATTCAATTATTAGGCAGTATTTTAGGTGTTTGTTCTCTTCTGCTGGTAGTTGTTTGTAATCTTTCAGTGCTCAAGAGGGATAGTTGTTTCGGATGTTATTTTTTAACACTAAGCTACTTAAACATGTCATTCTAAGCATTCAGACTTTACCTCTCCATCATTGTCTTGTTTGGATGCTGGGAAGTTGAATGCATAACCCTACTTTGCATCAAGCTTTTAACATAAACATGCTCTTTTACATTCTCATATTCACATCTTACATCTTTTAAAAAAGACTTTGTTGTGTTTTGATCACTGAATGAGATCTAGAGGGATCTAGTGCTTATTGCAAATTAGATTAAATGTCCATGGTGCTGTACTGTTCATGTCTAAGAGAGAGAGATGGTGAAAATTGACGGCCTTAGGATTCACTAAAATAGAAAAAAATGGATTAAACTGACTGTTCAGCACCTAATGGAAAACTGCCTGCCCAGCACATTCTCATTTTACATCACTTCCAGTAATCAAAGCTAGCAGCAGTACAGCCTTGCTCTTTTTTCTATTTCTTTTTCTTGTATTTTTGCATTCTTAACAAGACAGTTCGTATCCTTATGTTTTGTTTACATGCAACATAATTTTCAGCAACTCTAAACATTTCACACTGAAGGATACTACAGTTATATCTCCTCTCACAAAATTCTAGGTTTCTACCTATTTTGCCAACTATTTTATCTACTAAGTAATTTAAACAAGAATCATAAGAATGTCTTCAATGATAGAGGAAGGCCAGTTTAATTTTCTTATCCTGAAAGATAAGGCAAAAAATACCTTATGATTGAGTGGAAATTATTTCAACCTCCTGAGTGAACACTTCAAAACTATAATCAGTAAAAACAAATTGTAATGCATACACTCGTGTAACTTTGGCTGCAGTAATTACTAATTCTTTTACTATCCCACTAAACTGCTGTGACAGGTATCTGGTGAAAATTCTTAGGTGTGCCCTTATCAGGAAGTTTTTCACTGCCATCTAGAGGAAGATACTCAGAATTACTTAGAACTCTGTAGCTGGGAGACAAGCATCCATTTGCTTTGTGTTTGGCTCTTTTGATTAATAGAATTATGACGGTGTTCTGATATAATATGTTAAAAATACATTCACAGACCTGAAATAAGTGTGGTTGATTGTGCATCTGATCTAGAGCTCAACAACACAGAGATGCAGAGTAAAAACATTAGAGCTGACTGTATATTTGATTTTTTTCAGAAATTGATTTAAAATTTAAAAACTAGAGAAATGGGGGAAGAGGCATGTTTCATTATTTCTAGTAATGTTTTCCAAATATTAACCATAACATCAGTTTGAGTTAAATCTTTGAAAGAAGAATTCTGTTGCAAAAAGTTCCTTCATTTTAGTAGCACATGTAAATTACTGTTTCATTTGAGTAGATGTCTGAACAGATTATTGTCAAAGCCAACATTAAATTTTGCATGTGTCACTTCAGTATAGATACTTACAGGGTAATTTGACTCAGCAAGTGACATTAACAAGTTTGCTCATGGAGTTCACAAGACAGAGGCCTAATCAAAAATTTCTGATTTGTTTTTCAGTGGATCAGTGTGTGAGTCATTGCAGTGCTCAGACGTGTGTATTGGCTCAGGAAGAACAGATGCTACAGACTGGAGACAAACAGCTGGCCAGACATGTGCTGCTGTGCTTACTTCTTGTTGTTGGCCTGTTTGCTGTAAATATTTTTTCTCCCCATGTTGTTTAACTCATTGAGGTAGAATGATTTTTAGGAAAGCTGTGTAGACAGCCCAGTAAAAATCTTCCATTTACTTATGTAACAATTCATTAAATAAAATAGAGGCTCTATTTTGGTCCCTTACTGGAAGAAGGATGTCATAAAATTAATTTTTCTGTGCCAGATCATAAATTAAAGGCAAGTTAAGACTCATGATGATAGTGAGCAAGCCACACCAGAGAACCCTAAAGGGAAAAAAAATGGAAAGATATAATTTGGTAATTAATTCATCATTAGCGCCCCTCTTCCCATTTTTCTCAAGAGTTAAGTCTTCTTCCCTAGACAATAATTAAAAATATAAACTGAACTGTACTTCTGAAGGAGACTACAAAAATTGGACCATCTGGTCACGTTTATAGTGAAACTGGGATTTCTCTGAGGTGTTTTAGTAATGAACAATAATTTTAAGATTATTTTAAATGGGAAAATGCAATTTTGTTGCTTTTAGTGGTGGTTTGGAGACAATGTAGCTAAGTTAGTGGTACCACTCCTCATTACTGATGCAATCCCAGCTGTGATTGCATCTACCTCCACCTAGAAGTAGGAAATACGAGAATGTAATGCATTGGGGATATAATTTGAATTTTTAGCTCTGAAAAGATGAGAAACAACTCTCTGTGTTTGAATGTAATGCTCAAAGTTGAGTTTCTTGTGGATTGCAGTTGGGGGAGTATTTTTATTTGAAATGGGAAATAGTGTGGCATAAATACGCAGTGTTGTGAAACAGGACAGTGCAGCACAACTGTGTGGGTTAATGCCTACTACTGTTGCTTTTCAGGTTCTGTTAAATTACAAAATGGAAGGTTTCCCTCTCTCAAATTTCCTCTATCAAATGTTTTATGCTAGTATTTTTTTTTTTACATCTTCTATATTTGAGAAATCTAGCAAATGTTAGCCTATATTTTAGTTGTATCTGGATGATTACATAGACACTATGAAATAATTTTATTTCATAGTGAAATAAAGTTACATTAATTAGCCTTTACACACAAATGGGTTAACTTCGGAGAGTTTTTTTCCTTCTACCAGGCATCTAAAATAGCTGAAGTGGTATGTGCTTCAGCTTAACCTAATCTTAACTATGCAGGAAATATGTACAAAGCACTGGTTTCAGCTAAATAGGCCTAAAGACAAACAGTGCAAATCTGTCAGGGCTAATATTGGCTGTCTTTGAATACCTAAGTATGCTTAAAGCAAGTTCCTTTTGTAAACATGTAAAGAGGCAGGACCTCTACACTGGTATGTGTACTTTTTTTTTGCAGTACTATGTTTAAAACAACCAAACCTTCCCCTCCCACCTAGCTTTTAAGCTTAACTCAAATGTTTTAACGTGTTTATTGCCTGTGATTTGTCTTTATCTGAATCATTCGTTAAATAGAGACCATGAAAATTGTGTAAGAATCTATTAGCATGTGAAGAATAAGAAATGCATTTGATTTTTAACAATCAGATTAGGTTTATGGTTTTTGTTATTGTTTTTTTATTTTCTTTACAGAATCTCTCCAGTTGTTTGTGGTGGCTGTTCAATCAAGAGCCCGGGAGGCTGTATGTGGAATTGCAGTTCTTCTGTGCTGTGTTTAATTTTGGTCAGGTACTTAACAATGTTTGTTCTGAAAATTACTTTGTTGATGGATGTTGCAACAGATGCTGTTACAAGCACTGCAAGTTGAAGTTTTGAAACAGTGCCAAAGTCACCAACTCCTTGTGTTTTGTCAAGCTTTTCCTTTTGCTTTAATAGCTTTCTTTCATAATGCATGTCTTCTATGACCATGAACACTTCCAAAGGTACAAATGACAACTGAATGTCAAATGCTTATGGAAACCAAGTAGGAATTTTGCCCAATTTGTATCAGAAAGCTTCGCCAGTGTCCCTTTTGTGGAGTTACACTGGTATAACAGTTGCAAGATGACTACATGGATACTTTGGCTATAAGCCTTAAGTTACTATCCCTACATTCAGTGACAGCACCTTTAGCTAAGAGCTGACATAGAGATGATTGTTCTGGCTGCACATGGCCTATTTCAGCACAAACTTATACGTGGTAGCTTTGTTACGTGTGAAGGTGGAAATGAGGCAGTGTTAATATACATACTAGAGGAATGTTTTACAGATCCATGAGCAGGTGTGCCCACAGGATGCACTGCAGTATCAAATAATGATAGTAGTTTCATATAAAAACTGTACAGAAAAATGAATTAAGTAGAGAGCATTCTAGCACTTGAATTACAGTAAATATCTTCTTTTCTTGACATTAACAAAGACAGATTTTATAACTGGCTGTATAAGGATAGTCAGTTATCCCAAAGTGTCAAGTGTCATGTCACAACATTACTTTTACCCAGCTGTTTCTTGAAGGGTTTATTTGGTGGACTGTTATGTATTAATCTGTCTTTTTAAGGTCCAAATGAAAAATCAAAGCAGAAACAAAATGCATTTTGAATGCTATCTAGAGAAGAGGAATACTTTACATGTATGTTTGGCACTGAGTTTTCAACACTGCATTTCTGTTTATAGAAACCAAAGTTTTTGCTTAATGCTGCTTTTTCTGTATTTTTTTTCCTCCAGGGCTTCATTTGCTTCGGTATTTTTGGCTTAGATAAGCATTTAATCATTCTACCGTGCAAGCGAAGGTAAATAGAATCTTTACACTTATAAACTGAATTATGACTGATAGTCATTTTTAAAGGGTATTGAGTGTTCAGTGCTGTAGCATTCCATTTCCTATTTGTTCAGTCTTCCAAATTTCTTTTCTCTCCCACTTATGGGGAGGTAATTGCAGTTTACTGTGAATGAGGTTTTACTGCTGTCCTAATGACACCTTTGAAGACAAAAATCCTGAGGGTTCCCTAGAGACAAAATTTTTGCCAAATGATGGATCTTCAGAAATAATTTCTGCTGAAAAATTAAAAGTTGGATATGGATGCTGAATGAGATTATATCATCGCTGTTTGAAAGTCCCGTATTCATAACCTCATGCACATATTTTGTGTGGATGGGCACTTTCACTGTGGAGGAGTAAGTTGTACAAAGCCATCTTTAATTTAGAGCTCACTGGCTGCCATGTGAATGCAGTAGCTAAAGCGGGCTCCCAACTACTCTGACTTTCCTTCTGCCTGAGCCTAGAATAACATTTCTCGGTGTTCAAAAGCCATACAAGTATATTAGGAAGATTATATGTAAAGTATTGGACACCAAGAGTAAAACAGTTGTGGTAACCTTCCTAGGAGTTCCATTATGTTATTTCCTGTTCCAAAAAAAACAGCCCTGGTAGTTTTGCTGGTTTTAATTTTTTTTTTTATTTTTTTTAGGCTTGCATTTTTCTGGGGTGGAAGAGAAGCAGCAGGGCATACAGACCCCTCTGTACCTGAGGAAATCAGGATGACCTGTCAACAGTTTGTTCGTTATCATAGAGATCACTGTGTCAAAAGCATTGTCAGAGGCAGAAGGTAAGGTTCTTCCCTGCACATATAACCTGTTACAAAGGTCATAAATCACCTTTTAAAAATAATGAAATGCAGTTTAATCTGTGGGCAATTCCTGTTGTGGCATAGTTATTCAATCCCCAAAGTTTAAAAATTTAAGAGAAAAATGTTTCTGGTCTCACACTGAAACATTGAGGTGCAAGTTATCACATCCCATCTAGGATTTCAATAAATTACAAAAAGTTTTATATCGTTAAGGAATTGCACCAGTTTTTGCATTTAACTGGAGTTCAGGAGATAAAATAGTTCTGAAAAAATGTATATCATAATACTTGTAATAGTTAATGTGTCTAAGTTTTGTCAAACTTGAGACCCTTCATTTGTTTTATTTTGAGATGAAGAAGCTGTCCATGTGTGTGTGATTGAATGTTTACAAATAAGTAGTTTTTACAGGACACAAAACTGTTGCAACTGATTTTAGTGTGTACTCAGAGGCCACTCAGTATGTGAGATTATAGTGATTTTAGTGCTTTTACAGCTTTTGCGTTCATAAAATTTCTTTTGTTCATACCTCTAATGAGGCCTAAACTTGAATTTAGAGATCAGCAGAGCTTTCAGAAGCAAATTATGATACCTGAATCAAGGATTATGTCTTCAGGTATGTGTAGGTGGATGAGAAAAAAAATGCAGACAGAAGCAGCAGGAATAAGAAAAAGATTCTGCCTTTATTTAAATATAATAAATGGAGACATGAAGAATTGTTCTAGTAGGACACTTTGACTTTTCATATCATGTAAACTTTTAAGGAGGACTAGTTTGGCAGGATGGGGTGCTCTTTTAATGGTCAGATAGTCCAAAATCACATTGCAGAACTGTTTTAGACAGCATCAAGATTTTGCTCAGTCACCTCAGAAGTCAGTTATGTTCCATAAGAAAGATGTATCAGAAAGCATCTGTTGTGAAATAGAACAGGTTTTACATCTGTGTTTCCTGTGCCTCTTCTGCTGTTGTGGTTTCTTGGGCTTTGGGCTGTTCATTAAGTTGGGTTTTGTGGTTTTTATTAATCATACATCCGCCTGAGAATACATGAAAATATGATATTTGTTGCTTCATTGTTGTAATATGTTTGTGCAGAACTTGTTTCATGTCTTATTTATCCATGTGAATTAAAACAAAGCATTTATCTTCTCATTTTAAATATTCATCTGTCTCGATCCTATCCTCTTTGATTTAAAAGTAACATAACTGAGACCTTATAACTATGGATTTTAATTTATTTTAATTTTTGCGTCTCTGCTAGTAGATGTTAACACTTGCTCTGTGTTAGTGCTGCTTTTAACTTAAAAAAAAATCAAACAGGGGAAAAAAGTTTGGTTTATGCTGTCTTGTAGCTCTTAATCGCCTTCAGAAACCCTGGGCTTGGTTTCCATAGCGTAGATTTTAGATAACCAGAAACATTAATTCCTGCAGCTAAATTTTTGCATTACATTTTTACTGCAACTAGGTAGATGCTAGTGGCATGGCCTCATAAATATGTAGAAGAAAATTATTCTTGTTGTAAAGGTTTTGTTTATTCTTAGTACTGCCCGTGTGGTAAATACTTAACAGGATATGCAAGTTGTAAATGGTTTTTGTTTACAATGTACGTAAACAGTTAGTGTCTGTTTAAAGCTGTCCATAAATTATAAAAAGGAATTAAAGTTCAGACTTGAGTCCCTGTTGCTGGGGGCATGCTGCTCTCAGATCAGATATTTTGTTGTAGAATGGTCATGGTAATAAGTACGTGGGAAGTAAAGTACACAAGAAATAAAATTACATTGTGTGAGTTTTTAGGAAAATTGCTACTTATGCCCACTGAAGTTTATTTGCACAAGTGTAAAACAACTTTGTATGTCCATATTGCTTCTCGTTGAAATGTCTGTAGGAAATGGTAGGGAACATTGGCATGTCCCTAATATACAAGACTTGCAAATTCTCTTCTAACGTGCTCTTAACTATCATGATATCTTTCCTTGTTTCCTGCTATTTTTCCTTGCCTTTCCCCATCGTGCAGTGGTGATACCAGATTTACAGAACATGTGGGTGAATCATTCCTTTGACATACAGGTGTGGTGCAAAGATCTCCACTGGCATCTTCTTTGGCTGTGACCTGGTGAACTGGCTCATTCAAGTTGGCCTTGCCTCCGACCGTGGCGAAGCTGTGATGTACGGGGACAGACTGATGAAAGGAGGTGTCGTCCAGCACATTACAAATGAATTTGAATTTCGGGATGAATACTTGTACTACCGCTTCATTCCTAAGAGATCAGTTGCAGTTGAGAGCCATTGACCTGAGCATGTAGGCAAGGGACAGGTAGTTAGGGGTGAATGTGACCACCCTCTGCCTTCACCACTGGAACTGGAAGTATTTCTTTCTCAGGGCTCTCAGGGAACTGTGCTATTCTCTCTTGTAAGACTGAGAGATGTGGTTATTTTTGTGTCTATTTTGAAGGAAATGGTAGCAAGTGATATTTGGTGAGCATTCCAACCAGAATGCAACTAAACGAAACCAGATGCTCTGGATTTAGAGCATTTTTTCCATTCTGAGCAAAACAAATAGTAAAATTATATGTGTCACTGTTGTATTTTATAGGCATTATAACAGCAGCTTTAGTGACTGATGCCACAATGAGGAAGAAAAACCCCATAAAAGGTATTTTTCATGTTGCTGACTGTTTTCCATATTTTAGTGTGATGAAATATTGATGCCTGTTTACAGTCAGGCTTCCCCCTGACTTCATAGAAGTAGGATTTCTTCAATCATACCCCAGTTTTGACTACTCTGCTCTTGTCTAACACCAGGAACTTTTTATAGCTCTTTACACCTCAGATCAGGTGGGTTTTTTCTCCCTTAAAGATAAAATCCTCCATTTATAAAAGTGGAATTGTTGTGACAATGTTCCCAATGTCAGAGGATTAAAGCTGAGGAAATACCAAGTGGAATAAATAATGGTTTTGTACAAACCTACCAAATCTCAAAACCATAAAAATATGCAGCACTCTTCCAAATTAGGAAATTACATCATGGAATAAACAATTTGTTCTGAAATTTTGCCTTATGGTGGTAGCAACAGCTTTGTCAAGAGTAGATTTTTACATTCTGAAATTAGCCTTTACAGTTTAATTCAGAAGTGCCAGCCTCAAATAAGGATTTTATGGAAGCCTTGGAGACATGTGTAAGTCAAGACAAAATTCTTTTTCAAATCATGGAACTTTTTAAATTAAATACAATGATTTTTTTAAATCTATTATATAAAGAATCCTAACTGAACATCCAAATTGGGGTTTAGAGTAGCTAAAGATCCTAAATTTTAGTTGGTTGCCTAACACAGGTTTCTAATAAACCTCAGGTATCCTCCTACAATATCTAAATAGTGTCACTCAGATTCCTGTGCACTGAAGGCAGAATCTGAGAACCTATGTGTCTTCTGCAGTATTTTAAAAAAGTTAAAGACCAAGTGTTATATCTGATAACCATTGTGCTGCCCTTTTAAAACTGCAAGAACAGGATATATATGTCTATACAAAAATTTTATATAGTGAGGGAAAGGAATCCAGGTATTAAAAAAAAAAATAATTTGCTCAAGCATATGAATAACTCCTTGTTTTTAAAAGTCTTTCCCTTCTTTTTTTTCTTTTTTTTAGTACACAGGTTTTTATTCTATCTAATTTTGCATCCACTTTGTATTAAGAATTAAAAATTATTTTAGCAGCATAAGCTCCTGTTCAAGTAGCAGTTGTTTTATGGTTGCTATAACTCCATGCAGGACTTACATTGAAAAAATAACTCCTTTTACTGTCATTCTTATTGCACTTTTGCAGTGTGCACAGAAACATAACTGCATTCTACTGTGTATGTATGCTATGGAAACTGACATATTTTAATGTTTTCCAGCAACAAAATAATTGACATTTGTATCAGGCTGTGTCCACAAAGGAAAACAGTAGTGTATTTCCATAATAACTGCTGAAGACAACTGCATCAAATATTTTGGAATAATTAGATATATGTGACTTAAGAGCAGAAGCTGTGAGTATGTCTGGCTTCTAAATACTGTAATTTGTCAATAAATCTATTACTTGATTTCAGAGTTTGGAGCTGTGTTGTTTTGTGAGATGTGAGAGGGTTATATGTGCATGTCAAGGTTTATGACAGATGTATTTTTCTGAGAGATTTGTTAAAGTGGCTCTTGGGTTTCAGTTCTGGTATTTCTTAAATCCACCCTTCATACTTTTTAAGTAGAGAGAGAACTTGTTAAAGGGTGTCCACAGAAAGATACGTCCATACCAGGAACGTTTCACATTATCATCTGCTTATCAAATGCAATTAATTTGTTTTTAATTCTTCAGATATTCAAGAATTTGACCTTAGGGCAGTTTTACAGTCCTATTCATAATCGTTGTTCTTGCACTCTTGTCTTTTTCATTTTCATCGTGAAAGTCCTGCTTCCTTTTTTTTATAACGACTCTGCTATTTCCTAGATTTGAACACAACGTATCTGGAAGTAAGAAATTGCTCAAAATTTCTGCTTAGAGTTTCTAAATCACTGGGTACTTCTGGAAGCCAAGAATAGAGTTGAATAGCTTTAGAAAATTAAGAAACTTTTTATCTGGTAAATATTTACTTCCACCAAGGAGCAGTTTTAGAATAGTTGACAATTTGATGTTATGTCAGTAGTTGATCTACTGATATGTGGATTTGTGGTGGTTAGAAATAGTTTTCCTGGCCAGTGGTGCAATGAGATTTTTTTATTTTGCAGGTGGGTTAGTTTGGGGTAATTCTCAGTTAACTTGGAAGTTAAGTTCCATGAAAACATCTACTGAACAAGTAAGTGCAGAGGAATATCCAGTGAAACATTGGATCTTTTTTTTAGGACTAATCTCAAAATAATTGTGATAATGGACAGGGATGGATATAACACTTGTAGTTTTCTAAGTAGAAATTTTAGTACTTTTTTTTTTTAAATAATGTTCCTTCATAACCTCTAGACCTTTTAAAATCAGCTGTGATACATTCCTAGGTGAAATCCATGCAAGGATTGCCCTCTAGAGGACATTCTGATTTATTTTTTTTGTTTAATATTTTTACACTGCATTTATTTCAGGAGGATGAAATCCCGAGATAAAAAGGTACTGAAATATCCTTACTCTTTTGGCCATCACTTGAACTGTCTCCACTCATTACATTGTTTTTACTTTGTGTCCTGTAGACCAGTTAGTATAAAAAGCAACACAAAAACAAGAGGAACAGTTGGACTATACCTGCCTGTATGACAACTGGGCTGATATGCTTAACCTACTGAATTGCACCCCGTGATTAAGTGGCCAAGTTCACTTAGAGACTCCACTGACTTCACTATTGTCCTTCCTGTGTAACTTCAGTATTTGCATTGTAGCATAAAATTGTTTCACTTGTTTTGCTGTGCTGCCTGTAAACTTGATTCATACCTTGGTTTCAGCACAGTTTTACCTGACATTTACTGATGCTTTGAAGCTATGAAAGAGCTAGTGTGGAACAGCTGATGAGCAAAAATAGGACAAAGATACACATGGTTGTTAGATATGGACATCCATAAGGAAAACAAGTAAATGCGCAAATTTTTATTAAATCTATCTTCCAGTTAACAAACATCCACTATGTACTGTTGGCTTCTATGAAATTTTATTGTCAACAAACACAGGTTCAAAAGGATCACAGTCAACTCCAACTTGCTTTCAGTTTAACTTGCTACTCAGTCCTGCTTGCTATTGCCACATGGCACACTAGAACTAGATAGTTCAAGAGCTTTTCCTGACTCATTAGTTTCTTACTGTGGATCTGAACACAGCATCCCAAATTAATTTCTACTTTCATTTTAGCATCAAAAAGAATAAGTTCTGCCAAGTTCTTACTTTTCATATTAATTCTGCAAACTTCATTGACTATTCATTTGCATGTACTTACTTTTTTACCAGTGGGGGATAGAACAGTTTACAAAATGAGAACTGCATGTTCACGGCCCCATCTTTAGCATCTGAGATTATTCTAGACTAAATATAGAAAAATCATCAAAGAATGGTCTTTCTGTGGTCTGCTGTGTCTGTGGGGATGCTGGATCATGTCACATATTGCTGCTGCAGCTCTAATGCTCCATTTCATATTACAGGTTTTCTTCTAAAGGTTTGCAGAAGTTTTGGCTTTTGAGTGCTTTGGTTTTTCTCCTTACAGTCATACTTTTTATCCTGCTTCATCATGTGGTAAAGTCAGAATCTTCCTTCTTTGTTATTTGTTCAGTTTGTCTCTTGCCACAGATAATAAAAGAAGTATCATATATTGATCATTACTTTTAAACAGCATCAGGCCAGGCAAAAAGCTTGATTAAATTAACTCCATAGTCTACTAATTTTGGCAAACGAAGTTATGGTTAAAAGGCTTAATATGAAGTGAAAAAAAAATTAAAAGTACTTTTAAGTGTCCTGCTGAGTACATGTACAGACTTTTGTACCCCAAACTCTTCCTTTCTGGTTGCCCAATTTTAAAAAGTAACAATTCAAGAAACATTTTAAAACTCCCACATGATAGTGCATTATAAAGTGCATTGGAGAATTAATTTGACAATAATCATATTCTATGTAAATAAGTTTATTTTTCAGTATCAGGGTGGGGAAAATAGAAGGGAAGTGAAAACTGTATGGTAACTTACAGGATGAATTCCATGTAATCAGATTTCACAACCACTCATGGTAAAATTATAACTGTGATTTGTTTTTAATATACCTTGAACTCTTAGCCTATTTTACATTGAAGGAGTAGAAGGTTCATATATGAAATGTGTCTTAGAATGGTTTCATCAAACAACTGACTATCGATCTTACTTGACTTGCATATCACTTTCCTTTTCATTCAGTGCTCATCATAGATTCTACATTTTACAAAGTCTTCAGCATGGCCATTTTAATTCAGGTAGTCTGACTTCTGCTACAATTCTCTTGACTATAAAAGCTGCATGTGTGTACACTAGAACTGAGTGCTCAAAAGCTGAATTGGTGTTCTTCATCCAGAGATGGAGCTGTTCCACAATTTAGTTAAGCTATTGCATTCTAATTGCATCTGTTTGTTGGCAAAATCAGTCTCTGCTGACAGCTTTGTGCCATGTATAAAGCCACTGCCCAGCTCTTAGGAGCCTTTTCAGCATTGCTTTCTACAATCAAAAGCCTAATATTTGTCCTAAATATTGAATCTGCAATTTTAAAACTGTCCATATTAAGTGGTATACTGAAAATAAGATGTAATCTATATAGCCTCTTCATTAGAAAACCTAATTGTAATGCAGAATTTTACCCCATTCAAATAATATTCTTAGCTATATATTTTGAGTTCTTCTTCTACACACTGTGAAAAAAGTTTAACCACTTGGTTAACATCAAGACATCCGTTTTGAAGGATTGATTCCATTTGACTTATCTTCTGTTTCTCCAGCTTCTGTATCTCCTCGAGCATTTCTTTACCTTTGCCCTGCAAAAAGAAACATCTATTTCACTAAAAGATATAGAGTACATAGTGATCACTCTAACAAAATTCTGTTCTACAGTCCATATATTAATCTTTTAAGAATTTCTAGGGTGCACACTTGTATTGGTACAAGTCAGCACCCTGACAGGTTTTCTTAGATACCTTTCCTAATATCTAGCATTCACTTTATCTCCCTACACCCTTCTGATGGATTGAAAATAAAATTAAAGCTGCTTCAGATATTTATGTTACCAAAACTTAAGTGAGCATATGACGGACTTATCTTTAAGAACACATATCTGTAAATAGGAGAGATGCTACTGTTCAAAGTAAGCAACTCCTTTCCTGCTTCACCTTTGTGTACAGCTATCTTTGTCATCTTGTTTCCTTTCCTGTCCATACCAAGCAATGATGAAAGGCAAGCCCTCCTTTCTGCCTGAGACTTGAAGAGTTTTAAGTACTCTTACCAGGAGTTGTCTATTCCCTTGTGGCTGCTCAAGCATTTCCCCCTTATCTGACTGGTGCAGGACTCTGTGGTGGACAGCTTTTTAAAGGTGAGGCATGCAGATACTTACCTGGGCCTCAGCCTGGGAGTACAGTACAGTGCTGGCTGCAGTTTGAAACATGCCTGCTAGATGCCAACACAAGGGGCTTCTGGGGCACTACACTGTTCTTTGCCATCCATCAAAGGGCATTAAATGGCACTACATTAACAAAATGTGAGGAAGGAGCTTATATAAACCACCTGCTTGCATTGAAATCTAATTTAATCAACATACCTCATTAGTTTCCATAACTGCAGCAGCACTTTCATGTTTTTTATAGAGCTCATGTCTTCGATCTGGCTTACTCTGGAAACGTGGTTGATTCATAACTGGATCATCATGACCAAATGTAGGGGACGTAGTTTTTAATAACTGAGTAATACTGGGCACAAAAATGAAAGGCTTGAATACAGACCTAGAAAGAGAAAATAGAACAGAGATCCTTTACTAACCCAGTTTTGTTAAAATTGTTGAGTCAGTATTTTCCCCCATTCTTCTACTTCCTTCTTTCAAGAAGGAAGTATTAAAAAACCAATCTAACTGATGTCTAAGTCAGTGTCACAGCAGTATTTCACTAAGTAGGTTGGTACAGAGCATTAAGCTACATAATACATTATGTTTCTCCTACATTTGATTCTGCTTTTTCAGGGGGGAAAGAAAAACAAAGCAAAAAGGAATATAATTAGACAAACTGCAGCACTTTTTCATTTAGATATTTGCAATTTTTTATCCTATTTACTTGCTGCTATATCACCTTGCTGGATCTGGAGTTCCAGTAAAGTAGTGAATACAGGGCAGATTAGGCTGCTGAGGCAGTACAGACACCATGCTGCCAGTTGTCATAAATCCACCTTCCATGTTAATGCCACTCTCTTTGTCACGAAGAATTTCCATCATTATTTCAGAAGTGATAGATCCTATTTAAGATACAATACAATTATTTAGACACAGAGCTATCTATAATACCAACTAAATGCCATGTTCACTACAACTGGCTGCTTTTTCCTTTAATAGGCAATGCCAGTTTTAGTTTGTCTGTGTTGGCAGGAAAAAAAAGTCATCCTAATGGCATACCTTAATAGCTAATACACATATAAATGTTACTGCTTTCCCCAAAGTGATAATGCATTATAATATGACTTAAAAAGGGGGGAGGATGAAAACAATTGGTATTTCCCAGACAGGTAAATTACATATGACTAGCAAATGGCCATTCACAAAGTAACTGTTCATATGAAAATTAGTAGCTTGGATTAAATGCTGAACTCTGAGCACTGTGTGGAAGTTAAGTCATTACAATACTGTTTGGTATTTGAACAGAGTTAATGCCACTGTGTTGCTTTGAAAATATAAAAATAATAACCACTATGCATGGATTTTGTGTGAAACTTTGAAAACGAAACACCAAGACTGTCGCTTGTTTTTTGGGTTTGGTTTTGGTTTGTTTTTTTTGGTGGCTTTTTTTTTTTTTAAATGTATTTTCATCCTCCGACCTTAAAAAGCACTTAGGCTTCAAGTTGACAATCAAAAGGATGCACTGGAATAACGTGTTCTATATTCAGAATCAACAGAAACTAAAGTAGTACATTCATTTGTAAAGGAGTCTTAATCAGCACCCTGTGTGAGGTATAGTGCTAAGTGTCTGTGAAAATAACTTTCTTCTCAGGTGAAACAAAGCCCTTTCCACATATGCCATCCAATATTCTAACAGGCAGCACTTGCAGAAGTTTTCACATTTGGTGTATCAGTAGAGGGTATACTTCTGGTACAAAACCAGTTCATTCACTTTGTTTTTATTTGAAGGTATCATCTACATTTTTAATATTTTAATGTTTCCCTCAGTGAGTTCTAACTGCATAAAGATTCTTCTTTTAAACTGCCTTGCTGTTTCCTTTTAAAGTAATTGTGTGTAAGTCAGATGTCTTCAATACTGTTTTTTCATGCATGATCCAAATTGCCTGTAGACAGGCATGCAGCACTACATTTCAGCAAGGAAACACTCTTAAGTATTCCCACAGTTGCCTGGGAAAGTCGGAGAATTAAAGAAATCAGCAAGCTAGACAAAGAAATGAAAAGAAGCAAAGGTCAGTTTGTCAACTGCAACTTGGCAACCTGTCCAGCAGGAAAGAAGGTACTGCACATTTTCCATTAGAATTTATTATAATTTTGTATGCCTGAAATACGTTCCCTATTTTTTGAAATAAAAATAATATTTATCTAAAAATTGTCTTCACATGGTAGGTAGCCTGAAAAAAACCCACAACTGTAATGCCACCAAGTGAAAAAGCGGGGAAAGGTAAATGAAGAAACCCGTGATTTTACTGAAGCTGTAAACCAAATAGCTTTTAGTTGGGCACCTATTTAAAATAAATCTAAACAAAGTGAGCCATATGAGGCTGATAACCTGAACACCTAGTGGGATTTTTCAAATAGCTCAGGTAAATGCCTGAAAATGGGGATTTAGAATGAAAACACAGATAGAATCTTAGCGTTGTTAAAATACAAGTAAATACAGGTATTATGAAAATGCTTTCAGTATTCAGAACCTGCAATTCCCAAAATGAATGCAGGATTTACATGATCACTAGAGCAAAATTGCAAAAGGTAATTCACTCTGATGCATTAACTAAATGCTAAACCTGGTCTGGCAGAGTTCAGCTAAATAAGTAAGAAAAAAACGAAGAGGTGCAGTGTAATCCTGGTTCAGATTAATTCCTTCAAATGAGCAAGTGAATACAGATGCAGTTAGAAGTGAAGTAATTGCTTCTTTCTCTGGAGGTCTGAAAAATAAGTGAGTAAGTTTAGTGATTAGGAGCACCTGCTTAGAGTACAGAACATTATTTTCTTCTGCTCTCAGTGTGTTTTATTAGACTACACAAGATTAGAGTAGCAGCTACAGTGAAACTACAAAGACTTAAAAAACAATGTCAAAAATAAATGCAAGATATGTATCTAAGTGCTGTGCTGTTGCCTGAGGCCTATATGAATGGTACCAGACTGAAGTTGTTCATAAGGTTCTTTGTGGCTGCAAACCACTGGAAGTCTGTTTTAGCCTCTATTTTTTTTTTTCCTTAGAAGTAGAGTAATAATACATAGCCTATCAAAATGTTTCAGAACAGGTCTTACACAGTATTTAGTGATATGGTCATAATGTGATCTCTCACGATTGTTGCTGTTGCTGTGTGTGTTTGATATTTGACCCTTGTTTTAATTTTTCCTCATGAACATACTGTCAAAAATGGATAGAAGATTTCAAGTTCAGCACTTCTCCTTTAGGCAAAAAGTTATTCTAGTAAGTTCTGGTTCACCAAGTCATATGAATAATTGCCTGCATCAGATGTATAATCATTTATGATTAACATAACTCACTATATACTTTGCATATCTTAAAAAAGAATATATATAAAAATTATACCTTTATGTTTGTTCAGGAGTTTATAGCCTTCACAATATCGGCCTCTGGTTGTGGTCATTCTGGCAGTATTGACATAAGAATATGTGGCAGCAAAATCAAATTCCTTTTTCCCATCCCACCAGCCATTGCTTTTAGCATATTCCTTCAATTTTGGGTGTTCTCTGTCAATCTTGGTTGTGATAGAGAGCTGATTGGAAATATTACGTACACCTCCTGTTTGTAAATTGGGGAAAGAACTGTTTCAATACATAGAATGCTTTTCTTGGGATTTTGTTTACAATTACTTTACTAAAGCAAATTAGCAATGAAGAGTGTCCTGTAAGATCTTTGTGTCCCATGGTTTATTTTTGGCCCTCCCTTCCTAGCTATATGTATTCTTCTGATTGAAATTCCACTGCCACTCAGTTCTGACTCATTTGCTCCTATTGCCAACATTGTACTTCAGGTTCTGTCCTGATTATTCCCATCTTTACATTCTTCCTCTTAAACCTCCAAAGACATAGCTTGTCCTTCTAAGTCCACTGGAAGGATCAACTTCTTCAAGGCCCAATACAGTAATCCTGTCACCAAATGAAATTGCCATTGATTGCCACCATCCCTATGACCATACATACTGCTGTCATTCTCATGCTGACCTTTCTGTCCTCTGTATTCCAAGTGCAGGAGTGGGTACCTCTGACTCTGAAAAGGCCCTGTCACTGAGC
This sequence comes from Manacus candei, assembly GCF_025592945.1. Lineage (NCBI taxonomy): Eukaryota > Metazoa > Chordata > Aves > Passeriformes > Pipridae > Manacus > Manacus candei. The sequence goes on along the minus strand of NW_026138071.1, from coordinate 13,428,707 downwards.
TCCTCTGACAAACTGCTTGCCACCCCACACTCATGCCCTAGGAAGGAACTCCTGTTTACAGGCACATGTATGTAGCTGGAAGTTAGTTTGATGCCTTAATGAAATGGTAAATGAAAAGTGGAGAACTGCCAATTGTCATTGCATTTGAAATGTTTAAAACAAAGAGCATCATCCATACCTTCTACTTTTTCTGCTGCCCAGTATTTTCCTGATGTCTCCAGCACCCATGCTTCCTTTCTGTCAGCTATCAGAAAACTGTTATGGTATGTAAATGTCATGTGGCTCTCCATACAGTTTCCTCCCTGCCCATATTTTTCCAGCAAATCAACTATGACAGTAAGAGCCTTTTCAGCTGTGTCTGCTCTTTCAAGTCCAAGCCTAAAAAAAAAAAAAAAAAAGGAAGATGTTATCTTTGGAACTATAAACTCCACATACAGCTATTCAGCCTGAGTATTCAAATTGACCTGGAATGCTATTTCTATATGTACCTGACACTTGTATGATCTGGTAAGAGAAATGAGCAAGTCACTTAAAGGGCTTCTTTGAAGTAGGTCCTCAAAGTGCTTGACGTGGGGAAAAACACCAAATGGAAATACAGAAAAGCAGGGAAAAGGCTCCTACAAAATGCCTGCAAGTCCTGTGAGGGTATTGGACTGGGGGGAAACAGTACCAAGAAGAGTTGACTGGCTGCTGTAGGTTAATGAGAGTTACACTGGCACCCAGTGGAGTAGGCACATGAAGCTGTTGTTATTTACACAGAGAGGTGCAGCTAAGACTGAAACTTAAAATTATGTATGTGTAAGATGGGGGAAATAGGAAATGAGTACAGACTCTAGAAAAAGGCCCAAACACTAGTTCCTGAAGTCTACCTGTGCTCTTAAAAGAATTGTTTCAGTTTAGTATAAACTTTTATATAGAGAAAAATATTTGCTAATTTCCTTGACAGATTCTGGTCTAATGCCTGATACCTCTTGTGGGCTCCTGGCAGAGATTTAATGCCTGTGCCAATAAGTACTTATTTTTAACCAGAGCTAGAATAGTGGAAGAAGTGTTTTCTGAAAGCGAAAGGACATATTTCCCCATATAACTCAAACCAAAGGTTTCCACGTTAAATTCCAAATGCGAAATACCATTCACCAGAAAGGCCTGTGCAAACCTTACGAGGTCCATGCCGAGGAGAGCTTCGCTGTCGCAGACCTCTTCCCTGCCCCACACGGCTTCGTTCCCGATGCACACGCCGTGCTCGTTGGCTCCCATCTCGGCGCCCCAGAGCCATGCGGGGCGGCTCAGCACCACGGCGTGGGTCCGCTCCGCCTGCTCGATGCTGATGTAGGTGCACTGCAAGGGGTCAGAGCACACCGCGGGTCACCGGCCAGATCGCGGGCTAAGCACGCAGGTAGCGGGGTGAGAGGGGTGTGTTCGCCACCTCCCGCAGGACTCGTCCTGCCCTCACCTCCAGCGCGGTGCCGGGCGGGTGCGTCGCGGCCGGGAAGTGCACGACCTCCTGCACCTCGTCCGCCGGCCGGTCCGAGTTCTTCCCGAACACCACGCGGCCCCCGGCCGCGGCGGGCGGCAGCGCCACGAAGGTGTCGCAGGAGCGGGGCGACGGCCAGGGCGACATTGTGGCGGCGGCGGCCGCTGAGCGGGCCCGGCGGGGACAGCGGTGGCACCGGCGGGGACAGCGGCGGTACCGGCGGCGGGGCGGGGCCGGCGGCGCCCGCGGAAGACCCGCCCGCCGACCCGGAAGGCCCGGCCGAGGCGGCCCCGGAGCATCCCAAGCCCCGTCCCTGCTCCTGTCCCTGTGTCCGTGAGGGAGCTGGTGGCTTCCTCGCTCCCTGCCCGCCGCCGCCATGGGGAAGTCGTTCGCCAACTTCATGTGCAAGAAGGATTTTCACCCCGCCTCCAAGTCCAACATCAAAAAGGTGAGGGGGGGTGACGGGCTCCCGGCACCGCGGCGGCACCGCGAGGCTCGTCGGCATCCTGGGATGGGACCGGGGCTGGCGCAAAGAGAAAGGAGGGAGCAGGGAAAATAGGAAATACTTGAAACTTCGGGTTTTCGTGTCCACGGGTGTGTAGGACTGTCGCGTTTTCCTGGCTCCAGCTTTTCAACACCTGATCCTCAGGATAAATAGGCACCGTACGCCGTACAGAAAACCACCTGTCACGATTGTGCCCGTGTTTCGTCCGTATTTCACACCTAACCAACAGGTCTCCAGAGCTGTGTCCTGGACTTCAGAGAGAACCTGGGGTTTGGGGTCTGGGGGACTTCGGCGAGGGAGTGACACTCCAGGGGAAACAGGGACATGCTCAGGGTGTTTTCTGAGCTGACTTTTCTCTTTGAGTTACCAAATTTTCTCCTGCCTTTTCAGTTTGTAAACGTTGTTGGGAGTTGCAGTTTCTCAAAATTACTGCCTGTGGGGAGTTGCAATACTGGATTAAAGTAATGTATTTTATGTGATTAGAATGGTAGTCTTCTCTTGTTAAGTACAGATTACACCAGTTGAGTTTTTATACATTAATGTATTTTTTGATAGTTTTCGTATTTGTTTAAAATGGAAACCTAATTGTTTTAATTAGGTATGGATGGCGGAACAGAAAATATCATATGATAAGAAGAAACAAGAAGAATTAATGCAACAGTATTTGAAAGAACAGGAATCCTATGATAATAGGTGAGAACTGGCATAAGATCACAGACTTCTTCCTGCTGTTTCTTGTTTTCATGGTAGTGAAGGCCATTTTACTGTGAGCAATTTGAACTCCTGTTGACAGTAGGAGGAGGAGAGGATAGTGACTCATAAAGCAGAGGTCACAGGAACTTCTTTAAAGTGGCCTGCATTTGTCTTCTAATTAGTTGCAAAATATGTTGCACAGAACAGCAGAAAACCTTGTACAGTTATACATTTGTATCACATAGAAATCTGTGTTCTTAATTCTGTGGACACAGGGTTACGTTTGAGTTGTGATTGAAATGTATGATTTTTGGTACACTATGGAGCATGCAAAAAGATTGACTGGTCTCTCGGGTCTGGTCTCTTGATACTCAGCTTTTGTTACTTACATTAAGAAATGGAAAAATGCCAGTTACAACAATTTCATACTGCATGTTTCTTTTTGTTTTAGTAAATGATATGGGTGTGACTGTTTTGCGTGTAACACCTCAGGCTCTGCCCTTTTTATTTAGGTTACTTATGGGTGATGAGCGTGTGAAGAATGGTCTTAATTTCATGTATGAAGCCCCACCTGGAGCAAAGAAAGGTACTGTGGTTTCCTGATTCTGAGCAGACAGTACTGCAAAACTAAAAACCTTCTGAAGAAATAAGCACAATGTTTTTTATTTTAAAATAACATGTTCATGGTGAGGTAATGCTAGGAGGTATTATTATTTTAGTTCTTCCTGTGGGAATATGTGGACTTATATGTAGTATGTAATAATTTTGATCTCACACTTCTTTAATTTCTTTCAAAGAGAATGGTTGAGGTTTTTTTAAGCAGTGGTTCAGTGTGAAGGGGAAAAACAGATAAAATATCCTTCCAGGAAAAAGCATAAATTCTGTCCTTGACCAAGGGTGTTTCTTTAGCCAATTATAAAGCTATTGGATGGGGAGGACTAGGCCTTACCAAGGCAATGACTTGGACAACACAAACCTGTATTTTGGCCTACTCTGCTTTGTAGAAATAGTAGGTTGCTTTTGTTTAAAAGTTATGCCCATAATTCAGTTTGTTACTTGTCAAACACAGGAAATAGCAGCGCAAAAATTTAATTTGCAGAAGTTATATAAGTAATAAATACTGAGATTCTCTAGTCAAAAGGGCTGCCTGACCTGTCTCTGGGGGATCTGACCATGCCTATGTAGTACTGTCATAAAGAGAAGTTGCTAAGTACCTGCTAAACTTTTAAAAAATATTTTAAGTATTGTTACTACTCTTGGAAAAATATATTTAAAATTTTTTACTTGTATGACAAATCAGTATAATTTTAGAAGATGATTCTGGGTTTAGAGGATTTATAATTGTATACTAGAGACTGATTATTTTAAGTGCACTCTCTTTAAATAAAGCTGCTTTCTGAGTATTTGCACTATTGATAAGTATAAATCATAAAATGTTTTGTCTTCAGCTTAGACAGCACCTGTATTTTGCATACATAATTAACATATCATTTTTTTTCTTTGCATGATTTCTGAAAATTCAAAGAGGAAACAAAAGAGGTATTTCATTAAATCATTTCTTTAAGTTTTCTTCCCACTTACTTAAAACACATTCTAAAAAAAAAATCAAACTTACCATGTTTTCTGTTTTATAGCAAGAAGGAGAAACTGAATACAAATTCGAATGGCAAAAAGTTGCCCCTCGAGAAAAGTAAGATTCCTGGATTTTATCTGAATAAGTTTTTTTTTCTTCTTACTTACCTTTTATATCCTTTTCCTCTTTTTCCTTTTTTTCCTCTATTTTATTTTTGAACAGGTCACTTGTGTGATCTTTTCATGTCCTGACATTTAATTAGTAAAACCTGCAAACCTGGAACTATTTCCTTGCTCAGATTTGGGGTTTTTTTGACTTTTACATCCATTTTTGAATATACATTAAAAACAATATTTACAAGAATTATATCTCTGAAATGGACATAAACTTAACAGCAAAAATTAGTTTTGTGTATGTTTGTTTTTTTTTTTTTAATAACAGTGAATTGAGTATTTGTTTTCTTTTGTATTTGTGTAACAGATATGCTAAGGATGATATGAATATCAGAGATCAGCCATTTGGTATCCAGGCAAGTTACATAAATTTCACTCTGTGGATGTCTTGAGTATGTTTCAAATGTTATGTAACTGCAGAACATTCACATGGACTCTCTTAATTTTGTCGTCTGTTTCTCAGTGAGTTTAAAAGCTTCTCTTATGCCTAATAATGCAGATATTTCTGTAAATTTTAGGTTGTATTTTTAGCTAAATTGTGTCAACTGGTTTTTTCCCTTTAGGTGCGGAATGTGAGGTGTATCAAATGCCACAAGTGGGGTCATATAAACACTGATCGAGAATGTCCCTTATTTGGCCTTTCTGGAATTAATGCGAGTTCAGTCTCCAGTGATGGTTCAGGTAGGCAGTGAATGTCTTTTAAATGTGCTGCTTAGGCACTTGGGGGGAACTCATCACGTTTAATTTTAGGAGGTATAATTTTATATTTCAAAGAGTTGATGAAATGGGGAAAACAGTTAATTCCAAATGTAGGATCCACAATTTTGAGTTAATTATTTCAAATTGCAGGGACCTAATTTTTAGATTAATAACACATTTAAAAAGACTCCATAATGACTGTTGCTTTGATCCTGTCTGTGGCAAAAACTGAGAAGCTGCAATGAGACTTTTTATATCAGAATGGCAAAATTTGTGTCACCAAAAAAAAATGAATGGATTGTCAGACTGTCTCAGTTCAAATTCAAGCAAACTGCATGAAAAAGCTGGAATATATCACTATATCTTTATTAATCACTTGGTAAAAGGAGAGGTTTGTGGGATTTTTTTATGTAGTTGTGCTTCTGTAAGTGGATTTCCAAACGCCTGGTTTCCTGTCAGCTGACTTCTTGTTGCTTCTTGAACTACAATTTTTTCTTCTATTAGTTTTCCTGTTACTTGAAGTCACACATCATTTAGTGTTAGATTAGGTTTAAAGGAGTGGATATGAGCATTCAAATTGAGGTGGTTTTTTTTTTGCCTACAGTACTTTGTTTTCTGTGAGTTGACCCAAGTCTGTAACACTTTCAAGATTCTTAAAATTGTGGCACGTTAAAGAAACATCAGGTAGCATGGGAGAGTCTTCAGCCTTGCTGTACTGTTGCTTTAAAGCCATGTGTTGTATCTTGAATTTTGCAGGGATACCATTACAGTGGCACACTTGATAGCATCAGGTTTTCTTCTATCTTTGTTGAGGTTATAACAATTTTATGTAGTATTTAGGCTACAAACAATCTTGGTTTTCAGAATTAGGTCACTTAGATATATAGTTTCTTTGAGATGGAGCCTGGAAGACATGAGTTAAATGAAATGGTGTTTCTTACTCTTCTTTTAGGCATTGTCTGGTGATTATGCCATTGCATTACTCATCCTGTAGTTGACTTGCTCAGCCTTTCTATTCAATAGGTTATAATATTAAATCATTTTCTTGCCTTAGAAAAAATTGTACTTAGAGCATTGTAGCTCTTGCATGTCAGATATCCTTCTGTGCTACAGAACTCACTCCCACCCCCCCCAGTTCAAATGATGTGTAAATTTTAGGAGTGTTTTTGTTGAGAAAGCAGAAAGTATTTGTACATGCTTGCACCAAACTGAATGTGGACTCCTTATTATTCAGCACAGTGTAATACAGACACATTGCAGTGCCAGTGGAAGACGAACTGCTTCTTTCAAACCTTATGAGCTAACTATATAGGTGTAGGCAACGTTTGACTGCTGTGGGTGTTTCCCACTTGGAAAGATGTCCTCCAGATTGCTTTTTAAACTGTCTTTCTAAGCCTAAAGAGAGGATTTTGCATATATGATGAATTTTGCATGAAGGAAAATGATGTGAAACTGCTTAGATGTTCTCACACTGCACCACTGCCCTCTCATTTTCAACTCTGGAACTTAGAAGATGGTGTGCTATGCTGCTTGTAGGCTGAGGAAGGATTTCAGGGAATAGGGGTGGGCGACAGATCAGGATTTGTATATATAATTTGTGAGACACTGTTCTTGGGTTTGAATAGTCAGCTGTAATGATACTGCTACTTTCTCTTTCTTTCAGGGAGACTATGTAAAAACTCTGTAGGTAAAGTTCAAAACAATTTAAAATTGATTTAATAGCAAATACAAGGCTTTGAGAAGGTGGTAATATTAATTACATCATCAGATGAAAGGTTTTCTGCTTTTTGTAACCTCAGTAATACAATCCTTTCATCAAGTTCTAAAACTTCATCTGATTTAATAGCAAGTTAAGTTACACTCCTTTGACTTCTGGAAATTCCATGTGTGTAAATGAAGCACTGCAGTTACATGAGAACGTAAGTTCTTGAATTCACTGCTTTTCTTAAGACTCATAATTCATCCATGTGGCATGTTAAAACTTATGTCACACATTTTAAAAAAAAAAGTGGGATTTTTAATCAAAAGCCTGACACCATCCCATGTGTGGGCTGGGATGGGAGTAAGTAATTATCTTTGCATTGCTGAGTATTCTCCTTGGTTGTTACGGTGCTGCAGATCTGCAGTGAGCTCTGCTGCATCTATTTCCACCTCCAAGAACCTTCAGCTGTTCCTCTATGCAAACACATCTCCTCAAGCTCTGCTTCTTCCTGCTTCTCTTTATCAATCATTGCATGCACTCCTAAGCTGCTTCTTTGTGTCTAGACTAAATTACTGATTATTTTTTATTATTTTATACTACTGCAAAAATGTCTTTTGCCACACTGTTCTTTAGACTGACTGGAACTCTAGAAAATAGTATTTTGTAAAGGACAGAGACTTTTTATGAGATCATCCTTTTATGGAACCTGTGTTCTGTGTTTTGTGAACTGCTGATGAGGTTTAAAAAACTCCTTGCACTTGAAGCAAGTTGAATTGCATGTGAATTGCTTTCCACTGGCACCTCCCTCCATGTGTGTCACAAGTGTGTGTCTCCTCATGCTTAGAAAACTGGTAAAAAGCATGTAAACAGTTTTTCATTTATTGTGATTGTCAGCACCAGAAAAAAAAAAAGTACAAAACTACTTGGCTTCTAAGGTCAGATAAAGTTAGTACAATTTTCCTGAAGCCCTCTGTTAGTTTCTAAAATGCAGAGGAAAACACATGCCTCTAAACAGAGCAATGAATAGGGATTTCAAGGATAGCAAGTGGTTGCTTGTAGTATAAAGCAGATATGTGTATTAAACTTATTTAACTGGGCTTTTTAATAGCTAAATGTGTAAGAATACATTTGCAATGAGCTCTCAAAGAGTTGAAAAACGTGCTAAATTATTAGAGCACTTTCAAAAGTCAGGAAGTATTTCCATATTTAGGAGGTAACTGGAAGCTTGTTTCTAGCTTGTTTTTCAGGAAATTGAAATATAAATATTGTCTCATGAATGAAAGGGTACAGCTGAGAAATACAGATATAATGAGGAATAAAAGTGAAACCAGAATAAAATTTCAGTACCGTAGTCAATATATAAGGATTCCAATTAGTTTGTGAAATTAATTGTATTAGAAGAACCAAATTTACATTATAAATCACTGCAACTTTGGTTTTTAAGAGAAAATCTTTGAAATTTTTTATAAAGTCAGTGGATAAAGCTCTATTGCTCTGAAGTTATTTACTTGGCAGCACTTCATTGCTTCTGATTTATACTCTTTTCATCCTAATAGAAGTTGTTCTTGCATCCTTTTCATGCAAATTGAACAGAATAATTTTTTTAGGCAGTGCGTGGTAGTTACACTACCTAAATTTAGGTTAGAATTCTTCAAACTTCAAAAATACTCTCCCTTGTTAGAGCACACCATGCATCAGCACAGTGTTGGAAGACTCTGGTCTGTGTACAACAAAGCATCCTGGCTGGTAACAAATCTCTAAGCAATCAGTGCTTGGGAATACTTGGTCTCATGGCGCTGGATCCTGATATTCTAAGGACATCACTAATTTCTGCAGAAATAGGTTTTAAGAAATGGTCTGGCTTCCCTGTCAGAGACTTCTATCAGGCCTTGATACAAGTTCAGCTTGTGTTTTGTTCTAATTTTTTCCTGCTTCAGAAAGAGCAAAACAAAATGTCTTATTTGGACTTGGATTATCTTTTCAGCATCAGAGTTTGTTTGAGTACAAATGAATGAAAGTGAAACTCCTATGTCTGATGTAGTTGCTTTATCTATAGTTCTTCTTCCCTTTCCCTTTAAGGAAATTGATTGACTAGATAGATTTTTATTTTTTTCCCACATCATAACCAATATAGGCTTTTTCTTTCCCATAAATTCTGTAAGCTGTGATTCATTTCAGCAGAAGGATAGTTTTCTTTGAATCTTGTGTGAAGACTACGTTGTAATCTTCCTCTTGGCACATAAAACTGATTGGCAATTGCTGTTTTGGATTCAATGTTGAATATCTCATGTGCAAAGACCGGTCACAGACTTCAGTTTCCTCTGGTGGAACTGCTGCAGGGCAAAGCATCTCTGTGGCACAGAACTGTATATTGCTGTCTTTCAAGATCTGACATACATTGCAGTGCTCCAGCAAACAAAAATAATTACAATCAGTGCCTTGACTTAGGCATGGTGGCTTGGTTATTTTGCTTCTGGGACCATTTTACTAATCTAGTAGTAATTCATACAAAAAAAATAATAATCTTACCATTAAAAAAGCACCTATTGAATAATATCTCACCAGTGACTAGAGATTATTTTTGCAATAAGGCAATTTCAGTGGATGTGGTTATCATGGGATAATCACACCCCTGGGGTACAGCCTTGTCTGTAATCTCCCAGGAGTGTAATTATTTCATGATAACTGCACCCCCTGGTGTTGCATTATTTCCATTATGAAATTCTTCATTTTAGATATAAAGTAACTTACTTTGATCACTGGAAACTGCAAAGTAGTGTTAGGATGTTCCAGCTGTGAGGCTTACAGAGACCAACTTAGAAGATTTACTTCTCCTTTACAAAGCTAAATTAGGCAATCAAAATGCTTTTTTGGGCTAAACTGATTTACAGGGTGTTTTACTGATAAAATCCTAACTTTCAAAGTTCAGAAAAGATGAAAATAGCCATTGTCCTTCTGACTTTACATGCCACTGTGTATATATGCATGTATGCAATATGTAATACAAATCAGCAAAAAACCCCAGATCACTAGCATCTCAAAGCTTGCCTGTTTTTACAATCCATTTTTATTGTTAACCAGCAGCATCTGTTGTTTTTGTGGTTTTCAGTGCTTTTTTTGTGAATTCTGAAAAGCCTTTGACTTGATTAGAACAGAGGTTATTACGTGTTCTGTGCAAAATGTTTTGAAGTAATACTATTATTTTACTTCAAAATTTCCTTCAACTTTCTTGGTCAGGTAAAGTTAGGACAAACTGAATACCTTTTTTTTTTCCCCTCTTCTTGCCTGCAAGCAATGTCTTGTTCAATGATGGTTTAGGCAGGTGTGTGGGGGGTGGGATTACTAAAAAGCTATGAGAGCTTGAATGCTTATAACTCTTCTTATATAATAAATATTTTTTAGAACAAAGAACCCACTATGACTCTTTTACTTTCTTATGAAGTAGGAAGTAAGGCTGGTGTCTCAAATGGGGAAATAATTGTATGAATAGCATAGTTAAAAGTGGGATGGTAACATTAAAAACTGTTCTTGTGCACTTGGCCTATGAAAGCTGAGCCTGGTGAGTGCTGGGCATCCTTCTCTGCTATGGACTGCTTTGAATGTCTTAGAGCTGACTAGAATGGCTTAGAGCTCACATGTGATCTGTGCAGTGGAATTACTGAGAAGAAAGTACTGTAAAGTGCTTAGCACTTTGTGGAAAATTCAGGCACACAATGGTAAAACTGTAGTGGAGTAACATGTATGTGTATCTAGTGTCTTATGGTCTACCAAGATAAAGAAACTCCAGGTATATCTATGCAGGTGCCCCCTTCCAAAGACCCATTAGCAGCTCCTACAGTTTGTGTTCTCTCTTTTCATCACCTGAGTACCCCTAAACTAATAGTGGTTGTGGTTTCCATCCATCTATCACTTAGTGTGTTCAACTAATCTTTAGCTTTTGGGTAAGATACCTTTCCATAGTGAGGATTTAGATTATCAGTCATGCAGCAAAAAAGGAAATCTAGGTCTATTTTACATTATGTCTACATCTCACTGCAGTTTTCCGGTGACAAACATGGTTTTTGTTTCCCAACAGATAAAGGTCTGCATTGTATTGAGAATACAGGAATTTATTTAAATGTTCTCTTGAATCTATAATAACAAACAAAAGCTATTTGAATATGTTAACAGTGAATATTTGTATAAATGGTCATCTGTAGAAACATACAGTGTGTGAAACCTTCCTTCACGATCTGCAGCTGAGACCTTTGATTGTTAACAGTAGGAACCTTAACTAAATCTTCACATAGTTTAAGAACTGTCACATTTTAGAATAATCCTCCATTTATGCTTCAGAAGCCTCAGTATTTGGTGTGAATGCATGAAATACAGATTTCTATTAGAAGTCTTGTGCTTAGCATTTAAGCAATAAATATGGATTCCTATAGCAGTTTGATAATGTTAAATGGTTTTTACTATTCCAAAAAAGTAAAAAGGAAACTCGAGTTTCTCTGAAATACTATATGACAAAAGCATGGCAAATTACGTTGAAATTCTGTGCTAAAGTGTTAAATACAGTTAAACTGCAGGCCCTCTGAAGAAGAGCTAATTAAAAGCTAGAGGTTTTAGTCATTGATTTCAGTCAATGCCAACTGCAGAGGTTGCTTTGAAGTGTAATAATGGTCTAAATGCAGTCATCTCTGAAATAGATAGAAAAATTATCAGTAAAAGATGATCAATTCTGAAGTAGTGGAGGCAGCATAAATTTACTGTGTCATGATCACATAGTTTTGATAATAGTTCTTTATCCTTTATATAAAATAAGTGTCTACTCTTATCTCTATCACAACCACAATAAAAGTTCACAGGCTATGCAGCGTGATTAAGCTCATTCTGTAATTTTTTTTCATTTTTTTGTTCAATTTCCTTTTAAGCCATATAAAAATTACCATATGAAACTCTGTGGACAGAACAAAAAAGTGTATGGATGCATTGACAAAACTGTCTATGCTAATTTTAAAGTTAGTTTCTCTTCTAAAGCAAAACCTGAAAAGCATTGTGTGATATGTTATGTCTTTGCTACCACCCAGAGAGGCAGCATTCTCAATTCAGTGTATTCATCCTTCATATGATTATGTGCTAGACTGAAACCCACCAGCAGAATGGTTTTCTAAAACCTAGTTAATGTGAAAGAGGTGTTTGTGTACTCCCTGCGTATTTTTTTATTTACTTTTCACAGCAAAGCATGGCTTTAGAATCACTGTTATGTATAAAATAAAATTTCAGTTTGGAAGAGTTATGGCCTCATGTGGTCCAAGCTACATATTAAAAAAGATGAAGACAACATGCTTTAGGCCTACTTTGTTAACAAAAAATATGTAGTAATAAAGGGGAAGCCCTGAGAGTATTTTGTCCATGATTCATAAATTAATTTTTAAACACGGTCCTGTGGAGTATACCAAGTGTGACTTATACTGGCTAATTGACAGCAGGTACACAAGTGTGCTTGGCTTACATTTATGTTCATGTAAATTGTCTCTCTATTACCAACTCAGGAGAAATCTGATGGTGTGATGATGGTGATAATTTTAGATTAAAATGATCACATCTGTAAGCTAAAAGATGTCCCATGCCAGAACACATTCTCAGGAAGAGGAAGCTCTAGAGAAGCCCTATTCTAAATATTCTGTTTTGATGATACACAAAATGAGCATTAGTTAAAATAAAAGTAAGTCATCATCATCACCATCATGGCTGGGCTTTGCAAACGAAGATTTGGGAAGGGCTCTACCCACGTTTGTTACAAGTGCACTGGTGGCTAAAAAGGCCAATACGAGATAGGCACATCCAGTTGCAAAAGGCACAGCAGAAAGACTCCTTAGGTGGAATATTCTGCAAGACATGATTCTTTCTGCGTTGTCTTTTCTCCTCAAGGGTGATCCTGCGTGTGTTCTCAAAAGCATCAGCAGCGTTATAGATGGTGTGTCTCCAGACCTCCTGATTGGAGGCCAGAGTAGACCAGTTATGTTGATCAACATGGCCAAGGCTGAGATGTTGTTTCAGGGAGTCCTTGTGTCTTCTCTTTGGGGTTCCTCTCTTGTGGCAGTCGGTGGCAAGTTCACCATAAAGCAAGATCTTAGGGAGGCAGTGGTCCTTCATCCTTGAGACGTGTCCTGCCCATTGCAGCTGTGTTCTCAGTAACATGGCCTCAATACTTGTGGCTGCTGCTTGCTCTAGAACAGACATTATGTTAGTCACATAATGTTTTATTATGTTAGTCACATAATAAAAGTAAGTAGTTGTAATTAAAAAGACACCATGAAGAATCTACTACCTTTTCCAGTAATCTTTGCATAGAGCTTTCTATTTCATTTAATGACAATACATAGAATGGCCTGGGTTGGAAAGGATTTTAAACATCATATAGTTCCATAGCTGCAGCTACTATGTAAGTACAACTTACTGTAATTTCCCGTTCCACAGGTGGGAATAATGGTTACAATATTACTGGTTCTTATGTCTTTGCTTTCCTTATATATTCCACAATAAAAATCCATTTAAAACTTAGTTGATTGCAAAGAATAATTCAGTTTGCTCATCTACACTGGTGGCAGTAGTGGAAGTTTTTATCAATAAATTGGGCAAATACTGTCAATACTATACATCATGAGTAGATGGAAGTAAAACTTCTATTTTTGGTGATACTGGCAATCATACCATTATGGTCTGTCCTTACTACCACGGAAAGTGTAGCAGAAAAAGTGGTATTTAATCACAGTTGGTATGAAAAGACGTTTTAGCATACTGTTTCCTCAGATTGGATAATTTGAAAAATGTGCTTTACACACTCTAAGGGAGGCCTACTGGGTAGTGTGTTAGAGCTGGCATTGCTCTCCTAAGGACAGCCCTGTGCCTGTGCCTCTTAGAGGAGACTTCTGGCATCAACATGGTGTTACATACACTCTGCATTTGTAGCTTCAAGGGAAGTACAGACAGAATAGAAAACTAATCACAGCTACAGGTTTCTCTTGTTTCTGGGACAGGAGGGAGGTAGTAGTGCAGGGTGGGAGTGCTTGCTGTAAGGTAGGCTCTTAAGTAATTGAAATCCTGAATTCTATTCCCCTCCTGGTTGCTTAGTAGAAGCAGAATTGATTCTGTTAAATTGATCTCAGTTGTGTGATGAGAAATTGGAGTGATCTTTGTTCTAAAAAAAGGCAAATTTACAGTATGTTATAGAAATTCTAATACAATAGCCTTCTGCAATCCACTATAATTGATGCTCATATAGGCCTGAGAAAAAAAATTATTTACATCTCTTCTGTTTATTTAATTATACAAGTATTATAAGGTTGCACCAACAGCTGTCGAACTAAGGTTGCACTTGGGTTGTACTTTGTGAAGACTCAAGTCCTTCTTTTCACACTTCAGTGAGTGGTTTGATTTTTCTAGATTTTGTGCCCCAGCTCTTTGAGTCAACTAAGCTATCTGAATTTTACCCTTAAATAGTATCTTAAGCAGAAGATAACAGAGAGAATTAATGCAGCAAGAACTTCTGTGGGAAGTAAGAAGCAAGAAGAAACTCTAACCTATTTGCTTGGCAACACTGTTTCTTGAGAATTATAATAGCAATGAAAAAATATTTTAAAAATCCTTTGGTAGGTCTTCAACTATGGAGCCTTTTTTGTGCAAGCTCTTAATATAATTTTAAGTACCTGTAACTGTACAAAATGTAACAAGTTGTCATTTGTCCTAAGGCTTAAAAATAAATATCATATTCACAAGCAGTTAATTACACTATATGGCAAAAAGCTTTTCCAAGACCATGCATTTTTTTAAGCAGATAAATGTATTAGTTTTAACCAAGTGTTATCTGGAAAAGTTTTAAAGATTTTTTTTTCTCTTTTTTTTTCCTATCAAAATGCAAATTTCAGAAAATAAGCTTGACAGTCATGTTCAAAAATAGCAAGGTACTGTATTTGACTTGTTTCAGAAAGAATAAGAAACAGATTGTAACTTTGAACTTATTTTTAGTTTGCTGATGAAAGAATGCTGAGAGACTAGTTGTCAGAAGTTGTAGCAATCAGCTATTTTTACAGGGTTCCTGTATCCAAAGTTCTGCCAGCTCATGGCACAATATCATCTCTAGATGATTTCACCTGCATGAGATCACAAAGGTAACTTCCTCACAGGTTGTCTCAAGCCCATAAGGAATGTGTATATGAGGCCACTGATGGCGTAGGAGCAATTCTTTGCAAGTTGATGGGTGCTGTTCAAGAATAAGTAGCTATCATCATAGCCAAAGGTTTTAGCCAACTGAGAGCCTCTCAGCTCAGTTTTACTGTCTGTTTTACAGCTGATGACTTAATTGTTACATACGGCTATCAGATACTCCTAGTACGGTTTTGTCTGACAATCTTGAAGGGTGATGACATAAATGTAGTCATAAGCTGAAGACAGGCTGAAAAGATTTACCTCTTTGGGTTACCAGGCAAGCCAGGTTTCCTCACACTGGGCACAGTCACATCTCCAACAGGCAGGAATCCACAATCAGTTCACACCAAACAAAGGAAGAGGTCCTCTGCCAGCCAGTGTACTGGTGGCTTTGAGGTTTAGACTTTAACTGCTTAATAGGGAAGGCAAGGACACTTCTGAGGTTTTCAAACCTTTTTTAAGTGAGGTTCAGTGTTTTGGAGTTCTTTTACAGTTTTTGTCTGTCTTGTTAGCCAGGGGAAATCCCCTATTTAACTTTATAGTGTAGAAATGGGAATGTGATTGTTTGCTCACAGATATAGGCATCTACACCTTCTAAGACTCTTTGAACAAGCATCCCAAAAAGAAGTATGTTACAAACCTCAAGGCTGGCACATAAAATAGTTCTGCCCAGGAATCCTGGGAGACCTCAATCTGTCACTGATATTTCAAAGAAAATCAGGTCTGCTTATCAACGTCTTTAAAATATAAATCAAAAGCGATCTGTTGAGGTATGGATGGGAAAAGAAAGTCACCAAGCATTAGGTTCCTTTGATTCCATGCAAAGGAATTTAATTATGAGAATAAACGTTTTCTTCATTCTCATGTTGCAGAAAGTAGATAGTAATAGAAGTTTGCTATTAAACTGTGCAGCCATTGTCAAATATAATGTCTTAATTGAACTTCTCAGCCTGGACTTGTAACCAGGTAGAAAACAGTCTCTTTAGACTTCCCAGATCAGAGATTGTTTTCTCTCTAGTGTCCCTCCAGCTGTCTTGCTGTCACTGGGCAGCAGCACTTCTGAGAAGCTCAGCAGCATTAGCTGTAAAAAAAAAAAAGTGTGAGCAAGTTCACCTCTGTCATCCTCTCAAAAATGTTGTTTTTAAAACTGCAAATATGCCATGGTGCAAGAGGTGTCCTCCATAATCAACATTGTAGACAACTGCCTGTGTCATGCCTGGCTGGAGTCTGCACACAGAAGGGTTGTGAAATAGGACTGTATTTTGACTCTGCTTCCACTTATGGAGTTGGTTTATTTTCTGAATCTCATTTCCTAGTGTTTTCTAAAACCTTTAGTTACAGTAGAAATAATGTAGTTAGAAAAGCTTAATGGAGATTCTTGCGTCTTCTCACAAACTAGGCTGAACTTAAGTTACTGTTGCCCTCACAACTGTGAGGGAGACCAAAAAAGGAATAATTTATTTCATAAACCACTTCAGTTCGAGTTTCTGTAGGTGCATTGCATGTAGCTTGTATACGTCCACAAAACAGGAATAATGGCAGTTTGGCAACTGTCCTTGTCATGGTAATACTGTGTTGCAACTAAAATATTGTAGGTGGAGCTATGAGTGTCTCTTTGACATCATTAATATACAAGGAAACAGAAGTCAAATAAATTTATTTTTATCCTGGCTTACTTTCCTTCTAAGCTTACCTGTGTTTTTGGTTTTTAAACCTAGTGCTGATTTCACCTCTAAAAAGTACATAGAAGCTAACTCCCAAGTATGTTGGATCCCAGCTTGGGCAGCCACTCTGGCAGGTCTCTTGTTCACTTCTATGGATCTGTGTGCTACAGCACAACTGACATCCACTGGGCACAAATGCACAGAAATCAGTAGTGTTGGGCATTCATTATAAACTTTTTGTGTAAAAGAGGAAGTTATTTTGCTTACCTCTTTCCAGTGTTATGCACAAAGAATGCTAGAAAGGTTTCTGTCTAGAAACTAATGTTGAAATGTGATTTTGAAGGCTGATATGCCTTCAGGCCTCTCTGGTCTCAATTCTGTCCATAATCCTCGTATGGAAACACAAGGTTAGGGTTTCTGTCTTAGTTCTTTTGCAAACCTCTATAAATTTGGACAAGGTGTATTTCTCTATTTATCTAATCACAGTAATGAGAATAATTAAGTATCAGAAACACATCAAAATGTGTAAAATGCTGAGACATTGAAGGGGAATACCTAAGGAGTTAGTTAAGTTACTTCATTAGGCAGTGGCTCTTACTGACTTTGAATAATAGGGGTATTCCAGCCTTCAACTGTTAAAGTGTCTCTTTGGTATGGTGAAATCTTCTTTCATGACTTTATGCTTTGTCTCCATTTGGCTTCCTCATAAAAGGTATTTGACTGAAGTCTATGGCTGGTTTATGTGAACTTTTCAAATCAAGGCATCTTCTGGTACCAAATTCTGTGTTTAGGTGTCTGTCTAATATTGATTTCTTTTCCAGCCAGAGTAGATTTGGGCAAGCGGAGCAAGGTTTTAAATTTGAAATACACGAAGATGTAGACACTGGAGCCAATATACATTAATTAATTGTCAGTTTACAATTACACTGTAACCAGTAAAAAGAAAAAGCACTTTTGGTAAAGTATATGGGGGAATGGGGAATAACCCCTTACTTATAAAAATGTAAACTCAAGGAAAGACTAAAAGGTATCTCATTAAAAAATTCTTTTGCCTGACAAAACAAAGAACTTGTGCAAAAAAAAAGTAATGCAAGGGCTCCTTAAACCATTTTCAAAGTTTTGTTTTCTTCCTTCCTGCTTTACTTGTAGGCCTGCTCGTTTCTGCAAGGTGATGTATTATATGGGAAAACTAAGAAGTTGACATTTTTTGAGAAAGTGCTGTATTACTTTCCCTATATATTCCATAGTGAAAATTTCCCTTTACTTTCCATACTTGTCTGTGTTAAAAATCTAAGAGTTTTGTCAATCTCCACAACTAAAAAACTCTTAAAACCACAAAACAGGATCAGTATGTTTCATAAGACTAGTTAATCTTATAATTTACAGTAGTTTACTGCAGTGATAGTAATCATGTGCTCCATGCTCTCTTATACATTCCTCCTCATATAGATTTATCTTACACAGGAGTGCTGGTTCATTGACAGTCAGGTTAGCAAGGAACTGGGAAGGAAATTTACTGAAAATGACCTAACAAGAGTGAATGTTCAGGGTGAAGAAAAAGTACCTTATCAGACAAGTACATGAAGTTTTGGTGATCATGGGGATTCAATTAAAGCATTAAGAGTGAGTTACAGGGTTTATAAATTATGCAGTCAAGTCTGAATGATACATAATACATCCTGTATTGTACTCCTTGTTAGATGTTTGCAAAGAAAGCAAGCATGTGCTTAATCCCAAACACCTACTCCAATGGAATATATAGCATAGTTTTTAAGCTAATAAAAACAGAACTCTGAGGAGGTAACAGTCTAGAGACTTGGCATATTTGGCAGTCCCTAGAATAAGTAAGGACATAGATTTTTTTTCATGTATTTATATTCCATAAGTATACTATGTATCTGATGTTACTTTTTACATTGAAGTTCAAATATTTGTGTCATTATGAAAAATGTGTTAGGTGACATATTAGAAGTGCATTTTCCCATTGTTTTAAGGGGAAGGAGGCAGCTAAAAGTCTTACTTAATGCACTCTATTTAGGTTTCCTGGGCTTTTTTACTATAATAAAAATATATTACTAGACTTACCTAAATATATTGTTTTCAACATGACAAAGTTACATAAGAGAATTCCCTTGTACTTAAAGAAAAATGCAATTATTTTCCATTCTGAATCTTCAGACTGCTGTTTTAGAAAATCATATCTGATTATTTGCTCAGCAGAAGATTATTGACTTGATTCAGCTGTGATTTTACTTAACAAAGCTTCAACTGAATTCCTACTGTGGAGTCCAAAAAAGGTAGAGAGATATAAATGATACATTCAAACTGTGATTTTTGTGAACAGGGCCATCAATGCACCCCTCGGAGCTAATAGCGGAGATGAGAAACAGTGGGTTTGCTCTGAAACAAAATGTACTGGGGAGAAACTTGACCGTAAATGATCCATCACAGGTAATACCTTTTTACCAGTAAGCTGAAAATGTCTATAAATCTAAATGTGATTGCTTGTGAATTGTTACTTAATGTTTTCAAATATGCATATCCATAGTAAAGCTGAATAGCTATACCAGTAGAAAAATGTCCATAAACTTACAGCTTTCCAGCTTTGTTTCTGTCAGAACGGTGAATCATAAATTACTTCTTTTAAAAGCACATATAATAAATTAAATCCCTGCTGTGGGTGAATAGAAATTGAATTTTTATTGAAGGTGTGGTTAGGGGTTTTGCTGCATCCTTCTGATGCAGTGCTAGCTTTTGGATGAAGTTTGAGGCCATATGCACAAATAATTACTGCCAGGAATGCTATATCTTTAGGAGTTTTTTTTTTACTTGATTCACTATTGTTTCAGTTATTATTTCTGGGAGTGAAAATGTTCAGTTACCTTTACTTAGTCTGCACAAAGTGTATTTCTAATTGAGGTGATTTAACAAAAATGTAAAGTGAAAAATTAATATACACTCCTTGAAATAACCTTTGTTCATATGGCAGGATAGTCAGACCACTAATAAAGAGGGAATGACTACAAGCTGGTATTGAGCTCTTCATTAAATCAGCAATTCATTGTGTCTCCTACCTTTGCCTTTAAAAAAGCTACGTAGCCCAAAAATGTAGCATATGGGCACTGTTAAGTGAATCATGGTGATACCAGTATGTTTGCTTTATGCTAGGTGTGCAGGGGTTTCTTTGGAAAAGGTTTTTAATCTTTATTTCTTCTTTTCCCTTCTGAATGTGACTAAAATTAAAAACATCACTCTGAAGAACTGTAGTGTACCAGATGCACATAATTTGAGGAATTCAGGGTCTTCAAAGTAGTTATGCTTTGCTGATTGCGTTACTGTATGTAGATTATATGATTACAGTATTTTGCATTGCTAGAACACTTTATGAACATTTAAAGACTAATAACACAACAGTGAAGTAGATGTGTTAATACCCATTTTCCTAATGACTAAACCGAGACAGAAAAGTAATTTGCTTAAATTACTCCGAGTTCGAGCAGGACTAGCATCTTGCCTATTCATCCAAGCATGATAACAACGGAGTGACTTATCCTGGGGAACCGTGGGCTCCAAAATTGGCTCATTTTTATTAACTATTTTAGAAATGTTTCTTTCCCTAGCAGAGCTTTTTTCATATGTTACTAATAACTCTTGTTGTGTAACCCCCACATTATAACACCTACTCAGCTTTGAGACAGAATGTCAGGGTTTTTCACTCTGTAGTGGGTATGCTGCTCTTTAGAAAGAGTCTCAAGCTGACTTAGGAATAAAGTGTATTTGTGTCTGTGCAAAAATAAGGTACATAGAGGCATCACTTTTAAAACAGAAATCTGAGTGAAGATATTATTTTTATATATAATAACTTAATGTCTTATTGCATTCTTCTAGGAGTTTGTTGCAAGTGAAGGAGATGATGATCCAGAAGTTGAATTTTTAAAATCACTGTCAACCAAACAAAAACAGAAACTTTTAAGGTAGGTGTGGTACCTAGTGGAGAAGTTCTGTATCACCTGTAGTTGTGACTCCATGATTGGCACTGTAACTCTTTGGTGCCATTCAGCACTATCAGTTCCAAAAAAATTAGCTTGGTTTAACATACACTTGACCACAAATAGCATTATGCAGCATGATTTTTTTTTTCATCTGTTTGTTTTATTTTGATGTCTTTGTACTGGAACTCATTTCCAATTTAACTGATACACTGAAATAATAATTGGCTCATTGAAGATGCTGTCAGTTGCTATTTTAAAATATTATTCTGCACTCCATTGTTTACAGTGTCTTCTTCTGTGATTAAAAATTCTGTGTTCTTTTTTAATGGTTTACAATTTGACAAAGTTTGTCTTCTGCCATGTGGTTGAACTGAATGTGACATTGCACCCCAGGGCCAAGGTTGGCCCAGCTCCACCCTGTGCTCGGGTCAGGGTTTGCAGCTCTCTGCCCCCTGAGGGTCTGAGTTAATGAGGTTTCCATGCTTTGCTTTTATCCAACTAATTTTGTGTGTCACATGACTGGCGTTTTTCTTTTCTCTGTTAATTTGCAATGCTATCTTGAAATAACCTGAAAATTATTCAAATCAGAAATACCTACTACTGCATACAGGCATACAGTTAAAATGGTCTTTTAAGGTTAAAAGATGTCATATATACAAGGAGAGGGAGGAGTGGAGGAAGGTGAATGGCTAAGGTACATAAGTAAGTAGGTACATATAGTATTCACATATGTAATAAATATCTCTTTGAAAATAGTTTGCATATTTTATGTTCCTTTTAAATAAGGAATGTGTATGTAGTTTGAGTCATTTAAAATGGTGTTTTGTTTGAACTTCTGCTGGCCCAACACATTGAAATTTTTATAATCCTTTATATTTTGAAAGTTGAAGTTTAGTAAATATGTGGCTCCTTTAGATTTTACTAGTCTGAAGGGATTTTTTTTAATACACTGAAAGCAGTTTCACTATTCAGTCACTGGTTTTTTTTAGAATAAACACAAAAAGCAAAATAAAAACTATGTGAAAATAGTAAAATAGCAGTGAATGCATGTGCACGATGGATTGTATTTACATATAGAAAATGTAAACTTCTAGTTGTGGCAGAAGAGATAACTGAAAATATCTGTATTATTTTCCTGGAGAACTCAGAGATATAGGCTTTGGAGTCTCAGTTTTCATTATTAATTGAAACTGAATACTAATTGCATTTTTTCATTTTCAAAATCTCTTTTTAAAATGCACAAACAAAAGCAGCAATGATTTTCTAAAGTTTTCAAAGCAGCCAGACAGGGAAAAAAAAAAAGACTACTGAATGTATTTATTTATAGTTACAAGGCCAAAATTGACATTAAAATTAATGTATTAAAGAATCATATTACTCTTGTTTCGAGGGAGCAGCTGTGGATTACTTACTATGGGTAATGTCAGAGTGGAGGTTTTAAAATAATACTTTGCTAAAAGAGGAAAGGAATTCAACATATTTATATGGAAAAGAGTGCATTTGGGTTGGTCATCAGAAGTGGTGAATTTTAAAAGAAAACAGCTTTGTAATTTAGGATATCTCAACACATTGATTGTGCTCCTCTTTTATTTTGAAAATAAAAGGAAGTTGGATCGTCTAGAGAAGAAAAAAAAAAAGAAAGACAGAAAGAAGAAAAAGCAAAAGAAAAAAAGCAAAAGTAAACACAAGAAACATAAGACGAGATCATCTTCCTCATCCTCCAGTGAGACTTCAGTAAGCAGCAGTGATAGCGAGACTGACAGCAGAGATAAAGCAGCACAAAAGAAGACAGATTCTAAGAAAAGAAAAAAAGACAAGTTTTCAGAGGCTAGCAGCAGCAGTGATTCAGAAGGAAAGGCAGAGATGAGGAAGGAAAAACTTTATGAAGATCTCTCCAGTAGTCACGGTAACAAGGACAAAGATAGGGAGAAGTACAGGCTTTTAAAGCAAGATAGTTCTGCAGAGAACAACAAATGGAACTCCTGCGAGGAGGAAAGAAAGTCCAAAAGCAGATACCATAGCACCAACACGAGAGAGAGTGAAAGAAAGGAGAGGGACAGTAGAAACCAAAGCATGAATGAGGGGAGCAGGAGAAGCCCTTGCACAAGTCATAGCAGTTCCAGGCAAAGGCACATAAGAAGAAGTCCAAGTCAAAGCCCTGGTGAAGAGCGGCACCGGAGAAATGAAACCAGAAGCCCCAGCACAGATGTACACAGAGAGAAGAAAAAATGTAGAGAAGGCTATGGGGACAAATGCAGTAAAGTGGAACACAGAGAAAGGAGCAGACGCAGTAGAAGCAGAAGCAGAAGCAGAGAGAGGAAACAAAATAGATAATACAGAGGACAGGTGCAAACAAGAATGTCTCTGGGTTTTGATGAATACCTTTAACAAGGGCTCAATTACATACTGCTTTTCATTTTCCAACCTCTGTAACTAGCATTTCCTACATAAAGCCAACACCATCAATTCTATCATGTTGGAATATTTGTAAATTAGGTATAAATGTTATAGTATTTTTCTTACTATTAAAATATGCTTATTGGCAAATACCCCTTCTATACATGCAGTAATTCATAGACCTGATTTTAGGGTTTTAAAATATTTCAAAGCAGTATGTGATACTCTTGGATTGTCAATGGTGATTTCTGTTTAGACACAACTGTGAGGGGAAACAGAGTAAATCAAGAGGAGCCCTGAGATATGCTAACTGCTAATAAACGTTTGAGATAGTTCTGGATAAAATCACTGCTTCAGATATCAAAGCATTGTCTTGTAGAGGGTTTTGTTTTTTTCATACTGAAGCATTTTTCCTAAAGTTCCCTGTGAGAGATCAATTTCATGAGTTAGAACAACAGAACAGAGAGACATAGTTCACATAAGTGTGTAGCCAACATTTTTTGGCCTCCCGCAGTGTACAGCTTGGTCAGGGCTATCTAAACATCTTGAACCCCTGTTGGTATGTGTCAGTACAATGTCAAGTTTTTGTTCAATAATCTCTCAAGACATGAAAAGAATATTTACTGCCTCAACTGTTTCAGGTATTTTCTTGTTTGTGGTAGAAAGTTAATGTAAATAGTCATCCTTTTGTTTTCATGAAACAAACTTCCTGTGTTTTTAATGATTGTCATTTTCTGCATACACTGCTATGAAGATGAACTTCCATAATAAATTACCTTATTCTTTAAAACCATTAATAATTGCCTTCTTCTCCAGAGTTCTGAAATCAGTACAAATGCACAAGGCAACACTTCACAAGGTTTTTATTGCAAAGGAAAGGTTTCTCTGCCCTTTTAGGATGGCAGATGGAAGTACGTTCATTAGTGGACATGTGAAAAGGAGTCACTGTGCTCAGTATTCCAGCAACTTTCTTATCCTCCTCACTCACAGGACAAATGGGACTATCTTTTATTACCAGGCCACTTCTACTTCTTAAAATGGTCACTCAGAAGATTTTCAGCATCGCACAGAGTATAATAATACATGGTGAAAGTGACCTGGCTTATCGTCTAAGTGCATGTGAAGAGTTTGAAAGGGTGAACCATTAAAGGATGTCACCTTTTCAGTGTGTTGCATTAGGTTGCTCCAGGCGTTCTTGCTGAAGTAGTTGGGAGTTAAAGAGCATGCACAGCAGTGGTGACTCCCCTGCAATAGTCACCCCCCCATATCGATGTGTGTTGTCGAAGCTCTGATGTAGAAAGGACAGGAGGAGACTGCCAAAATGCCTGTTTTGGCAATCTAAACAAAACCTCTTGCAAAGGATTTATTATCCTTCTTTGTAAGAGAGGATGGAGTTATGTGACAGAGGAAAAGGCATACTCTGGTAGAACATTTTCGTTTTAAGTGCAGCATGAAAGATAGGAAGAATAACCAGTAAGTACTGGAAGTGCCTCTGCTCCAAAGAACTGTCTTTTGCTTTGGGCGCTCTCTCGTTCTTTTGTGTTTGGCACCGCGAATCTGCCAACCACAATGCAACTGACTCCCACCTGAAGAACGATGGACTGCTCGATAACCACAGCATTAGGCTTTTTTGTAGGCTCTGCATTCCTCTCCATGTAGTTAAACTGTGTGCTACGTGCATCCTGCCTTTTCGCATGGGAAAAGACTGGCAGAAGAATCATGGCATTTTGGATGTAGCAAAGACTACGTGTGGAAGAGTTTTGAAACAAACCAGTGAGCCTGCCAGGGGAAGGTTGGTGCGGCTGTAGAGGAAGGGGATCACTGCTCTCGGTACCTTCCCTAGGCCGGTTTGTGTCCCCTCACCGCTACGGGAGCGACCCTCAGCGCCCCCGGCTGCGGGACGGACAGGCCGCCTTCGCCACGCTGGGGCCTGGCAGGGGTGCAGCGGGCAGCGCCGGTGGGTTAGGAGGGGCAGGGTCGGGGCTCTGTTTGGCCGCTGTGCCCGGGCGGGCCCGACGGCTCCGCCCGCGGTGCGGGGCGGCTGCGCGCGCCCGGCCCCGCCCGGCCCAGAGAAAAGCGGGACACGCCGGCCCGGGCCGAGCGCGGGCGCTCGGCAGAGCCGGCGGGGCCCGGCAGGAGGTGCTGTCGGTTCGCGGATGGCGGTAAGAGCAGCTCTAGCTGGAGTTATTTATTTATTTATCTTCGTACAAGCCGCGGAATAGGGTTAACCCTGTGCGGGGCTGGGCGGCGGGCGCCGCGCGGCGGCTCCCACAGCCTGGCTGGGAGCGCAGCAGCCGGGACTGCCCGGCGCCGGAGCGCGGGCCGCGGCTCCCCTGGGGCGGGCGGGAGGGCGGCTCTGCCGGGCCGCTCCTGCTGCGCGGCCCGGCGGGCTCGGGCTGGGGCTGGGACGGGACCGGCACGGCTCCCGCCCCCGCCAACCCCGGCGGGCGGCTCTCGGGACGGGCAGGGCCGGCGGGGAGCCTCGGGAGAAAGGCTCCCGGCCCGCGCTCCGGCTCTGCCGCCCCGCCGGACCCATGGCTTGGAAGTAGCGCCGTGCAGTAAATTATTCCCGCTCCGAAAGTAAATAATCGGGTGACTCCCAGATCGGGCTCCTGCTCGGATCGGTACAATAAATATCCCTGAAGGAAGCTCTCTATTTATGTTGTCATTGATTAATTCTCGCTACCTCATTTGATTTCGATTTAGAGCGATTTGATTCTAATTTAATTAGCATGTAATTTGGATGTACATAATTACTGTAATTATGACATTCAGGTAAGGCAGCTTTAGGCTGAAAGGCAATTTCAAATTTCCTAGCAGCCTACTTTGTGCCGGGGAGCGGACAGGGGCCCCGCGCCCTGCCAGCCAGGTACCAATTAGCACATCTCGGGAGCAGCGCTGCCGCGCGTTTGTGCAACAACAGCGGCGCCGAGGCGGCAGCGGCGGCGGAACCGGGCCCGGGGCCCCACGGCGGGAGCCGCGCCCGGCCGCAGGTGCGGGGCCGTCCCGCGGGGCCGCGCGGGGGGCGGTGACGGCCCGGGGGAGCGGCGGGGCCGCGCCGGCCGCCCTGCGGTGGGTGCGCGCGTGGCCGCGGCGGGCCCGTCCCGCCCCGCCGGCTCCCGGTGAAGTTCGCGCCCGCCCGCTCCCCGGGCCCTGCCCGGCCAGCCGCGGCCCCCGCCCGTCCCGGCCCCCTCGCACTCCCGCCGCCGGCTCCTCGGCGCGGCCCGGCCCGCGCAGCGCCGCCGCCCCCGCGGCCGCCCCGGCCGCGCCCCCGGCCCGCCGCCCGCCGCGGCAGCGCCTGTAGGTGGCGCCCGGCAGCCGCTGAGCGGCCCCGGCCGGGCAGCACCGGGCGCGTCCCGGTGTGCGGGCTCCGGATTGTGCCTCCTGGTCTGCTTTTTAGTGTGTGGAGGATGTTATTCCTTGAGGAAATTTGTAGCTAAATTATTCTCACTTAAAATAAACACTTAGCGCACCAATTACCCAAAGGGGCGGGCTGTCTGTTAGCTTCCCTTCATCTGCATTTTGGAAGGGTGGGAGAGGATCTTGGCGAACAGATAATGGCTGCAAGTAAATTACAGCTCCCGCAGATAAAGTTTCCATTTGAATTGAAAGACGCAATTAAGAAGCTGTCCAGGCACGGGATCGGGTGTTTATATATTATCGCATTAGAACAAAAACATTAATGTTACCTTTAAAGTGTAAAACGAGCCGCTGGGGCTGTAACTCGCCGCGGGGGGCAAGGGACACGCTTCCTGCGAACGGGGGACCCGGCGATCGAATGGCATTTACTAGATAATTTTTCCTGGCATTTTACCTTCTCCCGGCGGTGGTGGTTGCTGACGCTGGCCCGTTGTTGGCCGTGTTTTAACGGGCTCGCGGAGCAGGGGTGAAGGTGCTGTCCACGAGGTATGGGAATGGACAGCATTCCCTCCTGAAGCGGGATGTAAATGGGAGGTAGGCACAGCTCACGGGCGAGCGGGGCCAAGGCGGCGGGGAGCCCGGCTTCCCCTGTGCCCCCTTCCCGCTGGAGCCTGAGAGGACATCCCTCCCGTTCCCGGTGCTCTCCCGCTCTCGGGTTAGCGTCCTCTCACTAAAGAGGTGTTGCTGAACTACGGGTTCAAAGACTGAAATCGGATTTGTTTTTCGGTTCTCACACCGTTTGTTCTTCAGGGTTTTTTTGTGTAGAAGTTCCCCAGACCATATAATTATCGCCAACACTTAAGAAAGAATGGTGTCATTTATTTTTAAAAAGGTGACATGCTTTCTATTTTCCTGGTTAAACGAACCGGTTCTGCGGCCCAGAGCTTCTCCCTTCCTCGTTTCTGGGGAGTCTGTAAGTGATGGACGTTTTCTGACCCGAAGGGGCAAAGGCAATGCAAAGAGGTCCTTGATCACTGAGCTGAGAATTGTAACCCCGGCCTGGCAGAAACTGGACCTGGATGGTGTCCTTTGATGTGTTTTATTATAAATCGAAAACAAAGCTTACTTCTGCCCAACACCCCGCGCGGGTGCATTCCTGCGCAGCCCCCGGGCCGCCCGGCAGGGAGGAGAGCCGGGTCCCGCCGCCCGGCCCGCTCTGTGTGTTACCGCCGCCCGAGCGCGTCCCCCGCGCCCACTCCCCTCCCCTGCCCGCCGGGAAACCTGCCCCCCCGGGCCGGGAGGAGAGGCACCTTGCCGGGATGCTTTTGGCCGGGAAGATTCCGGAGCGGCTCTCGGGGAAGGTGCGGTCGGCAGCGGGGATGCGAGGTGCCTCTCCCGGGTGGCTCCCTTCCCTCGGCCCGCGGAGCGGACCGCCGGGCTCCCGCCGCCGCCCTGGGGCACAGGCGGTGTCGGCGCTGCCCGGCCGCTTTTGTGCAACAGTGGCGCGGAGGAGGTGGGACGCGGTTATTAGTATTCACGGCAGATGTATTTTCTTTAACGCAACGTCTTTATTCCAGTTGGTGGCCGACAGCAGAATCCGTTTCCCGATGTTATTTGCATTCCCTGTTTTATGGAGGATTAAAATATTTGTATTCATCCAATCTGTACTGGGCAGAGTAAATTAACTTTTTTCCCTCCCCCCTCCTCTTTTTTTTTTTTTAATAACACAATTATCTCATTTAACAATTTGCCTTTTAAAAAAAAATACTGTGACTGTTAGGTTGGTGGTCAGGAGACAAAGGGAGGGAAAATAATTTTCATTTCAATAATTGCCTTCTGGTCAATTTAACTGTGCCTTATTTTGAAAGAGCCTGTCTAAATGAGATTCCTGTCCCAAATGTGTTCCCAGGCCTTAGCCCAGCCTTTAATTATTCCTGAGTTTTTTTTCTTCAGAATAAGACGCTGCACTGAGTAATCACAAAGAAGTCAGAGAGCATCCTTGAACCTTTTCAATAGCAGAGCCACTGATATTCAAATAACATGCAAGGACCATTTGACTGCATGGGGACATAAGCATTTCCAATTCACTATTTGCATAGATCAACTGTCTTTGAAAAGGAAAGGAGCAGTTGTCTTCCATAACATTAAAAAGCCTAGTTATCAAATCAAGTGCTTAGTTTGGGGCTTTTAAAACGTTTACATTTTATCTTAGGTTGCCCTTTACCGTTTGACATGCAAATTTGGTGCAGTTAATTTGGACAATTAAAAGGATCTTCAAGGGAGCTTTGTCACCGAGAATATTCGGAGTTTTCCCCGTGGACCAGCTGAGATAAAGTTGGCCAGAACAAATGATGTCTAGGAGATTAATTAGATATTTGATAAGACATGAATCCCTAATAAGGGAATACAAGGCACAGGGGGCTGCTGTGTGCTCTAAGTCAAAATTAATAACATTTAACAAGATTTTCATTTAGGCATGAAATGTCTTTTCCGGAGTATTGACTCTAGCGATTTATTCCCCCGAGATCACCTCCCAGCCTAGGCAGCCTTGTGGCGCTAAAGGTTTTTTAAATTAAATAAATAGTTCCTCAGTACAGTTCGCCGTCACTCGATTTTGGGGATGGTTTAGCCAAAGACACTTAGGTTTTGGCGTGGTTCCTGGCTGGTGTAGCGGGGCTCGGACTCCGTTTAAATTTGTTTGGGTTTGGGGTTTTTTTTGTTGTTGTTGTTTTTTTTAAGAAACTAAACCTAAGGTGGTTTGAAAAGAGCGAGCAGAGAGGTTCGGCGCGCCTGGCTCGGGGGCCGGTCCCTTCCCCTCCCGGCTATCATTGCTGGCTGCATTTTTAATCACAGTGACTGTAAAGAGGATGGGAAGGGGGTGCGAGGGCTCCCACTAAAAACCTGACCCCTGCAAGGACTGGGCGGGGGAAAGGAGGGGGCACGAAGAAGAACAAACCCGTGAGTATATTGTTCAGAGTCCTTTAATAATACCAAAATGAAAATATGTCAAGATTTTTTCCATACAGATAAACGCATTTAATTTCTTTAAGAGACCTTAACTTACGTGTGTTTGAGTGAAGTGTTAACTCAACATTTTAAATATCTTTTACATATATACTGACTTCCACAAAGTGCATCAGAAATTTAAAATTAAAAAAAAAATCAAAACCCCAAAACCTCCCTGAATTTCAGGAATTCACCAATTAAAAAAAAATCCCCCAAACCCCTTATCAGATCAACATTTACAAGAAAAATAAGGGAACACGATCTGGTTTTCTTTTTTTTTTTTTTCTTCTTTTTTGAACCCTATTTATACAGATGTTTATGAGATACAGAGGGATCGTCTCGGAGTTGCAGCTGGATTTCTCACCTTAAGCCTCTCTTAGGACGCTTGCCTTCCAATAGAAAGAGAAAAGGGAAGCGGAAGAAAGTGTCACTCGGTACCTACTGGCCGGGCGGGACGGGGGCCGCGTCTCTCCGGCACCGCCGTCCGCCGGCCCGGCCCGGCCCGGCCCTGCCCGCTGCGGCCCGGGGCGCTGTCGGCGGCGGGGCGGCTCGTGTCCCTCCGGCCGGCGCGGGGCTCAGTCCGGGCGGCTCCGGCGGCTCTGCCCTAGGAGTCGCCGGGCCCCGCGGTAGGTTCCTTGCCCGGTCCGCGGGCGGCGGCGCCCACCCCCTCGTGCAGGATGAGGTCGGGGGACTCGGAGCGCGGCGTCTCCAGGTTGCTGGCGTCCGTGTCGCTGTCGCTGCCCTTTTTGCCCCCGCCGCCCCCGTTGTGCGTTTTAATGTGTTTGCTCAGGTGGTCGCTGCGCATGAAGCGCTTGTTGCAGACGGGGCAGGCAAAGCGCTTCTCGCCCGTGTGAGTCCGCAGGTGCCGCTGCAGCTCGTCGGAGCGGGTGAATCGCTTCCCGCAGAAGAGCCAGTTGCAGACGAAGGGCCGCTCGCCCGTGTGCCAGCGCAGGTGCGCCTTCAGGTGCGAGGTCTTGCCGTACACCTTTCCGCAGCCGGGGATGTGGCAGCTGTGCAGCCCCTTGCGCCGCAGGCTGGCCCCCGCCGGCCCGAGCCGCTCGGCCTCCTGGCAGTTGGGGCAGTCGCAGGTGGCGCGGCCCGAGTAGCGGCGGGCGGAGCGGGCCGAGCCGCCCCCGGCGGCGGCGGCGGCGGCGCCCGAGATCATGGCGCTGGCTGCCGCCACCGCCGCGCTGGAGTCCGTGTAGGAGGGCAGCACGGGCTTGAAGCCCTCCTGGGTGAGCAGGTGCTGGCTGGTGGAGAGCAGGTGCGAGGCGGCCGTGGAGCCCAGGCC
Organism: Manacus candei; assembly: GCF_025592945.1. Taxonomy (NCBI): domain Eukaryota; kingdom Metazoa; phylum Chordata; class Aves; order Passeriformes; family Pipridae; genus Manacus; species Manacus candei. The sequence goes on along the minus strand of NW_026138071.1, from coordinate 13,397,988 downwards.
GGTGGAGCTGAAGGCGGAGTGGGTGAGGGAGCTGAAGTCGGGGTTGTAGGTGCCCAGTTGGGAGTGCAGCGAGGCCTGGGGGGCGCCCGAGTGCAGCGAGCTCTGCAGCCCCCCCGCCGGGTTCTGCACCTCCAGCCAGGAGCCTGGGTTGGTGTGCACATCCCACCAGGAGGAGGCCGCCCCGTTGGCCACTTCGCCCGCCGAGAGCGTGGAGTGGAAGCCCGACTTGTACCAGGACTCGTAGGGGTGCGCCATGCCCACCCGCGGGTAGAGGCTCTCGGCCGCCGAGCTGTGCACTTTGGAGATGAAGGCCGACTGCCCGCCGGGCTCCTGCGGGGACACGCCCGCCGCCGCGGCTGAGTTGGAGAAGAGGCCGCCGTAGTCGCTGCTGAAGGCCGAGGAAGTGGGCGAGGTGGAAGCCAGGCAGAAGGCGCTGTTGGCGGTGCCCGTGCTGCTGGCCAGTCCATTGGAGCCCCTGCTCGTGGCCACCGTGAAGCCCGAGAGGCTGGAGCCGAGGTTGCAGCTGGAGGTGGAGCGTTTCCAGGGGTGGAAGCCCCCTTTGGCGAAAGCGCTGGACTCGGGCAGGGTGGTCAGGGGACTGGTGTTGCCGATCTTGTTGCAGGTGGCGGCCAGCATGGCCAGGGGAGTCGTTCCAAATCTCGGCTCTTCCTGCGGGAGAGACAAAGCCGGCCCGTCAGCCTAACCCCTGCTGCCTCGCCAGGCTCCCGCGGGGACGCGGCAGCGCGGGTAGAACCACGGCGCAAAGAGCGGTACCGCGGAAAAGTTTTCTCTTATTTTGGAGGAAGGCTCAGCCCTGCCCCGCTCGGCACAACTCGTTTTCAGCCGGGGACCGGTCTCGGCGCCCGAGGGGTTTTTACATCGGAAGCGGATCCCGACGGGCACGAGCGACACGCGTGTTCCGAGAGGGCTGTTCGAGCGTACTACCGTTAAACCAAAAATCCCGTGGGAACGAAATGCGGCGTCTCCTCGAGCAATCGTACAGGAGAGACGGAAAAACGAGATGGCAGCAAGGCGAGCGGTGTGCGGAGCCTTCTGACCGTCGCCACGCGCAACGCCGGGCTGGCAAAAATCTTTGGAAATCAACCGTAGTTCGAGTTATAAAAAAAAACAAAACAAAACAACAAACCAAGAAACAAAAAAAGCAAACCAAAACAAAAGCAGAAGCAGCACGGCTTCTCTCCGGCCCAGCGAGTTTTCAGACTAAACTCTTTGGTAACGACCCGATGGGCTGCCCGCAGTGAAATCCCCCGAGGCGGGCCGGGATCACCTCCCATCCTCGCGGTTTGTGCGAGGGGCAGCCACAACGCGGCGGCGGCAACGGCAGTTTTTCCAGGGGGAAGCCGCGAGGAAGCGCGCGATGCGACTTACCCCGAGGATAGACGTAGCCATAGCACGTCCGTGGGCTGGGCGGTGGGGCGGAGGGGACGGCGCTCGGTGTGCGCCCCGCGCTGCCCGGCGGCACTAAGGACACTCCGGCGCGGCGGGGCCAAACTCTGCCTAAGTGCGGGCAGCGCCCGCTTTGAAGTACCGCTGGCGGCGGCGCTCGCCCAATGAGGGCGCGGGCGGAGCGGCCCGGAGCGGCCCGGCAGCCAATCAGGCTGCGCGGAGGTGCCGGCGCCGGGGCGCGGGGCGCGTGCCAGTGAGCGCGTGGGGAGAAAACTCCCCGGCCCGGCTGCGCCGCAATTCCCGCCCGCCCCGCGCCGCGCTCCCGCCGGGCACGCACCGACAGCCGCGGGGGCAGCCGTCGGGAGCGGGGTCAGCGCCGGCGGAGGGCTGGTATCACGCCCGACGCCGCTCCGCCGCCGCCTGTAAACTGTGCGGGAGGTGTCATATCCCCCGCTGCCGGTGCGGTCACCTGCGATCCTCGCGGCCAGTAGACCATAGCTGCCTCGCTTTTATTCAACAGGCCCTCTGCCTCCTTTTTCAGGCCGTTTGGGAGCTGTCCGTGTTGGATATGAATAGCCTCACAGCGCCTAATGACATTTTGTGAAAACACGTTAATTTTTTGGTTTTTCTTTGCTAAATGCTAGAAGTGATTTCCGCCACAACGTATTTCTTACTTTCTTTGCAAAAGGAACCGAGAAGGCTTTTTAGTTATATAAAGCGCCAAAAAAATCCAAAGGCAGGGACCGACAGGCATCCCTTTGCTCTTGTATTGGGGCGGGAGAGAGGACAAGGGGCATATGACATCCTGTCGCTTAAGAGAGAGGATATTATTTTACAGAGTAATCGCCAGCAAAACACTTTGAAAGTCAAATTCGCAGCCGGCAGCACGTTTTTCAAGCCTCATATACTCCCGTGGAAGCAGTGCTGCTAATGGGAGAAGGCTTGCTCCCTCCTAGCAGTGCTAGGGCGCTGCTGGAATCAGCCTCCCCAGCACTTGCCTGTGGCCTCTGCACTGTGCACACTCCACACGCCCAGTGAGCGACAGAGACTTTACCTGCTCTCTGCATGTGCGAAATGTAAGTCTAAACCTCGGCTCCTCAATGTCTTGGAAGCTAGTCCCTTTGATTTGTAATTATTTGAGGCTTCTTAAGTAATTGGCTAGAACCTGCCCGTACTGTGCCTGCGGAAGATCAATAGGCGTGCAACTTTTCATCATTGCAGTCGTCTCTGTGAGGATGGGAATAGGAGTTTTTCCCTCTCCTTTCTGCCATCCCCAGTGCAGCTGGGTACAATTCTGAACCAGAAATATGATGAGTGCGTTCAAGCAACGCCGGGCCCTTGCTCTGCATTTGAGTCAATATTTCCTTCTTCTCGGTGCCGCCTCAGCCATCCAGTATAAAACCACCTAGCAGATGCAAAATAGGCATCGCTGTGGAACAAAATGGAGAAACCGGGAAATTGAGGGGATTTCGCTTTTCTTTACGTGTTTTTATATTTTTTTGTATGTGTGTGCTTAAATAAGGCGGGCATTGCAATTTATTTTACATTGTGTTATGCAATCTGCAGGACGCCTGCCACGCTAGGGAAGGATGCCCCTGGAGATTATCTTTTATTTAAACGTCTAAGGCTATTTTCAAAGGGCGCTCGCCTTTTTGTCGCCACGTATTAAACAGAGTCGGGGCAGTAGGAGGAAATACTGTTCTGCGCTTAATTCTTTCCACATTGACTCGCAGCCGGCGCAGGGGTCCGGGGAGTGCATGGTAAACCCTTCCTCCGAAAGGTCTGCCCCGAGCAGATCCTGAGCGGCGGCTGGGACCCAGGGGGGCTGTAGCGCTCGGCGGGTGGAGGCGGCGGAAAGGCGGTGGCGGGGGGAGCGACATAACCCCCGCGGGCGAGGCGAGGAGTCCGACAGGGGCACCCGGGAGCCATCGCCCAACAGGTGACTCCTTCCTTCCCTCCTTCCCTCCTTCCTTCTTTCCTTCCTCCTTCCCTCCGGGGGGAAACCCGCTCCTTCCCTTCCCAGGAGCCTTCCGTGGTGGTCGTCAAGTAGCAGCGCGGCGCTTCTGGCCAACCCCAGGGCGGCGGGGGGAGAGGGTCTTTCCTCTTATCTTGGGGAAAGTCATCAATAAAATACGTCTGGAAGGCAGATCGAGAGAGTGACGTTTAAAAATGTTGCCTCTACATCAGCGAGTAAAGGCATCCGCTGCCCGCTTGCGCTCCCACAGCAAAGTAGGGATTCTGCTGTGCTTGAAGGCAGGCGGGCGGCTCTGCCTGCCGCACATCCATCTCCTCGCCCCTTTGTAGTCGGAAAAGTAACTAAAACCCGCAGGAACGAGGCAGGCGGTGGAAAGGCTGAGGGAATGGCGGCGGAAGGGGTAACGCTGCTAAAATCTTTAGGGGGTCAAGTATTTTCTGACAGATTTTTTCATGCTCCAAAAATCGAGTTTTTAAACAAAGATCAATGTGTTATGCTAAAGTGTTGAGCTGACTGTTAAAACATTTGGGGGGATAATGACAATGTAACAAAGGCCTGGTTTGGAGTGAATCATCACCCTTTTAAAAGTTAAAGCAATTTTCAGGAGAATAGCTTTCAGCAAATGCTTTACATTATTCAAAACGGCCAAATAATGCTCTATTATAAAGCCTGAATGCTGCCAGTCAGCCCATAAGTGCAATTTGTGCAAAGGCTCGGTGCCTTATCTCCACTTCTTTATAAAGAGGTGAATATAAAACAATTTCTTCCAAACCCAGACAGAGAGCACGAAAATTGCTTCCCTTTCTGCAATCAGGGCAATTTAACTGGAGTGCAATTAGCACTATTAAATGTCGATTCTGCATAAACAAATCTGACTAAGAAGCGAAAGTGGGGTGAGAACCTCACATAAACTGAAACTGATTTTTTAAAATTATGTATCCGGGTCCTTTACAATTGATCCGTGACGTTTTCATCTCGGAATATATTTACATCATAAATACATTACAGTTAAATCAACATAAATCTTAGGAAAAAATCTCAATATGAATACTAATAAAGAATAGCCTAATTAAATGCAACAGTTCACTTCCTTTGAACAATATTGTTTCCCATCTTCTCTCTACGCGTGTCTTTTGATCTGTGCAACTACTAAAGTTGCTGTCTTTAGGAGGTAGAGCTGGGAAACAATTCGTTCATTAAAGATGGCTGGGAAGCTCCTGGGTTTATATTCAAGAACATCAGATGAAATGACTCTTCTGTTCAAACAGAGCTTGGGAAAAGAGCTGCCAAATATTTTCCAAATAAATCGATTTAATAGCAGTTAAATGTAAGGTTGCCGTACAATTTTTCCTGAATCCTAGGACGGGCATGGAGTTTTGCTCATGGATGTTACGGGTGGGAAAGGGGCAAACCCTTCCAAGTTCAAGAAAGCAGCCTCATTTTCTGTCAAACAGAAGGGACGTGGGCAGGAAACACGCAAACTGCTCATTGCCGAGATAAATAATTGCGTCCTGCCAGATTTTTTTTTTTTTTTGTCAACAGGACTTCCGTGCGAAACCCCCTCCCCCCCCCAATTACACTCTTCATTTACATGATCTAGAAACCACCATTGATTATCAGAGCAATGCAGAGGGGTACCTGGTGATAGATTAATAACTTCAGTTAAGGCTTCCCCACTATATTCTGCCCAAGACTAGACATTAAAAGGGGGAAGGATATATAGACATAGTGTTAAAATACAGCCCGTGGTGCCTGTTGAGTCCACTGAATTCTTTCTGCTATAGAGTTTTTCATTTGTGGGTAAAGATGAAGTGCAGCTTTTGATTAGAAGGAAATCTTTTATAGTTCATAAAAAGAGAATGAGCACTGGGATCAAATTGATCATGGAAATTAAATTAAAATTATGGCACTCTCCCACAATTTCTGCTTGATCTTTCATAAGATGTTTGTTACATGGTGCACTCCCCTCTCCTCCTGCCCCCAGCACACGGAGCCCCGAGGTGGAGCACCAGGCTGGGCTTTCATCTTCTCCTCGATCTTTAAGGTGACACTATTTAAGAGTAGCAGGGAGACCCATATTACCCTGCATTTGAGAAATCTGCATGATAGTTTTAGAAATCCTGTCGCCTACTGAACGCAGTCAAAAGCGTGTCTGTGGAACTAATTCTCTTCCGCTAAATTTATTTGGACCGTGTATTTTAAAGCTCCCTTGTTCTGTTTATCTCAGCCGGAGACACGTTAACAATTCAAGGGAAGACTAGTGTCAAAGGAAGGAAGGTGACTGCAGACTGGATGATGATTTTAATTACTACAATTATTGGGAGATTATTCAACAGCATCATAGATTTGTTTTCTGCCTTGGTAGGAAAGTCTGAGGAACGTTGTGCGAGGAGTATTGTACGAGGATTTTATCTCTTGGTTCACATGCTCTCCAATGCTGTTATGATACATGGGTTAGGCATGACAAGCTCAGACTGCAGCAGGCTGGAAATTCAGTCAGTGCTAGCGTTCAGAAAGCTTTCTTAAAATGCAGGTGTTTCTAAATAGAAGGAGTTTAATTAGTAAACGCTGGGACCCAACGTTTATAGAGCGGAAAACCGCCTTTCCACACAAGTCCATTAAAGCGGCTCTGCTGACTCGGTAATGAGGTGTGTGCGGTGAGCAGGGAAGCGGCGGCCGGGACGGCGGGCTCGGCGGTCCCTGCCAGCGCCCAGCCCGCCCCGGCCGCCCCCGGCCCGCCCGGCTCCTGCGCCCCGCGGCTCCTCCACCCCGCGGCTCCCCCGGCGGCGCCAGTCGGGGCGCGGGAAGCGGCGGCACCGGGCGGGCGGGCAGGGCAACGGGCGGGTGCCTCACCGGAGCAACCTCATCACGGAGAAGTCCCGTCCCCGCGTTTCCCATGGCATCCCGCTTCTGGTACCCTCCTAGCTTTTTATACCACGTTTTTAGCCAGGCGTGACTCAGAATGTTGGTTGTGATTAAGCAAGCTGTCTATCTGCAGATAGAGATATGTGGCAGCGTAATAGGCAGGATGATTGACATTACAAAGTTCTCTTCGGTCCACAATGACCAATAAATCCTCCTGCAGCTTTCGCCCGTTAATGAACTGCTGTTTTGGCAGAGGAAAATACGCTGGATCCCCCATTCTGATGTTCTCTTCTCCACTCTCACCCTGTCCTGGGATTAGGGCGAGGAAAGACGGGGAACCGTTCATTGTGCTCTTTCTGTGTTCTGTAATTACTAGAACTCAAGCTTAAGGTGAATTTCAGCTCAGATCATGAACCATTTCACGTTCAAATGCAAGCTTGCAATACTTTCCTAGTGGCAATTAGGAGCCTATTACAAGCCATTAGATTGATCAATGTACCTTAAACAATGTGAATGATTTATATGGCAAAGAAAAAACCTTCTTACATCCATTGTACTGTTCCAGCGACCAACCTGGCCCTGTGTCTCCATTCATCACAGCTTTAAACAACAAAAGCGACTTATTTAGAAAACTTACATGCAAAGAAACGGGCTCAATTCCCTCCTCTGGTGGGGCATCTCAGTTTTATCTGTCTTTATTGTCAAGAAATGTAGGGTGGAAGAATTCAGGCTTGTGGGAGAGGAAGGGAGGGGAGCATTTGCTGGTTTCCAAATGGATTAATTCACCTTGTACCTGAAAGAAGGAAACAAAGAGATCTGTGACTGCTTCCTAAACAAGACACTAATCTGCTGTGCATATGCAATGCAAGGAGGAAAGCTGTGGCTTACACATAGGTGCAACAAAGTGCTGGTTAGCTTTTTGTAGCCTTTTAATGACATTGTGGACACAGAACCATGCATGAGCCCCTGGAAGTTCCAAGACCGCTGTGGAGCAGAGAGCTGGCTGGGATGTGCCAGCTGATGGAGGAACAGGCTGTGTGTAGTCTTCTACACCATGGATGATTATTCTAACCACTCTACAACGAAGAAACTACAAAATAGCAGCTGCTACGAAAGCCGAAGCTGCTACCCTGTAGGCCTTGGGTCTGTCTTTCTTAGCCTTCTTTCAGAAGACCCAGGGAAACTCTCACGCCTGCGTAATTCCTCCCAGCTCCTGGCAATCTCAAAGTAAAGGTCTGGGAGAGGCTGGTGACTTTGTGCTTGCCAATAATTTATTAGGGGTACAGAGATTCAGGTCAGAAGGAATGGGACCATGATTTGCCATTCATTCAATGGACAGCCTCTCTTTCTTGCATTTTCCTTACCTTTTTGCTAACATTATTCACCTTGCTACTTAGCACTGCAAAATTATTCTCAATAGCTACCAAGTGACTGAATGAATCTTTGGCTTAGTGTTAAACAGTTCTGACATGCTCAAAATTAAAACTGCTGAGAAACAAAACGCCACACATATGAGCTAAGCCATTCTTTAAAATGTGACTTTGATGGGACCAGTGTAAATGGTAACAGTGTTTGTTAGAAAAAAAGCCAAAACATCTGTAAGTCTTGGTTCAGCTGGAAATTTATTTTGGAATATCACATGAGAGAGAATGTTATTAATTTAAGGTACCAACTATCATTTGTGTTTTAGCAACAGTCTGGTCTCTGGAAATTGCTGCAGAGCTTGTCAAAAGTCACCATTTTATCACACAATTTTCTGCGAGCAGGTAAACATTCAGTGCATCAATATCGGTACAAAGAAGAGAAACAAGGGATGCTGTCAAGTCCTGGTTACAACCCTTTTGTTACAAAACATGGATACAGCCCTTGCTGATTTTCCGAGTTGTCTATATGGGATTGATACTATTCACTTCTTTAGTTATTAGCTGCTTACTTCCTTAATAGAAAGGGGTTAGTAAAACACTTCTACCGTGTAAAACCGAAAGATAGTTGCAATAGGAATAGGAGGTGTCCTCCCCCTTCCCTTTAGAAGATCCCACAATGCGAACTGTTGAGTCTGTCATATACTAAACCCAGTTCTTCCTTTTCTCGTAGACCCTGCGCCATCAAGAGCTTAACCCACGGAATCAGCAGTGTGTCCTGCTTACCTTAAACTTGCTCCTTATCATGGAGGAGACATCAAAGAAGAATAAAAGATGTGGAGGCCTCTTTCAAAGGTTTTGTAGAGATGGTCCATTTAGTCACATTGTGCTTTAAAGTCTTTTTCCTTTACCAGAGCTTTGTATTTGTCACTTTGCCTAGGAGAATTGCCGGGCCAGCCTGCTCAGGACATGTTTTGGCCTTCCTCTACTTTAAGTATCGCTATAAAAACTGTCTACTTGAAGGGATTTCTGCAGTCCTTAACCTACACATGTACAAAAGCAGCCTATGCTTCCTAATATACTGCTTTGGTACCTTACGTTCCATCTGGGTTGCATTGCCCTTTAATTATCTATCTTCTTATTATGATCAAGTGAACTTTTACTAATCTCCACATTTATTGTTAAGGTAAATAGATGCTGCTTTTAATCAGTATGGAGGGCCACACCAATGCAGTTCGAAGTAACTTAAGTCAACTGTAAAGGGTTCAATGTGTGTATAATTACAGAGGACATAAGCTATTCACTCCAGTCTAATTCAGTGTCTCTTTTAGAGACAGACCTCTTCCTTTTCCCTGGTCCCACTCTCACCTCCTTTGCTCTCTGCTGCTCTGCAAAGCCAGCAAGAAGAATACAGTGGAGGCCAAGCAAGCAACAGCCCTCCTGAACCTCAGGCTGGATTAATTTAGTGGATTGAAACTCCTAGGTGAGTATAAGCGTACGGGTACAATATAACACCTTCTTCCAACAAAAAAGATTGATTGCATCTTAGCCTTGGTATTAAATGTGCTATTATCAGAAGAAGCTGTAATAATGCATACAGTCACTTTAAAAGCAAGCAGGTTTCCTTTGCAAGCATACTTATTATTTCGATAGTACTTGAGAACTATTTTAATAGTGGCCAGGTTGTTGCTTACTAAAATATATCTGAATTGCCTATGTATATATCAAAGTATTTTTTCTTAATTTTAGTTTGAATTATTCCTGAAGTTCTCATTAAATTTACCATTTGTAAAGGACAGATTAAATGAAAATGGCTTTTAGAAAAATAGAGCTGGAAATTATTTTGGCCTTTGTGACCTGGAAGAGGTGATAATTTGCAGCAGCACTAGGTACTGGACATATCTGACATTTTAGGTATTCCCTCACAGTTTCAGGCCTTTGTACAGATGAACTCCACCTGGGACAACTCAGCAGTCAACTTTTTGTTACCTTAATGTAAATGAGAAGACTACAGCTGTCTTAAGCAATCTAGGTGGACACCACAACAGAAAATGAAATTTGGGCAAGGGCAGAGCTAAGAAAGGAATGTCTATTATCCACAATAATGCTTCTAACATTTTCTAAACAGCTATTACCTGTGTCTGTCCCTAATTGTCCTTATTACAGTAACAGTGCAGTCTTTCTTTCTGAACAGTTACAGAAATCTCTCTCCACTGACTTTTCCATATGTAAACAACCTATACAGCATTTTCTAATGTAAAACAAATGCGGTAAGTAGGTCCCACATTAAAGAATCACTTTGAGTGGAATGTCTGAAATGCTCAAGGGATTTTATGGGGGGTGTTCAGAAAATACCACCACTTGCATTCAGTTTCTAAATGCATTCCCATATATGCAGATGAGTGTCAGTAGGACCTATACAGCACATTGTTGCTGAATTTGGATTGTCACTGAGAACCCATAACTCACTTTCTCTTTTGCAAAACGATGCAAAATAAGCTGTAGTGGATTTTTGTTATCTGATATTTTTCATGGCTTTTATTGCACATGAACATAGCTAAATTGTAATATTGACACTAAAAATATTTGTCTCTTTGGAAAACAACATGACTGCAAAATTCCCAGTTACAGCAAAACAACTAGAAGCCAAAATTTGTATCACTCCACCCCTGCATTTGTAATCTTTATAGATAAACCATGTTAGTTACTTTAATTGAAATCGGATGAATGGATGAAAAGGGCAGACCATTAAACATCTCAGGGGGATTGAAAGCAGTGAAACAAAGTGCAAGTTTCACATTTTTAAAATCTCATCTCCATATTAAGAAATTGGATGTTCACAATTCCTATGTAGTACTTAACACAGTGTAACTTGATCCTCCATTATGGATTTTGGAGGACATTTAGCAAAGCTCCAAGGTTTGTTCAGTCTGAGACAAGTACCACAAAAATGTGTGCTGTTTGTCTCGTTTTTTGTACACATCATGGCTGAAAGCACAGGTCTAAGAGGAGGAGCTGGTGGTGTCCTCCAGCTCTTTCGTATTATCACTGTACATGTGATATGTAAGATCAAGTAGCCAGACCTTTCAGTCATTACCCAAGTTGTTATGCTGTAACTTCAAAAGAAGCTTTGTCTGAGTGAGGACTACATGCTCCTATTCAAAGTAAAATATAGAAGTTAGTGCACTAGAAGCTTGTGCTTGTTCAGAGAAATTTTTCCAAAAAGGTGTAATGTACAAAATACAATTGCAGGCTTTGGAAAGGTATGTTGCATGCTGCTTTAACTCCTGAGACTGTTTGGGAACCTTGTTTTCCCAGCATTTGGGAGGGTGCTGATTCCAGACCACCAAGATGTGACATGGCATTTTTCCACGGAGTAGCTGTGGTACCCACAAATTGACTAGCCACATTCCGTGAAGCATGAGGAGCACAGGAACACCTCTTTGTGCCAGAAGTGCGTGCTGGAAATGCCACAAAATATGGTTTATTGCCATGTGAGGGAGTGACTCAGCCTATATAAAACTGGATGCTCTAGTGATGTGCAAAAATCTGCAGTATCTGGAATTTTGCAGCTCCAAGACTGAAATGTTACAAACACCAATTATTTGCAGATGGTGTCTTACCTAAGCATGCACACTCACACTTGTGACTGCATAAGGAAGAGGGAGGAGATCTCTGTAAATAAACTGCTTAAAAAGAAAACCAAATAGCCCAACTAACAGCTTGGTAGTTGGATATTAGATTGCCTTTTGTTACAGTATTTTTCAAATAGCTGTTACCATAACAACATAACATATTTTTTCTTTAATTTTTTTTAGCTGTTTGGAAAAAAAAAATTCTTGCCAGAATTCTTCCATAATAGCTTCCATTAATAGCAGTGTCTTCTGTTGAGGAGGCCAGTGCTGATGTCTCCTGCTGTCACAAGTCACTCACAAATCTAGCAGATGTTTTGTTTGCTAAGGCAAATTTGAGCTTTACAGAACACACTGTGGTCTTTTTATCCATCCCCAAAGAGCAAATATCAGTTAGGATGAGATTCCAAACTGATCATTTGCTGGGAGACAAGGTGCATGATACCTGTCAACAGAATGTGACCCACCCTGGAAAAACTATCTCAGACTGAACTGTAAAAATTTGCCTTTAACATAGTGATAGCGTACCAAGCACCAAGAGACAGACCTTGGAGACGCAGATATAATAAGAACAAAAAGAAAAAAGGAAAGGAGAAGGAGGGAGAAAGGAGGTGTAAAGCCTTTAAGAGGTCAGTATTTTTCTTCTATTCTATAGCACATATTTTACTAAACTCTTAAGGTAAATGCTGTAGATGAGAGTGGTTTATCACTATCAAACAAAAGTTACTGTAAAAACAGTTGGAAAAAGTGAAAGAAAAGGAATCCTCTTTAAATATTGATGCTGTCCCAGAAACACTGATGATTTTATTTTGGATTCAAGTAATTTGCACAACTAAGAAATACCAGTTTTCCAGGCCTTCCATACACCTGTATGTGGCAAATATGTCCAGATTATTATATTTAATAATTTGTCTGCTACTACCATCTTTTTTCTGGAAACAAAGAGAGAACTATTTATTTTTGCAAGGCTTATTTTATAATCAGATTTTATAATTTTATAATCAGCTAGGACCATGTTTTAATGTAAGTTGTTTGATTTTTTTTTTAAGCACTTGATGCAAAACAAGGGAAGGTTTAATGAAATACTTGCATATTACATAAAACTTCTCAGAGAAGAAGAAAATGTTATTTCTATGTTGATTACCTGGATCAAAATGACTAGCAGCCAGCCAGCCCATATGGCATTTTAGGGGAGGTGTGTAACTGCATACATCCATATGTGGGCATATGTGTGCCCATGTTTTCTTTATGGTAGCTAAAAAGAATATTTTAAAATCTTTAAAAGGAAGAAGCATTGCTAAACAGTGTACTTTAATTTCTATACTCTTTTACATAAATTTACATTCACAAGACTAGTTTAAATTCATTCCAGATAGGATATTCCACATTTGTACAAGTGTAAATGACATTGAAAAATGAAGTGGTTATCTGGTCAGAAGGCTTCAGTGAGACTACTGCCCTAAGATCAAATCTTCTGTTTAGTTTGTGAAGGTATCGACCATTTCAGTGAACATGAAAGCAGCAGTGCTGCAAACAGCATCGCAAACCCTGTTGCTCTACTTAAAATTCAAAATAGAGTGATTTTTTTCCCGTGTAGTTCAGATCTTTTTTCCAATGTGTAGCTGAAAATATTTCTCTAAGTAAATTGATTTCCCCCACATTACAGTGTATTTGAAAGCCTACATGCATTGATGTATTTCCTCCTTTAAGAATGTTAATTCCACTTTTAAGAATGCAGCAGGTCCAGCATTAGTCTGTCTGTTAGAGTTTCTGGTTTAGCAAAAGAGCTGTGTTGGGGTTTATCTAACAGTCCTTTATCACACATCATTTGATATAAAAAGGTGAAAGTGGTACTACAGATACCTGCAATTTGATTGATAATGTTAAGAATGTTCATCTACACACTGTCCACTAGATTTAGTTTGCTGCAGTAAAGTTACTCAGCCTGTTTCATACAGGCAACAAACCTGAAGTTTTGAAACGGAGTGACAAGTACTACATGCTCCACTTTTATGCTCCATATTGGTTGTATGTGCATGTAAAAAGTGTTAATGAGATGCATTAAATTTAATGACAACTCAAATCTCTTGCACTTACACCACTCTGCTGTAACTAGGATTGAGAAAACAAGCTTTAAACAAAAAGAGCTTTCATACCCTGCTGCAGGAGTGTGACCAGTCATGGTAGGTTGCTCCTGGACTCATAACTACTGAGGGGACTTTTGAAATGGGCACTATTTGAACTTCCGAGCATGGTCTATAATCTTGCTTAATAATTGTATCAACTGTGACAGTTTAATTCACTGTAGGTATCCAAAACTATTCCTGAAATTAATAATAGGCATGCTTTATAGCTTATGCATGTCAAAAGTTATAAGACAAGTCTCATCATGGAATGTAACTATTTTAACATGACTTTTTAAATAGTCCAACAATTTAAAACAATTACATAACATTTTTTCCTTCCAATTTTTAAAACAAAAAATGTTTCATTGCATTTATAGGGTAGAATATAGTTAAGTGACCTCTACAAAAAACTTCCTCTTTGAAGTGTTCTCTGAAGAGAGCTTCAAGGCAGCTGAGTGTCTCAGATTGTGATTTTGTAAGGTTTTGATGCTAGAAAATTGTTTAACAAACAGCTCCAAAATATTGAGATTTTGATTAATAACACACAGTGCCATGGTATTTAAATAATATAAAGTTTGAAATCTAACATGTGGCAGAATAGTATGTGTTCCACATGGTTAGGAGAATAGCAATGGGGGCATACCAATATCTGAGCAGGAGGGCAATCATTATACAAAACCAATTAAGCTGTTTAGGAATATATTAAACTGTTGTCTCTACTTGCGCCAAAACTTTTCCACTAAATTTGTGGTTGAAAAGGATTCTTCTTCAGCAGCATAGGGAGTTTGGGTTGCTATTGCTTTGTTCTTCAAATGTCCACATTGTGTATGACTCTGCAGAACCCTGGATTTGGTTAACATTGACTTCTCTGCAGAGAACAGTTTGGGAATATTAGCCAAATTTATTAATGCAGTAATATATGAATAATACTAAGGTAACTCAGGGAAGCTTGTTGAGAGTAATTGTCTTGAAGAGAAATGCTCACACTGAAATCACTCATAGGGCCTCAGAACCTTTGACTGTAGTTAAACTCCTACATAGTTTCATAATCTTCTCAAATGCTGAAACTTTACTCATGAAAGAGTACTTTGCCAAAAGAGGTTTTACTCTGTCTAAGGAAGCAAAATACTACTGTATTTAGAGTCTTTCCAATGACAGGACTTGAACTAACATTAGGAGACATTGTACTGGCCTACACTGAAAGGGTTTATTTAAAAATCCCACCTCATTTATACTCTAATTACTACTAGATTAGGATCACATCTGATCCCATAGTAATTATATATTAGCTGTATATATTAGCTCTAGGGTGAGATCTGATGTTTGCATACAAGTATTTATTTTATTAAGTGAAAAGGAGAAAAGACCTACCAAACTCTAGCATTATACATCTATACCTCATTTGCATATCTATCTTTTAAATTCCAAAGCAGAAAAAACCTGTAACTTTGATTTCTATTTTGGGATAAGCCAAAGAGCAAAAGAAAAAAGCCGAAAGCATTGATTTAAAAAAAAAATTAATGACAGAAGCAAAATGAAAACTAATGTACTACTTGATGTGAATACATTAATATGTGAATATGTAAGTTGCCATTTAACATGCCAATGCAATGCTGTAATTGTCCAGACATAAGACTGTCAGAAGATGAGGTGTACCTGTAATTCTTACCTATGTCAACATCGTTTTTTTGTTGTGTATAATTGTTGAAAGTAATATGGAGCCACAGAGTTGTGTACAATGGAAAAAATTCATAACCTGCATTTCTGAGCAGTTTCAGATTTGATCTGTCAGTTTGAAGAAAATACTTCTATGTCCAGTTCTCCATTAGTGATGGGATGTGGTTGCAGTATGAATTTGCTTTCAGCAGTGCACTATCTAAAATGGACGTTGAAACTAAAATTATTCTGTCTTCACATCAAAGTAGACATGAATCTTAAAAATGTGAAGAAAAGAGCTCATTCAGCAAGCCCTAATAATTGTATATAGCCTGCATTTGCAAATTGTTTAATTGTGGATTGGTATTAGTAAATCTGAAGGATTATTTTGCAGTTGTTGGAATAAACACTAAAAACAGTCACTGTTTAATCTATTTCAAAAGAGTTGAAGCTACATGTTACAAAAACAAAATGTAAATAACGAATAAAAGCCTTATAACCAAATGTCTTGATACCTAACCAAATTACTATGTATTGACTGGAATCTAGCTTCAGAATCAATTACAGAACTTCTTCTTTAGTGTTCATTCACCCCACCACAGAGCTAATTTAATAAAGATTTTAAAAGAACATTTTTATAAGCAGAAATGTGAGAAATTTTTGTGATTTAGGGTTTTGAGACTGTAGATTACCATCTTTAATCTCAGATAAACAAAAGTCTCTCAAGCTTCTTAAGGCACAAATATATTTTAGTCCATATCCATGAGAAAAATTACTCAGGGTTTTTTAAATCAGGAGGTTTTTTTTTCCAGATGGTTTCCCTGGGTGAATTTCCAATCTCTAGATGCACATACCTACCACAGCTCACAGTCTACTGCGATTTCAAATTTCAGAGCTAAGAAGGCTGATATTTCTTCAGTCAGTAATGCTGAAAGGTACATACTGAAACAGAGGGAAAGAAGGAAAGATCTCAAAATATTAAAATATCAAGTATTTTCAAAGGGCTTAACTCTTGCAGCCTCCAGAAATTCCAGAAATTTGAAACCGCAGTACTGAAGTTGCTGACAAAATGCTTTTTACTAGTGACCTCTTTGTCAAGTCTGAGGTGACCTTGTTGTTGTTATAGTTTCATCTTTTCAGAAAGGCTAGTCTGTGAGATACTGCAGCATCAGTTTTTCATCTGACTGATTGTTGATTTAACTGAGGAGGCTTCACAACCAAATCCTCACGGTGTGTGAGTTACAGAGCTGGCTCTAGGCAGGTTAAAGTTAAGCTATTTGTATCCATGTCACTTTGGACGTGTCTTGTTTTATGAGCAATTAAAAAAATAGGTCATGTTTTGTACTCTGGAAACATTGCTGTTTGTGGTTCTCTCAAAATTTAAACATTTTGCATGCCTCAGACCACTTGCAGGGTAAATGGAGTCTCCTGCTGAGCAGCTAATAGGGGAACTCACACTTTCAAGAAAAGTGTGTCTAATAGCAGGGGATTACTATAAATCTCCTGGTTTGATGTACACCCTCACTTAAATGTTATGGGACTGGCTTCAGTATCCTGCAGCTTCTGCATCGCACTTGTACCTGCAGCCAGGCATATTTGTAAATTTATTGAAGGCTGACATTTTTAAAGAGGAGTTATCAACTCTCCTTAGAGATGCAAAAAATAAAAAAATTAAGTAATCAGTTTATCTTTCTTCCCTCCTTTAAAATGCTACTTGTTCTTATTATTTTCGAGTTGAAGTCACAACTTTGGGTGATTTTTGAGTTCTATGATGGTTGTACATTGACTGCATATATATTTATTTGACCTTAAGAAAAGACGCAAAACTACTTTTGAAATTATTTTATAAACTAGCTCAGTGCATTGCATATAATACTGTGTTGTGTACTAGATAATATTGATATGAAATTGACCTCTGAAGTAAGAAAAAAGTCCAAGCAGAAAATAATTTATTTTGTAAATCTAGTGATTGCATTTGTTGATGGCATACTCTTGGACATAGCATCTCTCAGGCAGTGTTTGTGATTCACAGGCTGCTCGGACCTTTGGATTATTTCTAAAGAAATCTGGGGAAATTTTCTGAGAAACTGAGTTCATCCACAGAACATCACTTGTGCAATTAATGGTTTTCACTAATTTTGTAGTTTCCTGAAACACTATAGAAACCTTCTAGATTTTCTTTTCTAGGCCAGAGACCTCTTGAGCTTTGTCTGTTCCCCAAAAGCCCCTGATTGGGTATTTCTAAGATGGCTTGATGTTGCTCAGCTGGGCAGAAGGCATTCAAGCAGGTGCTAAGTGTAACAAGGCTAGATAAGTGGCCAGTTCACGTTTTTAATTGCCTTATTTCTCTCTTAGCTTTGGGAAGTGGATGTTGCATTATGGCTACTCTGTTCATACTTTCAGGTACAGACTGGGGAGATGGCTGGGATTTGTATATGATCTATACAGACAATGTGTTCTTTTTAACAAGTGCTTTACTAAATCTGGCTATTAAAGATATTTTTGTGGCTAGCACAGTTGTTGAGCTTCATAAGTTCAGCTTCAATGCTGTGGAGGTCATCTATGCCCTCAAGTTATCACAGCAGTGAGGTCAATACTGGCACTAGTGACCATCATCTCTTTCCTGACTGAATGCTGTTCTTGGGCATTTTGTGCTTCACAGTACACCTCTCCAGAGAAGTGGGAATCTTAAGCTCAAAAGAATCCTGAGGCAAATGGTATTTCAGTCTCATCTAATTTCATTGATGCACCAAGTACTGAACAAAAAGACCCCCAGAAATAACAGAAGAAATAACAGGAGAGACTTGAGATCACCTTTGGCCTGAATCAATAGAAGTTCTTACCCTGCCTTGCAGATAACATGAGTTTGCAAATGTCGTTGCTGCTGTTGCTAATTCTCCTGAATATATGACCTGTGAGATTGAAAGTGAAGTGATAGGATATTTCCTGTGTTGGCAGATGGGAACAACTAAAAAATATGCAGAAGATATAGGCATATCTTCTGGTTTCTTATAAGGAAATTTGAGTTGCTAAGTGTATTGAGGCTTGTGTTGGGTGGACTTTCAATGACTCAGAATCTTCCTTGATTGTTGTATGCCTTTAAAAGCAGCCTATGTTTCTGCTCAGGTCATGCAAAAATTATTAGCCGACATGAAAAGTATCACGGATAATTGCTGTGAGAAGGGTTAACTTTATCTTAATGTGAAGTCATCTGGATTTTTATCCAGTGAAACAAGGCATGAACATATGAGCTCCAATTTTTATTCTAAAGTATATTTTCTAACTGCTATTTTTTATACTGTGAATATTTTTATTTTCTGTGTATTTTAATTATTGTTTTGGTTTGAAAACAAGACATAGCCTGGCTCTTTGCATAACAAAATTAAGAACATCATGAGTCTGCTGAATCAGAGAAAACAACTTGGATACATTAAAACCTTTTATAACTTTTTTTTCCTGTAATATATATTGAGGTTGATAGGGACAGTAGCCACATACTACTTTTGCCAGTACTGCTCTGAAACAAAGAATGATTAGGACTAGAACTTGCAGATTCAGAATGTACAGGTATGTTTCTAATCTAAGAGTTAAGAGGAGCAGTCATTCAAGTTATTATTTAATGATGGACTGAAACTTGCATTTGAGAAATGACTTCATAACTTACCCCAGATAAAATGAATAGAGAAATACCTTTACCTGGAAGTTTAAAAAATAGTAATGTTGTTCTCAACCATCTACTTAAAAAAACCCGGGTATAAATTGACATAAATTGATTATTGAAGCAGAGATACCACTAAAACTGACTGATTCTATTAAGTCTTCTCCCACTTTGTGCTGCAAACCAATCTCATCTTCTCATTAGAATGGTTGGACACAGCCCTGTAATTGAGTGAAGATTTCTTTTCCAGAGTCTGTTAATGTTTCAGATGTGTTTGTCAGGCCATACACCAGTTAGACTTTAACATTAGCCAAAAATAATGACAGTTCATTGTTACTGAACTAACATAACACAGTTATTCAAACTTGGCCACCTACCTCCGCATTCCTGTCTACAAAACACTGTGAGGGAAGAAAATTGGAGTGGGATCATAATTTGGCAGATACATATCATAAATTAGTGATCTTCCAAGGCTTTTCACTGAACCAGCAGTGCAGCTAAAATAGCTGTCACTGAGGCACCAAGCTCCCACTGTAAGGGAATGTAGTAAGAAGAAATCATTAATAAAAGCATTATCAAACAGTCATTGATTCTTTGGAAGATTAACCGAATGGGATATAAAAGCATTCTCAGCTGTATGTTTCAGGCTAAATCAAGGCACCAAGGTAAGGAGCATCAATTACTGAAAGCTGCTTGGGTCAGGACCCCGAATGAAGTGTAAAAGCCTGACAACCTTTTCCCACTTGCCCAAGACCTTGGCTGCCTGTGCTCAGGGCAGGACTGTCACCTGGGATCAAATGCTGTGAATCGACCTGTGAGAGAGTGTCTCATTGGGAGCTTGTTTTCTGTGCTTGAGAGCTGTGTTTACCCTGAGGTGTGAGGTTGTAGGTGTGCCTGCCCCTAGTTCTGTGACCTTTGTTGACGATCATGTGATCCAATCTATTTTTACTTGGCTACCTAGCTTGACCACAGACATGTTTTGTCACTACTGACTTTTCTAGCAATTAATGGACTTCTGGCTAATTCTGGTTACCATTGCCAAACCTGCTTTGCTCCTTTTGCTCAGATATTGTGGGGAAGCTGTTCCCACTGGCCTTGCTGCCACGCTGTGTGCGTGAGTGGAATTTTGTGGGTGTCTCACCTGCACACCCACTGCCCTGGTGTGAAGGGGGCAGTGTCTCCAGCCCCTGGGCAGTGAGCTGGAGCCACTAACTGGCGCATTTCACATCTTTAGAGAACTTCAAGGAATTTGGGTACTTGTAATTCAAATGGAAAAAACCAGGACACAAACGAACCAGGTTTTCTCTAATTAAAACCACAAGACCCATTTATTTTGGTGGGAAAGACTGTAGGCAATTGTAAATGTCATTATAAATGTTTTTTGAAACAAGGGTTTACTTCTGCAAGCCGCTCCAGATCTTTAAGACCTTTAGGCTTTCCATCTGTCCTTCAGAATGAAACATTAATGACTATAATTTAACAGAGTATGTTAAAAAAATGTTAATGCTGAAGTCATTGACATACTTGGTTAGTATTTTTTAATTAACTTTTTTCCCCCTTTACAACTACTGAAGCACTTTATGGACTAAGCTACTGTGCCACTACTATCAAATAAGGTAGGAAATATTTTATCATATTTTGATCCCTATTTTTACCCCAACTTATATTATGGCATATTTAAGATTTCCATTGTTCAAACTGGTGAACTGATGTTATTCCTTGAGATTTTAACTTTAAGTGTTTCCACAGTTTTGGTTTCCATCATGTATTTGACACAACTCAAATGTAACTAATCATTACTGAAGTACAACTTTTCATTTATCACATTTTTGCGGATAGATTTTTAAAACATTTATTCTGATTACTTGTTTATTATGATATGCTGCTTCAAATTAAAATGTTGACTTGTTTTAATAAGGATTCTGAAATCTATTCATACATCCTGCATGTAAAAGCCTAGCAAGAATCCTGTTAGTTCCATAACATAGTGGTATTGCTGTGAACATCACAAAGTGATTATGTTTTCACCATTTTATACAAAGATGTGCAGTGCTAATACTTATTCCTCAATTTCAATATCTTTTTGGAACCGCTATTCTGAGAAGTAGATAATGCTAGAAAGAAAGCAAATTATTAATGCAGAGCAGCGTAGTCATCAATAGCCTGCAAAATACACTTTAAAAATCAAGCTTTTACAAACATGCCACAGACTCTACTGTAGCACTGTATGCTCCAAAAGCTGCAGATATATTTTAGAAAACACTGATGAAGCCATTACTGCTTCATCCATTTGTTCATAGTATGTATCATTATTCAAGAAATTTAAGAACAGTAATGATGGAAAATCACACAGAAAGAAAAGGAACATGGACTTTGCCAGAAACAAGGGCTACATTTTTATTCAAGAGGCCCATAATGATGGAAAATCACAATGAAAGGCAGAGATGAAACAGGGATCCCATAAAGGACCGACACACCACAGTGGCACAAGTAGTAGAACCGTCATAGCAAGTGGATAAAAATAAAGAAAACAAAATTAACTAGAGAAGAGCTGGAATCAGGGATGAAGCAGAAAACAGAAACAAATCACAGTAAATGCTGAAGATTAATTTCAAAGAATCTGCTGAGAATGAGTGCAGAGACAAGTTCTATCAATATTAATGAAGCTGAAATAGAACTCCAAACGACCATGAGTATAAAATGGCACACAAAGCATTTTCTTTTAAATAGATTGGAGATTAGATCATAAGACCTTCCCAAAAATGACCAGAATATACACAAAAGATGTTATTATGGAAAAAAATTGATAAACAATCACAACATAATTAATATGTATATAGTTCTTTTTTAATATTTATCAGCATGTACATTTATTATAAAAGAATGGATCATAGATGAGATACTCAGGAAAGTAAGAGGAGAAGAGTATTTTTTCATGTCCAATGTTCTACAAATATCTTAAAGGGATCTTGTATAACTTCAGGTACTCATCTTTGACTTTTTTTATTTTAAGCAGTTTAAAAAAGCTAGACACCTCAAATCGTTAATAATATGGTCTCCTCTAGGTTCATATAATGTGCAAAGAAATAATATTGCCCACCTTGAAGTGAAAAAAGAATATATATTATCTATAAGTTCTCAGTCAGAGCTCTGTGCAGTCAGGAAATAAACTTTTCTTCCCAAATTACTTAAGCTACCCACTTGCATTAGACAGACATGACTACAGGCTGTGGACCTTTCAGAGATTCTCATATTCTTGACGTTAAAAATTTTTGACAACTGGATTCACTTCTTGTCAGATAGCCTATGGTTAGAAACAAGGTGTCACACTTTAAGAACCTGACTTCTAAAATAGACCAACACAAATATGTAATTTCTCAGATGATGTTGTCAGGCTTTCTGGAAATTGTAACTGGCATGGCAAATGTCCTAAGACCTCCCTTACTGAGAAAGCAGAGGGAGTGAGTACCTTTTCCAATAAAGACTGCTCTTCCCTATGGAAGTTCATTGTGACAGGCAAAATTTTGGTGTCACAAGGAAAGAGATACAATCCATCTGTTTCACTTACGTAAAAAATTAAACTATTAAAGGTTTTTTCATCTGACATGAGAGTGGTCACATGTCTTTCTTCTCGTAGCAGGTCACTGATGTTATTTCAGTACCTTCCCCCAGCTGGTCAGCAGTAGTTCTTCTCCACTTCAGGGTTCTCAATGCACTTGCTGCAAATGCACTAACCTTTCTTTTACATTGTAGTAAAGATGTGAGGGTCTAAGTAAAGCTATTGAGAGGAATAAAAATACTTTGTAAGCCAAAGCTTTGGTTTAAAAGGGAGACTGGGATATAAAATATTGGCATAAGTGTATAAAAAGATGTAGATTAGATTTGGCAGAAAAATACTTATTTGCAATAGGCCACGCTCTTGTGTTTCTTCAGCAGGACAGGAATTTTACATAGTGGCAACAAGTAGTTAAACTCTGGCTGAAAATCCCTCTGCAGAATTTATTTGGGTTTTGAAATCCTTGTTAGTGAAATCTGTATCCAAGCATTCATGCTATTAAGTCAAACTTTGGTTGTACCCACAAAAAATATTAGGGTTATGAGACAACAAAATTTCTATGATCACATTTTATTTCTTAACATGGTCATAATAATCTTTACCACTTGATAAGTAACTTCTCAGTGTTTGGTAATAGGATTTCATTGTCTTTCCATAATTCCTCTGCAGAGCATGCAGTTTTGTCCTGCTGTGTGTGCATCCTCCAGCCCAGCAACTAGCAGGGCAGGACAGTGATCTCTTCCTGTTACTGACATGAATGTAATTCTCCTTTAGGAAAACAGGGCATGGGATACAATGGGAAGCTGACTGCTAGTAGGTTTATATCAGCTGCACTGGTACCTGAACAGTTGTCTTGCACCCACCATCATCTGGCAACAACTATAACGAGGTGCCTGTAGAGATGACTGCCAGGGTCTCTGCAATGGCTGTGGACTCTTGGTTTATGCTGGCACCACCAACAGTGCTTATTTACAAGTTGTTTCCTAAGTTACAAAATGTCAAATCCCACATTTACAGATGAGAGTACTGCACAGTTGAGAATAGGAAGTTATGAACAACTTTGTAAGTAAATTATGGAAAAAACATTGGTGTTGAGTGAAGCTTTGCTGAGCTTCTAAGCTCTTCTGAATAGAGAATTACGAAGTCACAAAGCAGCAAAGAGGTCCTCTCCTGAATGCACAAGTGAGGCGTAATTGCATTGTGACTTTTTCTTATAAATAAGAACGCTACCATGAAATTAAAGAAAAATAATGTATATGTGATCCAAGTTTTAAATTGATTTTTTATTGGATTTTTATAATATAGTAGCTGAGTTACAAGGAAAAAATGATTGAATTCTTATTATAACCACAAGCATGCAATATCAGCAGTATGCTAGTAGTATTTATGTGTAAACTGAAGCCTTCTACAAAATAAATCTCCATTGTATTTACAGAGGTCACTGTAATCCTAACGTAGAACAGAAACTGTCATCCTACCTTCTCTAGGGGTGTGGTGCTACCACAGCGTTTCTGAATTGGACTGCAGTATACAACCATCTGCTCATCCTAAACAACATACCTTCAGGAGGCAAAACTAGTTGATTGCTGTTGTAAACTCTTGAAATTTTCATATGCAATCCCATCTTGAAGGTGTGGTCTGTATCCCTGTTACCACCTTTCTACGTGTACAGGTGTGAGCGCTTTGGGGCTTTAATGAATAACCCCAGAGGACATGTCACAGCCCTTTCTCTGTACTGCACCAGGCTCCACATCCAGCCATACATGCAATTTTTGTGAGAACTTTGGATGACCTGGTAAAGGTTGCAGATTTTCCAGGGTGTAAAGAATTCTTTGCTATTTTGCAAATGATGTCCTAACTATTTCCCATGAGTAATTTTTTTTCTCAACTGCTAGAAATGTAGATGAATATTATTGAGTTTTATCTGAACTCTTCATGTTATAAAATACATTACAACCTGAAGTTATAAAGTAAAATAAATACAATATAGATAAAATTTAAAACAATTCCAGAATTCCTGCATTCCTTCAATATTTTGTTTGGTTTTCATTTTACAGTCATTTGCACATATGTAATATATAAAACATATAGTTATCACTTATGTAGTATATTAAGAAGCTCATCTTGTTCTTCCATCAAAATACAATGTATCTTATCAGGCTAGAATATAACTGCTCAGCCTGCATTAGGCCCAGAATGAGGTTTATGGTCTTTCTCCTGAGATGACGTTTTTGAGTTCAATTATCCAAATCTCTCAATACATTTTTCTACTGTGTTCAATATATGAAGTCATTGTATCTATCCTAAAAATGTTACATTGTTGTGCCTAGAAGAGAAAGATGAAATGTCTTTGAAAGCTAGCAAGAGTCTGCTATTCTTGTGTAGACATTTAACTGCAACCAGTCAATAATCTAGACTAAATGCCAAATATTATGTTATTTTAGCTTTCTAAGTTGTAACTTCAAACTTGCACCTTGCACAAAATGGTAGAGGTTAGAGCAAATTATGGAAAAGTTTATTTTCCGTAAGGTTTCTTTCTTGCAGGTATCTCCCAGGCTGCTGAACATGCCCTAAGATTATAGAAAACAGATTCAAGAATAAGTCCTTCAGTGGGTTTATTCCTAGTCAGCATTCTTGCGGGGTGGGCTATGGTGGGTTCTTTTTGGCTTGATTTTTGTTTTTGCTAATAGGTATACCGGTATATCCGAAATTCAGAGGCAGAACTCTCACTATTTGTAGATTAGAGAATCTTCTTCAGTGTTCAGTAATACCCTTCAAGGCACAAGAAGTATTTAATACTTATGTTCCTTTCTCAAACTTAGTTGTTCAACGATCAAGCATCCTGATTAATCCACAATTAAGTGCTATCATTCACAGCACTAAATAAAATGAAATTTAACCCTTTTTCTTAGACTATTACTATTTGTTTTCTTTTAACAGTTCTTTCATGTCTTATGGTTTAATTTGTTGAAAAAAAATGATCATACTAGAATGATCCTAACTGCCTGGAAGCCTAGAAAAAGCCTAGTATTGCTCACCTCATGATTATTCCCAATTTAAGGGTTTTTTCTCTGTTTTTATTAGTATTAATCATAAAAATATTTTTATTTTATATTGGGACTCTCATTTTGCTAAGCTACTGAAATATTCAAAGTAGACCTGTAACTTTTGAACTAAAATTTCATTAATTCACAGGTGATTTCTCCTACTCTAGAACCTCTCTCTTCTTGGCTTTCTCTCTCTTCCTATGAGCTAATCTCTTTCACTATTCTCACTATGAACTTCTCAGTATGTGTTATGTCTGTTAGTGACATTGTCCACATTAAAGTTACGAAATTCAGCTGATATTTCCAGACTCATGATCTAGAAATATTAATAATAGTGGCAGATCAGACTGTCCTGATCTTTTAGACTGAAAAAGTCTGGGGTATTGCAGAAAGGGGTGAGAGATGCTTTATGCCACCATAGCAATCCTGACCAGTTTGGGGCAGCATTAACATCATTAGCAATCATTAACTGGTCTTAAAATAAGGACAGTTATCAGAATACGAAAGCATGAAAATGACTAAGTATAAAATGCAAAGAATGAATTTAAGTGTCTAAAGAATGGAATAAGGTTAAATTCTCTACGAAACTGCCTGAATCCACAGTTAAAAGGAAAACCACATAATATTTAAAAATATTGTATTCGAACACAGTTCAGCTGGGTGATGACTACCTTTAAACTTCACAGAACTCGATGAACACCATTTAGTTTAGACCTGCCCTTGAATACTGTTCCTTTTTAGCACTGAGTGTATTTATTACTGGGAGTCATCCAGTGCCCTCCAAGTGGCAGAGACCCAGGTAATTCAGAGTGGTGGTGTGCAAAAGCAGCTCTGTTTTTCTCACCCCCTGGGTTGCACTGAGCATTGCCTGGTCACAGCAAGGATGAGGGACTCTGTCTTTATTCTTTCAGCTCTACAGAACCACTTATTTTTGCAGTTAACAGTGACTCTGCTGTAAATATATGTTCTGGGCAGCAAAAAGCAAAGAGTATGTTGGTGGCAGAAACAACAAAGTGTTTGTTTTATTACTGTCCCTTAAACATTGTTTTTAATCAGGTAGAGTTGCTCCAGGGCTCTTTGACTTCTGCACGTGTTCCAGCTGTACAATAAGCTGTATTTGTGCAGTACTTCTGTGTTGGAGAGTTGACATTGAGATGATTGCTCTCTAGATGTTTTTTTTTTTTCCCATTAAGCTTATAAAACACATTTTAAATGTAATATGGTCAAGGTTATTATGGTTTAAACTACGTATGCCAGTTTAAAATGAGGTCTTCACCATTATGACAGATTTGGATAGAAATATTCAGCCAAGTAAGGCAAACCTTGACTTTAAAAGCAACTCAAAATCAAAAGCATGTAAGATGAAGTGTTACATTGCCAAGAGTCGATTTCTACCTGAAGGAATCAAATGCTTTGAAGTCCTGTATCTGTATTTAGTGAAGTGGCCATGCTAACAGTAAACTGGATATAGAGACCGGAGGGAGGGCGGGAGGGGTGGGCATTATTACGGTATGTTGTATGAAGAGCATAAATTAAAAACTTATATTCAAACTTGCAAATTTTTGCACACACAGCATTGACTTTGGTACCATATGTAGTCTTATTGAAGTACAGCAACAAAAGCAGTCAGGATCTTAATTTTGTTTGTCTTCCAGAGTTCAGCTGTTTTCCCCAAAAGCTAAAATCAGAATTATACCTATTGTAGGCTCTATTATTTGTGTATACACACACACACTTCTTAATGTATCAAACTGTTGTGTCTGTATTGTGCTTATGAACTGGTAAGCAAAAAAAGTTAGACTTGATCAGCTGCCAGATAAATACCAACTTTCCAGTCACACAAAAATATTCAGCAGAGTTAAATATTTTTATTTTAAGAAGACAGTCAAAAAGTTTATCTTCTGAGAGCTGTCATGCCTAGACTGGACAACAACATTGTCTGACAAAATGTTAGGATGGTGAAAAAATTTAATAAACAGAAAAGCTTCCCAAAAATAGTCTTTCAGACAGTTTGTGATCTTATTAATAGAGCTAATCCATCCCTTACTGTTGCTGTGAAACAGTCTTGCATAACCCTACTTTCAGGACAAGTATGGATAAAAGTGTCTTGAACTTCAGAAGGGTGGAAAATTAGGATGTGTTTATTCCATTCCTGAAAAGGAAACTAAATTTGATTACTGAAGTTTGTAATTTAGGGATGTGAGGGATGCAGGAGCTGCTGTGCATTTATTTATAAATAATTTTTGTTAATTTCAATATTTCTGAATGTTTGGTGTAGTAATACATTAGCTTTATTCAACAGTGAAGTAAGTGTATATTAATCTGAATTAGATGGTTGATATTCTTTTTTTCTCCTCTTAAATGTGTAGTGATAGATCTTAAGACAGTAGAAAGACCACATAAGTATATTACCAGCAAGAACTGATTGTTATTATCACTGTACTAATAGTACTAATACTATGCTAACAGACACAGCATTCTCTTCCTCAACATTATTGTTGCAAAAATCTCATGTCACTGAATAAAAAAGTTGTAATAGCCATTTTTTATGTATATCAAATTAGGGTTAGTAAAAGTATCCTTTCTTAAAAAGAAAGAAAAAGAAAAAAAGAAGGATTTAAATAAATGCTCAAAATTATATTCCTTTTATTGTGATAGAGATGATATATAATCTGATGATACTCTCACCTTGACTCCTTCACTCTGGTGTTTTTCAAGTTTTGAGAATTTTATCTTATGGACTTAAAATAGGACATGCTATAAGAACAGTTTTTACTGTCTTCTCTCCTTCAATTTTCTTAGCAGGCAACACTTGATGGTGCTTGTCTTTAATGGTTCAGAGAGGCAGAGCCTGAGTTAAAGAAAATGTCTAGTTTTTTTTAAGAGTCCCAGGCTCACTTCTGTAACATTCCAAAATTAATTTTTATAGATTCTAAATGTTTCATCTTTTCTTAATGAAATCTCTATTTTATTCCTAGATTATTTTATTAATTTGAGACGTAGATAGTTATAAATAAATCCCAATGTGTTTATAATGGTCTCCTCTTGACCATCTTTATAAATATCTAGATAAGCATAAACAAAAATCTAGTGGTGGGTCCAACTACCAGCGCTCTTTTGAATCCCAAAAACATATGGATGCCTAGGGCGCTTCTCTGGGCACTGGGTATTTCACCTTTCCAGTGCTTCCTGCTCTAGTGCAGGATTGTTAGGTTGGGAAACAGAAGACCAGGACACTAATCTAGAGAAGAGGAGGCTCGGGGGTGACCTTACAGCTTTTTACAAGAACGTGAAAGAAGGTTGTAGCCAGGTGGGGGTCGGTCTCTTCTCGCAGGCAAGTAGTGCCAAGAGGTTATAGCCTTCAGCTGCACTAGGATTTAGGTTGGAGGTTAGGACAAACTTCTTCACAGAAAGGGTGATTAGACATTGGAACGGGCTGCCTAAGGTGGTGGAGTCACCGTCCCTCTAGGTGTTTAAGGAAAGGCTGGACGTGGCACCGAATGCCATGGTCTGGTTGACAACGTGGTGTTCGGTCATAGGTTGGACTCGATGATCTCAGAGGTCTTTTGCAACCTCCTTGATTGTGCGATTTGTGCCCGCGTCCCTGCTCGCAGCCACGAGCGTTACTCTTTGTGCCTCAGCGCCTGCCCGCACGTCCCCCTTCCGCACGTCCCAGTTTCCGCACGGGGCCCGTGAGGAGGCGGGGCCGGCGCGGGGGCCGCAGGGGGCGGGGCGGGAGCGCTCCCCCGGCACCGCCCCCGGCGCGACCTTTCCCCTCGCGCCGCTCCCGGCCAATGGCCGCGCGCGGCCCCGCCCCTTCCGCCGGCGTGTCCGCGTGCGAGGGTCCACGGGCGCCTTTGCTGCGCGGCGGGGCCGGGCCGGGCCGAGGTGAGCGGGACCGTCCGCCCCGCCCGGCACCGCCGCCGGGACCCCCGGCACCGCCGCGCCCCCGCCCGGCACTGCAACGCGGGCGTCTCTGCGCGGCCTTCTACAGGCGGAGGCCCCGGCTGGGCCGCCGCGCCGGGAGGGGACGGGGCGGGGAGGGTGCGCGGGGGTGTCGCGGGGAGCTCAGCGTGTCTTGCTCTGTGCTTTCAGATGCCCCCGAAGAAGGGAGGCGATGGGGTCAAGTCGCACCCGATCATCGGACGGTTCGGGACGTCCCTGAAGATCGGGATCGTCGGGCTGCCGAACGTGGGGTAGGTGGTGGCGGGGAGCGGGTCCCGGGTTTGCCCCTCGCCGGGCAGAGCGACCTGTCGCGGTCTCTGGGTGAAGGCGGGATACGAGCTGAGACACACAGTCCGAGTCTTACTGTTTGGTGATAGACTTCCATCTTTAGCTGGAGCTGCTTACAGTTGGAGCCATGTAAAACAGGTAGCGAGAGACAGGTGTGCACAAGTCTGGACAAGATAATAGTCAAGGATTCAAAGAAAGGACAAGTCTTAGCAATTGCTGACTTTTATAAAACACTATGTGTTTTGCACTTCCTTGCTTCCACTGTTGTGTGTGTGTAATGTATATTTTCATGCAAATACATAGGAACACGTGCCTGCAAGTTTCTTTTATGTTTGGGGATGATGTGCGCAGGAATGGATTAATTATTCATAAGTGTCATTAACAGTGAAGAGAACTTCCTTTCTTGAAACTTCTTCAGAGTTTGTAATGAAACATGTTGTGTAAATGACAGTTTGGGAGAGATGATGGAAGGTGAATCCTTGATTCTGTCATGATTCTCAACTGTAGTTGTTATGGCTCCTCGGAGGAGCTATACTTGTAAAGGATGATGAATTGATTACTTCGAGAATATAAGTGTGTAACTTTTTGGTATTAATTCATACATCGTATTTACTAAGAGAAGTCTTCAGCATTCTCAAAGCTTTAAATCTTTAAAAAAGTAGAGGAAAAGCCTTTGTGCCATGTCTCAAAGCCATGAGCATTGCTTTCTTGTCTTTTCATCATCATTTATTTTATTTTTCAGGTAGATGCAGGTAAGATTCACTCCATAAAGGAAATAATTAGGAGTAACATTGTACAGCATGTCAGTGGGGATAAATAGCATTTGTGGTTATGTTTTGGTGTAACTTTCAAAGAAAATTGTGACTTTTGTGCATGTTGGCCATATGCAGGGCAGCGCTCAGTTTTTTTCTTCCCAGTGCCTGAGAAGGTGTGTGCAACAAAAAAACCCCAGCAAACAAATAAAAACCCACAACAACCTGAATACTTATGGTAGAAGATTTGGGAGTTGATAAAGAACGTTCTCTGAGCAATAACTCAAGAATTGCTCTCTTTTGGTGTAATAAATGCCAGCTAGCAAAGTAATCTGCTACTAGGTTTAAGGGAAAGTGTTCTCTTTTTTCCTGATAGAGCACTTGTAGGCTTTTCCCACTGATATTTGACAAGGATCAAAAAAGTTTGGTCAGGTAGAACTGTATCTTCATATACACACACTTGTAATTGATTAACTGTTGTGGTTTGCTTTCTGTGCCCCTTTTTTCTCTTTTTTGATTGTTAACTTTTATTGCTTAGATACTGAAATTGTGTTACTATGTAAATAAATCTGAAGAAACAATGCACTTGTGGAAAGAGCTGGTGAGTCATGGCAAAACTAGTTCAAAAATTAATTTCAAGCATTCTTATGGGTGTCTCACTTTGTACTTTAGGAAAATGAAAAATGGTCAGTAGGGCTGTGCATTGCTTGTGACTTATATTTGCTAATAAGCATGTGCTATATAGTTACTTGAGGGAATTTTGAAGGGTAGGAAAGAGAGGCAAACATTATTGGGTTTCAGTGAGACACTCCAGATACATATTTAAGAATGTCTTCTGCTAGAATCAGGGGAATGGTCACTGTCACTGAAGTAAAGGGAAAGCTCAGTATTGCTTTCAAGTTGGAATGTGTTTTTATCCAGTCCTTTTAAATGCTTCTAAATTGGACTTCTTCAAGAATGTGTGTGTTTCGTTTGTAGGAAATCAACATTTTTCAATGTGTTAACTAAGAGTCAAGCAGCAGCAGAAAATTTCCCTTTCTGTACTATTGATCCAAATGAGAGTCGAGTACCTGTGCCAGATGACAGATTTGACTTCCTATGCCAGTATCACAAACCTCCAAGGTAACTCAAATTCTTAACATTTTTCTTCAGTTAAGCAGCTAAAGTAGTACTGTGGAACTAAAAGTTTTCATAAAAGTTTAGTACAACTGTAATATCTTTAAGTTTTTACTAACATCTGTTTTAGAATGTGAAATTACGTGTGTACCTGGATTTTACCTTTCCCATGCCCCCAGTATGACTTTTGTTGTATGA
The DNA here is from genome assembly GCF_025592945.1 of Manacus candei. NCBI lineage: Eukaryota > Metazoa > Chordata > Aves > Passeriformes > Pipridae > Manacus > Manacus candei. Next base: position 13,366,406 of record NW_026138071.1, on the reverse strand, counting down.
GAATGATAAATGTGGGAGCTGCTGGTCACTGCTTGGCACCGTTTGGTGCTTGGTGTTCCTGTGTTTGAAGCTGGGTGCTCCCAGGTGACTTGAGGGATTCTGAAGAGATTTGGAAAATGAACAGTAGTGGACATACCTAACATGTCATGAGGTTGCTAATTTCTAAGATTTCCACCATGTATTTTGTATCATTTGGAATATTGTATATACCGTAGGTAGCCAATACCTGTCAACATCCCTGCATCCTCATCCTCAGTCATTTGGCAGTAAGATTTATGGGCAGCCTTTTTTGCTTGTGACTTTTCTCCCATTTTAATAGGCTCTGCTAGTTGTTACTTGATATATTCAGGGATATTCCTACACTACGTCTCTTCTGATTCATTATTCTAGGAGTGTATTAATTTTGTCCCATCAATGGTTTCTGCTGTTCACTGTTTCTGTAATCTGCTCTATATGTTCAGTGTGGGAATTTTTTTTTTCTTTAACAGCAAAATTTAAGGTGCTTTCAGAAAACATACTTTAATAAGGATTTGTGAGTCATTAATTTTAGTTTGCAATTACTTGCAGAGGTATCTTGAATAAAGTGAGTGTACATAAGCCATAGGGCAAACTAGCGTGTATGTCTGTGGATTTGTTCATCACCTGGGCCTCAACTTGAGAGCCAGGTCACACCCACAGTTAAAAAGAAGATTGATCAGTTGCTAATGAAAAATCCATATGCTGACACTTAATTTTCAGGTCCAAACAAGCTACTTCTGTCTGTAATTATTGTGCAGTTTTTAAATACTGCATTGATACAAAGCTGTTTGCTAATGTGGATTGTTATAACATGTTATCTTGCTTTTCCTGCTCAAGTCAACATTAAGCATACTTGTTATTGCATGGATCACAAAAACGAAACTGCTGAAATAGAGACAAAACTTTCAGGCTGTTGATTGTGCAGAGATAATGGTGTGGTCTTTAAGTTTTGTTGACAAATCTCTTCTAAATTATAGTATTAGTACCACTCTGACCACTTCAGTAATCTCTTTTTCTTCTCACTTAACTATAAATGGCTGTTTCTGAATTACTAATTGAAGTGACAAAGAGATTGTTACCTCTCCCTCACCTGCCTTAGGCCATCTCACCTTACAAGGACAGATGTAAAGATTGTGAATACTTGTATGTGTGTTCTCAGACTTGGAAATTCCCTCCCTTGCTCTTTTTTTTCTCTCTCTCATCACTCTTAAATATTGATGAAAATAGTACATTTGCTGAATCTGTATTCATTTGATAATGAACTGGATAATCAGCTTTCATTTGAATGTTTTTGGCAGTATTTGGTACTTATTTGCCTTTTGCAACCGGACTTGTCTATCTCACGTTGGCCTTTTTAGCCACCAGTGCTCTTGCAGCAAATGTGGGTAGAGTCCTTCCCAAATCTTCGTTCACGAAGCCTAACCATAATTCTGGTACTTAGAGTCAATGAGTGTGGGTATTAGTGGATAGTTATAGCTCCTGAGGTCACTTATGCTGCTTATATGAGTTTAATATTTCACTGTAACAGTAATAAAGCAGTGATAGTGATAATTCAGTAGCACAGTAGCCTGAGGTAACTTACTGGGTTGTTTGGGCTTGTCTGCCTGAGACTAACTCAGGAAAAGAAGGCTACAGTCACAAAGATATGCTACTGAATTGTAATTTAAATGTCTTAATTTCTCTGTATAGTCTTGATTTTGTTCTTCATCTTTATGTAACACGTCCTATGTTAATTTTGTGCTTGTTTGGATTAGTAGACGTAATCCATCTGTGCACGCAGCATGTTTTATAAACAGTGAATTCTCTTTAAATTAGACTCTTGTCTAGCCTCAAGATTTTGTCTTTCAAAATCTAAAGCATTCAGGTTTTTATTTTCCATGTGTTGCACTTAGTCTTCACATAACTGCAGACATTATTGGGGAGGGGAAGGGATGACTTTGTTTTAACTAAAATAATGTATGACAGGCCAAAGTGATCGTGTGTTGGTGCCTGCTGTGAGCCAGTGGAGGGAAGAGCAGGAGAGGGCTGGGCTGGCAGCTGCTGACTGTCACACTGAACTGAGATTGCTGCTGCTACAGCGAGACTGACTATTGCCAAGGATGTTGCTGGTATGAGTTAGGGGCTGTTCTGCCATTGGAGGAAGAGTTAGACTCTTCAGGTACTGTTTATTGCTTGAAGATCTGTTCCTCTCTCCAAAGGAAGAGAGCATCAGCTTGGTTGGGACTGATGTGCTACTTGCTAGCCAGTGTGAAAGCTGACTGGTATTACTTGATTGGAAATGGAAATGTTTGTAAATGAAGTCATGTAGGCAACAATTTAGAGACTATTATGCACAGTTAAAATCTGTACTTATTAGATTAAAATACAGTGCCAGAACTTGTAACCTGTGCATTTTTTATTTCTGCAGCAGTTGGATGTATATGATGTATATATATATGACTGTTGACAGTAGATAAGTTCAGTGATATAGACTGTACACAGAAGGTGGGCTCCAAGAACTTCCAGTAAAAAATGCTATGTCGTTACCAAATGATATAGATGAGCAACTTTCTTTGAGCTTTGATGTTATCTATTGCTTGCTTTTTGGTGTGAATGAAATTGTGGATATTACAAAAAAGAAGAAAATCTGCTAAATCCAATTCTTAATGCTTGTTATTTTAAGGTCTTTGTTTATATTATGTTACTAATTTAATGTATATATTTATTTGTTTGTGTTATATTTATTGCAATATTCATTGAAAACTCATATTTGTTACATTGTGCCCACATGTAGCTGTTTCAGAAAGGAAAAAGCTTTTTATTTTGTGGTCCTCCTACCCCTGTTCCCCCAACACAGGTACTTTCAGGCAGGGTTTGACAGACTAATGATTGGATTAGTTCCAGTTTACTAATTGGAAAGAGTATATTTTCTTTAAACTGATTCACTTCAGCAGGAACTAAAGCAGAAAGTGTATTTTCCCCTTCCCCCCAACTAATTTATGAATCCTAAGTAGGTATCAGAGGCTGAGATTTGTTAATTCTAAAATGGAAAAGAGGTGTTTTTCATCTGAACAGGTAACTCCTGCAATGAAAATTGTGACATGGAAGCCAGAAACACTTGATCTATTATCTGCAGTTAATATTTTATGGGATATTGTGTCTCAGAGAATAAAAGAACTGAGTATAGTACATCTAAAGAAATTTTATTAACTTAATAAAAGCTTTAATAAAGTTATTTTCTTGCATTTTTTGTTCTAAATTTAATTCAGATGCTACTTAATCACGTTAAAGTTCGACATACTTACCCTAAAAAGTATTTCTAACTCATGTAATTTGAACAAGTGGTTTGTGTCATAACTTGAAAGCCTCTGACTATATGTACCCACTGGGCTTGGCCCATACGGACCTGCCTACTGCCAACAGCTGTAGTGTGCTGTGCCTGACCAGGAGATGTGCCTCAGGGCATTTGATTCAAGCCTGAAAATGATTTTGACTGAGAGGGTGAAGGAAACTGCAACGTCCTCTTTAGTTTATTTATTTTGTGCCCCAGATAAACTCCTCACTGAAAATATTTGCATTCTTCCTTCCTTCCTTACCTTAAGCTACATGATTGACTAAAAGAAGTACTCAGGAAGAAGCACTGTAAGCCTAAACTAACTAATCTACAGCCTGACTGTAAATATCTATGTCTGAAGGACTGTATTGGCTGATAGTAATCCACTTGCATGAAAACATTAATAAAAAAGATGATTTTGAAGTCTATGTTTCTACTTCCTCCCTTAGTTAAAATCAAATGAGATTATAAGCAGAAATGAGTAAAGTGAGAAAGGATGAATGAAACTGCTTTAAAACTGTCAATATTTGTTTCATTCCTTGTTTGCACCTGTAAGTGGGTGGGTTGTCTTGCACATACGTGTTCACAAAACACAAAGCTTATTGCACCCACAAACGTTTCTGTTTCACTTAGTCTGTTTTTAATCTATCTTGGATGTGCTTTTCAAGCTTAAATTGTAAAGCAGTCCCGGTTATCTCAAAGGAGGATAATACGTAAATTGCAACTACCCCTCTTCAACTCTAGCACTGCCCATTATACTTCAGGATCTCTGTTCTTTTTGTCAGCAGATTGCTTTGGTTTGTTCTGGTGCATTGTAGGATGATAAAAAATCATGCATTCAGATCTTTAGTGATCAAGCGATGGTTACCGAACTAAATCTGAGTAATTTCCATTGCTGTCTAGGTCCTTAAAGTCCTCTGCAATATTAGATAAAAGTTCCCTTCAGCTCACTGTAGGGTAGGACTATCATTATATGACAGCATACTCAGATACTTGATAAAGTTTTAAAGTCGGAATTATTAATCAGTTTCTGGAAAGCGTTATGTAGAGATGAGATCAGCAGTGGGACTTTCTGAGTGACATCATGTGGGACTTAATCTAGATTTGAGAAGAGCATTTATGTAAATGGAAACCACCTGTAATTCCAGAGTGAGACACCAATAACTTAGCTGGATGTAACTAACATATCAACATCTGTAAGCACATCCAAGCAATCCCATTTTTTACTGAAAACGACTGAAAATTGGCACGTATATCCTGTTGTTAATGTTCTTCTTCCTTCGGTGTCACTGAATTTGCCTGCTCTTCAGTTGGTGAGCCTGTGTAAATCAACTGGGCTGCGATGTATGTTCTAGCATTGCAGATTTGCCAGCAGTTAATGAAACACCTTAAGTACTGGTGACTCAAACCATCTTTTCTGCCTGATGGGAGAAGGCAAAATTTCATTAGTTGTGTTTCGTTGGTGTAATAACTTACTGAATAGGTGTTTGATATATACAGGACACCGACTATGTATTGTAATCCACATTGAATCTCTTACCTTTTTATGATTCATATAAGTGCAATTTAATTAGCAGATTTTTCACTTCTGGTTCATGTGCCATTAGGTTCAAGTCTTGTTTGTCAGTACCATGGATAAAATGCTATTAATGAAATCATTCTTGCATAGAAATGATCAGGGTTCATCTGCAGTACCTAGTTCTTCAGAAGCAGATTCCTTTAATTGCCCTGTGAGGGATTTTGCTTACATTGGTCAAAACTGCTTGCAAGATTGATTGCAGAAGCTGTAAGCGGGAATACAGTCTCCTGGAAGAGGGAGGGTTTTTGAACTGTTCATTTCTGTTTGGAAATGAGTCAAAAATAGCAGTGAGGACATACTGAAAGTTCAATGGCTCTCTAAGAGTTTATCACAATATACATGTTCTCCTATGTTGCTACTTTTACTTCAGGTCATTTGTGAACTCTTAACAGATGACTCCTACTTAAGTTGTATGAATTTTCAGGAAAGAAGAATAATTTCTTTTCTAACAGATTTGACATAGATGCTTTTAAAGGTGGAAGAGCCTATGCTGGAATTAGGAGATGAGTAGCACATTTGGCTTTACCAAAGAGAAAGGGAAGCTGGACATTATACCGTAATACTGAAGAATCTGGCCTTTTTGGTATGTGGGACCTATAGGATTAGGTAGAGTTTGAGTTTAGAGAAAGTTCTTGAACTATTAAAGACATGAGTAAGAAGTATGTTATGAGTATTATCATCTAGGCTTACTGGAAAACCGCTGCACTTTGAATTTACTTGAAGCTGTCATGTGGCTTTCCAGGGTCTTGTGGTGGATGTGAGGTTTAAGTAAACTGTAGCAAATGCTGCAGAGAAACTAGTGGGGTTTTGTTTGCACTGGTGAAGAGAGATTGTGGAAACCTAGAAGTGTAAAAACCCAGGGAGAGAAACAGCAATTACTACAAAGTAATTACTAGTGGAAACCCAAGAAATAAATGTATGCCTCTTCCCCTCAAATTTTAGAGAAGCAATACTCACAACAAATTAGAGATACCATATATGTGTGCAGTTTAGAAGCAAATAGGTAACTGACTGCATTGTACCATTCAGAACTGCTGTACTGGACAACAGGTCAGGTAAAAAAACTCCTCTTGCCTGTTTAAATAACTGTTTTGGACTGAAGCTTGAAGTGAAATTTGAAACCAAGTTGGTGAAAAATAGGCCTCATCCCCTCTAAAATGTGTAACCCTATGGATGGTGTAAGCCTCTTATTCCTGAATGAAAACTGTAATCACTGAACTACAAAACTGAACTTGGTCTGGCCCAGCGAGTCTTTGTGCTCTCTACTGCACCGTCGCTTATACAGTGAAGGTAGGACACTAACACAAACCCACTGTTGCTGCCTAAGTGAGGTAAAAAATCCTTGCTCAAGGATTACACCTGTGATTAAAATACAGAGATACTTCTGAATTTGGTGTTCTGTTTCATACTATTCATACAATTACTATAAATTCCTGTGACATGCTTTATGGTAGGTTGGTGTTGCACTGATTTGTACAAATGATCTGCTGATGCCACCTGTTCCTGATGATCATTTGAGGCTCAGTGACATTATGCTAATGCTGACTAACGAATCTTAAGAAATGGAAATTAATTTGTTTAGAGAAGGAGGAAAAAAGAAAATAGAACAATCCAGTTAAGTCTTCAATAACCATATTTGAGGTATACGATACTTTCCCACCATTGTGTGCAGTGTTTTCTCTTTATTTAGTTTCATGATGTTTACTGTTTGTCCTTTGGAGTACAGGAAGGTGTGACTAACTTGTGCCTTTGTCTACTTTTCTCGGTATTCATCTTTCTATGATGAAACAGATATTTAGACCTAGGAGTGGGGATAGTATTAATTTGCTTGGAATGTTAGCTTTGTGGTACCCGAAGTGAAGGTGAGAAAATGTCCTGGAAACTCAGATACTTCAAAGGTCTCTTGCTTGTATTAGTCAACTGTGAAATGAATGTACCAGGGTTTCTTCCCATTGTCTAGCAAATGAGGTTGAATCTGGTGATAGAGTGGTCATCTGCATATGAAGGTATCTGCCTTGCTCTAATGTGGCATCTTTGTAGCAAAAGTGTGAATTGTTCTGATGGCTGGTCAGGAAGTTAATCCTACCAGAAAGGTGAGAGGGGAGCATACAACATTTCTAACAACACCTCTGTTTTTCTTAAAACAGTTTAAATGACAATGGAGAAGTGCTTTAAAGAGCAGTATTTTTCTGTCATGCTTTTGAGTTAGTTATATGTCAAAAAGCAAGGAGTTCTAACAAGTCTGACTGGGAAGTGGCCGCTGTTTCTTCTGAATTATGTCAGCTTTGTGTTCGTATCAGGCAAAAGGAGTTACTGGCTTTTGTCTTCAGAATGTGAGTCGTTCTTGATAGTACCTTAGAGGAGGATTTGTTGTTTCTTAGTTTGTGTACTGGTAGTTAAAAAAAAAAGGTAGTTTGATAAGCAAACTATAGTAGGACAAAAATGAGAAATTTGCAAAATTGGTTTATTTCAGAATGTTCTTATATTAATGTTCTTTCTACTGCATTCCACAGCATTAACATGCAGCACGTGATATTTGTCTTCCCAAGGATGGGCCCTTCTTTTCATGGGCCTAGTGAAGTTTAAAGCTAAAAGTCAGCATATTGTGTACTTGGATTTAAGTAACTTGTGCTACATTGTAAATATTTTCATGTGTATTTTTATAAAATCACCCTTCAGGGTATTCATGCTTCTTTCTGAGCACATCACAAAGGTATTAGCGGCATGAAACATGTCATTAAGTTCCTAATTTATTACACCTGACAGGTTTAGTGATACTTTGAACTTCAACTTGGTAAAAAAAAATTTTGTATTTTGTATTGTGATCTGGTATTGTGAAATTATTTTACTTGGAAGAGATTATATGTCTTGGGAAGTCTTAGAGCAAGATTGAAAACAAAACTTTTAGATTACCACTCTTCCAGAAATAATTGGTGTTCCATATTAAGACAGATTCTAGTGGATCATCTCTTCCCAGATTAAGGAGTTCATTTGAAGTGAGGAGGTGCTCCTGCTGGTATTAAACCATGTGTTGTGCTATTTGCAGTCAAGTGGAAGTGGGATAGCACCAAGGAAAAAAAAAGTTGTAAATGTGCTTTTTTTCAACCTTAGCCAGTTGCTCTGAGCAGAGACATTGATCTATAGATTTCCGTAACTACATTTTTTTCTGTCTGGGCCATAGCTGTCATACCAGGCACTGGGATAAGAAAAGAGTTATTTTCTGATGCCAGTGGATTTTCCTGCTCTTACAGATTTGACAACAGTCATGCCATCAAATATTTCAATATTTGGAAAAAACAAATGTATTTATCAGCAAGTTGTCACGCTAAAAAAAGTAAAGCTCAGTTTGGGCTGTGGACAGGAAAGACTTCAGAAGTGTAATGCTGCTCAGAGAAGGTTTTTGTATAGGGCTGTTTAGGAGGTTACTGGCTAGGTCATCCCTAGCCCTCATTCCCATCTTAGTGGTTGCTTCTGTCTCTGAGCAGCACTGCAAAGGCAAGTGTTTGGAAAAGGCATCTTAAGGTAGACCACAGAATTTATATCTTTAGATTTGAATCTCGTGTTGAAGACACTCACCATAAAACAGAACACTCACCATAAGACCCGACACTCACTGCTTTACAAATTGGCACTGTGTGCTCCCACAGGCTGCAGAGCGCAGGTCACACCCTTCACGTCGGTGTGTCTGTTTATGGTGGTATTGTCATTTGTGTAGACCACGTGAAGGTGCTTTTAGTCAACACCTTTTCACAAAGTTTTAGCTTGTTTTTTGTTTGGGTTTTTTTTTCCTGACTGAGCTGGATTTTGAGAAGTAATTTGGTTTAGAGTATACATGAAAAAATGAATGCCTGTTAAGGTATGTGCTAATTTTAAAACAACTTGAGAATTTGCAGAGGATAAAAGGTTGGTAGTTTATAAATTTCTATATGCATTTTCCAGTAGTTTAAAAGCTTTTTTCCATTTTTGTGTCAGGTAATTCGAACTTCATGACTGTTCTCTTGTTGCTCTATAAAATGTCATGTGGACATGTCTGCTTAACCCTTTGCAGTTCACTGTGGTGGAAAACATTGCAACTGTTTACATTATAATACAAGCTTCATCTTAACTTGTTTTCTGCTTTGATCACTGCTAGTTTTAATCACCACTATTAAAAAAATGCCCTTGTCTTCTGAGAAGGTTGCATAACTTACAGAACTGAATGGTAACCTTAGAGGTGTGTGATAGCAGAGTGCAATGGCCATTTGTATGTCTCATCCCTTTGGTGCTGTGAAAATTGTGCCTCACACATTATAGACTTTATGCCTGCTGAACCAAGCTTGTTGATGATTGTATAGTTGTCTGTATAGTTCCAAAAAACTAGTTTACTTACTTCAAAATTAGTTTACTTAATTTTACATAAATATTTACAGAGAAATTAGAGAAGGGTTAGGGTTACAAGGGAGGGGGGGATTTTGTAATACGTTCCATAGTGTGATGTTTAACTTGTTCTAGAAAAAAGAAATGTTGGATTTTCATGTTCTGAATTTATTTCTGTGTCAAAAAAATTTTTACTAATATGCTTCAGTAATGAAACTTTTGACTTTCATATTTCAGCAAAATTCCAGCATTTCTGAATGTGGTGGATATTGCTGGCCTTGTGAAAGGAGCCCACACTGGACAAGGCTTAGGAAATTCCTTCTTGTCTCACATTAACGCCTGTGATGGGATCTTTCATCTGATGCGTATGTAAACTTATTCATCTGTTTTCTCTAGCATAAGGACAGCACTGTTGTACTCTAATAACTGTGGAGCAGATATCCATTACAATTTTAACCTTTACCTTTCAATTCAAAGTCATCATGTTTTGGGTTTTTCCAACCAAGATGATTCTCATCCTCTGCTATATAACATGTATGTGTTTCTTCATAAGCATTGTACTGAAGACTTAAAAAGGAACTGGGTTTTTGGAAATCTGGAATAATTGTTTGTTATTTTCTTCTGCCAGTAGTGCAGGGCAGTTTATTTAGTTTCTTAAAGGAGGAAGAACAGAATGTGATAATAAAAGGATGAAATGGAAGTAGAAAATGAAAATAGGGGGTTAGTAGCAGATTCTGTGATTCTGTTCCTCACAGGGCAAGCCTCACTTCTTTCCTTTTCCTGATGTCTATGTGACTTGTATTGAGTCTTAAACACCCCCTTACACGTCCTTCTCCATGTGAATTCTGAACATTTCTCAGTTACACCAAAGGTTTTGATTACCTTTTGTCGCCTATTACCACAGTGTAGAACTGGCCTTCAGAGTCATATTAACAGCAATTACAACCTTGGACTTAAAATCTCATTGAAAGTGTATGTTGGTTTGCAAAATATACTTTGAGTATTGGAAAAGGTTTCTGGTCAGAAAATGTCAAGCCTCATGTTTCTGGAGATTTGAGGAAACTGGACACCTTTGTTGTTGTCTTTTTGGTTGGTCACTATGCAGGGAGTAAAGAAACAGTAGAACAAAATAAACCAAAAAGGTAGAAATACTTTTTATTTGGTGATTGGTGCAAAAAATTCTTTGGGCAGGGTGTTTCTAAAACAAAATCAATACTAATATAGTAATACATCAGTCTAGTTTAAATATTTGTGACTACCCAAGAACCATTCCTACAATAACACTAGAAAAAGGGGGAGGTGAAGATGAGTTTCCCCGAATACACCCTGTCCTGGGATTGATACTGTTTTGCCAGATATGATAAACTTTTTATACTTGCTCTGTTTTGATACTTGTATCATAAATGCGTGTTAAGGAACAGATTGATACAATAGCCATTGGAGAAGATGGTTCTTAATCTATATGTTGAATAATCCTAAACATTTGGTTCAGGTAGCTATTATAAGGGATGACACCATTTGTATTTTTCATTGGGGATTGCAAGAGGAATGAGATTATTGTTGTGGGTGTTGATTGCCTAATAAACACAAAGCTCTTTCAAAATACTACTTAGGGATAATAATAATAATAAAGCTGATGCAAAATTTTATGCTTGAGAGATATAAAATTACTTTTTGTTTCCCCTGTGAAATGCATAGTAGTTCTACTTTCCCCAGATTACTAAAAAAATGAAGATTTGATACTAAAAATAGTAATAGTCCTCTGGTAAATAATTTTTTTAAAAAAGAATCTATTAGTTCTACAACACAAACTCTAGTTAAAACCTAGAACTCACTGAAGTTTTCAACACACCATGGTAACTTATAATATAAAAATGTATAAACCTTTTTAATATGCTGTAATGTTTTTACACCCATCCATCCGTCAGAATATTTTCAATGAGTCTATGTCATGTCTGGAGCTTGCATGGTTTCTGTTTGATTATATAAACTACCTAAGCTGCTTTTGTAAGTCCTTAAACTTTCCAGATCCTGAGAGGATGAAGCTCCTTTGTTGCCTTTTACCAGGGTTTGGTCCAAGTTCTTAATGAACTGTATATCTTTGGGAACCAGTGCCCTGAAAGCAGCTGTCAGTTTTCAACCTGGCAGGTGGGCAATAAATACTGAACCTCTGCAGCCACATAAAACTGACTTAAATGGGTTACCAAGGCATGCTGCTCCTGTGCAAGGAGAATAAGCAGTGGGCTGGAAGGTGAGGCTTGTATGCCAGCAAGCTGGAAAGGAGGTGTTGCTGAAGAGGAAGAGAAGATGACAATGATAACATGTTTGTAAGAAGAGCTGTACTAGGAAGTGATCTGGAGACCCTACATTTTCAAAGCATGAAAAATTTAGTGTTTGTTTTCACTAAGGTTTTGATTAGATCTGAATAAATTTTCACCTTTGAGCACTGAAAGTGTTGCTCCCTGTCTTGATGTTGTTGTGGTATATACTTCTGCTGCCCATGGTGATGACCAGCATGGGAAGCAGAGTCCTTTGGAGAACTGGTCTTTTTCTTGTTGATGAATGCCAGGCAGGAAGTCAGAAGCAGGTCATTGTGGGATTTGTGCTGTAAACTTCAAGGTCTGCATGCCTGAGTTTATTGAAGAAGGGCTTGTTTGACTTAGCTTTGTTCTGTTGGTATTTTTGCAGAAAGAGTTTGAAAATTAACTCACATTGTATTAATTAAGGTAACGATAGGCAAGGAAGTGGCTTGCTAGGAATGGAGAGATTTTGTTGAGTATGAGCCAAACTTTGGATATCTCATCAAAGGTATTTTATAGTCTTAGGCTAAAGGTTTTGATCCTCTTTTCTTTATTTGTTGAGGATGTGTCGAACTGTATTTTCTTTAGGACAGAAGGTTTATTTGTGTTTATTTAGCTGCCATAACAGAATACACTGTTGCTACCTCTATGGATGGCTTTTGAAGAAACCTGTTGCCTATCAGTTTATCCACTACAGAGCACACAGGTGAGCTGCAGCTGTAGTACTTTCAAAGTAATTATAGTTATGTTTTTGTTGGAACTGTGGAAGTTCTGTGTGGTGTCTACCCAAACTGTTTTTTGCATGACATAAAGCTGAGGAGAAATGAAAACTGTTTCTGTGTGGCAAATTCTCTACTTTCCTTACTTCATTTAGAAAAAGACAGTAATTCCACCTTGAAATGGCTGTGTATTTTCAGCCTTCAAATTTCCTTATCCCATGTAGACTGTACTTTCTCTGACAGACATGGTATTCATTAAATCAATAAAAACATTGTTTTTATGTCTAACCTGTATTTTAATATATGCAAAGAAGCAGGCAACATCTGTGAAAACAGCACATGGTAGGGTAATAGGAAAAGTAAAAGGAGAGGTAAGTTTGTGTTGAGCACCGCTGTATTTTTGTACATGATTAGTAACAATATGAAGCAGATTCTCTTACCTCAGCAAGCAAGGTGGTTAAGTTTTCATACACAGAATAAAGCAGTCCATTTTGGGGGTTTGATACCTCCTGTATATTTTTTTTCTATTAAAGTGCACAAACTGAAAATTATTTACTGATATTTAAACTAAACCATTTGATTTCCATACGCTTAAAAAGAAAAATTTCAGATGTTATCCCAGTTTCTTTGGGGTAGGGGTGTAATTTTCTTTTGGCCAAATCCAGTTATCAAAACCTCAGAAAGATATACTTCCTTACTTATTGGCTGAGTGAAGGGGGAATTTAATTTTAAAGTGGTTGTGTGTCCTGGATAGTGGTGTCTACAGCATTAGTACCATAGTAACCTGATACGTGCTTTAAGGTAGTTACAGCTTTGTTCATCTTCCAAGTTTCGCTGTTTAATTTGAAACATTTTTGGCAGTTGTGTTTTCTGTGTTTCAGGTGTATTACAGTTTTTACTGAGGCAGCAATGTTTTTGTGGTTACAGAAGGGAGGCTATTTGAAGGTTCTGATAGTGTTTTTTCCAAATTTCATGGCTTTAACCACCTTTCAACTTTTATGGCAGATCAGTCACAAGTACTTGTAGAAAATTACTTTCTTTGTATGGTGGACTATAAATGGCAAACTTGTTACAAGTGTAAATTTACAAATTGCTCCTAAACAATGCTTCAGTGAAGAAAATGGTAGATGTCAGTATTTAGTCCCTGCTATAGCTCTGTCAAGCTTTTAAATGTACTGGGTGTTAAACAACCAGAGCTCTTCATGTTTTTGAGTTTCTCTTCCCGCTGATATCCTGCAGTCCTAGTTTTCTAGAAAATATGTTTCACATTTTTTCTCTTATTTTTAGTTTCTTTAATGAAATCCAGTCTTTTCAAAGTTACAGAAATGGGGAAGACATTTGTCTGTAAAAGTACTTTGCTATCAAATGCTTCTTTTCAATTAATAAAAAAACATGGGGGTTGGATGCCCAATGTTAGGAGTAGGGCAGGCAACAGTGGGTTTTGTGGAAGAACTTGAGAGCTCATCTGTGTGCCATCAGCTGGTGTCCCAGTCCTGCAGAGGGACATGTGAGCCGCCTGTGCTGACATGGTGCTGGGGGAGTGTGGCAGGTAGGGGTGGGAAGCTCCTGCTCTACCTGGAAGTGCTCTGACTTTACAGCAGAGGAGCTGCATCTCCTTTTAGGAGCAGGATGGGGAGTTTGGTAACTGATAATCTGTAAAATCTTGTTCTTTGTGATAAGAGTGAAAGAACCATGAAGCTAGGTAAACATCCCCTGCGGTCTTATAGAAGTGACTGGTGTGACCAGTGTGAATTGGTTCCTAGAAAGCCTTAATTGTGCTTACTCCAGTTTTATGTCTGTTAAAACTGGAAATGTTTAGTATGCTCCCTGGTTCTGCTCCTTCAGGGTTTTAGGTAACTTCTAAACCTGTTTGCCATTATTGAAGGCTTTGATAGATATGAATCACGTCAGCTGAGCGTAGTTTATTCTTGTTTGAAATAAGCACTAATCAAAACTGAGTTTGACAATATTTGTACTGATTTTTGCTCAGCATTTAAAATCGAGTTAACTTGATTATTTTTTTATCAGCATGAGAGTTAATGGTAACTCACAGTAATACTGCCAGTGTTTTGATTTGCCTGTAAAAATCAAAGATGTGATAACAAAGTTATTTAACTGAATAAGATACAACCTCTTTTTTGACCTAATTTTTTGACTTTCTATAAAAATGTGTGTATTTTCTATATAAAAATGCTAATCATTCTGTAACTTTTATATAGCTGAGGCATGATGCGTTTTTTTTCCCCTGTGTTCTCTAAGAAGAAATCATTGCTTCTCCTGGAATCTGACTGCTACAGAGAGGAGGCATGTGAGGATATCACTTAGCCACACTCCACTGCACTAGCATTTCAGTGAGCAAAGTATGAGTTACACCTCATCCCTTCAGCATGTGTGTTCCATGCATTGGGAATCACAATGGCTCTGTTTATGCAGCTGTAGCTTGGCTATGTCACTGCTAATATCTGAAACTGGTTTTTCATTTTTACAGTGTGTCAAAAGTCACCTTGAAATGATGTAAACAGAGCTGTCTTACAAATATTTATTGTCTTTGACATATTTTGGTTCAATTTTTCGAAGATGGTTTGTTTTTGGTGTATTTTACTAAATGTAATTGCCACTTTTTAAAAAAGGGTTGCTCATTTACAATACAAACCTTTCACTGCTAAGCTAACAGTTTAAAAATAGTTTGCACATATTAAACTTGTTAGTGTTATGCAGTCAAGATGTATTGCTGTATGCTATTGAGTAGGTGATCGTTCTTACTGAGATTTTCTCTTCCTTCTTATTTGTTGTTAGAGTAACTAAATTAAAGCTTAATAAAATATTTGGAGTGGCTCACAGTTCAGCTAAACTTTTCAGCTGGCTTTCAGTTACTTCTCTATATTAAATGAAGGGTTTCAAATTAAAGTGGTAGTTGTGGCTGTGAATTAACTTGATGCTTGGGGTTTTCTGTTTGTTTATGGGTTTGTTTGTTTTTTGTAAAATATTGTATAGTGTTTTAATTCTGAGAAAAGGTTTTGCATGGGAGATATTTGTGATCACAAAGTTGTGAAAATGGCATTCCTCTACTCTTTTTAGCAAAGTTATCACCAAAAGTGAAATAGTTTATATTAGACAGACTATTTTTGCATTGTATGTTGCAATTTCAGAATATCAAGTCACAGAAAAAACCCAAATCCTTTGCAACCCTCTTGATACTGTACCACGTTCTGTGTGGTAAAACAGGACTGGGAACAGTGCCTTCTCAAAGGCGTTGAAGTTAAGTTCTGAAGCAAACAACATTATAGAGAGAAATTCTATATATGTACAAGTCTTCATTGCCCCTCTAGATAATGTGAAGTAATGAAAAGGAGACTGAGGGGAGACCTCATCGCAGTCTACAACTTCCTCATGAGAGGGAGAGGAGGGGCAGGCACTGATCTCTATGGTGACCAGTGACAGAGAGAACCCAAGGGAATGGCTTGGGGTTGTGTCAGGGGAGGTTTGGGTTGGATATTAGAAAAAGTTTCTTCACCCTGAGGCTGGTTGGGCACTGGAACAGGCTCCCCAGGGAAGTGGTCACAGCACCAATCCTGACAGAGTTCAAGAAGGGTTTGGCACCTGGTGTGACTCTTGGGAGTGTCCTGTGTAGGGCCACAAGTTGGACTAAATGATCCTTGTGGGTCCCTTCCAACTCAGCAGATTCTGTGATTCTGTGAAAAGGAAGTATGTTTGAATAAAAACTTTTTTTTTTTTTCATTTTTATTCATTTGGACACAGAATTTGGTTTGAGGCAAAAAAACCTCTAAATCCACAAAGTGCCCAATAAAGAAGGGATTTGAAGGGTAAATGATTCATGGAAGACAAATTTTCAAGAAGTACTGCCTTTACACAAGATTTATTGCAGGGAAATGCAGTTGTCATTAGTGTCAGGTACTAGCCTTAAGCCATCTTGGAGAGCTGGTGCTGTTGTCTTTTTCATGCGCCTATTCTTCAATACAATAACATAGGAAGAGACCTATGATGAAGGTTGATGCTCAAAAGCAGTTGTCTGCTGATGTAGTCTATTTTGTAGAAGCACCTGAAGAGCAGAAAAGAACCTTCTGTGTGCTTTGCATAGTAGTACGTTATTGTCCAAAATGCTGATAGTGGAATCAAAGGACCAGAATGGGATTCTTGTGAATCTTCTGACATGTGGTTTGAACTAGTACTACCTTGAAACCTAAACCTGCAAGAGGGAGGGAGACATTTTGTACACCAGCATCCTGTTTGATAGATCACTGCCAGTGCAGGATCAA
The DNA here is from genome assembly GCF_025592945.1 of Manacus candei. NCBI lineage: Eukaryota > Metazoa > Chordata > Aves > Passeriformes > Pipridae > Manacus > Manacus candei. The sequence continues at coordinate 13,349,844 of NW_026138071.1, read as the reverse complement.
CTAGCTTAGTTTGGCCAGTTGTAAAAAACTTTTAACTAATCAGATTTTTCACGTAGGCAAGAAGATAATTACTGGAAGGGCAATAACCTCCTAAACTGAACAATTGCAGAAGAACTTTGCAAGACCTGTTGTTCTTGAGCATAATATTAGTGTGTTTGAGATCTAGGAAATCACGTTGTAAAATCACTCTCATCTTCTATTGTTTTGCTGGTGTTTCTTTCCTTTTGGTGTGTGTATATTGACAAAATTTGTGAGCTTGTACCTCAGAGCTGTTTGCAGTGTGCTGCTTGCGGCTTTGTTTCCCACAGAGGAGTGAATTTGTTTTCCTGGGCATGTGGGTGCACATTGCAGAAAAGGTGCTGGAAAATTGTCATCACTCCAGTGAGTTAGCCTTTGTATTTATCGAACAGTAAATTACATCGCCAGACTGAGTGAAAGTGATACCTGAGCTTTAATCCATACTCCTCTAAGGCCAGGTAACTACAGTTTAAAGCACAAAAAAACTCATGTAAGAGTTTAAATAGGCTTTATTTTCAAATTTCTCACAAGTAGTTGTTGTTCTGAGGGCTGAATAAGCCTCTCCGAATATATGGATATTAGGAGCAAAAATTTATACATTGCAGGTTAGTACAGTTTTAATCCCTGATAATTAAATAAATGTCTTTCAAGGATATACTTTACTTCTTCAGAAAGGATGAGAGCTGTGAATGTTCAAACATTTTGTAACTAATTAAACACTCCAAAGTTTGTTTTGTGTTGAGGTTGCCTCTTGATGTCACTAGTTGAATTTTGATTGTATAGTACCTATGAGGTTTCATTTCAGTCTCAAATATTGTAAAGTCTGTAATTTTAGTTAATTACTTATTGAGAAGGAAAACTATTGTTCTTGCATTCTTCTCTAGCCATTATTGAAGTTTGATAATACTAGCATTGTTAGTCTCACGCTAATTGAAGTTACAGTGGATTTTGGAGGCCTCTTTGTCATTCATCTTTAGCATAATACCCTGTGCTTCTCTATGTCCAGTTTCTTTTTTGTATCAGAACAGATGAAAACATAAAAATTTCTTGTCTAAAGGCCACCACCCTTGCTGGAGTAGCAGCATCTAATGCCATTCTATTTATAGATGGAACTTGTTAAGTTTCCTCAGCAGGGACTTAAAGCTATGACCTCGTGGACCAGAAACAGGAGAGCTGCCTACTGAGCTACAAGGGCAATCTCTCAATTCTAAAGAATACATAGAAAATTTCTAATATACTGTACTGTGAGTCATAAAGTACTTGACCAGTAAACCACTCCCCCCTCCAAGAATAAAGACTAGGCAGGCTATCTTTACTGAGTCATTGTTATTATTTGACCTACAACTACTTTTATTATAGTTCTGCATGTGATTTGGAAGTGTGTAATTGCTATTTGGGCAATACAGATGAGTTTTTCTCTGTAATACTTTAAAGAAATTGTCAATGTGTGATGGTGTTGGGGAGTTCAGAGGACTATTTCTGAAATGCATGTTTGAGTGGGAGTCTTTACTGATGGTATAGAGTATCCTGGCTTTTTAAAGGTGATGATTGGCTGTTCCATGGACTTTCTCAAAAGCTTGAAGGGAAAAATACTACAGATGGATTTTGGTTTTTTGGCATTTGTTTGTTTGGTTGGTTTGGTTTTGGTTTTTGGTTTTTGTTTTGCTTATATGAAATGTGAAAGCCTGTTTTCCTTTGGTCGGAGGAAGGCTACCTCAGAAAAGGTAAAATAACAGTTCTTTGCCAGACTATAGGAACAGAAAAGGTAAGTGACTGATCGTTTCACTTTAATTAGCTGCAGTGATTGTATCAAAAAGCCGAGTGGTCTGTAAACTGAGAATGTTTTAGCATCCCTTTCAGAAAGTGGCTTTCTCAAAAGTGCATTCCTCAAATGATATAGGGACTTAACTGCTTTTTGTAGTGGGTTTTTGGGTTTTGTTTTTGGTGCAGAGTCTTAAGGAAAATTTTAAAATAGGTCCCTAGAAGCACTTCCAATTTAAACAAAGATGGCTATGCTTCCTAATAGACTGGGCATGGGCCTGTGCTGGATTTGTAGACAGCAGTAGAAGTTAACTGTTGGTGCTCAGGGCCCTTTGTTGCTCCACAGTTGAGTATGGCAAGCAGATGTGCGAGTGGGTCAATATCAAATGAGCTGATGTCATTATTTCTGAGGCTGACGTGACTTCGTATTAAAACAGACAAGGAGCAGTTGCAGAAGTGATTGTGATGCATCATCTGTGGGAGTGGTGGTGTCCAGGTGATGGAGGAACCAATGCTTTGGCTCCTGCTAGAGGTATAAGTAGTGTAGTGTAGCTTTTAGTGCCTTGAGGCAGTACTCTGAAAATTTTTCTCTTTGTCTCTTTAGGTAGGAACCAAAGTCTAAGAATTTAAGGAAAAAACCTGGAAAGATAGTAATCTAGTTGAAGAAGGGATAATATATATTTGAAGTGGCTATGCAGAAGAGCAGAGCTCTTTGGTGCTGGTTTATTTTATTAAAAAGAACTTTGCCATGTCATGGTTTTTTGTTCAGTTTGTATTCCGTTAACGTTTGCATACATTATTGGATGTATGTTCTTTGTATTTATGTTTATAGTAAGCTTTACACTTGCAAGTTATTTTGAATGCATTTTATCTTCTACTAGGTCTTCTGGCCCTCAAAATATATGAATTAAATTCTCCCTAATTATCTGGGTTTGTTGTATTGGTATTTCCATGGTGTATGTATGTGATTGCTGTGTACTGAACAGTGGAGCAAATACTGCAAATGAAGACCAGGAGGAACCTGGCTTTGGGTTTCTTATTCTGGCTGTAAGTTACTTATCCTAGATAAACTAAATAGGGCTCCTAGGTTAGCTAAGATATGCTGTTGTAAGACTTAATTAAAATATACCTCCTTTTTTTTGGTGTGTCAAGCAAATCTGTCTGAGATCCTTGGGGTGTCAGTTTAGAGTTCCTTTTTCTTTGCCTATAAGAGTCTATGAGACTGTTTAATAAACTGACAGAACACCCTCTGGTTCAGTTTTCTTTCATAATTGCTATTTATTGGAGGAGGCCTGGTTTCCACAATGACCAAAATGCCATTTTCTAGAAAAATAGGTGTCCCTTTCCAAGTCAATACTTTGTGCCAGACTCGTACACTGAATAAGAATGTCTTTTGAGAGCTGAAAGCAGCTCTGCAATCCGACACCTTTTCTCTTCTATATGCTGCCACTTTCTCCTGTGCTATTGGAATTGATTGTGGAACCATGTAGTAAGAGGGCTTTTGGTTTTTAAAAATAACCATATTCTTCTGGTTGGGTTATTTTAAAAATAGGTCATTTCTCTAACCAGATTTAACATGTAATGCAGCAAACAATCATGCTGTTCTAGCTGAGGGAGCATTAAGCTGAGATTGGTAAATTGAAAAACATTTGTAAAGAGCACAGGTAAATAGGAAATACGTGATGCCAATGGCATCCTTTTTTTTTCATACTTTTTTTTCTTTCCAAGTCTGCAAGACTTAGAGATGTTTTCGTTCAAACCTTGCATGTTGTCCACTGGAGAATGAAGAAATCTGACTTTCTGATGACTGTTATTTATGCTGAGATGTTAGTGAAATGCAGGGTTTGTTTGCAGATATACCTCTATGCTGTTATAATGCTAAAGTATAGATGTGCAAATCTGCTGACTTCTTTTGGTGAGCCTTTAACAAACATAGTTGTGATGTTTTCAATATGCTTTCCAAACTTCCTTTTCCATCCTGATGAAGCCCGGCTTCACATTGGCTGAAGATGAAGTTTTGCTTTTCTATTTGGGTTTACAGGTGATCATATACTAATCAGTTATCAAAGCATCTGCATCGCAGCAGAAATTCTCATGGTCTGTTTTTTTTCTGTTTGGAACTTCTCTTGCATTTGCTCCTCTCAGGTTTCTCCCTGATATTTTTCAGTGTATTTCAGGAGGTATTTTTATCCTGAAATCTTGTGTGGAAGAACAGAATTAGCATTGGGATGGATTTAAGTGCTGGATGTTTATGTCAGCAGTAGTTGCTAGAGCTGCTTTGAAAACTGTTGTTTTAGTTTTGATGCCAAGGAGTCTCTAGCCTCAAGCAAGACCCTGAAGCCTCAGTGCCTGTTGGCAATTAACAAAATACATGAGTTATCAGGCCAACCATTTGTTCTTGTGAAATACCCCAGAAATGCTATTTTTGATTCTTATTTTGAGTTTTGCAGTTAAAGTAGGGCTTCATCTGGTGTTGATAAAACAGCAAGAAGATTCTTTAGAACCTCAGTGTTTATCGTTATATATGTAATTAATTTTCTGAGTATTCAGGTATTATGTGGTTAATTTCTTTTCTGTTAAAGTTAATTTAAAAGACTTTCATTACAAAATCAAACACTCTCTCTGCTTCCTTCTCTCTGCCTTCGTTTCCACCCCCAACCCCATCATACAGGTTTTTCTTCCAATAAGATTGATGGCAGATAAGCTTCTGTACCTCAAGCTCACTTTACTAGTTAAACTTTTAAAGTATGTTTGAGCACAGATTGGGGTTTCAGTATGTACCTAGATAGCTGTTACTGAGATATCAATTCCATGATGCTTATTGAATATTTTTATGCACCCAGCTTTGGTAATTTGATGTGAAAATTGATGTCTCAAAACTAAATAGCAGTAGGAATTGGAAGTCAAGTGTGTGAAAGAGTTGCAAAAGCAGGGAAATGTAGAACTATAGGAGTGTAGGCTACCTGAGAGGGATTGCTAGCTTTCAGAGAAAATACGGAAAGAAGCAGAGGGAATCTGAAAGATAGGCATGTTAAGACTCTGGGTTGGGCTGTTCTGAAGTGTCATAAAGCAGAAAAATTAATCCAGTGAACACCACCATAGAAATTGTGTGTGTATGAGTATATATGTGTAGTGTACAAGACAAGAACTATTGATGTGTCATATATTTTAATTTTTAGGGATGACATGGTAAAATTACCATGCAGAGGAAACAGTCTGATATCTTGGTGAGTTTAATCTGTCCAAACCAGCAAACACTAAAATGTTTTGATCATTAGCAGATGATTATTTCATAGTTTAATCACAAGGCAGAATATAAAGCTTTCTTTGGTATGCTTACTACATTTTTGTCTTCTCAACTTATCTTCCAATTTTTTAAATATATAACTAAATCAGTCAATATCATTCTAGGTTATTTTATTTAATTTTTAAATTTTTAATCTGGATTATCTGTGTGTTTATGGTTTCTTTTATTTTGCTTCTAAGTCTCTTGCACTTAAATGCAAATGTGAAGTATTTTCCTGGATTCATTGTAGCGTAGAGTTTTAATTATTTTTTTCTTTTATAACTCTCTGTGTGCTTAAAGAAAACAAAACTATTCACCAGATTGTGCAGTATTTAGGAAAAAACCCTGTCGTTTCTGTAATACCACTCTTGGCCCAAAATTACATTAAGTAACAACTGAAGCACATCACTTTCAATTGGTTTCAAGACATGAAAACAGAAATTTCCTTACTACGGTGCTACAATATTCGGCTGTTGTTTGAGATGGATATAGAAAAGAGAGTCAGCAAGAAAATATAAAACTTCTTGTCTTAAATTGATTTAATTTATGTATCACAAGGTACTGTTTAAATATTGAGTGCTTTGTGCAATTACAAAACATTGTGAGTGTAGGCAGAGCTCAAGTCAATGGGATCCAGAACCTTACCTCAGTTTCTGCTTTTAGCAAAATAATGGATAATTTTCCCTGAGCCATAGTTCATCTTTGTAGTTTGTATGTTGAGCTTTTATTTGTAGAGATTGTTTAGTCATTATGATAAAACATATTATAAAAATTTTGATAATGAAGAGTTAAAAAGCTCTCAGTGTTTTCTTTTTATAAGCCACCTGTTGCCTTAGATGCATAACTATATGAATTCGAACAAAGTGCTCATCACTTGTCAGCCATCGGTGGCAGCATAAAAATTACTTGTGGTGCTTGCTTTGCAAGAAGTTCTTTTGTGTTTGTGACATCAGCTTTGTTTTCTACAATTAAAGTATTACACGCTAGAATAATCTAAATTGCAACCACTAAATGGTGATGTAGTTCTTTTTTCATAGAGCTGAATTTGTTTACTGGTTGCGTACAGCTATTGACTACTGTTTAACATGACATGTCCCTTTTGCCTAGAACAATCTTTGGAAAAGGTGTTTTTTTGTGTCCTGTTCTTGTCTCCCACCCCCTCCATTCCTCCTCCCTTTTCCATTATGGAAAGCTTTTCTCGTACTTTTTTTAACAAGTAGATAAAAATACATGTTAGGCTTCAGTATTTTTTTTTTTCACCTAGCAAATTAATGGCACATGATGATATTGCCAGAGAGAAAAAAGCCTTGCAGTGGAGTGATCTGGACTGCAGGAGATGTTTTGTTCCATAAGAACACATTTTGACATGAACAGAATAGTTTTTGTTTGCATGGTTTAAAATAAAACCCCAAACCAAACCCGTTTTTCTGACTCTGACCCTACTGTACTAGTGACTGTATAGATACCTACTGAATGGCTTTCTCTGTTGGAAATACCTTAGCTGTGATGTTCTGTTCCTCTCTTATGGCTTTATTTTGAAGTCTTTCCACTTCAAAGTGAATGGGAAGAATTTGCATGTGATTGGGTTATGATTTCTTAGTATTGTTTTCCTTGTGTTAAAGATATTCAGTGCTATAGAAATTTGTGGAAAATCTGCTGTCCCCTCCTCAAATTCTGTAGTATTGAATAGAGGGTGATTTTTGTGGAAAGTTCAATTAAGCAGGTACAATTAGTATAGTTTTTTATATGTTGATTAAGTACACAATAGGCCTGGGGTTTTTTCACATAACCTTAGGAAAGGCATAACTTCTATTTGGAATTTCCATATACTTAAAGTTTTGTGAGATATAGTTCCCATTTGAAGAAATTAGACTATAACTAAGCTACAATATTGCTGATTTTTATATTAAATTGCTCTGTTTTTATAAAGAATATAAGACGACTGTAATTCTGTATTAATTTGCATGCTGGAGTTACCGGCTCTACTGAATCTGTGGTAAAATCTCTGTGGCTGCAGACTAGTCCTGGAGCATTGAAGGCTGCCTTTAGCAGTCACCCCCCCCCTCCTTGGGCCAGAAGAAGGAGAGTTAGAGATTATGCTCTCCTTGAGACATGAGCATATAAATTCAACTTTGCTATTCTTTCATGTTGATCTAGTAACTTACCCTTATGATGAATACTGCAAATTAGAGATATAGATAAAGTCAAAAGTAGCTTACAGTCAAATAATGACTACAGCACTGTTCCAACAGTAATCCTGTAGGGATTGGGATGTGAAAAGAATACAAATGCAAGCTAAAGACTATGTAAAAATTGTATTAAAAAATGCAGCTGTACTCATACAGTCTCTTCTCATACAGTGGCTTTGATAAGAATATGATTATGTTTAAACTGATAAACCATTAACAGCATTCAGTTTCCTAAGGTATTTTTATTGTTCAAACATCATTTTAAGCTACTAACTGGTAAATTGCTGATTCTTGCTCTTATCCTTTCACATGTTTTCCTGTTGTCATTTTTCATGGAATGTGTATATAAGCAAGTAGGGAGAGAGAACAAAAGTGATCTTTTATAAAGTACTTCTATATCCTTTCCAAGGGTGCAGTTCTTTTATTTACTCATACTGTGTTTGTGATTCAAATTCCATGAATTGCAGTCAAGTTCTGCTTAGCGTAAATAAAGATGGCTTGGTCTGAACCTAAACTAATCAGTATGTATTTATAAAAACCCCAAAATAAATACCCTCCCCTCTTCTGTATTGCTTACATTTGCAGAGTGACATTAATGTGACTGTGCCACATAGAATGAATAATATAGTGTATGAGTTAATTGGTCATTTATAAATACAAATTCTTCTTGGGAGAAGGGGGTGGAGAATGTTTCCTTGTAGTTGGTTTGTCCCATGCTGAAATAAAAAACCAACTTGTTTAAATTTAATTTTTCCCTCTCTCTATGTTTTTACTGGGAGTGGTTTTGCGTGTTAATGAATGTAGTTGCACTCTTTGAGTAAGTAATTGTGGGATTCTGTTGTGTGCATATATTTCCCTTTATGGAGAAGTGTTGCAGTGTCATTTTTGGACTTACTTTAGCCATTATTGGAGCTGGAGAGTGCAGTGTGAATACACCTAGCACAGCAAAGTTACCACCAGTTGAATTGGCTACTCAGCTTTTCAGTTGTCTTGCTCACTAAACCTCAGTAGGGTTTCAGTTATTAACAGAAGAAAACATTCAGAATATTTAATAAATTCTTTTTAATGAAGCCCTATACTTTTTTAGAAAGTGCTAGATATTAGTAAGTTTTCATTTTCCTCCCATATTGTGTGTGTAATGTTGTCATGCTAAGATATTTTGACTGCTGCATTTGAGCGTTTTTGTTGAATAATATGATGGACTTGAAAAGGTAAATACATCATAATCTCAATTTTCCTAATCAGTCATCGTTTCGGACAAATATGTCATAGCTTTTCCTAGTCTTGCTGTAGATACGAATGTGCAGCTTGCTGTTTAATGGATAAAGGAAACAATTAAGTCAAAGAGCATGTCCAGGTGCATGTACTGGTGGGGTCTGGTTGTGTCCACCGTGGTTCTCCTATTTGTGCCCCGTGGATGTGTCTGTACCCCCGAGGGAGGGGGATTCTCTTATGGCGCACGAGCCTGTTCTGTCTGCCCTGAGCCTGAGCCTTGCTGCTGCAGGCTGGACGGCTTCCTTGGTTTCATCTCTGTTTTCCTGTGTTGGGAACACGTTGGACCATGTTTGGGAGAGAGGACGTGGGATTCTTGGGAGGGGTCATACCAGGAGCCCACAGAGGTGAGAGGTGCTACCTGCCTGGAAAGTGCTTTCAAGCTTCCTGGGCTGCCTGCATGCAGACAGGTTGATGCAGACCACCATCATTTCCAGCTTGTCACAGTCACACAAGGAGTTCTTACTTCTTCATGTCCCTTCATCTGGTTCTCATAAGCAAAATCCAAATTCCCTCCCTGCTGGAGAGAAATGCTGCCTTTGTCAGCTAAAAACCTCAAGTTACACTTTTCTCTCATCTCTTTCTGTTTATGGATTTTTTTTCAGAATGTGTCTGCACGTGGTTTCCTAGCTTGAGGTCTTTTGCCTTCTTACTTTTTGTTTTCTTGCTCTGTAACAGCAGGGTGATGTTGGTTAACAGGATTTTGTATGTCAGTGGCACTATTTACTAGAATGCTGTTAATTTACTGTACTAGAGCACAGAAAAGATGAGAAACAATGATTTGTTTGCAGTTTCCCAGAGCTAAAAGCTTCTTGACTGGAAAGATAACTTTGGGACCACTGCAGCTATAAGACAATTGTTTTAAATTGAAATGTTAAATTTGGTGGAATTTGATAAGTTCGCACAAAGCAATTTCAAATCTCACCCACAAAATCAGTTGGAAGTTACATTTGTTTTTTTCTGTGTTTTAAACTTTGCCTTAGAGAACAAATAACTGTTCATTGTTTCAGAACATACATAATTATGTGGAAGTGCATTAATTCTGTATTGTACAAGCACTGCATAGAAATATTTCCACATAACTAGGATGAAATATTCAGCATATTTGAGAAGAAAGAACCTTTTGGAAATCTTTGGTAAGGGGAAATATTACTTGTATGATTTATTTTGAACACATAAATCAGTCTCATATATCATATACCATCAGCTTTAATATCTTGATGGAGTGAGTAGATGGGAAAGCTGGGCTTGTGGCTGCAGTGTTGGGGAGAAGGGCAGATGGAGCTGCATCTGAGAGAAAGGCGGTGTCTTCCTGTGGAATGCAGGCAGGCTGTAACTGCTTCTCTTAGGAGGAGGGGATATTGTAATATTATCAGCAATGTTGTGTTGAAAATTGAAAACAAGTAACTAAAAGCATGTTGTAAAGAAACAGATGATTCAAATGACTCAGAGAACATTTTTTAATGTTAGTAATCAGCAAACCACAGAGAAAAATTTACTTCTGATCAGAGTTCTGATTTTTCACCAAAATGGAAAGCCTAGTCAAGAGTAATCCATCTTCTGTTCACTGAACATGTTTTTTTCTTAGCTATACTGCTTACCAATTTATTTAAACAAAAAGATTTTATATGTGTGTGTACTGTTAAATAAATGTTGGAACAGAAACTTAACAACTTTATAGCTTTTTGGAAGCTTCTCTTTTCCTCAGTAGTATCTCATAAAATTTCAGAAAATTTTCTTAAAAACAAATAGTTTGAAAAATAAGCATTCAGTTAACATTGGTTAGCTGAAAGTAAAATGCACCCTGTTTTCATTGTTTTCATACCATTGCAGCAGCTATGCTTTCTTCAGTTTGTTTTTTTTGTTAGTGATAAAAGTGTCTTGTTTGTTTGCAGTGTGTTTCTAACCTTTTTCAAGTTTATGCATTGTATTTTCATAAGCTATGAACATCAGGGTTTTCTTGCCCAATGAAAAAGAAAGAATCTTGAATGGGTAACATTTTCATTCTGTGTTATGTGACACAGATTTTTTTTTTTAAATCCCTGATCCAATTCAGATTAGAACATTACATTATGTAAAAAGTACATATAGTATTCTTTATCAGGATTGTTACAAAAAAGGAAAAATTAAACCATGAACTGTATCTTTATAACAAAGTTAAACTGGTTTGGAATCATAAGGTTACTGAAAAAGCAGGATATAACTCTTAAGAGATCTTCTTTTCTGTCAGATTCTCCTCCTTGAACTAGCAGGTGACATGAAGTCTGCTAGGACAGTTCTGGTCTCTGGCTTGCTCCTGTTGGCTCTTTTGTGGGGGCAAATGGTGAGCAGGCTGTAAGTTGAGTGAAACTTCCTGAAGGGGTAGTGGTGTTTGACTTGCTATTCTGGGGAGCATCTATAGCAGTAGTGTTAGAGGCATATGCCTTTTTCATGTGCTTTGAAATTTAGGTGGGTTTTTTGTCATCTGTCATCTATTGTGAAGAAGTTTAAGTATTGTGATTCCGCATCTACTGAGAGTCTACTAGTTTCAGGAACCCTAGAATAATTCTGTCTTTTTTTATGGGAATGATAGCCTCTTCAGGATAGACGAGGTCCAAGACAAATACTACATGATAGCTTTAGGGTAAAAATTGCAAGGAACCTTGCTACAATAATTGGATGAAAGTATTTTTATAGATTTAAGTGCTGATGGACAAGGACTTGCTTCAGAGACTTGAAAAATTGCCAGAAGCATTATGGCCAGCATGGTCCTTTTCTTCTGGAGAATTTGAGTGTTTTGAGATGGAGAGGGTCTTCATTCTAAGTGACTTTTAGGCTTATTTTATCAGGAAAATAAGACCAGTTTCAAACCAAACCTTGAACAAAAGATGTGTGCTGGAATTAGTGATCAACATTGTCTATTTCAGTGTTTTCTGAAGTGTCTCACTACCATGAGTTTGGCAGTTTGTATCACAACCTATTAAAAAAGTTGTGGTAGTAGTGATGTTTAAGAAGGCAGTGGTCAAATGAAGGATGATAACATGAGTATTGATTATTTTTCATTCTGAAATGTTTTAAGATGCATGTGTCCTCGTGCTAAAAGGCAATTCCTGGTGACCTGCTTGACTTTGCTGCATGATACAAGTGTTCATGCTGACATTCATATGTAGAGAACTTTGAGAATTTGAGTGTACCTTTATTTAAATTAAAGAAAACAACCTTCAGAGGTGTACATACTATTGCCAGCTTACAGTGACTAGGAAACTAAGGCAATACCACTGAGACAGGCAGTCCAACATCCATTTGACGTTGGCCACGTGGTTTTGTTTATGCGCTGTCCTGTGCCTGTATGTGAGGACAAAATTAATTGTGGTTGTGTGCCAAACTTTATGGTAGGCCTGATCTTGTTTACTACTAACTAACAACTACTTTGCAGCTTTAATCCTTGTGTTTGCCCATCTAGTAACCGTGAAACTGTGGGGAAAACTACTACGCCTTCATATGCACTGTGTTTGGAAAACTCAGAATAGAAGGCAAGTAACACAAAATAAGTCCTGATGTTGAAAAATTATGTTAGCTAATAAAGGTATATAAGAACAGATAAGAATATATAGAAGCTGGTAAATAATGCTGTGATACAAACAGTGGGGAAAAAAATATCAGAATATATTTTCATATGAAAACATTGGTCTCTTTAGAGACTACTCGCTAGAGCTGTGTGTGCGCACACAGTTTTACCAAGCAGGCCTTTTTGGGTGTTACTGTTAATACAGATGTGAAATACAAAATAAGATGTAACAAATACAAGGTGGATTTAAAAATAGCGTGTAGAGGTAAAATACTGTAAAATGTTTTAAAATTTGAATTTAATTGCAAACCAGAACATAATTATCTAAAGAAGTACACTGCTGAACTGAGGTTGCAAACCAGTGCATTTTGAAGAACACAGCGACTGTCTTGGCAGCTGTGCCTTAACTCTTCAGCCCAGGGTGCCATTGTCACAGCTCGAGTTAGTCTCTGCTGCTTCTACCTAGCTGCAGTCAGGTGCTGTGGTGATGCCAAAATACATCTTACTGCCATGAAAAAAATAGTGAAACTGTATCAGTTCTTTAATTCTGCATGAATAAGGATAATCAGGGGTTGGGTGTGTTTGCAAATGGTGAACTGTCCTGAGGAGTGAAACAGTTTGTGTTAATGGTCCTTGCCCTACGTGAACCATGTAGGGTAATCCCTAAATGGCTTACCTAACCCTGTGTAACTTGCATTGATGTTTTTAATTCATGAATTAAATGTAATTTAATTTCAAATTCCTAAGTTGAAAAGGTTTGTAACAAACTCTTCCTCATGCTATGGTACTTTATAACATCTTTGTCTTTTTCTAGCATTAAGAAAAGTGTTTCTGTAATGTTAATTAGCTAGTAACTGCTGTTTTCAGTGTGCTTTAATTACCGTATGTTGCTTGATTATATGTTATGAAATAAACTTAAGGTTATTCTAGATTGTTAAACGGTGAGCTAATATATAACTACTGTGCTTAAGATGAGGTTTCTCAGATACTGTAGTGGGGATATTGGGAAGAGGAAAAGCTGAAAGTGCAGTCTTATTCTTAGTATATGAAGACAATTTTAAGAATTGCCTCCCAGATTTTAAAATTACTATTTATAAGAAATATCTGATAAAATACCATGAAAATACTTTGAATCATAACTGTGCATCATCACAGAATAGATTGTAAAGATGTAACTCTTGAATGATTTGCATATGTGTTACTAATAAGCATCCTTTGCTGACAATCTGATTGTACAATGCAAGATAGTTACCATTGACTATTACTAAAGAATTTTTTTAAAGTGCTCCTATTCAGATTACATTTAGCGGTAGCTGCACTGCCAAACTACATGAGTGTAGTTCTTTCTGCACATGTAAGCAGAGTATTACTGTAGTGACAGTTGTACTTTTTAATGAGCAAGATGTTTAAATAACTTAGTGCTCGTGGGCAGTTTTGTTTTCCATTTCAACTAGAAAAAGTGCTAAATGAAAGGCTGTACATAGTGGTTATATTTAGTAAACAGACAAAAAGAAGTGAAGCTTTATAGATGACTTGAAACTTCTGATAACAAAGATATTTGATTGCCTTCCCTATTAAAATAAAAAAGTTGAAACTTTTTTTGACCAGAATTTTGAGTATTTTAAAATGTATCCTGTAACTTCTTTGTCTCCTTTAAAAAGATATTTGCAGTAGTATTTATACTGGATATTAATTTAACCAATCTAGCACTGGAAACTGCTCAGAATTTTAATAATACTCACATATAATTGCCATAATGTCTGGTCTTTGCAGGAGATGGTGCTTTGCATACTCGAGGGTTTTTCTATGGTGTTTCTTTCTCAGATTGCTAGAATAAAATCCATATTTGTTTCAGTCTATTTTACATAGAAAAAAACAGTTTACATTTTCAATTGATGCATAACTTTGTCATTTGCTTTGCTGTATCTTAAAATTCTAGCTTCATCCTTAGTTAGACTTTGTGGTTAGTGTTCACATACTTCCCCTCCGATCTTCAAGTACAGTGTAAGCTGATCACAAGCTAACTTTGCAAATGGCACAACATATACGAAGATGAATCCTGTATTGTGCCAGTTTATTCCCCCAAAGATTTTCATCATCATTTCTTTTACAGAAAAAAAAAATGTTTTCAGAATTACTTTGCCAAAATATTAACTCTTGGTATTCCACCAGTCAACAAATTATTATATTTAAGATCTTTTAGTTTTGTGGGCCTTTTTAATATGTTTCTAGTTTTTTAACAGTTTTTCTTTGAAGTAAAGATATGACTCAACAGTGTTGATACCTAAGAGGGTAAGGTCAGCTGGGGGGGTTGGTTGTTTTTTCCCCTGTAGCCTAATAAAATGTGGCATTTTAAGTGCTGTAGAGAGGGTTTCAATTGTGGCCACTCTCTCAGTTAAGTAACTGCTTACAGACACTGAAGATGCATTTTTTTCATTCAAAGAAAGTAAAACAAATAAGTGTTCCTTCCTCTACAGATGTTACAAAATGTAACATACGCGTTGATTTCCCGTATTTCACTATTCGTAGTGGACACTGGGGCTTTGGTACAGGAGGGGCCTTCTGTTGTTCCTTTTAAGTTTGATGCATTTTACAGCAGTTGTTTTAAGTATCAAAGTCTTATTGTCTACTTACTAAATGGTAATTTCATTTTTTTTTAAAGTAAACTTACTGCTGATTTAGTTAGATACTATTAGTGGCATTTTTGTATGGAAAGTTGGAAGTGTATTCTTTAGTTGCCCGATAACTATATTAATAACATAGCAGTGTATAGCTGAGACTTTAAAACATTTTAATTTAACTTGTGTTTAAGGTTTATAGATATGAATGAATCAGCCTTGGCTTTTAGGTGAAAATATTTTCAAATTTAAAGCTTTTGTGCCCCTGATGGGATTATGTCAGTGGTTGACTGAAAAACTTAGGAGAAGGGAAATGTTTCTTTAACTCCAAACAGAGGGAATTGAGTTGGGAATTTTGAACAGAGAGGGGAACACCCCCCCCCCAACTTTAAATACCCTTCTGGTTATGATTATCATGAAACTGAGCTTTGCTTCAAGATTTTAGCCAATGCTATGTTTTCATAATTTAATTGGTATCTATTTTCTGAGAAGTAAGTGATTTGGCTTTCTTAGAAGATGCCTTTAGCAAACTGGATCTGTTGATAAGTAACTCATTTGCAGCATTATTGTACTGACTCGTGAGAAGTTTAATTGCAGTTTGCTTCCATCATTTTTCTTGACAGCTGTTGGAAATAATGTGGTAGATTTGGATTTATACTGACTTTCAAGAAGCAGATATTTGTTCAAAAGCAGTCGGGGAGTGCAAAGATCCATGCCAATATTCAGAATTCATATTTCCCTTGAATGGAAGGTTGTGATAAAATGGTACATGGTGTGTTTTCATTGCCTGTTGAAAGACTTTCATGCAGTTAAAATAAGCATTTTGATGGTGGTTGAATTAAGAGTTTTTGTCAGTCTCTTCTCATCATGGATGATTAGACTAAAACGTCTGCTTGTCTTGACTTGAGATCACCACAGCTTCAGATAACATGCTTTGTGATTGAAGGTCGAAATATTTTGAATTCTAATAGGCTGCCAGATGAATTGCTTGAAATAGACTGTAAAATTTCAAGGCTTCCTTTTCCATCTGCTGTGAAAAGAACCATTGGGAATGGTTGAGCTTGATGATCATAGAATTACGGGATGGTGATTCTAAAACCCTCAAAGGGAAGTTGCTATGGAGATCTAGTTCCAAACTGTGAAATGATTCACCTCTGAAAGGCTTCAGGGTCTGAGAAGCTGAACACATCATTGTTCAGGTGGTCATTGGTTAGGAAATTGCTGGTGCCTGTGTAATCAGCACTCCTGTGGTAGTTAACGATCTAAAAAGGTTTGTTCTGAATGATGTGGGACAACAGCAATGTGCATAAGATGGCTTCTCTCAATCATAGTTTGCTCAGCCTGGTGCTTGTAAAAATACAGTGAGCTAAATGGCAGAGAAACGAACTGCTTCATTGAGGAGGTCTTTTAAAAACAAAATTCTTTTTTGTGATGGATTTGACATCTAAAGTAAAAGGAGAAGAACTGTTTCAGCTTAAAAAGCTGTGGTTAGATATTGCAAAAGTATCATATTTATATATTTATTTTGCAAAGAGAAGAACAGTGGGGCTGTGTATTTCTATTTGCTTGCAGGCTAAAGGAGTCATACAGTTGGAAATGAAGATTTCTACTCAGTCACACCTCGGGAACATAATGAAGTAGCCTTGATATGTTCATATTACCCCCTTTCCCTCCCTCTCAATATTAGGACCTACAAGAGACTCTGCTTTGACCATCATGGAAAAAATCCACCCTGCATATCCAGGATTCAGGTTAATCAAAGCATATGTTTTCTTTCTTAGTTTCTAATTTATTTGCATGTTTTCAGGATAGGAAAAGGGAATAACTGGCCAGTGTTTGCACAGATGCTTAAAACAATGCATTTTGTCATCTGTTGCTAAAATTTACCAGCAGATTCTTAAATTACTTGGAAACTGCAACATACACACAAGTATTTAATGTATTCAAGGTAGGCAGAAGACACTTGCTCAGTGTACAAGTAGTAAGTGACTATAGCTATCTGTACCTTATTCAACATAAAACATTTGCTTGACCCTATGAGATTCAAATAAAGAAGTTTGCATATCTGTTCAATATCACCCTTGTCACAACCCCTTAACAAAATCTCTTAATGGGTTTTAGTAAAGAAGATGCCAGTGGCTACTAGATGGTGCCAGATAGTTAGAGAACACAACTGACATGTTCCAGGATGTAGTTGCCGTTAAACTAAAATGTAACTGAAAAGAAAAGCAAATGTTGAAGGGCTAGGGATTACTTTACTGAAACAATATACAAAATGAGTTCTTTACGTCCTATGTAATGGACCAGCCAATCTGTAGCAAGCAATGTATTATTTTTTTGTTGGGATGTTGTTTTGATCATTATAAGGAAGAGACTAATATTCAAAGTAAAATATTAGTATTGAGTTTTTTCTGGTTAACTGTTATATTAAGATTTGAACATCAAACAGGAAATACTGCAAACCCTTGTTATCAAGTCTAGCATCTCAGATAAGATGCAAATTATATATTACCTTTTGGTTTCAGTATTTCAGATTCTGTTCTAAAAAGATAATTTGATATTTCTTGTGATTCCAAGCCTGTACTGTTATGTGAGGTCCTAAGAACTGTGACATCACCTTTAATTTGTTGAAAAGTAAACATGGCATGTAAAAATATAAGCTCTTAACCAACTGGTGATACATTTTAAAAATTATTATTATGAGGATTTTTATTAATAGAAACATATAGGCAGCACCTGTATAAAATTTGAGTTGATTTGCAAAGGATAAACGTGAATGAATTGTATTGCTACTTTTGCATTAAGTGTGTGTATTATGTTATGAATGTGGGCCAGAATGACCAAAGGGAAGGCTTTATGATGAGACACATTTTTATAAGGTAAATTTACTGAGAGGCATTTTGCTTTTGTTTTTAAAGCTATTTTATTCACTTAGCAACACAGCACTTCATTACAAACTTACCTAGGGCATATACGACCTAATGGCACTGATAAAACAATTTCTGCTGATTTAAGTCTTCGTCAACTCTCGTTTTTGTTACACGTTGGCTGGTCTTCTCTCAAGTATGTTTACTCCTCCATACCTCCACTGTACAATGAAATAGATCCTCAAAAGGAGAAACATTCAGATATAGAGAAAAAGGTTCTTTGTTAACATGTGATGGACAGAATTTATAACTTGTTATAAATACCCTTCTTCTAAGTACTCTCTTAATCTCTTGGTAAACAATGACTGACTGTAAACATAGATATTTTTTTTTCCCTACTCTGGCAAATTCTATAAGCCATTTTTTCTAGCATTTTTGTAAGGCACTGCAAGAAGTCTGACAGTTTTGTAGTGCGCTTGTTTTATTGTAACAAAAATATCATTTTAAGTTTTGTAATATTTGGGAACTGCTTAGATAACTAACTTCTTGTAGCTGAAGACTTGTCATTACTGAGTTTTGTCTAGGTATTTATATAGCTTAAGTTATTGCTTTAAATGTTTTTGAAGAGAAGTTGCTGTATTGGAATAATTTTGTAGCCTTTATTGCAGGTTCCAGGAGGGTTGTAGTTTTGCATTCTGTGCTGAATTGAACTGCTCATTCTCTGTTCATTATTTTGCAAAGACTGATAACTCTTCAAGTTGTTGAAGAATGCAGAACAGGAAATTGAACTGTCTCTGCACAAGAGCCAGAGTGGGCTCAGTAAATTTAATGTCTCGGACTTTGTTGCAGCGCTAGGTATCCAGAGTGGTTCAGTAGGAGTACAGTTGTGGTGATTGCTAAGTAGTGCTATTCTAGACCCAATAAAACTTCAGAGCTCAAGTGGGGTTTTTTATATTTCTGTATCTTTGATGTAATCAATCTGTGACCCAGATAAATTGTCCACAAATAATTAAAATGTTTCCTGTATATTTGGTCATTCAAGGCCAGACGGAACTGCCCTAAGGGTTTCTTCTGATGGCTGCTAGTTGCTATACATGATCTCTGGGTATACATTGTCTTAAAAACACAGTTATTGCTAGCAATTGTGTTTTGTTATGGTGACCCTCAGAGATTCCAGTTAAGACTGACACCATAGAGCTTAGCACTGAGTATTCCTAAAGAGAAGACCTGGATGACTGACCTTTATAAAAAAAGGGGTAAAATGCAGCACAGAGATTTGGTGTTGGTGGAAGTAGTATGAATGCAGATAGAGGCTTATTTCTACTTTCCAAACAGTTTCTGCTTGGGAACCGTGTTTTAGTACAGTGTAAATGCTGTCAGATTTGCAGGTATGTGAGTTCCAGACCACTTCTGAGTAGGAAAATTGTCTGGATATATGGTACACAGAGGCATGTTAAAAGTTAACCACTGATATTTGTGGCCAGACCTTCCTGTGTGCAGTGTTCTTTATGCAGGTGGTGCTGCTCTGGAGCACTCACCAGGGAGGGTGAGTGGAGGCTCCACCTTGTTCCTGTTTGCTTTTCTTTTCATCACTTCCTCACAAAGGAAGGTTTTCAGTCATTAGAACAGAAAGTAGCATAAAATAGAGCATGACTGAGCTCAGGGTGACAAGAGCACTTGTCACTGAAGCAAATGTTCACATTCTTCAGCCTTTTTGACTTTTGAACATTTTGTGGTGGTCCAGGCTAGGTTCCAAATTTGCCCTTCTTCTTCCAATTAACACAGTTGTAGTTTGGAAAAATTGGAACAGAGAGACTATTTTTTTCCTAAGGAATTCTTTTTTTAAATTATTTATATGGTATGTCAGCCATCTCAAAAAGTTTTACATTGAGTGCTGCCCTTCCTAGTGTCTTCTAAAAATGAGTCTGAGTGAATTACCGTGTACTGTGATACTGGATAATGTGTGTTGCAAGAAGGGAAATTAAGGAGTGTGTCCAAGCACTGTTTGGTGGGCAGTGCAGTGATAATATTTAAAATACATGATCAAGGGCAGTCAGAGCAAGCCCTTGGCAAACGGAGGCACGAAGGGCTCAAAGATTTATTCCTTCAGCTGTCAAATAATGTCCTTTACCCAGTATGACCAACTTAATAGCAAATCTCAGCAGGTAGAAGGTTTTGCCTGCAGAGTGTTGACTACATCCCAGTGGTGCCAGGATGAAAGAGCAATGGCAAGTAAACACATTTTACATTTGAAATAAATCACTAATATTTGTCAGACAGACTCAAGAGTAAGAGCTCTGGAGCAGGATTTTACAGATAAGCTCATTGGAATGACTGTCTTGGTAACAACTTTTCTCTGTTAAAACTGCTTCCATCAGGAACTGGATTGTAGTTTCTTCTGCCGACTCTCATGTCCTGAAGTGAATCGCTTTGCCTCAGTGTTTCCCGAGGAGGTTATAATTCTCATCTCTGACCTTGCGCAGTACTCGCTTGACGAGTACTTTTATGCAAATGTAAATTCTTTGTATGCCTAAGAAGTTGATACTACAGTCATTTAGAGTCCTGTATTGCTGCTCCATGCTCTCATTGTGTGTCTGCCGGTGCAGAAATGGATGTGCCCTTTTTCGTCAAATACTCCCAATAGGTTTGGTAGTGAAAGGACTGCCATTCAGCTGCTATTTCAGACTTTTGGGAAGCGGTGCTTGATTTGCTCTCTCCTGACTGGTGTGGTATTAGGGCTCAGCAGGGTAAATGTAGCTGCTTATCTTTTATATAGGTAAGTAATGAATTAAGTCCTAATACTGCACCAGTCAAGAGAGCCCAAAGCAGCTGCTTTTACCGTCCTGTGTCTGTGTAGCCATATGGTACACATAAACTGTAATGTTGTGTTCAAAGTCATTAATGTTGCAACTAATATTCTGAACTGGGTTTTTGTTGCTAAAAATCAGCTAAACTTGAGAATAAAAGCAAGTGTTTTAAATGGGAATTAAAATTTTTTCTTATATTTTTATGATGCTGGTAAAACAAAATAATTATTGCCAAAGTGACTGCTTGCATTTAAAATAAATTTATACATATTATTTAAAAAAAATCTAGTTAACTTTAAAATATGTAAGTTTTCTTGTCATTTAGGGTTCTGTGAAGCTGATCATCAAGAGGGTTGCAAATCATTGGCGGTTTCTATTTTCAGAGTTCCACATCCCAGAGTAATTTGCTTTAATTTCACCCAATTTAACCTATACTTCACACCATCACCATTCAGCTTTAATAGCTATGTTCTATGCATAAGAAAAGCAGATAAATGTCCACAATTAGACTGTGAGTGATTACAACTAGTTAGGGCTTTATGAAGACAAAACTTAAGGGGCTGTAGCACAAAACAAAGCCACAAAAGATGTCTGAAAAAATTCTTTCTTCAGAAGTCAAGGTTTACTACAGCATTTTATTTAATGTTTTTGTACTTGATTTTGCTTATGTTGAAGATGTAGGCAGGTGCACCTTCTTCAACTGAAAATTACTCTGCTTAAAGAATATTAGGTTTGTGTTACAGGTGATTAATTTCACTTGAAATTAGCTTGCAAGGGAAAACATGCTAAACCTACTTTATTTGTTGGTTCTTTGTTAACACGTGCTACATTTAAGAAGTTGTAAAATGTTGACTCTGATGGTATTATTTTGTCTTTCTAATCATAAATATGCGTAGTAAAATGTACTACCATCAAAGTTTAGTACATTCTGTAATGTTAAATGTACCTGTACCTCAGTCAGAAATAGCAGTATCTTTTACTGTTTAAATCTTCAGAATACTGATGATAGCATGTCAAGCCAGTCTAAGTATAGATATTATTTGTAATTTAATGGTTTTTTGACACTTGTATTCTTGTTTTTTGATAGCTCAAAGAAATACTTTGCTTCTAGCTCCCCACCCAACTTACCATATTTTATTTCTTTTTGTTCTCTTCCCCATTCCCACCAGTAAGTGGCCAGATAAATATTGCTCTTCTATTTCAGGGCTTATAGCAGGGTGTGTACGTGTATTGTGATGTGCCGTATCAGTCTGAGATGAGCAGCTCTTTTTGATAACAGTCATTGGCTGTATGCGGGAGAGGAAGTACAAGTATCAGTTATTCTCTAGGTCTGTTTTTTGGTAGTGTTATTAAACATTCCCTTATAGCTTATTGACAAAAAATGCTGGTCATTACCCTAAATACTGATGGGAATTTCAGCTTGTGATGCAGTTCAGATTCTCATCAAATTGTAGAATATCCTTCTTAATTACGGCATAACATTTACCAATGCAGTTGCTTATCTTTTGTGAATGAATACAAGATGCCAAAATGCTGTTATGTGGAGCTTAATATTAGCTAGATATTTGGTTTCATTTAACTTTAAAGGTTAACTATAATTAGAGAAATGAAGTGACTGATATATCAAATATAAATTAATTTGAAGATATTAATTAATTTCCATAATTGCAATTAGGAGCAGAATAAGATAAGTTCAGTAGCAGTATTTTGATTTGGATTTTAGCATCTCGGTGGCAGCTTGGAGCAGCTAGAAACGATAAGGTTTAGGCTATAGGCAGCTTCTTTTTTCTGTCAACTAGTTTTATATGCTATATCATAAAACTTTCAGTCCAATCAGCAACTACATTTAAATACTGCAAATTGTGGCAGCAAAACAATAATTCTGCTGATTAGCCCCTTTCCATTTCTTGTAAGTGAACTGTTTATGCTGTTGAGTACCTTTTGAAAAAAGAAAAAGCCAAAACAGCCTTGATTAGTCAAGGAGTAATTGGATGACTTGATTTTAGCAAGAGAATGAATTGGTTGATGATAGCCTGTAACTAAGTGTAGTGGTTCTGTTCAGATGAATACATAACATACAGTCATCAGATCTTGACAGGTATAACATAAGCAATGCAAAAATTTCTGGAAGCTGAGAGGTAAATTTTGTCAAAGAATTTTGAAACTGATTCTTGAAAGAAATGGAAAGAAAAGTGCATGCCATTAGATGATGCCGTTTAAAATGTGGCATTTGTTACTGCTGTGCTGTATACATATTTATGTGCTATTACTTTTGCATGTGAAGAACAGATCTAGTCTGTGTGTCCTGGCTGCCATCAAGTCCTGACAAACACACAGTTTCTCCACTTAATTGGGGAAAAACTAGAGTCAGGTTACACATCTTCTCTAGCCCTTTGTTCTGTTTTCTGCATCTTTTTTTGTCTAGTGTCATTTGAAAGCAAAGTGCAGAACTGGCTATTGCTGCATTACATCTTTAATGCCATTTTAAAAATAATTTTGGGCCCACTACACTTGGACCCAAACAGCCCAGATAAAGTTCTCAGCCAAAAATCCTTCCCTGAAACTGAAGAATACTTCAAGTTCGAACACACTGGTAACAGAAGAGGGAGCTGGATGTGGCAGTGATAATTTCCAAGCTCGTAATGTCTAGTAACTTCAGATTAAATCATTATTTTGAGGCTGTTAGATTGCAAAAATGAATTCTGCTCCTGTATTATGGTTTACTATTTTCCTGTCTAAATACTTGCATTGTTTTAATAGCAGTATCTGGATGCTACTAAAACATTATGGGAATTTACCACAGCAGATGTTTACTTACAGTGAGCCTGATGTTTCTAACTCTGTAATCTTTCTTCTTTTACACTAACGTGTCAGGGTTGTGTCTTTAAAGCTGGAGTGCAAATCCATGAGCATGTTATGGGAGATTATTTGAAAAAATACTTACAACTAGGATACTTAAAATATAAAAGACATGGTTTCTGTTCAACTTCCTTTTGACAAGTTTCTGATAACATTATAGTTTACCTCTGGTGAGATACCCAAGACACCAGGGAAGTTATAATCAGATTTTTAGATAATGAAGTTACTTATTAGGGTCTCCCATTTGACCTTCCTGTATTGCTGTATGATTAGCTTAGTTGTTGACAAACAGATGCTTCCTTGGGGAGATTCTTGAGTAAGTCTATTTTATGTATGTATTTTTCTCTCCCCATGTGGTAAATTGATTCTTTTTCTCTTATACTAGTATGCCATAGTTTCCTGTAGTACAAAGAGGGCTATTTTGGAGCACAGGCAGTATCACTTTAGGAAGCAGTCAAAAGGAAGGTAATGTGGCTTGGGGTAATGTGTGAGAAATGCGGAGTCCTTCTGTTTTAAAATCAAATGCAATTATGAAGACACAGGAAGAACAATGGATTTTCATTATATTAATTGGGGAAGGTCATTGTCCATAGGTCATACTGCCTTGAAAACACAGTGGTATGGTTAGTTTTGGAGATGTTAATATTAAATTTATTTTTTAATAAATAAAATGACTAGTTAAAACAGTTTGTTAGTTGAAATTCCAAAATATCAAAACATCTTCTTTTAAAGACAAATTTTTTATCACAGCTTTGAAAAAATTGATTTTTTAAATGAAGACTTTGAAAGGTAGACCACAGAGCTCAACAGTCAGTAGCCTGGCAGGTGTGAGTGTGCTGCAGAGGATAGTGTGTGAACAAGTTTCTAACCTTGGGAAAGGTCCCTCCTATTTACAGAAGGTGGACCCTCATTATGTTGATAAGAAGACAGACATGTTGTGTTTGAGGTTCACCAAATTTAAACACAACTCATCACCAGAATATGCTTTACCTCTGGCAGGTTACCATGTTTGTCCTCTCTGTTCTTCTGCAAATCCCATTCTAGTCTTTTGCTTCCCCACCTGGATGCCCTGTTAGGATAATTTTGGGGAACCTTTGCTCCATCATTTTTCTAACAAGCTCTCTCAAGCTGTAATCAGCTTGAGATCAAAACAAGACTGCCAGATGTCTGTTTCTCCTTCTCCCCATTATTTTTCTCATTGATTCTGTTGTAATCAGAGATCAGTATCAGACAAGCAAATATAAGGATTTCTTTGTCAATGTTTAGTTTTCATTTTCCCTCTTCAGTGTCTCTAAACTAACCGGTATTCTTTTTTTTTGCCTGATACCCAATATGATCTTACCTGTTCTTTCAGAAAATTGAAATTCTCATTTGTTTGCTGTGATCTTGCATCTCAAGACCTACCTCCTGTCTTTCCTGTTTCTTCCATTTCAGCAGTTTTTAGTTTCAACAAGCTGCTTTTCTACATAGTGCTAGATGTCAACTGCTTAGACGACTACTTACACAGTGTTCATGGCCTGTGTCCACCTTGTGCATCTTGTTCATTGTACAGCTATTGCACTGTCTTTAACTGGACAGTGATGTCATTCTTAGTCCCCCATTTGTTATATTTTAAAATAGAGCTTTCTGTTTTGCTGCTGTATATGCTGAAGGGAAAGTGGGATTATCATGCCATCTTGCCTAGTGAAAGAGAGTTAAAGGCCTTGCTTGACAGAGGAATTCCATGCAAAGGCAGAGAGACAAAGTAATAATAGCAATATACTGTTAACAATCTATTTCAGATAAGATTTGTAGATTAATATTATAGTTCTTATTTTCATCTTTGAAAGCTGCAAATACTATACTCATTTTCTCATCTGTCCTATTTCTTGAATCAGTTTTACGATTCCATTTTTTATATAGACTGTTTTTTTAAACCAGGGACTGGGTAAAATGTTATTCTAGTAGTTTAACTTTGCCAATTTCTCACAGTTGTACTTTTTCCAAGAGATCTCATTTCTTGCCCAGAGCCTAATTCCTAAGGTTACCACTAGTAACAGCTTGCTATGTCTGCATGCAGCTCTGCAGACCAGAATTGAATTCCCTACAGTGCTCCATGTGGTTTGTGCCCGACTTTCACTGCAAAGCAGGCTTCAGGCTGGCATAAGAGATTGCTCAAGGTACATCCCACATGGTCAGAGGATGATCTCTTTTGTTTTACATTGATGACTGAAGTAGACATTGACAAACAAGCTCAATGCCTGCTGCTTATCCAGAAGAATCTCTCATTTGTACCAAGATGTGGACATTAATGCCAGTTTGGTCTTTTGTGTATGGAAAATCTTATACCTACCACTTCCTCATGGACTGTGCCTGTCTAAATGGGAAGAGATTTAAATTGCTCTTATCGAAGTGTTCTTGATAAATTAAGAAAAAATAAAACCTGCTGTGATAAATTTAATGGATTTCCTATCTATTTAAAAGAGACATGTATGGCCTTTGGCAGCACAGCTGTTGATAGGTTTTCTTTTTTTTGAGTTAGAAAAACATATTTTTCCTCTAAGTGTAGAATTGAAAATTGAAGCTCAAAATCCATAGTTTTATTGTAATATTCAAGTAGTGTTCATTTTTTCCATGACAAGAGTCAGACAACCCAGTGAGGAGGAGAGAAGGCTGAATTATTAGCTCGAGTGGGAAATCAAAAGCTCAGTAGAGGAGCTTTTTACCCAAGCAAGCAACTGCCTGTTGCCAGACAGGGGTCTGTTCTCATCGATGTTGCATAAATGAGCTGCAGGATGGCTGCTGACACAGGTGTGACAGGAGGAGGAGACTTGAAGAAAATGCTGGCAGGACATTGAAGTGTCCATGGGTTAGAACCTTTAGTGGATTGGGAAGAGAGTGCACATGAAATGCATAGATTCAGTTTTATAGGGGTGGAAATACACTGAATTAATTGTTTTTGGATGAGTAAAGAACTGGATATTCTGCTGAAAAGGAACAGCAAATTGTGAAGAAATGAAGATAATTGCTGGAGAAGTATTTTACTGTTGTTGAAGAAAATGGAAAAGTATAAGCTGTTTTTTGTTGTTGCTAATTCATCTTACACTTGCTTTTTCAGAAAAGCATCATTCTTCCTTAAGACCGAAACAAGCTGTTTACTTTACTTATTTTTGTGTTCTAAATGCAAGATCTTTGTACTCACAGAGCTTTTCTCCTGACTTTAACAGTGTGGGGATTTTTGTTGTTTTTTAAACCCTTGGACACCAAATGCAGAAAGAAGATGTAAACAACTTGAGAATATATTATTTAGATGGTAACAGATGCTTTTT
The DNA here is from genome assembly GCF_025592945.1 of Manacus candei. Classification (NCBI taxonomy): domain Eukaryota; kingdom Metazoa; phylum Chordata; class Aves; order Passeriformes; family Pipridae; genus Manacus; species Manacus candei. The sequence goes on along the minus strand of NW_026138071.1, from coordinate 13,323,312 downwards.
TCTTTATACATAAACTTTTTCTTGATGATAGATTTTTAGCTGCATAAGTACTACTCATCTGTTGAGAAGGCTGGGCAGGTAGAGTTTGTTGATATGCATGGTGACATCTTCCTACTTCCCCCTTTCTATTCAATATTTTTCTTGTTAATTAGAACAGAGCTGTTAAACTGTTTTCTAACAGTATTTGTTCATCTAAACAACCCATGTCCTGTTCAGTCAGGTGCACAGGTAAGTATTTATGGAAGACCAGGGCTACAGTATCTCTTCCTTAATTGTCTGTCATTGGTATGGGTTAGTGTAGTGGGTTTCCATTTGACACAGCAGCCTGTTCTCCTGTCACTGCCAGCATCAGAGCTCACTGATGATCTTTGGAGACAAACAGTTAATGAGAGAGGAGGGAACTTGTGGTAACCACAGTTTTAACGGCTTTTCTTAAGTTTATGTGAAAACAATTTTGACATTTGACTGTCAACAACATTTTAAACCTGTGTTCCATGTGCTTTGATGTAAAAGCTTTGTTGCTAAAACCACTGTTTTCAGTAAGTTAAAATAAAAGATGAAGTTTAAGATGTGCATGACATCTTAAGAACCCCCACAACTTTCTGTATAAAATCTAAGGAATTGTTTGTTATCTACCCTGTTTCTTATCTTTCTCAGTACAAGAAATGGGTTATGTTTTTTTCCTGTGTAAAGAATCAGTTGATTTTAATTTTGGTAATGTTAAAATTATATTACTTCCGTGGTTAATTTCTCAGACATATCTTTAATGTTACAGACTAGGCATGCAAATACTCTGAAAATTGATCCAGGAAGAAGTAATAAACAGATTTTAACTGTTAATATTTTTAAAATAGGTATTGATTTTTGGGGGGGCGGGATTTTTTTTGTGTGTATGTGATGCTGCTTATCTGATAATTTAAATCCTAGTTGAATTATGTTGCCAGATTGTCATCAGAAGGGCATGAAGTCAGCACACATGCTTCAGTAATATCTGGTTGTTTTAACCTTATGTTTCCAGTTGGCAATTTGAAATTATGGCTTCAACTGCACTTTAAATATGTGATAATAGCATGTGTTTCTAATAAGGGCCAGCACCATTTTGTTCAGATAGTGTGAATGGTTGTCACTCATATATGACAAATGCACCTTCATCTGCTTCTTTGATGGCCCCCTAAAAACCATACCCTCAAATCAGGCCGATGAAATTAGCTGCTGTGTAAATTGTGTGTCTGAGTGGTTCATTATCTAATCACCGTCAGAACCACAGTGATAAAGTAGATTGAAACAGGGACGAGGTCTGCCAGATGATTTCAGGCCTTTTTTTCTAAGCCCCGTTTCCCTTGGAAACACTTAAGAGTCGTTCAGAACTTCAGAATTCTTTATCTAGAACTTCTTTTCTTAACACACAAAATTGGTCAGCCAGTGAGGTCTGCCAGGGCGATTTGTAAGGTTTTCTTTCCGTGATTCTTGTAGTCATTACTAGATGTATTAAAATGTTCTCTGATGTTCAATTTTGTTACTGTGTTTGCTACTGATAGGTTGGATACTGTTAAAAACACTGTTACCTATTCTAAAGAAACTGCTCTAGCCTATTCCTATGCAGAAGAAACTCTTAAAGATGCCTTAAGTGCTCTCCTGAAATGGCAAAGTGCTATGCTTTGTATATATAGAGCGAGCTTTGGATTTTGGAGTTGGTACATAAATTAACATACTAAGACAGTATGATATAAAGCATTGCATGTGACACTTGTACATGGGCAGTATGACAGACCTACTGACTTTTTAATCTCCAATTCTTGTGACTTGTAATAGTGTGTTCTAAATACGTTCTTCTTGTCTTTTTAGCTTAATAAGTAATTTACGTGTTCTTTTGTTTTAGGAGCATTTGAAGATGATGATATCACTCATGTTGAAGGAAGTGTAGATCCTGTTCGTGACATTGAAATAATACATGAAGAGCTTAGACTTAAAGATGAGGAGCTGATCATGCAGAGCATAGACAAGCTTGAAAAAGTAGCTGTAAGAGGAGGAGACAAGAAATTAAAACCTGAATATGTAAGTACTTGACCTATAAAGGCAAATCTTTAAGTACTCTCAGCATTGAATTGAAATATTTGTATTGTTGGGTTTTGTTTTTGATATCCTACGTGTATAATACAAAACACTACTACTATTTTTATATGTATTTTAAAGTAATTATTATTATGAATTGAAAAATTACTGGAATGATTTGCTGAATTGGCAAAAGTGTAAGACTTCACAGATTAAGCTAATGGTAACTTCTGAAATTTAACTGTTATTTTCTTACTGGCACAGCTTTATATGAGAATTGACAATGCTTCATCAAACTTACACCAGTGCTTAGTTGTAATTCAAAGTCCATCAGACACTTCCGAATTATTCTTGCTGTTGAGTTCTGCTATGATGTTAATACTAGTATTCCTGTAGCCAGCAAGGGAATATATTTTCTTGGTATGGTTGCACTTTGTGTCTTTTAGTGCATGTTAAATAAAGACTGCTAGTTGAAATTAATTTTAGAATGTTGTTGTGGAAAGCTGCTTAAATGAGCTCAATTATCCCAGGGTAGTAGTGGTGTTTCTTTGTAAATTAGAAATGTATAATAATTATCAACTTCCAAGTATATTTTTGCAAATTGATGTTTTACTGCCACTTGACTTTTGAGTCTCCTACACTTTGGTAGTAGTCTAGTTATTAATTTTTCTTTATTTCATTAATCTTCTATAAATATTTGAGGTGGTATATAAAACACATTCTCTAATTAATTATTACAGTAGTTTATCACTGTAGAAATAGACTCTTTATGCTTAATAGTTAAGTAGTAAAAAATACTGTTTCCTCCCATGGCTTTTTTGATAGCAAGTAGTAAGAAAAACATTGTTATATTGGTACTGGTGGGTTAATTTAGCAGTATTGAAGTGCAGTGGAATTTGTTGGCCCTACCTAGTATTTGGAAATTAATAGAAAGTGAAAGTGAACATCCCTCCAAAATGTTCAACTTCATGATGCAGTGTTAAAAAGCACTTCTTTGGTAATTTCTGTTGCTGAAGAACTAGTCTTCGTTCAGCTTGAAAAGTATTTTATTCCCTGATTGGTCTGAGCCAGAAAAAAAGGCTATTGTTGGGTGATTTAAAGGCTTTCACCTAAGTCCAGAGAGAGAAAACCAGGTATGCTTCATTTCAGGTTTTATTTGACGTGTGAACCCAGCCCTGGGTATATGTGGGCAGTGATTTTTATCTTTTACAAAAGGTTTCACATGCTCAGAGGAACAGTGCAGCTTATACCTACAGTTCCAAATTGCATCCACACAGTCTTTCAGCTTTTAATTCATCTTAAAGAAAGGTGCAAGCAAAAATCCTGTCTGTAGCGAATTCAAAGCTCAACCTAAGGCTAAATTTTACATTGGTATGAGATGATGAAAATGAGTGTTGTGATGCTGTTCTGCCCCAGTCTTGAGCTCTTCTTGCTTACTTTTTTGTGTGACTGTCTTTGGAAACAGCTTTGCTCAGTTCCTTATGATGGAACCTTCTTGTCAAGCTTTTGAGTGTACCTTTCTGGATGCTCTGAGGATTTCATGTAACAATCTATGTTCTTCCTGTGCTAAGGAAGAAGTTGGCACTTTTGTAATTGCAAAGAGTCGTAACTGAAGTGTGCTTGAAATAAAATTTTTAATAGTGATCATGTAACTAATGGGTGGTAGGTACCATTATGGCTGGATGACAAAGTTGCTCTTACCCATTTTTTTAACTACAGAAAGTTGGTATGTGTTTGAAAACAGAAAATATCAGATGATTCTCAAGTTAAGGAAGACAGTAAATAAAAACCTCAAGTCTAAAAATGCAATTTAAATTAATTAAAGAAAAATCTTAAATCTGCATTATTAATGTCTTCACCCAGCTTCAGCTTCTCATCCATTTCTTTGCCTCTGCCTTCAATCTCCTTACTATTACTTCATCTATAGTTCGCCTGTCAAAATGTCTTTGTCACCTTTTGTTTGTAACTTACTCTTCTTGTCATTCATTGGGGTTTTTTAATCCTTTTTTTTTTATGAACACACCAGGTTCTTGAAGTCAGGTTGCCCTACCAGTTGTGTTCTCAGTAACAGATGTTAAACATGACCAGTCTCAGCTGACTGTCAACAACAATAGAGGTTTCAAAGGCATTAAATTACTTTGTTTAATGGGAAGGGGTGGCTGAACAGAGTGGGGGGGCACAAATTAATGCTCCCCTTGAGACAAAGGCTACACATAGGAACTATAGTCACTAGGGAATCTCTTCAGGAAAGTACTGTGGGGCATAATGCCCGAGTCCTGCTGATCTTGAATCTTCTTGCTTGTCTTCCATTGTGACTTGTATGCTTGAATTGTAAGGTAGACAGTAGGCCTTCGTAAAATGGACTTTTTTCATGGTAAAGGCTTGTGAAAGCTCTACCTGGTTACTTTTCTTTTCCTGGTAAATCAATCCGTAGGTCCAGGTACACACCTTCTACAAATAGAACTGTAAGACCGTAACAGCAATTCTTGGGCATTTCCAGCCACTACTGGGTTTATTTAGATGTTCAGCCACTGGATTGTGAGGCACTCCTGTAGATTTTGCTTTACCTCTTTTCCTTTAATGTTCTGTGTTGCAGAGAAGGCCTGTGGTTGCATTCTATATATTATACTGTGGGATTGACTGTGCAGTAAGTGACTTACGGGTCTAGGAGGAAAACCGTATGGGATCGGTGAAAAAAGCAGTTAAAGATTATGCCTCCTCTCTAAAGCGGGAGCCAAACGTTAGGAGTGTATTTTGGCTGTTTGATCATTCTGCACTTCACAAATCCGTTGCATTCTGCAGGTAGCTTGTTGGCCACAGAGACAGTTCTGTGGTCAACAGTCCAGCACAATCTGTAGTGTTTCCATGTGGCTTGCAGCTACTGTTCAAGGCTTCCTCTTTCCAGGGCCAAAAAATCATTAAGAGACAGTATTGCCTGGAATTAATACTTTTTCCCAAACAGGTTGCCTTCAAAAAAAGGGAGGATGGGACAGGACTGGGAGAGAACTTCTCAGGATTTGCCTTTTGAAGTTATTTGCTGGTATAATACATAGCCATTGCTATTAGTCTGTTCTTACCATAGCAGAGGTGTGGAACAAACAGCTCTTGTCTATGCTCTGAGTGTTCCCAGTTATTTTCCCTTTCAGGAAAACTAGGAGGTTACAAGGAAAAAAACCTGGTATTCATGGATTGTTTTGGTTTTGTTTTTAAGTCACAATGTAAAAATTTTAGTCTCTCTTTTTTATTGTTTACTTTCCCCCATCCTTTTTGGAGCAATTTAAGTGAAGAGAATTTCTTAAGAATTTTACCTAGTTAAAATGTAGAAGTTATTCATCTTATTTTATAAATATGAATTGTCTGCTTTAGAGGAGTCTCTTTATCAGTAAGCCTCCACAACGGTAACTTGGTAGTCTGAAATCTCCAAAAGGTTTAAGAGGAGAAAAATAGAAAATTGACAGTGTGTATCAGTCGACAGCACTTAAATCTGAGATTTGTATTTGATTGCCCACTGCCTTGCATTGTGTTATAACTTGGTAATTATCATTTTTCCTCTGCCTAAGCCCACATTGCCTACAGTTGGTAAGTTCACCTTTGTGCAGTGACCTGGCTTTGCAGTTGAATAGTGTTAACTGTTCATCCTGTCTCTCAGAGAATTGATTTCTCAATCCCCTGTCAGCAGAAATAAAATAGCCAACTGTTGTTAAGGAACCATCAATGAAATAATTTTCAAGTTCTACTTAAAAATCAATGGCACAATATGGTCCAAGATCAGCAACGTGATGTTGACATAAGCTTAGAATAGCTTCCTTTACACATGTATTTTTGTCTGTTTTGTTTCTACTGCCTTCTTAGAAATGACTATCTGCTATTACTAAGGGTACTGGTCTTTCAGCTGTGGTATACCTTGAAATATTATTTTGGCTATAACCTTCTGAAAAGATACTCTAGAATAAAAGCACTCCTGTTATTTGCATGTATTAGAACAGTGCATATATAATTTCAGAAAGCAGAGTAATTTTGATTTTATATTTTAAATCTGTCTGCAGAGACATGAGGTAGATATTGAGTTTAACTTTATTGTTAGCTTATTATTCATCTTTCATTTTGGATAGCAGGAGATTTCAAAGTAAAATTCAAATATGTATGAATTTATAGATCAGAATGTGCAAATTCTAAAATCAGTTTAAAAAAATTTTTTTTAATTTATGAGATTTTTCAGTCATGAAGACAGAAATCTTCAAGTTAATATCATCTGATATAGTTAAGTGAACATTATTACAGGATTCTATTCCATTACCCTTCCAGTATGATTCAATTCTAGTCCTTAGAGACTCACCCTCTGCAAAAGATATTCCTTCAGGTCTTTGTTAGTGCATGAAATCTTGAATTCCAGCACAGAACAATTCTTAGGCAGTGGTATTGTGATTCTTACATCTGACCACAAGAATACTTTGTGTAGTTGAGTTGATGCAGATTATTGATGTTAGTGATGTGAAGACAAAATCGTTAGGTCAGTGTCAATGTCTGCAGTGTTTGAGCTTCCAATTTTCAGTTGAAAGGTGGCTTTCACAGTAGGTCAGGATCACTGTTCACTGCATTTGAACTTGCAGTGTTCAGTTGAACAGGGTGCTTTCACAAGTCCTGCGAGATGTATAAATTCCACTGTTAAAGTCAGCCTTTAAAAATTAGCTTTTCAGATCAAACACATTTTGTAAGAACAAAAGTAATTGCAGTTATGAAAAGAGCAGTTAGAGACTCCTTTTTAATGTAGTGGTACAGGAATCATCTAGTGCATATTCAATTTAAAAGAAAGGCATCAAGCTTTGGTTTGTTACTGTGATGGGCGACGAACTGATAATTGATACTTACACTCTACCTATGCTCATTGTATTTTTCAGCATATATGTACTATGATGAGTAAAGCAAAATCTTTCTAATTACATTTTAGGTAACTTTAATCTCCTCCATTCTCCTCCTTTACATTTAATATCTTGGTCCTGTCCTGAAAATACAGTAACTGTTTGAAAGATATTTTTTTTGTTCATCATTTGTTGTTAAAATCACCAGTATGGTGTGGGAGATACTCATGTACAGCAGAGAGCTGGTAGATTCAGTTTCTTATTATTACCAATATATACTAGATGAAAATCTTTCCTTCCTGCAATATTCTGATGAATGGGATGGTGCCAAGCAGAATTCGCTGACCTCGTACTGCAAGCGCCTGCCAGAGTTCTTACGGATGGATGAACTCTTATTTCCTCTAACTGATGATGTCAGTTGGGAATTTTCACCTTTCTTTCATTCCAAGTTGAAGATAAATACAGCAATGAATTGTATAATATTTTTTCCAGTTTCTTTGGTCTCCTTTAGTGAGAGGAGAATTTGAGAAGCCTGTTTCTTCCACTGGAGATGGAAAGAAAGGAGCAGCATTACACGTACACTGTTGACATACTTTCTGCCGATGGCTTTTACAATTACTAACTTAAATCATAGGGAATCGAGAAAATATTTATATTCTTAATGCATGTAATTATGCCTAAAATCTTGAGTGGACCATTTACTGTGCTTAATGTGGTATTTAGAGGAAATTAAAGTTCATTCTGGAGAACATTTTGAATGTAGCAGGAAAATATTCATGGCAGATGTTTGTGAATTAATCAGTAGTAAAGCATGACTTAAAAGTACATAATGTGTAAATACACGTTTGGATTCTTTTGGTATTATCAGTAGACAAAGAGAAGTCAATGCTTAAATACTTTCTGTCAAGGCTGATCTTTCCTGTGTAGATTTGACAAGTGGCTTAAAGTAATTACTTATCCAAGCCACTTATGTACATTGTATGTACATACGCCAAAATAACTCTATGTATGCATAGTTGTATTTTCATTTGGCTTAATTCACATTTACAACAAATGCATTCACATTTGTTTATTTGGAAATAAGTGGAAGTAAGAATATATAATAAGTGCAGTAAGAAAAGTTTAGTGAAACTGTACGGAAGATATTTCATTTTACTTATCAGTGTGATTTCCCTATTCTGAATTCCTGAACTGCTAGAAATAATCACTTGTAGATTGTTTTCTGTATTCTTGCCTGTTTTTTTTCTTTGAGAAGCGACAAGTGACTGTGTCATTTTATGTATAAAGCCATAGAGCCCACAAGGATGACCCACGCAGGAGAATTTGGGGATTATTGACATAAATTACATGGCCTGGAAAGCCTGTAGGATGTTTTGGTTGAAAGTACTTGTTGTGGTTTCATAAATATTATTGATATCTAGCTCTAAGTAATCTTTTATCATGTACCACTTGTACAGGCTCTGTTAAAAGGTATTAAATAGAAGAAAGGATAATACACTTGTCCTAAATCCATTACTTCTCCCATTGTATTTTTATTAAAGTCAGTGAGCAAGGGAATTGTAAGAGATTAGACATTGTTTTGTACCACAGAGGAGCTCATTGTCACTCCAGCTGATGCAGTACCTGGCTTGTTCTCTTTCCTGTGCCCAGCTGCTACAGCTTATTTAAGCGCTTAACACCATGGAAAAACATGAACCAGCCTTTTCTTTAAACTGCAAAATTTGTCTTAATTGTCCTTTAAAATACTGTTGTTTCTAAACAGTATTTTTAAAAGAAATTCTTACTTTGTCACTTCAACCTCACACTTTTAAATCACCAGAAAACCTCCAGGAAAAGTAGAGAGCCTAGTCTATACTCAATAGAACTGAAGAGATTTCCAAGGAAAACTGTGAATGGGGGGTCTGTGGGCACAGTGCACACTGTACACCTTGTACTAACAAGGAAAATTGTGTGTACTCAATAAATTGCTCTTGGTGCAGCACAGTTAAACTAGCTGTGAGTACCTCAAATAGCATTGTTCTCTATCTGTATCTGAAAAACCACTGTATGAATTTTGAAGGCCAGATGGAATACTGATTATTATCTGGTTTGATCTCTTGCATATCCCAGTTTAATTCTTACAGTCATGGTGAAAATAGAATGTATCTCTTAGGAGAAAAATTAACCTCTATTTAAATATTTTTGGGCTAGAGATAAATTACTTCAACTTACATAAGCTATGCCAGTGATTAATTATCTTTACTGTTTAGAAATAAGACAACTTTAGCCTGTATTTGTCAAGCTTCAGCATGCTAGTGTGAAAAACCTGTACTATGTGAGTTTTTTGTTAATTATATATATATATATAATGCAATAAGTATAAAAACATAGAATTTAAGAACACCAAGTCTTCAAGTAGTAGCACTTTTTCAAAACCTCTTATTTTTCTCCTCCAGTTTGTCAATATTTCAGGAGAGATAAGTGTGGAATTATTCACACTGGACATTAGCCTGTTTTTATACTCAAAGATTCTATTAGTCTTTTAGTTACAATACAGTTCACTTGCTTGTGACCTTCCAGGCTTCTCAGTCACTCTACCAAGAGAGAAGTCATCTACCTGGTAAATAATGTATCCACCCTCCCTTGTCCCCCACCCAGCAACTGTATGAACTTCAATGTACTGTACTGAAAAGCATTGTTTGCTTTCACTAAATCTGTGTTGCAGTTCTGGTCACTACACAGAATTCACATTGTTAGTAATTTCCTATTCTCAGAATCTGTGTGTCATTAACATGATCTTTTTTGCCCGTTGAAAGATGATTATTGGAGAAATGCAAAGTTTGTTCAGAGCCACACTGGAAACACAGTCGTTGGATTTTCGATTTACAGTTACATTCTGAGACCTACTGGTTAGGTGGTGAGGTGGGGTTGACTCCATGTAGTGTATGCAGTGATTTACTAATAAAATACCTTACACCACTGTAGCAGGTTCCTTAGGGAAGTCAGCATATGTTAGTTATTCACCATCACCTTTAATATTGATACGCTATGCTGTTGAACTTTTGTGTGAAATGAAGAGCTAACCAAGAGCTACAGGTAATGTTTTAGGTACGCCTTATAGCTTTTCCAAGCAACAGAGCAGTAGAAATAATACATTTTTAGGCCATTGAAACACTTTAATAAAAAGTATTTAACTGCTTTTGAAGCTTTTACTGGGGATGGTAAGTTATTACATCTTGGAAGTTTTGAAGGAAATGAATAAATGCACTGAGAAACAATCCATACTTCCCTTGATGGGGGAAAAAACCTACTGTACTCACAGTTACTCTTTGTAGTAGTGGAGACTTTTGCACTGCCTGCAGGATCACAGAGAATTCACTTGCACTTTGAAGTGTGAAGTGATAATCCTCACAACTGCTTACTTCTTTATTAAATTTGCGGAAGTTAATTACATGCCCTGCTAATTTACAACAAAAAAATCACAATTCTCTGATGCCAAGTAGGCAAGTGAGTTTTCCAAGCTTCAGTTTAGTCCCTCATGCTGTAAGAAGAATTTGGCATTGGCACACATTATTACTATCATTCATCCAGAAAGTTTATTAATGTATGCACATTTTTCAACACAGTAGTGTCTCATGAGCATGTCTTGGTAAATCTGCTATATGCAATTTACATGTATTTCATTATTTTATACTACTGGACTTACTGTTAAAGTCCTGCTTAGCATTTGTGGGCTGACTACTTGTGGCCTTTAGAAAATGAGAGCAGGACATAAATTAAAATCACTGTATTGCATATGGCTAAATATACTAAGTAAGCACATGTGCTAAATATCTTACCGTGAATATAGTCAGAAATCAACTGATTTTTAAAACAATTATATTTGACATTCATGAAATTTGCTGTATTCCATATGCCTTGACAACTGTAAGTAAATTGGATTTCAGAGGTTTTTTTGTCAGCCTTTTGAATGGTGCTTGTTATAATGTTGGTAGCTGAAAAACAACAAGAGTACCCCTCTCATCAGACAAGGCAAAGTGGATCATTCTGCTGGTGACAGATTGACCTCAAAGTGTGCAACTGGGGAGGCCAGATCTAATGAAACAAAGTGGATCATTGCTCTGTATTGTGTTATTAAGCGTCTTGAAGTTAACTAGAGTAGTGATTAAATGTGTTTAAATGACTGTTACAGTGATAGTGAAGATAAAAAGGTTAGTTCGTAGTTTTTCACCAGTCCTAGACAGAAGCAAATAGTAAAACTAAAAATGGTGCTACATGAGATATAATCTGAAAATGTGCTTTTTGCATGTTTGTTCAGAGTATTGGGGCAACTGAGTGAAAAAGAAATATGTGGAAATATTTGCCTTTCTTCATATTGTCAGGGGAATCTGACAGGGAAATCTGAGTTCATCTGTCCCATTTCTAGGTTTCTGGACTGTATGCCTTATATTCTGCATAGTGTGACTGCTGCCCAGATAGTCCATCAGAGAAATCTTTCTCTCACTGCTTTGCCAGCTTCATACATAAATGCTGTACTTGCTTACAAGTTTCCATCCTTTTATCTAAAGGTTTTCTAATACTTTGCCATCTTCTCTGTAAAACCAAAAGAGAACTGGCAAGTATACAGCTGTCGGTTCCCCCCAGCATATGCAGTTGTTGGTCTGCCTTCCCTGTGGAAATTGTCCGTACAATTACTCTTTAGAACAACAGTTGCAAACAGCATCAAGTCAGGTACCTAAATGAGAACTTAGAAAAACTAAGTCAGTGCCAAAATGGGTTTAGATGTGTCACTGTAGTTAGCAGGTGAATGTGGAAGAGAGGTTTTGATTGGCAGCTCTGTGCTTAGATAGGCTTTAGAAGGGCCAAACTTTATTTGCTGTGTTGATGCTTGAAATTTTCTGGAAGTTCTGTGTTATATAGCTCCCCTTACAGTGTGATTAGAAAACACTTAATTTCTGCTTAAGCCCGAAAGTTTGGCTTTGATAACTTGTGCGATAGTGTGTTTTTTTCTGTCAGTTTTTTTATCAACTCCAATTTATATGTAGTAATGCATTGCTATTGGGAGGAGACTGTAATGCTGAAAGCCACCTGGTAGGTGCCTACAGAATTAGTTTAAAATCCAAAATAGTGTGTAACCAGAATTCCTTCACTGCTGAACAGGAATCTTGGGGGTTGTGTTGATTTTTATATATGTCTGTTTAAAGAGAAGCTGAAGATAAAGATCTTAAATGAAAAGTACTTACTGATAGAATTGCTTCCCTTATCTTGTTTATAGTGATTAATTAAAAAATAAAAAGCACATAGGGTTAAAGATAAGATGGTACCACTGTTTTCTTCTTTATGTGTAATCTTGTTGCATGTCTCTACATAAGCTGTTCTGGCCACTCATCATAGTAACCAGCTGGGCCATTTCACCTGCTGGAGCCATTAAAGAGGACTCTCTCCCCCTAGATTAATCCCCTCCGACATTAGTTTTTTGCTCTGACAACTGGAGCAGGCATTCAGAATTTGCAGGTGGCCAGTGTGACGCACATAATTGCCTACAATTTTAGGCAATGAATAAAAATGGTCTACATTACTTGTCAAAGGTTGTATATGCAGTGCCAAGTGAGATCTATGGGAAGCCTTTTAGGGTTTAAAGAACAGTTAATAGCAAAGCTGCACAGTGCTTTTTTAATCATAATGCATTTGTAATATAGCACTTTGATCTTCTCCTTGTAGGAAATGGTGTTATATTAGCCACTTTTAAACATTTATGAGTGAAATTCAGTTATAGGAGAGTAAAAGTGATTATTCTTAGGCAGAACATGTTAGATTTCATTAAAAGTTTTAGCTTGCCCCTTCCTTGTTAAAATCTGTGGGGAGTCCTGTTCCTGGAGGGTTTCAAATCAGGATCTGAAGATTTAGAAGAGCTTTTTCTTTTTCTTTTTTTTTTTCCCTCCACTAAAGCTACTGCAAGACTAGAAAAGACGGTAGTAAATACTGATGTTATTTGTGGTTGTTTATAAATGTACTTCAACCACACAGCATTAAGTGCAAAAAATGTTGTGTGCTCAACAGTTTAGGGAATGTTTCCTTGTATTTTAAAGATCTTAATGCTCAGTTGCGTCAATTACAACTTTAAAAAATGCATTATTTAAAGCATGATCATAAATTATCTACAACAAAAAATAGGCGACTCTAAAATGTACTACTCCTAGAAGAGCCAAGTTTGACCTTTCAGACCCAAGAGCCTTTTATTAACACCTGCCTGTAAGGAGAACCGTGCCACACGCAGCTTTCGGATTCACGACCACAAAACTGATGAGGAAAGGCTTGAAGGGTTCAGTTTGTGTCACTTGCTGTTTGCCGTTTCCATTTCACAGATGATTAATCTTTCTGTGAAGAAAGGCCAGAGAAACAAAGCACATTGGGCTCTTCCTGCAGTTACTCCTTCTGAATGCACACTAGCTTGCTAACTAAAAGGCCTTTAGATTTCCTGCCGAGAGAGATGTTCTGAAAGTGAATGCAGCTGGTTGGAGGTCACCAGTGCAAGGCTCTTGCCATTGTGTAATGGAGGCTTTGGCAGGTTTCATTTTGGGGGGGGAGGGAGAAGGTGTTGGCGAAAAATTAATGTGGAATAAAAAGGGCTTTGGCCATTTGAATTAATTTCTTGAGGGTGGATCATCAATAATAGGCTCCATTTCTTTTGCTCACAATTTGAAGAAAAAAAAAAAGATATTTGCTGTGTTTTGTCCCACCCATTCCCTTTTCTTAATGGCATGTTTATATTGTACGTGGTCTCTCCCGCTGGATGCTGAAATGTCGCGTCTTACTGAGTTTGAAAAGCAATCTAAAATGTACTGATTTTTACATATATTATATGAGCTCTGCTTATTTTCTTGGTGGCAAGAGATGATACTTGCGTATTGTGAATTTATCTTCCTAATTGTGGGATTTCTATGGTTTTAATAATCCATATTGCTCTTTAGTGACTTTTATAGCAGCAATTTCTGTTTTTCTGGGAGAGTAAAAACTTGTTTCTAAAAGGTATTATCTAATTTTTAATTTGTGTGTATGTTTTGAATTTTAATGTATACATGCCTTGTTTAGGGGAGAGAATAGTCTGATATCCAGCTGAGTTTTTGACTTTTTTTTTCTTGATCTTGTGTAGGACGTAATGTGCAAAATCAGGACGTGGGTAATAGATGAAAAGAAAGCTGTCCGCTTCTATCATGATTGGAATGACAAAGAGGTAGGTTATAAATATTATCCCATGAACCGACTTCTAATTTTGCTACCTGTTACTGCCTTTTTAAAGGTGGTTGTTTGGGGTTTTTTTAGATTTTATTGTGTATACAATGTTAAATTTATCAGCTGATTCTGTGTTTATCTGTGATTTATATATTATACTTGAATCCTGTAGCCTTCTCAGACATACCATGAGGAGAATTATCATAAAATTAATTCAAGTTGGTATAACCTCCTTCTAAAATTCTCCTCCTATATTTTCACTTCCAGATTGATGTTTTGAACAAACATTTGTTTTTTACTTCAAAACCGATGATCTACTTGGTTAATCTCTCTGAAAAAGACTACATTAGAAAGAAAAACAAGTGGTGAGTGTGTGTAGGTTAAATGTCTAAATTTGTTTCTGTTTCACATTTTTCAATGGTCAGTAATTCCTTGCGCATTTAGATCACCAAGGATATTGATTAAAATAACAATATAAACTAATCTTGCGCTTCTGTTACTTGTTATGCTCCCACTGATGTGCTGCTTGAGTACAATGCATATGGTGAAACCCTGACTGCAGAAAGGAATATGCTTTCCTTCCTTCTGTTTTTACATGAATCCATTAACTATGAAGAAAATAGATTTAGTTTGGAAGTACTGATTTAAATAAACATGTGGCTTTATCATGTTATATAATGCTGATTGTCTGTGTGAGCAACATATTTTTTCATTCCAAAGGAATGAACTGAATGCCAGAAGACTAAAGCTATGTGAGTTGCACAGAAACATTTCAAACTGTGGCAACCTTTTCACAGTATCTTCATTTTGCAGTTGGATGGCTGGCTTTCTTGCCACTGCTTGAACATTGCTTATGGTTTACAGGCCTCTTTTGATGGGCTTTAATGCCATGAACAGCTCAAGTTTTAGTCAAGTATTCCTGACATCAATATTATGACTCAAGGATATGATGGTTACAAAATCAGTCTATCAGACATTCAGTGAACTGGATGAAGATCCAGTCCTAACAAGGTAGACATATGGTGGGAATCCGCTGTTGAGAAGTACAGCATTTAGCATGTTGTTGGAAGCTCTAGATAGGATAAATATTTGATTTGTGGAGGAGGGAACAGATTATGTAGTTAGTATACGATTAAAAAAAATCTACAGCAATGTATTTAGTTTAAAAAAACACAACCAAACAGCAAATATTTTTTTAAAATTCAGAATTTTAGACACTATACTTGTGAGATACTTTGAAGATGTATAAATGTATGTTTGTGAACAGATATATGCATGTAACTCATCCAAACAAATCAAAAGTATCTAAAGCGGAATATCTGAATTCTCCTAAAGTATACCCTCTGTTTCTCCCTGTACTTCATTAAGTACTTAGATGCACATGGTTTCAATTTTCCATTAAAAATTCTCATTTCCATATGATATCAAAGAGTGAGAAGGCTTTAAACTGAAAAATAAACATTCATAGACTGGAAGCCAAAACAATAATTAATGTCAGATGGTTAACTCCAATAAATCATTAGAATAAATTCTGTGAAATTACTGCAACTAAAACTGTCCTTTTGATACTACAAGACATTTTGTGTTAGTATTAAAGAACAAAATTTAACGTATTTTAATAGCAACTCTCTCAGCCCCAAAGACAGACTTTGGAACAGACTTGATAACCAATATAATAATGTAAGCTCTTCGTATTTGGCCAAATTTTATAATTTTAAACTAATTTGTTCCTTCTTTAAATGTTTTTTGGGTAGGGCAATTTAAAATAAGAGGTGGTTCTACCCAAGGAAGTTTTTAAGTTCGGGATAGTCATATTTGCTCTGTTATTATCAGGTGATATTCTTTTTGAAGTACAAACACAGAGGTTTCCTAAGGTTTGCTCTAACAGTACAGGCGAGGAAGTTTATGTGAAAATGGATGAGTCGGTTTCCCTGTCCAAAAACGGATCCTCACACCTGTATTTGGATGATTACAGGTAGAGCTCACTGGCTCTAATTGTACAGTAAATACCATTTCCCAGACCCTAATGGTAGCCAGACTACTTAGGCGACGCCAGTCTGTGATTTAGCTGTCGCCAGTCACCCCATGTTTTTTGTGAGACTAGTCATGATGATGACATAGTTAAACCCAATTGAGAGCAAATCTTCAGATAAATTGCAATTTTTAATTTGTAAAAAATCAGAGGTTTGAGTTGAGGAGTCATATAATGAAACCATTTAACTGTTTCTATTACAATTAATTATTTAGTTTTTAAAAAGTATACCCAGATCTTGTGGATGTGAGTGTAATTGTAGCTGAAAGATCAAAGCCTGGGTATCTGAGTGATGTTCCAGAAGAGAATTTACCACATAGCCATTTCAGTACAGTTTCTGCCTCCTGCTGTTCCTATTTTCCCTCAAGCTAGCCATTGACTACCCCCTGTGCATCCCTGCTCGTAAAAAATGATTGAGGAAGTATTTGTCATGTATTTATGAGTGGGAAACATTGTGTGATAGGGAAAGGCATCTACTAGAGCCAGAAAGATTGCCATTTCCTTTCCTTCAGCCACTCTGCTACAGCTTTAAATCCTGTGTTTATGCAACATAGCTTTTATATTTAAGAGCAGAATAAATATTTTCTGTGAAGGATGCTAACGGTAGGCTTCTGTCATTTGTGTGGTGCAAGCAGATGTAAATGATTAGAATATATTTTACTGCTAGATGCCACTTTGTGATTTTTGTTATTATTTTGAGGGGTAGAGATTCATATTTGAAATGCAAGGCACATCTAGACCAGTCATTCGTCTCAAAAAAATTTATTTCTGAGCTTAATTCATAATATTACTTTAACAAAAGTAAGGTTAATGCAGGAAATGCTCCGCTGTAAAATGTTTTCATCAACTTCTGCAACTATGTAAGTGTTTAAAACAGCAAAGGAAAGGAGAGGCTTTTTGATTGTGGGTGGAGAGGAAAACTAAAATTGTCTTTGTTTTACTGGGTCACTCTTTCAGAATTAATGAACATTTTAATTGTTAGTTAAAACAAACTTACATTTAAGCGCCAACATGTTATTTTTCAATCCAAGAAAAGAAGAAAACACTGTGAGAGATAGGACTATTGTGTGTTTGAGTAGGTGTATTGACCTTTTGAAAGATGTAAAAACTGGAATGACTCCAAGCAGTTACTTGCTGGTTTTAACAATATTGAATTAGTCATTCAGTTGATTTATGATTAAGACCTAGCCCCTGAAGAGAAGCTGACATGGCAGCTGTGTTAGTCGCACTTGTGTTATGATCAGATGACAGTAATCTTGATGTTTCTGGGGGAATCCACTGAAACCATTCTTCATACATATTGCTCTACTCTAAATGAATACTTCAACTTTTCTTTTAATAATTCCTAGTGGGTTTTTTGTGGATCTAGTGCCTCAACATGGTGTACATGTATTTGAGTTTTACCATGAAAGTGTTCTAGGTGAGCCTATTAATTATCGGTTGAAACTGGTTTCTGAGTCACAGGATGTCGCGTAAATCCAGGATATCAGATTTGTCAGCGATTCATCTAATTAAAGGTTTACATTTTAGTCTTGCTAAAGAGGGTGCTTTTAGTGGCTCATAATATGGATTCCAATTATGAAATATATTGAGCTAATTAATGAGAAAATATAGTGGGCTGTGCTTAGCATCCTGTTTGGTTTGGTATTTTGGACTTACTCTTTGCAGCAAGAACCAGGAATACTACATGTGTCAAAACTGCATAAACTGATGTTTTGACTCAACTTCTCAGGTCTAGTCAAGTGAATTTTATCATCCTGTGCCTAGACTGTAATTCAAAGAACCGATTATGCTGCTAATGGTTTTCTAGTATTTCTAGCATTGTAACTAAATTGTCTGAGACACGATATGGATTTTTGAACATTGTTTTCTGTAATATAATTCAGATTTGTTGAATATCCAAATGTATGTTAATGTTATTTTTAAGGGATTGTTTCTCAAAATGTTATGGTAGACAATCTGTTAGAAATAATTTGGGTGTTGATGGGGTAGGGAAGTTAGTATCTTACTCCTGTGTATTTAGAAAAGCAGCATATATATTATATAATAAATAAAATTTTCCCCTTTAGTTTTTAATCGCATTTTTAATGTTCTTAAGCGAGAAGAGGCATAATTAGGTTGGATGAAAGGTCTGTCTTTTCTAGTATTATGTTTCTGACAGGCCACTAACAGATGTCCAGAGAAGATTATAGGAACAGATTAAGCAAGCAGAGTGTATGCATCCAGCTTCTTGCAATCTGTTATTGTAGAACTGACTAAGCCAGATATGATATACTTGTGGTTAATACTTTTTGACTGATTTTTATTCTATAAATTTAGCCATTGACCTTTTGAACCCAAGTATACTTTTTGGCATCTCAATATCCTGAAGCAGGGACTTCATATAGCACATAGCTTAACTATGTGCTATATGGAGAAGTACTTCCTTATGCTTGTTTTGGATCTGCCACATCATAATTTCATTTGATGCTCCTTAGATCTTGTAGTATGTGAGTGAATAATCCTTTTCTATTCATCTTTTTCATATTGCTTCAGATGTTCCGAATATTAAAAAAAAAAAATGGAGGGGGTGGGAAAATCTGACATGAAGAAAGAAATATCAAGGGTCAAGTACAAGGAAGACTCAATAGGTTTGAGTATGAATTAATCTGCTTCACTTGGTCCTTCACTTTTAAACTAGTTAGGAAAGAAAGTTATTATCTAGTAGTGAATGGACACTTGCAGTTCTCGGTTGTACTTCTGTGGGTATGGATCTTTAGGCATAGACATTTTATTCTTATAAATATATTTGAGAATATATTTGTAGAAATTTTAAAATCATAATTATAAGTAGTAATGCCATCATGGTATTTAGATCTTTTCTTGACATGGCTGCTTAATGATTTTAAGGTTCTCTTCTGTGCTGACAGATTTGGAAAATAAATTTTTTTTAAAAAATATATTACACTTCTTGTTCCTGCCTTGCAACTGAAATATTTTTTTAAAAAATATTAGGAGGTGATTTATGTTTTCCGTGTATAAATAGAGTTTTGCACACGCAAGTTGATAAGTCAGATACTCAAAGTTAACTAGATTCAGAATTTAGGCATCTTGCTGCATCTTTACTGCCTGACTGAGGGAGAGTATCTTACAGTTCAGGTTGTTTCAGCTAGAGGATTGCATATGTTTTACATAGAGCACTTACCTGGTGTAGTAGGGGATAGTACATGTTGTTTGCTTAATAAACAGTTATTCTTTATTGTTTCTTATACAAACTAATTAATGACTACAAATTAATTAATCATCCATCAACCAAATGGCAGTTTGTTTTCTTTCCAGCACCATTGTCTGACATTCCTGATTGACTTCTTGTAATCTTCTGTCTTACCAATTCCAGTGACTTCTCATTTAGTTGTTCTATCTGTCCCAGACGCTTTTTCCCACCCTTTCCTTTGCTGATGTGTTCTCCATGGGTCTTTGCCAGATTCCACCTCCCTCTCCTTTGATTTCATCCCCTTCTTGCTGGCTTAGTTCCAGTCCAGTCCTCTGGTCTGGATGATTGCTTTCACCAGACTTCCTGCTTTGCTTTGCTTTCTTTTCCCTGCCCCTTTAGAGTCCCCTGTCCGTTTGAATGTGAATAGATATTGTTTGGGTAATAGCAGGTGTTGGGGACATGTCTTTAGGCATGGAAAGATGGGTCCCTCCTCTCAGCATCAGTGTGTAACCTCATCCCAGACACAAAAGCACCTTCCAGGAGGAAGGTGCTTTTGCCCAAGTGTGATGGTTAATCTCTGATAGCAAATTTGCTCTGTGCTGAATGTAGAGTCTTGGCTCCTAAGTAGTAGAACAGTAAAATTTTTCAAATAAAAAGTTTCTGTATGTTTTAAAAGTGGACAATGCTGTATGGTGAAGCTGTTTACAAAAATTCTGGTCCATCTGATTAC
The DNA here is from genome assembly GCF_025592945.1 of Manacus candei. Taxonomy (NCBI): domain Eukaryota; kingdom Metazoa; phylum Chordata; class Aves; order Passeriformes; family Pipridae; genus Manacus; species Manacus candei. The sequence continues at coordinate 13,303,234 of NW_026138071.1, read as the reverse complement.
AACGTGGCACTGAAGTGTAGGTTGTGAAGCTAAAGTGTAGATTGTGAAGTCAGGGAATAAAGCCTCAGTAATTTACTTGGGATATATTGAGTCTTGAACTAGTAAAAAGAGGGGTGGTTGTGGTAGAGGGGAACTTTCTGGTTTTTGGGAGGGCCTGTCCTGGGCAGATAAAGGTAGCAGCACAGTCTGGTTAGAACTCATGAAAGGCTGCAGACTGTAGAGAGCAGGGTGACCAGAGTAATGAAGAGCAGTCTTTCCGGTGTTCTGAGCGACACATCACAACCCAGCACACCACAGCACCAAACACCAGCCCACCATAGCCATAACCCACAGAGCCTCTTGTGTACTCTGAGAGCATCCGTGGGCACCAAGCTAATTGTACTATCAGAGTTATGCAAAAGAACTGTTTATTAACACTTCATAGCAGTAAGGCTGTGCTGAGTGAAAGCAGCTACAAGTAACTTTTCAACTTCATTGCTGTGTGTATGATTCCTGTCTTACCAGCTGCATGTCATCCAAACCTCCCTTTGAACAATTCAGCTTTGCTTACCATCTTCTTTTCCTTTTCTTCTTCTCTCTCCAGATGCTCTTCTTGGTGTTTTTAATTTTTTTTTTGACTGTCATCACCACAATTTCTGAGTTGTTTATACACAATTCTGTGGGTTCAGTTGTAACATTGAACAACTGTGGCTATGAGTTCGGATGCTCCACCAGTTTTGTAGCTGGCTTGTGTAGTCTTATGAATTGCTACCTGCTCATGGTGCTTTTTTTTAATCTCTTGTGGCAGTTGAGGAATGAAGTAATTTGTATGATATTTTATTTAGACACTTGGAGTTTCATAGGCAAAATCTAAAGTAGTAGATGCTAACTTGCAACAAACAAAAACTTAACTACTTACAAAGTTATCCAAAGCTGTGCAGTGTAAAAAAGAGTGTCTTTATTTGTATATTCTGTCTGAACACTTGAGAAGCTTTGTTTCTTCCTGATCTTCAGTGGAATTGGGACTTCTCAATGAATATTTTTGTCACCTTTATAAACATGTGCTGCTGAAGATGAAAAGTACTAAATGAGAGAAGAATGTTGCACTAGATTTAAAATCAATTAATTACACAACTTGGATTCATCCAGTGTATAGATTACATGAGCAGCAAAGAGAAGGACCTCCACAAGAAAATGGTATGTGGTAACATTGTCTAAGACAATGATGTAAGTTCTGTTGCAAAATCATTACAACATGACATGTTTCTGACTCTGGATGCATAACGAGGTACAACATCCTTTATGAACTTCAATCTTCTTTTAAACTGGAGAATGCTTAAACTGCTCAGAAGCAAACCTGACATGCAGAGATGTCTCTTGAGTATAGATTTTGTTACTGTGTAGTGGATATGCAGAAAGCAGAGGCGAATAAATAACTGCTCTTCCTTCTCCCATTATGTTGTGTGAAGAGCTTACTTTCCACTGTTGAGAAACTTGTGCTTCATACATCAGTTTTCTTCACTATTTCCCTAAGAGTCTTATTACAGGTGAAATTGTAGACAAATTTTTTTGAGAAATGTTCTTCACTTTAAAATCAAGTTACCCAATAAAAATATTTATATTGTCTAGCAATTGCATATTTTTTTCTGGAATGGTATCAGTGGTTTATCTCCTGAATGATATCTGCAAAGACACTATGTGTTCTGTCAGTACTCTTTTTCAAAGGCCTTCCAAATGTGCTCAGAGTCATTTAAGTGTCTGCTGTATGTAGCTGAGGTCCCTCACTGAACAATGCTGTCACAGCCTTAGCTGGCTAATCACTGCTTCCCTTATTTATTGTAGGTTAGATCACAGTTTTGACAATGTATAGTTTTATATAGCTTTACTATATGACTTTTACTGGCAACTAAATGAGTTTGGGGATTTTCAGTAGCTTGATACCTTTTTTAATACTCTTAAGTGAGATTTTTAGCTTCAGAGTGTCTCATCTTGCTTTTTATATCCTATGTTCTTAGATTCAGACTGGTTTATATTTAGGAGAATAGGCATTTCTCTTTCATAGTAGTCTGAGCCAGTGATGTCCTAAACACTGAAATGAAAAAGTGAAGGACAAAACAGTGCTTTAGTCACTTGTCTGTATTATAGAATGGAAGAAAAGGGAAGGACAAGCAGCTTAAGAACCCAGCTTTCATGTTGAGGACCAGATTGTGTAATCAGGTTGCTAGTCCTGAGCATCATCTACACAACCTCATCGACAGGTCCTCAGGAGTTTTTGGAGGAGAGTGGGTACTAACCACCATGCCAGTGCTGTCGTCTCTGTTCCATATTCTCTTAGATGCAGATTTCAAACCCTGGGAAATAGTACAGTAGTGAATTTCACTCTTACGCATTTTCGAGTAAAGCAGTTTGACTATGCACATAAGCCTGTAGATGTTTGGGTCAAAATCCTTTCACAGTTGAAGATCCTGATGAGAAACATCATTAGTAAAGAAAAAATAAAACACTTTGTTTCTGTACTCTTTTGGGTTGTTGTGTGTTACAAGTACAGCTACCTTCACTGCAGTGATTTTTGGTTATAATGATATTGATGAAAGAATGAAAATGAAGTAGGGTGAAGTAGTCTCCTCAGTTAAATTTCCCAGGGATTAAGGTTATTCTTTGATTGAAAATGAGTGTCTAAATCTACTAGGAGAAGACTGAGCTTTGTTCTGCTGCATTTTGCTGTTTATTGTTGATATACAAAAATATTTTGTGGTGCAAGGTACAAAGGTCCAGTTACACTTCTTTCATTGCAGTTAAAATGCTATCTGCTAATATGCTGTAGCTGTTTCTGCATATTTGAATGTTGGGAATTTTGGGAGAGAAAGAGGTACAAGCTGATCTACATATGCCGTGGTTTCACTTACAAGCTCAAAGAAAAACTGGACTTTGTCCCATTAATGAGCAGGTCTTATTGTGGAAAGTAGGATTTGGTTATTTTTGATAATGGGAGTTTTTGTCTTTTTTGCTTTACAAATAAACTAATAGAGATTTGTGCAAGAGATTTTTCTTCTTTTTAGTAGTTGTTTATTCTTCAATTACTGATCTTAAGTTATTTATTACTGGTTAATTTATTAAGCCCTGTGCCTTTCAGAATGAATGAGCATTGTTAGCCTGCCTTTGTCAACTAGACAGTATAGGAACAGAAGTTGTGCATAGTCCTTAAAAAAATAAATTCTCTTTCAAATGAAGGGGAAAATAGATAATATGGGCATGTGTCCCCAGCTTTTAACATCTGTTGGGTCACTGTTATATCTGACATAGCAGTTAAAAGCCAGCAGTTGTTTTTGGGGGGGTGCTATTGAGAATCTGGAAGATGGAGAGGAAGGCTGTCCAATGACTTTAGAGAGGTGGATGCCTGTGGTCTCCCTTGCTGTGATGGGAGCAATGTGAGTAGCTCCTTCTCTGTTAGGATCTGATACCTCCTTGCTGCCTGTAACTGGTGGGTTTTGAGAGGAAAGACAGTCCTTCACTCTCATGTTAGGCACATCAACAGTTGCAATAACTGGCAGATGAGCTTTGATTTTAGACTTTTTTTAAAGCAAAAAAACCTATGATAATATCATCTCATTAAGAAATAACAAGAGAATATACTTGTATTTCTTTTGCTTTTTTGGATTTCGTGTTGCAATCAGCATTGCTATAATACTATCTCTTAAACAATGTCCAAGTTTGTAAATATCTTTCCCTAATGTGTTACTCAGTATTGGTGTATCTGATTTGCAAAGTATCTGTATATACCTCTAAAATTCTGCTTATTGAATTTGTCTGGATCGTTTCCTGAAACATTTCACATGCTACAGAATTGTGTTAATATCATTGGGTTTTCATAGTTGAAGTTTATTTTATTTCACCTACCATTCTTCCTCTCACTGCAATTGATATTTGAGATATTTATAGGATCTGGGAAAAATACTCATCTTGAAATTGTTCTTTGTGAATGGTCTGAAACATCTCCATGCTCTGGGGGAATATGTTACGAAAGGTTGTTCTGTTTTCTATAAATAAGGTCTACAGGGGAACATCATTTATTATAAATGGAAAAATAATGTTTAAGAAGGATGATTCTTTTATAGAGTTGGAAATATAGGCTGCTGTGGCTTTGGCACCCATTTTTTAGGTTTACTTTTGTTCTAAGTGAATTCTTTGTTTCACAATTGACAGACATTTCTCATTGATGACTATTTTGAAAATCTGATGCATTTTTTTAAAAACAGTTTTCCTTTTAGTTTTATGGTTATTTACAACTCTTTTTTTATTAAGTATGTGGAAATATGTTTTCATTTAACTGCTTGTGTTTCTCAAGAAATATATCTTACCTTCTAGACTTTTGGCAGAGTATTTTATTTTCACGATTGAGTTTTTTCTAATGACTAATACTGATGACTTATGTTCGGATGTTGATAGTCCCTAGTTTTACAATGGATAGAACCATGTATTCTTGCCTTGAAACCAGGAATAGATGCATCTTCATGTTTAAACTGGAAAGTTTGTACGTTATATATGTTTCATGGAAGAACTGTCAGATGAGGCATATCTTATTATCCTTTATCATCAGTGCTTGAGCTTAATTATTGTTAATTTGAAGAGAAGTTAAATAGAATAATGTTTGGGATTGACTGTTCTCTGGCATTAGTTTCTAAAACCTGAAGAGAGATTTAGAAGATAAGTACTTGAAAGAGAGTTAAGTGCATGTGCTGGTTTTGTACTTCATTGACTCGGACAATGAAAATACATTAATCAGATTCATTGTATATCGAGTCTCACTCTTGTTCTCATGCATTGGCACAGTAGGACATTTCTGAAGCGAAAATGTATTTAAATCCAAATGGCTTTTATTAAAAAAAAAGAGAAAATCTTACACCTAATACATTGAAAACCTGCACCATGTTGTCAATCTAAAACATGTGATGGTACTTCCAGCTTATGTTTTATTTCAGAGGCTCATTAAATCCATACCTGTTTTTTATTTAATAAAACCTTTATGTGCCAGGATACTCAGATTAATGAAGTGTGCATGCAAGTGCATGTGTGTTCAGTTTCCCATAGGATTTTTAAAAATTATTATTATTACTATTATTTAAAAATAACTTTATGGAGGGTAAATGTTTGTCTTTGGCTCCCTCTATCTGCCTGTCTTGTCTTTGTGAACTAATGCTTTTTCATAACTTGATCCATCAGATGGATTGGAATCAGCAGATAAGATGTCTGCAAGTATTTTGTGTAGGCATTTGGTAAAATAAGTAAGTAGAAATATGGTCAAGAGGCATGAAGGACTACTAAGGAATTTAGTTCTCAAGCTTAAAAACAAGGTTAATGAATTTGTGTTCAGATAGTATCTTGCTGAAGTACATTTCCATTCCAGTCGGAGTCTAATGTCTATACTAGGTTTTCCATAAAGACACAGCTATATGATCAGAGTATATTAAATAGAAACATAGGTTTAGCTGCCTGTCTTGCAGTAGCGTGTGGTGTCTGATAGCCTTTTGTTTCTGATTTCTGGTTGTGTTAGTCCCCTATTGACATAGAAGGTAACTAGATTGTTCTATTAGTGATTTCTGACAAACAGAAATTATTTGATATGCTAAAGCTATTTCTGACAGAAGATAGAAAGTTTTGACAAACATGCATGGCACAGCAAGTGTCCAATTCTAAAGAGCAAAATAAATGCAAACCACCATTATGGGGAACACAAACAGCCTGAAAGCAAGTTATCAGTAAGCAAATAATTGTTGAACTGTTATGAATGGAATAGGATGTTGAAATAGGGCATGATTGGCTGATGTTACATATGTCCTTGATTACCTTCCTTGTGCTTTTATCCTAATAAGTGACATTCTTTGTATTCCCTTGGATGGCTAGACAGTCTGACACTGAAGAAGAATAAATATTGCATGTGGTACACATTAAGCTGTCATCTAGGACAGCATTTATAAAAAGTAACTAGAAAAATTCATAAGAAATTCTGCAGTGCTACAGTTTTCTGGCTCCAGTCATAATTGTCAAAGTTCTTGACACATTCAGGTCTTCTGAAATGATTTCGGTTTACAGCTACTTGGTGTATGAATAATTATTAAGGATTCATTTTTTCTCATGATGCAGACTGTTAACGTTCTCAAAATGATGCATTTTCATTAAAGACCATGTAGTAATAAAAAAAAAAATAAATACAGATGTGGTGTATGTAGCTAGTTCTCTTGCAGAAGTCAGAACTAGAAGATGCATAGGTGTGAAATAGAATTAATTGATAAAATTAAAGAGCTCTCTTTCAAATGCTGTCTTTGAATCTTGGTGAAAAATCCATTATGAGCCCATGCATTGCTACAATTATTCTAATTTGGAAATAGACCTTTTTGTGTAAAATATCAGCCCTCTGTTTTTCTTCACTGACTTGAAATTAAGACTCAAAAGCAACGTAGCAGGATATCATCATCTCTGCAAGGGCAATGGCGAAAAACCCTTTTGAACTATCTAAGCTGATGAGTTAGTGTTTGAACGGTAATTATTTGAATCTTTAATTTCAAGAAGAGGGAAGTCTAGTAGTTATATTCTTGATACCCTTAAATCTCTGAATTTCTTGTGATGGCTTGTACATTGATCAAGAAATATTCAGTGACTCCTTTGTCTTTCCTTTGTCTGTTAGTCTGTTGACTAAGATAATACCATGATACTTTCTGGAGTTTGACACAAAATTTCACAATAAATATTTTAAGGGATTCTCACAGTTCTGTAACTGACCATGTCATTGGAACTGTATTCGTGGTATAATCTGCTTTTGTTGCATATAAAAACACAACCTTCTTCCATTTTGTTTAATTCATGTGATTGGGGGATTTTTTATTATTTTACTGAATTCAGAATATCCCATAAGGAAAAAGAAAAAAAAACCTGTTACCACTTCATCAAGTTACTTGAGGACTAATGTAATTTTATAGATGACACTGTGCTTAATCTCATCCCTCTTCCAAGAAGCCGATAACTTACAAGATCTCATTGTGAGTTGCTTGGAATGGGAAAATAGGACCATTGGCTCTTTCATAAATTTGCATTGAATGTTAATTGAAAAGTCTTAAAAGAGGTCTTAGAGTTGGGAAAAAAATCTGTATTCATGGGAACAGATAAAGCTGAAACACCTGTTTAGGTTGAAAAAAGTTTTCTCCAAGTATAACACTGCTCAAATGTTACAGGTAACTGTTAACTCTGTGGACCACTACAGAGCACAAAATATTTGCCCAACTGGTAAATTGAACTGTAAGTCCCACTGTGGGAAATTGCTTTGCTGTGCTCCAAACAGCAGTTATCTTAGTAATTGTACCTGAATTCTTTTGTGGCTAATAGATAGTTGATGTCCTTCTTATCATGATAGAATTAGGTTATTGCAATATTTTTAATTGTAAAAAATTCAGGTAAGATGTGTTCATGTAGTTTAAGATGGGCTGAGTATGATTTTTAATTGGTGCTCTGAGAGCACAGGGTTTTGAGTTGAGAATGTGCATAACCCTGCATTTCACATTCTAAACCGGCACTCGCAACAAGGAGCTTATCAGAGCAAATTGTCTAGTCCATCCCCTTCCTCACTCAAAACCTAATGACCCTTTATCATCATGGTTTAGATTGCTGGACACAGATGTGAGAAAATACAAGTAATCTACAGGTAACTACAGTAGCTGCACTGATGTTCTCAGAGAACTGACTGCTGGGAAGATAAAAAGCTTCCCACAGAGCCTGTGACTTTCCAGCAGCAAAGCACATCATGAGCTCATACATGAAGTTTTATTTGCTGAAGATTCACAATAAGATGCATTAGGACATTCAGCAGGGTCCCTTCTTAGATGAGCACAAGAATTCAGTGGGGTTGTTAGTTGATGCACTAGTGCATGGCTTCACACTAAAACTAGAAAGTCCAACAATACCAATAATGTTTCTTTTTGAGAACATCACAAACTACAGCTGTATATGATATTAATGTTAACCTAGTTTGTTCTTGATAGTAAGTGATCTAATGTCATTGGACTTTTTTTCTTGTCATGGAAAGTATTCAGGTGTGAAGCAAACGTTTGTTAGGAAAAGAAACTGCTGGCTGTTGAAATAGTTAACAGTACATTCTAGATAGGAAGGTAGAAATAAAGTCTTATATGAAAAGATGTATGATTAATTACCATTTTTTTTACTCAGCATCTTTTCTTGTAATCATAAAGTAGATCTAAAAATCTTTGTGTTTGGATACTTTGCCAAGGAATGGAAAGGAAATAAAATATTTTTCAGATAAATTTCACATACCTTAAGGTTAATAAGGTAATGATCCGTTTACTATTTTTAAATATTATTTTTGGTAATCCAAGAAGCTACTGTAATACAGTTTTTAGTGATTCAGTAAGGTTGAAATGTATCTATTAAACCATATGGGAATGATCAATGTGAATCAGTCTGTCTGCACTTTCATTCTTGTCTAAGTAACTTAAGTATTAATACAGCAAGTTACTTACATAGGAAAAAATGAATATGGATGCTGACGTGCCTTTTTTTTACCCCCTGTTTTTTTAATCATCTGTAAGTATGGGGTTTGTGAGGAGAGAGATAACATGGCATGAGAGGTACAGGTCCTCCAGAAATGATGAACCACAGAGGGTGATATTTAATATTAACAGCAATAAGTATTACAACAGTGGTCATTACAGAAAATGGTAATCCTTCAAAAAGCCTAAAACCCAAGCCAAAGAAAACCTGTGAACAGCCTCCTGCCACCCAGAAAGAAACAAAATATAAATTCCACAAATAACATCCCCCCTCCTCTGGTAGCATGAACAAGACAAACTTCTGTCTGTTTTTTAATTTAAGTCCTTCCACCCTTTTCGATCCCCCTCAAGGCTTCTGTGTTCTGTGGTCGATCCTGGGGAGCTGCTCCATCGACGGTTGCTGCTGTCGGTGGCAAACCTTTGAGCAAGAGGGCTGGCTGTAAGGCTGTGCTTCTCAAGCTGAGCCAGTGACCAGAGCAGCAGTCTCCTTAATTTTCTGTTCTATTGTTGATCCTCCATGAGCGAAAACTACAAGACACTCTGAAAACTATCTATTCTTTGCTCTTCATCACTGCCACTTACCTCTCTTCTACTGTTTTAATGCTCTTTTTCCAGCTTATGCCAACCTAAAGGGTAATAAGCAGAACTCTTTATTGCAGAGTCTAACAGACATGCTCTAAGAAATTATTTTCAGTGTTTACATATATCTTTTAGTTCACAGTAAAGACATGCAGAAATATTTTCTCATTTTCAATAGCAAATAGGAGCTACAAGAAAAGAGTATATATTCCCTTGTTCTATTTTGTCTTTTGATTGAGGAAGACAAAAGAAGTAAAGGGGTATACATACTGTAAGAATGATTCCCCACCCTTTTTTAATCTTTAATTAATTATAATGAAATCCATGTACAAGTTGCAGAAAACATTTGATATATCCTTTTTATTATACATGCCGTGTTTCATATTCTGTAGTGGCTTTAATTCTCAACTAGAGTAGACATCTGGAAAACCAGAAAAAACGTTGACTGTTACAAAGTTTTGTTTGAGCTTTTTAAACTGAGTGATTAGCAGAAATAATGACCCTGTCAGCCTTAATCACATTAAAATGTGGTTAACATCATTTAATTTTTTCCACTTAATATGCGAAAATTTCCAGTAGATTTGCAGTGAAGGCCATTGAAATTCCATTAGAACAAGAATAAAAATTTCAGGCATCATTTATTCAGAGAGGGAATAAAGGTCTCGTCTGAAAACTGCTGAATCTTTCTATTAGGGAAACTATGAATCATTGCATTGAGAGTACCTTTAGCTTCTATAGTACTGATTCTGGGTTGCTTCTGAATGAATGGGATGCATTTATAGAGTGGTGCTTTTCTGAAAATTGCAACATACAAAGTTTTTAACAAATTCAGTAAGAGCTTTCTCCATAAAGGATTATTATGTAATATGTTATAACTGCTGTAGTGCTGGAGAAATACTTCTGGTTTAGGCATCTCATCACAGTGAAGTTCCATACTTTGCATTATTTTTGTTTCTGATTGATTCATAATGTATAGTTGGGCTTTCTTTGTGGTAAATAGCAAAACTGAGGACATGCATGACCAGAACTAGAATATTAAATCATATAAAGTCTTTTGTACTCTTGGCGTTTGTTGTTGCACGCTCCACAGGTTTGTATCAGAAGTACAGCATGCAGTAACTAGATGAATGCACAACAGAAACTATCAACTACATATTTTTCTGAGAGAAACTTTTCTTCCCAGAAAAGATACAATATTGGTTAGTGTTACCATGTTTCAGTTTGCTCTGTTTAGATTTCCATTTTTTGTTCTTTGCCTGTGTAAAGAGATTTTGTCTGATAAGTGGAGGCACTAGAAGTACAACTGTATGCTCTGTGCTTTTCTAGATTCTACTGAAAGACTTGTATTGAATATTTCTTTATAACAGATATTACTGTATATATCTGATAAGATATATCTTTATTGTGTCTCTACTACTTAAGTAACTATATAATGGATTGGGTTTTTGTTTGGTTGGTTTTGTTTATTAAATTGGTATTTTGTTCCTGAGCCTAGTTCATTTCAGCCTATTAGTATACATTGGATTTGTGCAGAACACAAATTTTAAAATGTTAATATTTGTATGATTTATTTTCTAAAAAACATATAAGAAAGTGCAGTGGTAGACGTTTAATGTAGTGCCAAATACTGTGAGATACACAGTAGCTAAGGAATTTTTCTTTGAAATAGCTATTGCTAAATTTAAGAATTGACCAGGCCTAACAGGAATTAGGAAGTGCCTCTAATGTACCTCTGTATGTTAAGGCACGAAGGAAATGGAGCAGGAAGTGGGTCCCTGACCAGGACCAGAACTGGTAACCCTGCAAATGAGATAAAAGGAAGTAGGAGTGTGGCAGTGACCCAAGCTAGGATAGGAGGGAGGACTCAGTTTTGTTGATTGCATTTGGAAACATCTTGCTAAAGAGCTGTTGTACCAAGATGGAAAGCTTTGAAGACTGGAGGATAACACTGGGAAAAGAAAGCACAGTGAGCAACAGAACTGTTGGATGGGAAAGTGGACATATTTTGGTAAGAAGGGATCAGAAGAGACTGTACTCACTAGATTTTATTCCTTACAAAGCATGGCATGAAATTCAGAGGTACTATGTGCTTTTGTTTCTGTGTTCTTAGTAGTGTCTGTGGCATCTTACAGTAGAATAGCCTCTAGTCTGTTGAGGGGCAAGTACTCACTGTAGCTCCATTAGCTCAAAGATAGGTTTGCGTAATGAGTATGTAATGAGTACATTCAGTTTAGAATTTAATGTGTTTATTGGTTGCTTTTTTACAAATTGGAAATCATGTGCAGCTGTATTAAGTGTCTTAATGTTGTAATAGGAAACACTTTGAAGTTCGAAAATGTTCCAACAAAGGTTGCCAGTGCATTTCAGAATCAGTGTCCTACCCCAAAGGGTTGTCTGTTTATGGGTGTTCCTTTGCTTTACAGCCAACCTTGTCTTGCTGAATGCAAAGAACAAACTTACTCTTGAGGGTGCAGTAGGGTCGGATAGGATAGGAGACTCATGATGATGGGATTCACTTTCTCTGGAGCAAAACTTGACAGTGATGTGGAACTTGAGAAGGATAAGGGGTGGCTTTTTAAAGGCATTTTACATGCCTGGAGAATTGCTGGTGGAGGACTGGATTTTACTTCTGTCTCTTTTAGATCTCTGTGATGCCAAGTAGGAAAATGTCATTTTAAATATTTACACATTTTAAAGTTAATATTCTTAATTTTCTTCATTTAACCAATTAGGATAAAGAAGTCCAGTGTTCTCATTAGTGCTATTTTAAAAATTGTACCTTGCCCAAATTTTGATATGACTCAGTGCCAACTATGACACAAGTAATGCAGCCACCTCTTCTGCCTCACCTGTGCTCTCCTCATGAGTGGTACTGGTAACTATATATGGTATAATGGGCTACTTTTGACTTTAATTATATTTTATTTTGGAAGAACAGAACTCATGAAGTCTAGTTGTCCAAGAGTTTGAGTCTTGTTTCCTTACAAGAGTGATCCCTAATTTATACTCCTTCTTTAAAAAGCAGTGACATGAGGCACTGAACAGCAGGTAGCATCGTGTTCTGTGGCTTGGGAGGACTTTTTACATAGTGATCAGTCTGACAGCCCTATTGCTGCTGGTCAGCTGGCTAACACTAGCCGAGTCGAGTATGTGGTGGTTGAGTTCTTTGTGCCTTCTCCCCAGTGGAGGTATTGGTTTTTACGTATGAAATTGAGACCTTTGTCCCCCTTTTGCATTTCTGCATAGCCTTTAAGTACTTCTGAATTCACAAAGTGTAGTGCTTCCATGTAACTATACAGTAATCCCTAAATTACTGTAATCCCTCCTCTGCATTCAGCACAGAACCAGTTATTGTTGGTAACTATACAGTATAATGACTTTCATAAATTAATTAAGGTGGTAGGGTTTTTTTGGTTGTTTTTGGTTTTAGTTTTTTTTTTTTTTTTAACAGTAGCTGATTGTTTTGCACTTTGTACTGGGAGACTGCTCACAGAACCTTGCTGCTACCTAGGGTTGAAAATGTTCACCTAATTTCCAGTCTCTTTTTCCATGACTGGCTTATTTCATTGGTGGTTCGGGCAGCTTTACCCTGTAGACTAAATAGTATCTTATCTAATTGGTGTTTACTTCCAGTACTTATTTAAAGCTGGCATTAATAATTTTTTTTTTCTCTCTGTCATATACATGAGGTTCCCATTCCTCTGATAATCTTAGACCTGTTCTGAATTTAGCTGATCACAACTGCATGTAGTACTCCACGTGCTTTCATGAATACCTTATGTGCAGATGTAAAGCATCCTGTTAAACAAAGGGAAGCATTTCCAGTAGGATCTATAGATTACATTTACCTTTTTTCTGTTGCATTGTGATGGCTTAGAGTTGCTCTGAAGAACACTAACCCCTCATGATCCCCCTTCTGTCCTTTCCAATTGATGATGATAACTTTCCTTGAGGAAAATGTCTCCTGCTTCTGTGCTGAACATAAACTTTGCATGCAACTAATGTTTGTATCAAGGTCATTAATGTATTTAAACAAGATCAGTCCTAAGTCTGATCCTTGTGAAGCTTGATTAGGGATAGCCTAAAACACCAATTTGTTCTCTTGTTAACATATCCGGTGCATTACTTGGTCCACGGTCTGTACAAATCCACTTTCCCCTCTTCTCCAGTTGAATGAGTAATTTCACACACAGCACACTATCAAATATTTTATAGATATATTTTCTCCTGCATAGAAAATCATATGTCATATCAATGAGAGAATAAATTTATCAGGACATGGTTTATTTTTTCCTTTAAACCAAATTATTTGGGTTTACCCAAGGTTATTTTCTGTCATCATTTCTTCTTTCATGGTGTCATTGCTCAACCAAACTAAGACTGAAATTACATTGTATATGTTGGTTAAGTGACTCTTTGGTGGAGAAATGGATAGACTATTATGTCCCAGAATAACTGCCCACTTTGATATTTTAGTATTTTTCCTTTGGCTAGGTTTGCTTTTAACCATTTATTACTTACTAGGGCCTGTTGAGCAGGTCTTCTACAAACTTAGATTCTATGCTACTTCTAAAACAGAAGAAAATATTTGAGCATTAAAATAGGAACGGTGCTTTTCACTGGTTACTGAAACATTTCTCACAGTTTATGTCCTAGAAGAGTGTGTAGGTGGTTGCCTCAAGCAAATAAACAGTGTTTCTAATGATAAGAAAATATCTGGATGCAAGTTGAATGATTTCACAATGTCACTAATGCTTTGGATGTATGTATTATTTTAGTCTTCAACTGCATAATTGGGTGAAGTGTTTTCAACTGTTTTGGATAGAAAGGATGAATATACAGAAAGTAGAAATTATTTTATAGAGGCTGTTAGAAGTCTAGATTTTTTTTTTACTTGGGAAATGATTGATGTTTTAAATTTTTAATGACTGTGCATTTATGTCATAGTTTTTTCCTTTTCAGTGTAACTGTAGATCACATTCCTTATAGTATATCCCATGCATATTTGAACTACTTTTAAAAAGTGAAATGATGTGATGTTTAGCTACAGAGAAATGTCAAAAACAATGCATTTATATGATATGAAAGATTTGCAAGCGCAAGCTAGCAATTGATAGCAATATTATAATTAGCTCTTTATACAGCCTGTTTTTTATTCATGAACATTTTCATTTATGTTGACAACTATCATGTATGCCACCACACATGGAGCCTTTTCTTTACTCAAGAGACTGAACATGAATTAGTATGTTTTTGGGCTAATGTTCTGACTTTCTATTGAAAAATGGTTTCTGGGCCAAGTCATAAAAATAAAAGTAGCTTGCTTTTTAGGTTTGGCTTTTTGATCCTATTGTTAATGCTAGTGTTTGTAAGGGTAAAGCCTACCATTGTGCTGTAACTTCAAGGTGGAACTTCTTTTTATTCAAATTATTTTTATATTGTTGAAATTGCTAGGGGTATTGAATGCTTTCTAATTCCATAACTCATATGAAAATGAAGATAGGTTAACTAATAGTTTTCTAATAAATCAAATTTTAGTTTTGTGCTTGCAAATAAAAATGTTTTAGGCACACCCACCCACAGAACAGGAGTATTTATTTCTGACAGAAATTTACTTTGTCATTCCATTTTCAGCCTTAAAAATCTGTGTCTAACAGATCCTTTAGTCTGTCAGATAAATGGGGCGTGACACTGATCCAGATACTTATTCCTGCTTCTGAAAAAATCAAAGTTAGTGTTCCCCTAGGACAAGTATGTTTTAGTAGATTATTCAGACATTGTTAATTTTTTTTTTCATTTCACCATAGTTTAGACAGGTAAACAGACTGTGTCTGTGAACATTTTTGTGACAGCTTTTTAAATTAGTGAAGTGCATTTCATACAAGGCATCTCTGCACACTGAGAAAATCCCAAACTCATTTAGCGTTTTACTTGGACACGGACATGTTCATATGACAGTATAGTATATACTGTTGTATTTATTAGACAGTATTTTGGGGAAATATATTAGCAGGAGGTGAGGCTGAGGCGCACCACATAATTTTATGTGTCTTAGGCACTTAAGGTGAGGGTTAGTTTCTAAAGTAGCCTATGGAAAGGGGAGAGGGAAGATGCTTTAAGAAGAAAGTGAGAAATGGAGCCTTAATTTAAGTACTTTGAATTGCCCTCAGAAAAGCCTCCTGCTTCATTAACTAAATAGGGAGCAGAGTGAGATTAGGTATCTAAATCAGGTGTCTGAAATAAAGCCTTGTATTCTTTGAGTTGCTGTAGTTTGAATATTAACCATTCAACTCAACTCTTTTGTTGTTATACCGAGAGCCTAGATGATGTTCTTTGTCTGGATAAATACCAGGTAATTTCTCATTTATTGAGTAGCATATTCCAGCCTAGTGGCAAGTTCGATCTTTTTTCACCAAAAATCCCACAGCTTAGTTCAGTGTACACCAGCTTCTATGATTCTTTTTACTAGTCTTGTTAAAATTGTTTCTTAAAACATAGAATTGTAAAATTGTAGTATTGTGTCATCACAAAATGTTAGTAGTTGGTAATGGCCCAAGGGGGCAGAAGGAATAAGCAGGGTTTATTACTTTAATTCAAATATTCTTATTGTGGTAAATTTGACTCTTGCAATTTTAATACTTACATAATTTTTAGCAACTGATAGAGGAAGGAAGAGAACATTCATGTGAATTCTGTGGTCTAGAGAGGCTCTGCAATTAAGATCACACAGGCTAATTCTGGAGAAGTGAGGAAGACGTTTCCCTCTATTATTTGTGAGAAGGAGAGGATATTTCAGTAAGAGAACTAGAGGGGAATATTCTTATCCAGTTTATTTAGGTTTCATTAAATTACTGTGTGCCATCAGCACAAGCCAAAACTAACAATGTTGTAGTCTGCGTTTGTGTTACTCATTGCAGAATTTTTAATTAATGCTAGTGAAATGCATTCCCAATTGGTCTTTATAGTGTCTTATTTCAAGTATTGCTTGTATATATTTATTTCATTACATGGAAGTTTTATATAGATAGTTTTGTTTGTCTGGGAGTATGGCTTTGTATTTTGCTTGCATGCACGCAGTGCATAAAAGAATTAAAGAATATAAATTTAAAATGGTGTTGTCCGTCATGTATTTCATGTAAAGTTTATCTTGTTAAGGCATCACCTGTTTTGTTTTTTTAATCAAATATTCTATTTATAAATGGCTTGTAATTTTTTGAGTTTATATATTTGAGACTTTGCTATAACTGTTGGTATGAATTGTCCTACTTTGTACAGGACACTTAAGAATACAGTTTTCCATGTGACATAAAGAAGTCCTTTCAAGAGACAAAAGTTGTGAAAGTATCAGGCCACGGGATGAATATGGAATAGGAGTTCTTTCTACTAATTTGTAGCAGTATCTGTCATCATTTTGCACATAAGTCTTGTGACTGAGATTTGCCTCTTCTTGCTATAATTTATGAATGATCATTTGTTAAATTATATTGTTATAGTTTTCGAGAAAACCTTTCTAAACTATGCATTTTGTAAATGATAGCAGAAGGAACAACAAGATGTGACTTCAAAAGGCATCTTTCCAGTCCAAGGTACACGTGCTGCAAGTAGAGCCTGTTCTGCCCATAACTAGGAAATGTAATGTGCACCATTTGTTGCAGTTTGTATTGTTATGCAGGTTCATCAGTAGTTCAGTCTTGACTGTGCTTGATCCTTGCTGACAACAACAGCTAGCTGTCTCTTTAGTTAAGACAGAATCTATGTTTGCAATTGGCAGACCAAGGAGAACTAGGGACTCTAAGCCTGTCACATACCAGCAAGGTGGTACAGTGGCAGTGTAGTAGCATTTTCCTTACTGTTTAAATCATAATTAATTTTGATCACTTTAGTGAGGATCATAATTTGGATAGAGATATTACTGCAGTCCTGAAAATTAGATCAGAAACTAATGTTTTAAAAGTGGATTTTAAGATCTATATTCTTCCTGAATGATGCTTCTTACAAATGTTTAATATAGGGTTACCTTGACTGCCCTTTTGTTAGATGGAATTATATAAGCTGTATAATGCAGTGGAAAAACCTTTTCTTACTGGGAGCTCTATATATATAGATCAGCAGAAAAAATTCATTCTGGATTATTTTACCTCTTTGTCTTTCTACCATCTTGATATTTTTTAATTCAAACTGTTTGTAGGTCATGAACTTTATTTTTCTGTTACGCATGCTTTATTTCTCCTAGTTATAAAAATATTTTGTCCATTAAGTACTGCCTGTCCTTGATTTACAGGTAATATTATATTCTCTGGTATTATTTCTTTCACAGTTCCCACATCTAACAAACTGAAAAAGTTTCATGTCAGTTAAGCCAAATCTTTATGTGAAATACATTCAAAAACTAGTCAGTAGTATAAAGGTGTAAGTGACAGGTTGTGTCCTTACGTGTTTTTAGCATACCATTAAACAGACAGTGTCTCTAGGTAGTTTTCTACACCAGGTAAAATGAGAACTGTATATTAATAACATCTCATGTTAGACAGTTCGTTAACAGAATTATATCTTGAGGGCATGAAGTGCTTTGATATGAATTTTCAGAATGTTGCCTTGATTTTTTTTCTTCCCGTCAACTAATACTTTCTGCCTGAAAGAATCCATTTGTAAGTGATCTCATATGGGATAATTTTACTCAGGAGTCATGCCATTTATTAGCATTCTCCAATAACAAACAACAAAATTTCTGATTGAACTTGGCTCCATGGCATCACTCTTTTTTTGGGGGGGTCGGCCAATTTAGACACCCTGTCCTTAACAGGCTTCACCTGTTCCTACACCACCCTTCAGTTATATTGGCACAGACAGTTGAATAGGGTGTGTGGGAAAGTGAACTGGTCCATCTTAAAAGACAAGGGCAGGAGAGGGGAGATATGAAAGAATTAAATTCTCCCTCCCAAACCTGCTTTTCTGCTGGGTTATTTTTGTTGGTGAACAGTTTGAGTATGCAGGGAGTGCTGGTAGGGTCCCTGCTCTGCGTGCAGCTGGTAGCAGAAAATCAAGAGTAACATCTGGATGGATAAGGAATGGGATGAGAAGCTCATGTCCACATTATGAAAATGTTTCTTTAGAATCTGGGATACAACATGAACTAAAATAGGTGCAATACTAGTCACCCCATCTAACAAATGATTTTGCAGAATTATAGGGGATTTAAGATAATGGCCATAATAGAGATCAAGGCCCTGGAAGAACTTGCTTTGACGCACATGAGGCAGAGAACCTGGGATTACTTACATTTCAAAGGAGAATGTTAAGGAAAGTTATAAACCCATCTATAATAAATGTCAAATGACAGTGTTGATCAGGAACTTCTATGTTTTGTTTTTTTTTTTTATACAGTATGAGTTGAAATTACAATGAAGTTAAAAAATGTGGAATCCAAATCTAGTAGAATGAAATACTTTATATATATCCATTTTGTCATAAGGTTCCTGAGATCATGGGGTGTGTTACAAGTCCCCAAAAATGTTGTAGTAAAAATGTTAAAGACTATTCCACAGCATGTTTCAAGGCTCAAGTCAGTCTGTGTTGGGAGATATGACATCTGACGTGTGAGACGGGTTCTCCACATTGGTCTCGTAAAGTCCGTCTGAATGCAGTGACTACTGGGGGGGATATTGACAGGTATCAAAGAACTTAAAGTGTTCAGGATAAATGCAGTGCTGTGTCCCTGAAGCTCTTTTCCTGAGGGGCTGAGAGGACACTCCTGGCCAGGGAGCAGCCCAGTAGTACGGTGAGTGTGTGGAGGCAGTGTGTTTGTTCTCAACCATTACTAGAAAGTGGGGGCTGGGAAAGGGCTTTTGAAATCAAAGGATTACTGTGTTCCATCTGGCCAGCTGGGAACAGGGAATAAAAATATAAATTCCTAAGTGTCACTGATGATTTGAAATGTGGTTGCCAAGGTCTGTAACAGGTACTCCCAAACCTCCTGTAGATTTGTGATTTTCGTAAAAAGGAAACTATCATGGTGAGGAAGAAGGTACCTTTTTGTTCCTTAATGTTTTCCTGTTTAGTCATCTTTTCTCATTGTGTAGTGCAAGAAGAAAGGGATACCCTAAGAGAGGCAGGTAGCAATAAAGAGTTACAGCATGGTACTCTGATACAGCAGAGTGAGTACCGTGTCACTTTTACCATTCCATTCTTTGTTATTTATAGAAATTTGGCACAAAAGCTTACTGAACCTGTGCATGTTTCTGATTTATGTATGAGTGCATACACATATTCACCTATACATATGTACAGCACTGAGAACAGTGGGGCCTGATCTTTGTGGATTCTGTGCATGCTCACAGAATAGAAGGGAAGGACATCACCTAGCAGCTGTGTCATGCAATACGGATGCTTAGGTAGATTAGATTTTCCTCTCCCATCCCACCAAATCATCTAAACCTAGTGGTCCTCACAGTTTTCAGACCTGGCAAAAAAAAAAAATTGTTGCCCAATTCATCATCATATTGATAATTTGTGGATAATGAATGAGGCTTCAAAAGACAAAAGAAAGCCACAGAGGGAAGAAGAAACAAGATATTTTAAAGTCAATGTATTTTCCTTTGGTTTCAAGAAAAATGTTGGAACACTTCAACATTTTAATTCTCTTAAGGCAATCCAGTAGTCTTCATGAATTCATGTTGTCTGTTTATGACTTGTCTAAATTGTCATGTGACTAATATTTTGTTTGTGATAAATTTAATGGTCTTGCATGTAGTAAAAAAATATACTTTACTACATATTGGGATTTTTATTAAGCCTTTTAAAGGTTTCGATGCCTTACAACATTCTCATAAACAAGATAGGAAATATTTGAACAAGATGGGAACTACTGGAAGTTGAGTGTGCAAGACTGGTTGGAAGATAATACATAGAGCATAGTTATCAGTGATACACTTTCCAAACAAAATAATATCTCATTATGAGTGCTGCAGAAGTGGCTGCTGGTTGAATACTGTTAGGTATTTCCATTAATGAGCTGGATTGTGAGCATTCTTGTTAAATTTGTAGATGACCCCCAAACTAGGAGATGTCCATGTGTGTATAGAACAAAATGATAATTTAGGAGCATATCAAGAAATAGAAAAAATCATTAGGAAAAAAGCAGCTACGGTGCAATTCCTGAGAAAGATTTTATGCAGGAATAATCAACTATGCAAACATAGTATTAAGAATAGCTAGCCAAGCAGGGTCACACAGTAAGTTATAAACTGAGCATGAGATAGTGTTGCAGTGCTGTCACAAAAAAGCAAATGCTAGACTGGGTTTAATAAACAGGAGAATCGCCTGAAAAGTTGAGTTAATCCTCTAGTATTTTTAGTGCTTGTAAGACATTATTATTGAGAGCTCTGAGGAGTGCATTAGGTAATGTATGCTTCCAGAAACTTTTAGACCAATTGGAGCGATTCCAGAAAAAAGGTTCAAAGTTAGAAATAGTATGTGGTTTACAAGGAAAGCTCAAAATAAAAAAGACCTCAAGTTTTAAGAAAAAATAGGGAGTGTGTATTCTCAGTTCATAGCCTACGGGCTCAGTTTAACTAATGCATTTAAATTGAAATAAAGGTGGCTTAGGCTACACATATGGAAAACTTTTGCAAGCACTAAACAGACTGAGTTTGGAAGGTTTTAAAAATCAGAATTGCTCAGAACTGCCAACAAGAAGAGCCTGTTGGAATTTCTAGGTCTTCTTGTTCTCACTCCTATCTGTGAATCTTTTTTTGAGTCTTTTGTATATTTTGATAATTTAGTTTGATCTTACCTACATTTGTTTCTTTCCTTCTTGTGCTGCCTGATGTTTTCTTTTTCCTTGCCATGCTCTTCTGTTTCTGTCATTTTCCACTCAGTTCAGGTACAGAACAGAAAAACAATTGTTTCTCTTCCATGAGTTAGATGGGGGTTTTTTTGGTCTTGCTTGTACAAAAGCATGCTGTCATAAATCACCTTTCTTCTCAGGGGTCAGTTTTTCAGATCATCTTGTCTTGCAGGTGTCCACCGAGCTTAAGCTTTCTCTGCAGCTTCTCTCTTCCATCACTACTTCAGATTTCTATCTGAACTCTGTCTCTGTTCCCAGCTGGATCTCTCATGTGAAATTCTCTCAAATATTGATTTGTAGTTAATGTACATTCTGCAACTTTTGTGCCTTTTTATTTTGGTTAGCTGCAGGTTTTGGTTTCTTCTGCCTCAGCAAGCATCACCATTTTAAAGCAAAGACATCCTCTTCTGTACAACTCCCCTTTGTGGTGTTCTTTGCTTATTGGCCTTCTCAATGAGTGCCATCATTTTTAAACCTTTCTCCAAAGTCTTCTGCATTCTGATTTACTATCAGGAGTTAACTCTGGCAGTTGTCTTGATCCTTCTGCTCTTGAAGTCGCTGGCACCTTTTGTTTAGTAGATATGCTGTATGCTTCTGATACTCCTTACCAAATAACAGTAACAGTGTTAGGTGGAAGGGAGCATCTGAATTCCTCTTTGCTGTTTTTCCTTGTCAGGATTTTGAGTGCTGCCTTCACTTGCAAGCTGATAAAATCTGTTTTTGCACTTGCTTTGGTTTTGTTCTTGTGTCAGATTTTTAGGCAGTTGTACATATGATTTTCTTTTTGCCATCACAGAATGAATGGATGTCTTGCTGTCTCTTGGGTCTGTATTTTCTTTTCAGAAAGGATATTTTGTCCATTTTGTGGCGAATAGAATCAGATTTCAATTCAGGAACCCTCAGTAGTTGCTGTTGGCACACTCCTCTCTGCATGGGAGGGAAGAACCAAGCCACCTCAGTAGGGAAAGGCTGTTGGATGTCAGAGTTCCCTTGCTATTATTATTGAGTAGTACTAGAATAAGCTTTCTTTTTTCTGATTTTTGTTGTATAATCAGAATTTAGTTGTAACTCCGCTAATAATGACATTTTTAGAAACTTAATTGGGACAGAGGGTATTTTAAATTGCTTTTCATGTGTACACTGTTTTCACAGTTTTCAGTTTGCTTTGTGAAGAAGGGTTTTCATCTCGAGTAGTTACTTGTTTCTTAAAGTAGTTTCAGCTGTTAATCATGGTCATTGGTGCTGCCAGTTCTACGGTTGGGCAGTTTTGTTTGGTTTTTTCTTTTTTACTTTTCATTTTTTAGTGTGTGGTGTTTTTGTCTAAAGTGTCAAAAGTCTTTTCTCTAAGCCTAAAATCCAATACCCTTCATCATTCATTTTCAAGTATAGCATGAAATAATGGAGAGATACTCCAGGATTTACTTATCTTAACAAAGGCCCAAATAAGTGTACTAATGCTGTCCTTTTACAGACATACATCATTTCCTTGGAAAAATTATGTGCTCAAGTAAAACAGACTTTGACATTAATTGTTACCATTTGTTAAGACCATTTTGTTCTGTTTAGCACACTTAGTTATCCCTAATAGGAAAGCAAATTTGCACTATTATTTTATTGATTATTAGTCAAGCCTTTCACTTTGGGGAAAATGTAATTTTGAAATATATCAATATTTATATTTGAGTGTTTACATTTTTTGTTTTATTTATTTTTATCACCTTTAAGGGAATTCCCTGGTACTTTTTGGTAATTCCTGTGACATTGAAAGTCACAAAAGTGAAAGACTCTGGCATAGAATCTGTCTGTACAGAGTGGGATGCAGTACCTTATTCTTTTAGCAGGTCTGATGTCAGTCACTTCAGAGACCTTTAGACCTCAGTGCTCATTTATTGCTAAAATGTACCAGCTCTGCTCCTGCATTATGAAGATCATCTGTCAACACTTTGAGATATTCTCCTTTGTTATTAAGCTTGTGATGCTCTACACTGTCAGGTTTTTTGCCAATTATAGTTAAGGTACAATGGTGTATTCACTGGATCAAAGTCTCACACTGGCGGTAGAGGAATGATTTGTAAGTCTTTATTCATCTGAATCGTACAATAGAATACCTGAGGAATGCAAATAATCCCTCTAAGGACTCAATAGAAAAGCTGTTAAAATGACAGTCTAAGACTATTATTATTCTGAATTGGTGTTTTAGCCAAAGTAATTATTTCTTATCTTGTTGTTCCACAATAGTTCTTAGTTTATTAGTTATGATGACCATATTTACCAAACAGAATTTGAATCCAATTTTTGACATTACTTTCATGCTCATTTCACTTTTTCAAGTTTGCATGTTTCATTCTGTCTCTCACTTAGCACATTATTGAATTAGTCTAGAGACGAATGTTAGATACTTCCTTAAAGAAATCTCTAAAGGATGTATGCACAAATGTTGAAGTACACTTATGAATATTAGATTCATTTTGAGATATATTTTCTGTATAAAGTTGGCATTTATAAGCTCAGAACTTTGATAACCAGTTTGTTAGCCAAAATAAATTAGTTAACTACAAATGTTGGTTTTAGAAGTGCTGTTAAATGTTACATTCAGAAACGCACCTTAAGTGTGATTTTCAATTCAGATGTTTCTGAAAGCAGTAGTGCTTAAATATCAGTCCTGGATACCAGACTATATTTTCATTGGGTAACTGGAGGAAAAAAAGATTAGTATAATGAGGATTGAAAAACACTGATGGGTATTTACATAAGTAAATGATAGAAGACCAGCCTTATATAACAAACGTGTGAAAACTGTTGAGTGAACTTCTATATTCTTTGTCCCATCTAAAACCCTACTCAGTGGGCCATGCACTTAATCTCATAATAGCTCTGATCCCCTGCTATTTTCTTTGACAAATGTGTGTTGATGAACTTGTGGTTCAGTTCATTTTTTTCTGAAGTGACATTTGCATTGATTATTTAAAGGTTTGCAGGCCACAGTTGCAAAGCACTTTAGTATAATAGCAGTTAAAACCTTAGTCTAAATCTTGCAGATTAGCAGGACTAAGAAAAAGAACTCAGCAAGCATAAAGCCCTGTGCTGTATCGTGGGTGCTTCAGGTCTGAAACATCTCTGGCACCCAAAGCACCGTTTTGTAATTTGGTTATTTGTGTACAGGAAGTATTCCCATGCCTCCTGTGTTTGCTTACTGAGCATACAGAGTTGTCATTCTTACTGTTCACATCTGTTCAGAAATAGTGCCCTGTTAATAACAGGGAACTCTTTACAGGTAGTTTATAAATGTCTCCCTTAAATTTAAAATAAATAGTACTTGAAGTCATGAATGTGTTGCCTGCGTTTAGAGGTTTTTTAAATATCAGCTATTGCTGTGAAGTTTTCACTGAATCATAGAATATTCTGAGTTGGAAAGGACCCACAAGGATTATTGAGTCCAACTCCTGGCCCTGCACAGGACATCCCAAGGATCACACCTTGAGAGTGCTTGAGAGTATCATCCAAATGTTTCTTGAACTCTGTCAGGCCTGGTGCTGTGACCACTTCCCTGGGGAGCCTATTCCAGTGCCCAGCCACCCTCTGGGTGAAGAAACTTTTTCTAATATCCAACCTAATCCTCCTCTCACTCAGCTTCAGACCCTGTCACTGGTCACCACAGAGAAGAGATCAGTGCCTGCCCCTCCTCATCCCCTCACAAGGAAATTGTAACTGCAGTGAGGTCTCCCCTTAGTCTCCTCTTCTCCAGGCTGAACAGACCAAGTGACCTCAGCCACTCCTCATATGGCTTCCCCTCAAGGCCCTTCATCACCTTTGTTGTCCTCCTTTGGATGCTTTCTAATAACTTAATATCTTTCCTATACTGTGATGCCCAAAACTGCCACAATATTCAGGTGAGGCTGCCCCAGTGCAGACCAGAGCGGGACAATCCCTCCCTCAACCGGCTGGTGATGCTGGGCCTGATGCCCCTCAGGACATGGTTGGCCCTCCTGGCTGCCAGGAGGCTGCCAGTTTTGCTTAACTCTAATAGGATATTGAACATTGAAAAACTACCAACTGTAGCTCTAAATTTGTTGTTTCATTCAACTTAAAAAAAAGATGAACACCAAACGACTATGGATGTTACCAGTTACTGAAGATGAAGAGAAACAGGAAATTTTATTGTTTATTTAAAAATAATCATAGTGTAATATCCAGAAGCTTTGTCCTGGGTCAACAGTAGAAAGAAGGGAAAAACTAGTAGAAACACAGCCCTGTATTCATCAGCTGCGGCATATTCCAAGATCAATAGCCAGAAAAAGCAGGGTGTGACTTGCTATATAGGAGTTTATGGTGTTCTTTTCTATCTGTTAATATCAACTTCCCCAGCTACTGAGATACCTTTTTATTTTATTAAAAAGAAAAAAAAAAACCTCAGGAAAAACTGAAGGCCTTCAGTTTTACCATATTTGATAAATATCACTCTTGGAAGTACATTTTTCTCTCAGAAAGTTTTATTCATACATTTCAGATTGCAAGTATTTAACCTCTACCAAACACCTAGTTATTGTCCCAAATTATGCCTATTTCTGATAGATTAAATGCCAAACAGAAACCAAGAAACAGTGAAATGTTAATGGAGTACACCTGAAGCAATTGCTGCCTGTTAATGCCTTGACCTTGGAAAGCAATACACAAAAAGATGGCATCATAAATCCGTGCAATTCTTATGAATATGTATGTGCTACTTGATAATAATGAATGTGGTACAGCCATGCATGCACTACAAGATAATGTTGTGCCCTTTGTTGTCTACAGGTTGATAAAAATTAAAGAGTGGGTGGACAAGCACGACCCGGGTGCTTTGGTCATTCCTTTTAGTGGGGCCTTGGAACTCAAGTTGCAAGATATGAGTGCTGAGGAGAAACAGAAGTATCTGGAAGAGAACATGACACAAAGGTTAATTAGCATTCATTTTCCCTACACTTTATTATCAACTATTTCCTTGCAGTAATTTAATTGCTTGCGCTGATAGAATAATAAATGACAGAGTAATTACCATTATAAAGAGAGAATCTTCTCCTTTCTTTACCATGAGACAGAGTGAAAAGATTTATTTTAAATTAAGTTTTTAACTGTCATCTGTCATCTCTGTACAGTGTTTTAATTATAACATAGGTATTAGTTATGTATATTTTTGAGAAGGAATGATCACCAAAACTGTTTCGTCATCCATGGGGAATGAGGATGGTGGAGAAAATTTTGCCATAATTTTCTGAAGAACTGTAATAAATTGTTTCAATATTGAATTTCAGTCAAACAGATATGCTTTCATGACCTGGAGTCCTGAAAATTGCATGAGACCAAAAGTGCTGCCTGATAGAGTGATTTAAATTTATCCCATGTTTCTGTAGTCTGCCAAATAAACAAATCAAAATACTATATTTATGATTCTGCAGTAAAAAAGTGGTTCTTCTGAAGAGAGTTCAAAGTAAAAGGCTACTGCAATTATTGCTATGCTTAAAAAGTAGACCTGGTATTTTCAAAATATGTGATATCTTTCCACGTAAATTGATTACTTGGCGCATTTAGCTGTTTTATGTGTATATGCTGAATGAATTGGATTCTTTCTTTTTTTTCTTCTTTTTTTCAGTGCTTTAGCAAAGATCATTAAGGCTGGATATGCAGCACTCCAACTAGAATACTTTTTCACTGCAGGCCCAGATGAAGTGCGTGCATGGACCATCAGGGTAAGATTCATACTTATTCATCAGCTATATCCAGTTCCACACTATTGAATTCAGATTGATATCACTGACTTTGAAGTTTGTCATGGTGGCGGTTAGCTAGTCATTACAGATGAGGTTTTTGTCCAGGATAACTTTAATTATTTGTGAGCTGCTGAACAGTGAAAGTGGAGCTGCATTGATTGAGGCAGGTAACAATTGATTCTGCCTATTACATAGTCTGAATTTCTTCATCCTGTAGAATCTGTCTACCCTCCTCCTGTGGTCAGAGATAAGACGTACCAGTATTGTGCTTGCTTAATCTGTGTGACTGGGTTTGTCTGCAGTGAAATTGATGTTGCTTTTCATTTTGTATTCACTAAGTTTGTTTGGGTTGCGGATGGTTCATTCCTCCTTTGCTTTGCTCGGATTACATTTTCAGCAATAAAAGCAATATAACGTCATTATATTCCTCATGGATACACAGTTGGGCTCAAAAACCTAAAATCAGTATACAGTAATTCAGGTCTTTTACTGACTTTACTATTTAGACCTAGTTTATTTTGGTATTTTTATATGTTTATCTGGGAACTTATTTAATGCTGAAAATGATATTATGTATTTTAAATATTGATGTAGGATGATTATAGCCATAGAGATCAACTAATTTATTCCCAGAGGACAGTAAGAGCTGAGCTGTAGTGGTTTGCCTTTGAATGTAAATATGTTATAATATAAAGATCAATATTGAACAATATTTTGAAATGCATATAGTTACAAACTCTTAAAAATTACAGTAATGTCAACTTTTGGAGATGCAGCTCTGTCTTGTAGCTTTTGTTGTTTGCATCAGTGTATTTAGTGCTGTGCAATGAATTTCAGTGCTGTATTTAATTTCATTCAATGGAATTAATTTGTTTTCATTAATCAACATAATTTCCTGTAAATTTATATTTTTAATAGTACTGCTACAGATGTTTGTGTATGTGTTTTAGCACATTAAACTTATTTTCTTATAAGTGTGTTTATTTTTTTTAGTTTTCTCCTCTCATCTTCTTTTACATGATAACTGCTAGCTAAAGTCCCTGAAATAGCTACCAAAATAATATAAAAGCAGAAGTTTTGTTTTTCTGAGTCCTGCTGTAGTTTTTGAAAGCACATTGTGAAACTCCACTGTTTTCAGTAGGAGAAATGCTTGCTCTTTATTAGAAAATTTGAAAGCTGGTTTATCTTAAGACTGATTGTAAGTATCTTTGATTTAATGTGCAAAGATATTTAGTCAGGTAAGCATCAGTGAGTAGCCATATTAACCCAATACATCTTTTATTGTAAAAACTGTGCTTTACAGTGTCAGACTCCTTAGCACTTTAACATGCTTTATTAAGCAGCCTTTAGGTCACCATTATTTCTCAAATTTCTCTCCATGGTTGTATGTGCACAGAATGTATGTCCTTGTAATTTGAAGCATGCAGTTATAATGCATTCTTCTCTACTGCATAAACTTAAATTATCTTATAGTTGCCTGTGATTTTTTATTTTTTAGTGATTCAGATGTTGATGTTTTTGTAAGAATACTTAGTTTGTTCCAAATCAAACTTAATAAAATTATTCTGAAATAAAAATAAGGTAATGTATAAGGCTTGAGATCCATAAATCATTTCTCAGTGCAAATTTGGTTCGCCATGAATGTTATCAATTTAGTTGAAATTATCTGGATATAAGTAAAAGTCCTGAGTAATTCAGATTTTAAAGTTGTTTAAAAATCTTTCAGTGTGGAAAACTAGAGATCGAAGTGAATCTCACAATAAAACACAATCAAAATCAATACTGCTGTTGATACCTATTAGGAAAAACAAAGCTGCTGCTCTTTAATATCGGTTGGTTTATCTGTGACGAAGGTGTCTGTCTGTGTGTCCCAGTATTGAGGATCACCCAGCTCTATGCCTGACATTTTAGCTGATACGAAACAAAGTTTCAGCAGATCTTGAAAGCATATAAAAAAAGGAGAAACCTCTTTCCTGCAATCAATCTTCTTAAATGCAATTAATTTTCTTCTGGTCTCTCCTTTGACAGAAAGGGACGAAGGCTCCTCAGGCAGCAGGGAAGATTCACACAGATTTTGAAAAGGGATTCATTATGGCTGAAGTAATGAAATATGAAGATTTTAAAGAAGGAGGTTCAGAGGCTGCTGTCAAGGTGAGCTCCCCATCCTTTTCTACTCCCTTCCTCCCTATGTGCCATTTTTCCATTTCAACTCTGTT
Organism: Manacus candei; assembly: GCF_025592945.1. Taxonomy (NCBI): domain Eukaryota; kingdom Metazoa; phylum Chordata; class Aves; order Passeriformes; family Pipridae; genus Manacus; species Manacus candei. The sequence goes on along the minus strand of NW_026138071.1, from coordinate 13,274,313 downwards.
TTTCCCTGAGAAGAAGTTCTTAATGCTAAGCAAATCTTCACAGTCACCTCTAGCAATAGACAAAAATCTATTTTCATCTTTTACTTGAGAAAGAGTTCAAATGCACCAGCTTACTGGACAGGAATGCAACTCTTTTAGTATCCAAGATACGACAGTGTATGGACTGAATATCAGCACAAGACCAAATGCTATACTAGTGTGTTAGGTTTTTTCTCTCTTTTTACATGTTACTGTTCGGAATTTAATAAGCTTTAAATTTAGCTTGTTTTTGGAAAATCAGATTTTCAAGATGAGAGAGCAGACTTTTTAATCACTTCTGAAAGGAAAATCAAGAAATGCAGAAAATCTGTTTCTTCTAATAGTGTGTCATCTTGTTTTGAGTTTGGAATAAAGATTTTTACAAATGTCAGATGCAAATGATTAAGAAAATATTATATTATAAAAATATACCCCTTTTTTCAGTATTAATGGGTTCCACTTCTAGGCTCTGCTAAGCATAATTAGGATCTTAAAATTTACCATTTCAGTGTTTAATTCAATTGGCCTTTGATGTCTTACTCAAAAATGCCATGCCTTACTTTGATCGTTCAGAGTGACAGTAATAGTGAGTCCACAAAATATGGTAGGTAAATTTTCCTGGCTACTGTCTGCTGAATAGACAGTGAAGATATTTAATGAAAAACTTTTTTTCTTGAGCTCACGGTTCTTTGTGGTTGCACTTGTATTGAGAAGAGTTTTATCTGCTTTCTCAACACTAGAGGGCAGAGACTGCTTGGGTGCCCAAACTTGTGCCCTTTTAGAGCTGACAAATTATATCTGATTTGAAGTTATTAAGTATGAAATTAACTTGTACATGGCAAATAAATGTTATAAGAGAAGCTGTTCTTCTCTGTGTTGCTAATGCATTATATCCACCTTCTTTAAGCAGAGAAACTTCCCTGTATTTCCTACACATTTGATTTCTCGTTTGGCATTTCTGACGTTTTCTTAAGATTTGTATTTTAGAAAATTGCAATTACAAAGCACATTAGTTTGATTTACTCAGTCTCAGTATTTGAAGGTTCCTACACACTATAATGTGTTAAAGAATTTAAAAGGTTCAGCTTTATTGTTTGCTATTTGATAGCTTGAAAGGTATGCAAAACTATGATTTCGAATTCAGCCTATTCTCAGTGGTATCACTAAGGAAGATCATACTGAGCAGCGGGACTTTAATAGGTTTGTTTGAACCCCAGGAAGTGAGGGGAAAAAAATCCCGTATAATTGGTTCGTTGAGACATGTGAACTGCTTTATGAAAAGGGAAGTAGAGTTGTAGCTGTAAAGTGAAACCACAGCTATAAATAAATCTAATATTCTGCAGTCAGAAACCACTTTACGTAACTGATTCAAATTTTACCAGCAACAGTTTTTGATGCTCGAATATGAATGTTTTCCCCGAGAAGCTGCATCAGTTAACACCTATTAAATTAATCAGTATTTTGCTTGTATATTTTTACTTGCTTTTCACAATGTGAGATTCTAAAAATCAAACTTCCATGCTCAAATTATATTTAATTATTAAATTTTTATTGTTACGAAGTATCTGTACAACAAGCATATTTGCATTTGTTACTTAGTTTTAAAATCAAGGTTAGAAAAAAACCTTGTTCTTAGAATAAAGTGTCATACTGCTCTGGTCTTTTCTAATTTGCATTTAATACAATGTTTCATGCCATACACAATACTAATTACTTTTATATTGATGGTAAATTTCAAAATTAAATTTAGGAGCTTTGAGGAGTCAACTGAAATAATAGTGGTAATGGGAGTTGCTTGCTTTGTATGTTATCAAGTTGATCGATTTTTAAGTTTGATTTTGTGTGTGTTTAACACCAGTACAGCATAACTAATTTAATGCCAGTGCTGTGAACTATACACTGAATAGCTCTGTGTGGGCTTTGTAGTCTACAGGGATATCACATTATTAGCAATCATATCTGCTTAGGCAAAGCTGGCTTCTACAGATGGCTGCTTTCAAGTGCAAATGAACTGGTTAGACGTGTCTTGTTTAATACATACTCAAGATTCACAAATGGGTATTGATTTTTTCAACCAGTGTTTCTGATAGCAATGGAAATGGATTAAATGGTCTCTAGAGAATTTAAAGGAACACTGTCACTTTTAATTAACTGTAAACTGGTAACAAAAATACATAAACTTACATTAGTGTGTCAAAATGTATTTAATTAAAGAAGTCTATGCCACTTTGACAGGATGCACTACTTTGCTAAAAAAATCTATGTTGTTAGTTTGTGGAGGTCAGTTTTTTTCTACAAATATTTGTGAGTAATAAATGCATTCAACTGTAAAATGTCTCTCTACCTGTGCCTGCAGCTTACACTTGCTGATGATTTTTACAGCACTGTTTTATTAGTGTTTATGCCATCAATTAGTCTAATTACTCTTGACTTTGAGCATTATTAGAATCTTCAAAGGAAAGAACTTGAAAGGAAACCTTTTACAGTCTAAACAGGTTTCCAGGGGAAATATAAAAACATTTGCAAGGTACTACTTCTTGTTTATCGATAGTGTCATATGGGGTAAGGTCAATTACTATTTCACTATGTATTTATTGTTGAGGTTATCTAAGCTGCAGTTTTCCATATGCTGGCATCACTGGGGACAATGTTTAAATAAGGAATGGCAGCAAAAAGGTTGTCGAGCCTTTACATTTCTAGACAGCAATATGAGGAAATACATTTCCTTACAGAGCAGGTTTTGTGAAAGAAAGGTGTCTAAGTTAACTGTGTACCATTAATCTGATCTGTTCTACAGCAACTAAGGTCATTAGTTAACAGCTTTCCTGTAATGGGATCTTAGGATGCCACCACTGTGATAGTGTCATTGAGAATAATGGCACAGTGAGGTCTTGCATGGAAGCACTTTCTCCTGCAAGAGGAAACTTCAAAACAGGAATGGTTATTGAACTAAAGCAGAAGCTCTCAACTTTTCCATATTGTAGACACTTTTTAAGATAAATGCTTCAACAGACCACCTCCCGCCCAGCCTGTCAGTCCTAATGCCACAGCCTCTGTAGTACTAGGTTTAATTACAACGAGATAACGGTAGAAAAATATAAGAATAAATTCTAATGCAGAGAGTACTGATATTTAATACATTCCTTGCCTATTTTCTGCTCTCCTCAAGTACAGCATTTTCATAATGAATTTCCTTTTCATGTCTTTGGTCCTTATGCCTTCTCCTGTATCCTGATTTCACAGCCTATCTGCTCTTCTATCTGTCCTTCTGAAGCAAATTTCTTCTAAAGGAGGTTTCTGACAAAAAAACTGAGCCTGCATTTTGTGCTCCTCAGCCCTTCATTATCTGGGCACAAGCAGACAAGAGAGCCGCACTCGAAGCACGAGGCGTGTGCAGTTGAGACTTTTGCACCGTGTTCCCATCGTTAGTTTTGACAGTGCTCTCTCGTCCAGCCGCTCAGAAGTAGTTCAGGTATCAGTTCAGGTATCACAGGTAAAAGCTGTGCAGACTGTTGCTGATCACCCTTTCCAGCAACACTGTTTTATATTCCTGCCACCACTATTTGCCGTCTGCAGGTTTTTCAGATGAAGAAAAAGAAAGCGAGGGGAAAAAATTGAGCTGTTTTAGTGTCCTTGATCTTAAGATTTGCCAGGCTTTACAGGGTTTACCTCTATATAATGCAGATGCATTTTAAGCACTACAGATCCAGTGGAGGTTAAATTACTTTTGTATATATTTTATATGTACATAAAACCAAGTGATGTCAAACTGAGGAGTATTGTTACTGTCAATCTCTGAAGCTGAAGTAGTACCATTTCTTTACCAAAATGTATTTAAATAATTGCCATTTGAAAAGACTGTAAAATGTCTAATGAAATAACCCATTTTCCTTTTGTCTGTTCCATTTACAGGCTGCTGGAAAATACAGACAACAAGGCAGAAATTACATTGTGGAGGATGGAGATATTATCTTCTTTAAATTTAATACACCTCAACAACCCAAGAAGAAATGAATATCAGATGTTGTTCATTCAGAAATAAACTGTGTTGCTTCAAAAAGCATATGAATTTTTATTTGGGATGGAATATCTGGAAACAAAAAGCATACAGTTTCTACCTAGGGAACCTCCCCTCCCCCCTGTGAAATTATTCTTGTTTGTTTTGAATTAAAATATGGCACCTCCAGCGAACATGCAAGTTCACTAAATGTGAACAGCTTTGCATTTCAAACGATTAAGACCCTACTCCAAATTGTAGGAGCTTTTTGGGAACCATATTACTCTCATGATACTTCATTAATCTCCATCATGTATGCCAAGCCTGACACGTTTGACAGTGAGGACAATGTGGCTTGCTCCTTTTTGAATCTACAGATAATGCATGTTTTACAGTACTCCAGATGTCTACACTCAATAAAACATTTGACAAAACCAGCCTTGGTGTGTTTGGGGATGTCTGTATTGACTGACTGTGGTGTGCTGAATGCGATAGGGCACCTGGTGGATGCTGATTACAGAATTTTAAGACGTGTATGATACAGTAACTGGCAGTGTGGGGCAGCTGCAATTGTATCTTGAAAGTGAGTCTTTCATGGGAATCAGAAGATTAGGATGCCAGTGATTTGTCTCAAAAAAGTTAATGAATTTGTAGATGGACATTCACTGAAAGATGATAGTAAGGATAATAAGAATGGTGGCATCATAAATGATATTTACTGGAGATAAGAAATACTTGTGGAAAAATCATGTTATCTAGGAGACTGAGGATTTTTTGTTCAAATAATTTTGAAAGAGTGTTTCACTCTTGCCTTGAAATTAATAAATCATTGAGGCTGGAGCAGTGGTGCCTGATGTTGCATGTTGTCCTTCCAGGTCTGGTTTTCAGGTCAGCGGAGGGTGACACAGATAGTGCTGTGAAGGGAGAGGTCACGCTGTGCTGGATAGGTAAGTTGTTCTGCTGAAATGAGGTTGCAGCTGTGAGTACTTTTTTACCCCTTTACTTTTAACCATGAAGGAGAGCTGGTCACTTTGGGTTACATGGAAAAATAAGGTGTTGGCAAAAATAAAACCAAGTTTGTACTTTTAACATGAGCTGTAGAACTGCCCTTTCTCACTGTATGTTCAGTGTATTTAAAACAGCCTGGCTTTTTCTGAGTGCCTGTATGCCTGGGGTTTCAGCTACAGGTTCAGTGCAGTCAGGGCTGGGAGAGATGCTGTTGTTACCTATAGCTTGTTGGTGTGCCAGGCCTCTTGTGTCATTGGGGTAAATTCACTTGCTATAAACTTTGAAAAGGCAATTGCCACTGGCTAACTCCCACTTTGTGTGTAAGACACTGGAAGCACTGGTCACATCCTGTTCTGAGGCTTCCCTTGAGATGCTGCCTTTGAGCTTCATTGCTTATTTCTGAGAGAGTAAGACATGGTTCAGCCAGAGCCACGAGCCTCATTGTTGAAAAGTTGGCATCATGCCTTTAATTGCACTGAAGAGAAAGAGGGAGGGCAGATGACTTCAATACGTAGTTGTTGATTTTGTTTTAAAGAGCATCTCCTTTTTTCATGGTGGCAGGAGGGGGGGAGAGTATTGTAAAGCAGAGAAATTAGAGCTTCAGATGTTTTGGAACCCTTGAAATTCTCTTTTGTGTCATCTCCCTGGTGCGGCTAGTATTTGTTCCTGGCGTTATTTTGATGTTACATAATTGAGAAAAGATTAGGACCATCAAATCTTGTGTTAGAAGTCAAATCCAAAAGAAAACAGAGTCTACCTGTTTCTCTTGGAAGTCAGCAAGGTGCTAGTAACAGAGAAGGGCTCATGCTGGGTTTTAGACACAATGAAAGGTGAGTGAGAAGTGGAGTATATGTGCTGCTGAAAGAGAAGTAACCTCTTTACTGCACTAATACCCACTGAAACGTGTTCTCTTGTCCTGTCAGAAATATGTTCTGGTTTCCTAAATATTCCCATGCTCCCAGATTGTTTCAATTTGAATGTGTGTACTTCATGATACATCCCTGCTGTAAAAATAAAAATAGTTAAAAATCAAACTAAGGTGTTCTTGGTAGACAGGGTTTTTGGTGTTACTACAGTATTCTGCAAATAGAAAATGAACTTAGAATATTTACCACACTTTAAAAAATATATATTCTATAACATTTTATGTTTCAGTTTATTAATTTGCCTGAATAGTTCATCTCTTCAGCTGTTTTAACTAATGTTCTTTTATCTACCAAAGCTAATCAATTATTCCAGAATAAACCCAAGTTTTATTAAAAGAAAGAATACTCTGATAAGCTCTGTTACTTCTGTCACTGGTGACTTGTCACAATGGCCATGTTAAATATGTGCAACCCATTTCTCCTCAGTAGGTCTTTGCATTCAAGATGTACAACTCCTAAAAATTTCTAGATATATGTAGCAAGTGTCAAGCACTCTGTTTTAAATAGAACTGTGATTTAACATAATCCAGGCACACATTATTTATGCAATTCAACCTGCACAGGTGACTCCAAGTGCAATGTGTCAGTCCTACTCACATTTGCTGTTTAAGAAAACACCCATGAAATCTGCCTGCATGCTTTTCACTGCCATTGGCATGGTGGCAGTGAGTAGAAAGAGACATGTTGTTTCTGCAGCTGGAGAAGGGTGAGAAAACATTGTAGGCACTGCTCTTCCAAAATACAGAAAGTAGGGAATTTTGCAAAGGAGGAGGAACCCTTCCTCTTCATTTGCATGCCTCAGTGCCTAATAGCCATGACATTGATGCTTCTGGGATTACACACTAGTGGAACAGGGAAAAGGGTGCCACCAGCCTCCAAACTGCCAAAGAGAGTGCCTGAAAGTGATGTGAAAGGGGCTGTGCCTGCACTGCCCCTTGGATTGACTCTAGGAATAGATCTGGAGAGTGAAACTGTTGGCATAGGGGACCTGATGCCCCCATGGCATGTATTGGAGGGGTACCTTGGACTAGTTGTAGGCTGGTCCCATGAGTTAGAGGGCAGTTTCCACTTCAGTCTCAGGTTTGCTGTATGATACTCAAGGGATAACCAGTTTGTCTGCTGTGAGAGTCCTGTGGAATGCAGGGCAGGGAGAGAGTGTGTTTGTGTGTGCATGTGTGTGTGTGTGTGTTAGTGAAGAGGTGTGATAAGGAGATTTACTTTTAAAGGTATGTGCCTGGTCAAATAAAAACATTGCTGTAGACATATAAGGGCTTATTGCTGACTTTTTTTGGCAGCGTCAGTAGCTGTATCAAGGTGATGTGCTTGGGCACCCCAAGATGTGACATTTCAGGCCATTAAGAAGCATAAAGAAAACCAAATTTTAATTTTGAAGTCTTTTTGTACCCACAGATACCTCTTGTATAGGATATAATTATCTGTCCTAATAAGTGTTTCCCAGAACAGCATACAGGAAGCCAGCTTGGGCTTTCTGTGTGGATTAATGTAACAGATAAAATACAATGTCGTTTCCACACTATGTTGCCTAAAGTAAAACTGATAGTGGGTGTGCTCAGTGGTCAGCGATGAACTAGAAAGAGTCACTAACTGTCTGAAACTGGTGTGTTCATCCAGCTATTGGAAAACTGAAGTAAACATTTCAGCAGGATGAGAGGCACCAAGGTATAGCTGGCCATCTCTCAGCTGCCATTTAAGCATCTTTGGAGTCAGAAAATTCCACAAAGGACTGAAGGCTTTCCATGTCTTCATAAATTCAGTGCTCAGGCTGGTGTGGGTGGCAGGCTAAAACAAATACTTATTTTGTATGGTTTCAGCTGTGCACTTCTTGCCACAAGACGATGTGAATGCTGAAGGTTGCAAGCATTCAAAAACGCTTGGGCAAAGCTATGGAGGGGGAAAGAAAAATGGGGTTGATTGGGAAAGAAACACCCTGTTAAAAAGAGAGATATAACCTCTGCACTTCAAGTGCCCTTAAGTCCTGAATTGCTGAATGCTGGGAAAAAGACTGGTATGTACATCTTTATATCTGTCAAGCACTGTCAAAAATTGGGATGCTGGACTGGCTGGGCCTATGATCTGACCCATTACCTCCTTTCTTGCCTCTTCTCCAAAACAACTTTTGTTCAAAGGCTATCCTCAAACACCAGTAAAGAGAATGATCTCTTTAATGTCCTTCCCAGTTCTGCATTTTGTTTAAAATCTTTACTTGAAAAAAACGTATCGTAAGTATTTTCTTAATGTCACATCTATTTGTTTTTTCATTTACTCTGCTCAGCCCTGTAGAGGTTGGTAGCATGATTGTAATTGTTTTAAATTTCCTTTTCCTCAAGCATCCTTTCTTACCTGCTACAGTTTTCCATCTATCTTCCACCCTTCATCATCCAAATTCACCCTGATCTCTTCCCAGATCACGGGGCCTGTCAAGGAGTCTGTATGCCAGAGCACCTGCTTCAAAAACACCATGTTGTAAGCCATATTTTCCTTCCTCTTTTTCCATGGAACAGGCTTATGGCTGGAGTGGCTGCACTGTAGCTGGGGTAGCTTGTCTGAACACCTCCTGGCACTTTATTGATGCTTTTGCCCAGCAGTGCCTGCTGTGGGCAGGGGCGGCTGTACTGAGTACGTGTGTCCCAAGGCATTCAGCCCTGTGACAGTGCTCTCCTGCCTCTGCACCAGCAAGCTGGCAAATCACCCTTGTAGCTTCACATGCACCGGGAAGGTGAGTTCTCAGTGCAGTGGTTTATGTTCTTGTGGCTGCCAGGCCTGTTCAAATTGTCCTTGCAGAGCACGGTTGGTCCTTACCGAGGTGGTCAGCGGGGATGCTTTATGCTCTGTTACACCAGGTGCTTTAAGCACTGAGGATTTATTCTACCAGCTGCAGGGTAGGACTGTAAAACTGCATTTTGAAAGATCAACGTGTGTGGCATGGTTTGCAGTTTAAAGAATATTAGCTAAATTTTACCATATCTCTCCACCCATGAATTCAACTCACAGAGGATGAAGCAGGGGAAGTCATTAGAAGTGTGTAATTGTTTAAAACTAATATTCACTTCTTTTAGTTTTTACTCCCACCATACTAATTCCATATGTTTGATTATGCTAATCCACCATTTCACTTCAATTAAAACAGAAAAAACCACCAGAGGCTTTGGAAGAAAATAAATAATAATAATCAAAGTAATGGTATTCATCACACTATCCCTGTGGATTGGAATAGCTGGTTGGGCTTTGAAAGTTTTAAAGTAAATTTAGCATTTCAGGGCTGTCTTTGAAGCAGTTATTTCTTGGCTTCTATCTACAGGTAGTGCCCATTCCAGATCCATTGGAATAGACACATATGGCAGCGTGTTGCATATTGTGAAATATATTACATGTGTGTGTGCTCGCTGTCAGGAACCAGTGATTGGGTAGGTGCCTACCCATCAGAGCTCATATGGCTCTCTGCAGTTACAGAATGCCTGTAGCATTTTATTTTCTACATGCAAAATATGTGTACTCGGCACAGAAAAACTTCATAAACCACACAGAAAATCTATTCTGTGGCTGTTGCAAGGCTACGTGGGATGTGTAAGTTAACAAAATATATGCACCTGAGTCTTGGAAGGTAAGTGGACCAACAGCCCTGGGCTGGCTGAGCAGGAATGTGGGGGGTTCCTATCCTTGGCAGCTCTGCTGCTGCTGTGGGAGGGGAAGGACTTTGGCTTTGGCACTGCTGGGCACTGTGGGGCAGGAACTCTGCGCAACAGGGGGAATTGAAAAGCCTAAGATTATATATGGGTGTTTGGACAAACACAAGTAACATATCAAGGGCTATTTTGGTACGAGTAGGGATGGAAAAAGTACTGCTCTGTGGTGACCGTGTTTTCATCCCCAGTGACCCAGACCCTTCAGCTCAAGCAGAGCTGGGTGTGCACTGGCTGCACAGCTCCCACCACCACATCCACAGGCAGAGACCCCCTGCCTCACCCACAGCAGCACTGCCAGACCTGCAGGTACAGCTAATTTGAGCCTGGACTTAAAATGGCAGACTTAAATTATTTTTACAAGGGCATGTAGCGATAGGACAAGGGGCAATGGCTTTAAACTGAAAGAGGGTGGGTTTAGATATTAGGAAGAAATTCTTCATTATGAGCATGGTGAGACACTGGAACAGGTTGCCCAGAGAAACTGTGGGCAATCCCTGGAAATGTTCAAGGCCAGATTGGATGGGGCTTTGAGCAACCTGGTCTAGTGGAAGGTGTCCCTGCCCATCACAGGGGGTTGGAACTAGATGGTCTTTAAGATCTCTGCAAACCCAAACCATTCTGTGATTCTATGAAATCTCTGCACTGCTTGTACCTCTTATACTAGGTTCACTTGCTGTATTTTGGTGAGCCTAATGATCATAGCAACATGCAAGGGGGAGGCAAGAAGGTTTATGAGGGTGATTTTGGAAACTCATTTGTGACAACCTTCACCACCACATGACTGCAAAGGAGCTGCCTGCACCCGAAACACAGGATAAGGTAAATGAGTGTGGCCCCAGGTTTAGTACCTGCACCTGACAACAGAGAGTTACATTGTGCAAAGGGTTCATAGATCTTGATTTACAGTAAACATGTAATAGTTTAAAGGTTAATAAAGTCCTTGCTCGGTAATGAGGAAGGCTGTTGCCCACATAAAAAGGTTCCCAGGAGAAAGCCAGAGCAGCAGTACAGGCTCTGAGGGAGGACACTGCAGATTGGTGTGTGAATGTTGGATGTTTTGACTGTACCAGGCCATTGCAGCTAGCCCCAAGCATGGACAGGGCAGATGGAAGTGATGCTCTTGCTCTGGCCTAGGACAGGGACCCAGTTCCCTCTCTTGTCCTCTACTAGGAACAGTCACCCATGCTGTGTAAGGACAAAACTAGCTCTAACTCTAATCAGGGGCTCTCATGCTGATGAAGGTCCAACTCGCCAAATTTGTCAGCAAAAGATACTTTGAAAATTGCACACAAAACCTTCTAGTTGCTGAAGAGTTAAATTTCCCTGTAATATGAATCATGTGCTAAGTATCCAAATTTGGTTAGAAATCCTGTTTAAGTTTCAAAGCACAGCATTATTGGAGGTAGCAATACTAACATCAAACAGCCTTGATAAGATCAACAAATTACTAAGTATAATTGTTTGTGCTGGGGTGTGTGCAAGGAGATAAATAACTCATAAATTAAACACCAGTGCCTGAGGGTGAGTCATTCATGGATTCAGAGCTGTCCTGACACTCACAAGCAAAAAGTAATTTTCTCTTAGTTCAGTAATTATGCATTTCAAGATATAAGATCAGCAATCAGTGCTAGGTGCGCTTGCAAAGGTGGAAGGGTACTTCAGCTATTGGAGTTTCCCATACATTGATTAACAAGAAAAGTCTGTTGCTTGTCCCTGTAGTGGGGAGTATTCAGACTGAGGTACAATTCTTCAAAAAGATAATGAATAATAAAGGGATTAAAAATAGATTAAGGGTCAGTTTTTGCTGTTATAAATTGGCAGCATTCTCTTGGCTTCAATAGAGCAGTACTATTTTATATCAGCAGAAAATCTGTCCCAAATTATTAAAGAAAATCAACAACCCCCTGTGATAACTGCTGTTAGTCATCCAGACTAGTGCCTGCTTCTGAGAGGCACCTGGCATCTCGCTGGCTGCGCTGCAGCTCGTACACTCTCACGTGGGGTCATTAGAGCCCCTTCCTGACTTATTCATAAGACCCCATGAGGATCTTGCTCTAATCAGGGTTTTCCTAAGGACAGGGAATAGTAATGTAATCTGTTATTGTAACAACATCATCTTGATCTGCTTTTATTTACTAATGTTTTGCCAGCCATTAAATATTTTTCTGCCAAATTCAGACAGAGATCACACTGAGAAATCATATTTTTGAAATGTGGTATAAATCTCACAGCTACTGAACAATAGTCACTACTGGGATAAACCCTCAGCCTGCAGGAAACAATTTGATGTGTAACCTACACCCTCCTGACCACTCGGATCTCAAATAGCCTTGACCCCATCAGTCTGTGGAGTGTTGTTATGGGGGAAGAGTGGTGGGAATCCTCCTGGAAAAGGATGAGAAGTCTCTGACAGTCTTTTGGTTCCTTCAGTCAGCAAGAGTACTAACAGTGCATCAGTTTTCATCTACAGATATATAGGAGAGATGGAAACATGACTGGTTTACAGTTACATATATGACATATGTCTTCTCCATGAAGTGATACTGCATTCTTCTGACACCTCCATCCCTTTGTACACAGCCTGGCTTTTGAAGGCAATGCCTACCAACCCAGCAGTACAGTCACCAGGGTATCAGGAACTTGCCACCAGGTAAGGACACTTCTCCTCTTGCAGGCCGCCTTTTATGTGCTGTGTTGCAGGAAACCCTTCACCTTGGGGAGTTTGGTGTCTAAACCCAGTGTGCTGTTTTGAGATGTGCTTGTGGAAAGTGTTTGTGGTCAGCCCTGGCTTCACTGGCAAGCAGCAATCTGGGAAAGGAAGAGAAATGTTTAATTTATATTTACTATTTGAGAAAAAAGCTGTAAGCATGCTCTTTTATTCCAAAATAAAAATGCGTTAATGACTGGAGTGTTTGGCCCATTGGGGCTGTCATTGTTTTCAATTACGTGCCATTCTGATGGGAGAGCACAGATTCTTAGGCTGAATGGAGATTTGTGCTGCAGCTATTTGTGCCTTTTAAAACATTTTCTTTACTACTTTAAGAGAAAACTGTAAAATGGCAATAATGATATATTATTACAAGTAAATTACACTGTAAAATAGCATTAATATTGCAGTTGAAACCTAGAATTTGAAATAAGATGGAAATATTCATTTGCACACAGCTTTTGTTCTTATCAAAAGCGATTTAGATTAGGAATGAGATTTACTTAGCGCCTGCACTCACAGGCAAGCTAATGCTCAGTCACCTGGACTGAGCAGGCTGTCAAGCTCATCTGTCACCAGCCACCACAGGAGCCTCAGGCAGAGCTCGGCACACCCCAGGGTGGCACAAAGCACCATGAGTTCCTGAGGGAGCAGAGATGCTGAAATGCAGCTCAGAAAGGCCTCGTGTGTGATGATGCTTCAGGCTTGACGCCTGGCGATTGGGCTGGGCAGCCAGGGCTCCTGTGGGACTGGGGACGGCCTCTGGTCGAGGTGGAGAGGTGGAGCTGTAACACAGCAGAGGTGGAGAGGTGGAGCTGTAACACAGCAGAGGTGGAGAGGTGGAGCTGTAACACAGCACGTGAAGCCCACTCTTCTCCCATCTAATGGATAAAGTCCAATAGGAATTAGAAATTAATAAAACCAAAGTGAGTGCAGAGTAGTAATTGGGGACCTTGTGCGCAGGGAGAACAGTGAGCAATTAAACGCTCCATTTTGTGAAGATTGTCCTTTGAATTTGACAACACTGTTCTTTAAAGGTCAAGGTGTTTGGGTCATATTTTTCTTCTCATCCATTCACAAAGAGGAAACTATCAAACCCTGGAAGAACCTCTTCTGTACAGAGCAATTTTGCACTGGTAAGGGCTGCAGGAGAGCCCCTTCAAAAGGATATGTAGAATTGATGGGGTATCAAACTGCATTTAAGACACCCTCTTTTGGGCTGTGTTGACGTTAAAGTAGGTTGGCCTTTCAAGTAGGATATGCTATTGTACATTTAATCAGGACCACCCACAAGGCCCCATGAACTACCCATGGCAATAGGCCTTAAGTTTTCCCCTCTCTCCGTGCTTCATCCCCAAACAGAATGGACCTCCCCTTCAGGCAAGGGCAGCCAGCTCGCCAGGAGATCAGCCCACCATTTGATGGTCACAGGATGAAAGGGGAAATCTCAGGAATCCAATCACTTTTTTTTGTCATGACTTTCATTAGTTTGTATTTGCATCAGCACCAAAAAGAGAGTGATAAATATAGAACTGATCCTACAGGCAACTTCTATTCAACGTTACCTTTCTAGTACTTGTTCTCTCTGCCCGTGTGAATAACACAAGGGAGACACAAAATCTCTGTATGTGGTATGAGGTGGAGAGTCTCCCATATTTCTATAATCCTTCTTTGCAGCAGTGATATATCTTTGTTATTTGTCTTTGTAGTAATGTTGCTGTGGAACAGAGGAAATTAACTACTAGTAGCTGAATCCTCTTGTGTGCTCCTCATGGTCCCAGACAGGGGTGTCAAGATGTCTCTGGGAAACAGGATGGCAAGGCAATCCAGAAAGCGCTGCTGGGATGCTGCTGCCATCCTGGCTCTGTAAGGTAAGCCCCTGGCAAACTTCCCTCTCTGATGGATAATGGGGCTGCAAGGAGGTCCAGGCTGCTCCTGGTCCTGCAAACAGCCTGTTTACTCCTGTCCTGCTGATGCACAGGGCGAGCTCAGAATAAACCAGTGTATCCTTGTTGGAAATATTCCATAATTCCCAGGCTGTGAAAAAGTACATTTGGAAAGGATGCACAAGCAACTTGACCAGCAACCTCTTGAAGGTACAGCAACCTCTGTACCAGTCCCCAACCCAGTGCCTGGGAGAGGAGTAGTGAGCATGGCAGGGCTGAGCTCCATCCCACCATCCCCTTCCATTCCTCCAGTGAGAAGGGGTGCTTCTGTGACAAACTAGGCTGTGCTAACATGTAACATGTAACAAGGATATAGGAGCACCTTGAAATTATGTCTAAGCCATTAAAAAAAAATTACAAGAAATTAGGACAGTGATGAGAGTAGGAGGAAGCAATCCAAAGTAGTCCTGCCAGGGCTCAGGAAACTTGCAGGGAGCTTCTGCTGCAGTGGGTCTACTTAACTCCCCTGCTTCTGGCATCAGCTCTTCCAAATTTGATCCTAAGTATCCTGCGTGCTCCTGATGGCATGGTCCCAGTGACAGCCAATTGGCAAAGCTAAGTGACACTCAGCATTGCAGGGACTCTGCTGCTGGGCTGCTGTTCCTGCAGGATCAGGAGTGTTTCTGATGGGTGAATGACTTATTTTGCAAACTGCAGTTTTGAAACATTTTTCAGTTCCTCCATGAGGGATAACATGAGATGTCATATAAGACAGGCTCATAAAATGCATGTTATCTCTTAAATAAGCTCCTGGAGTGGTTTGGAAGGGCATTGGCATTGCAGCCACTCTGAGATGAGTATGTTCACCCTGAAATTAGTGAGGCAGTGGAGGTCTATTTGCATGACTTGTATTTTAATACTATGTCAAATTGTATCTTACAAGTACTCATGGATTATTTCTAGCAATCAGTAAGAATACATATGTTATTTGTATTCCATTTGATGTCTTCATTTAGGACAAAATATCTTTAAATGCATTAGAAATCAAAACATACTGTATCTCTGACAGTCAAGGTGTGCACCTTCGAAATAAGAGAGTTTGATTTCTTTTTGGGGCTAAAAGACCAGCCCATGAGGCCAAAGGCATTTTAGTGCCTGAACCTTGCTGGGGGCCTGCCTGAGGACCTCAGTGCCTGTGCCTGCCTGTTGGTTCCCTCAGAAGTCCCCACCAAGCACCCTCACAAGAAAAATTTCTATTTTCTTGTCCCAATATGTAATTTCCCAAGTAGAAATACCCATCTGTCACACTACTGGTTCCACATGTCCCCTTTGGACGTAGGAGGTGACAACTAGGAATCTGTTTGCAAACATGGGGTGTAAGAATAAGTGTACTTCCTTTGATGGTATTAAAAAACCCAAACCTCAGCTGGTTATTCAGTTTTTTTGAAAGTGTCTCTAATAAGACAGATATTCAAAAGCACTTTGACAAAGTTACCTCATTATAACAATGAGAAAATAAGCAAAAATAAGCAGAAGAGGTCCTGAGATAGGAGAGAGAAAATGCTGTCTAGGTGTCCCATGCTAACAGGAGAGTTTTTATGCTTCATATCTAAAATAACCAAAATGGAAGGCCATATCTCAGGCCAGTTCTGTTATGGTTTTCAGGCAAATGCGACTTTAATCACAATGATCCCACTGTATTTTGTTGTAAATCTTTGTTATCCTAGTTAGTTAAATCGGGGTCCAAGGAAACCTTTCTGGGTCAGAATCAGAATAGACATATGTGTCTTGATTATCTAAATATTTTTAACAAATTTGATATTTACTAGTACTCCAATGATGATTGTATATGTGGTAAATGCAATGAAATATGAAAATGTTTGTGACATATTCTTGTGTGTTTAAAGATTTGAGGATTTTGTTCAGCGGATGGGTTTATGAGCCTGCAGTACCAACGTTTGTACTTTTATTTCTTCATAAATCCATGGAAACTTTTCACAAAAGTTTTAACTATGATGTGTCAATGAACTATAAAGGAAAGGTTTATTTTGTATATACCCTCTTTACCTGAGGTCCATGGTTAGACTCTGCATTACAGCTTCTGGATCTCGTGTGCTCAGTTTGCGCTTTTGATCATGCCACTCTTTGCACAAAGCTGAGAGAATTTCTGCTTCATAAAGAGGAAAATACAGACACGTTTTGATGTCTATAGAAATGCATGTTTGCTCTTATTTTTGAGGTAGGGGAACTTAGGGTTTAACATCTCTACAGTTCTTCCTAGGTTTCTGTGCCATCAAAGTTTCCAAGGAGGACTTAATGGGGAATAGAAATCATTTGGTTGTGGTGGTGATGGTGTATTTGATACCTTTTTCTTTAAAGGTTGTACACTGATAAAAATAGTAAGTAACACAGTCTACTCATAACCACTTCATCTTCAAGTTCATGCAAGTTTAGGAAGCTGTAAGTGACTAAAAGGATGAGTGGCTTAAGATTCACTGAGTGATACTGCAAATACAAGAACTGAAATACCAAAGGAGTAAAGGATATATAGACCTTTGCCCATTACATCAAGAAAATGAAAAAGTTAAGAAGGGGGAGGGGGGGAATCCTGTGCTACATTTTTCAAGTCCTACTCCAAAAGGGGTAACCAGCCCATTAGTATAGGTGCCAGGAAGCTTGCTTTTGTGACATCTCACCAAACACACCTACTTTCACTGGACCATAGAAAGATCAATCCTGTCTGAAAACCACCCATTACCTAAGACACCTAATTTATATTAGAAGCTCACTAAAAGGCACTGTCTGGCCCCCAACCTTCACTGCCAGCGATAAAGAGGATGTTTTACACCATATGTGACACTTAATCAAAACCGATATTCTTTAACAAACCCTTAACCTCTAGCACACAGGAGTCATATGAGGCCAAGGGACAAGACACAGATCCAGCTCAGGGTGGCATATCCTTTGATTAAGATGATACAGATTTCCCATTTTTATCAGGGTTACGGATTCTGGATATATCCCTTTTTGATTTGTCAGCATTAAATTTCAGTAGTGGTTCAAGCCAAAGAGAGACCAAGACTAGTTCTCTCTTCAACTGTGTATTAGGAGATAATTTCTCTGAATCCTCTGCAGTAATGATCCTCAGATCTTCTCATCTTTCTGTAAGCAAGTTTTCCTGGGAACCTGGATTTAAAGTATGGCACAAACCCTCCTTGCGTCTGGGTCCTTTCTTAAGGAGGAGTATCTAAATACACTTATTCTGTGAGCCCTGAAATGGACCTTTTCCCTTCCCTCAGGTCTTTTTCAAAGAGACAAACCTTCAAGTGAGTTCTTTCACCCTCCCTTGGATTTCTGGGGCAGGAGGTTTTACTTACAGAGTATACAGTACTTTAGATGAGGATTGCAAACTTCAGGGGGTTAGACAGTTTTCACTACCTGCAGTACATTGGAATCTCAGTATAGTTCACTCTACTCCTGGGTGACTTCCCCCCACCCCAATTTTTTAGGTAAACCCTTGTTCTAGCATTTGCGTGTGGCTGATCTGGGCATGGGGAAGTATCTCAAATTCCTTGACACAGGTAAGTTTGGCTGTTTTCTCCCTTTCTAGTCAATTTTTTCTGCTGGAGGTTTAGATTTTGTTATGAACATGGTTCTGCAGAAATGATTTCTAGTCAATATTCCTTGAAAATAATGGGCTGCTTGATGTAAAGGAGATCTTTGAAAGGATTTTGCTTTTCAGTTGTATGTTTTTAAACACTGAAGTGGCACATCTGTTCTGGGAGGCTCTGTGGCTGGCTGGAGGATGGCTGATATGGGCTCACTTCTGCTGAGTGCTCAATATCCTCGCTCAGCACACAGAAATGTTTCTTGTTTGGACTCTTGGGGTTATTACTAATACATTTATAAGAAAGGCTCTTTTAGTGAGGAACTGCCTTTCTCCTACTTTTCCGCAGGAGCAAGGAAACCCCTCTACCCTTGTGGAGAAGCCAAGATCATCTACGAATTTCTCTAGCAAAAAGGGACAAGATTTTGTACAAGTTTGGGATCCCAGGGAAAAGAGGCAAGTAGCAAGCGATGGCTTTCAAAACTTTCAGGCCTTTTTTTTTTTTTTTTAACACCATAAAGGAAGAAAGGGGCAATGTACACAGGCTACTTTTAAGAGAGAACTTCAGTCATAGAGAGACCTGTAATCATGTTAAACTGTATTCAAAGGCAGCTTCTGTTTCATAAATGTAAAGCTGACAAGCAAAAATCTGAAGGACTGGTTCTGGTTTATGGCATATCACATACATCAAAGGCCAGTCTTTTATTCTGCCGTACCTTGGTTTTTAAAACTTCTTTAATAAACAGAAGCACAATCAAGGAGAAAGACTTGCATCTCAGCTGCCACTCCCAATTCCGTACCCATCTTGACTTCTTAATCAGAAAATTAATTGGAACTTGGAATGTTAATTTTTCTTAAATCTCTTCAGATTTAATCAGTGTGTTCTGCTGGAAGCAATCTTTCACTTAAGATTTCATAGCAATGTAGCTAGAGAAACCATGTCATTTCCTGCATCAAATACATCAAAGTTGTGTGTGTTGGGTTTTTTAACTTTGTCCCACGCTTCAGTTTTGGTCTGTTTGCTCTAAGGAGAGAGTGTATTTTATTTCATGTTTCTACTGGAGGTGAGTCTTCTACTGCAATGGAGTCTAAAATTCACAAATTCCCATGGAAGGAGGAGCAGATGCCTCCTCCTGTGCAATGTGCTTATCTGGGAGCTGACAGCAATGAAAGGGGCGCTTTTCAGAGCCAATGCCTTCTCTGTTGCATGTGGTAGGAAGGACAGCCTCTTTGTATCATTGCTTAATTAAAAGCCAGAAGGCAGACTGTGCTGTGACAGAGTGCTCCCACTATTAGTCAATGACACTTCCCAAACATGAGTGCTCTCACAGCAGAGAGAGACATAGCCTTCCTTACCCCTAACTTGGGCATTCAATTTACTGTTTGCTGTGTCCCAGTGAATACTTTGATTCTCTAACAAGATGGGAGGGTAGTTTGTGTTTCCAGATTTAAAACTTGCTGTAGCAGAGATTTGGCTCTGGCATTCACAGGAGGAAGTTGCTTTGAGGGCCAGAGGGCTGCATTAAAGCATTTAACAGCATGCTTGGGTTGCCATTAGAGATGGGATCAGCTAAAAGCAGTGCAGTCCCGGTGGCAAGGTGCCTGCTTTGTGGTTCACCTTAAATTGAAGCTTTCTGAAGAGGCTTATGAATGTTTGGAGAGTTTTCCTTTTTGCCTTTGTTTTAAACCCAAGATTTGGCCCCAGCATTAGAGATACTGCCACATGCAGAGAGGAATCTTCCTCAGCTTTGCTGCACAGGTACAACCCCCACTTCCTGCCCATGCTGCAACTTTGGGCTCCCTCTCCTGACTCTCTGCTTCCTCAGCCTGGGGGGGCTCCTCAAGGGTGGGGGGGTTCCTCTGAGGCTTTGTTAAACATGATTTCAGCCCAGGTGAGGACATGTGGGTGTGCCAAGGGTGCTGGGGTGCAGCTCACCCCCACTGGGACGATAGGCACAGACATCCCTACCCAGGTGAGAACTTCCTGCAATTGCCCTCTCATCTGTTTACCCCCCGGCTGACTTCCCCAAGGGCTGGTGACCCTGACATGTGGGACACTGTGGTGTTGGGGGCACCTGTTTAATCCCAACAATCCTTTTCCTGTGCATGAAAGCAAGTACTGGATATTGAGTGTCTGGAAGTCACCTCCTGCTGCTGTAAGACAAGCTGTTGGACTTGAGTTCCCTTTCTCTGCTCTGGTCCCAACAGGAGCCAGCAGCAAATCCTTGTCTCTTCTCTCTTTTCCTCTCCTTGTCAGCTCTGTGAACTGCTCAGTGATGGGAATACAGAAATGCCTACACCTGCCCTCTGCTTTGCAAGATTAGGAAATAAGTAAACACCACTTGTGTGTTCCAGTGATCACAACAGTATCCACAGAGCATGGATTTCTGTTCACAAATAATTATAAAAAAACCACTCTTTCATAATTGCCCAGAAAGCAAGCTGGAGCTCATTAGAGCTGCATGCTTTATGGGAGTTTTATAAGTGGCAAGTACAAGATACCTAGTAAAATTTTAACAACATTGAGTCGTATGTTTTCTGAAAAATATATTGAATTGGCCACTTTTGGTGCTGGGATTAGGCTGTAATACAGAAAGCTGACAGTTTTAAGAAAATTCAGGAGTGAAAATACGAAACAGCTTAATACAGACTAATAGAAGAAGAAAAAGGAAAAAAAAGGCTCTCTTACATGCTGGTGGCAGGCCAACACCAATATTTAGAAATTAAATCCTAAATCTGATTTGGGGACTAGCAGCAGCTTGTGATAAGTGCTGAAGGGGGCAAGGGGCAGCTTTGAGGTCTCTGCAGGTCTTGGCTCTCCGTGAGGTTTGCAGGTGCCCTCCTTGCTGGCAGCACCCCAGTGGCAGTGCCAGCTGAGCACGGAGCTTGCAGAGGGCTGCTCTGCCCTCTTCACCCCAAACCTCCTGGCAGATTGGACAATAAAAAAATGATGGCTGTGGAAGGATTAAAATGTCTGTTGATGCCCAGTTTGGCCACGCAGCTACAGCCCCTTTTAAAGCAGAAGCCCTGCTGCATTGGTTCTACCGCTCCTTAGGCCTTGCATGCACTCAGCTCCCACAGGCTCCCCTTCATTTGAAGAGAATGAGGATTTTAGGTCTTGCAAAACCAACTAGGAAAAAAATTTAGAGCACCCCTAAAATGTACCATGAGCCCATCTACAGCTGGTTGATGGGTGCAAGTACTGAGAAGGAAGCTAACTCCTTCCATGGGAGGCACGGGCTATAGCAGGCACAAGGCTATAAAGGCTGAGGGCACGTCACTCCAGTGCAGGAGGAAGGACAGTGCCTCTGAGGGCCTGGCACACCTGCCTGCTGTCAGGCCTTGGCTGCGAGGTTCCCTGAATCCCCATCACGCGTTCTCTTTCACTTTCACTGCTAATTGGCACTTTTTACCCATTTTTGCATGTGGAGTGTGTTAATACAGGATAAGGTTATTATCAAATTAATTAGGAGCTCCCTCCAATTATTCCTGCTGTGCCTGCCGGGCTCTCCCCACTCCCTGTGATGGGCTGATTGGCCACTATAAACTCTTCGGCTTTGAACGACTGGCGGTGCCACGGGCTCATCGAGGCTCTGCCTCACTGGCAGTGCCAGCTCTGCCGCTGTCAGGTTGTCTCCCTGGTGCCAGTGAAGCACCCGGGACCCAGCGAGCCCGACTGGAGTTCAGACGCTGCTCCAAGAGGTGAGGGCAGCAGCCCCCACTTGGTCCCAGCGACCTCAGGGATGGCTCCAGCCAGTGAGCGACACTTCTCCTTGCACAGGTAATCACGGGACTTCAGGGTGATCCTGCACCCTGGCAGGCCCAGGGGGGTTTGGGCAGCATTTTTAGCTGGGGGATGCGGGAGGGCATAGCAGGGGACGACTGGAGTGGAGAGGTCTATCCCAGCACCAGCCTCCTATCCAGAATGAAGCTGCAGTACCTGGTGTCAGAAACAACTGAAGCTCTCAGGCAGGGGAGAGGGATTTATACACTGCATCTTGCAACATACAAAACCACAAAAGCAGCTGATGCCAACCAGCGTGTGGACATTTGCTTAATTGAGAAATAAGCACATAGTTGTGGGTCAGTGACTGTACAGCTGATTGGCTGAGGCTATTTTATTTTGGAATAATTTACAGTTGTTAAATGGATTTGGAAAAGCCTTAATAGTGGTTATTAAACTATTGACTTAGCCTGACGTGTTTAGTGTAGTAATCCATGTTTGTGTTTGTCGCCGTGATGAGGCTGCCGGAGCTGGGAAAGGTGCTGGAGCATTGTCAGCCCCAGGCAGGAGCTGCAGGGCTGCAGGGGCAGGCAGGCAGGACTCCTCCTGTGCGGACATCAACAAAGCTCTTCGGATTTTATCTGGGTCAGGAGCAATGCTTCGCTTCCCCATAGTTACAAATTCATCATGTGCATCTCCATCATCATCTATTGAACCTAATCTAATGTCAAAACACTCTCCTGTACAAAGAGTGGCTTTTTTGCACCTGTGCAGAATCAGACTCGTTTTTAACTCATCTGTGCAATAAATAACTTCAAGTGCAGCACTTGTTGAGTGCCCTTCTGGCCAGCAGTTCAAACTGTTCACATTCATTTATACCACAGCGCAGGACACATTAGCTAAGGACTACAGAGCACATGTTTTACGATGCATAGAAGAAATGCCTGCAAATGAACTAAATATCTCCTACTCATTGTGTCTCCTGTTCACAGGTGGTTTACAGAACAATTCATATTTTTTTATTATTTTCTTTTGTGCAATGGTTAAAAAGGCAGTGGACAGATACTTAAAAGACAAATCCTCTTTTTTTTTGCTTTGTTTAACCCCTAAAATGTGCACAGTACTAAATGCTGGTCTTGCGTGAAATACCATTCTGTGGGCTGGCAGCTGTTTGTTAGTGTGGAAGCTTTGCTAGGAAGAGTGGACCTCTTGGATATTTTACAACAAGATTTTTTCTCCAAAATGTCCGTTGATGACCTAACTCCAGTAAACGTCAACTAGGAAGAAGGAATGCTAAGCAGTCAGATTAAAAACAAAAAATAAATACAAAAATGTGTTTCCCCTCCAGACTTTGACTCCCCTGTCTCAGACAATATTATTGTTTCATTAGCTGTCCAGTTAGCCAGAAACCCTTCTGGGAGAGACAGGACCTACATTTCAAAAGGAAAACAAACAAATAAACAAACCATCCCGTAAAACCTCTCATCGGTCCCTGTGAATTTTCAAAGAAAAAAAAAATTTTAAGACTCCTTTAAATTACGATAAAAAGGCAGAGGAGGTCAGAGGCTCTAAGGGTACCTTTGGAGGTCACCTCGGAGGTGAGGGCTGCTGTGCTGCAGCTGATGGCTGCAATGTTTTTATTCCCCATCCTCTCTTAAGATCGTCACTTTGGAAACACACCTTGAGTGTGAATGACTTGCTGGACTGAAAAGGGATTTTGAGGTTGCAAGGGAGAAGAAAAACCCCACCTATTCAGTAACAATTACAGAAATGGTATGAGGCCTATTGGTGGGAGTACTGGTGTGAAGTGTGACCATCTTTCCAGTTTTGGCAAACCCTGACCTGCAATGGGAAATTCCCTGTTGTGGCCGATTTACAGCCTACACCAGACCAGCTGCCTGGCACACTTTGTTGGTATGCCAGCAATCACATTATTGCTTTTCCAACCATTTCACAGGCCTAAGGTTAGATGAAAAGAGTCCTTTTCTGGGAGCATTCCCAAGTTTTTGTGTGTGCTTAGCAATGCAGACTCAAGTAACAGCAGCGACAAAGCTCAGCACATCCCCATCTGTCTGTTGCACTCAAGCAGTTGCATCTCAATACGCCCTGGTGATGAGGGAGTTCACGTGCAATGTGCAGCCAGGTGAGAGCTGTTCTGTTTTACTCATTATTATAAATAATTATTATAATTTTTTATTTACTAATTATTTTTTAAACATATCTGGACATATTTTCTTCCTTTTACCTTTGTAGCAATGGTCATTAGTATTTCTTCTTTAAAAAGACCATGTTCCCATTTCAATTATGCTACAATTGTTTTTTAGTCTTAGAGTTGAGAGGTATTTCTGTATTTTAGATATATAATGTATATACATACATGAATACACTCTGTGGATATATATACACTACTGCAAATGAGAGTTGCTACTTTCCTCACATACTTAGCTGATCAGTAGTGAAGAACCACGTGACAGTCTTCTATCATGAAATTAAAAGCACACAAAAATTTACAGGCTCCATGTATTTCAGAATGTCATTATATTTATGTCATTATATTTACCTCCAAGTACTCTGTGAAGTATCCTGTGTGAGGGCACTAACCTAGATAGTTTATGTAAGACCGTGGAAATTCAATTCCAGAAATGAACCTTTGCATCTCTAGGAACAGCTGGAGAGGCTCAGGTCTACTCATCCTGCTCAGAATGGACACGAGGAATTTAGATTAGATGCAGATGGAGTGGGGATTTTGTTAATGACAAAAAGGGAGGCAAACATGTTGAGGCATAACTGGCTGAATACAAATGCATAATATATGTGTACATATTTCTGACTTTAACTATGAACACCATAAATATGCTATCATGCAAGAGGCGAAGCATATGTAAACTTAACAATATCCCATTACCTCTCCAGCAAAGAATTTTCATAACTCATTCATATCCCATTGAATAAGCACAAAGATTCACTGCTGGCTGTTAATTATCCTCTACAAAGACCTGGTTATTGTGTTCAATTTTAGTAAAGGCGCAGTTGTTATTGCAGTGTACATAGGGAGAATGGTACCTGAGGGAGCAGGAGGAAATATGCTTGTGTAGAATTTTAACAAGGAAAGCTTGGTTGCACAGAAGGGATTCATTGGGTGGGATTTTGATATGTGCTTCAGGAAATTAACCATTCTCAAGACAAAAACCTTGCTGTGACTCTCTGAATACATGATATTACTCAGTATTTCAAAGACATCAGCCACGTAAAAATTACTTGCTGTTACTATAAAGAATTTTTTAGACTACTTTTATTGAATGGTAGCCTGTTTTTCTCTGAAGTTTATAACACTCCAGTCATATCAAGGAATGTGTATGCAAGAGCTCACAAGGCCCATACATCCCTCTGGGGTTTTTGAGAGGCACATGGAGGTCACCAGCCAAAGGCAGCAATCCATTTCCTCCACACCAGCATGGTGGAGGAACTGGGACAGGAGGTGTAAGGTCCTGGCAGGTCCCAGTGCAATGTCACAGTAGGAGAGTGCCAGCTGGAACCCCACTTTGTGCTGGGTGCGATGCGGGGGTTACCAGGATTCAAAAGAATTCAGGAAGAGCTGGGAACAATGGTGAGTTATCCAGGGAGCTGTGTATCTTCTGCACTGACCTGTTGGAAGCACTGCAGCTGCTTGGCATTTTAGAAGGTTCAGAAAAGATCCACTGAAGGTGTTATTTTAATGGGCGAGTTCTTTCCCACATGCCCTGCACTATCTGAACGTCAGGCAGAAGGAGGCAAAGCCTTGTGACATTTAGGTTGCTAAAGTCATTGCTGTTGGTATGGGGCAGGTAGGAGGCTCTAGGCTCATGTAGGAGGACTAGCCTTGCTCAGAGGCACCACAGCAGCTGCAATGAACTCAGCCTCATTCTCTATTTCTTTTTCTCATTTCTACTCAATGCCTCTCTTCTCCTTGGTTGTGCAGGGACAAATACAGAGTTCACACAGTGGCTGTTTGTTCCAAATGTGCATGTTGAAAGGAGAGGAGAAAGCATGTATCTTTGGGTGGAAATACTGAGAACAACACGAAAACAAAATAAATAAAGCTGAACAAAAGAGAATTAAAACTTCTATAAATACCAAGGACAGCTAGGGATGAAGGAAACAGAAAGAAGACATCATAGGTCAAGAAAGGGAAGCAAGAACTTCATGGTGGGATATAAGAAACCACAAGGCATGACAGGATGATCCACTGTTGGTCTGGCTTACCGAGGCTGTGGCACAGCCCCACTGAGGTGCCCATCCCTGCCAGGCCACTTGGATATGACTCTGGTAGTCCTGCCACTGCCTGCTTGACTGGGCTTCAACAGAATGGGACAATTTCTTTTGTAGTCCCTAGTGGCTAATCCAGTATAGCAGCTAAGAAAGCAGCACCAGTTACTTAGGAGATACTTGGATCCTTGCCTTGAATTGCAAAGGAAATATCTCTGTAGGCTCCTCCCAGAATCCCAAACAGTCTGTCTAACAGTGAAATAGATTGATTATACCTTCTGCTCATCTGGTAGCGCTGTGTTCAGCATTAAATCCTATCCAACCTTGGAGCCACTACTGGCTTTCTTTGCACCACTATAATGAGAAGACTAGTATTGGCTGATGCTCAGAAACTTCCAACTTAGAGCACCTAGAAACAGTTCATTAGTAAGAGTATAGAGAATGTGGTATGCTGTTTCATTCACTTCTTTTAACTTAATTGAGACCAAGACCAAGGTGGGAGACACCCACTGCCAGGTGTCCAGCAGGAGCTGTAGAGTGTCTCTCCTATGATGATACCTGATATTTAAACCTGATGTTTGCTGCTTAAACCATGTCTGTGAACAAGCAGGATCCCAATGCATTTCCACTGTTTGCAGCTTGGGAAATGTTGCAAGACAATTTTGTCTGTAAGTCTTCTTGTTACCAGAATTATTTTTTGCATTTTGGCACATCCCTGGGTTAGAAGAGAAGACTAAATATTTTTATGTTTTAATAGTATTACTACAAACTGTATAGTATTCTAATAGCTGATTGTAAAGTTCTCGTTTATTTGGGAGCAACTTGTATCACATCTGCATAATTTTTAATGTTTAATATTAAAAACATCTTGAGAGGATTTTAAAGACTTTTTTTCCTCTATTGCTTTTTTGTGATGAGTCAGAAAATAGTTTTGATGCCCCTTCTGCCTCTGATTTTCTTGACCCCCAGCTGTTGTCCTGCAGCTGGAACAGACGAACACTGCACCTCCTGGGGTCTCACTGGCAGTACGAGGGAAAAATAGCCCTCAGCAAAATTCCATGGGAGGCATGCTGTGCTCCATGTGTAAGCTGGTGGATCAAAGACCTAAACTAGGAGTATGTGGTGTTTTCTTTGAGTTCCTGCGGAGGGGTAAGATTTGCCTTAACTAGATTTACCTTCTAGGAATGCAATGTCAGTGTGGAAGTACACTGGATCTTCCAGTTTCCTCAATGTTCAGATTGTATTTATCAGCCTTATAAGAAAAGGATACCAAAATCAATATCAAAATGTTGCAAGACAGAAGCAATCAGCTGGCCAGCACTTTAGGGATATATTTGTATTCATGTCTCAGAAGTGCAAGTGTGATCACGTTCAGGTGCTCAGGCAGAGCAACAGAGCGGGCAGACTGTCAGTGCTCTGACCCAAGGGGCAGGGACAGTTTGCTTTCTCTCCTCATGTTTTTTTTTTCCCTTCATTCAACCAAGCAGCGTGACCACCCAGTGCTGCAGCATCTAAGTGCTATTTTGCAACAGATGCACACAACCCAAAGCACAGGCTTTTCTGGTATATAAGTTGCATCTTCTTATTATGACTATCCCAATCTATTTCTAAGTGTGCTAATTCCAGTAAATGGCTGCCATTTTCTTATGGCTCATTTCATACCATGGTTAAACACTACACAACAAATGAACAGTCCATTTGCTTGTGTAGCCTTTAGTTTTGGCCTGAGTAGTGGCTTATATATGGTTAGTCTTTATGTATGAGGTAAAGAAACACCAAGGCAAATGTTGACAAAGTCTAAAAGCTGTTGAGATGACCTGGGATCTCTGAATGTTCAAGCAGATGTGCATCAGCAGTATTTGCAGCAGTATTTGTGATCTTGCTTTTCACACTTTGTGTTGCAGCAGCAGAGGGAATTTGCTCAAGGTCATTGTTTCCTGGCGAATGTTGTGCCTTAATGGCATTCAGGGCAGCACTGGTGGGAAGGAGCAAATGAGCCCAGCTGGGACCACCAGGTCTGAGGGTTTTGGGCCCCCACAGCAAAGCCTGGATCAGCTCAAAACACCTGTCAAGGACATACCTGAAGAGAGAGAAGTTTAAGCAGCGCTGGCAGACAAGGTAGGTGGCTGCAACTTTGAGCTGGTTTGGACTACATAACAGAGCTCACTCGGGACTTTGGCATGGAAGCAAATGCATGTCAAATGCACAGGTGATGGATGGAGTGAGCAATCTCACAAGATATATGAGAAAAACACAGAGATGAGATCAGCCACAGAGGAAGCAGACCAGGGACTGGGCAAAAGTGGAAAAGAAACAAAGGGAGAGAGAATTATTCCTCCTTTTTTAGAATCATTGAATTATTTAGACTGGAAAAGTTCTTTAAGATCAAGTCTAGCATTAAACCCAGCACTGCCAAGTACACCACTAAACCATGTCCCTAAGGGTCACATCTACATGGCTTTTAAATCCCTCCAGGGATGGTTTCTCCACCACTTCCCTGGGCAGCCTGTTTCAATGCTTGATAACCCTTTCAGTGAAGAGATTTTTCCTAACATCTAATCTAAACCTCCCCTGGCAAAACTTGAGGCTGTTTCCTCTTGCTCTGTTGCTTGTTACTTAGGAGAAAAGACCAAACCCCACCTTGCTACAACCTCCTTTCAGGTAGCTGTAGAGAGCGATGAGGTCCCCCCTGTGTCTCCTTTTCTCCAGACTAAATAGCACCAGCTCCCTCAGCTGCTCTTCACATGACTTTCTGTCTTGACCCTTCAGCATCTTCCTTGCCTTTCTCTGAAAATGCTTCAGCACCTCAATGTCTTTCTTGTAGTGAGGGGCCCAAGACTGAACACAGAATTGGAGGTCTGGCCTCGCCAGTTCCAAGTACAGGGGTATGATCACTGCCCTAGTCTTGCTGGCCACAGTTTTTGGGACTAAAACAACTACCCAGTGTAAGGACTGAATCAGAAACATTTTTTTCTTCTTTGTGTGAAAGAATCTAGAATGTTTTTTAGATCAAGAATTGCCCCTAAAATGCAAGACTGCTTCCTTGGAAGGAAAAAGGAAGCATATACAGCAAGAAAGGGATTAAAAAGTAGCAGGAAGGACTTTATCCTTCTCCTACTCATACTTTACTTTTTCCTAGGAACTACCTTTCCTGATTATAGGATATGTTATGTAAACCATGCAAATTAGGCAGTTTTTTATATCATTATTTCACTTCAAACGTAAAAATACATGTACTGCACTGCATTTTTTCTGGGCTTCTCAGGTGAGTGTGTGTGCCTAAGGTATGCACTGTTGCTTTACCCATCGCTCTGCAGTGCTTGCATTGCAGGAGCAGCCAGAGGGCAACAGGGCAGAAAGGCCAGGGGCCAAGGGAGCAGTGGGTGCCTGGGTCTGGAGCCCTGGTGGGAAAGGACCTGATAATATTGTTTTCTATCTGACTGAGACAAAAAGTTGAGACTGACCATTTCTGTGATGGCCAGATATGATGACAGTGGGAGCAGCAACTGTGAACCGCCAGTGCCTCTTTGCTTTGGTTACTTTTAATATCTTCCTGTTATTAACAGTGGTCCTGCTGAATGCCCCTTCCTATATGCAGACAGGCTGCTTGAATGCCGGCGTGCCCACGTGGTCTATCCCGTAGCTGGCAGCATGTGTGTGTGGATACCTCTACTCCCCTGGGTAGTGTGGTTCTATCTCATACGCCTACCTGTGCGAGCAAAGTGAAGGCTTGTATGGCCACCAGGTCAGGCTGTGTGGGCATTTTGATTTAATCACGTCTCATATGGTATCCTTGTATTTTTCAGCTTTGCTTTTTCCATCAGTTTTATATACCTCATGTGGGGAAAGTAGTATCCTTTAAAGAATACATTCTATATTTGGTAGTGAGTGATTTGAGGCGCGAATGTGTCTGAAGGAGAAAGGCTTTTCAAGCAGCATGCTGCTGGCTCAAAGGTTCCTCCACAAATTCTGCTGGGCTCTGCCTCTGAGTTGTGCTGCCCTCTCACCAGCCTGATCCTTGAGGAATTAATTCGGGAACTGCTTGAGACTCTGCACGATATTCTTCAACGGTCCCTTTCTTCTCTGAAAGAAAAATACAGGCAAATGTCACAGAGAATTAACAACTTAGATGGGCAGATGGCAAGGCTTGAAAACTGTACAGAGATGATTGAGAGAAGTGTACTGTCCCACAAGGAAACAGCTACTAATACTGCACAGGTGGTGGGCTTGGAAAGATTAGTCTGGGGGTTTTATTAAGTGCAGCACAACCTTAAAAAAAAAAAAAGGTGGAAAACCAGATCTAAGTTGTCTCCATCCAGTATCTTGGTAGTAGAACTAATTGACAAAATGTTGGGAATGGCTTCTATTAACATCCAGGCTGAAAAGCTCAAGTTGGCTCTAACACCATAGGGCTGTAAAGAGACACTTCCTACACATCAGTGTGTGCAAAATGGTCCAAAGCAGAGAGCATGAGGCAGGCAGCAGCAGGATCTCTGTGGGCTTTGCAGGATTCCCTGCTCAGGCACTGGGGCACCCAAGAGGACAGTGAGATACTGCTGAATTCAGAGCATCTCTCACCATTAATGCCTTGAGTTTTCTCATTCTGCATCACTACAGATGCACAGTACAGACAGAACCTGGGCTGGTACTGCTTGGGAGCTGTGTCCACAACTGGCCTGCTGCTTCCAGGGACACTAACTGATGCTGTGTGGCAGGAATTTGTAAATTGTGAAGGTATGGGGAAAATCTACAAAAGTAAGGAAAAATGTTTTCTGAAGAATGGAATAGAGCAGTAGTCAAATAATTAGGCTCTTATTCAAAAGAGAGGGCAGGGAATAATGTTGATCCATTTTTCTTCTTTGAGGTAAAAAGATGGTGAAATAGAGGATGGACTGGGATTAAAAAAATGGGACTTTATTACTTGGTCCTGCCATGAGACTTCATGTGTAACCTCTGGCAAGGCTCTTGATGCTCTTGCACATCTCACTCATGTCCGTGAAATGGGGATAATCTCTTCCATGACCAAAAGAGATTTCATGAGGAGAACATCCTCAACAGATTGAGTCCTCAAGCAGGGAGGTAGAGCAGTATCAGAGGGAGTTCTCTGATTTCCTTCTAGTACAGGCACCACTGAGTTAGATAAGCAACAAGCCAGGATTTCAAACAGCTTTGGAGTTGAACAGTGTTGGTATCCAACAAAGAGCAAATGTTTTTTACTGGAGATAAGGATATTTTGTTTCTAACAGTGTAAACACAATAATATTTGTCTTCGTAGATTAGCTGCAGCAATGAAAATACTTTGCATACTCTCTAGTTGGGGGTTCTCAGACTCGGTTAATACATTCTAAATAGTCTGGTACAGGCTGAAGTGGGGAATTGAATTAACCATGAAATACTGGGCAGGTTGAGGCTTTTTCACTTAGGACACCGCAAGTTATGTTCCCTGTGAAGTCTCTGCTTGTAATCCTGATACTGATGACCTGCACAGCAAATGTGGACAAACAGCGGACAAACCAATGAGGAAATGGGAGAAAGGATCATCAGCTCACTGTTGTGTTGGTTGCTGCTCATGTTTGATGAGCAAATGGCTGCCTCTTTGCCCCTGTGGGAAATCATTAACATACAATAATTCTTATAGATTTCTATTTGACAAAAGTGGTGTTTAACTCACACTTTACAGAAGCCAAAAATGGGAGTCCTGTATGCTGACTTTTACCAGTAAGTTTCTTTTCCCTTTGGAAAGCCCCAGGGTAGATTGCTAAATTTCACAGGTAATTTGTAAACCCCTGAAATTGTTCTCTGCTGTTTTTTTTTTTTCCGTGACCTTTAGAAACCTGCTTCCCAGCCTGTCTCCTCCGTTGCCTGAATATCAGGGGTATAAGGAAATGTTTGCTGACTACAGCACGTCCAAATGTGAATTACAACAGAACTGTAAGGGTCTGGGTCCCAGGAACTCAGAAATCAAATGTGAGTTTAACTTTTAGTCCGTACAGAGTCCTACTGCTCTGGGGCCTTGACTCCTTAGGGAACAGTAAATAAGAAGGAGGCAGCTTTCTCCCTTTGCCCTAGAATTAACTTGCAGATTTAACTGACTTGTTTTATTATACTTGTTTATGTTAAACTGTCCTACTACAGGAATTACATAATTCATCCAGGAAATGAAATGGCTCCAATGACTAACTTGAGAGTCACATAAAAAACTTCAGATGAATACTGCCAAATTTCTAAGGTTTTATGATACTATTCCCTTAGATTGTTAAAATCAGAGCCAATTTGTTAAATATTTACTTAGTTAACCAACATGCTGTTCTAACTTCCTCTCTATATCCTTAAGTAATGAATGACAAAGCACAAAAAGTAGGCTACTCATCTAACTTATTTCACACTAGGAAGAACAGGGACTGATAGATATAACATACTGAATTGAATGGGTATTTATTTTCCCATAAAATTGCAAAATATAGCTAGTTTAGGAGACTGTTAGAGTTTAGAAGTTAAGGGTTCAGAAGACTTTATTGCTCCAAGATTTGGAGATTCTTATTACCATTTAGGTCATTATTATACTCTTTGCAACAAAAGACCCCCAAAAAAATTTCATAGAAAATATTTCAAAATAACCTCACAAACATGTAGCAGCAAGAATAATAACAACAATACCACACACATCCCTTTGTCACCCTGCAATAAGAATGGGCACTTCTCTTTTTCTGGAGTTAATCTCTTTCGGAAGAAGAGGGGAATAGCAGGATTTGGCTGCTGAACTCTTTCATTAGCTCTCCTTCCTTTGTGTGGGGTAGGAAGGACAGTGTATCAGAGCACTGCGAGATGTGGCTACAGGCATCCAAGGCAGCCTAGGTGCATTGATTGCCTCAGCACCTAAAAGTAAGACTGCCGAGCTTAAGAGACAAGTTTCCTTGCTACACAACAAGAAGAATAAAAAGTTCCTGGATTGTATTTTTAGAGATGTGAACGTGCCTAGCAAAGAAAGGTCTGAGGGTATACAGTGCAGAAGAGAGGTATAGATGAAAGGTGACTTACTGTGACTAGAACATAAAAAGTCAGGCAGTCATCCAGAAGGGATTGTGAATGTTGGAGTGCCAGAGTTCGTCCCTGGATGTGTGACTGATAGATGATGAACACACAACTAGGGGGTGAAGCAAACAAACTTTGTCAAACAAACCACTCCCAAGCTATGAACAGAGAGGAAATGTGACTGAGACAAACACTATACTGGGTGTCTTCTTGAGGATAGTCTGCTTACTGATCCATGGTGCATGATTGGGTTTGGGTCCTCTCTCGCTTTCAGCTTTCCTTTACCATCCAAGTGATGTGCCAAAGAGATGTGACACTGGCAGGAGTGTCTCTGGAAGACCAGCAGAGCCAGGGACTCTGCACTGCACTGGCAAGGTCAACATTGCCAAGAACCCTGACTTAACTCCCTCCTCCAGCTGTGTCCTCTGCACGGATACCACACCTGTATTACAGAAAAAAAAGGAAAATCTAAAGACCGAAGATGTGTGTTCCTCACCAAACTTTTGAGAATGGACATAAGTGATATGACAGGTCAGAAGGTGAGATGAAAGGCTTTTTAATAGTACTGACTCTTGCTAACTTAAGACCAAAGTCCAGGCTGACAGAGTATGAAGTTTTTCTCCAGTCTCCAGTGCACCAGAAACTGAAGATGCTGTTTTCTCTTTGTCTGGTGTGCTGTATGTGTGGATTCTGGTGAGGGTATTGCATGGGGTTTTTAAGAAACAATTCTGGTCCTTCCTTTCATCTTAGGTTTCAGCTCATCAGGTTTGAGAAATCTGTATTAAAAAAAAAATAAAATATTTTTTTTTCCCCTGAAGCCAAGGGGCAAAAATGGAGTATGTTATCTTCAGAGCAGGACAGTGATGGATTAGAAATCCAGCACAAACCAGTAGTCCTGTGAGCTGCAAATCTGATAGGGCTTTGTTTCCCTTGGGCAAATCTTTGGATTCTCCTAGGTCTACATAGCTGAAAGCTCTGGCTGCAGCTTTTCCTGTGGGTGGTATTCATAACATCTTTCATCGTTGCAGCTTTCTTGGTGTTTAATAAGGGTTTAACTCAAGCTGCAGTGGGTCTCCTTTTTCTTAGCAGCCTGTTCTTATGAAATGTATAGGAATGTAGCATTTTCAGCATTTTATTGCTCTGTCAGATGTGGTTAAAATTGGCTACTGTTTGTTCTTGTTCCCTTTCTCTTGCACAACACACAAGTATGTACAAGCACGTATGTGTGCACACATGCGGATGCACACAGAGATTCATTATACATATGAAGAGATAATGATCTCAAACCCCTTTTAATTTCTATAGGAATCCAGGCTAGGTAAGAAAGTATTGGAATGCTATTTCTTTGGGAGAGGAAAAGGAGGATGAACTAATTTTTTTCTATGCAGCAGACAGAATATTAAATTACTGCTTTGTTTAAATGTAACATGTGTTGCTGAAAATCTGGCACCACTACTATAAAGTAAAAGATGTAGTGGGCTCTGTGTCCTGGAACTGTATACTGGTGCTTGTGCACGGCACGCACGCTTCGCCTCCAGTGCCTGAGTGGTCCTGCTGAGACTGGAGGAATGTGTAGGGAATGTAGGTTTGCCGCGACATCC
The DNA here is from genome assembly GCF_025592945.1 of Manacus candei. Classification (NCBI taxonomy): domain Eukaryota; kingdom Metazoa; phylum Chordata; class Aves; order Passeriformes; family Pipridae; genus Manacus; species Manacus candei. The sequence continues at coordinate 13,239,858 of NW_026138071.1, read as the reverse complement.
CGTCTCCATTACATCTTTTGGAGCTTTGCCACAGAAAAGAAGGCATTTTACCCTTCATTTGTAAGTAATTAAGATGATAGTGGAGTTAGAGTTTTCCAACTTTGTGAAAACAAACTAATAGAAATGATCCACTTCAATAACTCAGATATTAATTGAAACAAGAGAGAGAAACAATACATTAAGAAATAATTAACTTTCGTTAATTAATTTTTAGAAATAGGAAGGACACCTGCAGCAAGTGCAGATGTTTGCAAGTGTCATTAGATTGGGAAGGTTGTGCAGTAATTTGGAAATGGAAACAGGTCAAAAGGACCAGGAGCGATCTGCAGCATGGTCTGACTAATAGTATAAACTATGGGATTGCTAGTGAGCAGCAAAAAAGGTGATGAAGATGTGCATTTTTTAAAGGATATTTATAGAAGCCAGAGGTTAATTAGCAGTTAAAAAGCATCTACTGGTGTTTTATGTCAGTACCATCGGTGTGTTAATTATTGTCATTTTCAGCCTCAAATGTGCCTCTTTCAGACTTCAGATGAAATAGATTGATGATTCTTTTACTGAGGCATTTCTTAGATAAATTTTAATTAGTAACTTCCCCCTTTCCCCCTGTCAAATCAGTTTTCTTCTATGACCAGAACTGGAATTTCATCTCTCACTCAGCCTTCTCTTCTTTGGTATGTGTGATGCAGTTCTGGTTGTCTGTGGTATTGCAGGAAGGTAAGGGGAATGCGTCTGTTACCATAGTCTTGTCCAAATTTTAAATTTTGACTTCTCTGCAATGTAGACATGGAAAAATGTGAAATGATCCCTAGAACTATCCACCTTCTTTTTCGAAGTTGGTAAGTAGAAAGGCGCAAACCTAATTTGTTCTGCTCCTCTTAGTGCTTTTGTCTACTTTAATGAAATTATGCTGGTAGGAAAAACAACAAAGGTTTTATATGCCACTCTGAACATGCCAGAACTCTGTTCAACAACTAGAAATCCTCATAGGGTGAGCAGACCAGTCATCTTGGGGGCATCCAAGCCGGCCAGTTGAGATGACATGGGCTGAGTGCAGTCTCCTAGCACTGACTAAAACAAAATGCTGAGAACCACTATGAGGTCAGGTTGTTCCCTGCACCAGACGCCTCTCAGGGAAGGTTCTCCTGTCCAGCCCTCTTTTGCAAGTCACTACCCACAACTCCTCTTTCAAAGATTCAGTAAGGGATTTTTGTCTCCTAAGCAACAAAAAACACCCCTCACCTAAAGATACGTAAGAATTTAGAACCGCCATTCAGGTTTGGAATGTCCCTAAATGGACACTCACTTGACCCCTCACTGTCTATTCAGGCCTTTAGGCTGCTGGAACTGAGAAATGCCAGAGAGAGCACAGGATGTGGTTTGGACTACAGTCCCCCACTTCCTTCTTCTAGAGGGAGCCAGAGAGTCCTACTTGCTTTTGTTTTGGGAAGGAAAATTCAGACTAGATTCATAAAAATAAGTCATTTCATCCCTCCAGAAGTATTTCCTTTCAGAATTCGTAACTCCTATTAAGTTTTCAATTTTTCAGTAAACATATGTGCAAGTATATAATTTGCCAGGCTCTTTCATTTCAATGGCCTACTTTTCTATTGGTACTATTAAAAATAAAATGCCAAATTGTGAGAAAGACAGAATTACATTAGACAAGAAGTATACAAGACATGTTTTCCTTTCAGGTGACTTTATCTATGTATCTATTTATTTACTTCTACTCCATTTTTGCGATGGGCTCTGGAGAAAGATCCTTAGATGCTCTATTACTGATTCTGCAAGTCATCATTATGTGGCCTCTTCCTCTGAACAATTTTTCTAACCTTACCTAAAGGATCTATGATTTTTTTCCCCAATTATTTCTATAATTAAATTTTATCTGTTCTGATGACCTTGAAGGGTAGGAATTAAGTATAAACAAACAGGATAATGATGGGGCCCAAAGGCAGTAGTTTGAAAAAAGAGATGTATTTCTAATTTAAGGGAGGTAAAATGAAAGAAGTGTCTACAGTGATTAACCCACTAAATGGCAAGTTTTCAGATATATAGCCATCTGCTTTTTCCTGCCACCTCTCCCAAATGGGAGAGAGCTTAGATGAATTCATTTTATCTTCATAAGAAACAAATATTGTTAATGAAATAAATTTTTACTTAGATGGACTACGCTGCCAGTTGAATAAAACCCACACAGGGAAGATTTAATTAATATTCTCTTTATTTATTTTGTTACACAATTAAAAGGAAAAAAAAATTAATGGGGAAAAAAACCCCAACTTGTGCAAATACACTGAAATTTATTCCCTATCGTAGTCACATAGTTAAACACAAGAAAGAAAGAAAAAACAGCAGAAACAGTTTTCTCTAACATGTTATTAAAGACAAGAACCTGTTTACGAGTCAAATATTAGATGTCCTCAGGGAATTTGACAATTTGCAAAATATACAAGAAAATATCACCTGGGGAGAGTTACAGCTGTAACAAACGAGGAAGAATTTCTGACTAAAAAGGAACATGACTTACTTTGTCTCAATTGCTCCAAAAAATTCATGAATACAATGACTAGGCTAGAAACAATGTTGCAGAGGATTGTCCTCACACACTGGTGGATGTAGAGCTTGGACGGACTTTCTGTTGGCCTCATTCCTCAAAGATCTGTCATCTGTGTCGGTGAACAGTCACGGCCTTTAGGTTTGTGCACAGACTAGGTTGTTAGGCTCCGGCTACTTATTCACAGGTTCTTCCTCTTACTGTGGCTAGGCTGTGTGTCTGAGACCTCCAGCCAAGTGCAGGAAGTGTCTGGAGCTGGCATGTCCCTGCTGTGGCTGCTACACTGTCCATCAGTTTGGTAGGCCTGCCTTTATCCCATCAACAGTTTCCACTGGATGTGAGCCGACCAGTGGAATCAAATGTCTGCCCTGCTAACAGCTGGATCCAGATACCAGATTTCAAACTCTCTTTAACGGAATTGTTTCAAGCAGATACTAGTATTTTTATAATTGCTTCCCCATTTAAAACAGAAAAATTGCTCTTCTAAAATCCAATTTCACTATTAATAAATATTATTTGTCTTTTAGATGGTTACACTTGGATACCCTCATACTTGTGCAGCAGACTATACAAATATCTTGATATTTCACATGCTCCCAGGTACCGTTCGTGCTCCTTTAAGGCTTAAAATCCTGGGCTACTGACAGGCACTTTACAAAAACATAGCCAAAAGCAAATTCCTGTGTTGTCTAGCAAGCTTGATACATGGAATTAATCTACTTGCTGCTGTTGAAAGGAGTCTTAACTCTCCTCATCTGCTCCCACCCATGGACCACTGTTCCCCACTGTGTCTAGTTTGACTCAATTTAGCTCACAACAAGGGGAGCAGTATTTTTGCAGGGTTTATTTTCTTATGGTGATGTCTGTGAGCTATCAGGTTGGCTCAGCTTCTGGGCAAACCACACCTACTGCTCAAGCCTGCTCCCGCCTTGCAAAATTTGTGGTCTTGTAGCCACTCATGTCAGAACAGGGAGGTGCTTTCTGGGGGATGATGACACAATGCCAGTCAACACCTTTCTCTGACCGCTGCTGATTTTATACCGGGCAAAAGCTCATTTCTCTGTTTATTTCTACAGTCAAGTCATGCAACTATCTCCAACTACTGACTCACGAAAGCTCGCAACATCCTGTCAGTTCTTCCTGTGGCCCTCTGTAAAGATGTCCCAATATTTTTAAGGAAATGGACCCATACAGGATGCAGAAATTAAGAGTGCAGTATCCAGGACTGGTAGCTACATTCCTTTTCCTGTCTGCTGAAAGACTCAAACAAATTGCAAAGGAAGGCGAAAATCCAGAATGAAGATGAATTCTAGTAAGTTTAATAGGTCTGATTCAGAACCTTATAATTATCTTGGGTTTTGTAGTACCATGTAAATATTTGTCACTTAGAAACCAAAACATATGGCCTTCTGTATTCTACTTAAATTTTAAACAGATTATTATAGCAAATTCAAAAGGATACCTCCCCTGTATTTTTTTTTTTGTGTCCTAGTTACTTTCTGAGGTACAAGATTTGCAGATAATGCTGCTTGTTGTCTCTCCAGAAGCTTGTTGAATGCAGTGTTAAGGTAGCTTGTTGAATGGAATCCCTACTGATTCTTCAATGTAATTTTAAACCCAGCCTTTCAAACTAAAGCGACCTCAGCCTGAGTTTTCCCAGTGGTACAGAACACATCACAGCAGAATGCATTCCTGTCCGTCTTGTCCAGTCGCATTCTAGCCTTCAGCACGGCAAACCCACCACTTTACAGAGGAACAGAGTACCACAGCTGTGAGTGAACACTGAACTGGACCACATACCAACAGCCCTTCAATAATACATTCCTTTAAATAAATGCAGGGTTACCAACAGAAGGGACTATTAAAAGACAAAAATATTATGTCATAGCTCAGAAGTTTCAAAGGGCTATTAAGACAGAAACAGCATTTCCAAGTATAGCAGGCACTGTGCTGGTTGGAAATTGTGTTAGGTGGTGCACTTTCTTCTGAATTTGTACTGAACACACTCACACAGAGACTGAGCTCCAAGACTTACACCAACGAGATATAACTTACAGTGGACAAATTCAGCATTGAGCTGAAATACAGGGTAGGTATCAAGTTCTAGTGTTCTTTCTGTCAAAACCTTCTCTCAAGTTTTATCAGAAGCAGGTAGGCATTGCTTCCTCTCCCAAAGTACACTGCTACTTACCTCTAAGGCTGCATCTCAGTTCTGAAACTACTGCATTCTGGTATCTGCTGGAGGTATTCTCATTATGTATAGACCAGTGTTACTTTCTCTGTATGTACACAGCTCAAATTGCAACACACCATTTTCAGCAAATGGATTGAGAATTCATCCCAGGACCTGCAGTTTACCACGAACAGGCTAGAAGCAGGAGGCAGGGGCTTAAAGAGTCAAAGCTCTTTAATAATAAACTGGTCATGGTTAGTTTATTCAGATCACATACTGATACAGTACATCTGGTGGGTAATCTCAAGAAAGAGAAAACAATGACTCCTCTAATTGGGCATGGAGCTCAGTCTCTGTGGGGATATCAGAGCAGTGCTAACTGAGCAGGAAGATCGCCCCTAACAGAACTTCGGTCCAGTTCCAAAACAGTATCTCCCTGATACATCCAGAATTTTCCTAGTGAACGTCTTGATGCTAGTATATTGATAAGCAAAAAACTCTGCAAATAATGTATTTTCTTTCCTTTTTTAATTTTTTTTCCCTTCTCACGTGTTCCTAATCTCCACTGGGAAGTGGTAAATAAATACTTGCTTTCTATTACGAACCACTTTCTATTTAACTTTTAACATATTTCTGAGTCTCTTCACACCTCTTTCTTATAACGGTACATCTTTTTTTGCAACTTTCTTGTAATTTTACTTTTTAATTGTATGCTTTTAAAATGGTCTACAAATGTTCTGGTTTGCTTCTTTTTTATCTGAATTTAATGTTACCATAACAGTGTCCTCCCTAATTTTAGATACTTGACTAGAAAAAGATGGTCCTCAACTAGTGCTGTTAAGCCTAATTACCTCTGAGTTGTACTGCACTGAAAAACTCTCTCTATATAAACTCAATCCCATTATTGGTATTTCAGATACTTCTATCCTAAAGCACTGCAGTTACACCCCAAGCCTGCAATCAGATCCATGCAGGTAAACTGCTCTATTGACAAGGCCTCATTAAAGTCAGAGAGCTCTCAACATACACCCAATTGTAGAAGGCAGACCAACTTTCATATTTAGATTAAGTCCTAAACAACATAATTGTCCTAACAAAATGCCATTGACAGTGTTTGGCAATACCCTGCTAAATAGCAAGGGCCAGTTTTTTACTATCATTCCCTCTTTCACAGCATATAAACAGGAATTATTTTTCTTACACATCAGTCTTTAAACGAACAACTTCCTTACTGGAAGTCCAAAATAATCTGTAATAGTTCTGGATCCAGGATGACAGAATGTCATATATTTCAGTAGAAACTTCTGATATTGCATTTTCATTTGTCTCCTAAAATTTCCTTATGTATGCCTACTGACACATCTTTAAATGTTGCATACTTTAGCTTACACTGGCAAAAAATTATTTCGGACACTGTGTAAAAAAGAATTGACTTCTCTAACTAGTTACAACTTTTGCTTCTCATTGTTTTATTATTAAAACAAAAAATACAAATTGCAACCAAAGCTTCTTCTTTATGGCTATGTTATTTAACTTGCCAACAACTGATTCTAAAGTAGAATGACAAAAGACTACGTAAACAAATACAGATATTTCACAAACAGAAGTGGGATTTTTTTTTTTTTAACTGCCCTGGAAAAAAATGAATTGTAACGAACAGCCTTGGGATTTAATTTACAACTTACTATTAAGTTACCTGAAGGTACTCTCAACATACTGGCAAAAGTAAATTGGCTTGAAATAAGACTAAACATCACACAGTAAGAGCAATCTTCCACTGACAGTGAAGATACAGCAATCTTCTTTCATCATAACTTTCTGATATTAAGTTCACATTTTCTCAGTGCATTTTTTCCTGTTCAGTAATAGTTTCTAAGCTAAGACTGGGCAGTTACTGCAAGGTCATAGTGTTGGACTGATTAAAAAGTTTATTCTCTGCTCAGAGAAGCTGTTGAAAATCCTGACCATAATTCTAGGTTTCCTAGTTACTAACCTCACCTGGGTTTATCTGCATAGCCGGTGACTACAAATACTCAGCACAACTATTGACATATGAGAGACTGTGCTCGCTGTATGTCCCAGGTAATCCTCAGTGCTAATTACATTAAATATTGTAACACTATAGTAGGTTTGTGCTCTTCAGTCTAACACTTTTCCACCTCATTCAGACTGTCTGGAGCACCACACTAAAGGTAACTAATTAAAACTCATTCTTCAGGGGAATTTGCAAGCTAAGGGTCAAAATCACTGCTTCAACCCACATACTGATCTGTCACCCTGCACATGCATTTAGACGTAAGGGAAGGCCAAGCCGATGTTCTTCCCCTTACAGGAACCCTTCACAAGCTACGCGGTGTAACAGAGAAACAGGCCCCACTAATAATCATTCCTGTATCATCATATACTTATGTAACGCTTTAAACATATTTCCTGCCTTAGTTTAACAATCCGAGAGCTCCCAGTTTCCTTTGTGTTGCGTAACACGAGGGGCAGAGCAGCAAACTGACGCTGAGGGGAATCTTATTAATTCTCCTTAACATGACCAAAATAAAACCTGCTGGCACAAACACCCGATCGGTGCCAAAGCTCGGCTCCCCAGTTCAGGGCAGATACTCCCGCTGGGAGGACGTGTCGCGCTAAAATCTAACTCACAGCCCTACCCTCGACGGGCTCTGTTTTGCAAAGGAGGCAGAGGAGGTTTTTATGTTCGGCCCGGCCGGGTCAGGCAGGTGCGAGCCCGCTGCAGCCACAGCGCTTATGCAACCGCGTCACGACAGGGCCGCCCCACTGAGGCGTGAGCGGCCCCCGGCGCTGGCCCGGGTGCCCTGTCCCGAGGGGGGGCGGCCCGCGGCACCCGCCGGGCAGGGCCCGCTCCCCTGGGGACGCTGCGCCGACATCTTAGCGCCGACGGGACAAAGCGCTGCGGCGGCGGCGCTGTGTGCAGGCAGGACGCAGCTCAGCCGCTGCCCCGGAACCGCGGCTGTCGCCAGCCGTGACTGACAGCCCCGGCGGGAAGATTTCGAACGAGCGCGGCCGCGGCCCGGCGCCCCCCGGGCACAGGAGCGGCGGGGGCGCGGGGGGGCGGGCAGGGAGGAGAGAGCGCCACCGCCGCCGCGCAGCTGTGGCTGTGCACTGACCCCTGCGCCGCGGGCGGGCGGGCGGACAGGCCCCGGGAAATCAAGGGGGCGCGGCGGCGGGGCCGCCTGTCGGGGCGACGGCGGGGCGGAGGGGCCCGGCGGGCACGGGCCGCGGGCTCCCGGCGGGTCCCGCTCATTGTTCCCCGCACCAGCCCTGGCAAACAGGAAGCCGCCCCGGCATGGGGCGCCCCCCCCCGCCCCCGGCGGGTGACTGGCAGCCCGGGCGGCCAGTGCGGGCGGCGGCGGCGCCGCGGCGCAGCCAATAAGCGCGCGCGCGCGCGGGCGTGGGCGGGAGTTCCGGGCTGGCAGGCGGGCGGGCGGGCGGCGGTGTCGGCCGGGCCCCCTCTCCCGCGGCAAGCCCCACCTTTCGGCTTTCCCGCACCGTCAATCAAAATAGGAAAAAAAAACCGGAGTAGGCTCGGGCCGCCGCCGCCGCTTCAGCCCGCCGTGAGCACAATAAGCATGTCCCCGGCGGCAGCCGCCTAGCCCCAGCCAGCAGGGCCTGTGTGCGAGCCAGCCAGCCAGCCTGCCTGCCTGCCTGCCTCCCGCCCAGCCAGCCAGCCAGCCGGCCGCTCGCACTCACACCATGACCGGTACGTACGCACCGACCGAGCCGCCCCGGGGGCTCCCCGCTCCTGCTCCGGCCCTGCGCGTCCCCGCTCCGGCCCCGGAGCGTCCGTGTGCGAGCGAGGCGAGACCGGCACTGAGAGCAGCAGCAGGAGGAGCAGGGGGAGGAGGGAGAAGAGGGGCAGGGGCAGCAGCACGGGGAGGAGGAGGAGGAGGAGGAGGAGGGCTCCGTGCGGGAGGGCGGGGGGAGCGCTGGGGTTAGGGGGGGGGAGAGGGAGGGAGGAAGGGAGGGAGGGAGAGGGAGGGGGGTGATCGCTCCCGTCAGTGACTCTCCCCTCCCCCTCCCCGCTGTGCCCGCAGCTCCCGAGAAGCCCGTGAAACAAGAGGAAATGGCTGCCTTAGACGTGGACAGCAGCAGCCACAGCGAGTATCTCCAGCACGGCAACGGCGCCGCCTCGGCCTCCGCCGGGGCGGCCGCCCCCCAGGTGAGCGCAGGCCCAGCCGGGCCCCTTCCCCCCCCCTCCCCCGGGTGACACGTTGTGAGCGGGTGCGGAGCCGGTGCCGCCGCCGCCGCTTCCTGTGTGCGCGTCTGCGAGGAGCCCGGTCGCTGTCCCGCACTAACCGCCACCCCCCTTCTCTCCCTGAACCCGCCCATTGTGGGTAGGACGCGCAGCCGTCACCGCTCGCTCTGCTGGCGGCCACCTGCAGCAAGATCGGCCCGCCGTCGCCGGAGGAGGATGAGGCCGCCGCCGCCGCTGCCTCTCACTCTGCCGGAGCGGTGAGTGCCCGCCCCGCCGCTCTCGCACGGCCTGCCGGGGGGAGAGACTGCACAGCCAGCCCGCCCGCCCGGGGGGAGGGACGGGACACACGGCACTGCCCGCCCGGGGGGAGGGACGATAGCAGGGCCGACCTGCCAGGAGAGGGGTCCCCGGGCTCCCCTGCCTCTCCAGGAGGAGCCGGGCTCCCGGGAGGAGGAGGGAGCCAAGCTCCCCCCTCCCCCGCCATTGGGAGCGGCGGCTTCATTTACTTTCAAAAAGGGGGGGAGGCGGGAAGGCTCCCTCCCCCGACCCGGGCACCGGAACGGCTCACTCGGCACCCGGCGATGCTGGGAGGCATCTCACCTCCACCTGAGCGCGCCCCTGGTATCCTTTCCAGGCTGTCAGCCGGGAACCGCGCAGCCAGGCAGGAACACAAAATGAAGGCTGGCTGTAGGGAAGGATGTAGTGAAGTAAAATGGCTGTTTAGAAGCGAACGCAGTGGTGGAAAGCAGCTTCCTGTATCGACGCTGTTTTTTCTAGGGAGAGTTATCGTGCGGTTCCTCGTATTGCAAACCGAATTTCTGTCCTTATCTCTCATGCGCTGTCGGCTCTAAAAGGAGCCTTGATGACCTTGGGACCTTGCGTGATGAGAGGGATCTTGCAGACTAGAAATGTATTCGTGCTGAAGCTAAATTGACAATCCGCATAACAAAAGCCTTATGGAAACTCACGTTTCTTAATTGGTCTGGCTAAACTCTTTTGTTGGCATACGCTTATAGAACTCAAAGCTCTTGTGCATTTCCAGATAGCTGAAAATATTGGTTTATTAAATAGAGTTCCAAAATATCTTCTAAAATGACAAACTGAAGTAGTTTTTTTGGCCTTGGAAAGCCGGACATATTACCTCTAATTTTAGTTTTTCTTTACAAAAACACTTTTAAAATTAGCAAAAAAACCTTTTTTCTTTTCTTTTAAAAAAACTTTTGTTTTCTAAACTTGCCATACAACAGCCTTGTATGTTTTAGAATTCTGCAAGTAGGAAGAAAAACTCAAAGCATTATACTGGTGCATGAACTGTCTGTGGCAAGCTTTTAACAAATGTGGAAGTGTTAGTGATGTTAAGTTTCTAAATACTTGAGTGCTAAACTTTAAAGCACTTTTCATCTGTGCATTTCAGCTTACTTTACATAAAGGGAAGCTGAAGTAAAATAGCTGTCTGAGGTCATACAGCAGGTTGTAGACTAATGATAGAGCTCAAAAATATATTAAGATTCTGACTGCCTTTCAAGCATCCTTTCTGCCAAACTTGTTTATTTGGTCAAGCAGTATGTTTTTAAAAATCTTTCTATTGTTGTTAGGTGCCTGACACCTCTGAGATTTGTTTCATAATACTGGATGCATACAGCACTGAAAAGTATAAACATACATATTGAAAAATGATGTTTTATCGATTGCTTCCTTTCCTATGTTCACCTTAAGGTTGTTCTCATTGTAAATGTGGAATTGTGCACCGTGAGGAGGGGTTGTTCGCTTAGGATGAGCAGTACTAGGTCTGACAGGATACTAGAATGGTAGTACAGGACAAATGGTTCCTGATAGTTCAAAATGGGCAAAGCAGTTTTGAAATGGTATTTCTTTATTCCTGTTAAATTAATCTGTTGTTGTGTTTACGTATAAGAAGCTTTTCAGGGCAAGGCAGATGCAATTCAAGAGAAACCAAAATCTTACTTAAACCAAATCTGAATATAAGCTCACTCACTACTTTTCATACATGCAGATAGGCCCCTCCTACATATCTTCTGTGAGTTAGGTTATAGCATTCTGGTAATTTTTACACTCCTACAACATAACTCTTGAATGATTCAGAATATTTTAGGTGGAAACTAAATATAAATTGGAGGAGATACCTACAGTAGCTGAACTAGACACTGGAGTTAATTAAGATGACCTTAATAAAGAGAGGGGAGGGACTAAAGGCCCTGAAATACATTCTTTGTGAAAAACAGAAGGCCAAAAGGGATTTAGTGCAGTAAAGATTTTTTTTTCTGATCCCCTGAGTTTATCTTATCAGAGGATGGAAGAAGGAGGAAGGAGCTAAAAAGCCTTAAGTTGTAGGTACCTCATAATGAAAATGAAATCTGTACGCATAGATAGCGACATAAGTGTCTTCCTGCAGTTTGTGATGCTCCTTCCTTTCCCAGGAGTATAGATGAATCAGTTTGATATCTGTGTATTGGTGATAGTGCCTAATGTAGCGATAGGGAGACAGCCCTTTCCCGGTATGTTCTATACCTGGACTGCAGTTCTGTCTGCTGAACATCTGGTAGAATTCTCAATCCATACAAAGAGATAGTAAAAGTTAAACTAAGTATTTCCTCTTAGAAGTGTTTGAAGAGCCTGCATGTGTAGGGCTAGTGGCACTGTGGTTTGGGGGGTGTTTTGTTACTGTTTTACTGACTGACACTTGCTTCCTAGAAACTGGCAGGGCTGGAGCCCATATGCTGGGCTAGCACACTGCTTTCCTGGCTGAAATGGAATGCTGCAGCTGCTCCCCAAGAGACCAGCAGTATGATTTAAAAGCAACAGCAAAACTCCCGTAGGAATGTAGGGAATATTGCGTGTATGGGATTTGAGGAAGAGCTGGAGCAAATGTGATCTTGTTTGTTGTGATCTAGTTGTCCCTGCTTTAAACCCAGGGGTTGGGACGGATGACCTTCATAAGTCCTTTCCAACTGAAATTATCCTATGATTCTGTATTGGTATCTGAGTCCAGGCCTACTGTTTGAGTGGTCTTTGCTGTTATGCCACTGACAGGATTAGTGGCAAAGTAAAAAGACTAATGAAAATGGCAACTGCTTGTAATGGAAAGCACATGAAAACAATTGACAGAATTAAACTCAACCCTCTTCTTCTTTCCGTCCTGTCAATGATCTGGCAGGCTGTCTCTAGTCCAAAAGGTTTTCAGCTTGGCCCAGGATTCTGGTTAGAACTATATTTGCTTTTGAATGAGAGGCCCTAACAGGCATTACTTTCCAATTTTGTCTCTCTGTGCGTTGATGAAGATTGAAGTCTTTCAGCTTTGATTCCATGATTTGTTCTACCTGTGATTAACCAACACCACTGTTTTGTGTGTTGCTTGCTGCTTTTTGATTTTCATGTACATGACCTTGAATTTGTTTACCTGAGAATCTTTTCCTCAGCTGCCATACTGCTGCATCCGTGGTTTGTTCAAATGCTTGCCATGGAAACTTTGCCTTGAATATTGCTGCCTTCTCGTATGTGTGAGAGCCTTGCTGGGATGGTATGCACTACTGCTTGACCTAGAATGACAGCTCATGTTTTGGTCTCTGGATGTCTTTCCCTCTCCTGGGAATTTAAAGTCTGAGAAGTTTTATTTTGGGTCTTGCTTTTTCACTATTTATCATTGACTAATAATTCTACTTCTAACTGTCACATTTAGGATTCTTTTTCATTTAGTTATAAATACTCTAGTTTCATTCCAGTTTAAACATCTGCGAAGATTTTAGCATTAGGTGAAAATGAGAAAAAAAGCAGAAGGTGGCAGAGCTGTGCATAGGGGTGAAAACGAAAAGGCCAACAGATTTAGGTCAGACAAAGCGTTGATGGTTGGTCAGCTGTATGGTTGGCGTGATCAGATAATTGTTTAAGAAGCCATAAAGCTGAGCTGATAACCAGTTGTTTATGTTCTCTTACTTCATTGTAATGCAAAACTAAAGACGCACTTTAACTATCACACTCCCAAGAGCATTCTTATGGTTATCTGTGTGGCACTGGCATAGGTGAGGATGCAGTGCAAGACTGATGGGAGGTTGTTTGGGAGGTCTGGAAGGCGGGTGAATTGGGAAAAGCACAGGCTGGCTGATAACTGTGGGCTCTGGCAGCCACCAAAGAATGGGAGCTGTCAGAAATGACTGCCCCAGTTGTGGTATGTAGTTGCATCTAGTGTGGTGCTGGGTACGCTGATTCTCCAGTCTTAAAAAAAAAAAAGGCTGAGGGGAATTATTTATATAATTTGTTGCTTACCAACATGATGTGGAAAACATTTGGACAGCTTAATAATTAGCAATGTGGGGAAGATGAGTATCATTTATCTGGTGTAGACAAAGCATTTCTTTGTATCTTTTACAAATAAAGGTTACAGTGTTTTAAGACTGCTTTGGCATAACTTGAGCTTTAGAATTGAATATCACTGCTTCACAGAACATAATGAAAATCTGGAATTCCAGTTTGTTTATGCCTCAGAACATTACTGTAACCATCTGAGATGCACCTAGCTCAACCTCAGTTTAGGGGGAAATACTAATAGTGATGATAGCATAGAGAAATTGGAAGGCATTTTAAATTTCATGTTTTCCACTAGGCAAAAATATGCATGAATACCACATGTCAGAGTTAACTATACCACTTGGTTCTCTCGCCTATATGATAATTTTGAGGAAGTTCAGAATTATTCTGTGTGCTGGTTTAAAAGTTAACCAGCAGGGGGAATGAACTCAACTCAAAGGAGAGATTATAAGTCAGAATAACAATTTATTAAAATAATACAGTAAGTACAATAATACAAACAAACAATTGGTCTCAACCCACAAAAACCCAAATGTATAACCCAGTACCCTGGGGCCTGAACAAAGTGGTGTTCCTTGGGCCCTGTTTGAGTCCAAAGTAAAGGGAGAGGGGAAGAACCTGCTGGTGGGAGAGCTGCTGCAGTCTGGCCAGAACTGGTGATCGCAGTCCAGTGGTGGTCTCAGTCTGGTTGAGAGCGATGAGATGCAGCCGTCCTCTGGATCCCACGAGTGGGTTGAGAAATGTTCCAAAACTCCAAGATTATATATCCTCCAGTTCAGGCAGGAATGTTCAGTGCTCCCCTCAGGGTGGGGAGTTTCACAAAGGGTGTGAGGACAGAAACATCCTCCTATCTCACAGGCCTCTTAACACCTAGTTTATAGCCTGAGGAGTCAGGCTCTATGGGCAGAGGGTGCGAATAGTCTATTGACAACAATAGTCTAGTTTCTGGGAAATGACATGGAAGGCTATAGAATACAGTTTTGGGTTACACCCACCATGATGAACTGATCTCAGCTGTCCTAACTAGGACATTCTGACATCCATTTTTTCCTTTGTGAGTGATAAGATAGCTTCCTGATGCCGTGTTTCTGGATGTGAACAGATGTACCAGAATGTGTTCAGCCACTATAGAAGAGTCTGCCTGAAATTGTCTTACTTCTCTCTGTTTTATACTTTTGCAGAATAAAGAAGTTTCAGGTAGAATGTAGTGACTAGCAGTGTATTTCCCCTGTTGCTGTCCAGGGGAACACAGTCTTTCTAGTACTGGATTAGAATGAAGTATAGAAGTTCTTCTAGAAGAAGTTGCTTTAAGGATGTTCTTTAAAAAAATTATGTTTTATTTTGCTTTACAGTTTTGGAGAAAGTAAGAAAATGTACATTTTAAAACATTTCCATATTTAAAGGCAGCATAAACCAGAAAGTTCTCTCTGTAATTTTAAACATTAGTAAGAAGTCTAAGATTTCATAGAACAGTTGAGGCTTGGAAGGAGTCTGGAGAATGTCTGGTCTCCCCCCCACTTGCTCTAAGCAGGTCAGTTGGAGGAGATTGCTCAGGACTGCGTCCAGTGAGTTTTGAATACCTCCAAGGATGGAGACTCCACAACCTCTCTGGGTAGCCTGTTCCAGTGTTTGATCACCCTTATGGTAACAAAAAAAAAAAAAGTTTTTTCCTACATTATGGGGGACAGAGTCAAAAGCCTGACTGAAGTAGTGATAAATAATATTCCTTGCATAACCTTATCTACCAAGCCAGTCTTCTGATCATAGCCCATTGTCAGGTTAGTTACTTAGTTATTTCTACTTTCTAAATCTGGGCTGGCTACTTCTGATCACTGCCTTCTCCCCTGCCACACCCCCTAAATTTATTTGAAGGCTAATTTTTTCAAGGTTATTTTCAAGGTTATTTGCTCCATTGCCTTCCCAAAGATCAAGTTCAGTCTGACTGATCTCAGGTCCTCCTGTCTTGTCCCTCTTGATGATTTGAATGAGCCTTCAGCACCTGAGTTAAAAGCACGAGGAAAACAAACCATTTCACACAATGCTAATTTCTAGTTTGGCATGTAGTTATGTTGAGATTTATACACATATATAGATTAATAATTGATAAACAAATGAAGTTACCTACAGTCTTGTTAAAAACGTCTCCTTGTTGCCATGTCTCATTCCTTAGTATTGCAGCTTCCTTGTTTCTACTAACATCAGGAATATTGCATTGTCTTAATTTGGGCAGGTTCTGAACTTCTGCTGATTGATAAAAAGCTGCTGAAGTTTTGACTCCAGTTGTCTATGTTAAGAAAAAAGATGATGTTCTTTAAAAGAGACACAGATGTATTTCACCAAATTAGCATGTCTTTTAAAGTAACATTTTAAGCAGGCCCAGATAATACTTTTTCCCTGAAACATTCTTTGTTTCTCTAAACATTTGATTTGGGCATATGTATTTCTCTGAATTGAGTGGCTTCATTGGTAGAGGGCTGAAACATGCAACAGAATTAATTTGCCTTAACAAGCAGCTTTATGTCAACTGAACCACAGTGACGGATGTTTAACATGTTTTTAACCTATGGCAAATACAAGATAGAATGTATTAACTCATACTTTAATGAAAGAGTCGAAGCAAATGCATTTTATCTAGTATTTGTAATGACCTAAGAATGCACAGATAGTTTACTGTAGCTTGGTAAACACATGGTATTAAACTCATGCATTAGAACCCTAACTCTTTCATAAAACAACAATTTGGATGAGGCAGTGTCCAATCTTCTTCTTTTGGTATGTGATTTTTAAATGTTTAGGAGCTCGTGACTCATTATCTGTCCACCTCTGCTCATTTTGTGGATGCTTTTGCTCCAGGACTAAATGGGGCAAAAGTGACTTTCCAAAAAGTGCAGTAAAAAGCAGTCCACAATAGACCAGCAGAGATAAGCATTCAGTAGTTCTTTAGCAATAAAATACTGATGGCTAAAGGCATGTACTCAGTTGGTCACATTTGGCACGTTGAAATTCAGGTGTCTACAACCTGGCAGGTTCTCACAGGGATATTTCTTCCATTCCAGTTTTACTTTGGCGAAGGATATTTTATTTTTTATAACCCAAGTCCTATCATTCAATATGGTTTAGATCACTTTTAAAAGGTATTTTATCTTCTCTATGCCTTTCTTTTATATCCTTCCACATTTGACTTAATGTTGCTTTAATTTTTTCTAAACACATTGAACAAGACAATTATTAGATTTTTATTTATCATGACCCCTGATTCTTCAGAGAGGGGATTTTTGGCTCAGAGACATCTGTTTATTTTACCCACTAGAAATTATACAAGGCCTGTTAAAGGATCAAAAGACAAGCTGAACAGCAGTTGTTGCTTCCACTCTTTGTTGCTACTTGACCTTTCTCCAGGTGGACATATCATTTGATTTTAATTCTTCCCATGTCTTGTGTCAGCTACTCTCTCTGCTCTGTTCCTGTCTCTTTCTCTTGTTTCCTGATGCTGCTTCCAGTGAATTCCCCATTGCTTCCTGTTCTCTCCTCTTTGGCTGGCTAGTGCTGAACTTTCCTCAGATCTTTGTCCCTTCCTCTTGAAACGGAGCCTTTGGATTGCAACCGTCCAGCCTTCTCTTAAAGGAACAGTTTCCAAATGGCTGCTGCCTGAGTATCAGTTGATAAGGAAAAGAACTGTTGCCTTATCTCTACCCTCTTAAGTATTTTTCATGGATGGCTGAGAGACAACAAATAAAACTGGGAGGATTTCAACTACATTGTAAAGATCAGTAAATGAGTAGGCTGCAGATGTTACTGCTCATATATCAGTTGCAGAACTTTTGAGTTACTACCAAAATGCTTAATTGCCTGAGGATGCTGAGAAAGGTTACTACTCTTTTAGTTAGTAGGAAAGAAGTCCAAGAAATGTCCTACTAGCTCATCAGACTTTGAGAAAGGGTATAAGAGTCAATCTTGTTATGTCAGGTTGATGACCATTTGAGGTTAGAGATCATCCTTAAATACTCTTTACCATACAGGTTTTTTTCATGCTTTGATGCTAGTAATTTCAATAGCTGCCAGATAGCTTCTTGAAAGCCTCACCCTTTTTTTGCCCCTCCCTCCTCGTGATTCGTCTGGTGGTGTCTGATATAGCCAGTGTAAGAGCAACATGTGAATAACAGGCATTTAGTGCTGTGTGTAGCAATGGCTTCATATCCTCATGCATGGTTGCCCTGAACTTCTCCATGGACTGACGAGTACATCTATTGGAAGAGTGGCTCTATTGTGCTAAAAGTCTTACAGAGCAGGATTTGAGGGAAGATTTCACTAGATCGTGAAAAGGTGAGATGTGTGCCTAACATGAAAATGGCAATATGGGAACCTACATGTTTTGGAATTACAATAACGGAGGTTATTTCCATATCATGGAGACAGGTTCCCTTTGAACTATTTCTGTGGAGGATGTTCATATGTATTACATAAGAGTACACACAGACATGCTATTGCATACTAGATCAGTCTAGTTTTAGCGTAAACATGCAACATTTGCTTGTACATAGTTTTATATCAGTGAGGAATTATATCAGACTTATAATGGTTTCCATTACTTTTTCTTTCTCTTTTGTTCTAACAGCTACTATCAGCACGTTATTATACATTTATTTTATAATTACACACTTAAACCATATAACAATCATATTTTTGCTTTTGATATTTTCTGACTGATGTTTTACCTTGTAACTTTTATGGGTGTTTTGTTACTTTATAAAACCTTCAGTTAATAAGTATTTATATGCTTGTGAATTGAGTAGTTATGAACTTTCTTAGCAGCATTTCAGCAACTGGTAACTGTATGTAAACAATATTAAACTCAAGTGTATAAAGCTCATGTGATAGCAGAGGAAAATGGAATTTTTTGCCACCTTCTAGATAAGATATATGATATAGAATATTACTTTTTTTTTTCAAATATCATAAGTTACAAGCTTGAAAGACTAAAGGATTTAAATATATTCTGTAAATGACAGGTTAATCGGTATAAGAGGAAAATAAAATAATAAAATGGAATTACAATTACTCCTTTTACTCTTTCTCTTCCTTGAAGCATTAAGGCCATAAAATTAGTTTTGTTCTGGTGATGCTGAATCTGTTTACTAATAAACTACATGAAAAGTTATGAATCACACTTATGAATCAGAGTATCTTGAGTTGGAAGGTACCCACAAGGATCATTGAGTCCAACTCTTAAGTGAATGGCCCATATCTTTGAGGGCTAAAGAAGGCCAGCATTCTTTTTTTTCACAATCATTATTTGTACAGTTCTTGAGAGGTATTTAGAACCAAGATATGTGTTTCCTTGTTGGAAATGAAGCTTGACAAGCACAGTGAAACTGGTTTTTAATAAGCACTCAGAAAATAGAATATTTTTTTGTACATATGAAGATTTTAGTGTTGTGGGCCGGAATAGGATAAGAAAGTGAAACGAGCAAAGTCCCATCCAGTGCTGTGGACTAAATTCACTCAGCTGCCACAGGATTCATTCAAGCTGGCTAAGTCTCAGTGCTGTGTTAGGAAAGAGTTAGATGAATGCTATATTTTGCATATTCAGGTTTTATTGTAAATGAAGTCAGAATGCAGCATCACAAAGAAGTTGTGATATGCTCTGGTAATTTCCCTACCAGGAGTGATCACAGTATCAGTGCAGAAGGACAAAATAGAGGTTTTCTTTCTATGTCTTCTGGACTTTGAGAAAGGGACTAAATTTGTTTCACAAAGCTGAATTGATTGTAAGACAAGTTGGTTGCTTGTTGATAAATATTAAGTTATTCTATTGGTTTACTGTAGTGTGGTAAAACAGATAAAGAGAAACTTGATATTCTTTAGATTGATTATTATTTACAATATCAAGTTGGTTGACTGTGCAAATCTGTGCTAAGCATTGCAGAATGTTAAATCTAATTCTTAATACCCTATTCTGAAAAAGCTTGCTTTGGTAAAGAAAGGTAAGTGCTTTTTACCTCTTCTTTGCTGAATAAAATCCAGTAGCATACTAGGTTCTTTAACCATCTAGGGGGTCTGCTGTGAAACACTGGTCTTTTCTGTTGTTCCAACTTAATTAGTCAAATGATACATATGTCTAATCCTACCATGGTATCAGTGTAAAAATCCTAGAAGCCTTCTTCCTAGTGAAACACTAACTCCTATAAGCTTCTAGATAGTAGGACTTTGTGTTAGTGTAACTTGACTGAGGCTGTCCAGTCTTTCCAGCTGTGTGACTGTGCCACCTCTTAACATTCTCTGTACTGCTGAGAGTCACAACATGCTCACCTCTATCATAACAGAGTCAAAAGGCAGTGGAGCTCCAGGAGATACAGGCAGCACTGGCTGCACGGCAATTCCTCCACTTCTGTGTGATAGGTGCCAGGCTGGGTGCAGGGTGTAGCTGAGTCCTGGGGTAAATTGGTGCTGAGAGCTCCAGGAGCCCCTGCCAGCTCCCTTCTTCCCAGAGCCAGGGGTTTAGATTACCCAGCAGCCCTACCCCCCCAGAATAACCCTGCTGCTGGTCACCTGACATAGCCATGACATAGGAGCTGTGTTTGACAGGTCTGCAAGCAACGTGCAGCTCAAAACCTACAGATTGGTTACCCTGAGTTAGGCATTAGCTCACTTTCAAAATCTGTATTTCATAGTTTTAATCCAGTTGCTGATGTTCATACAGGCTGTACTGCATGTTTTCCAGTAGTGTATCAATAACTAGTGTTGAATTGCGTGATTGGTCTAACACATAGTCTGTACATCACTTGTTTTAATTTTGTCTTTTCTTTTTTCTTTTTATTCAGACGGGGGATTTGGCTTCTGTGCAATTAGCCGGAACTCCAAACAGATGGGAGGTCTTGTCTGCAGCTCCTACCACTATAAAGGACGAAGCTGGTAATATAGTACAGATTCCAGGTGCTGCCACAGTAACTTCAAGTGGGCAGTATGTCCTTCCTATTCAGAGTTTGCAAAATCAACAAATCTTTTCTGTTGCACCAGGATCAGATTCGTCGAATGGTACAGTGTCTAACGTACAATACCAAGTAATACCCCAGATCCAGACAGCGGATGGTCAGCAAGTTCAACTTGGCTTTGCAGCCTCTTCTGATAATAGCAGTATAAATCAAGAAAGTGGTCAAATTCAGATCATTCCTGGCTCTAATCAAACCATCATTGCCTCTGGAACATCTTCAGCTAATATTCAGAATATCTTATCTAGTCAGTCTGGTCAAGTCCAGGTTCAGGGAGTTGCAATTGGTGGTTCATCCTACCCTGGCCAAGCACAGGTAGTTGCTAACGTCCCTCTTGGACTGCCAGGAAATATTACTTTTGTACCCATCAATAGTGTCGATCTAGATTCTCTGGGACTTGGCAGTGGTTCTCAAACCATGACAGCAGGCATTAATGCAGATGGGCACTTGATAAATACTGGACAAGCCATGGAGAGTTCAGATACTTCTGAAAGGACTGGTGAGCAAGTTTCTCCTGAAATTACAGAAACC
Organism: Manacus candei; assembly: GCF_025592945.1. Lineage (NCBI taxonomy): Eukaryota > Metazoa > Chordata > Aves > Passeriformes > Pipridae > Manacus > Manacus candei. The sequence goes on along the minus strand of NW_026138071.1, from coordinate 13,219,057 downwards.
GCGACTGATAATGACTTATTTGTGCCAACATCATCTTCATCACAATTGCCCGTTACCATAGACAGTTCAAGTATATTGGAACAAAATGCAAATGACTTGACCACAACCAATGCTCAAGTTCATAGTTCTGATCTTCAGGGAAATTACATCCAAACGTCAGTCTCTGATGACACACAGGCTCAGAATATTCAGGTCTCCACAGCACAGCCAATTGTACAACACATACAGCTACAGGAATCTCAGCAGCCAACCAGTCAAGCCCAGATTGTACAAGGTATTGCGCAACAGACAATCCACGGTGTACAAGCAAGTCAAAGTATTTCTCAACAGGCTCTTCAAAATCTTCAACTACAGCTGAATCCTGGAACTTTTTTAATTCAGGCACAAACAGTGACCCCTTCTGGGCAGATAACCTGGCAGACGTTTCAAGTGCAAGGAGTTCAGAACTTGCAGAACTTGCAAATTCAGAATGCACCTGGTCAACAAATAACTCTGACCCCTGTGCAGACTCTCACTCTTGGCCAAGTTGCAGCAGGTGGGGCGTTGACGTCAACTCCAGTTAGTCTAAGCACTGCTCAGTTGCCAAATCTACAGACAGTTACAGTAAACTCTATAGATTCTGCTGGTATTCAGCTGCATCAAGGAGAAAATGCTGGCAGTCCTGCAGGTATTTATTTTACTCTTTTTGCAGAAAATTCTTTTATATTACTGCATGTCGTTGGTTTAAACTGTGATTATCGGAACATGATTGTTTTGCTGTGGAAGCCTACATAATACGGTGGGTTAAGCATAGTGATGATAGGTTTTATTTGAAAGTACTGTTCCATTAGAATGGTAGAACATAGCCTACTTCACTTCTTTTCATATAAGCTCCTGTAACTCCCAACTGGTCCTATTAGTTAACAGCACTTCAGTGTTTATAGATGGTTACAAGACTTACCATGCAGAAGATCTGCATACTAAATTGAAAGAGGGAAAATCTGGCTTTCAACTGCCACTATTCTAAGGCATACCCATCGTAAGCATACCCATTCTTCCTAGTCCTGAATAGATGAAGTTTCTGTGGAAAATCCAAAGATATCTGTTGATGCAATTTTTTTCCCTTGAAAATTTGCAGGCCCCCTGTGGTGCTGTTGTTCATTTACTCTTTTGTTCAACCCATTTCCTGCTGATTTAGTATCAGTGTAACTATGATGTAGGAAGCTCATGTAAGCAGAAGCTAAACAAGCATGTAAATATCGAAATGGAGTCTGTGCTTAAGAACGTGTGAATTCCAGTACTACTTATTTGCAGTATATTTCAGAATGTACAGTCATGAGTGATAAATTTCACAGCGTATTTTATCTCTGTAAGCAAAGAAGTACTATTTTCTTAAAATAGGTGTTTCTTAATGTGAGAAAAAATAAAAATGCTTGTTTATCTTGGTAAATTTCATACAGTGCATTCCAAATTTCAGGGCATTTTCTGTTTCCAGTGAGAAGGTCTTTGTCTCCATCATACTTTGTTACCTATGCGGACATGGGGTACAGACATCAGTAACAAAAAGCACGTATTGTGCATGTTAATACAGGTAAACTCAGATGTCAGAATCTAAATCTTGGAAAAAGGGCCTGTGGCTAATACCAAATACAAGAAGGTTGAGAACTTCCTTCTGAGATTTATGTTTGGTATGTAGCTAATATTACTGCTTGCAAAGAAATGTAGCAGAAACTTGAGAAGAAAGATAGAAAGGAAAAGGAGAAAGGAAGCAAAAAAAAAACCACGTGAAAAAGAAGTTGAGCCTGCTCTGTGCCATGTGTATCACTTTGTCTGTTGATGGTTCTTGAGAATATTTCAATAGTGTTCATAATAAAATGCAAGGGAGTTCCATCAAGGATTCTTTAACTGTATTTTCCTATGAGAAATTTCACATGGGAAGGCAAGAGACTAAATGGGATATATGAAATGTGATTTAATAGACAGAAGTACTAGATGAATAGCAGACACTATTGCCTGAAGTGAATAGCTATAAATACCTGATTATATTAAAGATAAGGTGGAGATTTATAGTGACATTCTTCCTACTTGTCTAGAAGTAGTAAATGGACTGGAAGGTATTAAAACTACCATCCCCTAAATTTGGGGAGAATGTAGTTGGTCCCTCTTTATGTTAGAAGCAACTCACTTTTTCAAAGTAACAGAAAGCATTGTTCTTCCCCTTCTTGTTTATAACCCCTCACAATATAGTATGGCACCCTTTCTTTTGGTTGAAAAATAAATATGCAGTTAGAAGCAGATAACGAAATTATAATTTTTTTTTTAAAGTCAAAAGTATGTTGTTCTTCTGCAAATAAGGAAAATGGTTTAATTTGAAACTGAAAGAGGAAGGTATGTGGAAGGGACAGCAGAATGAGAGAAGTTAAAGGGTGTGAAGCTACTTGATTACTTTTTTTCTGCAAACTAACAACAAACTTTGAAGCAAGATAGAAGAGTTTCCCTGTATTTTCTTCCCTCCTAGCCAGGTAATGCACTTCCTTTCATAACAAATAGAGTCAGGCTGTAATTTCTGTTTTCATTTAACGAAATTTTTCTACCTGAGGCAGAAATAGAAAGAACATATTCCTAGTCTTGGGTCAGAGATGGTTGGTAACTACCTGAGGTCCAGATAATGTATTTTGCTCTATTAGCAGTGTAACTGTGAAAACAGTTAGGTTTTAGATTTTGGTTGTTACAGGCCATTGTGTGAGAGGTGTTCTTCCAAGGCTCACTTCCCAGGTAAGTAGCAGGGGACATCTTTACTGTACTCATGAATGTGTGAGAGATTAAAAATGTCTGTACCTAGGTCCTACATTTTATTTGCATAATGGAAAGCCACCAGAACCCTAATACAAAGCCAACAACTCTGTCCAGTAAATGTACAGTTTTCTTTGAAAAATGTCCAGTAATTAATTTTCTACCAAAATGTCCACTTTACCAGGCATACATATGCAGAGACTTCCATTGCACTGAATTTCTCCTGAAAAGTCTTGGCTGAGCGTCTTTTAATCTTCAAATGTTTATTAGAGCTCATATTCCTCATTGTGCCTAGTGTTGTCTTGTGGTGGCAAAGGGAAGGGTATTGGTTAGTCATAGCTGAAACTCTTCAGCATTGCTTTTCCAACAAAAGCTGTATCAAATAGTATCTACATGTTAAATACTGGCAAAGAGATATCTTTCTTGCCTGTGTTTTGGCTTCAGTCTTTTGATCTTGAGAAGAAATTAAACCTGAGAAAGCTCTCTAGCAGTCGACTCCTTTTGTTGGCAGTTTGTAATAGGATACTGTGTTGTATGTAACAAAAAGAGCGATTACATGCACAGTTCACATTACTCATTAGTGGCTTACTTCTTCAAGAAAGGTTTTTTAGTGTGTTTATCTTGATTTTTTTCTTCAAACATTTAATATAAAGTAGTGTTTCTTTTTGAAAATTATTGGGTACTGAAATGTACCAACTTGGTTTTCGTATTTCTGATCCTGTAAGTTTTGTCAATTCGGAGGAATTTGTAAGTTTTTGGATTCCCGCCTGCACTGCCCTTTCTCCCTCTGCCATTGTCTGGACAAAGGAAACTTACTGTGTCAATCAAAATCTAATCATAATAGCATCTCAGCTAATTTATTAATGTACTGAATCACAGTTTTGGATTGGTTATTTCCTGGGAAAAAAAAGCAGTTGTACCAGCTCTTATATAGGTTGCTTAACGTTTTATAGGATGCTGGATACATTTTTTTATATATACTTCTTTTGACTATTCCAGTACCATCTGAAGAAACTAGAAATTACCTGAAAGAAAGTAGCATTGGCTTGAGAATGGACTTTGCTACTTATCAGCCCAGACACGCTCACCTGGAAGATTCATTTATTTAAATAGAAAAAACCCTCTACAAACAGTTTTCCAGATTGGTCTACAGCTGGAATCAAGTCAAAGGGATTCCTTTCAAGAGTTGACTCAAAGTGTCACTGCAAAACTGGGGTCTGCATTTCTACATCTTTCTTCCCAGTTCCTCCTCTGCCAGAGTGTACACAGCTCCTTGTCGGACTCATCTGCCTGCTGCCATTGAACTTGCAGTCAGGGCTGTTGGTCAGCTTACAGCAGCTGATAATGAGTGGGAGTGGCTGGCTGTTTGTGGTGGCGACTTCATTCCATTCCTGCCAGATATCTTATGCTGGAGTAATTTAGCTACTCTAAATTTGGCCAAAAAATTGCCTGACAATTTTCAAGGTAAATAGTTGCCCAGGTGACAATTTATCTTTCATCTGCTGGTATCTTGTGAGGCTTTGGTCTAACATCTGTTTCATAAAACAGTCTAAACTCCCAAACAAGAAAAATTGAAACAACCATCCCTGCAAGTAAAACTGTGAATGCTCCATTTTTAATGTTTTAATGCTTCTGATGAGATAGCTATGCTTTAAGTAGTGTTCTGCACTTTCTTCTGGCATTTAGAACTTTTTAAAAAGTTTTGGCTTGTTTTCAGTATTACACAACTTAGTTTTTTCTCTTCCTTTCCAAGTTCCAGTGTTTAGCCTTGTTAATTTTAATTTCACTTATGCAGGTTTCCCTTCTAAGGCATTCTTTATACCAAGCTTTTGAGACAAGGGCACGTTATTATTATGAAATTAAATCTGATTTTAAAAAGTCTTGTGAAATGCATGAAGTAAACTGAAACAATAATGTTGAGTAAATATTTTCATCTCACAACATCTGTTTAGAGCTATCCAATTTTCATTTGAGGGATTTAGTTTGCATGTTGTAGAATCAAAACAGTTAAAAACAATTCCCCTACTGTTTTATTTTTTATATGAAAATTAAAATTGGAAACTGATGAATTTAAGTTAGTGTGGGAATTAGAGCTATTTATGTACCAATCTTGTGTAAATAGTTTGCTTACAGCATGCTTAAATTACATTCCTTATTTTAGCATCATTTTCAAAGGAAATTAATAAATTGTGGAAGAATTAGATGATCATGCTGTATGTGTTTCAGAATCTTGCTTATAACAGCACATAGTAAATTATCTCAATTCAAGTGTAAGAAAGTTAGCAGAACTATGGTTAGTCTGGATAATTTTTTAATGCAAATCTATTGCTGTGGAGTAGAATTACATTTTTTTTTTTTCAAATTCTTTAAAAGATTGAATTGTTGCATCCCTCCTGTTCTGTGCTTCATGTGCTATTCTGCTCTATGTTCCAAAACAGCTCAGTCTTTGTCAATTTTCTTACAGCCCCTAGTGGTAAGGTGAAACTTTGTTGCACGTATGTACCTAAGTAAGCATCTGTCATGAATGCCAAGTGTCTGGGGGTGCAACTTAGATTCTCAAGGTTAAGGACGATAGCCTGAGTTATCTTAGTCTCAGATATCCTCAGGATGTTCACAAAAGAATATATTACCCAGTTTCAGGTGCTCGTTTCTTTTTCATTTTTCAAATACTCTTTTTGCAAATACTCCTGAAGCAAAAGGAAAACTCTCATACACCTCTCATACATAGGAGTGTGCAGCAAGTATCCATGAAGTGAAAGAGGGAAGGGATTTTATTTCAGTACTGCATCAACTTAAAAAAGGCTAGAAACTCGTCTTCTGTCTTTTTGCAGTCTCAGCACTTTAGGTCCATTGTTTCAGGTTCTGTGCAGTTTTCTTTCCTTTGGAACCTCCTGGCATGATCACATACTTTGGTTCTGATCTCAGATCAGAACAAAACTCATCAGTGCATCTGGTTTGTAAAATGTACCTGAAGTTTCTTCCAAGGGCAATGGCAGTCTTTTCATAATACCAGGAATGCTCACCAGGATCCTAGCTGTGATTGCCCTCTTGAAGATCAGGCTGGGTTGTTGGTGGGTTGTCTTTCACTGCTTGGAGAAGGCACAATTTTTTTTCAAAAGGTAGTAATTTCTAAGGACAAAAGGAGATAAAAACAGACGTTGTCAGTGACATGTTCTTGTAATTTGTCGTATAGAAATGATAGTTCTCAATCTGCATCTGAACTTCATGTCAGTCTTTAATTCATGTATTCCACATATGTTTTGTACTTCATTTAATAAAAATGTTTTCCTTTATCCTAATAAGTCACTTGCTGTGCAGAACTCTCAAGTATATTATATCAACAACGGTGTCATCATTGATTAAAAAAAAATTTACTTTTTAGTCTAATTGTTCACATAATCCCATTTTGAGTGGCATTAATTCTTTCCTTACTTCTTTGAGTCTTTGATTACCCTCTTTCAGTATTATCACAGTACTAGCTTTTTTCTAACCCACTGGAGCATTCACATGGTCAAAAGGCTTACAGCATTAAAACCACAGAGAGCTCTTCAGCCTTCTCTTAAAAGTGTTGAATGAAAATTATCCTAATCTGTTGATTTATTAAGTGTTTACTTCAGTATCTGTTTTTACATCTTCCTGACTTGTTGTCAGTGGGAAGCTTTTCATTCTCATCTAGTGATAGAACCATTGTTTGACTTTCGCCTAAATACAGAACAGAAACACTTGCTGAACAGTTCTGTCTTCCTGAATTACTGCTGACAGTTCTGTTGTCTGGCCCTAGTAGCAGTCTGATACTCTTCTGTGTTGAAATACTTGATCCTGCTGATCTGTCCTCTTGCTTTCCTTACATATTTATGGAGTTCATGGCTTCTGTGTCAAGCATGATTGACTTCTTCCCCCTTTTTAGTTAATCCCTGCTTATATTTTCAACCGTGAGAAAACCAGAAAAAGTAAGGGCATGCTACAGCAGGCATTACTGTCTGTAAGAATCCAAAATCTTGAGGATCTGTAGATAGCACATCTCAAGGGAGTACAGTTAATGTAGGGGAAGTAACTGTTCTTTGACGCATAATGTGTGTTGTGGTAGCACTGGCTTAAGTGCTTTCGTGATTCAAATTCTTAAATAATTGGCTTAGAATATTGTATAGGATCACTTGGAGATACAGTTTGTGGCATTTCTTGCAAGGAAAAAAGTCTCTAGTTCTATTTTTAATCATTTTACTGGTACTGCTTGAATATTCAGCACTGTGAGGTCCTGCTCCTAAACTTGTACACAACAGTTGTTTTTCCTCAGAAAATTAAAATCTGATTTAGAGCTATTGAATCTAGATGACAGTCTGTCTTCTGAGTTGAGGTTCACCAGTATTTCAAGAAGACAATCTGTAGTGTATCTTATGTTGCCTTGTAATTTATTGTGTAATAAAAATGCCTAAATTTACACTTAAGTTTTGGGGGGCAAATCAGAGTAAAAATCATTAACTCTGTTCAGTTTCCCATCTGAAAGACTTGCACAGCTGATCAACTAGTAGAGAGAGTTGAATTTAGATAGCTTAATTTAGAAAGTTTAGTTTAGATGGGAATGAACAAGGATAGTGTCTTAAGAAATTTGACCATCTTCATTAAAGCTTCCTCATATCTAGAGATGAAGACAAGATGAGTCAAGGTACTAAGGGAATGTGGGTTGCACTGTAGAGAAAACAAAACAAAATTAACAAGAGAAGACAGAAAGGAAATGGGAATTCACATTTGTTTTCTTGGGAGAGGTAGGAAGAGAAGCCTCTATTCGGAAACAAATGAATAGACATGTCTGATTACAAGATGTTGAAATGGCAGACAGTCAATTTGTGATGCTGTGAGGAAATTGGTGTGAAGGTATGTGCAGTGCTGCTGCAAATCTGTTTTCAGTTGAAAGACCATATTTCTGCTTTTCCAATCAGGAACTTGTAAAGCTTAGCTGAATAAAAAGGCTACCTTTGGAACAAAATTGTACACCAAGATCCCAATTTCCATCTGTTAGAGAAAAGTAAAACCTAAAACAAATCTAGAATGCTAAATAGGAAGAAGAATTTGAACAGAATATATGAGTTTCTAGGAAGAAGAATTTGAACAGAATATATGAGTTTCAGAATCTGTTGGCAGTTTAAAACAGTATCTTTGTCTAAATTTCATCTTCATACTTACCTAATAATAAGTCTTGAATTTGATTAAGAAGTAATAACATATAGAAATTTGAAGGCATGGAAATAAAATAGTAGCAAAGAAAATGTAACTTTCATTTAGCCTATGTCTAAGTGGTAGAAGACAAAAAGTTGTCTCAAATTTACTAGTGTTATTTACTAGTCAGATTGTCATGACTAGGGATTATGTAAATTCTTTTAGTTCCGTTTTTTTGCAGAATATGTGTAAAACCTGTCAGTTGAGGCTGAATTAGAACAGAACACATCTAGAAGAACACGAAGAGAGAAATGCAGTCTTTGATATCTACATGAATTTGCATAATCTCAAATTCCATTGCATTGGAGAAGACTTAATCTTTTACTCTTCTCCATGGTTTGCCCTTTCAACACCTTCATGAGTGGCATGCCCTTCTCCCTCCAAAAATTAGTCACAGAATTTTACTTTATCTCTTGCAATAGTATAAAATCTACTTGGAGGGCAACAGACACATCGGTTCCAAGTACCTCATTTAAGGCAATTAAGGCACATTCACTCTGAGTTTTGATGCAATCCACTCTCTGCTATACTATATCCTGGAGAGGCTAGATAAACACTTAATCTATTGATGTTTCTTTTAATTGTTTTTTTATGTAAAGTATAATCTACATAATTAAGTATTAAGAAGTCCTGTCTGTATATTGGCAGTTTACGTTGTACTTTTCTGTGTGCCTGGAGTAGAAGATAGTCCTTCTGAGGATTAACTAAAGCAATAGCTAGACTTTCTGTCTTACCAAGATAACCAGGAAACACAGCACAAAATTACAAACACAGTACTACTTAGCCTTCATTTCAGTTTTGCATTTTTTAAAATAATAATATTAAGTATTGTATGCCTATGTAAATTGTTATTTTCTCCAGTTCCTCAACTGTTAGGAGTGCTTTGTCTGTCCCTCTTTTTTTTTGGTCCAAATAAATGTCTTAATTATGCCTCTACCATTATAAAGCTATCATGAGTCTTTGTGCTGCTGCTGCAGTAATGGTGGTGATTGGGAGAGACTGGGAATAGAGACATACTGATGGAAAAGGGAAAGGAACTCATGATGAAAGTTTGTGAAATGAAACAAGCACTGCATAGAAGAAGGTATAAAGTCATGGACACTGGCATGCAGTAATAGACTTTCTAGGCATGCTTCTATTTTTAGGTGTTACTGGAGTGTGACTTTGGAAGGTCAGTATAATAGGAGAAATCATATGTTATATGGAATGTTTGACTTCAGTAGTGGAGTTGGGTCTTGGGAGCACAGATCCATACCCTAATTTGATCCATTCATCTTTGCTAGGACATACCTCTTTCGAATTATATATATGCAGTGTTAAGTGGACTCAGCTACTGACTTTGCAAACACACTAAATGTCAGTGTCTAATGTTAGTGAGGTCATACTGAAATTACTTCTTAATACAGTGTGCTATTTTATTAACAGTACTTTAATTCTTATTTTAAATAAAAACAATTTATACAGTGTATGCTTTGTAGAACCTTTGATTGGTAAAAGAATTTTGAGTATGGTGTGTAATGTATCCAGTCCAAAAGAACTGCTTGGAGACTTGCATTGGGCTGTGCTGGCAGCCTTGCTGCTTTGCTGTATTTAAATGCCTATTATGTGCGCTTTTGCATGAGAGTGGAGCAGGCTTTTGTTTTTTTCTAAAGTTGCTCTAAGTGAATGTATTAGTATACTTGATAGTATCCAATTTGAAAGATAATTCTATAAATTTTTTGATGTATACTGTTTTAATATTTGCTTATGTAAAATTAATTCTATATATACAAATTGTTACAGATAATAAAATTACTTCATAGGTGAGTCTCAGAAAATTACTTAATTTGGTAGGAAAGATAGTTTGGTGGCTCATGCAAAGACCAGAAGTCACCACAGGTTTTCTAGGTCTTCAGGTGAAAGATTTGTTATGATGCTGTCTGAAATTGTGAACTTGTTATGGTAACAGTGAAGCTTAGTGTGCAGGTGACTTTGAACAAGCTTACCACAGTAGTGCCACATGTGTAAAAGAGTCAGCAAAACTGAGTGTGCTAGCTCCTGGATTCCCACAGCCAGAGCCTATCATATTCATGCAAACTTAGTTTTGGCGTTGACTTTTGCATCCAAACCAGATAAATATTCTAGACTTCCCTGTTTCTGACCTGGAATTCTCTTCCCAGTGCAGTGGTTTCCTAGAGAGTTACTGTAACCATAGTTACATCAGTGTGAACAGCACAGTCCTGCAAATGGTTATACATGTGCAAAAGAAAGGCAAACTGGTGTTGGGAATGACTGGGCTGAGACCTTATTCGCATCAAGCAAATTTTTATGATAAATTTTAGAGACAAATCCTTTGTGTCTAAACAGATGAATGCTGGAGATGATTTTGAAAGTAGACCACATAACTATTACTCTTTATGTATTTTATCATCAGTTTCTTTCTTAATCTCTACTGGGACAAGAGGCTCTTTATGATATGACCCAGCTCATTTTTTCTCATATTTTATCATGCAATCTGTGTGGTGTGATCTTCATTACACTGATGATGGCTGATGCACTGACTCCCAGAAAGAACTTGAGAGTGACCACAATGCTCAGTTAAAATTTCAGTGCTTAAGGATAAAAATCTACATAATAATTGAGTTTTTTCCCTAGAGACAGTAGTTTCTTGAACATGTCCAGAAAGATACACAGCCTTTAGTTTGAAACTTCAACAAAATTTAAAGAAAAAAAAAACCTACAAAAATTATGGTGGTTTGCTTATTAGTTTGTGCTAGTGACTAATCATTTTCATAGAAAAAATACAAAGTAAGTTACTCTACTGAACTGAAAAAGAGGTTGGGGTTCAGCTTTCTAAAATTATATATCTAAACCGTCTTTTTTTGGAATCCAGACTTTAAGCTCATTGGGAATACAGAACAGTGTTTGAGGGGAAAAGTGTTCCTATTAAAATGTAAATTTGTTAACATAGTTGTTGTTGTGATTAGTTCTTGGATTAGATTGAATGAACGCTCTGTAGGGAGAAGGTACACATACTTGCAAATGTCCATCCTGTGAGGAATAACTAGGAGCTTTATTGCATCCATGAAACTGCTAAGACCTATTTTGACTACTGGCACATGAAAATGTTGAAGTGGTTTGTGAGCTGCTTACCTCTGTCTAATGCTGAATAACATTCTTCCCTAAATATTTTCTTCTCTGTATATTGTGGAAAAGACATAAATTTCAGGTGAGAAGGGGAAAATGGAACAAAGACATAAATTTGTTTTCCTTAGGTATCTCAGTCTTTCTCAGGCCAAAGCCTTTTATTAGATTGATTTCTCATTTTACTTTATATATCATTGTGCATACTGAAAACTTCTGAAGACCACTGAGAAAGGCTGTTTCTACTGCATGTGACACTAATTGAGAAATTCTGTGGAAAGAGAAATGGCTACTCAGGATCATTTGAAACGTGTTTACATTTTTTCAACCTCTGTCCAACCTCTTGTTCCTCAGTTTTTCCCAAGTTTCAAGCAAGCAATATTCTCCTGGTGGCATCGTTCCTCACCAAGAACAGTTCAGACTTAAACTTTAATACTTCGTTATAGCTTGCCTTTAACTTTGAAATGTGCAGTAAGATAAACTTTTTAAATACATTACAGGTTACAAGGGCACAGAAGCAATGTCAGTATGCACTAAAGGACGTTGACTTCTGACTGACACTGTGCTCTAAGAGTAAAAAGATTTGATCATTATGGTTTCCTTCTGTCTAATGGGCTTCTTATGGATCTGTGTTTGTTCTTTTCCTCAGATATTAGGATTAAAGAAGAGGATCCTGATCCAGAAGAGTGGCAGCTCAGTGGTGATTCTACACTGAATACCAATGATCTAACACATTTGAGAGTACAGGTTGTAGATGAGGAAGGGGACCAACCACATCAAGAGGGAAAAAGACTGCGACGAGTAGCATGCACATGTCCCAACTGCAAAGAAGGCGGTGGAAGGTATGTAATGTCCTATAATGCATATAATGATGAAAAACAAACAAAGGGTGAGGAAATAAAGGAGCCTTTGTTAAAAGCAGTTGTCTGCAGTGAGAGGAAACTAAAACCTTATGCAAAAGAGCTTATGCAATAAAGGACTACCACTTTTATTTATGGGTTTGCAGATGGACAGGCAGATTATTCCATCCTTTCTGAGTTACTCCACTGAGATTAGTTGAAAAAGTCTGGAGTTAGATGTCCCCTAGTAAAACTGAGGGAGATAGAACATTGCCCTAAATAATATGAAAATAAAATATTTTGGAATATGCACATCTGTGATTGACTTCCTATCATATGTCAAGGACTTGATTAAATCCTGTGTTCCTGCATTTCCTCAGTGATTGAGCATTTTTTCCCACAGTTTGATTGCTTTAGAGTGTTACAAAAATACAGTTATCCTAGTTTTCTTAGTCACTGGTTGCCTAGGAAAAACAAAGTTTGTATAATAACTCTAAATACCAAATTTTGAATTGTCCAATTCCTTTCAATCAAAGTTAGTGGAGATTTAGCTAACAAAGAGGTACTAAGTTCCAACTCATAAACCTTCAGAGTTGCATTGGAAGCCATGTTTTATTGTGCATCTCGTTAAAGTATTATTCAGGGTTTTTTTATAATAAAGATTTTATTCTGCTCCAAAACACTTCATTTTAAACATCTCAATTATGGATATAAGAGGGGAAGTGGGGATAATAAGCTGCCTTTTGCAAGTGAAAATATTTAGGTGTGTTTGTTCTTGACAGAATTGTGCAGGGACTTCTTTCCAATACACTAAAATTTTTACATTTTGATAATAGTTTCTTTTCTTTATTTATTTGGGAACTACAGTGCAAATTACTAAAATCTCTTTAAAGAACCTGTCCGTGTCCAGTGGCACTAAGAGTTCTAATAGTACTGGCTGAATTATGTCTATTGTCCAGTCTCTTGTGAGTTCTTGCAGAATATCCTAGATACCTTCTTTGCAAGCACAGAAAGGTAATACCTTAGGCAACCATGCCAAGTAAGTTTTAAGTGTTTAAGACAGAAACACTTTCATACATTTACACACAAACGAAGCTAGTGAAAATATTTGTGGGTTATACAGCATCTTTGTCCATCAGTGTCCTCTTGTTAAATTTCTGTGGGTACTTCACTGCAACATGGCACAGACATTTCTAAGTTCTTGGTGAACTTTGGCTCTGCCATGAAGATCTGCCAAAAGTACACCCTGGGTTGAGATTTGTTTTAATTAGGGAAAAAACTCTGAAAATGTGATTTGCACTGCCTGTGCTCCTAGGAGAGATTTCACATGCTTCATCTTCGTCATGCTCTTCCAAACTATAGTGGCTTTAATTTAGAAATCTGTACTGCAAAATCCTCTTCCTCCTGAGTGGAGTTGCTGTAACACAAAAAAGTTGAAGCCCAAGAGGGAATCTTTTTGAGAGATGGTTTTGATGAAGTCTGGAGAAGGGTGTGGTCTGACTGAAACTCAAATGTGCAAAACTCGGATGAGAGATAACAGCTAGGACAGTTTAGTTAGATGAGAATCTGAAATCCATTGTAAAGGAGGGCCTGGGCACATCAAATGTACAAAGCAACTAGGAAAAGTAGGACAAGGAGTCAGGATGTGAGAGGAATTAGAACTGGAATAGAATGAAGGAGACACTGGTAGGGAAACAGAAAAAGAGTGAAAATGCTTACAGTTGCTAGAGCAACTTTAGAATTCCTTTAGAGTCTAGGAAAAAGGAGTAAGCCAACTTGGAGGAATTTTTGAGCGTTGATCATGTTCTGTAGCTGCTACAGTTACTTGTTTAGTGCTGTAATGCTGAGTTTTGATTTGTCTTTCAACTCTGCTGATGACTTGCAGAGTTTCATATAATAGGACATTTGTTTTTGTAAATTTATTCCAATAGCATTCACAATTCTTAAAATGATGTTAAAGATACAAATTGAAAATTGAGTGAATGCTGACGTTAAGATATCCTGGGCAACTTTAATCCCTTGTGCATATACATTATCACTTAGTTTCTATTTACATGACTGCATACTATTTTTTTCATATGATCCCAGTGCCATTCAGTGGATGGGATGGATGATGCACAGGGAGTGAGTGAATCAGGGCTGTGTAATGATTGTCACCTGCTTCACTTATTGCAGAAATTGGGAGGCGTTTAGGGAATGAGATACGGGACTGCAGCAACAGGGCTCTGAAGTTTTGGAGGTGTTTGTCTATCCACCCCACCTTGTCCACTGCAGAAGTACTGAATTCATTCCTGTAAAGAAGTCGATTGAGCTGAATTGTGAACATCTACAGTACTCTAAGAAAATATGCTTCTGCTATATTGAACTTGACACCTCAAGCTGGTGGGTGTTTGACAATTTTGGCCTTAATCTCTTTCTACCTCTTATCTGGATGTACAAAGTGATTGTACTAGTTCAAGTTCACTACACAGGAGTGTTACAAGATGATAAATCCATTAATGTTTGTGAATTGCTTAGACACTGTGAGTGAGTATTGTCAGTACCCATGGCAAGGAAAAAAAACCCTGGAGAAATGAATAATTCTGTATTTAACATAGTACTTAAATAATATGTTACTAGTAAGACAAGAAAAGCACATTAAATTGGTATGAAAAAATAGTGTTTCACTCAATTAATATTATTGCTCCTGTGCACTAAATGGAGTAGGAGAAAGTAGTACATGGCTTCACATACAGACTTCATCATAATTTCATCTATTGTATAGCCTTAGTTTTTGTATTTCTTGCATTTTGTATTTTCTGGATGCAAAGGGGAGTTGAGAGGTTCTTTCTGGGTTTTGTTGTTGGCCTTTTGGGAGTTTTTTTGACTTTTGATACAAGAATTGGGACTACGTTGCAGTCTTCAGATTTGTACCAGTTCTTTGAAATGGGAAGCCTATTATCTTTACCTTACTTGGCAGGAGGGAAGGTAGGAAAGGAAGAGTATGGTATGTAAATCACCAGTATATAGCCTCAAGCTTATGTAGTAATTGGGGAATAAGCAAGTGGGCAGAGAGAGAGAGACATACCTCAAAGGATGACTCTGATTTCAAACAGGCTGTATAAGGCTTTTAGTTAGGGTGTCTCAACTTGGGTAGCAAGTGCAGCCTCCTTTCAGTTACATCTAGAGATTTTACCCTCCTCTCAATTTACATCTGGAATTACATTCAGATGTAACTACTCCTGTCTGGATCTATAGAGGAACAGTGCTTCTGAGTATGCTTTCAGGTATGTAACTCTAAAATACACACTCTTAAAATAACTAAAAAGTGTATGTTTTACTTTTGAAATACTTGATGTTCTTCCTGGAAATACTACTGATCATAGTCTAGTTTCTCAGTGGATGAAGGTGTTTCCTGCTAAAATTGTTGCAGCAACCTGTCTGGTTACTGAGAAACTTGGTTTCCAATCTCTGTAAAACTAAAATGTATTATGAAAATACTTAAATATTAATTGATTTTAAGACTCCAGTCAAGGAGTAGGCCTGAGTCACATCCTTTTACTCAGTGATGATGGTTATTGACCAGTGCAGCAAGAAAGGCCTCTTAGCATGATGTGTTAGGGCATAATGCCAGGCTGTCACAGCTGTGAAGTGTCCAGACAGGATTTGGCTCCTATCCTGTCAGTTTAGAGCACACATGAAGCAAACATGCAGATGGCTATATGAAGCTGTGTAGAATAAATACACTTAGTTAGTAATTCACAGTAGTCATGCAGATTTCATTCTGGGGATCCTTAACTTTCCCATCACTTTGAACTTTGGAATCTGCTAAGGAATTCTGTCACCAATTAGGTGAGGTGCTTAGAATTACATATTCTACACCACCTATGCACAGTAAGCTGATCATGAGTTGAACCTTGGTTTCCTTCAGTCTAGACTAAAGATGCAATGAAGAAACTTCAAATGATTGGGGATTTTGATGTGATTTCATTTAGTTTGTATTCAGTATCATGCCAAGTTATGAAATATTCGTACTGATTACTATGGAAAGGAAAACTATGGTATATTTGGAGATGGTGTGAGGATGAAATACCAAATACAAAGAGATATTCTGTATACAGAAATACATTCTCAAATGCAGAAATATATTCTTAGGGTTACATGGAGTTGGACAGGCAACTAAAAACACAGAATAGTGGGATCCTGTGGAGAATTCTTTCAGTTACCAAGACTGCATAATGGAGAAGAGTTCCCTGGCTGTTCCTTTGCCTTGCACTGCAATTGCCAAATGCATGTAGCCACTGAACAAGAGGACCTGAAGAAGAGCTGTCTAGAACTGAGTCATTAGATAAAGGTGAATGTAGATCCTGAGAACAGTGGAACTGGTTACAGTGAGGCAAATGGAGGAATGCGGAAAATTTTGTCCTTGGAGTCTGGGAAGCTGGGTGCTTTGGGCCCATAGATGAATGCCCCTGGAACTGTTACAGGTACAGTGAGTTTTGTGTGGTAGCCTAGCCATCTTTAGGGGCTGAGAAACTAGAAAAGAAGAGGAGCAATCTAAAGACATTTTGCTAAATGCCTTTGAGATTAACTGAATGTTCAAAACTTGTGAGTATTGAGCTTTTGTGTAGGTGGCATATAATGCCTGATGTTACAGTTAATTTTGCTTTTTAATCTTGGTTTGAGGGAAGGCCATAGAAGAGTGTAAAGCTGACAGTTTAGATTTAGCAAAGGTTACCAAAAATGGATGTTTCAGTTGAGGTAGGAGATATAAAAAAGGCAATATTTGTCCTACCCAAAAGAAGTGGTGATCTTTCAGGACATTTGAAAAAGGTAAATCAAGGCGAAAATACTATTGCCAAAACTAATAATGAGGGAAGAGCTTAAGATGTCAGTTCAGGTGTCAGACAATTTTTTGCATGAAATTTATAAAGAAGCTGGATAAAATAGGCAGATGAACTTTCTTTGAGGCTGAGGATTGAGTGGTAGCCATAAACCCAACAAAATTAGATAGATAAGCAGAATCTCTTCTGTCACTGTGTCCTAGGCTCATATGATTCTCCTGCAACAACAGCAGAGTCAAAAGCCTTCTGGACTCTGCTTCTACTGCATTTGAATTTTTTCTGAAGTCAAAACGTATATTGTCATAACAAATAATTAGTAGGTAAAAGTGATATTTTTTTCTTCTGAAACAAAATTACTAATGAAGTACTATGAGGATTGCTCTATATTGAGAAGTCTTAAATACATTTTGTAGGACTTGATGAGATTTTATCTCCTTACTGTTCTGGGCTATCTGGAGTGTTTTAGGTACATATGTGCTTAGGTTGGAATTCCCTTAGTTTCTGTTCATGTCTGGAAATGCTTGCTAGGTCCTTGAAGTGTGTATGCACTTTACCCTGAACCCTCATTAGATGTAAACCAGAATTGTTCTGAATGCAGGGATGAGAATCTAGGTTTAACAGTTACTTGGCAAATCCTTCAGCCACTGGACAGTTAAACAGAAGCTTAGCACACAATTTAAGGGAAAAAAATTGACCTGGAGAGACAACTGAAAATTGTATAATCAGTCATGGAGCATGGAGCACCCAAGACTGTGATTTCAGAATCCACTTAAGATGTTCTGAGTTAACGTTGCTGATGAATAAGGTGGCCTGATGCTTGGCTGCATTTTCCAATCTCCTCCCTTGTACCAGCATTTACCATTCACATAGCTGCGTTGTCAGCCAGACCTATTCCCTGAAGTGCTTCTTTCAGCAGTAGCAAACACTTAAATTGACTAAAATCAATCATGATGCCCTGCACTGGCCAGACTGATCTCTTTCCCTAGGTCTTCAGAGGCTCTTATCTCTCGTGATTTTATTAAAAAAAATTAGACTTTTGTGTCAGGTGCTCCCCCTGAATCAATCACCTGCCATTTTGGTGAGGCAGCATCTTAAAATAATCGTCAAGCTGACTAGTTTGAGTTATAGTATCTGTGAATTCTGTGTTCATTGTGATGGATTTTTATTTTCTTTTTCCTGAAATGTGAAAGAATTAATTTAAATGTCAGCAAGATTAGCTTCCACCCCTTTTAGTGAATATACTCAGATTATTATGCTTGTCTTCAAACCCCAAACTGCTTCTCAGGTTTCCCCAAGATGCCAAAAGTCCCATCTGTTCTCTTCCCAGTTGCCAAAATCTCCAGTGTCCATTTTGGCAGTTGCAGTAATTTGTGTTTTTCCTTGCCAAAACTATCTTTGGTATGGTAAAAACTGAAACTGGGAGAAATTTAAAATATGGGCACTTCAGCATCAAAATGGTGTGAACTGCTGTAATGACTGTATTTCCAACTTCATACACATGTATGCTTCCTAAAGATTATGGTTCTATCTCGCAAATTTTACACATAGTTGAAATTGAATTTATAGTTTATTGCAGAGTTGGGATAGCATTATAGGATTTATGTCCAGCTTCTTCTGGAGTGTACTGGACTTGGACTGTGTTTGAAACAAAAACAGAAAGCTGCTCATGTTGGTTTGCAGATCTGTTGTGGTATGTGTAGCCCTGTGTATATACATAACCAGTATTTAGGAGGAAGGTATTAGAATTAATAACCTTTTTTTTTTTCTTTTTAATGCAGAGGCTCCAACTTGGGAAAAAAGAAGCAACACATTTGTCACATACCAGGATGTGGCAAAGTATATGGGAAAACTTCACATTTGAGAGCTCATCTCCGCTGGCATTCTGGAGAGCGTCCATTTGTTTGTAACTGGATGTTCTGTGGCAAAAGGTTCACTCGCAGTGATGAGCTTCAGCGACACCGAAGAACGCACACAGGTTTCAGTTTTGGCTCTGGGGTATTTTACTGCAGGAATGTTATCGAGAGGGCTTTGATAAATAACTTTTAAGAGGAGAACATATCTTTGAAATAGATTGATTTTAATGCAATGTGACTTTTCTAAAATCAGCTAGTAGTTCATTGCTGTTAATACACTTTAAAATCTTTGGTAGGTCTGAGGAGAAAACAGCTACCTCTTGATTCAGAACTGACATTTAAGCTAATGCTTAATATAGTTTAATCAGAATACTTTGATTCAGGTTCAGCAGTGCATGTCATTGTTTGAACCAGATTAGAACTGTTGTTCCAGCTCAAAACTTCAATAATTTTCCATTATTTTAAAAAAGAAAAATAAAAATAGAGGACTAGATGGCCAGGAGATTAGATATCATTCACAAAATCAAGGAAGAACATGTGATGGTGGTTCATTCTGCATCTTTTAGTTTCATGGTTAGACCACCCTTTAGGAACTCCAGGTTCACATTTCTCCTTTTGTCTAATATAAAGAAAAGAAATAATTCTAGATATTCCACCTTTCCAGAGAAGTTAGTTTCAAATCTGTTGTCTGTTTTACCTATTTTCCTACAAACTGCATTCTACAGGATGCTTGCCTTTTAAGATTATAGTATTTGAAAAACCTCATGACCATAGATAAATAATTTATGTGCTTATCAGCATTTGCATTGCTTAGAAAAATGTCTCTGCAATGTCTATGGAAAATGTTTTATGTTTTGTTCCTAACATCGTGCTTTTGTTAGACATCTTGGATGCTCTAACCCAATCTAGGATGTTACAGTTTTTCTGGATGGGCAAACAGATATGACTTTAAAAAGAAAGGCAAGTTGAATGATCCAGATCAGAGGATATGGTTAATGGCTCCTGGTGTACCTGCATATCAGTAAAAAGCAGAGAAATGCAGAGATCCATCCTTTGACCTGTTTTAACATCTTTATCACTGACCTGAGGAGTCAGCAGAGTTCACTCTTCTTAGCTTTGTGGATGAGTCCAAACTGGGGCGACCAGTCAATGCTTTTGACAGCATGACTGGTATTCAGAGGGATTGAGGCTGAAGGAATGGGCTGATGGGAACCTTAGGAAATTCAGCGAGGATAGTCGCAAAATACTGCTCCTGGGATGAAATTAACCCTTACAGCAACACAGGTTAAGCACGAAGAGTTGGGAAACAGCTCTACTGAAAAGTGTCTGAGAGTCTTGATAGGCAACTGGAATGTGAGCAAGAGCCAGGAGCAAAGATGGCCAGGGCTGTATCAACAGAAGCAAAGACACTAGTTGTAGCGAAGTGATTATTCCCTTCTCAGCACTGGTTAGACTGCATCCAGAATATGGCATCTAGTGTTCAGCACCCAGTGTAAGAAAGACATTTATGACATTACTGAATTCACTAATGGGTGACCAAGATGATCAGGAAGCAGAAGCATTTGCCTTATGAGAAGGAGCTGTGGGAACTCGGCTTATTAGATGCACAAAGAGAACAGTAATGGCAGGGGGGAGCTTAGTAGCAACCTTCTAGTATCTGCAAAGGCTACCATTAAGACAAACTTTCCCTGGTGGTGCACTGATTGGAGGATGAGACAACAGATATATGTTGAAACAGGAAAGATTCAGACCAGCTATAGACAAAACCTTTTTCTAATAGGAATAGCCAGGCACTGCAAGAGGATGCCTATAGAGTTTCTGCACTCTCCATCCTTAAAGGTTTTCAACAAAACTGGATAAATTCCTCAGCAACCAGATCTGACCTCGTAGGTGACTGCTTAGAAAGTGATCGTAATAAAGACATTTACAGGTCCCTTCAAACCTGAATTACCCTATGATCTTCTTTGTCAGTCTTAAGTGTGATTCTGCTGGAGGTGATAGAGTCTTCCATGTCCGTCATTTCGTAGGTTTTGTTCTCCTTCTGAAAGTTATTTATTGGTAATAATTGCAATGAAATTTAGCAACCTAAGAATATGAGATGGCAGTATTCTTTACATACCTGAAAGATCTCCACAAACTCAGTTAGACACAAAAAAATAATTCAGTTCCTATAAAGGATTTGTATGGGTGTGTAGAAATTTAACACACATTGGATTGCTTTCTTCAGTATAGATGTTGTTAAAATTCTGACTCTTAAAGGCAGTAAGTTGTTCCAGTTTTTTGTGTATGTGTGATATTTTTAATGTTCTTGAATGTGTTTTTTTTCTTATCTTCTGTGACAGGTGAGAAGAAATTTGTCTGTCCAGAATGTTCAAAACGCTTTATGAGAAGTGACCACCTTGCCAAACACATTAAAACACATCAGAATAAAAAAGGTATTCACTCTAGCAGTACAGTGCTGGCATCAGTAGAAGCAACACCTGATGATACTTTGATTACTGCAGGAGGAACAACACTTATCCTTGCAAATATTCAACAAGGTTCTGTTTCAGGAATAGGAACTGTTAATACATCTGGCACCAGCAATCAGGATATTCTTACCAACACTGAAATACCTTTACAGCTTGTCACAGTTTCGGGAAACGAGACAATGGAGTAAATATTACACAAGATACCTATTAATTGTGGTTATTTTTATACAGTAGTGAGAAGAATATTGTTCCTAAGTTCTTAGATATCTTTTTATTGATGTGCAAAAATTTTTGGATTGACAGTAACTTGGTTATACATGACACTGAAATGCCTTACTTTGTATGATATTCCATAGTATATTAAAATGGTAAAATTGCATGGGTTTTGTAGGTACTTTTGGAATCTAGAAGAGATGAAATTTTACCAAGTTATATTAAAAAAAAAAAAAAAGAATTTAACGATGGAAATGGTAGTCTAACCAAATGCATCAATCCTGTGTGGTTTAGTGTAAAAAAAAATGAGAACACGTTGGTATTTATCTATTGTAAGATAAAAGAAGTTGATGGGTGAAAAGAAATCACATTATGATAAAAGAAATTTTGTAATTTTCTTGATGACTGGAATTTTTATTATGCATAACTGACAAATCAAGTTTCCAAGCAAATGTTACATAGTGTAGGCTTTACTTAGCTCATCAACTTGTCATTTTGAAGCTAATTATTTTAATTAGGTTAACTATGTACAATATTTTAAGCATTACTCTTGTAAGATTTTGAAAACTACATTTTAACATGGAACTCTAGGGATAGTCACCTTTTAAATCCTATTGAAAAGCCATGTTTAAGATTTAATTTGCCAAAATGATGTCTTGTTAATATTCTTTCAATAACCAAGGTGGGCAATATAACCAATGTTTAAAAAGCTTAAAATGTTAAGAAAAATAAATATGTATAGGTTGAGGCATTTGGGTGGTAAGGCAAATGTTATAGTGAAGTATATCCCTTCTTTTGAACATTGGAGGACCAAAAATAAGGTGTATTGCGTCTCAGCAGTGATTTTTTTTCAAATCTTTTTCCAGAAAAACATGTGTCTCCCAGGGCCTTAAAAGCCATCTTGTAAATTACCAGTAAAATATAACATATGCAAATACAACAGAAAAATCACTTCCATATTGACAGTACTCCCAAACATATGGATATAGTCATAGTGAACTAGGGGGTTTATGAGGTTTTTATTTGTTTGTTGTTTAGTTTTTGGTTAGTCAATCTGCATTTAAATATCAGCCATCTTTCCTTTTTTTGCTTCTTCCCTTAAAAATTGTATGTATCCAGTACATTTAACTGATAAACATATATGTTTTTTATTATGCTGAATTTTCTTTTTATTTTTTAATTACTGTTTATATTTTCAATTATAGAAAATGTACAAAATGAAGTTATATAGCCAGTCTGTAAGTGCTATACCATTTTCAAAAAATGTACAACAATAATTACTGCAGTTCACCTATTTACAAACATTTGGAAATCTATTCATTTGTTATTCTTAAAACCACCTCAAATTTAAAGGCTACCTTATTGTACGTTTAAAGTGTATTATAACAGTGTGGTAGTTAATAAAACACTATTTTTTTTTCTTTTGACATGAGTTTACTGTGCTTCTTGTTAACTAACAAGGTGTAATTTCATAATACATCTTGATAGCCTGACGTGTTTTATTTTGCGCTAGGTGGTGGAAAGTAGAAAAGGTCCTTCCTTTCCCTATGGGCGTAGAGATGATAATACACCACCTTCTTGCTCCGAAAAAACCCCATGTATATGTGCATGGACGTGAATGTACTATATGCTGTGTTGGTGTAGTGGTAACGTTTTGACCTTATGCTGAGCAGGGCATGAAGGACACGTAGGCCCTATCCTAGAGGTTGCATCTAAGTCCTCTGGCACATGCCATAATACAGAGAGTACTGATAAGGAACTGTGACTAAATGGGAACTGTGAGTTAATTAGAGTGATGGTTGTATGTGATGCTTAATGAAAGTGAAGAGCTTTTATTTGTGCAGTCTAAAGTCTTGGAGTATGAAATGGCCAGAGGACAGACTAGAATAATTTTGGATAAACCAGGTGGAGTTCAGCCTAGGAAAGTGAGAACTGGAAAAAGTCATGTCGGTAAGATTTTCCAAATTTAGAGTTTGGTGGGGAAAAAAAAATTAATGCAAATCTTTTGAGATCCAAAGCAACAGGAATTGACAGGTATGGAGAAAAGGAAGTTAATTCACCATCAGCTTAATCTTCTGTTTAATAAAATAAAAGGGGGAAGTTGGTTGGGAAGTCAGAGGGCAGCAGCTTGTGAGAGAACAGAGTTCTGCTCAGACTTCAGTGTTCCATGGATGTTGTCAATATATTAACATACTCTGAATCCACTTCCTTTGGGCAGGTGAATGGGCTTGTTTTCCAAAAGCTGTTATAGTTCACAGAGCATGTTAGTATATTTCTAATACTTATGTACTGTTTCTCATCTTACTAACCATTAGTAGCTATATTAGTGCATTATTTTAAGTGGGAGGGAAGAGGGCTACTTTCTTAAACTGCTTTTCACAAGTTTTATGGAATGACACTTTCACTGAAGTCCATCTGTGGATGAAGGTGTTTTAATGCCTCGTTGCTGAAGATGAGATTGCTTTTTTCTCAGAGCTTTTATGCTCACTGCATCAAATGGTTACTTTAATTAGTGTTTAGGTAGCACAGTTTTTAAAAGGATATTTTGTTGTTAAGTCAGAAGGTAGATGTTTTGGAAGAAAGTAACTCTGGAAATGTGTAGGAAAGTGATGGAAAGCCTGCAGTCTAAGGGCTGTCTACCTGATGGCTCACAGCCATCGTTTCTCTGTTGTGTGATAGTGATTTTTGAAAACCCTCTGCTCACCTCCAGGACAAAGGGTTCACAAGCCTAAGTATAAGATCTTTGGTGTATCTAGGGTTGTTGCTACCTCATGGCATGCTTTCCTGGTCCTCTAGTCACTCATGCAATACTAAGACAAAATTGTGCATTCTGTAGAAGGCTTTCCAGTTCTTCATGGATTCCTGACAAGGGTTGCTTGGTGTACTTCTTGCTTTTTATTAGTACAGGCTAACATTTTACATACTTATTTTCATTTTCATGTCAGGCTTCCTTGCTTGTATGATTTCTTGGTATAGTAGCCTTTAGATCCTTGGGTGGTTTGTATCTCTTGCAGTCTGGTGTAATCACTAATTAAGAAGACACTAAAACTGGCTCTGCAAGAGAGCATGAGCTTGAGAGCATCAATTTCAATAGTCAGGGTACTTACTTTCAGTAAGTACAAGGCCTGTACATACATACACTTGCTATAATCTAAGTATTCTTGGGCTCATTCCTGAATGAACTAATGGTTTGATCCTTGCAAGTTACAAACGACCACTGATTCTTGCAGAGAAGGAGGTTTTAATCAGTTACTTACCAGGCCAAGGGGCAGTATGACTAAGAAGAGTATCATCGTCACTGAAAGACTTGTGAGGAGCAAGATTTCTGGTTTGATGATGCAGATTTTTCTCTGGCAAAGGACTCAACAAAGCACTTCTTTGGACTTGTCTGAAGAAGAAAGGTCTTGATTTCAGGCATTTTGAGCTGCTGGAATCAGTAAGATAAGCCTTCCCCAATGGCTTTAGGAAAGCTCTGATATGTGCTCTCACAAGTTGTTCTGTGTACTGGGGAAAGAGGGAATGGAGCTAATAGTCATCTGTCAAGAGTGGCTCTTGTGTCCTTTAAGTAAAGTACTAATGAGCAGCTGGCTATCTTTCCTCCAGCTTTTTACTACTACCACTACCACCACAAATGCAGAGCATGTACCGTAGAAAAGGGCAGAAGAAGATGACATGGCTGACTCGACTAGACAGGAATAGTAGCCATTTTCCACACCAGTGGTTGGCATCAGGTTATTCTGTGCTCTAGTTTCTAAAAGATGGTATCAAAAGGAAGAATTTTTTACAAGCAGTTTAACATGCAATTCCTTTTTTAATCTTGGAACAAAACAAAAGAAAGCCCCATTTCTGTTTCAAAACAGTCTCTTATGTAATTCCAGAGCTCACTTTGGCATTTTGACACTGACCAAGCCTCTGTCTGGACAAGTCAGTACAGCTGGCAGAAGAATGCTATGAAAATTACCTGCAAGGAAATAACCTTTCTTCCCCAACTATGCGTTCTATTTAGTCAAAAGGCTCAGTTACACAGATTTTGAACTCCACGTGAGATGGGCACCACCAGAAAAAGGTTCCAAAGCAAGATTCGGAACTATTTGTTGCTTGAGTGTAGCTTTTCTTGTGGCCTCCGAAAGCTCAAATCTTGACCATACTACTGTCGTGCCTACAGATAGAACAAGATTTACTTCTCTGTGTATCTTACAACGTATCTGCATTTTTCACAAGACTACTTCGAGAACCTTTGCAAGGATTATAGGCTGCCAGATCACAGTAGCAAGTAATTTTTAAGCAGGAATGATTAGTCAATAAATGGTATCACATAATCCAGCATGCTTTTATCCAAAAAGGTCTTTCAAGTAAGGATATCGTGGCCCCTGACAAGAAAAGAACCATCAGAGAGAGGATTTAGCTGGGTTCGAGGCCTGGACAAAATATCACTGAAATTTTACATTATATAAAGGAGTCCCTGACTTTCACATACACTGGGCCACCCACCCACCCACATTCTTAAGTACTGCCTTCTGTTTCTGTGGAACATACTCCTCCATGCAAGGTATTCACAGAATTTTATTTATAATTTATGCACAAACCCCACAAGTGGCTACTTCATCACAGGTTCTTCCTAACTAGATGTTTTTCTTCCATCAGGACATGTTTTGATTTAACAGACAAACACAGGAGAAAGTCTACTCCATTATGTTGCAAGCCACCATTGCTGTGTCTGAAGAAATGACATGATGGTAAGGTTTGCAGGGAAAATCAATGGGATTCTGTGCATATGTTTATTCTGTGGTGGAGACATTACAATGATGTTTCTGATGGGACTGATCCACATTTACTGGTTAAATTGATTCCTGATTTCTGTTCTCTTTGTCTAGGCCACTGCATGAATCATTATTGGTATGTAGGGAAGGTATTAGAATACAAAAAGATCCTATTGCTTCTGCTGCTGAGGGTTTGGAGACTTTTTTTTGGTTTTTTTGGTGTTCTATCAGCCATTCCTCTCCCTGGTACTAGAGTCTGATTTTAGTACAAGTGGTACTGCTGAAAGGTTTAGTGGTGAAAATGATGGCTTCTGAAAGGGAAGTAGCCATGTCTTGTAGTGTTAGCTTGGCTGCAACCTGCCCTGGGGCCTTCTACCAGTCCTTCCACTTCTCTGATCTCCTGCTGTTTTTGGTCACACTCTTTGCCTGTTTCAGAGCTGTTGAGGACAAGCTAATATGGCACAGCTGTATCCCTTACTATGTAAGCCTTGGATCCCTGTTGGGACCTCAGCTATAGCCTTGCATATAGGAACATTTCATGCTCAAGGGTGGTTGGAGCAGACAGACACAGGGCTGAATGGCAACACTTTGCCATGCTTTTCAAGAGCAGCATGGGGGAGTGGGTAAGAAGAGCTCAGGTAAGTGAGCAGGTATAAAGCAACTTAGTACCAGACACTGAACAAGCAGTTAAGAAAAGAGTGTTCTTGTGGCAAATTTATGGACTGGGAAAGAAGACTTGTGAACACAGGAAAAACGGGAGGATGGTGGGAAGAGGTAGGAACAGATGGGTTGGAGCAGGGCTGCAGAAGGCTGTGGAGACAGACAATAGTAAGAGTTGATATATGGGTCCTAATCCCTGGTGCCCTTACTGAAACCTTCTAGGGCCCAGTTTCCAGACAAGTGTCACTGTAGCCATTTGGGGGGAGGCCATCAATGGGTTAGACAAGATGCAACAAAGCAAGGAAAGGGGGCCAGAAAGAAAAAGTTGAGAGCTGCATAAAGCTTTCTAATATTCATGTTGCTTTCGTAGCAGTCTTTGTTGCCTTTTGGTTCTTCACTGCACCTCTTTCCTGCTGTAATTCTCCTGCTAGGTCATCAGATACCATAATCTAGCAGGAGCCCACGTGCTAGACTGGGGTTTGCCATACTAAGCATTATTGCTTGAGAACTAATGAAGCTTGTATCTGGCAATATACACTACTACAGGTGATTTACAATAGAGGGAAACAGATGTGCATTAATGACTGAATTGGGCTGCTGCTTGAGTGGTGTCTTGGCTAAGTACAAGAATATTGTAGCTAGTTTAGGAACTAGATTGGAGGCTAAGAATGAGAGAGGGAGTTGGCCTTGTGGTAGCATCAGGCTTGCTTGACTCTTCCATAGCTCTTTTGCACATTGGTTTTATTTATTGTCAGAGGAAAAAGTAATTTCTCAGTTCCCCAGCCCCGTGGGCCGAGTCTCCCTGCTGTGGTGAGGGCTGGTCTCCGCGGCTCTGGTAGCTGCCTGTGGTGGCCCAGGCCCACAGTACACTCGTGCCAGGTGCAGGACCCACAGACCCCCCACATCTCCACAGCCCTGCGGCTCCCGGGCCATCACTCCACTGCAGCCACCTCCACAGGGATGTGCACACACAGAGCACAATTTGATGGACATTATTTATTTTAGAGACCGTCCCAAAGGGTTGGCCCAGGTCCTGCTCGCAGCGGGGATCTGTGGCCTAGCGCAAGGTGGGCACTGTGGCCCCCAGCCCCATCTCCCTTCTGTCCATTACCAGGTGGCACAAGGCCTGCGGGGCTAAGGAGGGAAAAGGCAGGTGGTGAGAGTGGGCTGTGGGTGTGAACATGTGGCCTTTGTTTTTAAGTGATGTTTGTCCAGCGTACTGCCATTCCAGTGAGAGGTGAGGGGGCATCATAGGCAGTCACAGGTGCCATAGCCTTGTGTTCTTGACTTAAATCCAGAATTCTGTCTGGGGGTTATTTGTGCCAAAGCTCCTGTCTAACAGAATTTAATCATAATTTTTCCATGTACATTTGTAGCTGTTTTAACTACATGTAATGTATCCTAAATACATTATTATTTAACAGCTCAAAATGCTTCCAAAGGAGCTATTCAAGTAGTTTCTGTAAATAACACACCTTTTAAAATTATGTGGAATTCTTAATGTCATTTGGGGACTTCTCTTATGTTTCCTTAGAAAAAAAATGACTTCTCCAATCAGTATTTACCCGAAGAATTGAAATAGTACCATTTTCGGTTGTGCTAATTATCTCTTTATATGACCAATTATGTATTTGCTCATCTGAGATTTGGAGAGAGCTTCCCTGAAAGTCTTAACAGTCCTCAGAGGAAGGTGTAGCTATAGGAAATATTTTAAATGCAGGAGGATTGAAGGATCTGGCATATTTTACAATTTTCCTGCTTAGAACATGTACGATACCAAACACTAGTGAGTGGGAATAATCATGGATGAGCTCTGACTTCAGGAGCAGAGTATGTGAGGTGAACTGTAACTTCCCAGTGTTAATCCTTTCACTGCCTTCATTTTCAGCCTCAGTCAACACTCACCTCTTCTGCAGCTCTCCAAATTTCTTAGAAGCCCCTTTGCTCCTCCTGCCTCTTCAAGCAAGAGCAACAGATGTTTCCTATCTGTTTATTTGTGGAAGGCAGAGAGCATTGGAGCAGAAATGGTCAAAACTTTGTTCTGTCCTGCTTATGAGTGAGATAGTGTGAAAAAACAAACTAAGGACTCTGCTCTTGAATGTTGAACACATAAAAAGAGGGCAGAGTTAACTGGCCTGATGTCACTGCAAGGGACCTTTACATCTGAGAATGTTAAGGTAAAAGAGTTGTTTGTGGATGTCCCCTGTTTAACCACACAGGTTTTTAAAACTGTGCAAGACTACATTATCCCATCTATATAACTTCATGCAATTAAACCTATAAAATTAGAAAAAATTCTCACTTTTATAAAAAGACATAATTAAATCTACAAATTCATAAATAATTTATTGCTTACACACAAGTTATATTCTTTTGTTTTGCTAAGTTTTTTGACAAAAGTGAGTGATTGCCATATTAAAGCTTGGTTCAGTGTTATGCCACAAAAAATGAGTCAAGTGAAACACCTTTATTATTTTGAGTAAGGGCTATGAATTTTCTTTCAATGTTCATGACTTTTCTCATGCTTTAGAAACAGGCTAGTTTTGAAGTTCAGCACCAAATACTGTAAGAAGATTGTAGATTTCAGAATCAGAGAATGTTAACAGCTGTAAAAGATTACAACTAAAAAATTAATAGTTATCTAAGTTATAAAAAAGTCAACACCAACCCTGCCCCCAACACTTGGCATGTCAAATATAAACAGTTTGCAACCTGAGTGTTTAAAGACTGGTGTGTGCATGCAAAATGTGATTTGTTTTTCAAGTGCACTGTTCAGCACATATTAGTGATCCCTGCGATTTAAAATGACATTTCTCTTTGAGTTATTTTAACCTGTGCTTAATCTGAGGAACACTCAAAGTAGCAATAACTGGAAAATGCCACAGAGGCCAAAAGTTTTCTACTCTTTTCTTGTTTAGTTTCTGTGTTTGGCAGCACACTTTTTGATCTGTTCATTTAGTGTGTGCAGACAATTTGTGCATAGCAGAGAAGTGAAATGTGAACCTGCAATCCCAAGACTTTAAAACTAGGCTGAGATACAGCTACTGTATTTGATGATTATCAGGTAATGTGAGGCTTTGTTGTTTATAAAAGAGATCTTGTATCCATTTACATATATTCTTTGTATATGTAAACTTACTAAGGCAAATACATTATCACTTGTTAGCTTAGATTAATATTTCTTGGAGCATGAAAGTTTTGCACATTTTGAGGAAGAAAAAGGTAACGAAAGGGTCCAAGACTAATTACAAACAAGCACTTGAGCGAGGAGAACTTACTTTCCTGATTCTCTTCAGCCAGGTAAGCATAAATACTTGCATGAGACTGTTAAACTATTTACTTCCATGCTCTTCTCTCTCATTCTTTTCATTTCAAGAAAGACTACAAAAAGCACACTAACAGCAGTCTTAAACATCTATACAGTTATTTGGTTTTATCTCAAAGACTGTGATGGAATCTTGTCCCCCTTGATGTTTAGTGGATGCAGAATTTCATTCAAGGTATTCATTGGTTTGAGACAGTTGCTTTAATGGGAAGCATTCACCACATTTGGGTCAGAAGCAGACTGCTTCTGTCAGTCATCTCTGTCTTAACATTTTATTTTTCTGTCTCCTCCCTATTGTTTCTTTCCCATTACTTTTATCACTCTGGAGTCTTTCATCTTTCTTCTCTCCCTCTATAAATAGTACATTTTTTTAGCCTTTCTGTGCAATGTTTAGTTCTTACACATAAAAAATGTTATGCAGTAAATTATTGACTTTTGCTAGACTCCTCTTGATAAAATTTCTGCTGCTACTATCCAGGACTTCACCGAATTCTGGAATAGTTTTCTCTTCCTTTTTAAAAGACTCTTTAATGTCAGAATATGAACATGTGAGCATATTTGACAATGTTATGGTTCCAAATTTGTAGTTTACACCACTGAAGAACCAAGTATCATCTGTGAGAGATCAGAATCCATCTCAGGCTCAGCTTGGCTGTCTGAGTA
This sequence comes from Manacus candei, assembly GCF_025592945.1. Taxonomy (NCBI): domain Eukaryota; kingdom Metazoa; phylum Chordata; class Aves; order Passeriformes; family Pipridae; genus Manacus; species Manacus candei. The sequence goes on along the minus strand of NW_026138071.1, from coordinate 13,188,341 downwards.
TTCAGCCATATGAAATGGCCATTAATTTGAATGTTGTGATCATCTATGAAAAGAGAGATGGCTTTGACTGTCACAAACTTTATGGTTGGAAATCTGTTACATAAATAAAGCTGCATAGGGGAACAGAGGAGTACTGGCTACAAAGGCAGCCCAAAAAAGCAAACCGTGAGCTACCAGCTTAGAAATCTGCTAATTGCTGTTGCAGAATGGGACTATTTTTGAAACTATAAAAGCACAGAGACACAGCAAGCAAATAATAGATTCGGTACTCTTATGGAAATAAAATATTGCTGAAATGGAGGCTTCTATATCCACACTGTAGAGAATGAAAAACCAGGACGATGAACAAGGATAGCAAAACTCTTCAGTTTAAAGGAAATCATATAAGAATCCTAGTCTTCCCTAATAGAAAGAAGGAAAAAAAGTTTCAAGAATGTTATATGATTATTAAGAAAGAAAAAGAAAGTTAAGAGGAAAGTAGTTTTCTGTATAATTTTGAATTTCTTATATGATAGGGTTTTTCTGGTTTTCTATTTTTTTCATGCTGTCTCTATCTTAGATTCAGTTATGTTCTGACTTCTTTATACTTGGTTTGGCCTTGCTGGAAAGAAGTTAAATGGCATGGTCAGCCCACACATCTATTACAGAGATTCAGTTAGACCGGAGTAGAGGCAAATAGTAAAAACCTTCTGGCTAAACCTTTTTTAAAGGCATGTCAGAAACAGACTTTGAAAGAAAAGGTGGAGCTACCTGAAAAATGGTGTTTGTTCCAAGAACATGGATAGGGGGAATGCTTATATAATGAGAGAAAAAATGTAGCAGCTTTGTCTCTGGCAGCAAAAATGGAGAAAAGAAGCTGATGGAAACAAATTGCTAGATGAAATAAAAAAATATTTGGCAAAGAAGCAGAGGAACACAGATTCTGAAAGAACCCTCAAGCAGCTTACTATCCTTAGAGGCCAATTAAACCTGAATCAGTCAGGAAAGACAGAAAGAGCCCTCCTCAGGCTTAATGAAAATTTATATCAGGCAAAATAAAGCCCTGAGATTATTGGCATATAAGGCATAGAATGCTAAGAGAAACAAGCTAGCTTGGCTATTAATGATACCAGGGTGGTATTTACATTTAAAACAAAATAAATTTGTACTGTCTTTGAAGGTTTTCTGTGTCCATCTGTGTGTTAACAAAAAATCAGCTCCAGCTGACAAAATAGTCTATGTAATGAAGCAAATATGCCCCCAGGTTCCAGCTGCCCAAATCACCATTTGAAGCCATCTGAGTAAGAAACAAAGTAGAAAATATCGTCAGAAAAATGTCAGCTAGCCCAGAGATTGTGTTTTTTAAATACTTCTAAACACCTTACTTAGCAACTTGTAATAGCAATCACTATGCTTTTAAAGACTTGTCAGCCTTTGCTTTTGGAAGTTGATACATTGCTTAGCAAGATCTTGCTAAAGCATCTGTGTTAACTGTCATTGTTGTACAGTATATTAGAAAGATATAATCATCAGCATAAACCTGTTTTATAGTAGGGTCACCAGTTACTTAAAATAGTAGACAAAGCTCTATGTCTCTTGCCCCATGTCCCCATACCTTGGACCTCCTGCTATTTAAAGAGTGTGGCAATTGAAGGCTATTTTACTAGCATACCACTTCACACAAAAGGAAGTTTATGTGGGAGACTCATATTCTAATTCTCCCTATAAATCTCCGTAAAGAGTCAAATACAAAAAGAAATTGGAGAGATTTGTAACTCAGAGTTAAACTCAGTACTTCTCAAATTTCCACTCTTCAGACATATAATTTTAACATCCTTAAATGAAGCATATACCAAACCCCATGTGACTGCCGTCTTAGCTGTCTTGAAAGTCAGTTGTAGTCTAGGTTGGTAGACACTACCGACTCTCTCCTTTCACAGGGTACTCATATCATAGTGAAAAATTTCAAATAGACTCTTCACTTAAAAATTTTAAGAGGCAGGATCAAAACCCCCCAAATTACAAAAGGCAAAATGAACCAATGAATAATTTATATTTGATCTAGAAATAAATATCCAAATTAGATTCCATATTTTACTGATTAGCTTTCTTAGGGGCAGGGAAAAACTTCTGCATATGGGCTCAGTAGAGAAGATTAGTCATCATCCACAGGATTTTTTTTTTGTGGTTTGCATAGGATTTCCCATATTTTCTCACTATTTCTTTCACAATTCAATGGCAAAATTTTGAAACATTTCTGGACCAATTCCTGCATGCTTTAGGGTAATCCATCTTATCCCTCTTTTTCTACATCTACCTGTTGAAGTACTTCCTATGGATATACAATGCTCTAATTGCTTTTCATGCTGTACAGTTTCTGATACTCTTAGAAATAATATATAATTTTAAAACTGTTTCTAAAGATTGAGAATGTACATATATCACTGTATACAAGTAAAAAAATCAAAATTGGAATAAATTTTATTTGTTGCTTAATTTCTCTGTAGTAAAAACTTATTCTAATCCTTTTTACTTTATTGATAAGGACTCTCAACTACATGAAAGTTGAGATGTAAGCTAGGTCTGGGTGCATTTTAGCCACCTGTTAGGATGTTTGATGATCACCAAAACTTTGGTATTTCTAATAACTGAGACTGTTTCTCAAACTGTCTTAAGTCCTTGTAGAATGCACTGAATCAGCTTTCTCCTTTTAACAGCTGGCTTGCCTTATGTAAGTACTTCCAGTAAGGTGTGAATCAATGCTATCCCTCATGGATATTTTCATTGCAATCCCAAATGCTTCCTTCCATGTATAGGCATTTGACAGAGTACATTAGTGCTGCGATAAGGCATGTCAGCTAATGACTTTGTAATATGAACTGTGTATGTCCTGTCACAAAACAGACAGAACCTACAGAATATAAATTGACTCTTTGCATGTGAACAGGTGGAGTGCAAGGTGGAGGTTAAATGTATGCTACCATGTTGTCTTGGTGTCTGTACTGTCATTGTAGACCTCTTATATTTTCCCCCCATCATCTCCCAGATTCACATTTTAGAACCTAAATTATGTCCCTGCATTTGACTTACTGACAGATTCTACTTGATGTTTCTTCCAAACAATTACAATGCTTGGCCACACACAGTACCTGAGGATGTGCAAACCTATGTGAAAATGTATTTTGAAAAGCAGCAAAGTAAAGCAATCTTCTTCAAGAACTTATTTACCTTTCCCCTAATAGGTGGGAACCATGGATGGAATTGAAGTACTCATTCTCTGTACGGTAGCTGGTTATCAGTATGACAAGAAGACACATACAAAATTATCATAACACTTTTTTGTTTAGTTTAGTGAAATTGAATTAAGGCTTTCATTTGTTTTTATAAAGAAACTGTAGGGTTTTTTCCTTGATTTTTTTCACATGATGACAAGTGACACATGGCAACAGTACTAAGGCTATGTCTGCTGTATTATAAATATACCAAAGCAGCAATTGTCCTGTAGAACTAGAATAAAGAAGTTTATATCCCTATATATCTGAAAAGTATAGATAGAATATGTATGTAAAACTTGGGTGGCAAGGACTAATTTTGTTCCTGAGATATAAATTTGAAAGGGAAATGCTAAAGAGCTGTTTATAACTTATTTTTATGTTCTCATTAGAATTAAAATACCAAGTGGTTGCAAAATATTCAGATCCAGAACAGATTATTATTTTTATTTTATTCACCCCTCTAGAATTCCCAAAGGAAAAAGATCCCAATTTGGGGGTTGTTTTTTTTTTTATTTTACTCCACAATCTAAACAGTTCACCTTTCTCTTATGCCTCATCACAGAGTTGCATGAAGTCCATTAAATGAAGTTCCTTGGGAAAAATGAAGATATGGAGGAAGACAAGTACTTAGTAAGGGGAGGTAAGAGTTAAGGCCTGGGACCACAGCACAGCTGGAATATGTTAGTTTTACAGGAAGGCAGCCTGGAGAGGGAGTGTGAACTGCCAGCAGGTGGCTGGGAATGGCTGAATAACTCAGTGGTGGAACTGGAAGAGAGTTCTGCGTCTTACTGTGATGACTCGGCCAACTTCAGCCTGTTTTTCTTTATAACAGGGGACCTTTGTCAAAGCCCATTAAAGTAAATTTAGCATTTCCTTTAAATATAATAGGTTCTGGATCTGGCCCCTGCTTGTTTTGACACTGTTTTTGTTCGCTCTGTCTCTTAAAACTTTACCTTATTTTTTCTCTGATGAGGAAAAGAAAGCTGGTTGACTGCTAGACAGGCTTCAAAGGGTGAGACACTGATATGTGCCTTGGACAGACTGCCTCCAAGTCAAGCAGACACTGTTTTGTTAAGAGAAGCTGCAGCAGACAAGTCTGGGAAGAAAGGTCTGCTGGGGTTTCCCTTCTGCATCAAGGAAAGTTATGCTGACAAAGAGAGCTGCTTTTACCACAGTGATGCTTTGCTGTGCTTTGCAGTACTGGTCAATGTCCTTCAGAAGTTCTGGTCATAAAGTGGGCTTTGCTCTGGGTGGCACTATACAAACACAAGAAGCTGGCCCTGCCCAAAAGTCCTTGCAGTGTAGGTGTAATCAGGAAGCAGAAGACCCAATGGCAGTGTGGGGCTGGGAGTGTAGCACAGCAGTTTTCTCAGCATTTAATTGGCACAGTGTAAGAGAAAGTTTGAAGGAAGGATCTGAAGGTAACACTATCCTTTACAGGTATTTCTGAAAATCTCCTCTCAAGTGTGAAGAGCAGAGTAGGCTAAGGTATATGTGTTATTGGGCAAGATTTGAAGAAACGATACTGGAATAACTAAGATGTGAGATGATAAGAGTTTGGAGAAGAGAATTGATAGTTATTTTTGTTACAACTAGCCAAAATTTTTGTTGCAAGATACAATCAATTGAAACAATAGCACTGTACTCCAATGAAATTGTAGTTATCCAGTAGAGGCATTGGCTATCTTATATTTTAACAAAATATTCAGTACAGATTGCTTTCTAAGAGGAAAACCCAGTGACCTATTACAAAATAATTTTGTCAAATGTAAAATGATAAGCTACTTGGCATTTCTGATCAGGCAAACTACTGCTTTAAACTCATGTATAGATAATGAACTAGCAGTCTGCATAAGAGCTTTCATGACAGTAAGATAATAAACACTGAACTGACATAGATAAATTGGCATGAGTTGAACAAAAAAACCCTGTCAAATTATCATTTTGATTAGGATGGTGTATTTGATTATAATGAAAACAAATGTGCTGGTGGATCCTTGCAGCAGTAATTTTGCTGTCCAAGATGACAGAGTTAGTTCTGAGAAACTTTTTAATTGTTTTATCCACATAATGGCATACTGATCACTTTTATGTCACTGGGCAAGGAAATAATCTCAACAACAAAAGCTAGATTTCATACCAGAGGTACCACTTTTATATTTAATTCTTTGTTTGTGGCAGTACAAATGAAAATAGTTGTATAGCACGATGGCTGGCACGGTGGAATCCGTATTGTCCCTGTTTTTGAGCTGGATAGGAGAAGATACAGAGAATATGTACATATAAATTACTCGTGTTTAAAACAAAAATTTTTGCAGGACCCTTGATAGTGTGGCTATGTAAAATACTTCCCTTGAGCTGTTCAGAGGGTCTGCAAACGATAAGTGGTTTCACTGTAGTTCCACAGGATTCTCCCCAGTGTGCTTATTGCCACCTATGTCCCTGACCACTATGGATGCTGTCGTATGAGTCAGAGCTTCATTCCCAAATGTATCAATCTCCCAGAGTTATCCAGGTGAGGAGTCCAAGTGGCTGGATGACAGAGCCACATCAACATTTTGTGTGTTGTTTGCAACAGAAGCAGATCTGCTCAAATCTTTGTTTGATAGCTTAATTAGCTCTGGTTAAATCTTTACTTTAGGGTTGCACTAGGCACCTCTAAACTCAGTGCCTGAAACAGGAAAAGAGACGGTGTCTGTCTCGGGTTTTTGTGAGCAGCACTACATCATATAAAGAGCAGTGACTTGAACTGTGTAGCCTATTGATCATACACCTGAACTAAGTCTGTTATCTTTTTATCATACTTAGGAGGGTGAAAGTTACAGGTGGCCATACAGATAATAAAAATAATAAGGAACAAATTACCCTAGTTTCATAAACTTATGTTAAAAATTAAGGTAGCAAAGGGCCATGTTTTTTTTTATACAGTGTATACTCATTTGGAAAACACAGGAAAATATTTTGGATTATATATGGAGAGAAAGTGCACTGCTTGATACCTTATTTCACTAAATATTTCAGATATTTTTCTCAAAACCACGGGTGATTATATTTATTTGATTTAATTTTGAAAAATGTTTTGCTTATGCTATACCTTTCTTTGGTTTTAGTAATCTCAGAAGCTGAAGAGACTGATCAATTTTTTTGTCCTTTAACATGTTACATTGCTACTGAAACTTTCCAACACTGAACATTTCACTGATTCCCTTTTTTCTGCCATCTGTCCGATCTGGCCTCTTTCCAAATAATACTGCTTTCCTACTGGATATGGTTGTCCTGGTACAAGAGTTTTCAGTCAGAGTAAGGAAAATTCACATTGTGTTCAGTTTTTTCTTTGATAGTGTATATAAATATTGAATGACCACGTACACTTGCAGTTTGTAGATTCTAAGATGCACACAAGAAAAAAACTTGTTTGTCATAAACTCTGACTTATGCTTTGCTTTATTGAAAACCTGACACTCACTGTTAAAAATATTTGTGTTTTCTGTCATTATGTTCTGTGTTAGTATGTTTATTTTGACAATTACTTTATTACAATATCTGAAGAATGGATGTTTTGAAATCTGGCTGTCTGGTTAAAAAACGTAAAGTTCCAGATTATACACAACCTTGCAGAAGTGTTAATTCAACATTTTGGAAACAATTGTCTTATCTTAGAAGCTCAACATGAAATGTCTTAGGAATGATAGTATATTTTAGAAGCTGAGCACCATGTGCCATTTAATGGATTGTCAAGTTGGGCACAAAATCACAAATCTCTTCTTGACCAATATCTTAAGAATTTTAGATTTATTTAAATTATATACTGTCATCATATATTGCTTTAGGTATTACATCATATCTAAGGACATCAGCAGAGAAATTAGATCCCACAGATCTAAGAAAATGCAATGCATCATTAAAAATACACATGAAAAAGCATTGTATTTTTACGTGCACAAGTGCATTAACTGTTGAAAAGGTGGAGAGGTCTCATTTCCCCTTCTTTTATGCTAGAATCACTTTCATGCTAGTAATTAAATAGTGCATTTTATAGTGAGCAATTGTAATAAAAACCCATCAGATACTGACAACTTCTTTCAAGAGGAGCATATTACATTATATTCTGAACTATGTAGATCATCTCTGAGCAGTGTTAGAATTTCTTGTCAAACAATTAACGCTGAGTATTCCAGAATATATCTCACAAGCTTTTTTTTTTTTTTTTTTTTTTTTTTCTATTGTATGCTCTCTCTCACATTTAAGGGAGAACACTTCGAACACTTCACTTTTTCTTTAAGAGAGAGAAATGTTTTAGGTTATCTGTAGTCCAGGTTTCAAGAAGTGATTTTCATCCATTCGACTGAAAGACTGAACCTTTGCCTTTCAGGATCTGTCGCTGTGTCAGCATCACTTCCAAACTCTTGACTAGGAGCTTGAAACAACTGTCTTCTCAGGTAGCAAGCTCCAGGGTTAACTCTGAATCCTGTGCGTGCTGGGACAAGACGGTGGGACTTCAGTCAGTGGTTTGAGGATACACATGGAGGGTAACTCAAAGGTGTTGGCACTATTTAAGTCTTCCCTGGGCCATAACTTGAAGACTTGCATTTGATTTACACAAAGGCCCTTTTCCAGTGCCCTGGCAGTACAAAGGTTGCATTTGCTTAGCCTGTTCTGAACTGGAATTGTGGGAGTAGTGAATGTAAGCACATGTTCATCTTTTGACCTGTGCTGATACACTGAAAGAATGGTTGGTAACTGGCATAAGGAGATTCAGGAGTGGCTGAAATCAAGGCAGCCAAGGACAACAATTTCACTCCAAAGGCAGATAAAATTGATAAAACTCATATGTTAAATAACTTCCTACTGAGTCTCTACCTTGATAATTTAAAAATGTCTCCTGGGAGAAATAGAAAATATTAATTTTCTGGGTTTCATCTAGAATTCTAGAATGTATATATTCTACCCTCCTGTAGTTTTTTGTAACAAGAAAGCTCTTTCTTCTCTTTTGGGAGTGAATGTGTTCAGTACAAAAAGCAATTATTTTTTAGTTTATTTATAAGTTTATCAGTTTTTCCAGTGTTGCTGTGAGTTATTAATACACTGTCTGAAAGATTTAAATTTTTTCCCCAGTGATCAGCATTCAATGTAACTGTCTGGAATTGTATCTGTATTTTATTTTGTGCCATTATGATTTTGGTTTACTGTATTTTCTTTACTAAGCAGACACTCAGCACCTAACTCATAGTGCAGAGTGTAGCTTTACAACCAGATGATATCTATTACTCTGGTAAGCTATTTGAAAAAAGAACCCCAGACTCTAACTTGCATGAAAATGAACATATTCTCATGTAAATTCCTAAAGAGGAAACTGGCAGAATTAACAAGTATGAAAAAGTATTGCTCTCTTCACCAAAGTTTGCCCAAAGGCCGGGAAGCAGCTGAATTACTGGATAATATTAATATCTTGGTTTTACTGTGAAACAGATGTATGCTGCCTGATCTGTTTTCTGTGGGAAAAAAAGAACACATAACAACAACAATCACACTGCCCCTCCTTCTGCCCCAAACTTAGCATTTTATATATGTTAGATATAAATAAACTGTGATTTTTTTTTTAAACTTCAGCTAGCAACTTTGTCATCAATTCTTGTGAGAATCAGGCCTTGTATTTAATAAGAGATTCACTGTTATTTAATTACATGAATGTGGTCAGAAAACAGTCTTTCTGACCAGAAAGTGGAAATAGGATTATGATGTTGAATATATGGTTTTCTTGCAAGCAGTGTTTTTTCTATTAACACTGTTGACCCTGAGCCCTGATTTTGTAAACACATAACTTGGTTGCTAAAAATAGGAAAATGGGCTTATGTATGTAATTTATTTTAAAATGTTTTGGTCTTTTTTTTATGGAAGAGAGAGAGAGATTTGGAGAGGGGGAAATATGGATCACGGTATTTGTAACAAATGCAAAATGTTTACTAATACTAGTTGCTTTTGTAGACTTTTAATTTCCAAATAAATTTGAAAAGTGGTTAGTTTGTAGTATTGGACTTATTTTATTGTTCTCTCGTTCCTGGCAGTGTTTAGAGCATGATCATTCCAAATTTCAAGAGGAAGAAAGAGAATTACTGCCAGTGATTGCCATCTTACGGCCTCTGTAAACCTGGGTGAGTATGCTTGCTCCATGAAGAGTCTATGTACAAGGAACTACCTTTGGCTTGTAGAGTGTTCTTCTAGTAGAGATGTGCTGCATGGCAGCTATAATAGCCTCAAAACTGTTGTCTGAATGGTCTTGCTTCCCTGTTCTTTTTCTTTCATGCCAGCATCACCACTGTTGGAGCTCTCTAGAGCACAGCTGCAGCATGACCCACAGTGTTTCTGCCTCCAGTGTTCATTGTTGCCCCTCCATGGTAGAACTCAGAACCCGGTAATCAGTTTGAGGTGCCTCAGCAAAGCTGGCATACCTCCTAAAATCTGGCCATACAACTAAGCCTATGCCTTTCCATATGAATGGCTCCTTCAAAGCCAGTAGGACCGCTCAGAGAGGCTAAAGCTCAGCATGTGGGTCAGCATTGTTAGTGTATATCTTCCCCTTTCGGAAATGGCTATGTGGATTTGTGTTTTGAAATGCTCTGAAAGAGAAACCCCTCCCACACTAGAGCCACGAAAATATTCCAGATAGCAAAGACAGCAGAACATGTCAGTCATGCTACCCTTGCACTACCCAGACATCTGTGAAAATTTCATGCTTGTGTGAGCAGATTCTGCAAAGAGCTGAATTTGGCTGTATATCTTTGAGGGAATACTTCCATTTTCCCTGCTGTGCCTGCCTGTTATATGCTTTTAATTGTCCTTGGTATTTGGGGGAAAAATAAAAGGCACAAATTAAATAAAATGTGTAAACAACAGGAGAGGGCAGGCTTAAACTGACAAAAAGCAAAAAAAATCAGACTAGCTGTAAACCTGGAAACACTGTTCCCAACTCCTAGCGTGTGCAGGAAATGCAGCACATATGGCACATGGAATCACCTGGAGCCAGGCCTCTTTGTTGCACCTTGGCATAGGAGAGCAGGAACAAAGCAGGGGTGCAGATTTTAACCCTCAGGTGCCTGGTGTCTGGTAAGGATCAGCTTAAGCCTGTTCTTGTACTTGGCTTCCCATTCACAAATATGTGATGTTAATAATAGAATCATTACTGAATGATCTCTTTTGTACTTAAATGTGGATAGCAGTACATTTTTATTGGTTAAAACCTTTCAATATAATTCTTTCTAGTCTGTAAGAAATGCATATGGATGTAATAGTATCCTTTCTTATAGAAAACTTGAATTTTATTATAATGACACTTCATTTATGATGCTCCTTGCAAAAGCTGTTTCTGATATTATGCTTTTAAGTGAGCTTCTCAGTGTTCCTTACAATCATTAATGAATCAGACTTTAGATAAAGACAGTGTAGGTATGGCAGCATATCATTATACAGGGGAGTAGAGTGAAGCATGAGGATGTAAATATTTACTACATCTTGCATGATGTTGAGGAAAAGATAGCTCTAAGAGTAGGATGATGTTTTTTACTGTTCATTGTGTACTTATCATTAAAAAAAAAAATCTTTGAGAAATTCAAACCTTTCCTAACTTCTGCTTAACATTGGCAAAAATGTTTGTCTGGAAAAAAACTAAAGCAAAATGAAAAAAAATCAGAACATCTGATATTAAGTATTCATTCTGGTTTGGTTTTGTTTGGTTGGTTGGTTGGTTGGTTTGGTTTGTTTTCTTAAAAAGGTTTCTTCTTTGGGTTTTTTTGTGGTTTTGGTTTTTTGTTTGGTTGGTTAGTTTGGTTTTCAGCTTATTTTTTGGTATGGCATTTTTAATTTATTTGGAAAAAAAAAATATAAAAATCTTCAGAAGGATAGAAAAATACCTGCAGATTGATGCCAATCCATGGGATATTTTTACACAAGACATCCTCCTCAAAACCGCAAAAGCTGCTACATCTGCCTCCTTTCCTGCTCTAGAAATTTGTTTCATTTGTTCGACTTACTCTACTACAGATCACTGTGATACCACTAAGTATGTGCCCTGAATATTATAGTAATGCACATGCATCTCTGGTAAGTTTGTCTGTCAAGACTTATATGTTTTTCTGTATTTCATGCACTTCTAGAACAAAATGGGTATTAATTCACGGATTATTATACATCAAGCATTGTAGAGCAAAACAATTGTTACTCTTTTTTTTTTTCAGGGGCATCATCACTATCATAGGCTGATATTGCACAGCTATATGATTAACTGGAATCTTATTTGGAAATAGAGAAGTGCAAGATTTCAAACTTACGGGTATAATTATATGTATTTTCAGAAATTGAAATGAGCTTATGCAGAAACATTCAAAATAGACCTTGAAAGAGGAACCAAAAATGTCCAGTGAAGTGTATACATTAAGAAGTTTTAAGAACGTGTTTTGTATTTAAAAGGCAACAATTCCTTGGAACCCTAGAAAAGGGGGCAGCTCTTACCCAGTGGGACTTTGCTTCTACACTGGCATTTTCTGTTTAATGAAATTTCTGAAATATAATGGTGTAACCACTGTAATATTTATGTCTATACACAGTTAAATACAATTTTATGTCTTACATTTTTTTAAAAGAAGTGGACTAGGAACATAGTGTAGCCCGTGCTGCATTAATTGTCAGAAAAACAATATGTATATTCAGTTGAGACAAGGAAAGCCAGAAAGTTTTGGCTGTAATTAGCAGTTTTTGGGGAGGAGGACTCTACTTTTGAAAACAACTTGTTTGCAGTAGTTGAAATTTGATTACTCAAAATTATCACATTATCATATTGTTGCTACAGTCTGTTTTCAAAAACATAGCTTTAGTACAGTGAAACAGATTTCAAAGTTACCAGGAAAGAAGAACATTTAACTATAAGTATGTGAGTCAAGCTATCTCTCCCTGCCTAGAGTGATGTCAACAGCCACAGGTTCTTCTGAGCTGGACAGAATGCTTCAGCACGAAAGCTTCACAGCTGTTTTAGTCCTTCCTTTTCCTGAGCTTATATATGCTGTGACAATATGGGCGGTTTGGATCAAAGCTGAATTGCATTTAATTGCCCTGAAGCAGAGAACAGAAGAACTTGCATCTTGAAATTAGATACAGTTGGATTTTCAGTGAAGGTGTTTCAGTGAAGACTTAAATTCTTGAATCTGACCCTAAGTGCTGTGGTCTCACTTTTGTGTCTGCACTGAGTTTGCTACCTAGTGCCAAATGATCCTCTCTTCATCAGGATAAAGTCACTACATTATCAGGTTTGCATTCTGTAGCATTTACCTTTTTGCATTTATTACAGGAAGATTTACATTTTGTAAATGTGTTGGGGACTTCTTGAATTACAAAAGTGAGCTCTGAGTTTTGATATCTTAATGGAAAAAAAGGAAGTAAATGACAAATGAATTCTTGAAATTTCCCACCTGAAATCTCAGAGAGAGTGGGGGGGAAAGTTTTCAGAAAAGGCACTCTCTGAAGAAGGCAAATGGGGGATAGATGTGTGACTTCAAATACCTGCAAATTCCTGACTGAGTGCTCTAGTTTTTATATGATAGAAGGTACAAGGAGTAGGTTGCCACCATTAATGCTATTTTACAAATAGCATTTACTAAAGTGAAAATGTTGTAGCCAGCCTAAACTGTTTACTAAGTGGGTAGTTATTTTTTGGTTGTCTCAATCTGCAGCTGTTAGCACACACACTTATTTTCCAGTGTTAGAGAGACATGAATGGAGACGCTGACAGTGACTGAAGACACTTCTGCTGAAGTAGCCAAAATTAAACATTTTATTTGTGAAAGAGGATAGAAGAACCTTTGATGTCTCAAACTCTTCTGCTGTTCCCTAAAGCTTTTCGCACCAGCTACTCATCTCAACTGGAGAAAACAGCACTTGGGAGTCAGAGAGGAAAAGTGTTCAGTGAAGAAATTCAGTGATGAGAGAAGAGTTTCATTGGTGTTGGAAGGCAAACACAGAAAAGTAAACAGCCCAGTGGATTACAACAGGTTAGTAAATACAAATGCTGTAACATTTCCATAGAGCTCTTTCTGTAGAAGCAACTGTTATATGCAATGTAGGGTGTTGTTTTATTATTTTCATCACATTTTTCTAAGTTATATGCCTTTCTTCATTTTTAGTGTGCTTTACTCACAAAAGTTGTTTGAAGTTACTGAATAATTACACTGGTAGACATTAAAGTTTCAGAAAAATGTGGAAAAGAGGTGTTACAATTTAGGTAAATCAGTCATTATCAAGGTGTTTTGGGATTTGCTGGTTTGGCTTCTCATGTGCTAAGTCTCCTGTAATGTGTTACAGTTGTGAAACATATTCCGACCTCTCACAACAGTGCTGAAAACCGAGACACCTCTGCCCCCACTGAACTTTACAGGAGGGAGAGAAAGGTCCATTATTAGCTTTTGTGAAGTGCAATGAGGTACTGATGAAATGATCTATATCACTCTGAATTGCCTTTGTTCATTACACACGGAGTAGTCTCTGAGCAAGGGAGAGGGAACATAAATGAAGTATTTATTTAATATCAAGGTGCTAAAATCTAGGCAGCACATTGTAAGCAAAAAAAAAATGGCATTTGGGAATTGACATGCTAACATTTGTTCCTTTCAGCTTGTCTTTTATAACTTTCTGTTGTTTCTTTTTATCCATGCAAAATTGTCAAAATGTAAACACCTCTCTATTGACAAGATACACTAATGTCAGTAGTAGTAAAAGAAGTGTTGACATGAAGGCTAAACTAAAATGGAGAAGGATTTCTGAACTATTCTAAATTATTTTTTTTCTGACTATTCATAGCTATGGGCTGACGGATAAATTCTACTCATTTGCAGACAGCAACTTAGTTCTTCTGCAGAGAAGTTGAGAGGAGAGGGTCGTATTTTGCTATCTGCTCTCCCTGTATTTGAAGTATTTAATTGCATGTCTCTTGTTTGAGACTTCCGTAAAATGGAGAAAACCAGAATTGTTCCCCAAAGAAATTTGGGGAACAAATTTTTTTTTTCTAGCATTGCCCTACTTGCCAAATTTCTTGTGACTATCGCTGTATAAGATGATATACAAAGATGAATGAAGGAGGTGAGGGTAAAAGATTTATAACCCAAATAATACCAGCACACTTACTTCCGCCTATACCAGACTCTGTCATGCATTAATAACATCTCCTTGTAAAAAATAGATCAAGACTTGCATTCTGACACAGTTAACTTGCAGGACTGGTAAGCTGACGGGGGGGTCAGTCAAGCTAACGTACATATATGCATACTGGTTTTATATATGATAAGAAATACAGTGCTTATTTTTGCTTTTTCTGAAAGATGAAAAGAAATCTTTTTTATTTATTTCTATTTTCTCTTAGCAACAAAATCTTAATTTGATTTTCTCAGTATGGTTAGCTCATATGTGAGACTTTAGGCACTCCTGTACTTTCACTATGTCTTTTTATTCTAGTGAAAAAAGTACTCATTTTAGCAAGGCCACTTACAATACTTGATCATATGTGAATTGACAGAACAACCTACATCCTATTCCAATTCCTTTTATTCTGTAGATTTTTGCCTATGCAACTTGCAGTAATTCCTAGGAAGCCGTCACAATCTGTTCTATCAAAATTACTTACAGATCGTGTTGTTCAGGGATCGTTGAGATGATAGATTGCTATGGTCTCTCCTGTTAATGTGTGCTTAGGGAGTCCTTCATTTACACAATAGACTTATTCAATTTTTGGTGAAATGTGATTATTACTCTTGCACGGAAGACATGCTCAATCTAGATATGGCTTGCTTATTAAAGAAATTGTATAAAAATAGGATGTCCCTCCACAAAACTCTGCTTTTAACCTTACAAACTAATTGCCTTTACCTTGCCATTTGAAGGACTGACAATTTTGCATAGCACTGGACTGTTAGTAAGGGCTGGCAAGAAGTCCAGCTGCAACAGAGGCAGATTGAAGCATAACTGATGGCTCAGGGTGACTCGAAATCATGAAAAGCTCACTGGGAAGTGTAATCCTCTTTTCACCAGCTCAGATGTGCTCATTTTATTCCTGGCTAGGTGGCAGAAGTGTGGTTAGAATGGTCCATTACTGGCTGTGGAGCTGTGTATGAGAAGATTTTAATATTTGAAGGTATCAGGCAGCTTGGACAACTGTAGTCTAAATCCAACCGGTTTTATCCGTAACATTTTTATTCAGCCCTTTTTAATGAGAATGGTGATGACTTTTAAAACTTTTTCTTACTCAAGTGCTCCTTTGATGTTGTTATCTTGATTAGAATCCCATTTCTTGCTAAGTCATCTGTACTGTAACTGAGTAGTGGTGGTCTGAAGATCTAAAACTGAGGCAGGAAAATAGAGGAAAAAATTCTAAGTATAATCCTGCCAGTGTTTGTTTCTGTCACATTTCCTCTATTAGGACTGTCATGGCAGTAGGCTGTACCTGCTTAAGTAGTAGCTTATAAGGTTGACCCTCTGCTTGAGTCAGGAGCCTCCTAGATTATGAGCATGTGGGAGAATATGAACTGAGGAATGCAGGAAGATCCTGGGAGCTGCTTTTTTCATAAGCTCAACAGCTGGTATCTGCACTGCTGACTGCACTTTGTGCAGTATCTGTTATTTAGGCTTTTGTATTCTCACTTGTACTTTTAGCTTCAACTGGGCATGTGAAACCACATACCTTATAGAAAGAAACTAAATAAATGGATTGTGTCATTCAATTTCAGGGGATTTATCCACCCTATCTTGTAATTTTTACTTACATGAATAATCTTTGTTTACACGTTCTTAATTTGAATGGGATTACTTGCATTAGTGATAATGTGAGTAGCAAGTACAGGATTAGTTCCTGTATTTGTCAGTGGTGTCAAAAGCAACAGAATATACAATAATTTGGTTACATTTTCAATTATAATCTGAAATTAAAGAGCTTTATTTTGGAGCTGTTGCTCTGAATAGCAAGTATTGATACTTGTAATTGAATTCTGAGATAGAACTTTCCATACATTTGTAATGCAGAAAGCTCTCTCATTATATGAAATTCACTTGGCAGATGAATGGTCACCACTTAGTAACAACATTAAATCCTGCCTTTCAAGAGTCAAAAGGACTGGAATCTGCTTCTAAGGTAAAATATTTAATCTATTTCATATCTCAAAATTCTATAGTCTGAAATTACTAGGTTGAGAAACATTTTGATAAATATTTGAGTACATGCTGTGATTAATTTGTATTAGAATTGTACTTTGAACTAGTGTAATTCATGTTGGTAGGACACCTGATGAGGTGATCCTGAAAAATGCTCCAGGAGAACCTACAATGAAAATTTAGCTGCTTTGAGCAATTTTCAGGACTCAGAGGTAAAATTTGATATAGTGTAAATAAAGGTGGCTGAATTAAAATAAATTATGCTGCGGCTAGCCTGTTTTCCACAGCTACAGGTTTGGAGGATTAATTCTTTTTTTTTTCCTATTTTTTGCATTGTAGAGCTTAATTTAAAAAAATTTATTTATATTTAGTTCATGCGTAGCTTTTGCCTTCTTGTAATTAAATAGAAAATGTTGGGAAATCACTAATTTTAGCAAATATTCTTTTTTAAATGCCCAAGACTTTTATGGCTGGATAAATGCTATCAACTTTTATATAAAGCTTTCTTCCACCTGGAAGGGATGTCTCCTCAGTAAAGAAGTAGGGAAAGAAAATCTGAAAAATATGGACAAATTAGCCCAAACTAAAATCGAGTCATTAGCATTAATAACTGAAAATATGTTTACAATACAGCCTTGCAGTATTTTGAAGACCAGATGTATATCATACCAGCCATTGTGGCTGCAAGTCACTTTATATGCAGGGACATACGGTGACCCTGACTCCAATCATAGATTATTTGACAAAGAAGCAGCAGTAGACAGTGAGTGTAGTCCTGTTGTTTGCGCACACTAAGTGATACCGCATGTATTACCTCTCTGAAATACGGGCTGCAAAAAGTTTTTTGCTTTAAAGTACCCTGGCCTTTTCTGGAATCTTAATTCTCTTCTCCATGGCCAGCTTCCTTACTGGTCTGAGAAGGTGACTCAGGACTCTGCTAACACCTTAATCTTCACTGGAAGTGTTCAGGACCACAGCAGCAGTTGGCTGCCAGTAAATTCTAATATAAAATCCTTCCATTATTTTTTC
This sequence comes from Manacus candei, assembly GCF_025592945.1. NCBI lineage: Eukaryota > Metazoa > Chordata > Aves > Passeriformes > Pipridae > Manacus > Manacus candei. Next base: position 13,170,876 of record NW_026138071.1, on the reverse strand, counting down.
CCTTGAAATTACAGAAAGGATAATCACAGTCTGGCCTTTAATAAAGACTTACACATTCTGATGTAGGGTAGGTATTTCTAATGTTTGGTTTTGTATTTTGTAAACTGCTGGACTTACTTTAAAAGCAAATATGACAAATAATGAAAGCCTGTTGTCTTCAATTGTACTACAAATTGTAGATATGTGAGAATTGGCTTGATGTCTGAAATGAAAAATGGGTACACAAATTTCCAGGTTTAGAGAAACTGCCTTTATAGATACATGAAGAAGGAGTTAAAAAAGGACATATTCTTTAGATTACCAAAGAATAACAGCAGATTTTAGTCTTGCTGCAAAGAACAAAAGTTTAAGTTATAGATGAAGGTGTTATAAGACTAAAAGCTCAGCTGTTCTTCTTAGTTATATCAGATAGTCTAGAAGAATACATTACTTTTTCAGACAAAGCTTCCTTGTCTTATATCTGTAGACACCTGGCTACTGCTTAAGACACAGAAACACTGTAAAAGAAAAAAGAAATTATATATGAAAAATTAGATAAATAATATGACATTCTAGTAAAAGTAGGGGTTTCTGCTGGATGAGCAATAGGCAGTCTGGTAGAGTTAGATAATTGTCTTAGCATCATTAGTAGCTTGAGTTAGAAGAGAGAATTTAGGAAATAGAAGTTGATATGTCCAAATACTGAAACAAAGAACAAGATTTGCATATTTTTGTTCATAGACTCATTCATTGTTCAAGTTGTGTGTTCATCTGCAAAAGATGAGAGAACACCACCTTAGGTTGCATTGATAAAAGCAAGGGCAAAATTCAGGGACAAAACTCAGGGGAAAATAACTAATCTTTCCTAATTTGTTCTGAATTTGGACATGCAGACCTCAAATACTCTAATTTCTGTGAAAATGGTCCCTCAGCTATTAAAAGTCATAATAATGCAAGACCGTGGAACCAGAAAAAGCTTTTAAAAGATTATTTTTCTAAATAAGTGATTCTAAACTCAGATTATTCTCACTAGACCCTGTATTTTCTGAGTTGGCAGGAAGTTAGCCACAGAACTCACATTTAAGTCAATGGGAGTTACTAAAATCAGTGGGAGTTCTGTACTTTGATCTCATGTAAACTCAGTGAATTTCAATGAAAATAGCAATCAAAATAGTGGTGGTAAATATAAAGTATCAGAGTAGATAATATATGAGTAAATGAGCCAAATATCTAGCAAAATGAAAAACATGATGGAAAAGAGAAGAAGGGTGGAAAAGAGATGGTTGAAAACACTGAGTTATGCAGGACTAAAGGAGAATTTGCAGGGCTTCAGCAAACACAATTTCTTGAGAAGCTGAGGGAAAACGGAAAGAAAGCCATCAGGTATAATTGCTGTGAGGAACAACTTGGGTTTACTTTCAGTGCTGTACAAATGCATCCCAACAAGTACAACATACAAAAATAAAATCAAGAGTTAGGAGAAGGAGTTTGTATTATCATACAAACATATCATGTGTAATGGAGAAGAGACAGAACAAAGGAAGAACTGTGCGAGAAAAACAGAAAACATGGGAAAAAGTGGACACTGTACTATGGCAGAGGAAGAAAGCAGACAGTTGATAGGATATGACTGGCTGAGGAACATGGGAAGCATGTAGTCTCTCTGCTGAAGAAGGGTGATGCTGATGAAAGTAGTTGGTGCAGGGAGAAGTTAACTCTTCACAGCATGGATTTTTTTTATTAAGCAGATATGTTCAGCAAAATAACTCACTAGTCCCATAAAAAGTATTACAGTAAAACATAGGACTTTCCCTGACATAAATGTTGTAGATTTGAGTTCTCTCTAATTCACTAAGATTTCAAACCTGTGTTAGAAAGTTTCAGAAGTAATAGAGGGCCATTACCTACATTCCTTTTAGTTTTACAAGATGCTTATGACCCTTATAAAATGTCTGCCAAAGAAAAATGGAGAAAACCTCTCTCCTCAAAAGCTACTACTTAGAAATGGTCTTCCAGAGAAACAAACCAATAAATAGAGAGTTGTTGATAAAAATATCTTGGAAACATTAAAAAAAGACAAGATTTTGCAATGGATATGAAGAATGATAAAGTTAAATGTCACCAAACAAAGTTCACTGACTGTTCATATCCATGCAACTGTTGAATAGAAGCATGTTATTTTATGCCTATTGTAAGACTGGGCCACAATTTCAGACTCCAGAGGAAAACCAAAGTTAATTAAAAACAAATTAGAAGACTGTACTTTACTCTGTAGAGCTACACAATAGATTGTATTGCCAAATGAAGTCATTTTAAAGCTTTTTTAGATCTAGGAAAAAATCATCTTTCAAAGAAATTCAGAAACAAGTCGATGTAGCTGTTTCAGCAGGGATTAAATTTAGATGCCCCATGAAAAGTTCCAATTTTTATGGATGCTTTATTATCAGAACCAGTGAAGAGACATAAAAAATCAAGACATGAAGTTCTAACAAACAGTAAATGGACAGTATGCAAACCAGTTGAATTATGAATTGCTTATAGGTAACATACATGTTTACTGTGACATTTTATTTAAAAATTTAACTGCTAAATTAAAGTGGCTTTATGCCTTAAAGAGCATATTTATGAACAGGATTTTACAGTTGGTCATAATTGGTGATTTAATACACAGGCTATCGTTGCAGCTGTGTAGCAATTCAGATGAACAATTTGATGTCATTGAGAGATTGCATAAGCTTTCTAAACTAATGAAGTTGCACGTGAAAGTAAAAGATAATGCTCTGAATACAAAGTAAAAGAAACTACAAAAAAACCCAGAACAGCAGGAGAACACAGGTAAAGGTTTTGAATAGATGCCAAGTACTAGAAGGTACAACAGAGATAAATAAAATACACAGTAAAGATGCAATATAATAAAACACTGTAATTTGGGCTGTCAGCATGAGTGTAGTGAGTTCAGAATAGAAGTGAGTTAGCTTTTATGGGATATTTAACCACAAACTGCCAGAAACTGAGACTGCTGCTGGTAGTACATATTCAAATACAGCAAATGTGTCATTGGGAAAAATTATATAAAATCACACTATGAACTTTTTGGTTGTATCTCTTGAATTTGTCCACAAGACATCTGCAATTTGCCTTTTGCAGAGTAGACAGCTGAAGAAGTGGTAGCTTCAGTGCCATTTCCCACAGTATCATGGGAATAATTATAACTACATTTACATAAGGTGTCCCTGCCCATGGCAAGGGCTTGGAACTAGATGATCCATAAGGCCCCTTCCAACCCAGGCCATTCCATGAGTCTGTGGTAGTTAGAAGACTTATTTTGGATATGAACAAACTGAGACAGATTTAACAGTTAAGAATTCACGACAGTTCACAACAGTTAAGAATTTCTAGGAATACCTCCTATCACATATTTTTCCAAGTGTTGTTAACTGAAAGGTACCACCAGATCAGAAGAAAAAGAATTTTTCTTCTCTCAGTCCATCAGGACCTCTGAAATTATTTGGGTATGTGGAGAAACTATGACAGATGTCTGTCCTGTGCTTTAGGACAGCTGTTTTCCTGTATTCTGCTAGAATGGTTTCCTTGGAGCTTTGTACCACTGTGTATTGGCTTTTTAACCCATTGTTATGGCTTAAGAGGTACAGGGGATAATATCTAAAGAAGCATCCATTCCTGGCTAATGCAGCTTGCAAGGCTGCAGTACTGTCTTACAATTATACTTCAGAGTGCTTTCTAATATTTAATGATTGCTATTTCAGTGTCCTGTGCTTTGGAAATGGTTAAATGCAAGTTAGAGGGTTTTGCCATCCTCCCCCAAGTACTTCATACCTTCTTAAAAAGTATTTTTGGGTTGGTTGTCTGGTCTGATTTCCAGTAGCAGAAGATATGGGTCTTTCACATCGCTGTTCCAGCCACCATTCTTAACTGTCTTTCAGAACCACTTTCAAATAGAACAAAGATAAATTTTATTCTAATAATTAATTATAGAAATATAACATTTCCATATCCATTTTTATACATATATAAAGGTAAATCTTCTTTTGTGATAATTTTGTTTCTATTCATTCTGAAGCTACCTAGATTTTTCCATTATTTTTGTTTTTCTATATTTGATTTTTCATAGCTTTATTAAACTAGTTAGTTGCCATCATGCAGTTCTTAATAATCTCTTCCTCAATGCCATTACTATTCACACAAAATGGTAATCTTGCATATGCAGAGGCAATAAAGGTAACTGTAAACCAGGATTCTATGTACATTTCTTAATGCAATTCCTAGTTTATTTCCAAGCCAAAACCAACAACAGAAGCAACTAATTAGCAGATTATTCTGCTATTTTAACAGAATAACTTCTGGGAAAAATGCAGGGTTTAGAATAAAATGTTTTAGAATAAAATTGCCATTCTTTATTTATTGTTCAATAAATTTTCTGCAAATTTGTAGATATTTAGTAATCTACTGGAAAAGTTTGCCACCAGTTCTAACTTTATCCCAAGTTTTCTGTTCTGACGATATTTGATGAGGAAATTACCTGCTACAAGGAGATGTTTAAAAATCACAGACAGTAAGTAGTGAAAATCTCCCTTCTTTTATTAATTTTAATCATTATTTTTAAAATTATTAATTTACCTAAAATATATTATTTATTAAAGTCATTAATCTAATATAGCTTAATAATTGGTATCATTCATTATCAATTTTTTTGCCTAGAGAGAAATATTTTATTTCTATTGCAGTTTGACATAAGTTTTAAGTACTTATTTAGGCATCTTCCATTATTTTATACATTCTTTACAATTTTATATGCAGTTTCAGAAACATAGTAATTTTCTTTGCCTGTTTTCTGGGTATTACCTACTGATTTCTCTCTTACCATTAGACACATGCTATATTTTCATAGGAGCTTAGTCCCAAGGACTTCTTTGTTTTCTTCTGTGCTGTGTTTTTAGTAGTACACATACTTGTGTACCTATTGTACAATAACAGAAAGAACAACATTTTTTTTCTGTTGATTTTCACACCTTGGTGATAGAAATTAAAAATTTTTCTCCTTGAAAGAAACATTAAGGTGCTTAGAACAGTGTCTTAATTTTCAAGCCTGCAATTACTAAGGTATAAGAGATGAAATTTAGTATGTTCTCTGTTTCTAAAGTAATAACTCTGTTTCTAAAGTAATTAGAAAGTAAGGAAATATATTTCCACACATACTGAAATTAGTTAAATGACTTAGGAGAAAGCTGAACAGAAGTCAAAATAAACCTGCAGGGGATTTTTGCTGATCTTCTCAAAATGCTACCATGGCTTTTGGAACACTGCTCATTTTCATGTATTGTCAGGTTTGGCACTTCTGGCTTTGAAACAAAACCAAAATTAGAATTATTGAAAAACCATGAGACAAGCAGTTTTTCAAAGTATTTCTAGCTTGATTACAAGCAGATTTCATTGGAATTTAATGATTTAGTTCATCCTGAGATTTACTGTACCATTCAGAGTATTTATATTTTGCCAATCCTTCTGGCAAAAATGCAGACTTTGGAAGGAAAATATTTTTAAATTCTCTCTTTACAGATCAAGTTTGTAATGATATCTATTGCCTGTGTGGAAATGAGACATTCAGGATTATGAAAGATCTCTTCTCCCTGCACTAGGATTTGAAGAAGGAGATACTATAAAAAGGAACTTGACAGTATAGCAATAGTAGCAGGAAACTGGCAGATTTTTAAAAAGCAGATGCTCTTGTGAACCGAAACACAAGTTCTGGAGGCTGCTGAAACGTTCATGAGAAATTTAAAAATACTTGAAATCTGAACACTTTCTCATCTTATTTCATTGAAATTCAAATTATGTTAAACTTCCAGTTTAAAATGAGCATGCAGATGCTTAGAATTCTTTTTTTTTTTCTTCACAACCAAATTACCTTCTGATGAAATTCAGTGAAAGCAAACCACTTAAACTTTAGACAAAAATTTAACAGGCCATATCCAGTTCTTTAGAATTCCAGTGGAAAATAATTACAGTAGAGATTGCATAGATGTACAAGAAAGCTGATGTAGCCAGTGACATTTTGGTTCTATTTCCTGTCTCTAAAAGCTCAGATCTGCACATCCTTATATAAGCAGTTAAAGGTATACTTTGACATGCATGACAAATATGGAAACGTGCTCATAAAGTTCTCAGAGGATGCTTTTTCATTTTTATAATCTGTTCTAAGTATCCTTCTCATTGATTTTTTTTTCCTCCTGATTTCTCTGATTTCTGTAGGGATTATGTGGAAGAGGAGTAAAATTTCTGCACAAAGTGTGAAGAAATTTGTCTTCTTTAAGAAAAATATAAAGAAAGAGCAATTGGTTGTCTTGGCATTTACAGCAGAAATTAGATTTCACAATGCTCTTAAAATAAGGGTCCAAATCTGCATGGTGACAAACTACATGAGATCTGATAAATCTCTCCTCTTCATGAGAGTCATGACTATAAAACAGTCTTCATTTGTGTTTGCAGCCCACTGCTTAGTGTCATCCATGTTTATTGCTGAAGTTTTGCCAAAAGAACACCCTGCAGTTCTCCAGGCTTCAGAAGTGTTGCCTGTCAGAAAAGCCAGTGGAATTCTTTAACAATAACTGGACTTGCCTTCAGCCAGCATAAGCCTCGTTCTTCCTAAACAGATGGATGTTTCACAGAGGGGCAAATGAAAGCACCTCTATGAAGCACCTGAGACTCCTCTGTCACCCAGGAAGCCCTTGGGTATTTGCCTAGAGACAGAGATTGTGAATCTGAAGCTGATACCTCTTTAGTCACTGAGAGTGGATTTGGGATTTTATGTGCTGCTTGTACAATGGTAAAACTGGGACTATCACCATAAATATTTCTGTTTGTTTAAGTTAAAGAATGGATGTGATACACTTTATGAAAACACACCAGTGACTGCAGGCAGTTTAAAATGGTCTTATGAGTTACAAGAGGCTTCTCAGGCATGGAACACATTTTCAGCACATCAATTCTCTGTAAGTATTGCTGTAAAACATTGTACAATGAGGCTTAAAACACTTCAGGCACTTTCTGAAGTTATAGCCACATTGTGCACTTAGAAATGACATTGAGATGAAATCTCTTTTGTCTCTGTAGAGTTTTGCAGATGGGGAAACAAACTGTGTTTTGCAAAAATATGAATATTGGAATAAATGTATTAATATAATGAAGAAATGGACCTCTGCTAGACACGGGATCTACACCTTCTCTGTGCCTCAGACCTCGCTGTAATAATTCTCTGGAATTTGGATGGTATGAGGTAATTTTAGTCAGAAGGTTACACAGTAGTAAATTTCACTGCATGACATTAAGAATTTCTTTTAATTATTTTAGCAATTATTTTGTTTTATGGTAAAATTCTCTTTCATTCTAGAGAGAAGCATAAATTGTGTATCTGTTTTCATGAATTTTTACTTCAGCGTGCAAAAAAGTGTAACAGGATTGTGTGTTTGTATTATACATGTTCCCTGAGAAGCATTAGAGGTTTAAAATAAGAGAAATAACATTTAAATTTCATATTTCATATTTATATTGTACATGGGATCTAAATGAAGAGACTAGAACTGCAGGACACAGATGGCAAAGACTTGTAGCTCTTGCTTTCAGGAGGCTGCTATAAATTCTGCTTCAGTAAATTCTGTAGTCATGATGAGGTAACTTGAGATAGCTTTTTACTTGGTGTCTGATTGCCCTTTTCTGAATAACAAAATCTTTTGTGATTCTGTAGCTTTCTGCTATTTCTCCAAGGGGTGTAATATCTTGAAATTTTACAACATCCTTCTAACACCAAGCAGTTTCACTGCTTTCATATTGCAAGAGACACACTAGGTAAATAAAGAAGATTCTTGTTGACAGATGCATGTGAATATAAAAGCATACTAGAAAATCGACATAACCATAATAAACTACACTAGACTAAAACCAGACTGTTTTCAACTATTTTTTGCAATTATCTTGTCTGTGGAATGGTTGTTAGTCTGTTTGTAGTTAATCATACATTGTAGTCTTATTGAGTGTATGTTTACTTTTCTTTGAAGACAAAAGGGTGTCCTCTAATGCATTAATTTATTAAATGCATGGACAGAGCCAGCTCCTCCCATCAGGAAATTTATGGAATCAAGCATAAGTGGTTTACAAGACTAGTAAAGGATGATGAAAGTTCTCTTACTAGGCTATGTAGAATGCTTTTCAGGGACTGGAATAAAATCCATTGTTGATTTTAGTCCAGTTCTCAGAGATATATTTTGACAAAACTACTATCATTACTGGGGTAAGTACTGATTGGAAGAATCGGCCTCCCTTGTAGAAGCAAAGAAAAAAGTTACCTAATGGGACTTCTTCCTGCTGATGGGAATGGCATCTCAGGAACTGGGCAGGCACATATTGGACTTCTCTGTAAATGTTAGAATGAACCTTTTCAATCAAAGTTGTGATGTTAGATTCATTTTAGTTAAAATAGTTCTAGTTTGCATATGGACAGCTAGTAAGATAGACTTTCCAAGGCTCTAAACATATTGTTATATAATAAGAACAAGCTGATATCATCCAGTTTTGAAACAGGGTAATGTCCTCACTGAGAATTTTACCAGTTTGGCTGCACTGTCTGTGAACTAAAACCCGAGTATTTCACACAGAAGCTATGACAGAAAGACAAAGGAGGAGCTGCAGTAAGAGAAACTTGTCCTGCTTTTGTCTAGTCATCCATCTCATGGAGAGCCAGAAATGTTCAGTGTTATAGTCTATCCTGATGCTTTTTGTATACGTTGAAAGCTCTACTAATGTACAAATAGGATGCAGACTCTGCTATATATAATAAGAAGGTTGAATCCATTGAGAACTTGGCAGATATTTTTAAAACTAGGAGTCTGAGCATATTTGATTTTCATTCTTTTCTCCCAAATGAAAAGACCAATGGTTTATTGCAGCATAGCAGGTAAACTTGAGTTTGGTACAGAACAGACTGAACAAAGAAGGAAGAAATCTGTTTAAAAATATTTCTGATAACCTTAGAAAGAATAAGAGTTTTTCTTACTCTCCTTATACTACAAATTTAACTGTAATTATAAAGCTGTGCCAGAGGCTGTGAAAGACCATGCTGCATGGAGAGTTTTGACAAACAACTGATGCTGCTTCTAACTTGGCAGAGTGCAGATCTCTGCGAGTGTAATGAACAGGCAAGGAGACCTTGCTTAAAATGTGGATGAGAGAATCAGAATATTCAAGCATAATGTGAAATTGGATGTTGTGTAGATTGAGTCAAACACTTTTTTTATTAAGAAAAAAATGGCAAAAATCTTTTCATCTATCCTTTGATTAAAAAAAAAAAGAGTGAAACTATGGAGTACGATTCAAGAAACAGTAGAAAAGATTTACCAGATAATCAACATGACAGTAGATCCAGTGAATATTTTGTTCTGGGAGTAGCTATTGTCACTAAGTAGGTGTCAATACTTAGAAAAGCCAGGATTAAGTAAAAGCTAAAACTGTTTTCAAATATTTGCACTTGCTGATGTAAATCTAACTCCAAAGGGAAATAGTTTTCAGTAACTAGTTCCAGGTGTACTTGTAAAAGTTACAATGGAAAGGTAATTATATTGTAAGTAGTGGGAATGCACTTCATCAAAGTGAGAGTTTCTTTATTCCTGGACTCAGTTAGCTGAAATAAGGAATACACACTGGAAAGCGCAATTCTAAACCCCTGTTACTCTAAATTACTCTTTCCAGGACAATCAGTATTTGCTCCAGGCAGATCCTCTTTCTGATGAATGGAAACTCTACACTGAATACATACACTGCATGATTGTAGATGGACTGTTCAAAGCTATCAAGTGTTCTCTTCAGTATCTGACTGAAAACATTGAGACAACATTTAAATCCACTACTTTATTTGAAGTGCAGCTTTTTCTTAATAGCAGTGAAATGACTTTTAAACGTTCTTTGTACTTAATGTCAATGGCAATTTCTGTGATATTATGGAGAGTCTAATCAAAACCAGCTATGATACTGCATCATTTGTAGACAGATTTGTCAAATACCTTGGGGCTTTTCAGTTATTCTTACTTTTGCTACTTTTCCTTTTTAAAAATTTTTTTGTTAATGTCACAATTGACTTTTCCTCTAGGCATTTGAATGTAGTTGTTTTCCCAGTCCAGTCACCCTTATCCAGTGGCTTATGTGAAGAAGGCTAATATCTGAAGAGAGGCTGTGAGGCTTTTTCCCATCTGTTTTCTGTGAGCTGTCATATTCTGCTCTCCTTAACCTCTGCCTCTCTTGTTTTATGAATGCATCCAATCATTTCCATCAGCCACCAGCATATATTCTTTGAATGATATTAGCTAACTTTTTAACTTCTTCTGGTTCACTTGCCTAATTAAGAGTGCCTTTCTAATACACACTGAAATCTGCAGCTGGATGATGGACTGTCTGCAAAGCTGGTTCATGAACTTGCCTTCTACTTTTGTTTGTGTACTGTGCCCAGGCGGTCTTTGGCTTTACAGTGCCTGTATTACTGAGCATTTGGTGTCAAATGACTTCTATATATTCCAGGTTGGGCATTTCTCAAGAACTGTGAGTTTCTTTGTGATTGTTGGTTGAATATGTGCTTTCTTGGTGCTTCATTTCTCATTAGGACAGCTAATACTGTTTCTGCTCCCAGATCTGCAAGTACCACTGAGCTTATTTATCCACAATTTCCTTCTCTATAAACTGTGAGGTTATGTCCACAGATGGCAGAAAAAAGTGGTTTGTGAATTGCAGTGGAACACTTTTGCTAGAAATTTAATATCAATGCAAGTTTTTGTGCAAGAGTATTCTTGCTGGACTAGCAGGACGTGCAAAATGCTTTGTGCAATTTCTTCCTTTTGCAGGTCTTTTTTAATATCAGATGGAAACAAATATCAATAAATAAATATATCAAAATCACCGCTTATCCAGGGAAAAATAGATTAACTGCAAATTGGTTACACTGTATAATAGTGAAAAATAAACAAAGGATAAGGTTGGACTCAATATTCCAATTTTTGGAACCCTATGAAAAATGACAGTGATGGTCATAAGGACCTGAATCCCAATCCATCTCACTAGCTAGTGTTGGAAGTTAAATCAACGTGTTGGAGGATGTGAGTAATAACAAGTGCAATGTTTTGTGTCTGACTGATGACAATAGGTACTTTGAATTTTTGATGTTAGTGTGATGCATGAAACAGAAATTGTAATTCTGGAGAAACATGTATCCAAGCAGTCATTCCTATTAACTTGTTTCAGGGAGCAGACAGGAAACTTGATGTTAACTGACAAGTTATAATTGTCATTGCCATCAGTACAATATCGTGGGTCTTGGCATGTGACTGAGCTCTAAGGATGTCTTTTCTTTCTTGAATTTACTCTTTGCCTCCACTGCTTTTTCACTTTTGGATGTTCATTTAGCATGACTTAGATCAGATGGATACCCTGGAAGAAATAAGTCAAGTAGCTCTGAGGAACAAAGAGTGGTACTTAATGGATTGATGATGAAATTAGATGTATAAAGCAGTTTCTACTCTGTGGACAATTTCTTAGTAAAGAGGAGGTGGAATTTTATGAAAATTATGAGGTTCATGGGACTTAGTTCATTCTAAAGAATAGGTATTTCCATTTTTGCCTATTATACCACCTTGTGCCTATTAATAAAATATAATATGTCTATTAATGAAATATAAATAATTACATTACTTTGTTGATTTGTTTAAAATTTAGTGTTCATCATGTTTCATTTTGTTTGTTGGTTTTTTTTTTTTAGGCCAAATATTCTAAAGAACTTCAAATATTCTCAAGAACCTTCAGAAGAATTTTTAATAGTTATTTCAAATCAAGTTGCCAATATAATTTAAATATAATTGGTGAATTTAAAAATTAACCTGAAAATTTAAGGAAAACAGCTCAACTTTAGGCAAGCTTCTCTAGTTTCTCTATCCTATATATTTTTTATGTATACACTCATAAACACAAAAATGTATATATATGTAATCCTTTTCTGTATATGTGTATATATATTTGATTTGTATTTATATTAAGAAGGATGGACTGAAGGATCTCTTTAAGTCCCTTCCATCCCTTTTAGCTATGAGATGATAGAGAGATTTTGCAGACTTTTGTCTCCCTGCTGCCTTGGGTGTTTCCTTGGGACAATAGACATAATGTCTTTGGCCTTACATTTCTTCTGGATAAACATCAAATTCTCAAAAATGTTGCTGTTTTTAAGGTGTTCATAATATCTTAGAAATAGTTATTTCTTCTTTGATTGTTGTGGACTGTATTTTTTACTCATTACTGTATTAAGGATTTTTAACAATTCTGTCATCTTTGGTATAAATTTATATCTACAATGCATTTTAAAATGGCACTTTCACCATGCTGAAAAACTTCAGCAGGACTATTTAGAGCATGAGAGCTGGTATCTCGATTGAAAATTGCCTGTTTGCTATTCTAAAGATCCATTCTTTGGGAGAAGAGCTCTTTGAAATTAGTGGCAATCCTGGATTCTTCTAAAAGATGGATGTGGATCACAGTGCTGTACTCATCCCCTCAAATGCCCATCTAAAGTATTCAGACAGCAAGCCCCTGCCCCCACCCCCAATTCTGCAGCACTGAGAACCTGAATAGAGTTATTACTTGAACCACGTGCGGCAGACGCAGAAAAGAAAGAGATGGTCAAGTGTAAATGAGTCCATTATATTTCTCAAGAATATCTTGTCATATATTTCTCTCTTGTTTAAAAAGAGGGGGGAAAAAAGAACCCACCAACCAAGCCTTAACACCATACTTCTGTGTTTTATTTGATTGAATTTACTTGTTCATTAATGTTTTTATGTTTGATTTGCTTTAAGTTTTCATGTGCTCTGTGCTACATTACATTACATATTATTAGTGCTACTGAATGGAGAGGCTCATTCATGAAACCAGAGACAGGTTTGACTAAGAAAGTGTGAGGAGAGTACACAGCTCTGGGTGAAATAATGGAACATCCATAGAATCAGAAAGGTTGGAAAAGACCTCCAAGATTGTAAATTCCAACCTTTAATTGAATACCATCATGCCCACTAAACCTTATGGTGAAGTGCCATGTCTACTTGGTTTTCGAACATTTGAAGGGATGGTGACTCCACCACTTCTCTGGGGAACCTGTTTCAATGCTTAGCCATTCCTTCAGTGATCCAGTGTCTATGCAGGACCGTGAATTCATAGAATACATTTTTGAAGTCTTAAAACTGACCTCTTGAGAACTTGTGGATAGCAGCTGTCAGAACTGGGGGTGAGGATTCAATGCAGAACCGGAGGTAAGGATTCAACATAACAGTTATAAAACTTTGGCACATACTTAAATAGAAGCAAGTATAAAAATAACCCTGGATGAAATTGTATATTTTTTATTTTACAGCTCTTTACATTAGACACTTTTTTTACTGGATATATTTTTAAATATAGAATGATATCTCTGTATGTTCCCAATTCTAAGGTAAATACTATATTGACTTAATCGGGTCCAAAATAGAGACACTGTACATTTTTCTTAGTGTTCTCAAGTTTCATTCAAGGGACTTAATGAAAAGTGTTTATCAATGCTGTACCACCATTGTCCTCCTAGGAATCAATTAAAATGTTTAGAAGACAAAGTTATTTGTCCGTGGGAGGTAGTGTTTTCACCGAAGTAGTCATACACTAAAGGCAGTTTCGATGTTAAGTTTTAACTGTGGATCACCTTTATTAGCGGAACATAGATTTCAAAACCAGACAAGACCTTTAGTTTATGTGGTCTGCCATCCACAGAATAGGATTTCCATGTTGCACAAATATGTCTTAGAAGGACCACCGAAAAATTTTTACTTTTATTTTTGTGTTTGTGCTTGTTAATCCTGAAATGCAGCCATTAATGTAACATATGCTCCTATCCAACCCTTGCTGCTAAGATCAGAGCTGAGGGATACAGAGGGATCACATGGCTCAAATAGCTAAAGATTCTTGGTCAGGAGTTCAAGGTGGGATGTGTGATATAGTGGACTTAATCCAATGTATGATTTACAGCAGAACCTTAGTCTTGGTGGTCTCTCACATTCCAGATGGATGCATGAAACATGAGGAAATCCACTGCTGCATTTTGATATATACAAATTTTATGTAAAAGCTGTTGAAAGGTTGGTTCTGTCTACTGTCCTGCTGAGACAAAAATAATTTTTGAAACATGAACATTTCTGGTTAAATGAAAATTCCTTTTTCAGATGATCTTAGCTAAGAAACTCACAGGGAACATTTGATTTTAGTTTTCATAAATAAGACCTGGCAAACAACTACTGAAAATGGCTCAGTTCACCTCTGTTCACAAAATTAAAAGGTTTTTCTGTGCATAACCTGAAGCTGGTTAAATCCTGATCCTGTAAATATCTACAGGGTAGTCTTAATCTTGCAGGATCAAGGCATTCCCCTTTTTTTGCAGTAAATCGGGTAATTAGCAGCTTAATCACTTTGCAGGTGTACAAACTGTCAGGGTCCTGCCTGCACTAATAGGGCTTTAATGGCCGGCTCCACCCCACACCCAGAGGACTCCACTTAAACTTAGCCCTGAGTTTTTGGTTTCTCTCAGAGGCACGTGGTAGGTGTGCATGTCTTACAGCCTGCCTCCGGCCTTGCCACCTGGGTGGACTTGAACCTAGATCTGGACCTGTGCTCCCGGTATGCTCTTCTGGATAGACCCCCATGGCTGTCTGTACGCTCTACATTGTCCTTACCTCTGTCCCTCCTAACTCTCCTGGCTGGACCTCTTGGAATGCAGCATCTGGTTTATTGCTGGCTGTGTTTGGGGCTATTGATGCGCCCAGTTACAATCAATCAGCTCTGCTACCATGCTTAAGGCCCTCTAGGATTGAGCCCTCGGTGGATGAGGGTATTGTCTGTGCTGGGGTAACTTTCTCTTCCTAGTTTACCTTCCCTTGGGAAGCAGCCAGCTTTTGCTGCTCTCTGAAGAGTATGTGCCTGTTTGCACACAGAGGTGCAGAAGTGGTCTCAGATGGTACATGCAAATTGAAGGTAATCCTCTTGAAAATTTGAGCCATGTTCTTTAATGTAACTTTAATTAGGAAAGTGTTGACAGACTAAAGTTGAAGCAGTAAAAACAGCACTGGTATAGTATTTGACTGGCTTAGCATGTAAAACACTGGTTCTTTATGAATCAGAGCTTTGCTTTCAACCTGGTTTTTCCAAATGATTAAAGGTGTTTCAGAAGATATTTTTTTCCCTATCAAGATTTAGAGGAAATGTAAAGACTTACACTGCATATGAAAATGGGGAATCTTTCAAAATAATGTCTTTACTATTCAATTCTAAACTGTCGTGCCTCTTAATGCAGGTGAAAAATAATCTTCACCATGGAAATATCCTTTTTTAAAGTACAATTTATAGACAGGTATTTTATTGTGTTCTTAGTTATGCATTGTCAAAGGATTGCTAGTGTTTATTAAACTTCTAGTCACTTGCTTCGAATAGTGCTTGGAAACCTTTCCGAGCAATATGACTTTCAAGAAGGTAATGAGGTTCAGCTGTGTCACAGAATTGTGGAATTAAGTAGAATGAGACTCAGAGTAAACACAAATGTTTGCAAAAGCCCTGTGTAAGTTTTTCAGAACAACAACTGGAAAAATCTCCATTTATCTTTGTGTAGTTGCCTTTAAACTGCAGTGTCTAATTATGCGTTTTGTGAGCAAGTCCACACCCACATTCAATTACACTTGAGGCAGACCTTTTTGTCAGCAATAGGTATAACTTCTAGAGTAGAGGAGCCTTTGAGATGTCTAAAAGCAATATGAGGAATATATCCCTTTTTTGGACCAAATTGGGTTCGAGCACACCCTTGTTAAGAGCTAGGCAGGTTAAGCAAAAGGGCTTAATATATTTGGGACTTGCAAATACATTAGATTGTCACTATATGTGCATTTTTACGCCCTTCTTACGGGTGGATCAAAATAATGGATTTGTCAAACTATTTTATCGCTGGGGTGTTTTTTGTATTTTGAGGATTATTTCCAAATTTAATAAACATGTTCTAACTAGAAAATGCAGGATGTTGTAAACATACTTTAATCTTTTCCATAAATTGCATTTTGAGAATTACCTTGAGTAAGGAATCCATGTTTGTCACTGCATCAGGATGTAGGGAAGGAATGGCACATACTCAACTAATATTTTTCAAAAAAAAAGAGAAAAACAGGGAAAGTAGGGGAGAATGAAAGTATGTGTTTGTGTGGGCTGGTTTTTGGCTCTGAAAACTAACAAACAATATCTACTTTTAATGTGGTTAGGAATTACCTGAAACATGGAAGAATCTTCACTGTAAAGCAGAGAAGTAGTACCTCTACAGTTCAGAGAAGTGCTGGTTATCAGAAGGAAGCATGTTCTTTTGGAGGTGAGATCAGTTCTGTGCTCTGAACCAAATGATTTTTCATTTTTTGTTCTGATAACAAGCTGGTAGCAAGCTTCACTGAACTGAGAAATTGTAAACTCTTAGAAAAGGCTGTCTAAAGATAACAATTCAGTGTTTCTCAGTAATGTATTCTGAATGAATCTGATAACTTAAAGCCCACCTCACCAAAATGGGAGTGATTCTTGTTGTCCCCTTTATCTTCAATTACGTCTAATCTGTTTCTAATTCAAACAAGATGATGCTGTTGTCAGATCAAATGTAGATTTTAAATGTTTTATGCTTCTCCACTGGGAATATTTTAAATGTGTGCAGGCTGTCTTTCAGGGCAGCACTGACCAAGGCTAGCAAAGTTTTAGATAAATGTAAAGGAAATAAAAGTTACTAAAAATGAAATTATTCATAGTTCATGAGATGGAACACATTAAATGAGTGGCAGCAAAGGAAAAGTTAGGGAACAGTCTCCTTGGATTACCTGCTTAACGCATAAGGCACCCTAATTCAATAAACAAGTTATATCTTTCAGGTTAAGCAGCATGGGTTTAGAAACAGATTAAAAAAAAAACAAACAAATGAAAACCCTCACCCTTTCGTTGGATACTCAAGTTCCTTTCCAAGATATGGATAAGAATAACCATGATTTTATGAACTGTTAGGACATTTCTTTCACTGTCAGTAGCTTAGAGTACTAATCAGAGTTTACAGTCAAAATAAAAACTTCAGCATTATTTATCAATATATATTCTGAAGTATTCCACAATGTGACAATGAAAAACATAACAAAAAAAGCTTTCCCAATTAGAAATAAATTTTAGAGAAAGTTTAGTTTACCTAAGTACATTGCATTTTGAATGTCTATTCTCATGATCTCTACCTTGAGGAATGAGTATTCACAAGTTTCAACTAAAAGTCAGCAACTGGTAGATTATTTAAATGAGCATTTGTTTCTCTGCCATGATCAAGAACTAAATGAAGAATCCAACTGTATTATTTGAAAATTCAGTTGATGAAACACTGAAATGATTGTAAAGTATATTCTGATTGCAGGCTGATTATGAACTTTGGTTTAAAGTTAGAAGACAA
The DNA here is from genome assembly GCF_025592945.1 of Manacus candei. Classification (NCBI taxonomy): domain Eukaryota; kingdom Metazoa; phylum Chordata; class Aves; order Passeriformes; family Pipridae; genus Manacus; species Manacus candei. The sequence continues at coordinate 13,153,334 of NW_026138071.1, read as the reverse complement.
TTTTTTATTTGTGCATTCTCTTTCTCCTTTGATTTGTCCCTGAAGTGTTGTTTGGACCTGTGGGGCTGAGCAACTGCTGAATAGATAAAAATAAGGGGAGAGACGGTGATGGGTGTGGTGTGGTTATTTTATTGTTTACTTATTTGGGGTTTTTGGCAGGGTTGGGGTTGGTACAGAACCATTGTTCATCTTTGTGTAATCTGCAGACATGTTGAAGGTGCATTCAATCTCACTGTCTGTACCATTGATAAAGATATTAAAGAGCACCTGTCCCAAGACAGAGCCCTGAGGGACACCACTTATCACTGATCTCTACCTGAACATAGAGCCATTGAACACAGATATCTGGCTGTGCCCATCTAGTCTGTTCCTTTTCCACTGAATAGTCCACCCTTCAACACCATATCTCTCCAATCTGGAGATAAGGATATCTATCCTGTGAGACTGATTGAAGGCCTCACAGAAGATTAGGTAGGTGACCTCACTTGGTCTTCTCTTGCTGACCATCGCAGTCGCTCTACCATAGAAGTCCACCAGGTTGCTCAGGCACAGTTCATCTTTAGTGAAGCTGTGCTGGCTGTCTTGGATCACCAGCTTGTCTTGTATGTGCCTTAACATTGCTTCCTCGAAGACTGGATCTTCCCAGGCACAGAGGTGAGGCTCACTAGGCTGCAGTTCCCCGAGTCTTTTTCTTCCCTTTCTGAAAACAGAAGTGATGTTTCGCTTTTTCCAGTCACTGTGGTCTTTGCCTGATTGCCATGATTTTTCAAATATGATGGAGAGTGACTTGGCAATAACATCAACCAGTTCCCTCAGGACACTGGGATGCATGTCATCAGGCTCCATAGACTTGTGGCTGTTCAGCTATTCAGAACCTGCCTTTTGTTTACATTGGGAGGGACTTTTCTCCCCCACCTAGAGGTTTAGGGATTTGAGAAATGTGGGAAGCCTGACTGCCAGTGAAAACTGAGGTAAAAACCACAATGATCCTGCTTTTGAACATGATGACCTACCTCCCTAACTAGCTTTGCCATCAGGACAACCACTAATGACAGAAAAGCCATTTTGCTAAAATCTGTGTCATATAGTGGTCTTTCAAGAGTTTGCAGCATCATTCCTGTGATTTCCAAAAAGTAAACCCAAGTCCTACTTGCTAGAAGAAGACTTTACTACCACTTGGCCTTGAAAAGCAATGCTATGAGAAAGTGTCAAATTATTCTGAATGTCTTTACACTTTCATATGGAAAACAGCAGTGCTGAATAAGAAAAATAAATGCCTTATAGATACAAGTAGTTGGTAATCCATGAGTCTGACTCCTTAGCTGCCAGATGTTCCCTCTGAGTTCAGAGGGAATTGGTCATAGCCTGTCGCTGCAGAACAGAACACAGATCACTCTGTTATACTGTGATAGATCCAGATAGAAAAGAACTAGGAGACTGGATTGGGTCCAGAGTTCCCTAGAGCTGGGGTATGTCAAGCCTGTGTAGCTGGGCTGCTTCATTTTTTCTCCACAGATAAGAGTCCCTGAGTTTCATAAGTTTTAATAGAGTAGAACGGCTGTTTTAGTATATTGTTTGGTATAAGAGCCAGGAAAGCCTCTTGGAGAGAAAAAATATCTTCTTGAGGTTTGTTAGTTCTTCCTCTGTAGGAGAGCCTTTGTCCTCTTTTGAACACACTAGCAGAGTTGATAAAATGGACCTTATCAGTTGAAGTGTGACTTGGGTTAGTCCTTTGGGTAGCAGAGAGCCCTGTGTTGAAGGGACCTGAGGTGTCATGTCTTGTGAAATCATTCTGTAACAGTGTAATTCCCTGCTTATCCAGGTAAGCCTTGTCCTATCCTAAATAGCAAAACCATTGTAAGGAGTTTGAAACTGGAACTTTTCCAAATTATGAAAAAGTTGAGATCCAAACTGGAATATCGGTGTTTGCACTCCCTTGGCCTTTATGGCGTCTCTGCTTCTCCGTGGAATTTCTTCAGTAACTCTGAAATGAACGCGTTTTCTCTTGTTAAAATAGAAGCATCCAAGTATCAAGTGACAGCAAATTAAGGACGGTTATTGACACCTGAACTAGTCATTGTAGACTGTGTTTATAGTGTGTGAAGAGGAATGAGGACTCTGGGTGCAGTGCATCTGACCTATTTGGATATGTCCATTGGAACAGGATGGTTTGCATTCTGTCCACTGCTGACTCAACTAGATATCCTCTAACTGTAAAATTAATTGTATTTAACTAGATTTTTACAGCAACTTAGCTAACTAGCTTGAGGTAAGACAGAGTAATTTTCTGCTAATGAAGATGAGCTTAAACATCCATGCACAGATTTTGACTATATTTATTAACATTCATATAATAGACTCTATCTGCTATAAACTTTTATCCCTTTGCACATGCAAAAGGTTTATGCATTTGTGAGCCTAACGAGGATCCAATCATGAACAAAAATAACTGAGGATGACAGTTGCTCATTCAAATTTGTGTATAGATAACTTTTATAGCCTAATCTGTGTGCTTTTGAATGCCAAATCCATGATAAAAAATAATATACATACACTTGGTGGACAAAGGTGGTGTTTAGTATTTTATTTATAATAAAATAGCATAAAATTATATTCATTTGTATTATGGCTACAGTTCTCATTTTTTGTAGCTGCCTTACATCCAGTGCAAAACAAATGGTTTTGCTCTGTTATTTATGTGGAAGAAGCTTGTTTGACTGGTTTGCACAGCAATGGTCTTATTCGTTGCACTGTTAAGCAGCAAAGTAGATCGATAAGTGTGTGACAAACTGAGAATAACAATTGGTTACATGAATAGGAATGAAAAAAATTATTCAAAAGAGGAGTAACTTTCTCAAGTTTCCCCTTATTATCTTGTGTAATTTGAGTAGGTCCTAGAAGTTCATTTCCAAAGGGCTATATGCAGCAATTAACCTCTAATTAAACAAATGAACAAACAAAAAACACACTTGTGACCCCCAAACAGATTTGTTTAAACCAAGTCACTTAAATTTGTAATTCTGTGAACCTGTCTTCCTCTTACCCCTTGCTGTATTTGAAATATTCCCACTTGTCTGCCACTTCTGTTATTAGACCGGATAGCAAGCTGTTCAGATCAGAGAGTATCTGCTTTGTATTGCTTTCATATTAATTTGCAAGCTTCATGATTTTACAAGTGTGTGTGTGAAAAAGAGAGCATGTGAAAAAGAGAGCATGTCTAAATACGTATATACTTATACATTTGTTTATAGTGACATGGTTGATGACTCCAGCAGTTTTCTGTGAAGTGTTGACAGTGAGCAGACCTTCGTTTATTTGCAGAGAAAAAAATTCCATCATCAGTACATTGCAGGGACCTGGCATTCATTATCCCCTATCAGCTTTATGCATTACTGACCTCCACAGGCATTTTAGGGGAAGACACAGTAGGAAGAGATGAAGGTCAGTACAGAAAGTGTTATTGCTTTTGCAGGCATGTAATGTGTATTTAATCATTGTCTTACACCATTTTGCATATAACACTTGGTTGCTCTTCCTGGTAAAATTATTGATCCATAAGAGTTTTTTTCCTATTTCAATCTAAGGGTCAGTGATAAGGAGCACTGTCAAGTTCCACTGGCTCCATGTCACACTATACCTCACATACTATACCTCACACTGTACATCAAGTGAAGCTGTGATCTTTTCAGAGTTCTCTGGGTGCCACTGCATCCAGATCAAGACACAATTGTATGCAATATTCTTCCTTATTGGCTTGTGCAGAGTAGTTTGTGTATATGAAACCCAGATTTGGAAATGTGATGAAATGCAAGTCGAATCCCTTCTTGTCCCATTCCTATAATCCAGCTGGATTTAATATGCATATTTCCTGTTTGTATAGAATTTATTAATAATTAAGCAAAGTGTTGGGATACTTGCTAACCCATTTGTGGTTACGTTTTTAATAAAAAAAGACTCTACCTTATCTAAAGGACATTAACACTTGTAAAAGTAAAGTGAGGGAAGTCAATATGTCCTTCACCATCCAGATTCAGACTATAGGAACAACAGGAAAGCAGAGGGGAATGTTTGAGTTTGAATAGACATCCAGGAAATGTTTGAAGGTGTAAAATTCTTTGATTATCTGAAAATATAAATGTTTTAACTAGATAATAGAAAATATGGAATGGATCCAAAATCTTAGTGAGTTTCATTATACTTCTCTAACAGCAAATACACTACTTTATGAATTTTAAAGATTTTTCTGATGCTTAGTGTGATTTTTTGGTGACTGGGGGCCATCAGGTTCCCAGGTTCCCATGACAATGGGCACTGGGCAGCAATTCTCTTGAGTCGAAGGCAGTAGTATTGGCCAAAGGCACCTTAGTATAAGGTGCCTTAGTAGGACCCCAGAGACGTAGTTTGGCCTTTGAAGGATGCCCACAAGTTTTAAATGTATGATTTGAACTGCAGCTCATTTACACTGATACTGATTCAGAGCGCAAAAATCTTGGCGGGGGAACACAGACAAATCTTTAAAATTCAATCTTCAGGGCAGAATTGCCACTTCTAATTGGACAAAATGAGGAAATCAAGTTAAGGGTCTGACTATGCTCTTCATCTGGCATCTCAAATAAATAAATACAATCCATGCCTGTATGATTGCGCGAACCTAGTTAAGCAAGCTTTAGGTGAGGTCCTAGGTGTTTATAGCACTAAAGCCAGAGAAACATGACTTGTCAGCAACAAACTAATACAGACATAAGCTGTGATTAAAAAGACAAAAGAGGGAAAAGTGTAGATTGAGTATTGTGCAGTAGGAAAACAAGGCTTTAAGTGACTGGAGAGTATTCAGTTCTTGAATGGTCAGGATCAGGAAACACCACAGAGGTATGGGGATATGAAATAAATAGAACAATCTGTGGGTATACCTCATGATTAGCACATGTAAATAGAACAAATATTCGAGGAAGGAACTTTGAAATAATGCTGTTTGGGTTTTTGCTCAAGTTTTCTGAACCTATGAACTCTATTCTCAAGTTGTTTAAGAAACAATCTGAAATTATTCTGTCTGTGAACTGTGCAATATTACAAACTTAAGACTTAGTTTAACTCACCTTGCAAAAAAAAGCACTAGTAGTTCTTTATCATAACCCTCCTTGCATGGAAGTGCATTAGTGGTGTCTGCACAAATAAGCAATGAAGAGTAGTGAGAAGAAAAAGCCTCACACAGTACCATGTGCACCCACAGTGTCATACTGTCTGCCTCAATTTGTACCTTTTCAGTTTTTGACAGTGAATGAGAACATTATTGCACTGGTATTTACAAGCACTGCCGGAGTACGGGGTCTGTCATTTTTTTCTATTCTGAATTGTTGTACATGGCTTTAAAAAGTGCCTGAGGCTGAAATGTGTTTCAGAGGTCGTCAAGGAAGAAACAAAGTGGTTTTTTCACTACTTTTTATGAAATTTGGCAAATCAATTTGAAGTTGGAGGAGTTCCAAACCTAAATGCACATTATTATGGATTCAGATGGATAAGATGGTTCCTGGTGGGGTTAAGTTTGTCATAGTGTCTTTCAGGAAATTATACAACTGTCTTTCGTTTTCCTCTATATTTCTTCAGCCTAAAGAAAGGAGGTTTCAAAATGGCCATTTAATAATCCCCTAGAAGAATAACCTTTGCAGCAGTCCTATTTTATAACATAAGAACTATGAAAACCTGGCCTTGGATGGATTATAATAGAATCCTGTCTATTGACTTATAGTTTATGATTAAGTCACTAATCTGGCTTCCAGCTTTACTTGTATTTGTTCAGAATGACAGGAGTCCCTTTCAGTGGTCATCACAGATTTCTCTTTTCATCAGCTTTTCCTCAGAGGTAATTGCAGCTGTACACAAGCCATTCAGTCTCCAGAAGAGGACAAAATTTATTTTAATGTCCATGAGTGCACAGTTACCTCAGAGATGAAGTTATTGTTGTAGAAGAATAGCAAAAGCTCCTTCTACTCTGATGAAAGAGTGCCTGACAAGATTAGGAAGCAAGAGATCTTCCTGGTATTTATTTATTTATTTTTACATAAGTAAGCCATGGTTCAGTTTTTTAAATATAAGTTGATTTAAGCTTGAACTCATTTTATCAACAGGACCCAAATCTTTCATAAAGCCTATTTATAAATACATTCTGTTGGTTTTAGTATCTTTTACCATAATGATTTTGCCATTGCAACAGAATTGCATTAACTGTCCATGAGAATGTTACAGCTAATTGGTTTTGGTTAATGAGAATTTTTGATATTTGTGATTTAATTGAAATTTTGAATTCAATGACTCCTTAGTCCCAAAGCAAAACCATATGTTTCTGCATGTTAGGTGGACTTTTTTTACATTCTAATCCACTGATTTACATGTAGGAGATACCTACAATTGTGGTTATACATCTCTGCAGGTGTCCATAGTGGAGTCATTTCTCGGGAATAAAGTCACTTTATACTGGTGTAGAGCACCCACACTGAGTTACTCAGCATAGCAGTACTGCAACATTGTTTACTGGACACATATTCCAGGTGATTTTTTCCAGAGAAGGTGTTCAAGCGAGAAGTTTTGCAATTTTTTTTTGTTAATATTACGAGATAAGCAATTCCATTAAAAGATCCAGTTTTATTTGGAATGATTGCTTATACTAAAGCAGGTAAATAATGTATACTTTTGCTTTCAGTTTCCCTGAGTATCAAACATTTACCTTAATTGAATTTTCTTTGAGATTCTTGAGACAAATTCAGCCATGAATAAAGCAAGAATACATTTTATGACTGTAGGAGAGATACACCTACTTATCTCAGGTTTGAAATTTAATTTTTTCTTTTTTGTTACTTGCACACCTCTCATCAATTAATGCTGCAGAAAAGTCATTGTATAAGAAGTGAAGTGATTCCCAATTCTGGAATGTTAGTAATTTAGAAATGTGTTTTAAACTTTGAAAACAAACAAAAAACCCAAACCCATGAAGTTAAGGATTCTGTCTCTATAACAAACAGAATTCTAGCATAAAGAATAAAAATCCTTAGATTAATTTTCAGCATCAGTAGGTTTTAAATGTTGAAACTGATATTCTTGCATTTGTATACCATACATATTCATAAATATTCACCTGCTGATGAGTTGGAAACCTTCTTTCCATCTTCTCTTGCCTCGGGCATTGCTTAGAATGTAGTAGGAGCTGTTTGTTTATTTTTTTAAATTTTATAGACAAGTATTAAAGATTGGATGAAAACTCCATGGAAACAAATAAATGATGAACACATGGAGATGGAGCTGAGAAGATTTGCAAATGTGATCATTTCCCTAATGAACGGTGTTTTGCTACTTGAAATAATCTCTCCTGTTCTGAGTACTCTGCATTATGTAGGAGCCTGTAGCTTGTTAAATTCCCTTCATTAGAGGGCTTTTGAACTCAAAGGATTTAAAAAATTGGGGAAACAAGTATTACAGCATTGAACTCCCAAATCTCAAAGTACTTCTGAAAATATCCTTCTGAGTTTATTTTTTCCTTCGATAACCAGCAAATTACACAGCTGGCTTTCATATAAGATTCGGAAGTCAAATTCCAAGATGCAGTCGCTGCCATGCTTACTTCTTTATTGCTTCTGTCTTTTTTTTCACAACTGTTTGCTGCATTAGAAACGAAGACCTGTCAAAGCACTATGGACATGGGGTATGTGCTTCTGAATCAATGGTTAAGCATCTGAAAAGAGATGAAGTTTAAGAAAATAAACCTTCCTGTAATTCAGAACCCAGCAATTATGACCACGATAGTCTTTATGTTCTGGATTTGTAGAATTTTGGATAACTTTATTCCTGACTTGTTTGTGCCTTTTTTCTAAGGCAAAATTTGTCAGGTGAATAACACATGGAGAACTTTTTTATTCTTCAACTGTGCAGACAAGCTGCGAGATAAACAGATGTGTAGCTAAAGCAGTAGGAGAAATGGCAGTAGAAAAAGATAGATGCAGACAATGGTGACTGTAAACTAATGTCCTAAGGACGGTTTATAGGAATTAGAGATGATCTGGATCCATGTCAATAACCCAGAATCTGCTAGATGTCTCTCTATTCATACCCTATTTTAAAAACTGAACTGTTAAATAAAGTCCCAGTGTTTTGGGAATATGAATGATCAGGGGGTGAAAGAACAGCTAAATGTAGAAGAAACAAGCATAGGAGGTAGTAATTATCATTCTTTCCTAGCTTAAAAATTTTTGCATGTACTGGGGACTTATTAACTTAAAGATATCATTGGTCAGTTCTCCAAATGTTGAGATGAAAATTTCACTTTGATTTGGGGCAGAAGGATGAGGCCACCGAGAATTTAAATATCTTATACAGTGTGGGGGAACATCAAAGTAGAATTGAAGAATGTCTCAGTAGTTGGGGCACTTTCTAAAGGCTGATGAGACAATGGCCGAGATCTGCTTAGTGGAGAAAACTGAATGGGAGTCTATCATATGATTTTGTTTGAATGTAAGTCTTTGAGTCCCAAGTGTTTGAACAGAAACTTTCTATTGAATTTTACACAAACTTTTTATAGGTTTTAGTTTTCACAGGAAAAGCTTTCCTACTGTATATCTTAGTATCTCCTAATATTTCTCAATATAAGAAGTATATTTACTTACCCTCCTATGAGCTTCTGTGGATAAGAAAGTGCTATTTATCCCTGTTTTACAGCTGAGAACTTCAATATTCTGTGATTTATCAAAGGTCACCTTCAGAACTTTTGTGAGAGCAAACCTTCTAAGTCCTGGTCAGAGCTCTTAATGTTGGACTAGCCTTTCTTGAAAACAAACACTCCATTTCTATTTACAAGTCTGCTGTCACCAGTGCAATGAGTTAATTTCAAATTCTGTAGATAACCTTAATATCTTATCAAGATGTAATGTTCAAGGAACTTCTTATTTAGGAATTGACAGACAAAAAATATTTTCCATAAATGAGTTGGCAAATACTGTGACTAAAATAATATCAATCAGGCCAGAAGAAAAGATGTCCTTGCTGGTGAATAGTTTACCAACAGAGTGATTTTGTTATGTGCATGCTTCAGATGTGCATAACAGACAGAAGCAACTGTTCCTTATTTTGAAGACTGGCTGTGCCTATGTGCTCAAATGGTGTCACTTGTATTTCAGTAAAATGGGAATTGTTCTGGTACACAGAGCTGTTTTTCAGATTAGCACTTAAGGCTTATGATGCTTTAGAAACACAGATGATGTTAAAACAATGGAAATACTTTCATTTTTACAGCATCTTTTTGCTGGTGGTCTCAAACACCTGTTAAGACAGTAAGATTATATAGAAAGACTGCAATATAGAAAGTAGAAGAATGACTTGACTCTGTTTGGCTCCATTAATTTTGTTCTTTTTTGGTTTCATTTGTTATTGCTTTTGGACTGATTTAGTTCCTTCAATAACAACTAATATTTCTAACACACCTACTGCGGTAGTTCTAAAAATATTTCTAAAAAGTGCTATTACCAGAAGGATTCTCTGATACCTGTGGAAGATGTGAGTGTCACTTCTCCATTATGCCACTTCCTCTCTGCAGCTGTTTTACTGAAAATCATTTCTGAGGGAAACTGTTAAAAGCAGGGAAACTTTTCATCCTAGATTAATATGTTCTTTAATCACTGTTCTTAGCCAAATGAAAATTATTCTAACTGTAGATTTCTTCAACATCTGTCAACAGATTGCAAAGTACTGAAGTTATTTCACAATGTTACCTAAAATTTGACAAGAGTAAGAATCTTGCAGTACCAACAGGAGTTATATATACTATTTTCAATGCCCTGTGTTTTTTGAAGAACACATCAGATTACTGAGCAGTGTATTTCCTTGCCTGATGTTATGCTGGATTAGAAAGATATGACACAAGTTATTCTAGAAACCTTAGGCTCCCTGTCTGGACCACATTATCTGCCACATCTAATAGGAGAAACTCCATCGATCCTGAGGTCACAGCCAATTAGACAACATTGTCTCATGGGAAAATGTGTATCTTTGTTGTCCATTCTCTTATCCTGGAATGATTTGCTAATTGTACAAACCATGAGTCTTGTCTGTATTCTTTTCTCTCTCCCCTCGAGGTTCACTGAAGTGTAATTGTATGCAAAGTGATGGAAAGATTGTTTGTTGAAGCTGTGTTTGTAATCTCAGAATGTAAAGACTTACCTTTCAAGTTAAAAGTGTCCTCACATACTGGAAATGAAATAACTTAGTTTGAGAAGCTGGTGTAACCAAATCCACCTAGGTTTAGGAGCCAGAACAAGTGTGTACTGATGTTTGGGCAGAATTGCCTGACAGGCAGCCTAGGCTCCTGAGAGGAGCAGGAAGAGTTTGGACAATCAAAAAGAATTTTTTTTTCCACCACCCGCCCCCCCCCCAAAAAAAACCCCACCCACCCAAGCCAAAAAACAACCAACAATCAAACCAACTACCCACCCAGCCCCACATCACCCCCCCAAAAAAACCCCCAAAACCAAAAGACATTAACATTTTCTGTGTGAAAATGATGCTTTGGGTAAACTTATCAGGAAAAGTAAATCAAGCCATATTATGTCAATCAAAAATAGCAGCTGCTTTTGACTGAGTCATTGACTCAGTGGCATGAGGCAGAAGTCACAGTGATCAGTTCATGCTGTTGATTTTCTTGGGCCTATGCTGGAAACTGTAGTTAGTAATTTTTATTTCCCACTCCTCCCCAATGGAACTTGAGTCTCTGCTGGATTGTATATGCCATGACATACCATGCTGTGTTTCTATGTCACAGAGTCACACAGTAATGTGCAATCTGAAATGCAGGCTGCCTACAGAATGTAGGCTATGGAGGATCAGAAGTTAGGATTGTGCAGATGGATGCTGAGATTAATACTGATTCAAAAGTTAGAGATAATTATTGGCTCAAAATTGGAAAGATTTTGTCTTTTGGGATGACTATTTAAAAACCAAAGTTTTGTTCTGCAAGAAGTTTGCTAATATAACTATTAATTGCCATTCTGAAAAAAAAACCAGTATCAGACTATCCTACCACAAGGAGATTTCATATTTGATTAACTCCAATTGGAGATAGGAAAGAAAATTAATAAAAAGAAAACTCTTCTTCCTTCAGAAAGGTAAATTTGTATTCTCTTGAGAGACCCTAGTTTCTCTTTAGCTCCTGCTAACCTCCTTTCTTCTCTATTCTCTTGTCTTGCCAGTGCACTCAGGTGCCTGATCTATAGGCTAGTTTAAGAAATTTCAACAGGAAACAAAGAAAAGTCTCGCCTTATTTTCCTCCTGAACTTTTCATTCCTGCCTCAGCAACTTCAGTCACTCACTTATAGCACTTGTGCTTTTGTCTGAACCCGAGGAGCAAAGGGGGCAGGGGGAAGGTAGATAGGTTGGATTTTACTTTTTTTCCACAGAGATTTTCATTTTTTTCTACAGTAAGTGGCTAATTTAACGTTTTTGGTAAAATTCAGGTTGTCTGAGAGAATAATAAAGTCTTATCCATATGCAACTGCAGGTCAGTCAGCTACAGTGTCGTCTTTCCCATGCTGCTCAGCTAGTGATTTTGACCTTGGTGTGAATGGATCATTCACTCAAGTGATGAGAGTTAATTTAGTCTTCGTAATAGCCCAGAGCTCAACCTTTTCAGAGCTGCGATTGTTTCAGTGATGCCAAATTATATGCAATCACTGAGTAATATGAACAGTGATCCACTGCTGTGTCTTTGGATGTAGGCCACCAAAATCACTCTTCTCATACTGATAGGAGGCAGGCTACAAATCCACTCAATGCAGTACATTGCAGAGTGTACAAGCCATTTACTACATAAATAGTATACTGAGAGAAAGTGAAGTTTTGGGATTTTTAGCCCATTTTTTTGTTCTATAGCTCTTTTCTCCTTTGAGGCAACACCTTGGGTTCCATCTAAGTGGAGCCATTAATCTCCATTAAATTCTTTCTCTTGGGTTCATAAACTTTTATACGTCTATTGTTAGAGCTTCGGGAGAGAGGCACAATTCAAGACAAGCATACAAAAAAATGAGTTATTTTCATCCATCTCGGCAAATTCACACAAGGCGTGAAGTAGGACTTTTTAGTCAAAGGAGACTGGGTGAAAAGAGAAGAATACCAAGGTTTTAATTCATAACAAACCTGTGTTCTGAGCAGGCAGTGTATTTTACAGACTGAGATCTTTCACAATCATGTAGCTCAGAGCCTGGGGTTAGGATAGAGGTAGGGTGCTTCAGCTCCAGGGTTCTAAAGTGCAGTCATCTGGCCTGCCCAGGTTCCAGGTCCATATGTTTTGTGTTTTGCCAGGAAGCAGGCAAACTTTAGCAAGACAGATCTTCAGAAGCAAAACGACAAAGTCTGTGATGTTATTACCACTTCATAATGATTTTCATATAATTTGCTTCCATAAGATATATATTAGGATATATATTATATATATATATATGCTAATATATATATATATAGAGAGAGAGATATTATATATTAGGTAAATAGTATTTGCATTAGGTAGAATATTGGTGTACTTAGAAGAAACTCTGCAACTTTTTTTCAGAAGAAAATCATTGGAATTGCAACAGCATGTGAGAATAAACTACAAAATCAGTCAAAACAACTGATTCGATGGATATTGAGACTGTGCTGAGGATGTTGAAATCTTCGAGAATCTAGAAGAATGGTTGGAAATCAACTGAAAGTCTGCAACCACAAGTAGGCACGTGAACCTGTTGTGGCCAAAACGCATCAAAATAGTAATTTTAAACAAAGACATAAGTCTTATGGGGTAAGTAAAATCTGTGAAACCGGAGTGGTTTATAAAATTTAAATATAAAATCTAGTGATCTCTAGAAGACATTACACTACTTGCCACTGTATCAGTCTACTGAAGATGTTTGTGTTTAAAATCCTATTTCTTTCATTAGTGCAAACATTCCCCTGTTGGCAAAGGTGAGATTCTGCATGAATTAGCTTAGTATTTTTGGCAGTCTCTGTCAGAAAGATTTGTCTTGCAACCATTTAAAAAGCAGATTTGTGCTTATTATTATTTAACAGCTAGTATAATTTAGAAAGACTGTTCCAGTGTCCCCATCCTCTTCCCTCCCTCCCACCCCCACAAAAAAATCCAAAATTACTTTATTGGTTTTGTTCAGAAGCATCACTTACTTAAAAAAAAAATCTCCAGATGCCTGGGAATAAACCTAATTCTTAGTGACTGCCAGTGGCTTTTAGGGCCATGAAGACAGGCACTCTGGGCCACCTTTTCAGTGTCACCACTCCCATCAGGATAGGGAATTACATAGCAGTCTGATGAAGGAGGCTGTTCAAGGATCCTGCTTTTCATGTTCCTCTGACACAAAAACGTCTCGTGATCAAGCTGTCAGTCCCCAAAGAGTTGTTGTTTCCCTCCCCTCCCCAGCCCCCGCATTTCCTGTAGTAAACGTGAAGTATATTGTGACTGTTTTGGAAGCAGAATTTAAAAGTATATTTGTGGTACTTTAAACATCTAGTAGCTTTATCACGTGTGCCGTTTCAGACTAGCATTCCAAGTGCAGTATCAGACTAGTGTTTATCTGTTCTGAAATTAAGTTCAGAACCAGTTGAAAAGTGTATTTTTGTTATTAAGGAATAAAATTAAAATTGTAAGAAAACAACACCATTATTAGTTTGCGAAAGTTATTTGCTTTGATTAAAAGCACCAATAAATGTGTCTTGGTTCTATAACTGCTCCATTTAGCACTTGACATATAATAGGTTTTTTTCCCCACAGTGTAATATCTCCATTGAAATATAATTATTTTGCAGATTGCTCAGCTGAATGCCCTTATAAACATGCTGTTAGGGGAACTCACCCCTGGTGATCATCAGAACATCATGACAATGTGCACAATTGATGTACATACAAGGGATGTTGTAGCCATGCTTATAGCACAGAAGGTAATTTGTTGCACAGCAATTACACTAATGCATTTTTAAAAGCATAAAATAAAGAATAATTTCATTTGTTGAAAAGATATTCTGGTGACTTATGTATGCAATGACAGAATATTTTGATTAAATGCATTTTTGTCCTTTTATATTTTTTGCTTTAGAATTAGATAATTACATTTACTAGTTAAAGAATTACCATTTAAAAATGTATAGATATTTTGTCCAAATATTTAAAGACTCCTGTTAAAAATGTATGCTCTAATGTGACAGCAGGTTTCTCATTAATTTGCCGCCAATTACTGATCTGTTCAAAATTAATATAAAACCTCACACTAACTGCAGATAGCTTGAAAGTTTAATATATACAAAATATAAAACAGCAATTGTGTTGTGTTACCAGATAGCTTTTGGATTTTTTTCTATAAATAGGTTTTATTCCTCTATCAATTTCTGAGGTGGAGTCTGTACTGCTAACTCTTTCCATGCCTGACTTCTGCACTGCCAGGGCCTATTTATAGTAATTTGCTGCTCCATCTCCAGACCGTGAGCACTCAGACAGGAAGGAGGTGGTGAGAGACACCATGCAATGTCTGCTTCCTTATGCATGGTTAAGCAGGTGAGAGATAGCTGTTGTATCTTCCATTCCTCCTGCCTGCAACCAGCTGACCTCCAAAAGGGGCACAGAGCCCCCAGTTTGAATGAGCAGCTTCATTCCAGAGTCAGACACCTAGAGCTTTTCTGTTTATTCATGAGGAAGGGAGAAGAGAAAAACTGCGTAGGTATGAAGTGTGTGTGCGTGTAGTGCATATCTATTCATCTGCTCTCTATAGCCTGTCATCCTTCTATGCATTTGTTGCATTTTAACATGTTTAATCACAGTAAAGTCAACCTTTTGGCAACACATAGCTGCCAAGAGCAAGGATTGTCCTGTTTCTCTGCATTTTCAAACACCCTCCCATCACAGGGAGTGACTTATTGTAAGTCATGCTTTTGCTGCAGACCAGACCCACCGTATTGAGGTTTCTCAGAAATCCAGTCTTTAAATGACTAAATGACCTAAATGTATAATTCAAGATGAAGTCCACAATGAATTCATGAAAGTAAAAACTGTTTTACTTGAAAGAGTGAAATAGAAAAAATTCACAGTAAGTTACCATAGTGTGCCGTGAAACCTTCTTGTCCAGGACAAAATGGTCTCTTAGCCATGTTAACTGGTATTCTGTAAAACTGAGGAATAAAAAGCAAAACCAAAAGCGACTCCAACAACAAAAAAATTGCTCAACACTCTTACAGTTGCTGAACAAAATCCATTATACTGAGTGTAATCACTTTGTTGTGGTGTGATGCATAATAGCAGTTGCATCGAAAATTTGCAGCAATTTAAAATATTCTTTTCACTGAAATTGTTTATCCACATTGCCAAAGCCTTTAAGGAAGTACTGATGTTTTTCATATTGTCAGGAGCAGCTGTTTCTGTCTGCTGTGGCTGTCTAAGCGCTAACTAGGCAGATGGCACACAGTAGCTGAGGTGTGTCTGTTGTATACAGGACCAACTTTTCTGGCTTATAGGAAGCACAGCTGCCATGCTATTATGATGATGATGATCCTTATGTATTTCAGACATTGGAGGCCTTACATAGAGCTGCATGCTTTGAAGGGGTGATTAGGGTCTTTAATACACTGAATAAGTACTTAAGTAATCAAACTGACAAGCTGTGTGGAAATATGGAATCCCTATTAATGAGAATTTTGGGTAGGGATCCTGAGGGGGGGGGGGCTCTGTAAAACCCAAATAATATTATTTGTCACAGATACAATCATCTCAATATGGTATAGCATGTAAATATCAGTGCAAAGTACTTTAACAACTACTAGATACAAATATGTTTATGAATGAAGATGTATGTTTTATGTCATTATCTCTGGTCAGTTATTTAAAGAACATACTGTAGAAAATATTGGACAGTTAATACAAGAGAAGGCCTAAGATTTTTGCCTCAGTTGGCAGAAACATGATCCGTAGAATACTGGAACCAGCAACACTTCTTTTCGTGTGTCTCACTTTTTCTTCTAAGTAACTCTTTCCTTAACATTCTTGTGTACTGAGATATAGCATAAGAGAGCTGGAAGGGGTAGTAAGGTGTGCTTGGGACTTAGGGAAGCTATGAAATGTTGACCAGATGCTGCATTTCCTGTTGATTTAAGGCATTAGTTCATTAGGCCACTAATCAAAACCATGTGCTCTGCTAACAGACCATTTCATCACCTGAGAGCTGGAGCATGCACATACTGTTCCCAGTTAACTGGGACCTGATCCAAGTCAATGAAGAGTTTCTTGTTGGCATTCAGGAGTTGTGGAAGAGGTTGTATGAGAATGGTTGTCCTTGTTTGTGTTTTCACATAGGTCAGCTAGATATATTTTAGCCAGAAACATAGACTAAGTGAAGATATCTTCACTCTATCTCGTTAGTGGAGTTTATGTTCCATAAACTATCACAGTTGTTACAGAGTTAAAAAAAATAAAAAAAATTGTAACTAAGGCTCCACCAGGTTGATGTGCATAGGTGTTTGTGTTTCAGAAGCCCCATTGCTAGCCTTTATTTTCTAAAGAAAGGGTTCAAAGCAGACATTGAGCAGACATGGAGAATGATTCATCACTTTAGCCCTGAGTTAAGAGTTGAGATTACTTGAAATACAGACTGGGCAATATTACCTCAATAGTGCTTATGTTGAAACATGACTGTATGTATAGCAAAATTGTCCAATTTCAAAGTTTACAGCAAGGATTATTCTCTGTGGCAGTAGAAATGATTTAATAAAATCATATTCTGCAGTACTTTCTAAATAGCTGCAGCCCTAAAAACATGAACAAATATAACATGAAATTAGAATTGCAATTGTGAAACTGACTTCTGCTTAATGCAATGCTATCACTGCAAATATAGTTTTGTAATTTTGGAAGTAGTTATAAGAACAGTAACTTCCTGGCACATGATAAAAACAGCTGATGCGAAAAGACAGGGAAGTTTGATCACTTAGATTTCACCAGATGGAAAGATGGAGATATGATCAATTATCTCTTAGTAAAACTGTGAGATCAATGTGAGGGAGAGGTGTACAAGAACAAAAAAAGGAGGGTGACTTACGGAGTGGAAGGTGGAAAGACAGAGCATCTTGATCAGGAGAGGACAAAAGAAATAGTCCGATTCCTCAGAAGCCAATGGAGGCAGACCTGCAAGCAAAGTACGAGGTGAGCAGTTTACAGCAATAACAAGAAATACTGCAGGGTTAGAGGATCATGCAGAGATGGTCACAGAAGAAAGCAGAGGTACTGCAGTGCTAAGGGAAAAGGTTTTCAGAAAGTCACAGATATCAGAAAGCACGTGGAAGACAATCACAAAGGTGAAGAAGATGAAGATCAAGGGCGGAGAAGAGGACTAATGAGCCTGGGAGATTTAGCTCAAGCAAGGAGAAGCACTGGTGCCTGCTAGCACGGGAGATAAAAGAAGAGAGATTGATAAATAGGAGAACAGATTTCTTCAAGCAGGTGAAAAATATCACTGGGTAGGAAGTGACAAAATCTGCTTTGATTGAGGCCAGAAAAATCTGCTGGGGCAAAATGAAAACAGAGAAATAGGTGAGAGTTCTTCAAGAGCATTTACATATGGTAAGAAGAAAGAAGAAATTCCTGCTTTATTATATTTGGAGGGAGTGCTGGCATATGCTGTTCCTGGGTAAGATGGCTTTGTGGTTGGAGAGTTGGGGAAGCAGCACTAGGGGAGGAATTATGGAAACATAATGAAAGAAGATGTACACATGATGGAATTTCTTCATGGAGCATCACAATCAAAATTCTACTGTTCTGTTTGCCTGTGTTCAGTGTTACACACCTGACTGGGAAACAACAACTTCTGGTAAAATCAAACCAACCAACCAACCAACAAAACCCTTGCAAATTCAACCACAGTAATTTATCATTTTTTTGAGGAAACTATGTATTGTGACATGAAACATGCTCTGGGCGTGGCTGCTGTGCTTTCTTTGGGTTCAAACTAACAGAGTGTCTTAGGCTTTTCTCAGGAAGTCTTCCTGGACTGGAAGTCTACTCAGGAAGTCTACCTGGAACAGAGGAGGTAAAAGATCAAAGGTGTCAGCCACTCACCCTTTCCTAGTATTGCGTTGTCTTTCAGTAGTAACTTCTTGATTTTTTTTCCTCTCCATGGGTAGAACCTGGGGACATATTAAGCACAGTGAGTTCTAGACTTCCAGAAGGATATATATTATGCTGTTTTGCCTGGAGTAATACTTTTCTGTTGATCAAAGTACTTTTCTGCAGAAATCTCTGAAATGTTGACTGTAACTGTGTGAAGTCAATCCTACTAGAGTAGTTCCAAAGAAAATGAACTGCCTATGAGTTATTTTACTGCTTACTACTGGTGCAATGTCAATCGCTACTCCAAATTTGCTATCTAAAGTAGCAACCATAGGAAAAAGTAGGCTATGACAGAAAGAAATATTTGTTTAGAGTAATGAGGGCTGACATATCTCAATTGCCTTTATAATTTTTTGCTGTGTTTCTCAAGCTAAGCAACCAGAAGACTGAGGCAGAAGCACGCAGAATCCATGTGCTATGTATGAATTTTCTCTTTTCTCTTGATTCTGTTTATTCAGTGTAACAAGAACTATGAAACCAATGACAGCAGTGTTCAGGAAACACAATTGGTATCCTTTGATAAAATCAGACTGTAGCAGTGCACTTTACTCCATAAACCTGTCTTTTGAGATGGAAGAGTGCCATTCCACAGCCATGAAACGTTCTACACTTCCAAGTTACACTGTGTTCTAAAATTTGGTCAAAATAAAAGGTAAGATGACCATAACAGACAGATATTTTCTTTCTTTATATGCATTATTTTGTGTAACAGACCCACCTCAAGTTTAGTAAGCTAAACTCACAGGTATGCATTTTTCAAGAGCTGGGCATTAGCTAGCATTCCTTGACTTCTATAAATCAACTGGAGAAAGAAGAACTTTCATCTGAGGGGCAAGGTATAGTTATGGCTGAGATAACTATTACTGAAAATTTTGTCTTGACCGTAACAGACAAAAGTTCAATAGCCAGTAAAAGCTGGTAGAAGCAGAATGTTCCTGCTTGTGGTTAAAGTCCCTGTCTTTGCAATCAGTCACATTACAATTAGATTGACAGTAGGCACAGACTTGAGATCAAGGCAATTGCAAACACCTAAGAGACTTAATGTCGGTGGCTATGACCAGTTCTTCTATAATATTATGGATATATTTCCTTTTGATATAGTTGGTATGCTTTCAGTGATGATTTTTGTATACTCCTAGTGCTATAAACTTTATCATGTAAGTATTCACTCTAATTTTTATGACTAACTACATGTTCTTTGCTTAAACTAGTTCTGCATTTTTATTTAATGGATGTGAGACTTCATATTTTGCAACTTAAAACAGTTATTTCCTCTGCTAAGAAAAACACATAATAGTCCATCAAGAGGGTTGTTTAATTTTGTTCAAGAATTTTTGAAATGAAAACAGTTAGTAAAAGAAGGTAAACCATCACCTATCAAAGGGGTTCTAATGTTGTCATGACTTACATCAAGCCTGGTAAAATAAGGAAATCAATTATTGCATTGTCTTAAATTCAGAAGTAATACAACTCCCTTCTTACAGTAATACAACATACATAATCTCATCAGCAACACTGGATATATAAATTAAGAGTATACAATTAATCAGACTATTTCCAAATTAATTATGTAAAGAAAAATCTGTAGACAAGGAAGATTGTATATAACACTACACTTCTCTTTCTGCTAATGATGCACTTTACGTAATTCAGTCTGATTTTAATTTTAAAACAAGGCAAGCTGTCTCCCTAGGGCAGGTTTAGTGATTAATTTTACCAGTATTTTTGGTATCTGAATTATTTTTGTTTATATAAGGCATCACTCTTGTGGCCTATAGTTTCTCCTATTGTGTGTATCATGGCGCTCTGCTGTGATCAGTTCCACTTATCTAGCATATTTCAATATATTATATGTAATAGTCTTTAAGGGTCTTTTCCAACCCAAATGCTTCTATGATTCTATGCTTGTGTAGATCTCTGGGGGTTATCCTTCTCATAAAGTCAGTCTACTTTCAAATATCTGTAGAATACTGTGTTTCCAAAGTCAATAAGTCCCTAAAAAGATACAATGGAGCCCTTTTTAGAAAGGTACAGTTCTCACTTAACACCTCACAGCGAATGAATATGTATCCCTTTGTCTATCATCAATCAGAAAGGATGTGATGTGCCATTGGAGGTTTTCTGCTGACAGGGTTGTCCTTCTAACATATATAGCAGCAAAGATACCTGTAATACTTCTTGAAATCTTTGTGAATTAAATTAACTATGTTTAGAACACTCCACAGAAAAGTCTATCTTGGTGTTCTGGGCCCTCATCACTGCAGCTGTCCCTTTTTCTCTTTTACTGTTGCTAGTTTGAAGTATCTGTACAGCTTTGTGCCAAACTGGAGTGTAGGAATGTTTTTATGAACTCAGTTGCATCTCTTTAGATTTGCTTTCTGTTGTGGTACTTTAAGACACTGCAGGATGGGGTTTGGCCAAAGAATAAAGTTAAATTATAAATAAAGTGATTTTTCAGGCTTATTTTTGTGTTATCCTGTGGCACAGTAACCTCTTTCTGATTTTTTTAAGTGAGATTATTGAATTGGAAATGGCAGATTTTCATAATAGCAAATCGGGGGGGGGGGGAAAGAGATCTTCCAGAAAATATCAAAGCTATTTTGTGGTGGATATAAAAAACCCTCTTCTTTCCTCCTGCCACCCCCCACCTCATCCCCGCCTTTTTTATCCCTGGATTATAGCACTAGGTCTTGAAGTAGCTACCACTTACAAGAAATAGACAAAGACTAGAGCTGAAGGTCAAGAAACTGATATGAGGACAGATTGGTAGAAAGATCTGAAACGATTAAAACTATAACGTATAATGGCATATTCCGTTGCAAAACAGATTACAGAAGACTATGAGGGAGCTAAGAGTATTTGAGCTATATGATACTGTGTGGCAGAGACAAAACTTTTCTTTAACTTAAAAATAATCTGGAAAATTTCTTCCCCCTTGAATATCTGAAATATATAGTCAAAGGATGGGATAAGATACTAAAACATTACTGGTTTATTAGAAGATACTTTCTCATATCGCAGGAGAGATTTACCACACATTTTCCTGTGTGTATATGCTAATTCAGGTTTTAATACCTTTCTCATTTTATCAAATCATCATTCTAGAAAAGCACATGGGCCTTCTTTTTTAAAAAAATTGCCTTAGTATAAAATTAGTCTTTTGTGCTTATCAAATTCCAAAACATTTATGGTCTTTTAATCTCAGACAAGAAAATGTTTATTGATCTGTGAACCAGTAGTGGGGTTTTCTTAATCTTGTCTTGTTTATTGCTAGTATTAACAATTTGTTTCCTGTCATTTGTTTCCTGCATGTCCAAGTTCAAAGGTTACTATGAAACATCCCTATTGCTCATAGATGTCTTACTAATTAATTTGTTACCACTGATACTTTTGACTGATCTATGGATGAGGCACAAATTCTCATAATCAACAATATAGTGAGAGGATGGTGGCAGTGCAGCTCTGTCTCCCATGTTCATGTTTTCTTTCCCCCCTGCGGAGCTTATACAATGGTGATTTCAGACTACTGTGTGAAGTAGCATTGACATCAGACGAGCTGCAAATTCAAGGAGACTTGTGAGAAAGTTAATCTATCTCTTCACATTGTATTGTATCTAAATGGGTGCTGGAGGAAAAAAATTAAACTTCCTGGTAATGCTGCTGCTAGGCGAGCATACTGAAGAATTTGGGGGGCAGGGCAGTATCCATTAGAAATGGGCTATAGAGGATTCCCAGCATATTCAGTAGCAAGAATGTGAGAAATACTCTTGGCATTGTACTCGAATGCCAGCAGCAGTAAGAGAGAAAGCAGGCAAGTCATTAGTGTACACTCCTGTATAAGCTCAGGTCTTGATTATCTCTTTCCAGTACCTTCAGAGAGCAGAGGAAAGAAGGCTGCTCAAAGACCTGTCCTTTCTGAGAAAACTGGGGTGCATAATTATATAGGTTTACCTGGCCTTTTCCAAAGGGACAAATGGCACCACTTCCCCAGTCCCTCTCCTTATAGTCTTTCTGTTCTTCTCTTTTTCCTTAGCTCTCAATTTTTGTAAGTGCAATACTTTTAAAGTCCTTCCTGATGCAGAGAGTTAAGCATGTCTGGCTGTGTGAGGGGAGTGGGTCTCCATTGCTTCCTGACACTGATAACTTCCTGACATAACTGCAGACAGTGAGAAGATTTTTCTCAGTTTCTTCTGCACAAAGATTCTTCTAGTCTCAGTGAAATGCAGTGTTCAATCCTACCAAGCTGTAGTGCCATGTTTTTAGTCTGAGTGCTCAGGGCCAAATTCAAAACAAATATAGTGTATTTGCATTACATTAAGTGATTATGTTAAGTAACGCAGTAAGATGCATCTCCTTACTAAATAAAGCTGTCCTGCACTCTGTAAGTTTGATTTTGATGAGGCCATTGGCTTTATGACTGCATGAATGCAAGTTTCCTATGCATGTGGCATTTCCTGATGCTCAGATGAGAACATCATGTCAGACATGTTTAATCATAACAGTGTTTATTCCTTTTACTCAGAATGTACCCCCTTCATGACAAATGTATGTAAATGCTGAGATAAAAATAGCATTTGACAAGATAGTTGGGTATGTTTCATTTTATTAACGCATTAGACAACTTATTCTGCTCAAAGTAATGTGTGAATAGTAGATACATATAAGATTAGCATAATTTTTTCAGTCAACATTTGTTCTGTGAGGTTTTTGATTACATTATTTTAATTAAGCAATAAGTCATGACAAGCACAGGATTTCATGGTGAGTATAGCGCTTCTAACAAGGTATTATAAAGCATGTGGGTGAAAGCTGAATGATTGTAACCATTCAAAATGTGCATTAATAATTCCACTAGACTGGCTAGAGTTCCCTTTGGTTTCTTTAATGAAGTATTTATTATTGAATAAGGGAAGCATTTACTGGTCACAGTCATCAGGACCAAGACTCTGCTCTCAGACAGTGAGAAAGCTTCTTTTGTGTTCTGAAACCTCCTGTGCTGTCTCTGGGATTAGTTTGCTCATGAAAGCCCAGCATAACTCTTAAATAGATTCAGAGCACTCCATAATGTCTGTGAAGGAAGCCAAATGTCCTCTCTAGAATCACATGATGTAGTAGATGTCCTAAGTCAGAAATACTGAAGATAAATGAGATTATAGACCCAAAGGAAGTACATATTTTTTAAATAATGCCTACCAGTTAGAGATTGGGAAAGTGAAAATGTTTCATTTCTTTGTACCTGTCCACTGGAGGAAAACAAAGGAGAATCCCAAACCAGAAATGCTTTGTATGTAATGCTGGGGATAACAAGTGTCTGTTTATTTCAAACAGTCATTACATATTTCTTTTGCACTTTCACTTAAAGATGCAAAGTAACTTGGATTTCTATAACTAGAGTCTCAAAGTAATTCAATATCTTTGTTGTGATTGTGCTCCTGAAATAAAAGGACTGAAGTAAACCTGGAGCTTATAGAGCTGTGTTGGGTTTTGATATTACTTTCTGATACTTAAACAGGAAAGAGCAGATGATAATTTCCTATGAGCATGTCAGTGTCTTAGGTCCACTAAATCCTCACAATTTCATAAAATATTTTGGTTTTGTTGTTATTCATGGTGTGGTTTACTAGTCCTACCTATTTTTAATATTTTTCATAACCATTTAGTTTCCTTGAGTGCCAGTGGTTATTCAGCATTAAAGTTGCAACAAATGACCAGAATGCCATCTGCCATCGATCTGTACTATCACCATTGTGGAAAGTTCCTAGGAGGTAAGTGAAAGTTGATATCCTCTCCTCCCTCCAAAACCAGTCCTCTGGTAGGTACGTGATTCTGTGATACAAGAATATCCTCAATCTTTCCTCATTCTAGCAGGCTGGTCTGAATAACGAATTGAAATAAATCTTGAGGTAGTTCTGAGGTACCTATTGGTCTTCTTTCATGTAACAAGTCCCTTTTTGTAATGTGTATATGTTATTAATTTCATTGTTCATGTTTTCTGAAATCAGATCTGTTCAGAGAACAAGAACAGTGATGAATTATATTGTTGTATTGCCCAACTGATTTGCTTATAATGGATATAAACCATTTTAGGAGAATCTTCTAGATGTTCTAGGAGAACAGGTTGGACCCCAGAACTTCGTATGAGGAAGGACCAGGTATTAGCTTGAAATTACCTACAGAGTCTACACAGGACTAAAATATTAGAGTTGGCTTGGTCTGTTTTTTTTTTCTTTTGTGTTTTTTGTTTGTTTGTTTGTTTGTTTATTTTTTGAGATTGCAGCATCCCACATCATTGAATTATATAATGTCACCACGTGTGACATGCTATATGTGACAAAAGAGGGGACTGAACCAGAATCTCAGTGCCAAGTCCTCTGAGAGATTGAAATCTGTCTGAATGTAGGTGCAATGGAAGGGAGAAAGTAGTTGTTCTCAGAATCCGAACGCGTGTGCTTTAAGTGATAAAAAACCCTCCAGAATTACTGATTTAATCAGTCTTGTGTCATTCATTGACATCTAAATCCTAAGAGTCCTGTTTGTAGAAAACTAATCTTTGAACCCAGTTTGTTTCTTGTATTAACTGTAGTAATGAGTGTGAAGGTGATTCACTGTTTCTACATACCTGAAGGTAATACAAGTGTGATGAAATAGGGTTAAAAAGTGTCGTGAGATTTGGTAAGCATTCATGCATTTTATCTGACTTGGGGCATTGAATCCATGGAAACATTGGCTTTTACACATCATTTTCTCATTCACAAAATTAAGTAATTACATCCTGGGAGAAATGCACTGGCATTGAATATACAGTATCCAGACTATGTCACTACAGGTAGCAGATTGAGTTTAACTAGCCATATGGATTGTAATTGTCTAAGTATGATTAATTCATAATGTTTGTTAATTTTATGCCTTATATTATGGTTTGTTACTATAATGTCAGTCTTTTCTCTCCTTTTTTGTTTCTTTTTAATCTAGGTTTTGATGAGAGCCCTCAAGGGATTTTAATCTTATTATGATACTCACTAATGATGTCCTTATATTCCTGGGTCTCATCAATAGCTTGTTCCCCTTGCTGGAAGTTTCACGGAAAAGGGTTCTGAAGTTAGAACAGATGGTGCATCAGTCCATTGCAGAATTCTGTTTTCAGACAGAGGAAAACTTTATATTGAAGGTGGAAATAATGGTTTTCTGCTTAGCTTATTGTAAATTCTAAATGGGGTGATTGAAGACTATAATGATCACTGTTGTTTGATGCCTGTGAGTTTCAACATCTGGCTAATGCCTTTACTAGCTGTAACAATCAGAAAAGGCACTGTAGGCTTTTCTGCTTCTTTCTCTTAAATAGATTATACCTTGTGTATATATATGTTTGTACATATACACACGAATACCTAAGTTTGATTTATGCATATGAAAGTGTGTGTATATACATATACTTTATATATGTAAATCATTGTCTGTATTAATATCTGATTTGCACAATACTGAATTGGAATATTGCATAATAACACTTAGATGCCAACACCAGGCTTTCTGGTTTTATTACCTGAATTTCATTTTTACTTTAACAATTGGAATTACTCTAAATCCCCTCTTTATCTACTCTTGCCCACAGATTCAAGCCATTAACCCAAAGTAAATTAGCAAATATGGCTTTGCATCTCATGTAGGGTCCAAGAAAAAGCAATAGTGAGACTGACAAAGATGGCCTCTGTAAAGGAAGCTGAAGACCACTTTCTTGGACCTCATTGCACCAACTTCTGTCATACTTGACTTTTCAGCAGGTAACTCACTAAATCACTAGTCTGTTCTGTCATTACATTATAATTGACTTGGTGGAATATTAACAGGAATCATGATTGAGAAATAATGTTTTCACAGAGAAGTTAAAAAGTCATTTCTCTCTTTATCTTTTTTCTCTGCTTGGTTTTACTTCAATCTAGATAATGAAAACAGTTTATGAAGTTTCAGTTTAGAAATGCAGATGGTATTGTCTTAACTTATTAATCAGCTTGCCCCGTATTCTTGAAACAAATTGACGAAATGTCTAACAGCATTGTACTTTTGTTGTTTTGTTGGGTTTTTTTTTAACAGTCTAGCTACATTCAAAAAAACCCTATGGAAACACTGAACTTCAGGCACATGCTGTGAATGCTTTGATTTCAGTGGAACCTTAATCACAGGCTTAAAATGTTACGCTGAATTTGGATTGAAACGCCTAAAAAACACTCAAACAAAATCCTACAGTCTGGTCAGTATTTATCTTTGTCATGAGTTTTTACCCCTGAAGATGTGATGCTTTGTAGGTTTATGCCACACTGGTCTAGACAATGAACTATTCAGACCAGGCTTCTAAAGTACCTGTTGATAAAAAGAGTGGTCAAAGCATTAAGCTTCTGATTAAAGCTATTAAAGAATCTGGCACATTATTTATCCTTAGAGTCTCTGTCATCTTCCTTGAAGAAAAGTTTGTGAAGCATATGCTGCTTATATAGGGAATTTGCAATTAGTTTTTAACTAATGACAAGTTTCAGTTCTGTAGTTGCATGACATTAAAACCTTCATTATTCTTTTTCTGTAGCTTTGTAATTTCAGAATTATCTTATAGTAGTACAAATGTGTACTTACACAGAGTTTTATTTGTAATACAAATCTGAAGAGAATGGCTGTGATGTGTAGAAAAGGAAAGACAATCATAGAAAGCATTTGAAATAACTATATGGGAAGTTAAAATTATTATTCTATATTTCTTCATTCTTTTCAAATTGGCAGTGTATTTGTAACTAATACTGCCTAATGTCAGCCACAAGAGGGTATAAGGATATATACAAGGGATTCATTTACATGATCGGCTGGACTAGGAGGATGCTGGCAGTAGCTTGGTGATCAAAGGACAGTGCTGTTGACAAAATAAAAAATCAGTGATCACAGACAGGACTGTGATTCCTATTAGGTAGGGGGTTTTTTATGTTGTAAGTTGCAAGACATTTTGCTCTACACATCAATTTGTGGATTTAATTTCTGTATAATCAAGTTTTATACTGGACTGACACTTTTCTTTCTCTTATTTTCCTCACAGATGTAGTGAATTTCATAGCAACACCTACAAAATAAGGTTTGATGCATTAATTTCCTTTGCAGAGAAACAGTGATAGTGACATCAAATGCCATTCATCAATAAAATAAAAACACTCTACTGATTCCAACATGGTAAGGTCCCTAAATGGACTTTCATGTGAGATACATGTGTTCCTGTAGTGATCACCAAGATATATAAAATATAAATCAGTACACAGTAAAGCATCTGTGACTTGGTAAGTGGTCTTTCTGTTCTACGCTCCTCTACAGTGCTGGTTAGTTATGCCTTTGTGCCTTCCTCAGGCATCACTGGTTTTTCTCACATAGTGACTACAGTGACTGAGATAATTAACAGAGTTGCTAATGTTTCAAATTAAATTATATCAATTTCAGAGAATCCAAATTGGACTTGGAGCTTCTCAATGGGATGAAAAGTAATCAAAGAAGAAGAGTGTCAAAAGTACTGGAGGGATGGCCAGTGCTACAAAGAGGAATGATACAGCAGCCAGTGCTGTTGTGAGTAGCTAGACCAGCTGAATTTGCTACACAACTCTCAAAAGTGGGTTGAAATCCAGGGACATGCTGGATACATCCTACTGTCTGATGATCTAGTAACAGACCAGATGGGGAAAGAGAACGAGATATCAATTTGCAGCATGGTAGGGCTCTTAGTAGGTGTTCATACTCTTTGACCTATTAACTGTTTCCCCTACCTCTTTCTTTACTTTTTTTTGCCACTGCTTCATGACTAACATCTGAAAGGCTTATTGAGCCTTCTCCCCACCAGGCATACAACCCCTCTTCTGTCTGCAGTCCTGGCTTGCTTATTTATGCTTCCAGTTATGGAAACTAAGCTATTTTATATTTTGCAGATACTTCCTGGAAAAAAAAAAAAAAAAAAAAAAAAAAAAAGAGGTGCATGTAGTGATTGTTTCTGTGGATTTTCATTTGGCCTAGGATGAGAGAGCTCTAAGAATCAATTGAGTCTGAGAGAAGCTGATCTCCATAGGCTGTTCATCAATTCTGCTAAGAGTGCAGAGACTCTCTAGTGGAAAGGTTTACTATACTGAGTCCTATTAACATGCATGGCAGTACTATATCGTAAGATCATAGCATTTTATTGAAATTGCAGTAGGGATGTCTGCCTTATGTCACGAAGATATAAGCATCAGGGTACATCAGTTCTGCCTTTCTTTCTCTGTGTTTAAAACACATCTAGATCCTTTTTAGCTCAACTCTTGGATAAATCCCAAGTGATATATATAAAAAGAGAGTTTCTGCAAAGAGCAGGGCTGGGCAGTAACTGCTTTCAGGGGACTGTGTACACTACATGATAATATAAGTTAGAAACATCTGAAATCATTGTGTCAACTCTAGCCCAGCCTTGTCTAGAGAAATAAAGCAATTGTTTGAGAATTTCCATTTCTATATGTCACCTCTTTCTGAAGTAGCTTAGTTTAAAATTCGCAAGAAGACAATCCTTCTTTGTGCGTATTCCTTCTCCTTCCCTTAAATAAATGTTCCAGGATTGTTATTGGGGATGGGGAATTCTTAATACAAATATTGGTTCTTTTCACAGTTTTTAGTGCTATAGGGATGTTTGTAAAATATATCTGTCTGTGTCAGGTTATCAGTTATCTTTAATTTTAAAATCTTATGACTGTTAGTTCTCACAACTAGAAACACTTCTGACTATGACACTGTCTTTGTGGTTGGAAATGCTGGAATGATCAGATAAAATAAATTATATTTTCAAATACAATCCAGAACCACTTACTTTCCTTGCCTGGGCTTTTTAAAAGACATATTTCAGTAAGACAGTATGTGTTGCAAGTTCAATACTTCGAAAGCATCAGCAGCATAACCTCAGAGGAGAACAACAGATTCTATGAATCACAGTGTGAACTCTAGGTAAGTTAAATAAAATTGGTGCATTATGCAAATGCCTTTGTGTTTTTGTTTTGGTTATGGTTTGTTTTGGTTTTGGTGTTTGGTTTGTTTTTATTTTTGTTTGGGGTTTTTGTTTGGTTGGTTGGGATTTTTTAGTAGATTAGGTAAGTAAGGTGTAATGTTACCTGTAGTTTAATGTCTTATTTTATAGTTTATTTTTAGGGGATATCTTTTCGTTCTTTTTGTCTATGCATTTTCTCTGCATTTCATGTAGGCATCAGTCCATGCTTTTTTGAATTTATTGTTCTTTTTATTGTTTCTTTTTTGTTTATTAAGGCAAACCCTCTTAAACAAATACCAGCAACAGAGAAATTCTGTTAGAATATATTTCAGATATTGCAAGTTCAATGCTAACCTTCTAAATTAAATTTTTTAATGCTTATTTTTCTACTTATATTTTCTGCACGTGGAGTGATCACAAATCATGAACTTACTTGCAATTTATAGCCAGATAAAGAGAAAATGTAGCTATGGTCTGGCATTGTTCTTGTCATTAGAGGCTAAAGCTGCAGCATAAAAGCTATACCAACTTGAATTTAATGTCCTTATGAAGTGACATTAACTTTAAGAATGTGAATACATATGAACATTTGAGGTATCTTCATCCTTCAGTGGAGGAGCTGGAAGTCTCTAAGATATCTTCAAGTAAAATAGGATAAATGAATGACTAACATATTACATGTCTATGGCTAAAGGGAATCAGTTTCCAAACTTCAGCTGAAAGGTCTGTTTTCAATAAGTGTAAAAAAACCCAAGTCTGCCACAATCCATGATATTCTGCAACAGATGGTGCTTGATGGCGATATTGACCACGGTCAACTGAATCAGTGAACTGTCGTGGATTATAGTGAGGTCAGTGAATTGTATTACTAGTACTTGTATGCAGTGCACACTTCACATCAGTTTCACAAATACCTTTAATAATATTGGTGTAATCAAAATAAATGTAAGCATGGTCAGACTTTAATACATATACAAAACCAATACATACCATTCTATATAAGCAATTGTCCAATACATAGAGCAATCAAATTCATAGCTCAAAAATCTTCACTTTTATGGTGGATCTCAAAATGGGAATTCTTCTCTCTCTACATGTATGTTTGGTGTTTTCTGTGAGGTGCCTGTCATTTTAACAAAAGTGACATGCAGAGTAAAGTGGAAAGGTCCTGTTTCAACCTGGGAAGAGGGTGGGGCAGACAGATGAATTGTTCCGTATTTTCTATGAAATCTTAATTGATTAGACGATCACCTTTATTCACCATAGAAAGACTGTCTTTCTTTATGATGGATACAACAGCAGGAGAGCAAACTGTTGGAATTGATATACTTTGTTGCTTATCTGAAAGGAGATTTTTTGCCCTAATTTTGCACAATAGTAGAAACTTCCTTTAAATCCCATTTTCCTAACCAGCGCCTAGAATAGCTCTTGTTGTTAGATTCTAAGGACTCTATTGTGGCTTTTAAGCCAGAGCCCACAGTAGGGGTTGTGGAAGGATGCACCGCCCCCAAGAAACTCCTAGAGGGTTTGTACTTGAGGACAAATCTGATGATAGAATTTAAAAATGGAACAGACCATTGTAGATCACCCAGTCCTCCTATCTGCCAGTGCAGGATTTTCCCTCCCAGATATTCTTAATGCATTGTTTGATGTAAAAGTCTCAACTCTGGGAGTTTCCAAAGCTTTGCTTGGAAAATTTTTGCCTCCTTTTTTCCCTCAGAAGTAGGAGGACACAGCAGCAGCCATGACCATGTCTTTTAATATATATCTGTGTGTACTTTGGACTGGCTTCTGCCTGCTGGCTGGTGTGAATAGGGGGCAGATAGATACGACATTTTGCTTTACAGTCTTCAGATGACTTAAACATACCACGTGATCCCCGTGCCCTAGGAGGAGATTTGGAACTGCCTTAAACCATCACCTGTCCTTTAATGAATGTCTCAGATTTTGTAAAGTGTGATCTAAAGTGTAATTGCTCAGTTCTGTAATGCAGTACAGTTAATTTGTGGTTCAGTCAGAAAATTTTGTCCTAATTTTCTGGGTGTTGATTACTCTCCCAACCAGTGAAATTGGCTTGAATGTTCCAGTGCATTTTGTTTACTGTTGAAAAGCTGATAAAACTCTCATGTATTACTTCTTTTTTTGGAGAATAATAGAAGTGCATTCTTCAATCTTGGTAACTATTAATATATCAGTCTTCCAGAAGTATTTTGAAAGATTTCAATTATCAGATATTTCACAGCACTATTGTAGGTGCCATTGGAAAGCAGACACTGAGTTTTCAGAAGTAATTCAAGTCTGCAGTGTAGATGAAACCCCAGTCTGGCAGAAATTACCTTGGGTTTAACACTGTTACACATAAGCAATTCTATCAGATTTATAAATATCAACTCAGAGCTTGATGAATCCATGGGATAAACACGTTAACACTGAAGTATGTTGGCATTTGCATTTCAGGCAGTGTCTATCAAGTCTCCAGTGTCTTTGGATTAATGTTATGAGTAGTGTAAATGGGACTCTGTTCCGTAAGGAGAAGTATGGGAAGTCAGTGTCAACAAAGTCTGCCAGTAGTGACTTTAATAGTCATGGAAAAACCTGAAGGTGCCATGAAGATTAAATTTCCATTGGTTTATTTGCCAGTGGTCTTTGAGAATCAGTACATGAAACAATACGAAGTCTTTAATCCGAGTGATTGGAGCTTGATGTTCAGCAAATACAATTTAAAGGGGTTTTTTTTCCAGTTTCAAAAGAAAAAGGGTGTTAAGCCCTACTTGTCTACATGTTCTTAAATGGGGAAAATTTCTCTAACATAGAACTAGCAAAGAGAACTATGTAAGCAGAAGTGGTAGAAGCAGATGAAAATCCACTTAAAATGGAAAATGGGCCATTTCCTTGATCCCGTGATAGGCACTACACCTGAGAAATCATCAAGATGTTTTCATTGAGTGTGTATTTTGCAAGATATGCAGGACATAATTGTTCAGTTGATAAACCACTGTAGTGTTTTGTAGGAAAAAAATTGGTTTTACTTGGATTCTCTATGAGCCTTGTTCAAACAAACATTGCAGCTACTTAAGAATATGCAGGTGACCATGGCGATGAGGGCTTGCTTCTTTTAGTGAAGTTCTGTCAGCACCAAGTAATGAAGGTATTTCAGTAAGACTTTCAGGAATTGAAATTAGCCATTTTTGAGCAGTATCTTTATCTACAGTATCCAGAGGTGACACTGTCTGTGTGAATACACTTGACTCAGACTGGAGCTAATAGATAAAATTACCAGATTAATCAAAGCATCAGGCTAGCTTGCTGCAAAAGAAATGTTTAATTTTAGATGCAAAGGTATTTTGTATTTTAAAGCTATAGACAGACTTAAGGTACAAAGGCCAGATCTCAATATCTGTAGTTCTTTGTCAGTTTAATTAGCTGTTGTCTGTCTTCCTAATAGTTTCAGAGTCTGATTTCATGTATTCCAGGTTGATTGCTTTGGCTCCTGAGAAGAACCACAGAAGAGTATCTCCACCAAAAGTCAAGTAAATTTTAGAGCTGTTCCCAATAGGCATTTTCTGTTCACATCATTGTCCTCCTTCATTTTGTGCCACTTTCATTTTCCAGGTAGAAAAAATACGTGGAGCATTGCATAATTCCTGAACATCATTTCTTTCCAAAACCTCTTTCAGACTGTGTGCTTCTCTGCTTCCTGTTAAGTGGCAAAGGCTTAATGGTTGTCATGGTCTGGGAGTGAAGATATAGGTGCCTTTCTATTTCTGTGAAATGGCAGCACAGACAGGATGATTCTTTATCTGTATATTCTGCAGTTTACTTATCATTTGTTTACTGTTTGCAAAATATTTTGAAAACTGTATGTACCTACATTTCCCAGCAGTTCCTTTACTACGTTTTGCACACTTCTTCTCACCCCTGCAGTGACCTCATGGGCTTTCTGCCATCTGTCATTGTTCCTTTATTCTAATGTATGGTGCAGTCTCTTGTAATTTATGACTTTGCCTGATATTTATTAGATAGACAGGATTATTGCCCACAGATGGCTGTGGTTCACAGCCAGAGGCATCTTCACAGAACTAGTGGGAAGAGATTTATTCATGTTGCCATGTGACTTCTACTGTAAGCTAATTTTAGCTCCGAGTTTCTCTTGATAAGTTAAAATGAAACAAGAACTCTGGGTCAAATTTATTCTTACATCAAGTGATGCAGTTCCATTGACTTCTGTTGAGTCATACCTGTATGTCAGGTCGGAAATTAGCCCTCCATTTTTTTTCTTAGGAAAATAAAATATATGAGAGTACATTTTAACTACAATGCACGTGTGCGGTTACAAATATTTCTGCACCTTTTGAGCAGAAACAACAGAAAAGATTTATAAAGTCATACAGTTGTTGCCGGTAGATGACATTGTCTGCCAGCTTTCCATTTTCTCTGCTTCTTTTTATGGGCCACTGGAGTCATATATTCTGTCGTTCACAGTGTGAGACTCGGAACATTTCTTTGGCAAAGTCAGGGAGACTGGCGTGTTGAAAGTGAGCCAACATAGTCAGGTGGTTTCATTTGTACTTGATTTTGAGACTAGTTCTTGCAGCAGATAGGACATGAAAATTGTGTTGTATCTCTTTGGTGTGTTTGTTTCATTGCTAGTGAAGTAGTTGCTTCTGGGAAATTTAAGCGATCTCTTTGATAATAAATACACTGAGTGAATCAGTGGCTTTTCTAATATTTACATATTCTATTCAGTATAGTGCACCCTTAAGAGGGTCTCTGTTATAACACTACAACTACCAATACACAAATTAAAGTGCCTGCCGATTTCCTTGCTGTAGACTGAAGTAGAAATTTTCAGCCTCCAGATTGTAATCTATAGGGAGTTTATTAGCAGTTGGGCTTGGGAGGAATGGCACTTGAAACAAAAGCCATCTGGAATACACATTAGGAGATTCTGCTACAGGAGAGCTAGGAACAGAAACAGGCATAGGAAAATGCTGCATTTTCACCCTGCAAAGTGCTAGGTGTCCTTTTCATTGCACTGGGAAGTCAACGGGAATTAGGAGCACTCTGCACTTTTAGCTTTATGCTGTAATTCAGGAATGCCATACGTAGTTAAATATGTTAGACTAAAGGATCGCATAAGTAAATGTGCTAGGTGAAGTTCTGCCAGCAGAGTTGTAGCATTGATATAAATTCCCACTGTTTGTCATTACTACTTTCATTGCAACAGAGATGATATTAGTAGTATTTTTAATGTTTTGCTTTTCTGCATTGAAGCAAATCTGGACTGACAACTTTTGAAGTGCAAATCTGACCATACTTTCTGATGTGTATGTTCCCTATATTTTGATAGTGCAACTTTAAAACCATTACTCTCATTCCTTAAAACGGCACAGTGTGGGTAACAGTAAGAATCTAATTTCCATTCTACTCCTTATTGTTCCAACCTGGTTTTCAAAGGTGCTTTTTATAGATGAGGGAACGAAAAGGTAAAGAGAGCATGCTTGCATGTGAAGGGTTTGCAGTTGTTTGCTTTTCCAGTATGAACTCAACACCATTTTGTCCTTCTGTGATCACTAAAGTTGAACCGGCATTGAAAAGAATGCAATATATGCCTCGCTGAAGGCTATAAAGCCTGTGTAGATGGGTCAGTGCATCTATGTACAAGTTCACTGTTTCAGGTGCAATGCCTGCAGGATTTGACCCTACAGAAAGGCGTCTCCTCACCCTTTACTACAGACATTTCTAGAAGGCACAGGCTAATTTCAGATTTGACATGTCAAGGCACGGAGAAGAGTCATTGACATAGCAGGTGCACTTAAATATAACTGCCTAATTATACAGTGATGCAAGTTTGCTCCCAAGAAACTAAATGTACAGTGCCGTGAAAAACATGGTATCTGCCTGTCATGCTGTTAAATAGAAAAGCAGTCTTCAGCAGTCAGGCACGTTTCATGTATGAAATCATAAAAATCATGGTGTGATAAACATCTGCATCATACCCATTCTTAATTGAGTACGTACACTTATTTCCCTTCTGCAGACTTGGGGGATTGTAAAATGTATGCAGGTTGTTCCAGAGTAACATAACTTCTGAAACTTGACTAGGTATGTTAAGGTCTGATTTCAAGCTTATTTGTATAGTTTTGATTAGAAAGTTCTGCAGTAGAATTTCTGAATCAGTTAAAAATTGTCAGTAAGAGTGGAGGATAACAGCAATGTTGTTCTGCAGCTACTGTTAGTCTAATTCTGGCACACGGGAAAGTTCATTGTTGACTAAATCTAAGCAGAGCCTGGAGTGTGGTGGCTTGCAAGGGGTGTGAGGCAGATAGTTTACTAACATGGTCCTGGCTCGAGGGCATGTTCCAGTAGCAGAAGTGTTTTCTTGCCCTTCCCACATGCCATATAGCAAAGTTCTTTTTTTTTCCATTGGCAATTCTGTCCTAGACTAATAATGCTTTATCTTAGCTGTTAAAGTCTCGGCAAGCAAGCAAACGTAGAGAAATGGGAAATGTAATAAAATATCATCTCAGCTGATAATCAGAGAACAGTTGTTACCTATGGAGAAAATCTGAGTAGTAAATAATAGCTATTGCATCTGAAATAGATGGTGTTATTTATTAATTTACTTGCGCAGTGAAGTACAGGCATTCATAATCCTGCCTTACATGCCAAATGCTACAGAGTAAGATTGCAGTAGGTCTGTCCTTTCCATCTTTTGCCAAGTGTCCAGTTCAATATTGGTCACATTTACCAATTTTTACTGTATAGTCAGCCTTCTAGGATTTTTCACCTGCTTTTGCCATGCATTCTTCTTTACACTGACCAAAATTGTATTTAGCTAGTAGGGTTGACTCTGCAACGTTAACATCGTTCAGAATTGCAATAGTTGAACCCAATAATCAATAAATATTTTGAGATAATAGATATTGCCCAAACAGCCATTACAAAATTCACTGAATTTGCTTAGTGCTCTCTGAAATACCCCTGCTGAGAAGTAAAATGTTCCTATAATATACACATTCAGTCTAAGATTACCTAATTAATGACTAACTTTAAATTTAAATGTCATTTTCTCTTAGCCATGATGGAGAAAGGTGTTTGTTCTGGATTGCTTTGAATATTTGTTTTGTCACTCAGTAACTTTCCTTTTCTGCTCAAAACAAAGACAGTGAACAACATCTAACAAAGAAGATGAACATTCATAGTGTATCTTTTTAATATCTGAGTTTGAGAACTATCTTCAGTGAGATACTTTGGTGTTCTCATATCAATCAACCAGACAAATATTGCAAAGTGAAGGGAGTGACTCATGTGCTCACTTTTGGTATATTCAGCCAAAATTACAGAGCTGAGCAGATCTCATCATTTCTTGCTTTCCAACACTGTCTCTGGCTCCCAGCATAACTTCACCATCATCACCCTGCCAAGAATTGCTACATTCATCAGTCGCTAAAATGTCATACATGCAGAAACCATTCATCAACCCCAAACTTACCTTATATACGCTTTTTTTTTAAGGCAAGCATCAATCCCATCTCATTTCTGTTGCCCATATCCCTTTATATGCTCACTCTGTAAGATTCTGCTGCCATCTGTAGCCAGTGCTTAAGCCACAAATTAATTTGAGTCAAGATAGTTCCTTTGGAAGAGAAAAAAGATTTTGTCTGTTTTTTTTTCATGTTAGTCATAACCTGAAGCGTCTGTCCTGGAAAATCTACAGAGCTGTGAAAATGGACTCCTTTATGAGCAAGAAATACAGCAGATGATTATTGTATGACCTGGTATAATTTCTGGGCCAGGGATTTATATTTATGTCTTTATTCTCATGTATTTTTCTACTTTATATTCAGTGTTGTTTTCCCTCCATTAATTATTGCTATCTCTGACATCAGTTCTTTAAAATTATGTTTTAATTTGTCAGGATTTTATTGCAGATTGCTACAGTTCCTCCCCAAATTTGACTAAAATATTGCTGTGCCTAGTTTTTCAGATTCTCCAAAGAATTTTGCTAATTAATTTGTTGCTTACCAAATGTTGATTTGCAGGTCACATTAGAAACACCTTTTTTATTCATCTTGTAGCTATTTAGAAAATAACTATATACAAAAGTATTTTGTTGTTTACTACTGTTTGGTGAGACTGTGTATGTCCATAACGTAGACATCTTGCTGAGCACAGTTTTGTGAAAGGCTGAATCCTTTTAAAGAGCAAGGAAAACTTTGGGGAATCCTGTCTTTTCTGGAAGAGAGCAGTTTGCTGCTCTTCACAAGACTGCTGATTCTGGTCATAGCCATAGAAGGTGTAATCACAGCCTTTACTGGAAACCCTGTGGTTTCCTGGGCACCTGCTGCTGCCACACAGTGAATACTTTTCTTGCTGCACAATGGATCTGTCCTTTTCATTGCTTGACAGTCTTCCTCCTCACACCTTCAAACAAATACCGTTATTTCCTGGAGAAAGAACATTAAAAGGGTGAGGTAGCATTTACTTTTCCAAATGACAGAGATGTCTCCATAGAGCTCTGTCATGCTAGAGGGCTCATTCTACTATACAAGCACTTCCTCCTAACGTAATCAGGAAAGGGCAGCTACGCGTAATTTCATGTTTTAAGTTGTGAGATGGTTCTTGGCTCTTTAGAAGCTCAGTTCATTCTGAAGACAGCAGCAATTTGTTCCTGATGTTGAGACTACACCATCTTCCTCTACCCTCCCCTCCTATTTTAAAGGGAAGGGCAGAGGTGAATTCTCAAGACAATTACTGATTATTAAGTTTTCATTGAACTAAGAAAACTCTGTAGGTGTTTAAAGCAATTTGCTTGCACTGTTCAAAAGTGGGGAAGGTTTCAGTTGATCAGATCCAACCTGATCAGAAAAACTAATGGAAAATGGTAGGAATTACAATCTAGAAAGGTTCTGGAACATATCAGTAATTAGACCAAAACTGCCATCATGTCAGAATTTTTTTGCAAAGTTTCTGCTTTTGTACTTTGTAGTGAGTTTCAGAGCAACTCACTTGAGTTTTTTGAAAACCTTTTGGATCAAATTGCTCAGCTGTGAAAAAGAGAAGGCAGAAGTAAAACCAAAGCTTTTGAACAGTGTACAAGACATGGTCTTTAGCTGCAAATTCAGATCTGGGTCCAGCTTTTGAAATCCTGAAAGTTGTTTTCTCTTTGAATCCAGGCTTTTTGTTTAGATGCACAAAGTAGTTCTAGCAGCTTTTATGCAGGCCTTATAAGGAGCATAATTTTTTTATGAAAGAGGAATATGAAATTGATTCTTTCTCCATTTATTTTATAAGAAAATCCTATGTCCTATGGGGCAAACGAAAACTAAGTTTAGATGCTGTGTCTACACCAATGGACAAGTGTAATCACCACTATTCAGACAGTAAAGGCCACATCCAGATTAAGTACTTTCGTGGCACATAGGGAGAGCACGTGCACACAGCCATTATTCTGTTTTGGTGTCCAGACCTAGGAAGGATGGATATCTGGGGATCAGGGCTATGGATTTACTCACATAATAAATGGAAGGCCTTTTGTTTTTCGTCTACGGTGAACTTGTGTGTAGTCGTGCTACGAGAAGTGACTAAATCAAAGACTATATCTCCTAACCCTTGGGTACACACATCCCAGCTCTGAGTTTGGAAACATGACCTTTTTCCATTGATCACTTGGTAAATATCTTGCCTGACCTCAGACAGTAAAATTTATTACTTGTGAAAGTTTAAGAATGGGACTACAGTGCTGGATGTTTATTGTATTATTGTTACTAACATGTTCATAAGGTCTTCATTAAAGTTTCTCTGTTATTGTTGTTTTCCTGTTCAAGGCTTCCCATTCATTACAGGATTGCCTGCCAATGCCAGTCTTCTCAGTTCTGTGAAGTATATTTAATTTGCAAATGGAAGTGTCTGGGTTCTAAACATGTTAACAGGAAGCATATCATATAATGGGTAATGTATGAAGAAAAGTTCCTCATTTGTGTTTTTCCACATGAAGAAAGAGTGGTGGTGTATTATGTTTAAGTTCAGTTGAGTTATCCATATAGTAAATTACATCTGATTAAATTAAGAACCTGGAAATGGTTAATGGGTTCCCATTTGCCATGCCTTCTCCTACTAGCAGAATGTCCTAGGCCCTGCAGTTTATTCTTCCTTCAGGAACACCATCTTTGACAACACCTTTTGCACTGTATTTCCCCATACTTTACACACATTATGGCCACCTCACAGGTCTCCATTGTTAAAAGTTTTTGGTCTCCACAAGCCATACTATTTCTAGGATACTCAAGACTCCTGAGCAGAAGTTCTGATCGACCTAGAAGAGTGTTGTTTCTAGACAGTTCTTACTATCCCTGCCCCCCCTTTTTCCTTTTTTATTTATTTCCTCCAGGGAACCCAAATATTAGGTGCAAGATGTTTTTGAGAGTTTAGTTAGAGGCATTATCAATCTCCCTATTTCCTTCAATTATTTTTTACTTAGTTTGGTCCAAAGTAGCATGGGAAGCATCACTGATCTGGATTCAGTTTTCATTCACAATCAAAAACTAGAAGATTTTACAAGCAAACACTATTTCTCCTTCAGGTTTGTGCTTATTCATATTTGGAATTTGGCATTCTGGTTAATTAATGCTTTTCATTTTTCACTTGAAATAGGACATGAAATGAAAGAAACTATGATCATGGAAATTTCTGCCCGCAGCAAAACCAGTATGTCTAGGGGTTTCAGACATGCCCATCTTCCCTTCAATTAAAAAAAAAAAAATCAGACCAAAGCAAGTAAGAGACTTTTGAGGTAAGTCTGACAATAGTACTTAAACTTCTGGATATGAGTCTGACCCTATGGCCCTTTCAGATTTGGTCATTTCTATTGCTATGGGCCAAAAAAATTTATTGAAAGTAACATGTTTTTTGTGTTCAGCTTTGTTCTGTTTTCTAGCTAGTTGATTATCTCGTGGAATTTAGTAACCAATTGATCAAAGAAAAAAGAGCAATACAATTTCCTTCATGTTTACTTCCTTGAGCTAATACAAGTTTACTGTTTGGTCTGAAAAAGTTCCAGGTGCTAAAAGGGAAGTGGATACTCCTTTCCAGATATGAACTAGTTTCATACAGTGAGAGGAGAAGCAGCAACATATTTTGGACAGGTACTGCATGATTCAGGGAGGTTTTCAAGTCGTAATATTGAAGTCCAAGTGACAGTAATCAACAAAGCAGTAGGAATCCAAAGCCCATAGATGGTACAAGCACAATATAGAATCCACAAAACAGTGTTGCTTCTTTGGCATAACTGAGTTGTGAATCTGATTGTGAATAATCTAAATTGAATTTACAAAATACTTTGTATTTGTGCAAGGCTTTACATGGAAGGATTCTATTGGGCATTGGCTCAGTTGTTATTGAAATGCATTTCTCTTTGGGCTAGAAAGCAATAGCTGTTCTGATGAAAAGTATTGTGGAGATGTTTGCTGCTGGCACTGGGGAAATGGTGACACAGCAAACAGCTGTTCATTTCTCAGTATGGGCCACATCAATCCTAGCAGTGAGTACTCATTTCCTTAGTGAAAAATGGCGGCCTGGGAACACAGTGCATTTAGCATATGGGGGATGTAAGTATAACATTAAGTCACCAGCATTGCTATCTATAGTTTGCCAGAATTTATGACATATTTTTGTTATAAATTCAGGGGACTGGGGAGAGTTATATCTCTGTGAAGTGTGGTGCCAAATAACCTTTCTGCCTGAAATAGTATTGTCTGTTACGGTATGATATTGTACTGAAAAAGTAATGTAGTGCTACCGGTAAGTTGTGCAAGAAGTAATAGAGTTAAGTTTTGAATTGGAGTTTTGCAATTATTATTTTTCGTTTCCTTAAGGATTATGTTCTTCTTGACTCTTGAGTTGGTTGGTTGAAGTGAAAGCATAAAACCGGTTGCAAAATTTATATCTGGCAAAGTTTTTCTATAAAGAGAAAATGGGAGATAACTGTACTCATGAGCTGGTAAAGCTCATGGAGGAAATGAAAGAAAAGTTACTGCTGAGTAGGTACATGCTGGTCAGATAAGGATGATCCCACCCCTCAGTTCTAACTCCTGCTTCTGCAAACTCTTCAGACCACCCTTTTAGTTGATGTGATTTACATGATGAAATATAGCTAGGATTGGGCTTGAGAGACAACTGAGTACCTCTAGGCAACTTCTGAATATGTGAATAGAGCCTAGGCTAGGAGCCCTAGTTTCCCCTTTCCCCTGAGTTGAATTGTTTGCCAGAGACTCGGCTCACCTGCTTCACCCTTGTTTTCCATCCCAGCCTCCTCCTTACACAGGTGGGAGGGGAATAGACAGCCATTGCCAGGAGCTCAAGGAGCTTGCTCCTGGAAGTGGTCCCAATGTGGAATTGCTCCTGGAGATGAAATTCCCCATTCCACGCCCTGCACACCTGCAGAGGCCTGCCTGCCTTGCCAGCTCTTGCCTTGGATGTGTCCTCAGTTCTGTTTCCTTCATCTCCCAATCCCCTCTCCTTTATCCAGCACAGCTGCAGTGGGTGGCCATGGTGCCTGCCTCCTGCTGGCTCCCTGGAAGGGGAAAATTCCTTTGTTCCACTTTTGCCTTATGGAAGCTGAGGTATAGGGACCTCAGATGGGCAGGGTGGGAAGCCTGGACAGAGGTGAGTCACTACCTCTCAGCACTGTCTGCTCTGTTTCTGTTCCTCCCAGTGGCAAATAGCTAAATAGCCTAATAAATAGCTAAATAGAGAGGGGAGTTTGGTAAACAGTATGCCAGAAAGCTGATTTCAGCCTCCAAATCCTATAAATTGTGTAACCAATGATGTCTTTCTGAGCTTGCAGTGAGGGCAACTTTGTAGTCCGTGCAGGAGGCAATTGGAGGACGCCGGGTGGGGCAGGGAGCTGTGCAGCCAGGAGCACATTCCCTGGCAGGCAGGGGCTCCTTTGCCGGGAATGGAAATGGTGGAAGAGTGTTTTGTTGGTGCTGTTTTAAGGTTTTCACCTTGAAGGCAGTGAGCCTGTAGGGGACCAACCCGCTTTCCCTGGAGCAGCAGGGAGACATACCTCAGTCTGAGAGGGGATTATGAGCTCTGTCCAGCCACCCAGAAAGCTGGGGCATATGGAGCAGCAGCAGCCAGCACCTGACATTTGCCCTTGACCAGACAGTGCTTTCATGGGGCAACCCACAACAGCATCATGAAACTCCCCCTTCTCTAGCAGTACCCTGGAAATCCAGGTCACACCCTGTGCTTTCTTCCAAAACATATTTTCCAGGTCTACTTTAACATCCTTACAGTTCCTTGGGAGCTTCCATTTCTATCTGCATGTATTGTTCCCACCCATTCGTAAAGACTTCCACTTTGGTGAATGTTCCTTTTCATTTCTGATGGACACACAGTTCCCTGAAGAACCTACCTGTGATGTTCAAGAGAGAATCTTGCAGGCATATTAAGGGATCTGTCTTTTCACTAGTGAAGTAAAGTAAAAATGTGCTATCACTAGTGTGCCGATTTTATTTGTATTATAGCACCTCAGCCTTGTAATTAGGTAAATTGTGCTGAATTCATTGGAGTTATTTAAACCTAAACGTTTATTCAGTAGCTTTGATTTAACCTTTTCATCATTTACTTGTTTGCAAGAGTTATCTGTTCTGCATCCACCTGGAGCTTTCATTTTATTATACTTCGTGATCTAAAATTTGGCTAAAAGAAAAACCCTCAAGGTTGACGAGGACTAGGATTGACAGAACTATGGCTCTTTGAAATCCCTGTTGTCCATTTAAATTTTAATGTTTCTATCATTTGTTCCTCAGTGTAAATTAACAGCCATGGCAGTGTGTTGGGTTTCTTTTCTGAAGTCAAGACTTTAAATTTAATTCAATAGCCTAGATTTACAGCTATTCTATATTTCACAAGGCAGAATCAATAATGTGACTGAAGTGAAGAAGATAAAAATTTATGGTATCTTGCAATTTAATGGTTGAAAAGATGCAATTGGAGAGATCATAAATTGTGAAGGAGTTTATGCTTCATTGCTCCTGATTCAGTGCTTGCTGTTAGAACTTGATTTGTGACTATTCACAAGGTGTGATTAATGGTGTGATCGATGCTTGCTTCAGTGCAGTAAAGCAGTTGTAATGCTCTTCATTAGAATAAATAAAATAAATTGACTGAAGCTTTATAAAAACTGTGTAACATTTAAAATCTAAAATGTCAATTTTTTTTTCCTGTTACAATTTAGGTTTCTTCAGGCAGTTTCCACCTACATCACATCACTCATTGTCATTCTTTTTGGATATTATAGAAATCCATGTGGGTTTGGGTTAGCTTTATGCAAAGCTCAGTGAAGAGGAAAAAAAAAAAAAGAGTTGAATAGGTCTGACTAGAGTCTAAGATTTTCTGGCAGCTGTATTTTGCCATCCTTTAGCACATACATGTTCGAAGAAATCAAGGCAGAAAATGACTCTTCCATACACAACTCTACTGAAACCAATAAAATTTAATAATTTTCATTGGTTTTAAATGGAATGGATGTATGAGTGGTGCCCTAGCAGAGACAATGAAGATAAAGAGGCCTTTTTGATTGGTTTTTTTGGTTTAAGGATGTTCTTTACATAATCCAATGCTATCTCACAGTATGCTCTAAAACAGACAGGGGAATATGAGAAAACTGCAACAGCCATGAAAGACAGTAGAATGTAATGATTTTGATATTGTCATTTGAAGAATTGGGCTCCAGGAGACACAGAAAAGAAATAGGGTAGAAAATGCCCTAGGATGCCTTGTGCATACCATTTAAGTCCCCTGCAGTATATGGATCATATTGAAGTTTTAAAAGTATAAACATGCTGTGTAAAACCTGGGGAGTGAAGAAATTGTACTGTGAAACTTAGGGAAGTAAAATTCTACTGTGGTTTAATCTAGACCTCTTTCATTTGCTTTTGTTTGCCTTATTGAGAGATAAGCCTGAAATTAGGCAGAAAAGTTTATCAGATTTCGACTGTGCTCCCTTGCTCTGATTTTCTTTAGTGTCCTTTGTCATGATGCGTGTAGAGATTTCAGGTTTATGTTTGATTTTAAGAAAAACTATAGGTAAATCTAAAGCCACTAAACAACAAAGCACCATATTAACAATGACAGTGAACTAAATATTTCCTATAATTTTTGTATCTTAATATATGCTGTAGCAACTCCAGGCATCAATGATCATGCATTTGCTGATTGGAATTGCAAAGAGAATGAAAAATGTAAGGAATCTAAAAATGTTTTTGAAACATACAGCT
The DNA here is from genome assembly GCF_025592945.1 of Manacus candei. Taxonomy (NCBI): domain Eukaryota; kingdom Metazoa; phylum Chordata; class Aves; order Passeriformes; family Pipridae; genus Manacus; species Manacus candei. Next base: position 13,108,855 of record NW_026138071.1, on the reverse strand, counting down.
ATGTCGAATTAATGTTTCTATTACTGCACACAGTATTTACAGACTAGCAGTTGTCACTTCACCAAAAAAAAATAAAATCTTAAGATAGATCATATTCTGTCTGTCAGCAGTCTGGCAGAGATTCAGATATTAACTACAACATGTTCTGACAGTAAACACGTAAAATGTGTGAGACTATAATGCAAGTAGATAAGCTTTTTTTTGTAGATGATTTTTGCTCCTTCACTGTCAGTTGAAAAGCCAGTAATTCACACACACATGCGAGTTTCTGTGAGTCATGAAAACTGGGTTTGGTAAGAACAGACACAATGTAGCTGCAGCCACAGACCCCAGAGCATTGTAGCTAAAAGATCCCAAGAGCCACAGTGCTGTAGTGGGCATAGAGGCATAGTTATATGTGGCAGTCATGGTTACTTGATCAGCTGAATTTGCCTCTATCCAGCCACTATCCAAAAAGGTAGGACCGTAAGGAGATGTGAAGCTCTAGTTGTGCTTAGCAAAACAGAAGGTTGACTCAGCCTAAAACTCCACCTATTTTGTGTCAGGAAGAATACCTGTGTCCCCACTTGTTTGGTTTGACTGTGGGGTTTTTTCCACCCAAGGAATTGATGACCTATCCAACCTATTATGCTAATTTGAGAAGTAGCTATAGCACGGAGCCCTTAGGACATCTTGTTTTAATTTATCATTACCGAAATGCGTCATCAGTCTTGTTTTATAGGAAAGAAGACTGAAGCATTGAACAATTTCTCCAAAATCATAGGCCAAATTTGCTGCAGTGTCCTTTCCACCATCTCTTTGGACCTGCATCATATTCATAGAATCATAGAATAAACTGAGTTGGAAGGGATCTGCCTGTATCATCAAGCCCAATTACTGGCTCTGCTCAGGACACCCCAAGAATCTCATCATGTGCCTGAGAGCACTTTTTTGTCCCTCTTGTCAATGGAGAAAGCCACACCCATTTATAAGGAGTGCCAGAAAGGATGCCATGATAGGATATTGTTTGGGACTTTTTGCTTACTTTCAACTATTAAAAAAATTAATTTCTGTTAAATGAGTATGCTTTCCATTACTTAGGCAGTTTGCAGGTATATTCAGCCTGAAACACATGGGCAGTATGTAAACAGAAGATTTTGTTATTAGGCTGATGAAAGATCATGTCACTGTAAGGGCAGACCCTATTTCTTCAAATGTGATATATGGTAAGAGAATGGATCAGATTAGGCTGGGTACTGAAAGCAATATGACAATACTGAAGAAGCAGAATATTATCATGTAAGGGTTTTGGGAGGGCTGAGCCATTGCACCTTAACTGCTTGTCTTATCTAATCTGACTTCAGAAACAGCTGGACTGTGCTGTGCATGAACATCCTCAGCTGGCTCCACCAACACTGAGGGTTTCACCTGGCAGAGGATGCTTTTGTGGAAGAGGAGAGGGTTTAAATTGAAATAGCTCTTCTACACTGCCTTTCACAATGGACTTTTCTTTTTTTCTTTTTTTTCTTTTCTTTCTTTTTCCCAATGAATGCCTTTCTGCAGTCTAACTTAGTTCACTTCAAAGTGGACTAAACAAAAAGAGATTGTTCACATAGGAAACTATTACAGAATAGCTATTCCTGGCTTTTTCTGAATGAAAAAAAATAGCCATTGGACCCTCAGAAACTTGACTGCTTGGAATATGAAAAGGATGAATTTACTAGTGCTGGTTCATCACCACATAAAGCCCATTCTCCAGCTTTGTATGTCCATGATATACCATGTAAACATCCAATTTGTGCTTTCTATTAATTTTTCCTCCAGAGGGAAAGTTGATATTTCCTTCTCTTTTGGGTATCATCTGTAATGTTGGCTTCTCTCTCGCATCAAATGTTTTCTTCTCTATTTTCCCTTTCTTTGTAACAGTGTCAGTGGTGAAGATTTAACAGCACCATAAGATGCTGAGGGCTTTCAGTTGAGGTTCTTGAACAATTTCAAGTTACAGGCAGAAAGACTGAGACATGTCATGATTTACCCAAAACTATACTCTTATTTCCTTAAGCTTAATCCTGCATCCTGTCCAGTGGACTATTCCCAGCATGGGGACAATCATGCCTCTCTACCCAGTAGTATCTTCTTGATTTTTGAAGGAGATGCTGGCTCTCCTTGTAGTAACTGGTAGATGCTGCTGCAGAGCATCAGTACTAAACCTACTCTCACTACTTCTGTGGTCACCATTAGTGCTGAAAGGAATACTATTTATTCCTGTTTAGTCTTTGCAAATGTAAGGTGGGTTGACAGGGTCTATTTCTTTTTTTCATAGGAGAGAGCACTCTGTCTTCCCATTGCTATTGCCATTGCTTTCTAGTTATGAGTCTCTCTGTCCAGTGTCTATCAGTTTCCTATAGATCCCTCGCAGTTCATAAGGGGGTTGCTCAATTTATTAGGAACCAATCATGCATTCATGCCCTCTTCCATCTGAAGTGCACTTTTAAATGTTAGACTACACACTAATCAAGTTGAACATAATAATGAGAGCATGTTCACATTGTTAAGGTAAATGACCCAATGCATTCATTGTGAAGACATATTTGAACTACAGTTTGTGCTTTTCTTTGTAACATTGAACATTCGGGACAACTATGAATTGTGGTGTTTTGTGGCAGCCTTGCAAATATGTGATTATTATTACATTGCTGACAGAACTCTGGACATTGCAGCTTTGTGATAAATTTCCAAGTGCAATTAACTGGAGAGGATTTTATTATGTACATTTCTTCCTATAAATTAGAATAGTAATACATGAATGGAACATACACCTGTACATAATATGCATCCTTACTCTTATAGTAGTGAATGATGTATCAGGCTGAGCTTGATACTGTCCACCTCTTCTCAGGGAAAGCAGTAGATATTTATTAGCAACTTCAGTGCAAATAACACAGCATCTGAAGTTGGTGAATGGAGTTAAAGAAAAAAGTAAATGAATATTTTGGAGGCAAGAAGATGGGAGGTAGTAAATGCACAAAAACTTCCTGTTCTTCATGCTTTAATGGGGTACATTTTTGGATTTAGACATTTTACTTTTTTTCCATTCCTCAGAAGGGGAAAATAATTGTTTGATGTAGTTTTTTAAATTCTGTAGGAGAACCTAAATGCTGTTTGTGCTGTGTGAGGCATTCTGTTCCAGGACTTCTGTGTGTGAAAAGAAAAAGACACTTTTACACAAGTAAATTGGTCTGATTATGTTCCTACAGAGCAGGCAGGATTAGGCTTTAGCTTTGTAAAAGGATGCCCAGTCTCCTGGGGCTAAATGCACCGCTAAATGATGGTGAAACATGTGCAAGGTAATCTAGTGAACATGGGTAGCAATAGCAGTGACTATTAGCAGACATCAGTGACCATAATATGTTCCCAAGGTCTCAGTGTTGTTTGGCTTCTGGACCCAGCAAGCACAGGCTGCTCGGTGCAGGTGAAGCAGAGCTCACTGTTCTCGCTATGCCTTCCTTCAAGGCAGTGAAGTTCTTTGTCCTGTTGCTTCTTCATAACGCGAGTTATGACTGCAAATTTTCTCCTGAGAATACTTAAATTGGCATTCATTGCCTAATTCATTGACTTCCCTATACCTCTAGGAAATGACATGCCAGGATGCAAGTGAGATGATGCTCACCTGTCTTTCCTCTTAAGGAGGAATAGCAATTCCTTCTAAGTGGTGTAGGCCAGATTTTTCCACATTCCAAAGTAGAAGTTTCCACAACAGTTACTTTAATGTAGGTACCACTCCCAGAGATATATCTGTAGCAGAAATCTTTCATTGCTATTACTGTGACTTTCCATGCATTGGTTAAGTGTCTCAGCATGAGGCTCAGCTGTGCTTCTAGTCATTGTTCCCATTTTCAAAGCTGTAGTTTCATTTCTGTATATAAAATTCTAGACTAATCATATCTCCTCTAAAGTCACATGGGCAATTGCACATTAAAGACAAAATTTGTCCTAAGCTTTGCTAGCTTTTTTCAGGCCAGGGAGAATGATGAAAAAACAGGGTACAAATCATGGAACAATCCAAGCCCTGTGCCCAAAGTCTCTAAACCACACTTCTCAGGGCAAGAGTGTATCCTCCTGCTTTGGTCTCCACATCTTTCACCTCAGGATGTCTGGAAAGCAGGACTATACTACCTAAGACATTAGCAATGTTATAAGAAAATTTTCACTCTAAAATCATGTTTAGATTTAAATACAGTATAGAGAACAGTGGTCAAAATATTTACAATAGGTTGTTTGTGTCTTACCACTTCTTATTTTATTACATTTTACTGTATCATTTTATTTTTCTATGTACTATAATTTACAAGAAAATATCATTGGTTTTCATTATTTTGGCTGTACCACTTGTGTTCCTAACATAAAGTAAGCAGTGAAAAATGGGCACTGTGCCTAAACTCTTAAAGTTATTTATATGTCTCTAAAATTCAAACTGGAGGAGGCAAATGGAAAATTTGCATTTTTTGCAATTGAGACAAGCTTAACATCTTGCTGAGAGTGTCAGAAAGCCAAGCCCAAATTGCAGTTAGCAGAACAGGGAGGGGCACATGGAAACTCAGCTGTGAATCCCTGACATTAGTAAATATTTTTTTACTCAACTGAGATGAAACGATCTGTGCAGCAAAGGAAAATAATTTAATTTGTGATATTTTTCCAAGAGAAAGGCAGAATGCATTGCCTGGCTGTACTTCGTCTTCCTTTTACAGATAAGTCAGTGTCATGCACTGTGTGAGCCCCTGCAGAGCTGTCCATGAGCCTCATGTTCATGTGGTTTTTGTAGACTGAGACTGAAGGGTGCTTTCAAATATTAGACTGCACTGCTTTTGCTTAATGCATCTGATCTCTTTGGTCAGAGAAAACCTAATTAGAGAACAGCTATTTCTGATGACCATGTGACGTTGTTACAGTAGGATAGGTACTTTTTCTAGTGCTTCTAGTTTTAAGTAAGAGAACAGTAAGTTTCACTGTTTTACTTAAGATAATACTGCATAGTCTGATGCATCTCTTTTCTCTGGTGTTTTGTCTGTGTTTTCCTTTCTAAAGTTCTGCTCAGTGCTGTTGGCAGTTTTCTCACTGTTAGTATTCTAGTAAAATTACAGTTGCTTTTAAAAAAAAGCAAAGTGATCAGTGAACCAATAGAATGAGAAAAGTTCAACAAACATCTAAGCTTTAATGTAAAATCTCAAACATATGTTGAGAATTTCAACCTTCAGAGCTCTATTTAATTTAAATATGGCAAGTGCTAAGGCCAAGATTTTCTTACACACCTTTTGGTGAAAAATTCTCTTCTGACTAAAGAAACCATTTCAAAGGTTCTGCAACAGTTTTAACTTTGATTAAAAACAAAAAAACCCTAAACCCCTAAACCAACAAAAAAACAAAGTAACACCACCCTAAATACTTCGGTAGAAAACTGGTATGTTTACATTTGAAATCATTACCAGCATAGTTGTAGCTGGGTTGCCTTTTTCTCTTTAGTGGTTCCTTGCTAATTTCTACCATGTGCTGTAATGCCACATTCACTCCAATGGAAGATGAAATCCAAGCAGAGACTGTGGTTTGGGGGAAGAATCATCATGAGATGAAACTTCAGACCAGTGATATTCTGGCTCTACAGCAACATTTCAAAAATACAGTGTATGCTCAAGTCTAACCTTATATTTCTTGTCTCCATCGTGGGGCCCTTCTGTTGTAATTACTTTGCATGTTGCTCCTTTTCACTACATCTGCTTTTTCTTGGACTGTAATGGCTTGCATTTTTCTAAATGGTGATGATTTTTTTGAATTTATGTTTATTAGTGGAAATGAACTTTATGTAGCATTTGAATTTCAGTGTGGTTTTCTGTCATTATGCCATCCTCTGGTGTTGGGAGCCCACCCAATGCAAATTAAGCTGCGCTTCCCTGACATTGCTGCAGAGTCTCTAAGGACTCATAAACTGCAAAGTGTGAGGCGATTTCTTGGCAGGATCTGTTTTGCAAGTACTCTAACTCTGTGAGATCAGGTTGTCATCAATGTGAAAAATGTCACAGGATCCCTCTCTAAGGTCACAAGGAACCATTTAAAATTCGAGGGTTACAGGAGGAATAATGTCTACCAGGTGATAGAGGGCCTTTAGTCATCCCAGCATTAATCTCTGCAATAGCCCTGGCACAATTTGCATCTGCAAATGAGAGTCTGTTCCCAAACCAGGGAAATCAGTACCTCTTAGGCACCTTGTAACTTAGATTTGTGTTTCTGGATTTCTCTTCAGTCACCAAACCTTTCCTCTTAACCCTCTTAAACAAGAAATCTCTGCCTTTTTTCCTAGTATCCTTTTTGCTGACTGGCCAAAGCAGTGAGCATTTGCTCCGTCTTTTCCAGACTGAACACTTTCTAGATTGTCAGCAAAGTGCACTTTTGTGGAAAAACTTTCTGCCTCTTGGGCGCTGTAATAGTGAACTACAACAAGGATCAGACTCAGTTGGCACTGGAAGATGGCTGCTTCCTTTCTTTCTTTCTCCCTGCACGCCCAGGGGAAAAATAAAGAGTAAACAGGAAATACCCATTCCTTGAAGGTTTGCATGTGAGAAGCAGAAGGCGGAGTGTGGGCAAGCTGCCCACACATGGAGTATGTTTGTTCGCACATCCTGCTCCACTCTGCTTTTCTTGACCATTCTTGTCCCCAGACATACACTGTACTTGCCAAATGTGGCCTAAAAGTGAGTGGGAATCAACCAGCTGAATTATTTGCACAGCAAATCCAAAGGCTGTCTGCAGAATGCTGTCCAATGTGACCTAGTTAGAGCCTTTGCCATTGATGTGTCCTTCTTGTGTCATTCCCAAAGCTACATTCTTTGTGCTGAGAGGCTATGAGACTCCAAGAGATAACTGAAATTTCCCGTACTTGGGGCCAGTGAACCAAAATTCTGTGTACAAAGTCCAGGACCAAATGAGCTGGGTGACAGGTGTTGCAGATAACTGGGTGTGTGATGCAAACAGATGTGTGCCACTGGACATACATGTAGTGTTTTCCATGAAGTCTAATTCCTTTAAATAGTCTGTAAGTACTAGAGGCCTTGCTGAGCAGGTGTGCTGTGCTGCCAGATCTACACTTGTAATGAGAAAACTGCTGGTGTAGCCCCAAAGCAGAGGCGAGAGAGCGGTCCCACCCTTTCCCCTTCACTTTGCCACTTTCTCTCTTCTTGCAATACACATCTAGGCACTGCTGCACTCACCGGTGAACATGTGATAGTGTTAGGCTGCAACCTAGACTCATGTCTTACAGTCAAGGCCAGATGATAAACTTTGATGCCTCTTCGGGGTGGTGTTTCATGTTATCTTTACTACCAAAGGGTTCACACCAGAAGCAGGCTAACTTGTAGCAGCAACAAAGATTAATTCACATTGGATGTTTGGTTTTTTTTAAATAAAATACTTGCTCATGACTGTATGTCTCCCTTTATCTATTTCTTCTCTCATTTTGATTTTACTCCAATTACTTTTTCCTCAGGGTTTCTCTCTCCTGCAGTTTCTTTCATTCTTTCATTTTATTCTTTCCCAAGAAATAATTTTTCCTGAACAGATGGAGCTGAAAGACTTGTTTGTGAACAACTTTGCAGTTTAGAGTTTAAGCCCATGTTTACCAATGCTGTACTTGGAAATGGCCTTGCAGGCCTCTCATCAGCACATTCTTAGGTTCTGTAGAGAAGGGAGGAAGTAAGAATTCATTTACTTTTCTTTTAAACATAACACAGACTTCTCCAGTCCCCTACCTTGTTTTTCCCTTCATTTTCACTTCAAGCAGCTTTCCTGCATGGTCTAGTTGCTGGACCTGACAGCTCCAGTGAAGGAGGATGACGGTACTGTGGGGTGTGATAGGTGCAAAGTTCTTTGGCACAGAAAATCAGGCTGTAATGTTACATTTGTCTCTTTACTTGATGAATGGGATACACTTGTCACTGAATAAGCACTTTTTTCTGAGATATCCAGCTGGCTCCTGGCCTGCATTTATATAACTCATATGGTAAATAACTAAGCATTTTTAATGCTTAATAAAAATGTTTATTATATGGGCTGTATAAGATTGATGATATTCATACTTTTTCTGATACTGCTGTACTACTACAGTTTTTCATGTGAGGTACTGTCACCTTTCACTTGCTTTGGTTTAATAACTGGGTATTTGTAAGCATCTTTCAGATATTTTCTTTTTGGTGATATCAAAGAGTGATTTCCTTATCATCTGAGAGGGCAATTTTCCCCTCTAAGATCTGCAAGGAGATCGTGGTAGAGAGTGTCTGGCAAATTGTCTTTTTGTATTTCTATGTTGTCTCATCTGGAAACCGAGTGTCTACGTTTTGTAGCTTTCAGTAGAAAAAAAATTCAATAGATTTCTTTCACTTTCAGAAGTAGACTGGTGATTTGAAGGTTTGCTTCTAGTATTTGCCAGACTGATTGGCACAGGGTAAGCCAAAATCATAGTAAGTAGCCTGATTCCTCAAGGTAGCACCAGCTGAGTTGGTATGAAACAGCAAATCTTTAGAGTGCCTAGTGATTCTTCAGAACAACGCTGTGAAGGCTGGATAACTAGACAGGTTGGCTAGGTTGTTCTAGTTTTGTAATCAGGTTAGCTGGTGTTAATTCTGTAGTCTCAGCATCCTGCTCAATTGTATGTTATAAGCATATCCTCTAGCACTTTACTTTCATCCTCATTTTTCTTCCTTTGCATCTGTTTTTGTCAATAAAATTGACAATGTTTCATGAATTCAGGAAAAAAAAACAACAGCAATTTTTGAGCCAGACCACTTACCAACCCAGAACTATAAAGAAAAATAATTTGCAAGAGGAAGCTAGTTGTAGTCTAGGCTCAAAGGTGCTGCCATCTGACAAAATGAAGTAGTTGTGTTTGTGTAGAACCCTATACCTTAGAACCTCAATGCTGACTGTTAAAACACATAACATCCCAGTGAGGGACCTAATAATAGCATATCTGTTATACAGATGGAGGAGATAAAACTGAGTTAAATGACTTGTCCAAGAAAACACTATCTGCTACTGGTAAGAACAAGAATTGAACTAATTGACCCCATCTTTCAGAGCCTGTTCTAGTCCTGAGACAATTCTACTTGCTCATCCACAACTATTTCACTCACAGCTTATCTTAACATGTTTTATATAAACAGCCAGATAATTGTAATGTTTCTGAACTATGTGAAGTGTTTTCCTCCAGTTCATGGTTTTATGTCAATGATAAGGCATTACGAAGGCCTATATTTTATTTTTCATTTGGAGATTTATAGAGTTCAGTTTTTTTCATTCCTCACCACTTCAGCATATTATGAATTTATCCACTACACAAGCTAACTTCATACCTCATTTCTGCCATTGATATGGCTATTTTCTACAACATGACTGAAGTACCTGGTGCGATAAATATTGAAGTGGATCTGCAGTTTTCATTTTCACATACAATTGATACTTTTCAAAGAATAAAATCATTGCTGCAGTATTTACTAAGTGTCCCTATTTTAATTCTGATCTTCTTGAATGGTATTTCAATACAGCAAGCAATTCAACATCATTTCTCTTCATTTATGTCCATGTTATATTATTTCAACATAATCATGTAGTAGTAGAATGAATTACGTTTATGACATACCATTCATATTGGAAAATGTGCATATAGATACCAGAATAATTCTAATATTACATTTCACTACCTTTTCAGTGATAGGAGAATGCAGTATTCTACTACACTGAGTTACAAATGTTATATAATGTAATCCCGCTGAAATACCTGTTTGCATTTTAGTTTTGCAGTGTTAATAACCCTTCTGTATTACCAAAATTTTCAGATCAAGTCTGTGTATACTTAAGTGCTGTATATTCCACTCTTTTATTTTGTGTATTAATTGACTTTCCGTCACATTAACTTAGTATATTAAAAAAATACAAGCGTAGTGATTTTTATCAGTGTTTCAACTCTCCTAACAGTTTAACATAGTATTTCTTTTGCTACTAATGTAGAGGTATTTCTACATCTTGTATTTGCAAATAGGTTGTCTTCATTCTTACTGTCAAGACAGTGTGCTTGCAATATTTTTAGCTGTCTTTCTGGAGAAAGGGGAACTGATTATGTTGGTTATAAAGGCTAAAGTTGGGAAATAGGCCTGTCTGTCTGCCAAGGTTATCAAACCATCAGAAAACTATGCAATGATCCAAGTCCCTTGCAGTTACTACACAGTATCTGCTGTGCTTCACTTTCTGTAACTGTATCACTCCCTGTATTCAATGGGCCTGATTCTCTGGCAGAACTTTTTTTTTCACCCCTTCAGCTGTAGTAGAATCAGTGGAGTCTTTTTTGAGTTCTACTGGTGGAAAAAAAGAAAGGATTAAAATCCTTATAACACATGCACAGCCTCTGAGTAACTCAATTAGCTCAATCAATGATGAATGGTAACTTTTCATTAGAAATCCTGTCAATTCTGATGGAATTTTTGTCATCCTTTTTACCTATTCTTGATAAAATCGAGACTTTTTCAGAAGAACAAATCACTTATTTAATGCAGCATAACTACCGCTCATTGTCATAAATGTGAAAAGTTAAATGACTATTTTTCTGGTATAAACTATTGGTTCTGTAACCTACATTTCAAGAGGAAGGGAGAGATAATTGCAGTTACAGGGATTTTAGTGCACTGGTTATTCAATTTTGAACTGTTGGACATGAACGGGGAAAACTCTGATATACAGGTTTAATTTTGCCATCTTTATGCTAAAGACAACATTTAAAATAATAGCTATTATTTGTGTACATCCTGCAGTTCTGTAGTGCCATGGTTGAGCCAGGTAAAATTGATTTCAGAGCTTCCTGCACAGGATTAGCTGAAGGAAAACATTAACCAAAAATAAGTGGAAAAGTAGTGGGCAAGGAGAATAAGTGTCAGTGGCAAAGAAATATGTAACTCTCAGAATCTTCAGGTCATGGCTTGGCATCCTTTCTGTTACCAGTGAAAAATGAGTTGAAGACCTCTCTTAACTTTATGAGGTTTGGAGGACCTTCAGCATCTGCAGAGCAAATGTGGTAGAAAAGGCAAAAAGTTAGAGGATGTTTTCTGGATGGAGTTAAACTTTCAACCCCTCTGCTTCCACATCGTAGTGGTGAAACTTATTCTCCCACTTCTTGTACTGCACAGTTCAGCACTGTGAAAAACATAAAAGGAGATCTGCTTTCTCAACGTTGTAGTCTGGCATCTCTTCTTTAAATGTACTTAAAGGCAAAGCAATAAAGGGAGGTCATGGCAAACATACACAGGAGTATTTGTTTTTTCCAAGGTTTGAAACAATGCAAACTATAAATATGCTAAAAGCTGTAGAAGTGTTTAAAGTTATGTTTGTGATAACCTCTTCTGATTATTAACCAGAAGATATTACAGATAACTAATGAGTAACACCATACACAATTTCATCTGTAATTGTATCTGTAATTCATCGTGTTAATCTTGGCGTGGGAGAGGAGAAGCAATTAGTTCAAATTAACACTTAAAAATTTAGGCTCTGAAGCAGTTGGCATTGGAGCAGTTTGGGTAGGTAGATCCCATGGGTTGTCTCCTCTGAAGCACCTGCTTGTATACTTACAGGCATGAGGCCTGGCCTTAACATTTACTGTAACAGCATCTACTCTGTTGACAGGTGTTCTCAAAAACACTTGGAAGAGAAAACTGAGAGAAATACGATCCTTTGAGCTGTTAAAGGTAATAATTTCATTGATGATCTTGATATTTCTGATACTAATGCTTGTTCTTCCATTTAGCTTCATGCTCTAACCAAGCAAAGCCTTCACTATGGCTATCAGTAAAAGTTTTAATAGTTTTCAGTTGATGATACTTATTTTAGATGATCCTATTATAGTGTTTGGCTCCACTTTTGTTATTTGCTTTGAATTTTTAGTGCTGAAAGAATCAGACTTTGAATCAATCTGCAGCATTCATTGAAACACTGAATACCTGAAATTTCAGAGAAAGGGAATCATGCCCTGGACTGCAGAGTGGGAGAAGAAATAAAAGAAACTTCAGTGTAAAAGCCACTGATTCCTTGTAAGTTGGAGGTAGACTGTGGGAGCTTTAGCTTGTGCACTAGTTCTGAGGCTTCTAGTTTCTAACCTGCTATCTGCCTGTGGGAATTTTTTTGCAAGGGAACTTCATGGGGAAATTTCAGCATAAAAGAAGCATGTGGGAAAACTAGTACAATCTTAGAGCTTAGTAGGGTTCCTGTTGCTACCTGTAGAATTTCTGTTATGGTCTTTCTCAAGAGTTCCCATTTGACAGTCAGAAAGCTGTGAAAGCAGTTGATGTTTATCCTTTGAAAGAGGAAAACCTATGCGCAAAAAGAGAATCTCCACAAGGGTACAAGAGAGATATTTTGATACTTGCCATAGTAAACAAGTGAAATCTTCTAGAGAAATCTTCTCTGGATAGGCACAGAAGTGCTTACACATTTTTGTATGCCCAAATAGTGACCAGCATATCTGAGGAAAAAACTTGTACTGGAGTTTTAATGCACAGACCTAGACACGTGGGCTCAGAAGGAAATATAAGTTCCTAAGCATTTAATCTTATGTTGTAGTTTCCTTTGGCACTACAGAGTAGAGTTGTTGGAAACAAAAACCAAGAAGACCTAGAGTGAACATAACTTAGGCAGACACTGGTACATTAAAAACATACAGAAAAATTGATTAATGATTTGCCTTCTTCCTGCAGTTTGGGCAAAATATTCTTTTAACATATAAGTTCTACTTAAAGCTTTGCTTTAGAAAACCTCCCTGATGTGCTGAAAGGTTCGGAGAAGTGCTAGGTAATAACTATTGCAGCCAAGACAGAAAATTACTGCAGAGTGAGCAAAGGAAGCAAGCCAATGGATGTAGAGCCTCAGGGTGGGAAATGTATTTTCAGATATTGTTCCTGATTTTCTATAACCTGCCTATTGTCAAATCAAGGGCAATGTATTTCCAGTACAGTTTGGAGGAAATAGGTACTCTGTTTGTTTAACTGCAGTATAGTATTTTGTTATTGTTTTGTGACAGTTTTGGTTATGACAAATATTTTTTTGAGCTGGCTGAATGAATGAGCAAAAAGTTGTTGCTGTTTTTTTCCCCAAAAGCCCAATGATCTACTAAGGTGTAAGAGCTTCCGGACTTGTTACCTCTTTGCTTAAAAGGCTTTGAAATACAAAATGTCCGGGAACTCCAAATCACCATTGTGTACCCTGTTAAAGTTTCCAAAAGGATGGGGGATATAGGAGATGGATCAAGGAAGATACCATTTGTCCTTTGCAGTTATTTCACTTACTATAAAATACATGTATGTATCTGAAGGAAAAGTGGCTAAGACTGGCTACTTCAGAGTAAATACTTTAGGATGCTTGGATCCAAGTGTTAGTCTGCTGTATACGGCTCTCTAATAAATCTAGACCAGGAGAGATTATAATCTAATGGCCTACTTTAGCCATATACATGGAAATTAATCCTTTTTTGTATTTCTGCTGGATTGTTACATGAGAAGACAAGCATTCCAACTCTATGAATTTGCATTCTCTTTTTTTTTAATTAAATAGCTAAGAGATATACAAATTCTTCTAAGTACTTTTTCTATTGTCAAGAACAACCCGACAGCCAGACTTGCAGTCCTGTGCTATTGCACTTCAAATTTTAATATCTCAAAGTAATTTTTCACAAACACATACATTTACTTCTGGAATCCTTTTGGATTCTCAGTGAAGCAAAACCTATTAATTACCTATATTATATATGTATTAAATATCTATCCTTTTTTTTTTTTTTAATCTGCTTTAGCTTCTACAGATTCAGGATTCCTTTGGACAAAGTGAATAACCAGGCTTTTTCATAGATTGGGAAAATTTTACTGACCTAATTTACAGGCTAGAAAACAATAATTCAAGAAGTTAAACTAGCTGTCATTGTTAATCCCATGCAACATGATGTGTGACAGAAGAGAAGCCAGAAGATTGAGTCTGTGAGTTTTAAGTAAAGCTTTGGTAGAGAACTCTTGTGGTTGTGATATAATAGAGCTTTCAAGGATGCAGTGGAAAGTTAGGGGTGACAAGCTGAACTAATAAAACCATCTATCCCATAGGTAAATGAGTAAGCAGAGTGTTTTTTCAGCCTAGTACCAACTTAATATGTAGGCTGAAAGATGAGGGATAGTGTAGAACATAAACCTGCATTTTGTGGGACAAAAGAGTAGATTGTTGCTGGCTTATTGGCTAGCCTGCAGTTAGACAAAGAAGTTAGCCCTTGTCTTAGAAGTGACTGCTGGAATTTTTTCCTATATGGAAGACATTATAAATCTACAAATATACTTTGGTGAGAGGAGGCCAAATTTGGACCTGTCAACTTTGACACATCCCTTAAAAGATTCCAAATGATAGCAATGGTGTGTAAGAGAGTTGTAACAAAGGAGAGATTTTTCAGTTCTTTTAACAGAGAGCTACATAATCACACTTCCTTGTAGAAGCATTCAGTGTGAAGATCTGTCAATAAAAATCTCAAACTGTGAATATACAATTGAGCTTTATTATCCCTTTGTTATTTTGTAACTACATAGGTATGACAGACAGAAACTGATGTTAAAAGAAATCCACAATTGTCAGTGTGTCACATGCATGAATCCCACTGCTGGAAGTTTTTCAGTAAATCAGCATCTTTGGGTTGGTGCACCAAATGCCGTATTTTAAAATATGTTTTTGCTCACAGTAACACTCAAGCTCTAAATTTAAAGAGAATGAACATCCTAACATTTTTTACAGCAGTGCACAGCAGACAGATGGTGCTCTGTCTCGCACAGAGCAAACAAGGAACTACACAGTTATAAGTACTAGATAAAAGGTGCCGAGGAAGGGACAGGGTACCCAGGGAACCTTCAGTTAGACCCATTGCCAAGGCATCCCTGGGAGTCCACATAAACAAATAAATGCAGCACTCTTGTAAAACAATAACCATGTGAAAGACACCCCAGGTTTCCTTAAAAGTCCTTTGACTCTCTAAGGAGTACAGTGAAAGAGTACGCAGAGGCTTCCAAACCTTCACACACCAGCAGGATTATTTGTCGTTATTATTATATTATTTGTTTGTTATTTATTTGTATCTTAAGGATTTATGGTGCTACTGTTCTTGGCAGGGCCTGGAAAGCTGCCACACACAATGCAGAGATATAGAAGCTTCTAGTGAACTTCAGAGTTCTGTTTTTCATGAAAGATGAAGAGAAGGGAGCAAAACTTTGTCAGAGGGGGACTTTTTAATAAGAATTAACTTAATTTTCTATTAAAATTGATTTGTGAATAATTTGTTTCAGAGTTTTGGGGAGGATTTGTTGGCTCTGTTTTGTCTGCCCGCTCAAAGGAGCTGTTTGTGGCAGTTGTATAGCATATTTTTCCTGCATTGTGCCAAAACTTGGTTGCCACTGCCTGTACCTGTGCTCAAGCTCAGGGATTTCCATTTTTGAGGTGGTTAGGATTTGAATTCCAAAGACAGGCAAAATGTGTCTGTTAAGATGTGCATGTAACAAACATTTACCTCAACAGGTGCTGCAACCTTGTTTCTCTGCTATATTTATTCAATGCATAGATTCCTAAAGGAAATGACAATTCAGTTCCCTTAATCCCATTTCTGGCAGACCCACGTGCAAATCCTCTGATAGAACCATGCACCTGTGACTGAGATGACTGAGCAGCAAAGCAGAAACGGGCCCTGAGATCAGCTCCCTAAACAACTAGACCGGACGGAGTGACAGCTTGTTTGTGCACTGAGTGATGAGCAGGATCTGGTTCAGAATCTCACAATGGAATCGCCGCTCTGTGACAGTGACCGTAATGTACTTCAATTCAGTCCCCCAAAAGGAGCAACAAAGGCCAAAAAATCCACCACAAGTGTGCTTAACTTCAGAAAGAACAACTCTGGAAACAGGGAAGCCCACTAAAAAGAAGCTAAAACGGGCCACTAAAAGAATTAAATTCTTCCAGGGAGTTAGAAGATCACTGAGCTAAGGGCACAGCAGCAGAGCATGCCCCATCCTTAAGGAAAGACTTCACAAAGGGTGAAAGGAGACTGGCATGGTTAATCAGCAAAGGAAAAAAGCTATTAGAAATAAGAAGGATCATTCAGAAAACTGAAGTTGTGTCTAAACAAAGTAAGAAGGACTGTAAACTAAAGACTAATAAAATATAAAACTGTCATCAAAGTAGCCAAAAGAGTTTAAGGGCTAACTAATTTCAGGGATCAGAATTTCCCCTAAACCTTTTTTTGATCACTTTAATAGAAACAGATGATGTCCAGAATACAAAATGTCAAAATGGGTACTCATTTTTTGTACTGATGTTTGCTTTAAGTAACCCTGGGGCTATTCCCATATAGAAACTCTTTTGTTTGGTTGGTTTGTTTGTTTTTGTAAGAAGAGAGTGGGGACATCAGCAAAGGTCTGCCTAAAATTAAAGAAACTCAATAAGGATTAACAGTACCAAAAGGGAGATCCATGCTGTTTAAAAATACATGAAAGATACCTGGAAATAGGGATGAACAATGACTTTTGGTGATGATGTGAAGTTCTTCCAGGTAGTAATGATGAGGACCAGTTGTGAAGAATTGCCGAAGTGGTTGGGTAATAAAATTACCCAGAAGAAATTCAGTGTAGATAAATGTACATGCACATTGGTAAGAATAAGCCTATTTCATGTAGATGATGATGGGCTCTGAATTGACAATTGCCACTGAAGATTGAGATGTGGGGTTTATGTTAAATAGTTCCATGAAAAGATCAGCTCAATGCTTGGCAGTGGTAAAAAAAAAAAAAAAAACAAAAAAAGGGGAAAAAAAAGCAAATCAGTCATTAGGAGTTGTTAGAGGAGAAACACAGAACAAACAGGAAACATAATTATTCTACTATATAAAGCCATGATTCATCAAGACATTGAAAATAATGTGCAGTTCTAGACATGTCATTACAAAAATGGTGTTTAAGAACTGGAAAAGGTACAGAGAAATGCAACAAAGATGACTAAAACAGTCAATAGTCAACAGTCAACTTCTGTATACTGCCTGGGACTTGATAGCCTTGAAAGGAGGCAACATGAGCAGCTGTATTATAGGTCTACAAAATCTCAACTGCTAGCAAGGAGGTGGATGCAGACTGACTATGTGCTGTCTCTTACAGTGCAAGAACATGTGAAGGGAATGGGAGAGAGAGGTTTGAAACAACAAGAGGGAGTTTGTGCAGTGGGTAAAGGGCCTTTGCGACTCCTTTCCAAAGACTTTAATGAACAGACGTTTTCATGCAATCAGGGGGAGACCAGTGCTTACATCTGGAAGGTGCTACTTTACATGTACAGACAAAGTACAATGCACTCAGAAAATCTCCTGAGCTGAAAATATTCAGAGACTATGAGAGTATTAGAAGGGAAATATTATATGTACTTGTCTTGTTTTTATTCTCCTCAGGTGGCTGCTGCTGACCACATCCTATTCTGGATGAATCCTTTCTCTGGCCCAGTATGGCTGGTTGTGTGTGTGATCACAGGTAATTACACACAAAAACCTTTCTTATCTAGACAGTTGTAACATATCATGCTTGCAAATTAAATCATGTTTTTTTGAGAAGATCAAGTATCAAAAATAAGACTATAGTCTTAATATTAAAGTAATACCATAATACTTTATAATTAGTAACTCTTACTATTTTCCTATAAGCTGGCTCCTAATCATGAGATTCAGTGTTGGTTGTGAGAGTCAGGACAGAGTATCCTGACTGTGGGGCAGTGTTTAAATGGGCAGGTTCTGTTGTGCATTTATTGAAGCCATCTTTACCGCTTCTGAGGTGTTGCCTGTATTGCATTTCAACTTGTCAGCAATTAATTTTTTTATAATAGATAGTATTGAGAAACACATCTCAAATAGCTTCTCATGCTGCTTGGTTTCACTGTAAAGAATCAGAATTCTGACACTACATATATTAGTATATTTTATAATTAGGTTCCTTAGGAATGTTCTGCATGATTTCATTTGAAAATGCTGACTGATCAAAAGTGTAATTTCTACAAAAGTGTATGGGGTTTACAAACTTTTGTTTAGCTAGGTTTTTTAAAATTTTCTGATTTACAGGTGGTTTTTTTCTTGCATATAGAAATGTTCTGCAAATGAGGGATTCTGCGATTTGACCAGTCCTATCTGAGCCCCACCAGCAGGAAGGTAATTTTTGCAAGTTTTCTGGTTTATAGGTGACTGTTAAAAATACCATAAAGTTGTTATTAATAGAAGTATAGTTGGATTGATCCAAGGTAAAGGATCAATATGCTACTCTTCCTAAGAAATTTAACATCTCTATAACAGTTCTTTTTTGCCTGGTACTCCACTAAGGTGCTATCTGCCTTATTTTAATTTTTTTTTTTTAAAACAACATTCAGATTCTGAACTATCCCAATTTGATTAAACATGCACACATTATTAGCCATTCTGGAAAGAAAACATCTGCAAAAGAGCACACTGCCCTGAAGTCAGGCACATTTGGCAGATTTCATATGAACTTAGTAGTAATTATGATCTCCATCGAGTGAGACAGGGAGTGAATAAGATATTTAACACTGTGTGCTTTGGCTGTGAAAACCTTTTCAACTTGTGCTTTCAGTTTCTGGGTTTCAGTGTTATTAAAATATTTATGTGGATATATTTTTAAAAAAATAATTATCCTTTCCTCCCTTTAGTCTCAGGGAAATTTCTCTCTGTTTATTTTCTGCTTCCCAGAGATGGATGCTCTAACCACCATAGAGAGAGCAGAACCATAAATATCCTTTTCTAGCATAGAAGCTGGAGTTACAGTGTAGTGAAATCTGTCTCACTCATACAAGATATAATCTGTCTGCATCAGAAAATGACCAAGAACTTTCTACCCATAGTGACTAGATTCAGTTATGTTTTTAATTTAAGTGATGTGACACATATATTCCAGGTAGTACAGGGGTTTTTATGTAGTTCTTGTATGTATAAATTGCTCTTTCTCTTTACTAAATATTATAGATTCTTGTATGATTTATGTAACACTTGGGTTTGTAACATCTCTAGTGTAACTCAGTGGAGAGTTCCCCAAATACACATGTATAGGCTATGTCAATACTCAGAGTACCTACTATGCATGAACATGTCCTAAATTCTGTAATACCATTTTCTCAGGCTAGTCCACCAGCCACTAGAAAGGCATTCTCAGGTAGTGAGGATATTAGCCATAAGATATCTAGACTGTTGTAATTATCAGAATAGAAGTCCCTATAAAATCTCAAGGTACAACTCCTACAAACCGGAAAGTTACCTTACAAACTCTGAAGGGTAAAGGTAACAAGAGAATAAATTTGACAGTGTTTCATGTGCAGTTACACTGGATTCAGACAGGTGTGAAACTCCTGGAAAAGTTGTTGTTATTTGTAATTACTATTTTAAAAATTGTAATGCATTACATAACAGTCATGATCTTATTTCTAGGTTTCTGTTGTAAGAAGCTTATAGCTAGAAGTTTAGTATTTACTAGATACATTTGCTAGATCTACTAGTAGATCTCACATGTCTTGTTTCTTATGCCTTTCCAAGGCACTACTTCTTGGAGAGAAGGAATAAGAGGGTAAGACCATTTTTTCAGAATGTTGGAGTAATGTTTCTAGTGCAGTCAAGAATATGAATGAATGCAAACAGTTCCTGCAAATAGTATCTGTCCCAAATGTGTTTATTCTCAGCCTGTCTATACAGCATGCTACTGTGCCATGTGGTACAAACTTTGAAAAAGCTGGTTCAGGTACCAGAAACAACCTAAATGTGATTCATGGTCCCTGCATACTTGAAAAAGCCAGGTAAATATGTCTGCAGAGATCTGGTTCCCACATAGCTAGGTTGCTTCCCTACTGAAGGCAGCTCACACATAAAGCTTACATGGTGTCTCTCCACTCTGCTACAGTCTATGAAGGAGATATCTAATACATGGAGTCTGACATAGCAAAGGACTAGGTGCTTCTTTCTTTTATTTCCGTTTGGTTGGTTGGTTGGTTTTTGGTGTTTGTGTGTTAGTTTAGCCAACAAACTTAGGTACAACCACCCTTGAGATGTCCTCTCCTCCCTCCCAATTTTGTGATTACTGTGTGCTTATTTGCAGAGCAGACTGCAGGGAGGGAAGAGCATGCAGGGTGCTGAGGAGTCCAGGTGGCTCCCACTGGAGAAGATGGCTCTCTGCTTCCTTCCTCACCCTTTTCAAGTCCACATTGAACTGTTACCATGACAGTTGTTTTTTCAAATATGAATGGTCCTCCCATTTCCTTCTGCTTCCTCATGCCCACAGTGTGGCAGGATCTTTCCTGAAAAAGCACTCTCATCACAATTCCTGTAATGCCTATTGTGTGCTGCAGGCAGAAAGTGAGGAGGATGGAAGAAAGAAACAAGAGGAAGCAAAACACATGTAATAATTCTGAACATATTTTTCTAAAAAAAAATTATTGTAAAAATACTGCAAAATTTGGCAACTCAATGAACCTAGCATTAATTTCCTATCTGGGTTAGCTTTTAACAAATTCAGCTGTCACTTTCTGTATGAGTGAGAACATTTTTAGTACTGTGGATCGAGCTGGCAACAAGTAAGCAGTAGTGTGAGACCATCAGCGGGTGCGTGGGAGACAGCAGCAATTTGGGAAGCCTAAAAGAGTGCCTATGAGGTTGGCAAAGGGAAATCGGTATTATAAAAAGCATAGTAAAAATCTTTATGGTTGTAAGAGGTATTTCTGGAACAACTGTGCTGCAGAGAGCACAATTTGTTTTTCTATTCTTCAGCAGTTTCTGATCTTTGTATGTTATCTCTAGGATTTAAAGACAATTTCCTTTTTTTCAATGCATTTGGAAATATTAATCTTGTATTGAGGTAGGAATTTTACCCATAGTTCCTGAGTTCCTGTTATTTAACATCTGTTTAGAAACGAGGAGAGCAGGATGCCAGTTTTTGGAATCTCATAATATTGCTGGATCAAAAGGTCACTGCAGAAAGGAGCATTTTAACAAGAAGTACCCCAATCATGGAAAATTTCCAAATAAATTTCCCAATGATTATATGTACTAGAGATAAAAATAGATTAATGATATTGAATCAGTTTGTACATAAATATGAAGAGATTAGGGGAAGCATGGTCACATGAGCCACCTGCACATCAAATACTTTATTAACCTGCTTGCTGAATTTAGTCTTAAGTATCAGGGTGACTCCATGTTGCAAAAGCCCCAGTGAAAGCATTTGTATTAGCACCTTGTGGCACAGAGACTTTAATCTCACTATTCCTAAAAATGAATGCGACATTCCTGAGGAAACCATGCCAGAACTGGCACTCTGAGTGAAATCCTGAAGTCAAGAAGAACATTTTCACTGCCTTTAGTAAAGGCCAAACTTTGTTGACTGCTAACAACCAATGACAGAATGGAGAGTTGCAGTAACTAAGTGATAGTTAATGAAGGGTACCCTGGAGGGTTGAGCTGAACGACACATCAGAAACAAGGGGAAGTGTCTTAGTCTCAAGTCTGATGTGCTGTTCATAATGCTGGTGTAGTCCTTTGGTACTCAGTGTGTCAGGATAATCTATACTGGGAGTGAAGTTAGGAAGAATACAGAACAAAAAAAGCAATCTAGAAAAAAGGAGTTTAAACAGAAGCTGTGACTCCAGGAAGATACAGTCAGGCTTTCCTAAAGGGAAAGAGGTGTGCCAGAGATAAATAAAATGGAATTATAACAAAGATGAAAGTCATAGAAAAGAGAGGTAGGGGGAAGGGTTCACTGCTTCCAAGGCAAACACACAACCTCATTATATAACTCCTTTTACAACAGGACATTAATTGCCCATTAAACATATGGACTCTGGAAAGTAAATATTCATCTTTTGGTGACCCAAGAATGCATATCACTGCCTGAAATATTTTAGTTTCTAATGAGGGATTGACAGTATCCTGTATAAGGAAAAAAAGGTATTTGAATTAAAGTGTTTTTACAGGGAACACTTTCACCACTCCAGTGAGACACAGTTTCCTGTTTCCTTCCTCCTTTTATGGCTCCACAAAATCAGCCTATATTTCCTTAGTTAAATGTATGGAGGAAAAAGATACTGAACATTTTAATGAAATTTTCATCCACGCTACAGAAGGTAGTTGGAGGTGTGATTCTTAACCTGAGGTAAGACATATCTGTATCTGCCCTGTTTCATGTCATGTTATACTCTAAGTACTAGGAAGATGAAAAGGGTTATACTGGAACTATATAATTTACAGATCGATTGTTTATTATAGAATTTTTTTTTTGGTTCTGTTCCTGATCTGAATGAACATAACATCAGTGTAACAGAAAAGATAATAAGAGCAAAATCACTGCAGTCATAAGTAATCTCCTTTGTTTTACTTGAAGAAGCATACTTATTGAAGTTTCTTCTTTGTAATGAGATTGTTTACCTTTTTTCTGTTCAGATGCTACCACCTTATGGTTGCCTGCTGTGGTAAAGACTAGGAGAATATTCAGAATCAGTGGAGATATGTAGAAGTAGAGTGTACTCCAAGGAAATGAAAGTATATATAAATAGCATAAAGTGCCTGGGAAAAATAATCCTGTAATTTTTTGGTGAACTTGTTCTCTTCCAGAAAAGGAGCTGAAATGAAAATCTATCACCAAAATCTGCATTAGGTTTGTTACCTTTTTCAGTTGTCTTCAGGGAGAAGACACACTCCAGGAGATCTTGAAGCCAGACTCTAGAAATGGCATGCTGCCAGAGTCTGACAAAAAAAAAATTAAAATACTATCTACTGGTTCTATAGCTAGCAGGGTCGTTCCCAGACTTCATAAGTGCACACACATGAAGGAGAAAATAGTGATAAAGGGTTAATATGCTGGGTGAATACTTGTTTATATCTCTATATTGTTATCACCAGGGTGTTGATGAGCCCATATTTATCCATAAGCCACTAATTTACTGCCACTTTGCCCATGGTGTTGAAGAACCTCGTTACTTTCTAGTATCTGATTGGGAGAAGCTGACCAGAATTTTAACAGAATCATTAGAGCATTACAATGAGCTGCATGCTGCAGTGAACCATGTTCCATCTGAGGGTGCCATACAGCACACGTAAAGTTTTGTTACTCTTGATACGTGTAATATGTGCCCTGGCAAAGTTAGTCACTGATGTGCAAATTCATTTAGAGGTGACCTGCAGGATTATTAAATAACCTCCCAGCTTTCGGAATATTCTGAGTGTCCCAAATGACCAGACGAAGCCAGGCACTGAGGACAGTTTTAATATGAACTATAACCATTTTTACTTCTAATGCTTCACCCACTGTGAATTGTTGGCTCATTTCTCAGGATGACCCACGGACCTGCTACTGGTCATGTCAAATCCACTGTAGGCAGACTGTGGTTTGACCCACTGAGGTATTTTAAAACTCCTTATTACAATGTTACAGTGGTTTCAAATGTTTTACATTTTATATGGATAGAAAATCAAGAATATTAAAAAAAAAAACAAACCTAAAAAAAACAAAACTAAACTCTGCATGTTAGAAACCTACACAGAGCTTTAGGAAAGAGATTTATTTAATGCTGTGAACCTAGCCCCATATTTTGCAAAGGGATCATGTGATGGACCAGCTATCCTCTGCTTAATATATTCCAAGGGGTCACCTCATACAGGAGCAGTTACTACTATGTAGTTAGAATTCAGAGGGTTTTGAAAACAAAATTAAGGAGGCAGACAGGTAGAGAGAATAGGGTTTACCTGTAAATTTGCTAAAACTTCTTTTGGAAGAGTTTCTGTGGCATACCTTCCATGTTTCTAAATCCAACAAGTACTTGAGAAAGTGGTTTGACTGCACATTCTTACAGATTTTATTTTTGTGCTGAAGTGCCAGCTTCAGTACCAATTCAGTTCTAATTATTGCTTTTGCTGGGTATTTGCTAATTGCATTCCACATAATTTGAAAAGTAAAATGGCCTTGGTCAGATTCATTTTGTATGTGTTGCTTCACCCTCTGTTTCTCACACAAATTTAAATTGGTATCAGCTTTGAATTGCTGGCAAGTGTTAACTCAAAATCTGCACCTCTCCCATTTCACAGGAGGGTAAAATAAGAAAATATTTCTGTTCATATTGGCTCCTTCCTTGCAGCTCCTCAAGCCTAAACTGACTTTAGTATAAATTTAAATAATGTATCTTATTACAAAAACCTGGGTGTATCCAAAAATTACCTGTTTATAGCATTCTGGGGAAAGTCATTGGATATATCTCAGTACTAAATGATGAAGAACTCCCAAGAAATATGTACAGGCTTCATCCACGGGGGACCCAAAGCAGAAAGCAAATTAGCTCTTTATCTTGTTTAAATTGTTGTTAATCAAGAAAAATTCACTTAATTACTGTGACAGGAAGCAGTGCATGTAGAAACTGCATTGAGCCTGGGGCCAGATGTCATGCAGACTGAGATAGCTGAAGTTTGTTGTGCTGCTTCTCTGTCAATAGAAGAGAACCTCCTCAATCATAGCTAGAACTTGTTACTTTATTCAAAAAGGAATTTCAGTGTCACATAAGAAAAATGTAAGTTTTCATGGCTATAAATGTTTGTGTTAGCAACCTATAACAATTTTTTTCATCTCAAAAGCTACTGTAGCAGAGAATTAGGCAGCAGAACTGCACCTCTTGTTGAGATTCAGACAACCCTGCTGCTACCCAGAAACTGCCATCATCCTCTAACTGTACTAGAAAGTAGTCTTAGATATGTGTATCAGGAATAAAAGCAGAACAGCTCTGTTGTTTATTAACAGAGAAAGCTAGAAGCTAAGTGGGTTAGCCTAGAGGCAGAATGCTGCTGACAAGTATCTTACTTTAGGTTAGTGTTAAGGTAGAAAGCAAACCTTTGTGATGTTGCTTACAGTTCTGGTATTTCATGTATTCTCTGTGAATAAATTACAAGAGTAATTCTTCCTTCACAGCATTTTGACAAGGATTGTCACTGAGGGAAAAAAACACAAACAAACCAAAAATTAGTTCTATGAGCAGGAAAGCAAAGCTAGGTTTTCTATCGATTTATATTGCAGGGCTGCACTCCCATCTGGGTTCCAGGATATATAATTTCACACTGTGGCCTTCCCTGTATCTGGACATTGTCTTTTTTTTTTTTTTTTTTATGGCTGTGTGGGATTTGGGGTTGTTCTGAACCCTGGATGAGCTTAACATCTCTGTGACCTTCCAGCTGCTCAGTTTTTCTTGCAGCTGGCTAGTGAAAATCACCAGCTTTGAATCAACAGGCGAGTATGAAGTATGACTGAATGAGAATGGAAATAAAGCAAATTAGTTTCCCCAAAGAAACTACATTTAGAAAAGTTGAATTAACACAAAATGTAGAGCAGGACAGTCAAAACTTGCATTTGATTCCCCCTGGCTGCTCTTGGAAACACAGAAATTCAGATCAGTAGTTTGCGGCTTGGATCAGTCTGTGAAGATTTTACTACTATTTCCTAGCCCATCACTTTTGATAGTTCAAATATCTTAAGTATGCCTGCTATCAAACAAAATAAATACTCTTAGTCCTATATTTATAATTATCTAATCAGCTGAATTCTTGAGACTTTCTTGGCAATGCTTTCTTAATTGGAGTTAGAAGTAGTATCAAGCAAAGTCTATAGTGTTTAGCAGTCTTTCACATCTCAGTGGAAGTTCATGAAGTCTCCAGACTTGAGCAGATGATCAGTGTATGGATTTTGTTCTTATGTTGCAACAGTTCATGTGGCATTGCTGACTCCCAAATGCCAGCAAGGGGGGAGTGTTTGGTTTTTACAAAGAATTACTCCAGTCAGGTTATGTGTTAGCAGTGGGGTTAAAGTTCAACAGCAGATTATAGAGTTTCTTTCTGTATTAATGGTTGGAATTGATAGTCTTGGAGCTCTTTTGCAATCTTAGTGATTCTATGATTCTTCTCCCCATCATTGCAAGTTGCAAGTTTTGACCCTGGAATACTGCTCTGTGAATTGTCTGGTTTCATATGTAGGCTGTTCTTTTAAGTGCATTGCATTGATAAGCAATGCCAGAAAATACATGAAGAAGGCTTTTCACCACATATGTGCATAGTTTCTCATCTGCTGTTTTCTTTTTTTGTTTTTCTCAGTCTTTATAAGAATGCTAATTTAACTTCCATGTCTATGTTGTTTGGGCACCTATCCCAAAATCAGACCAGCATTAGTAACCTATTGCACAAGTTCCCAATACAGGGCAGAGATCCATGACAAATGGTGTGCAGCTCAGGCAGGAGGTGAAGGCTGTGATGTTGAGAGAAGCACTGTGAGAGGCAGCAGATTCCAGTTCTTGGCTCTGTAATACTCAGCACAACCTGGGAAGCCTCCACCTCACAGACAGGTGATATGGTAGCAGACAACTGATGAGGTGAAACCTAAATGCCTGTCTCTTGGCTCCTACTGAGTTCCTACTGGCACAGTTTATCTGTAATTTAGGAAAGAAACATATAATCTTACCAATTGCCCTGTAAAAGTTGTTAGCTCCTTGTTTACACTGTTTCATGAAATGGATAATATTTCAAGGTTACTTGTGACTAGCTTTTGTTCTGCAGTGATAGGGAATGCTGCTTCTAATTAATTCATCATCTTCATAAAAATTAAATTCTTCAAGTCCATGGGACCTGCATTACAGAGAAATTAACTTCAAGTATGATGTAGTAAAAGGAAGCTAACATGATTTAATCTGTTGGAAATTCATTGAAAATTATGTGAAATTTACCATATTTTGACTGACAAAGTAAAAATGTTACAACTTTCTCAAAATATATGGTCAGTAAAACCATAGTGGTGTTAATTTCTAAATTATTATTTTTACATTGATAGAAAGGTTTCAAAGATAGATCTTTTCCTAGGAATGTGTCCAGAATTATAGAAAGTAAAATGCCTAGAATTATAGAAAATAAAATAAGTATTTTATATTTAAATAAATAAAATGTAGTCAGTGATGAAAGAATACTATGTAATGGAGTCCAGAATATCAGAAATAAAAGCTGCAAAGATTTTCTGCTTTTCTTATCAAAAAAATTCTGCAATCAACAAGTTTACTCCTGTATGTCTGATGGGTGATAGGCTCTCTCACAGCACCATGCTGAAGGCAATGGTGATTGAAGACTGATTCTCTTGTCTTCTTGGTGTATTTGTCTGTTTTTTACTTTCATTTTAGAAACAAGTACCGTCATAGTGTGTCTGTTGAATCTCTTACAGCTGCCTTGATATGCAGCCATGAAGCAAATTTTCACTCAAAAAACCCAGACTAATGGAACCAAAATGCCTTATGTTGGTTTTGAAAAATTTCTAAAGGCCATAAGCTAAGTTTCCAAGTATTCTGAGCTCTTTGCTCTGGAGCTGGTAATAATTCAGCTTCTTGGCATGATATTATTTTGAAATTTTCAAAATATTTTGATTATCTCAAAACTAATTCCTCTGCTCCTTCTTTAGAAAAGTTTGAAAATGTGTAACTTTTGCTTGTAAGCCATATTTGTTTTTTGGAAGAATAGAATCTCTGATAAAATTGCAACCCTGATTTTTCCATCCTGCTTCAAACCTGCTCTAAATACAAAGTAACACCCTTGTGATAGAGTTCAGCTCTATGAGGTCTCAGACAGTCTGAACATATTGTCAGATCTTCCTGTCTTTAAGCCTTGGATTTGAACTTTGATCACAGACAATTAAAAAAAAAGTGAAAGTCTTAACAGCATAAATTTCAGAATCTGACGTAACCTTGCAGAAGTCCTTTAAGGATGCTAGACACTGTGTCCTTTCAAGGGACTGTAAGATTCTTATTTGCAACCACAATGGGCCAGAAGACTTGATCTGAGGAGACTGGATTGTCTGTGTGTTGTAAGCAAAACAGTGCTCCTCCCCCTTTTTTTTTTATTTCCTGTTGAATTGTGTAATGGACATCCTCAAAGAAAGAACAGGAACAGACTCTGTTGTGATAATAATTTATATTTATCCTTCTGTCTCTGAAATTTTAACACATGCCTGCAAAACTGGTGGTTTATGTGAAGTTTCACAAAGTAGCTTTAATATGGCAACTTTCGTGGCAGGATAGCACTTTGTGTGGAACCTCATGCTTAGGAGGACAGAATTGGAAGATTGTGGCTGGAACTATTAGAGAAAGGCATGAGTCCTAAATGAAAACAAACTAATGGCAGAGAAAAGATAAAATCTTGCCCAGCAGCAGTCATTTCCATATTTGCTTTCTGCTTCCAAAATAGGGTTTAGTATAAAAAAAGACATTATCAGTTTTAACTCAGGATCAGGAAGAGCAACTGGAAGTTAATATGAAAGGTTCATATTTGTGCTGTTCCTGTGTATATTGCTACTTGATATGGATAGACAAAATTCCTGTGATATCTACATTCTCAAGGAAAGAAATCATCCTCCCTTGCAGACATACGCACAATATAGAGGCACCCATTAAAATTGCTCACTTATAAGGTGGCCGTATTCTGGCACCTACCTTATTCAAAATGTGAAATCACAGCTTTACTGACTGGCAGTCCTGTATAGAAAAGGTACACTCTCATTATTCTTCGAGCCTGTTCTGATCATGAGCTATGACTTTAAAACTGAAGAATAAAGGCACTTCTTTATCTGATAATTTCAGCAGGCAGACATGTAAGTATTGCATTATTTTAATCTAGAAACAAAAATAAAAATTTGACTCGTTAACGCTATTGTATGAAAAATCATTCAATCTGGAAGCTGAATTGGAAAAAATCTTATCAAGGATTTAATTTATTTTATAAACTCAATAGCAGCTCTCTCTTTTTTAAAATTATATATAAATAATTACATATATATATATAATGTCGAATTATACTTTACCTTTATAATCAAGACGATTTTTACACTTACTTAATCTTCTTTCTACCTTCCCCCTCCCTCAAACAGGAGTATTTTACTGCTTTTCTTCTATCTGCTTATACATGCATTCTGCAATCCTAGTGGAACATATTTGTGATAGAAAGTAGTTCATTATTATATAAGGGCAAACACTATGGTTTATAGTGTAATCAGCAAGCTTCTGTGAAAACAAAATGCTTGCTCACGTTTTTTGGGTAGCAGTCCCTGTCTTTGTGACGATGGCTGCATCTTCCAATTGTTAATTACGCACTGCCCCCTAGGGATTCCTGCCGCGTTGGGGCCACCTGCGGGCAGCGCCTGCGGCTCTGGGGGATGGTACCGACTGGATTTCGCGTAGGCAACTCTTACTCCACTCCCCTTCGCCTTTTTTGACCTTGATAATAACTTTTAATGTCATCCTATTCCAGCTATAATGATATGACTTGATTTTTAACTCCTTGCAGGTTTGGGATTCTTTTTTGTTTTGATTTCTTTTTTTTTTAAGTTGACTGTTAATATCTGTGGTTTACAGCATTTTGTGTATTTTCAGTGCGCACATATTTGGTTTTATATATGAAAATTTCTATACATTATTTAAATGGGATGGTAGCATTTTTAAACATTCTTTTTTCTTTTTGGTATTTCCAGGAGATGGGTTTTCTTTTCAATTTTTTGTTAAAAAGGAGCTGGGTGAATTTCCTTCTCAGAGCCACAATTTGCTTCAGTGCTGAAAGACAGAAGCTGGAAACTGCAGTACTTTGCGCAGATGTCAGATACATCATGAGTGATTTCTTATTGATGATGTGGTGATTTCAGGTAAATAATAATAATGAGAAGAGTGATGAGGACACAGTTCATTTTACATCACTCCTATAGATGAGATGAGATGTCCACAGAAAAGTTGTTCAGAGAAAAGAAGAATTTTGTCAAAAGTATTTGTGATCAAAACAGTTCGGAAATAAAATAGGGTAAAATGGGCAAAGGGCAGTAGGTTTTGAATAGGCTTCATCAGCAGAGGGGAGAGGTCATCTGGGAAGATTAGTTATAGGATCTATTAAATCACCTCTGTGACACTGTTAGAAGAAGCTGTTTAACATAATCATGTGCAATCAGTAAAAATGTTTATTACAGAGCAATTTTGATTGTCATATTTGATATTATTATGTAAGGTGGCGTAATGTAAAGCTGTACACATTTCCCCAGATACAAATTATCTGCATTTATGATTTATGGTGTTTTTCTGACAACTTTCAAAGTAAAAAATTATTGGGAAATACCTCTCCAAACCTATTTTCACTAACACATTTAAAGACTTGGATACAAGCTTGCTTTATGTTGTAGTTGTAGACACAACTGATACAGAGTTTATATATCAACTAGTCCTTTCTCCTGTACTTCTGTTTAAGTTTGATTATCCTTCTTAATGACGCAATGCCAACCACCTCTTTGAAGTGCTTATCATTCAGTGATAAAAATCTACAAAAAAAGGATTGTCTGCTAATGCTGTCTTTCCAGTTTGGAATTAGACTTCTCTATGCATATTGTCTTTATTATGTAAAGTGGAGAACTGTATCATCACTTCTGTTTCTCATATTTCTGTGGATTATCTCAAGATGGACATGGCAAATCAGAATTTTGGATTTGGAACATATCTCAGTTGCAAGATGGGTTAGAAGTTGATTGTCATGTGTCATGAGGACTAGTTAGAAAATTTAAGGGTGATGGAATCTTCGCTGGGGTGTTTCGTTGGTTTTTTTTTTTTGTTATTTTATTTTTCATAAGTTTTTTGCACAAATTAGTATCTTGCAAGATACTAGTTTATGATTTTCCCTAAATTTCACTTATTTCCAGGTCATAATCGTGTGAGGGTGCATGTTCCTGTACCACAAAGTACAATAAATTTCTAGATAAACTAAGTCAACAAGGGGATGGCAAAGCACTTTGAAATCAGTAAACTTTACTCAGTCTTAAATATAGTAGTGCTGCTTCCATAATGGTGCATAGTTGTGGGACCAAACTTCTACTAGCAGACAACCAAATTGCAGCAATTTATAGATGTCTTATTTTATTATTTTCTCTAAGTTTACCTTCTCCATACAAAATAATATCATGTCAGGAATATGGAGCCACATCTTTAAAATTTTACTTCCTTGTTATGTCTTACTTTGGTTTAATTCAGAATATTCCCTGCATATTCTTTTACCTCCTTTTTGGTGATTTATTAGATGGCATTAGCATGTGTTGGCTCTTGCTTTCATTTTCCCTGCTTATCTGGCAGCCAGAAAGAGCTAGAATGAGGTACAAGTGCAAGTACATACTTTTGGAAATTGTACTGAAGCATAATATATTGAAATGTTTTATAATGAGTCCTTGTTTGCCAGAAAAATATTCAACCATGCCAGAAAATTATCTGTGAGGAATAAGCACTTTTCTACCCCCTTCTTTCCTCCCCCCGCCCCTTCCCAATTTGTGTTGCTTGGAAGAGGAGACGAAAAATGGCACAGATGCATGCAGTATTGCACAAAGAGTATATATGGACATTTCAGTCACTGATATTTCCCCATTTTCTGATGCTAATGTAAGATATGTTGGTTTTGCATTTGTAATTAAGA
This sequence comes from Manacus candei, assembly GCF_025592945.1. Classification (NCBI taxonomy): domain Eukaryota; kingdom Metazoa; phylum Chordata; class Aves; order Passeriformes; family Pipridae; genus Manacus; species Manacus candei. The sequence goes on along the minus strand of NW_026138071.1, from coordinate 13,077,264 downwards.
TGAACAGATGGTGAAGACTTAGTTTAAAGTAATACTGTACATCCATTAAAATAATCTCTGCTGACAGTGATTCTTTACTATAGCAAGACTTAATTGCATATATAACATGTGTACATCAGAAAGAACTCGGTCTTTAGCCATTTGCTCCATTAGGACAATAGTAAGACAGACGTCACCAAAACAGAATTTGTCCTGGAGACTCCTTAGAGTAACAGATGCATCTCTGCTGACAATATTGGCTTGCTTTAATTAATGAACACTATGAATAAAAGAAAACATAATTTCAGAAAATATGAAGGATTTCTTTTGAAAAAAGGCACCCATGTTTTGCGGGAGAAATATTCAGGACCATGACAGAAGTAAGTTTTTAACAGATAAATTTGATGTTGCTTACACTATTTCTCTCATGGAGTAGTACATGTAATTTGTGGTGTACTTTGGCAAGCTCTATAAATGCGTCTTTTTGAACTGCATTTGTTTTAAATTAGGTGTATTGTGAAGGGTCTGACTGAAGCAAGTCCTTAAGCTGTTATGAAGCAGAAGCAGACCTCTTTATGTTTTCATTTTTCCATAGAAATTATACGAAATGTCATTTTGCAAATTGTTTATATATGGGTTATACAAAAATATCATTATATGTTTTCACCTAAGATCTATACTTCACAGGAAATGGAACTTCAGATTGTATTTTCAAAGTGGGTATCTATCCTTCACCTGTTGTACAGAACAGCAACAGAGTTGTTGAGCAATAACATTTATTTTTCACTGAGGAGAACATTTATAGAAGTGGTTGTGTACTTATAACTCGCCCTCTTTTCTGTTCGCTTCTTGACCTACCTACCATCCCCACATTGGTAACTATTTTCTATGATAATGAAATCTACCAAATTCTAACCTCTGAGGATATAGTTTGGCAGAAATGTCTTCCTTCCTTCTCCTAAGCTTCTTTTGTAAGAACATGTACTTTACTATTGTTGTGATTACCAAAAATTAAGTGCAATTAGGGTTTGATTAGCATTTTTGAAAATTTTGTTAGACTAAATTACATTTTCTGTCATGCCAGAATTAGCAGCAAAGTTGCTATACAGTGGCTGAACAGGTTTTTACTGAGAAAAAATGTTGTCCACACTAGTTTCACAAAATCAGCAAATCCCCATCCTTTGTTGTGTGCTTCATCTGTTGAAGGCCTGGGCTCCGTACTCTCTCCTCCTTAGCAGTTGAGAATGCCTTGGAGACTGTGTTATGTCACACTTTGGCTTAAGTTCCTTCATTTTTTTTCCTGTTCTGCTTTGTTTAAAAATATTTAGATATTTATTGAAGCAAAATCTGGAATGCTGAGGCCCCATTTTCCACATGAATACTGCAAACCTCAGGTTATTGAGTCATTTTCACCACGTCTCAGAGTACTTAAGTGTATTAAACCAAGTGGAATAGCAGCAGCAGGAGAGATTGAGGGAGTCTTTATCCCAAAATATGAAAACTCTGTAATATGGTAGTTAAATATTCTTCCAGGAGATATGGTTCAAAACCCCTCAAACAAAAGAAAGAATTGAACTGATCTTTCTTCTATTAAGATGACCTGTAGGGTAAAGGAGAGAAGTACTGCTTTCTTTTAATCAGTACATTAGTTTCCTTTAAAATTTCTGAAATGAAAATTAAATATTTATCTTCAGTGTATGTACCTCCTTCCCATCCCCAACTAAAACCATTTAAAAATAATTTGGGCAGAAATTTGGAGCTGGGAGAGGATAAAATTTTGCAGCCACACTGACAGTCTTTCATTTGAGTAGATTTCATTCTGGGGACAGAATTAATTAGACCAAATAGTCCTGTAAATATAGCTGAGGTATATGGGTAGTGCTCACTGATAAAGGAAATAAGAAAGAGGAGGAGTGAGACAGGCTGGGAGCCAAGGGACCAAAAAAAAGCTGCAAGTTTTACAAAATATTCATTTGTCTAATTTGCTTAACATAATAAAGAAGAGATGGGTTTATTTGGGGGATTAGCAGAAATAATTGATTAGAGGAGTATTATATTTGCTGGATAGGGGATGAATAATATCTGTGAATGGATATAGAAAATATCTCTCCAAAATTAGAATGATCCATAAGTCATAGGATGCAGAGCACAAAATACCATCACACTAACATACAGAGAAAGGCTTTAAACAATAACTGAGTAAGTCTTGGAAGAGTTCCAAAGAAACAGGGAACAGAAAGGAACTACATGCAGAATAATGGGGTTTAGACAATAGAGATAGTGCAGCAGACATTAGTGAATGGAGTATTAGCTCTTTAATTATAATAATTACCTAAGTTTAAGGTCAAGGCACCTGTGCATTGCTGTCTGCAAGAAACTGATTAAAAAATTAGAAGTAGCATTTAATTTCCGTGATACTATTTCCAAAAATTCTCTTAGAAATTTGGATATTGCCAAGATTATCACTTATGGTTTGTACTGTACTTAGAGACATTGACTGAGATGGGTCCCGTGTTGCCACCCCAAGATCACTGACATCAAGATTGCGTCTCATATGACTTAAAATAAAAATATAAAATGAAAATTCTCCACAGGGAGGAAAACCATGAAAAACGAAGACTATCATATCTTATTTTATTCTGCTTTCTCATTCATACTGATTATGGAAATGAGAGGCTTCATATTGTTTCCTTGAATAATTCAGGCAAGTCTATTCCTGGTCTTGGAAATTAACTTCCTGGCTAATCAGATGGTATAACCTCAGGTTTGCTGCAGGGGAACCCTATGTGAGTAGTGAAGGTGCATATTGTCACCCAGATGTGGATGAAGCGCACAGAGTGTTGCAAAGGATCTCTGGCTGGAAGCAACCCTACTCACATCATTCCAGTTATGTCCGTGGCTGTTGGAGGCTCTGTCCTGATTTCTGAGCAGGAAAATGCCACTGAGTATCTTGTGCTTCTGTCACACCACATCTAGTTGGTGTGTCACACCAGTGTCCGCCAGCAGTGTTTGGTGCCACACATTTCAGTGTTTTGCTCGCTGTCTGCTGCATTAGATAAGCTTAAATTTGAAAAGGAGTAGGCAGAGATCAGTGAGTTGCATACACAAAGAGAAAGATTTCTTTTCCCTTTTTCTTCCTCCCTCAAGGTATAAGTATTTGGAGTTGGATTGCAGGTGGCAAAGGAAAGCCAGTCTCAGGAGGAACAGATATCAGCATTTTCTACTGAGAACATAGAGTAGACTCAAGTGAAGAATGGGTTGAGGGAATTAAGGAATAAACAAAAGAGCAAGGAAGAAGGAATAAAAGAGAAGGAGGAAACATTAAAGGTGATGGAGCCAAGGTTTGGAGATGTGTTATAGAGAAAGACATTTATGCTATTTCTAAAAAGAAGAAGGGAGAAAGTGAGTAAATGAAAGGAAGTCATAGGAGAGGACAGGAGGAAACCTAGAAATAGAAAAAATGAAAGCTGACAATTTGGAAGTGAATTGCTGTACATTTGTTATAAATATTGCTCTGTAATGTCATTTCTGACAGGAGAATATTTCCATTCTGGTAAAAAATTGAAATTTTTATAGAGTTTTTAAAATGAGTGATTTGTTATAAAATATATGGAAATTTTAGTATATATTTTTGTTTTAGAAAGCAGCCCTGATTTCAAAATTTTAGTTTGTAGTTTCTCAACTTTCTTTCTTTTTGCTACTTCCTCTCTTTTTCTTTTCCCTCATTCTAACAACTCAAATCTGCACCATCTTCAAAAAGAAGTGTGTACTGGAAGGAACAACTGAAACTTAATTTTGACAATCTAAAAAATTTTAAAAATGTAGAAATATCTCACACATGTGCTTGAAAAGGAAGAAGGAACTGCTTTTGCAAAAAGTCACACAAAAGAATAAAAAATATAGATTAAAATAAACGCAGTAACATTTGCAATTTAAGTGACACGTCCAGGAAAGCTCATTGGGGAAATAAAGACGTTTCCTACTTTGTCTTTCTTATATTTCTGGACTAAAAAGGAAGTGTTGGAAGGACATGTTAAAACAAGAGCAACCTTTGGGTCTCTTCCTGACCCTGTAGCAAATGTCAGTTGTGGCTATCATGGCAGAGGGAGATGTTTTCTCTCCAGCTGAGGCCTGTGGTTGATAACCAGAGCTTTTAGATTTGAGTTGTACATGTAGAGATAAAAATGTCATGAAAGAAACAGAATTAATGTTTTTTCACCATTGTATGTGCTCACTTCCTCTTGTGCTTTCACTAGTTCAGGAGTCATTGTTTACATTCACATTTGAGGTAAAATGTGCTAGTGGTGATCACTGGAAAAAGAAACTCACAGAAGATGAATTGAGAAAATGAGGTGCCTGTGGTGAAATTCTGGGTAAAAGCACAAAATTAACTGTCATCCAAGCCAAAGATGAATAACTCCAAGTCAGTACCACCATCACTCTGATTGAAGTAGTGAAAGAACATTGAAAGAGCCTGTTCTAGGTGAGAAGAAGCCTGAAGATGAGGAAAACGATTAGAAGGTGAGAGAGTGGAAAGCTTTTAGTGAATCAAAAGCACCTATTAACACTAAATAAATAAATAAAAGTGAAGAAGAGCCCTTCTTCATTTTCTTGAATGTTTTGGGGTCAAATAAAAGAAAGTCTTGCAGTTTTGTTTGACAGTATCTTATGAGAGGAATGGCAATAATGTGAAAATACGGCAGGAAATCAGTAATACTTCACAGTTAGAATATTGTGACAGTGAAAACTGGGACCAGGGCTGATTGTTTTCAATATGATTAAAAACTGAAAGTTTGACTAGAGCAGAAAACTAAAAATAAAGATCACTAGGATTATTTGCTTTATAATAGAATCTGAAAACTTCAGAGAGAAGGTTCTGTGAATTAACATATAAGCATATTTAGAAGCAGATGCTGCTTTAAAAAACTTACAATATAGAAACAGAAAGAAGTAAAAGTATGGGAGGAAGAACAGAAAAGGAAGTTAATATACTTTCCAGCAAAAGTTTATCCTGGAAATTATTAAAAAAATATTATAAAAGCAACATGACAGTATCTATCCAAGGCTATCTAGAGACATTGGAAAAGCTTTACTGGAAACTAATTAATGTGTCTTGCATAATACCAGTTTTGATAAAGTGACTGGACTACTTTTTAGGTTCCTTCTATCAGAACATTTTTTGACTGGAGAAGAAAAGAGTGCTGGTCTTCTGATTCCAGGCTAGCCAATATCTTTCTCATTACACCACCCTGGCTTTTTTAGGGGAAAATAATGTAGAATTTTGACTGTCATTGCAGTTGCATTGTGAGCTGCTTATCCACCATAGTATGCAGCTATTTTTTAAAATAGTCCAGTTAATTTAACTGTGTCTATCTGTGCAAATAATTTCTACTGGAAGCAAGAACAGATTCATAATATGACCCTTAATTTTGGGGTTGGGGTGGAGGGGTGTGCTTTCTGTCCTAGATGTTATTTTTTCTTACACCTAAGAATTTAATTTGGAAGGATCTTGTGAGGCAGAATTTACTTGTATTTGTAGAGTGCTCTGAGATTCCAAAGTTAGAAGTGCTAAAAACTTTGAAAGATCTTGTTACTCTTCTCCACTAATTACCATCACTGTGATGGGATGGGAATTTGTAGAGTAGGCTGACAGTTCTGTGTAATGATCTTATATTGTAGATGAGAATACTTTTGCTCTCTGATGATATTTGCATTGTTTAGCCAAGGCAAAGTAGAGAGCACCTTTCTTTTTCTACTGTCATGGAATTACAAGGGTTTGGCAAGGCAGATTTGAGAGAGAATGGCTGGCAAATTTTTTATTGACAGAATTTGTCAACCGTTAAAGATGAGAAAAGATAATAAATGGAAATGATGAGAGCATTTTTTTTTTCATTTTAAAATTGACAAATAACTTCTCCAGGCAGAAATATAGCAGAATGAATTGTAATAAAGACAGTGTTTTGGTAAATTATCTTTGTTAGTGAGGAAAAATCAATATATTGATGTATTCTTTTTATGTGCAGAATTCAGTTATGGGATGCCTCATAAAAATCGTCCTTTTAATCCTTTTATAAGAGTAAGTTAGGGAAACTCCACTTTAGATCATAGTGTTTCATTCTCTTTTTGCTTCTGGAGAATAAGTTTGAATGGCAGAAATGGCAAAATCATGTTCTTATTGATTTTGAATGGTACTTAAGAGTAGCTCACTCAGTTTCAAGTTGGGGTGAAAAGAAAAGGTATGCGTGTGATTGAATTTAGCCACTGACTCTCTGCAATAGCTCACTTGAGTAGGCCAGCTAACAGCAAAAAGCTCTGTAGACCTGAGCAAGGCACCCTTCTGCAGGGCAAGGGAAGAGGTTAGATGTTTTTGGAAGCTGGAATTAAACTTTATGTCAGTCATGCCAGAAGGCTACATGAGTTGAGTGTTGTTGTCTGTCTTTTGTGTTAAGCTTCCTAAGGATACTGGCAAAATTTTATCTTCTTTTTAATCTCCAAGTTCCAACATAACTCTGGTGTTGTTTCCAAAGTAGCATGTCCAGGCACACTCCTTAGCATACCTCTGAAAATTGTAGGAGATAATTTGGCAAATTTATGAATGACAAATTTGACATTTGGGATGAAGTAGAGATAGTTGAATGCAACCACCTCTAACTTTGTTTTGTGGACAGTAATAAGAATATATTTTTATGAAGTGGGCAGATATTTGGGACTAGTTCTACCTTGTCAGTGTAAAGGCACAGGATTAGAGTGAGTTTTACAAGTGTAAAGGCAGTATAAAGGAGAAAAATCAATCTAGAGTATTTTGAAAGCACATACAGTCTCATGGGTTTTATGCTACTGTGTTGCTGAAAGTAATTCAAACACTTTTGGCATGGTATTTTTTGTACCGTTTATTTGTGCTGTTTCCTGGACTTTTAGCACAGAGTGAACATACACAAGTTGTGGTTTTTTTCCTGGTGTGGAGACTCAAACCAAGGAAAAGGAATGTTAGCTTGGTTTGAGGTGACTCTGTTTCCACCAACCAGATTTATTTTGCCAATTAGAATCATGGTGAGAGTCACTATGAGATGATGCTGAAGAGAGTGTTCAGTGGAAAATGCTTCACCTATTTGTTACAATTCTCCCAGCAGGTGTTTAGTTGTAAAACAGTAATTTAACATATAAAGTAACCTAGAATCTCTGCCAGATGCTTATTCACCTATGCTGTTGGCTTAAGTGAAAATACAGATGACTGGACCAAACTTGACATTTGTAATGTCATTAGTCATGGGAATAAATGGGATTCTTCATGGTTCATTTTCCTTTAAAGATAGGAGGAAATAAAATTCAAATGAGTTAATGTTGCAGGCTTAGGATTTCTTGTATTTTTCTAGAAACAATTTCATGTAAAATTTTTCAGGCTTTAGAGTAACGTGGTCTTTAAAATCCTGACTAATTAGAAAAGAATATAAGTGTAGCCTGTCTCATGTGGTTTTAAGCATAACCCATGCTCTAACTTTTACAAAATAGTTCCTCAAGACTTCCAGCCTGCTTTAAGCCATTTTTCATGCATTTGTTTGATTATCTGAGCTCTGTAGTTGGACTTTTTCTTTCAAATCAATTCCTTGATTTGTGAGATGTCATCGTGTTAGGTTCCCACTTGAACCAGAAAGTACAGCATTTATGGCAGTAGGACTCATGGTAGAGCACCCTTGCCTGACAGCCAGTGTCTGATGTACTTCTTTATGCTGTGCTGGGCTGAATAGAAGTAGCTAGAACTAAAAGTTCACAGCCTCAGTGGTTTTAGCTCAGGTACCAAGGAAAAGGTACATGGCAACAGTTCACAGATAGGGGAAAAGGTTTTGCAAAGTAAAATGAGAAGCATGCCTTAAGGAGTGTGTTTCTTAGTCTTTCAGCAGTTCTTTCTGTAATTCTCATCTCCTTTAGATACATTTTGTATATTCAGGTTTTGTTCTCTGACAAATTCTGTTCAATAACTGGTAGAAATCACAGATCTACAGCAAACAGGTCCCAGATACTACTGGCTCTTACACTAATGGCTGTGTATGATATTCCCTATTTTCCTTCTACCTTGTCCTACTTCATATTTTGGCATTCCTGTGGCTCATCTTTTTGATATACAATATATTTCCATGGTGCATTTGTGTGTTTGTCCACTTTGTGAAATTTCATTTCAGCTGTGCTACAATATACATGCTGTGTATATTGTACATTCAGAATCTATTGTCCTGTCTGTCATTTGATCTTGATTCCATTCCTTTCCAATACAGTGTAACCTCCATGTTTTGACCTTCCCACTCCCTTTGAACATTTCTCCAGAGAACTGATCAATACCTGCTGCTTTCCCTTTATTCAGATGATGGATAGTTTTGGATAACTGTGTAATCTTTGCTGTCCTGTTCACCATCAGATTCTCCAAGCACTGACCTTCATACAGGAATTCTTCAACTGGCATCCAGGAGCCATGCCTGTTTCCAAATGCGAAAGGAAGTCCTGGTAGGTTCTCTTGTTATTTATTTAGGTTTCCTGAAATAGAGAAAGCAAAGCATAATAAAAGGGAAACATTTTGAGTTCTGACCTCTTGTAGGATTCCATAAAGCTTCACCAGCTGAGTGTCATTTGATCTCCTTCTATGTTTCTGTAATCTGTACTTGACCTAGTTTTAAGTGTGATCCAGCACTTTCCAACAAGTTAGTTTCGCGTAACTAAGTATTTAAGTATTTACAGGAGATGCCTGAGAAAATAAGGTATTTACTGCCCAAAGAATATAAGTCTGGTGTTGAAGCTGCTTTCTGGTGCTCTGAAGTGACTCACGCAGAGTCAGAGATGACAAAAATCTTCAGAGGAATTTTTCTTAATCCTGCAGAAAGCCTCCTCCTTTTACTCTGAGGAAGCAAGAAAAAGAAAAGCAGATTTGTTCTTGCCACATAGTTAGCCAGAGTCACGACATTGATATTGAAATGAAAGGTAGAATACATCTACTTGTGCTTAAAGTTAGGACCAACAGGACACTATTTTGAACTAGAGGAAGGAGAAATAATGAGCAATTCTTATTTTGTGAGGGAGTGGGCACTGACCAGATAATGCTAAATCTGAATGCAACAGCATCCAGCAGAGAGGCTGCTGGAATTGCTTAGGCACAGGTTGGTAACCAGGAGGAACTGACAAACCTGAAAAAAGGTGAATGATTTTAAATGAGCACCAAACCTCCATAACACCTCTAAGATTATTCTCTAAAAGATCGTTTTAAATTGCCTTTTAAAATGTCTTGGTTTTTTGTGTTTTTCCATTCCAGATCTATGTAACACACATTAATTTTTAGAGCTGTCCTTTCTATTGTTTCTCCTTACTCTGTGCACTGTGTATATTTGTATCCAGCTGTGACACGCTGGGGTGCATCATGGATTGGTCTGTATAGTAGAGTCATGAAGTATTTATGACTAGATCTTAGTCTCAGATGGATAAAATTGCACCAATATCTCATGATGAACACAAAATAGATAGCATGTCATAAATATGACTGAATTTACTTAAAATAATTGAACTGACAATACACAATAGTACTGGACTCAGTAAGACCTGCTGAAATGATCTTGATTTTTAAAGGACTTTGTCAGCATAACTTCTTAACATTCATATTAGAAAGCAGCAAATAAAAACAAAATGCAAGTTTCTGGTGGAGCATGTGTGCTAATTTTTAGCACATTGTCCTGTCAGATTTGTTCAATTTTATTTTTGCTTAATCTATCTGAAAGGTGCCAAACTAAGAGTTGAAAATAAGGCAAAAATTACACATTATGCAGAGTGTGGGAACAAAATTATTCACATGCTGTCCTTTGAACACACACAGATGAATCTGGATTGTTGATTCTCACCTTTATTGGATTTTGTGATATTGAGATTTGTGGTAGTTATCATCTAGATTCTTCTTAAAGCCTTAATTCTTAAAATCTAGGAGTTGCTTGGAAATTTTGGCATTTTCTTATTTTCTTTCCTTGTTTTTCCTTTTCCTTCCATTGTTTATTTTCTTTCTCTTTTTTTTTCCCCTTTTTCTAGCTCTCTCTTTTTCTGTCTAGTAATTTTATTGCTTACATGGCTAGAGAAAAGCTTTAAAACATATTCCAAATACATTTAAAAAAGGTATATTTTCATTATTTAAAGCTAATTCAATTTTTCAGTGGACCATAGAACACATAAATGTTAGCAGAATTTTCTGTTTGTAAGACCTAAGTTGTATCCCAATACCAGTACAAGCCAACCTCCTCAGATGGCACTTGGGTCCTTATAAGCCTGGGGAAAAGCAGAGAAAGGAATATTCTGGAAAGCATCATGACAAGGGAAAAGGTATTTTGAGCCTCTGGCTGCTGCTGCAAAATGTTATTCTGCCTGATCTGATTAGATCTTTGCCCTCTGCACAAAAATCAGCACCATATTTAACTGATCTGAAGAGTGTAGTTGGCTGAGATGTCATGAAAGCAGATTCTTGCTTCCAGTCCATCGGGAATGGTTGTTTGAATTCAGAGGTCAAGGCTGTATTGTTGGTTTGAAGACTAAGTTGGAAGTCCAGCATTTCAGGCAGATATGGAAAGAATTTCACCATAGAGGAGAGGATGTAAACTCTGGAGCAAAAAGTCTTCACATTTTATATCTGTTTAAAAATAAATATACATATGCTCATGAAACAGGTACTAGAGGGTTTTGGGTTTTTTTTCTTCTGACTTTGTAGAACAGTATAAATTTTATATTCACTTGGAAATGACAAGCTGTTTTTAAGTGATGGCTTCATGTCAGTGCTAAATGCTGCAGCTATGATTGCCAGAGGGATGAAATGCCCATTAAAGATGGCAATTTTACTAGCACTATGGGATTTCTAGGTACACAATGAATTTAGCCATGGAAAAAGAATGGGTTTTTTAGCAGAAACATGCACTTTGTCCCAGATTCAGTTTATAAATACCACTCAAAGTATCATTGTCTTTATCTGTGTGTGTATGTGATTACTTTCAAGATGGGAAATGGGTATTTCCACACAGCTTGAAAGCTGTGATCCTTGAAAACCCATCTTTATTCTCTGTCAAGGATGACTGGAGTAGATTACACTGGAATATTAAAAATACTAGACCACAAAAACCTTGAGCCATTACCACAACTAAGCCATCATATTAGTAATTTTTTTTTTAAATCTAGAATGTGCAATGTGTCACCTTTCTTTTTTAAAGAAACTGTTGCTTTATCACTATAAGAGAACTTGTTTATTCCTTGCAATCTGCATTTATTAATAACACTGGTGTAAAAATAGTGTAACTATATTTAAATGACAGAGCTAAATATTTTGTCAGGAAATGGCATTGTTGCTCATTTCTCAAGGAACAGCATGCTTCATGAAAGCTACTTTTCCAAGTTGTGAAACCCCGCGGGGCCTTTTTGACAGCAAGCTACAACTTTCAAATAAATTACATAATGCAATACATAGAGTTTCTGTATTTCACATGGTTATGTACACATTATGTGTGATTTATTCCCTGCTCAGAAAAGTTTTTTGAGTTAGATCCCACTCCTCTGCATACTAATGTAAATCGTAAAAAAACCCCAAAGAAATTAACAGTTAAGCCATTCACCTACACTCCACTCACTTTGCTACCTCCATTCTACTACTTCCCACACACACATCTCCATCCTGCACCTGAACAACCCACAATTATCTTCATAATAAACCACTGTGTTTGTAATAATGGAGCTGGGAGCATCATCTATCAGTTTAAGGCAAACTTACCATTGTATGACCATTTTTCAGTTATTCATATGAATGAATTTCAGATACCTAATAGAATGTTAATTACTTATAACCTTTATCAGAATGATTTTTTCCTCAGTCTAAATTTTGGGAAAACTGCAGCCAAAGCAGTGCAGCTGTTTCCAACAGAAATACTGAGGTCAGGTGGGTGAATTCATTCAAGATAAAGTACACTGGTGACTTCTTTAGAATATGTAAGAATTTTTAGTAGTTTTTTGATCTGAATTGATCAAGAAGACAAACTTTTTACCAAATCTGTGGAATTCTACCAATCTTTAGCTAAGTTAGAACCATGTAAGCTGTGTATAGTTTTGCCAGACTTTGCAGCTCTGCCTGAAATGAGAAAGGTTCACTCTGAAGCTGTAGGTGATGGACTTTTCATTCAGTAACAACTTTCAGCTGATGTGAGCTTTTCGCTGTCTGAGTCTGGGCCTTAGAAACCAATAATTTATGCTTTCCCTATTATGCTTTTTCTTGTTCATTATTTTTTTGCATCTTTGCAGGACTCACAAAGTTCAAGTTATCAGCCACAACTCCTCAAGTGAGTTGTGAAACAGGGCACACAAAAACTGCATTTCCCTGTAGAGGACTGACCCCAATGAGGAAGCCTCCTGTTGTGTTGCTTAGCATTGCCCTGACACATGAACAGCCAGGCTCTTGCTGCGTTTTCTGAAGGCAAAGTGAAGATCTGAGAGGGGATTTAAAAAGGCAGAACGTGAAGGCTTTGCAGATACTGATAGACAATTCCTTCCCCAAGTGTGAGTGGCAAAAGAGGAAAGAGCATGGCTGGGCTTGTTTTGAAAGCGTTGGAGTCAGAGGAAGGAACCTTGGCTCATAGACTAATTGGAAGCAAGCACTGACCTTTGATATTGAACATGAGAGGGTCAGTGGTGAGCAGATAGGCCACAAAGGGCTTTGGAAGTCAAGACAAGTCATTTGTGTCTAATTCGACTGAGAAGGCTACAGAGAGCCAGATCTAGGGAGTGGCAAGGGAAGGAGATTTGTGTCGAGCTTGAGAGAGAAAGGGCTGAGACTGGAGGCGGGAGAGGGAGTTGGGAGAGCAGGGGAAGTGACTGGACAATCTGAGATCAGCGATACCAGTGAAACGGGGAGGGAGGACGGGATTTTTGAAGCAAGCTTTGTATGAATGAAAGCTTGACAGAAATGGCAGCAGTTTCTGAATTATTATAATATATTCCAGAGACATGCCAATTCAGGAGTTCACAATGCAGCTGTTGTTTCTGAGGGAATGAGAAATTATTTTACCAATTTATGCAAAGGACTATTAAAAAGGTGGCAGACGAAGAAAAAATATCTGCATAAAAAGGAAAGTTAATTGCTCCATAAAATGACTCACTGAGTGGTTCAAAAATCCTCTCATGCATAAATAGCAAAGTTTTACTGTTTGGGTTTTGTTGTTTCCTTCCTTCATATACTGAAAGTAATTTTCACAGGGCAGTATCTCTAGAAATAGTGGTAGTTGCATAATTGGATATTATGAAACAAAGCTGATATCTTAGTTTTAGCTTCCTGGAATTGGAAAGTTATAGGAACTCAAAAAAAGATTTTAATTTCTGTTTGCTAAATTTATCCATGGACATTTGTTGAAAGTACTCTTTATGTGCCCAACCTTAACTTTACCTCTAGGACTATCAGGGACATAACTTCAGCTCAGCATGGATCTCTTGTCACAGAAAAAAATAAAAAATTCAAAGTTATTGCCCTTGTAAATTACCAAGCTAAAGTAATAAGTGCAATGAGCACTGGACTTCTGATGAGGTTAAATGCTGTGCTAATAAATGGCCTCTGTAATCCCTGAAAGTTCTTCGTGAAAGTTTTGTGTCAGTCAATTCTGTTTCTCATATGACTACATCTGAAGACCACTCTAAAATACTTGTTGCTGCCTCCAAATCATGACTGTGACTGACAGTGTTCTGGAAAATTGTATGTACTTTATGATCCCAGGTCTCTCATACTGTTGCACAACATGCTTGTTTAGGTGATGTCCAAAAGTCCAGTGAAACATGGGCTCTATTCTAATGGCTGATGTGCAGATGTGGAACCCAAGTGATGCTGGTTTTGTGGCAGCTGTCTAACTGTTCATTTTAGAATGGAGGCTGATTTCAAACCACTGTTCTGCAAAGAATCCATCACCAACAGAATTTGTGGGGGTGCTTTTTATGCATGTAGGTGGCTTGTAGCAAATCACAGACCGGTTCTTTTATTTCAAATGCAGCAGCAGCTGGATGTTGTAGTTAGGTAGGGGTCTATAAATCCCAGCTCACCTGCTCCAAAAAGGAGAGCAGTTTTCCTTAGGGGGTGTATGAGCTAGCTACCAGACGAGAGACACCAGAAGTGGCGACTTGGGTAACCTTAGTCTTTAACGTGCATCTTACACACATACAAGAATGTTTGCTTTCGACTTCTAGCTTGGAATTTGGATGGGGATGTTACCCTAGACAGATGGGAAACACAAAAGCTTTATAAATAGCACAAGTACCCCTATATTTATATCTTTATCTGTATCTACTTCCATTTTTTTTGTTTATGGTGGAGTGTGTTTGGGTGGGATGTGCTTCATGAGAAGGTTTGCTTCTGGGCTGGTAATAGAGACAATGATTTTATTTTGATGGCTAATTTATATGTGTTGTGTCATAGCACTTCGTATTTGCAGGGAACTTTATTCCAGCTAAGTTTAAGACAAGATGTAGAATGTGTCATAATACAGGAGTGATTTGGTCAGCATTGCCTTCAAGGTATTGCCCACAAACAAGAGGAGACAAATTCCCTTCTTAAATGAGGTCACGAGCATTATGCCACAAGCATCATGACACTGTTAAAAATCAAGGAAAAATAATGGTTTTCAATTATCAGAAGTGCCCAGTCCAGTGCAGCTTCCCTTGTGGTCCCTCCAGTGATCCTCCTTCGCTACCCTGTAGCAAATCAAGATGACTGGCTATTCGACCTAGCTGATTTTTTTTCTTGCTTTCTTGTCCCTTGTCCCTCGTACATGATTTCCCAGGCCCACAATACTAATTTCCTCCTGCTCTCTTCACCTCTCAGAATAATCTGTCTAGTTCTCCTTTACTTCTCTACATCCCACACGGTTATTCACTCAGTCCATGACTGCCTCATCCCTTTCCATAATCTTCCTTGACTCTTCAGTGATAAGGATTTTAGAAAACCAAACCAAACAATAAAAAAGTCTGTGCAAGATTCTTAATTTCTTCCTACTGTGGTTAGTTTCAGAAACTGGAGCAACTATCAGCTTTCATCTTTGCTCAAGACCAATTTTAATTAAATAGATTTTCTATAGAACCAAACGAACAATTTTTTTCTGATCAACCCTCTTCTCTGTGTTCCATAAGGAATCCTCATGTTTATCCTGCCTTGAGTTGTGCACATGAACATGGTGCTCTTTGTTTTAAAGACATTGTCCTTGATGACCCCACCTATTATTCTGCTTTTTCTTGGCTTTTCACACCAAGTCTTGGTGCCCCTTTGTGTCTAAAAATATATCTTAGTATCTTTTCATGTAATTTTTCTTCTATCAATTTGTCAAACAAGCAGAAACTTCTACAAATAACTACAAAGAACTGACCTTTATAGAGGATGTGAGTGACATCTTTTTGTTGCATCTTATGATATCAGTCAGTTCTGATAAGCATAGCTCAGGAACAGTTTGAGTAATACTGCACACACTTGTAACGTTAATTGTTAATTCAAATAAATTGTAGTTACCGGTCTATCCAAATTCTTTGACATGCATTTTGTAAGGATTGTCTGCCCATTCTCCTCTTATTTTGTGATCTTAACTGATTTTCATGATACTGAAAAATATGTTTCTGATCACTCCTTAACTCTTTACAATAGAATATAACGCTTTTTATGTCACATTTTAAAAAAAGCCCCCCCCCCAAGAATCCCCCTTCTTTAAAAAGGCTTGTAAGGAATTAAAAGGTGGGTTAACTGGGTTTAATTTACAATGGTAGAACAATTTAATACAAAATGTCCTTCTCCTTAATAACTTATGATTTGAAATTACAAAATAAAGTGTCCTCAAAGGTGTCTATATACCAGTTCTCAAGGAGAACATACTCTGCTACATAAAGAGATCTCTTATTATAAAAGGACTAAGACTTGGAACATCCGAGCGCTTTTTAATGGTATTTACTCTGCGTTGGCTCGAAGCCAGTGACAGAAATTGTTTAAATACAACAGTGAAGAATTGGGCCCTAAGAGACGTTGTAATAACAAATTACCTCTCTCTTTCCTCCTCAGTTATCTCCATCTGTGAAATGGGAATAGCCTGTTTGTCAGAGCACACTTGTGAGACGTAATTCATTAACGCCTGTGAAATGGTTTGAGATCAACGAATGGAAGTCTCTGTTCAGGTGTCAGATATTATTAGCTCTGAAACGAAAGCTATTTTGTATGGCTGCATCAGAAGCTACTTGGAGACTCTTGTTCCATACAAATAATGAGTGGTACATGAATGACATTTTGTTTGGCGTGATAGGATAGTCTGTCTGCAGTGCTGAAGGAACAGTTTGTGCTGGTGCAGTGGCATTAGGGAGAGCTGATAACACATTGAGCAAAGTCACCCATTCCAGAAATATTTTGATTTGGGGATTCAGAGAACTAGGAGAGAAAGAAGGTAAATTAGAAAAGAGAGGAAGACAAGAAGAGATTGGCTGGGGCAGGAGGTAGGAGAAGGGGCTGGTAGGAGAAGGGAGGATGGCAGGTAGAGTGGGGCAGATAACCTGAAAAGAAAAGAAGATGAGGAGGAAAATCAGAAAGAAATGTAAAAACTGACTTTTCAATTAAAATAAAAAGGCGGTTGGATGTGTTTATTGCAAAAAAACACAACTTACAAAAACAAGGCTGTAATGCCATCTTGGGGTTTCTGATGACATCTCAATCCAGCAGAGCTCTGCTCATTTGGTTTGTGAATGTCAACAAAAACCCCTTGATGCTATTGAGGCTCACAGCTGCCTCTCATTGATTCTGTATTATTTCAACAGTGGAAAAATAACACCTTTATTTTCACAGCCAAAGTATCTCACACTGTGATAGAAATGTACATGAGCTTATTGAATCTCATCTCTGTTTATTTCTATCTAGCTTCCCACACCTATGTAGTGTTATCACTATGGGTTAGAAAGATATGTGTTCTTTTATGGCTATCACATGAAAGACTACTTATCAAATATACAGTCCTAGTCTTTATTAGGCTAAGGGATATAAATTGTCTAGCTGGCTTCTGCTGTTTATTATTTTAAACTCACCTTGTCATTAAAAATATTACCCCAGACAAGCCTCCTATTGATTCTTCTGATGTGTTGTATATGTTTTTCTCATTTTTTCACAGATAGGATAATCAAAATAGAATAAAACCTATTTTGTGAAATGAATGAGAATATACACCACTTAGTATTGAGTATGTATAAAATATACTGGAGCTTCAAGCCCAACTCTGTAACATGTGGGAAGTCTTTCAATTTTGCTGAAAGAGAAGCAGTTCAAAGGTAACATCTGTGAGCAAGTAGTATGTTGTCTCTTGGCCTCCAAAGAGTTCAGGTGAATAGGATCTGGCTGAGATGGAGCTAATTTTCCTCATAGTGCTGTACTTTGCTTTGCATGGGTGGCTAGAAGGGTGTTGATAACACACTAGTGTTTTGGCCACTGCTGAGCAGTGCTCACACAGCATCAAGGTTATCTCTCCCATGTTTCCCCCTCACCCAGTAGGCTGGGGGTTGGCAGGATTTTGGGAGGAGCTTTAGCCAGGACTGCTGACCCAAACTGACCGAAGGGATATTCTGTATGATATCTGCTTAGATATAAAAGCTAAGGAGGGTTGAAGGGTGGGAGTGAGGTATTTGTTAATATGAGGTTTGTCTTCCAGAGTAATTGCTATGAATACTGAAGCCCTACTTCCTGGAAAATGGCTGGACATTGCCTGCTGATGAGAAGTACAGCATAAATCTTTTGTTTTCATTTGCTTCCCTGTTTGCTTTGCTTTTACTTTACTAAACCGCCTTTATCTTGACCTATGAGTTCTTTTCTATCTTATATTCTCCCTCCCTGTCATGCTGAGGAGGGGAGTGATAGAGCAGCTTGACGGGCACCTGGCATCCAGCCAGGGTCAACCCACAATAATAGGAAACAAATCCACTGTAAAATGTACAGCCTGAGCTATACTATCCTGGGCATGAGTCACAAAAAATCTATTAATTAATTGGAATTGAATAAATTTAATGTCTGTGTTGCCAGTGGAAAAGACCAGTAGTTAAATTACAGAAAATTGAAATGTTATTCTGGATGCTGTTCTGTATAGAATGCTCCTAAAATAGACATTCTTATAATTGAAAAGTATTGAAATAATCACAGCTTTTAAGTAGAATTTTTTTCTTTAGAAATGGCAAAATTTTGAAGAATTTTATAAGGTAAATTTATCTTGTAGTAACTGAACTGACATTTCTTTGTACCTTAGAAAGTAGTTTTTGACTGGGCTGAGTTCATATACACCTAAACCTTCCCTAACAATTATCTACCTATCTAGTCTAGGCTAAAATTCCTTTAATGGTGAAAATTCTGCAACCTTCTTATTCAGACTGGACACGTGCTTCTCTGTCCTTACAACTAGGAAAGCTTTTCCCAATGTATCTTCATAGCTTCAGAATGAAATGGCTCTTTCTTGTCCTGCTTGTTATAGAGAAGGAAGAAACAGATCACCAACCTAACCATAACATCCTTATGCATAAGTGAAGATGTCACCCAACTCTTTTCTCAATATTAGTAACACACTTTCCCCACTGGTCATGCTTTCTAAATTGCTCTAATTTTTTTTATTTTTTTTATTTTTTTTTGCTGTTCTTCCATGGATTTTCTCTCAGTTGTCAATGTAGCTTTTGAAAAGTGATGCCAAAACCGGTCATCACTTCTCTTGCTGAGAGCTTGTATGTCCTGCACAGATGACCTCTGTTACCCTACTCATATCCTGCTGCTGAGACATCCCAGAGTGATGCTTTATGTTTTTCCCAGTACACCTCACTGATGACCCACACTCTGCCTTTGGCTTTCTCCACCCTGCGGTACCGGGCTGCTGTGCTGCTGTCTGCCAGGTATTCTTTATTTTGTGTTTGTGTATTTGATACTTGCTACCTAAGTACAGAAGTTACTTTTGATACTAAACATAAAAAACTTCTTGAACTGAGTGAGAAGTTTGAATACAGAGGCAGTACATGTTCTGGCTAAGGGTATGCAGTTAGTTCTGTGAATTGCCTTGAAACCCTCAGTGCAGTAGAGGACTATTATTATCGGTCTTAAATATGTGTATATTACCTCACATTTGGGGAAAAAACCCCAACAGCTTGATTTCAGAATTTTAAAATTGTTCTTTATTTTCTTTTTCTTTGCAATAAGCACTGTCTTAATTATCAAAACTTTATTGAAAACATCAAGAGTTATGTGAAAAGATACACTTGACCTGGAGTGAAGTATCAGGAGTTTTTAAACATTTAACTTATAGTGTATATTAGTATGAAACTAAGTTGAGCAGAACCCATTAATGTCACAGTGGTCGGTTACCAATGGAAATAAATAATTCATGATGAAGGGAATTAGTCTAATTAGCAGGCAGTTTGAGTCCTTTGATAAAACCCAGCTCTAATTCCGTGAAGGGCAGGAAGTGCTGTCATCAGTCAGCCCTGAAAAGATTAGCATCTATTATGAATGAGGTTAGACACCCTAGTGAAGTCATGTGTGTCCTGGAGACAAACTTAATATGTTCCAGAATGGGACACAGTTTGTCTCACCAACACATCATGATTCCTACTGGGCTATTGTATGTAATAACAAGCAAAGATCAGTGCTCCTTCCTATCATTCTCCCCCTGTCCATCATTCTGACAACTGTGCAAATACATTTTCCATGCAAAGCAGGGAATGTGCCCTGAATACTTGTAAAATTGCACGAGATGTCAAAGAAAATGTATTACCTTTTATCAGCAACCTAAAACCAAACAAACCAAAACACCAGTGTGGAAAGAGGTTCTAAAAACACATCTGGTAAATATATGGGGTGTAGAGGGAGGTGTATCAGTTTAGAACCACATTGATTCCATTTGAAAACATTATTGCCATCTGTCATAAGATGTGTCAATAAAGCTCTACATGTAGCTATGCATGATAGACAGGTTTTAAAGTAACTGGTGATGCTATAAGGTTATAGCATTGGATGGACATATAGAAGTAACATCCTGCAAAAATGGCCTAAATTCTGGAAGTATGGCCTTAAAAATGGAGAAGCTTCTTTGTGTTATGTATTTGCATTTAGAAATGTTAGCTGCATCATTTGAGGAGACTAGCTGTGAGCTGTGCAAGCTTCACAGTTTTGTACTACATGCTGACGCAACATCAGCTGTGTTTCCATTTTTGCTTATGAGCCTTTTGAAATTATATGTTTCCGTTTTGCAATTTGATGCAATAATGAAGAAACTCCACATTTGTACGTTATTGTATTGCCTGTTTTTATTGTAGGAAATTAATTGCTCCTTTTATTTATGTTATTAAGGGGGGGGAGAAAACAATTTTGCAGTATTTTATCATTTGCTGTAATAATTATCCTACTAGTAATACAACGGAAGACTTAGAAACAGAGTATATTATGTTCAAATGTCTGAACGGCACTTAATATGTTGACACTCATGTCTGGGGAATGTTGGTCTTCAAGTTATATTGAAAAAGGTAACAAGAAGTTATTAATAATACCCCTGACAAGCTTAAGATGATTTATAATATAGAAATGAAGGGAAAAAGAATAAGTGCAGTCAACACAAGAAATTATTTTCATAGAATCAGAACAGCATAGCGATTCTGCTCTACAAATACTAATTGACAATGGAGCATTGATATTGCAGAGAGTGACAGAATCAAGTGGTACACTAACTTCAAGTAGATTCCTAGATGAGATTAAAAAAAATAGTGATCTTCTCTGGAGGATTTATTGCTCTAAGTTCCTTGAAGAAGGAAGACATGCAAGTTAGTTAGCCTTTATTTGTTCATTTTTGTCTTGAATTCAGTGGCTATTAAGTCAGGACAAAATTCAGTTGTATGACAGTTCATTTTTGGGTTTTGATTCTTTGATCTCTGCGTGCCTCTTAAAAATGACCTGCTGTGTGGATGTGCCTTGGGCTGGTGAATGGGTTCATTCATTCAGCTTATTAAAATGGATTTATTTATACATATGTGTGAACATATGTATATATTGTATATGTATATATATATATTTATAAATATGTGTGAACAGGTGCATACGATAAACACTATTTTTATCCCTGTGGTGATGGGGACATGGTACTTGGAAACAGAAAAGTTTTATGATCTAGAAAACTTGCAGTGCTAATACCAGTTTATGCAAGTAACCTCATGTACCCTGAAGTCAGATAAGATGATTGGGATAAACAGGGAAAAGATTGTAACAAAAAAATTTATTTTGTCGAATCTCTTGATGTCCTTAACTAGCCACCTAGCATTGGCTTTTGGCACAATATACAGGAGCTTCTTGTATCATTCTCGGGTGTATGTTAAGTCCTCCATGGAGTTCACAGACTGACTGGTACACTTTTTTCAGGTTAAAAGTACTGCTGAGCGTAAACATAAGAATTTATTAAAATATAATTTTTTCCATAGATCCCAATAAACGTCTGTCCGAGGTCATACTTTGGTAGTATCCACCAGAGAGAAAACCTCTCCTGTCCTTTTGTGTCTTGTCTAAGGAAGGCTGAAGTGACTCAACATAGATACTTTGCCTTTTTTGTCTATGAAGTGTGATATACTTTTCATCAGCTGTTGTTTTTCAGATATTATTCCTTTCAGAATTTGTAGGGTGAAGCATAAGGACTGGGTGAACATGAGTGCCCAAAAGCTGGTTACATCCAGCTTTACTCTGTAGCTCTGTTGAGGTTTCTGCCAGGCAATGCGTGGCCTGATATCAGTGGGCACAAGTCATAGCACTGCAGAGTGGTTTGGGTAGGAAGAACCTCCAAAGGTCATCTAGTCCAACTTCCCTGCAATGAGCAGGGACATCTTCAACTAGATCAGGTCATCAGGGAAAAATCCAGCCCATTCAGTCAGTAAATCACAAGTAGTTACACAGGTCAGCTGTATTCCCATGAAGTAAGACACATACTCCAAGTACAACCAGAGGATAAGTTCTTAATCTGCTGATTTTCTTTGAAAGATATGTTTAAACAGTACCCTAGTCTTATTTTCTGTACCAGGAAGGAGACACTGGAAAATGGCTGACCACGCAGCATTTCTGACTCTAATAGTGTATTTACCTTGCTATGTTCCTGTGACAATATCCATGTTCTTATCTACTGGAACAGATGAAGTCATGGTGTCGATAAGGAAAACTGAGGAGGTCAGAGTAGTTCCCACATCATGGGGCAAAGAGGGCACATGCCTCAGACTGCTGTGCTGCTCTTTCACGCTGTGCTGAAAAGGTGAATTCTCCAGGACTTAGATATTTTAAAAACCAGTAAGCTGGTGAAAGAAGATCCTTTCACTGAGACACTCTTTATCTCGACAGCTGTCTCACTTGTCCCCTCATCAAGACATCCTTATGGGTTATTATCCATTAATCAATTCCTCTCCTTCCTGCTATTTTGTAACTAGTGTTTACATGTGTCATCCTTTGTCTCAATTGTCCTTAATCCTCACTCACACCCTCCCACAATACCAATACAGCAAGATATTACAGCAGAGGACACATCACCCACATTCAAAACTAAATTTATAACATGCTGAATCATTTTCAAGTCTTACAAAAGTGGATGTAACAGCCCTATGTGTTCTTATTAACTACTGATCACACTTTTGATCTGTTCTCACTGCATGTTTTATTCAGGGGCTCTTGTCATGTGTATCAATGTAAGCCATCTCTTTTGTAAGTAAAAGACTGTTTAGATCTTCTTGTAAATGATAACAAAAAGCTAAAATTGTTCTGATGAATATAGCATATTGGTGAAATGTTCATTCTCAGGTATGTCTGATTCACAATGCTTATAATATACTCTGCTGTCTAAACGAACTGCTGCCCATTTTCCCCATCTCAGATCAACTTATGTTCTCAATTACCTGCTAAAGAACAGTAGGTATCTGCTGTTTCTACTGAACAGAAACATGGAGCAGAAAAACATATGTCCCTATTTCCTAATTCACCATGAAATTAAATGTTGGGGTTTTCTTCTGCTAGTAATGTAAATTCAGGTGCTGCAACTCTCACTCAAAAAAGTTTTGTCTATGTTTAGATCAACTAGACGATTGTTAGAGTTCCTTTCCTACTGAAGTATTATACTCTAGAGCAAGGAAGAATAGCAGAGAAAGAAAAAAGACACAGATTGAAGTGACATCATATTAGACACTGGTTTTAGTATGTTTATGTGCATCAAACCTACCAAAGTTTACTTTGAGATAGATAAACTGGATAGAATGGGACTTAAGTAAGGTTACAGGAATTTTCATCAGGAAACTATTCGGTTACATTTTGAAGCTAGCAAACCTTCTCTGAGCAGTGTACTGTAACTTCTGTTCCATAATTAAACCAGAACCCCTCTACTGGACAGGTTCACTCAGCTTTGCCTTTCTTTGAGTAATACACCTTCAGACCAGCGCCTTGTTTTGATGTATTACAATGATAGACTGAAGAATTCATGTAATATATCATCCCAGTTAGGAGTTGCTGGACACTAAGGATTGAGAGACTGAGCCAGCTGTTTTTCTGATGTATTCTGGTAATGCATCACCAGATGATGGAAACTGATAATGTATTACTTCAAAATGACACCACCCAGAAAAGGAAAAGTCCAGAGGTGCAGATTCTGTATAATGAGGCATTCAAAGTATGAAACAAGGGTTCCAAACTCCTGGAACAAGATGTTGGTAATAAATCAGCTTTCTATAATATTATGTTAGCTATCTGGCTACACAGGTACACAGATGCTGTTGTGTGCAATCTGATTTCCAGTGCCTCTCTGTGATGCTGTGTTTATGCAGACCAAAGATAACCCTAGCAGCAGTTTTATCTTCACTCCTCTTACAACTAAATAGTTCACAATGCAAGCAACCCAGAAAAAGGGATAGGGCAGAGTTCCAATTTGAAGATTTGAGATTCCTTCTCAGATTGGTGTACTGTCAGAGCCACTTGGATGCTACTCTTTTAGTGAACTTAGCTCATCTGTGGCAATGGCACAAATGGGAATGGCCCGTTTGGCCTTGATGAGAGGAGTATTGCATCCCAGAGGGACAGAATGGGCTAACCCAGAGCACTGCAGTAGGGATTGACTGAAAGCAGGGAAGGCTCTCTTGGCCATTTCTTCATCCCTTCTTTGTTTATCTTTCACCTGCTACACACACAAAGAGTCAGGCCAAAAAGTAACCAATTCCTAATTATTAACATCAATTAAAAAGAAAATTATTGGAACAGGTAGCAGTTCTGAACATTTGCCTGCAAAACTTTATCTCCTTGATGAAACAGATTGTTTATGTGTAAAAGTATTTCCTCTAAATTTACTTCTAACCCTGGGGCAACCATGGGAAAACAGAAAAACTGAAAAATTGCGTTTTAAAATCGTGAGCTTCATCTCCACCAGTAGCTCTTTCAGTCACTTCTTGTTTGTTAAATGCAGTACTGCTCATAATTTTGTATGTGTAAACACCATTATATCTTTGGCAGCCCTTGAAGATAAATAGGTCCTGCCCTCAAACTTTACTCTTTATTTATCAAATAAATAAAGGTTTGCACTGAAAATGAAGGCTAAGTAGATTTTGATAACAATAAGAATACTTTTCTGTCTGTCATCAGATATTATTAAACATGAGACTAGAAGACAGTAAATATGGTTTTGTGGCATATGATTCTGAGTCAAAAATATTGCAGTTTCATATATACAAAGGTCCATGCCACTGCAACTCTGCTAGCTCAGATTTAGTCAGAGGTTTTTGAAGAGGAGCCTTGCCAGGCAGACTTCATACTGGACTGGGTAGAGATTGTATTCTTATATCTGATTCACTGCCGGCACTGTATTTACTCTCTTCATTTTTGGAGCTCCAAGGAGACGGGTGTTTTCCACCCCTGCCTTCCATTCATCTCAAAGCCAATGCTTAGCAGTTTGCAAGGACAAGTTCTGGAGAATCGCATCTGTAATTTAGGTCCTGCAGTTGATTGTGGGTACAAAATTCTAAGAGCAAACGATCTCAATAACCTACTGAAGATTTCTTGATTTAAAAAAATAAGAAGAAACTCAAGAATTTTCTGTTCTTGCTTCTTCAGACCACCTTGTTTTGTTCCCAAGATTATATATATGATTGACAATCAACCTTCAAGCATCACAAAAATATTTTGCTCAGTCTTATCTGCTTGTATTTTATTTTATTTTTATTTTTAAAATATTTTTGCTTTACATTTAAATATTCTGCCTAATGTGTATATGGGGGAAAAGTTCACATATCAGGAGTTATGTTTTCAAGGGACTAGTGAAGAGTGCCAAATGTATGTTCCCTCCATGATACCATTTTGTCACAGCTAAGTACTGATTAGTAATATCTCCTTGAATGAGACTTCATGGAAATTGTAGTTCTGAACATGCAGTGAGCTCATTTGTGGCCTAACAAGTGTCTCCCTTAGCCAGCAGCTGACTGGCACTCGATTGCTTTTGTAAAATACACCTTATCTGCTACTATTACACACCAAGATGACACTTTCCCTTTCAATTTTTGGCACACAACAAGCATCTCATCTCTACTCTCTGTGTGCAAAACTTGTATTTAGCTCTCCTCATAAATTTGGACAAAATGACATATTTCTAATCCAAATAATTGTTTAAGATTATTACAATGATAATTATTGCAGTGATAATAACACATTATTTCAGCTGACAATGCATTAGTTCCATAGGGAGATAAACGGCAAGGCAAATAGATTTATCTTGATAGCAAAATGGATTACTATTAACTATGATTGTAATATTTCCATGCCTGAACAAAGAAATGTCCCATTGAGTTCATTGTCTTTTGACTGACTGCTGGTAAGAACTTTCTCTACATATATGTAACTGGACTGGATCCTGAACTGATACAATATTGTTATTGTTATTCTGTATTGTCTAGACAAGTTCCAAAAGCCTGTAACTTTACTTAGCACTTTAGGTGTAGGACTTCTGGCTTTGAAAATGCCTCTTAAAAATTATGAAATGCAAGACAAGGAATAAAACCAACTGTGAATATATTAGGATTTTACAGTGTAGATTCATAAAAGAAAACAACAAAGCTTAACCTAACTGCTGTTTCTTGTATATAGCAGCATGGAAGAGATGGCTCTACCACCATGATCTTCCACCATTAAGACAGAGCTTTTGCTCTACTGCTGATATAAGCTTTGGACATAACAGATCTTATGATTTTGGACCGTAGTAAGTAGTATTTTTTTTCCCTGGTTTTTATTCTCAGTCTGAAAAGTATTTAAGGACACTTGATCAAGAGAATGATTTTCACAGTGATTATGTTTCTGCAGAAAGGCAAAAACACAGAACTGTATTGTTAAAAATCTTTATCCCAAGTGTCTTTAAAGAGATTTGGATCCGAACCTGAGTCATGACTTAACAATTTTTTACCAAAACTATTGTAATCCAAAACTGTTAAAAATGCATACATATTTTGTTTAGTTCATCTGGTTCATTCCTCTCCTTTATATTTATCACTGTGCTGTGCTGGCTTTCCGATTTTGTCTTTACAGCACATCTTTAAAAAAAAATAAATTAATTAATCCAAGTCAAGTATATTATAAAATTATTTGGAAATGTTGATAATTGTCATGGACATTTATTTGCTAAAAAGTACATTTGACACCATACGACTGACATTAATATGCAAATCAGTGGACTATAAAATTCATTTTTGTGCCTCCAGGGCAGTATTTTTATAAATACAGAAACATAATCATTCATCCTCCAGAGGACTGAAAATAATTATACAAATTTACAACAAAGCCGAAGGCAGTGTCTCCTTTTAACTGTCTGGTTTTAATATCATTTAAATCTTGTTAAAACTTAATTACCAATTCTCTTCTGTAATTTAGGTGGAAGAGCTGAGGTCTAAGCTTGCTGTTTGAGAGAGAGAACTTCATCAGAGAAACAAAGACACTATGGCACAAATTGACAAATTAGGACAATTCACAGAAACACTTGGTAGAGGAAAAGTCATCACAGATGACAATGGAGAACAGAATATACATATATCTGTTAACATTGTCACAGTTTAACTCAGGTCCACAATTAAGTAACACACAGCTGCTCACTCATCCACTCCCCTCCTCTCCTGCCTCCCCATGGTGGAATGGGGAGGAGAATCAGAAAAAAAGGTAAAACCTGTGGGTTGAGATAAGAATAGTTCAATAATTTAAATACAGTAAAATAATAATAGGAAAAAGGGAGAGATGAATAAAAACTCAAGAAACACAAGTGATGCCCTTGGAGGACTTGCTCATCATCTGCTGACAGATGCCCAGCCCAACCCCCAGCAGTGATCGGCCCCTCACATCCAACTCCCCCCAGTTTGGGTACTGTCCATGACATTCCATGGTATGGAATGTCCTTTCAACCAGTTCAAATCACCTGTCCTGACCGTGCTCCCTCCCAGCTCCTTGTGCAGCTCCCCACTGACAGAGCATGAGACACCAAAAAGTCCTCAGCTTGTGGTAAGCACTCCTTATCAACAACCAAAACATCAGTGGGTAATCAACATGATTCTTACAGTAAATCCAAAGCACAGTGCTGTACCAGCTACAGGAAGAAAATTAACTCTATCCCAGCCAAAACCAGAACAAACATCCACATAAAGTGGAACTGAGCTGATGTCTTGTATGATGGTAATATGAATACACTATAAACCTAAATATATTATTTACATCTACACATACATACATATTTATGTATATGTGGCAATTTATTAATTAATACTGGTATAACTCAAGCTGTGTCCACCTATGAGGGGAGTTGCAGGACCAGTGCTTTCATCCTCTGTTTTTGTTCCACAGCTCTTCTCTGGGAGATGATCACTGCTCAAATGTAAAGTGAGTAACTCTAAGTTCAAGGCTGGTATGGTTACAGGCTTTAGGCAATATGTGAAGCGGGCACATTTTATCAACAAATTCTACTGTATGAATACGTATGCATCCATGTTTATTTTTTAAGGCATTTCCAAAGAAGATAATCTGCTCTCTTCCTCCATAACTGATAGAAAAGAGCACAACAGCAACTACCTCTGTATCAGAGGTGTGAGGTCAGGGAGAGGGTCTCAGCTTTGTCACCCATATAAAGCACCTGGTAAGCAATTTAAAAGTAATGTTGTACTGACAAAATCTGTTTCTTTGGACTGATTTACAGAAGATTCTGTACCTGCAATGTCTTCTCTCTTTACTTTAAAGGTAAATCAGAGAGTACAGCATATGGCTTCTCTGCACTGTGGTGCTGTGTTCCCCCCTCCCTTCTCTCCAGTTTCACCTTTGCTACCAAGAAAGATGAGGAATCTAGAAAACAGGGTAACTTCTTGATTTCCTCCATCAGCGATATACATCCCATTGACATGGAGACTGCTGCCTCAGGTCTCTTCTTTGTGTCATGTTTGCCAGCTAGTGTTTAGTAACAAGCGTCACAGTCTGCTCCTCTGCTTTGAACTGGAACACATTTTTGTTAGCCTTGCATCCAACTGAAAGCAGCTTTGTATTGATTTAATTCACCCTTTTTAGTATGACCATACTCACAATGGGGGATGTGCATCCAAACTTCCAGCTATTGCACAATTGCCACTGGGCAGAAATTCAAGTGATTTGGCACAGCATCTGGTTGGGAATCAATTCCCATTGGTTCATTCTGTCCAGTGCATGCCTTCCTTTTGATTGAAATGCAAGGCATTTTTTAGCAATATTGATGCCGGTGACAATCATCCTCATAGCACTTCTCTGTCCTTTTGGGTTGCGTATTCATCGAGTGTTAATGGAAATAAGAGATGCAAAATATTAGAGGAGGCAGTATGTTACAGATTTCACGTACTCACCTTATTACACTGGCAAAATGACTTATTCATTTACAAATATATAAATTCATCAGATTTGTGACTAGAATGATAATACTTAAATTTTAAGATGTCAAAATTATGCTTTTATTTAACTGCATAGACTACTCACAAATCTAATAGCTTTCATGTAGAAAAGATAAGCTTCATGGCTAGAAGTATGACGTGTCTAATAAGCCTCTTTTATTTGTAAAACCTTGAAATTAAAATCAGGTGTTAAATAGGCTGTCATTTGCACCTGTGCAAGTGAATTTGAAGTTGGGGAGTTTCCTGAGCTGGACCAGGTTGCAAATACGTTGGTTTCATTTGGCTGTAAATACATTTGCTTCTTATCATTGTTTGCCACGCAGCATGACTGCAGTGGGTGTGAAAATGGAGGTGTGATGTTTTCCAGGTTGTTGCTAGCCAGGCAAAAGTTACGAAACAGTCTGAAGATAACCTTGCTAAAGCTGACCCTCTTCTTAATGCGGAAAATCTTGCCTTAAATGTTGTAAATACAATAATCTGTATCTGTTTTTCACTCTGTGGTAGAATTACTGGATTTTTTTCCCCAGTTGGAAGTTATGGATCTATATTTCTTACAACTGAGCTGTGTAATCTCGTCAGCTTTAAGAAAAACCTGATGGACTTGGGAACTCTGTCAGTCTTGGTGCTGTGACCCCTTCCCTGGGGAGCCTGTTCCAGTGCCCAACTGGGTGAAGAACCTCTTTCTAATATCCAACCTAAACTTACCCTGACACAGCTTCAGGCCATTCCCTTGGGTCTTGTCACTGGTCACCACAGAGAAGAGAGCAGTGCCTGCCCCTCCTCTTCCCCTCACGAGAGGCTGGAAAACTGCAAAGATATACCTGGAGAAGGTAATTGAGAAAGTGTTATGAGCACATTTAAGAAATGTAATTTATTGGAACAGTCCAACTAAATGATATTTTATTGCTAGGCATAGGTTTTCCAGTGATATTTCAAGAAAATATCAAAGATCACAGAAATAGCAGGAGCTTGTCAAATTCAAAAAATGTTCCCAAGTTAATTGCAAGCACCTTCACCATCATATTGCCAAAGAATACACTTCTTAAATGTCAGTATGTTTTTAGGACATATAAAGGCTCCGAGATGTATATAAAAAAACCCAGATTCCTCAGATGGGTGCCACAGAAAATCCTTCTCCAGAGAAGCTTCAGAAATTTCAGCCTAATGTGTACTATTAATGTAACGGTGTGACAGCTCTTCAGAAAGCTGTCATTATCAGGCTTGTTTGGCCTGGACCATGTCAGACAACCACAGGCTAAAAACTCAGCGTTCAGCCTTACTTACTCTAATGTACCTCAAGCAGTCAGTCATAAGAGGAGCCAGCCCCTACACAACACCATACCCCATTCTTGCCGTGCCTTGGAGGTGTGCAATTCTCAAAAAATGCCATATATGAAAAGGGAAAAAAGCTCCTGTTTGGTTTGTTTGGGGTTTGGGAAATACTAACTTTTGTCATTGGTCTGAGCAGCCAGTGACAGCAGTGCTGAAATGCTGAAGAGGTAGGCAGTGGGAGGTTTACAGCATGTCTGTTTACATTGCCTTGTCTCCTTTGTGCTGAATTCCTCTGTAGCACATCCTGTCCATTTGTCACCAAGAAATAAGATATAGTGACCAAGAGAAAGTTGCTCCAACTGAAGGATTAATTTCATACCATGTAAGAAAGATGGCTATTGATACTGCATGAGGGAACACTTATCATGCTGATGGATTTTGTGTACCTGATAGTGTCAGAGACCAAAGATTCAGTTTGCAGCTTTTGCAAGTTCTGAGGCTCACTTAAGCACCAGCACATTTTAAAGTTGAAGCCTTGCTTCATGAGATGGCATGAGTAGATTGAATCCTACCTACTCAGAATAAGTCCTAATCCTCAGTCATTCTTTACTAACTCTGATGAGATACTGAATAGAGAGTAAGGTTCCAAAGCCTTTCAGTTGTTATATATAAACAGCTGCTAATTGTGGAGAGAAAAAATAATTTTTTCATTAATGATAAATGGATCTTTAACATATAGTGTCAAGTCTGTGTTCCATCCTCCAGTCTCTGCTCTTTTCTTCAATTCTGTACTGCCCAGGTTATCTAAAGTTAAATGATTGAAAAGTATAAATAATAAGAGTTCAAAACACGTTAGGAAAGAGACACACTTCCCATCATATTAGACTGCAAAATTCTGTTCTGATTTAAGAAGTAAACATACCAGCTCTGCTTCTCTTTAATTTGGTAGTGTTGTAAAGGACAGAGTAATTTATGAAAATGTAAACGTATATCAGAAGATACTGATATACATTTTACCAATTTCTCTGTCCCCCTTGGGACAATGGAAAATCAAAGGCTTGTGATATTAGTCCTTACTGCTTTAAAATTGTTTCAGATAGGGATGTGGGGGAACACATGTTTAATTTTCAACGTGTCCAGATGTCACTATCTATATCTTTGAGAATACAATCCCAGTCTTCAAATAAAAGGAGTGACTGCAAAATTACCGATGGCCATACAAAGTAACAACATACCGAAACTAAAAAGTAAAATAATCAACAGTCATAGCTGACCATGAAACTGCTGATTGCCTCAAAGGAGTATGGGGGTTTTAGCTGTCTTCCAGTGTGCTTTAAGGCAGTGAAGCACAGGGCTGCACACATATCTTTCTGCAGAAGGCCTATGGGGGAATTCAAATCAAATGAGGAAACCCTGTGTGTGAAGATCATAAGTGTACTACTGCATAGGTGGAGTTTTATTTTATGCCAAGTTATTTCTCATTGATAGTTTTGTAATCAGTTCTATTCCAGGGATAATTCAAGCCACTACCTGGAAGACTCTGTTTGATCTATTGATCAATGAAGAAAATAAAGCAAATCAAGTTGTTGCTTAAAATTAAGTTAATAATTGACCCACTGGAGTTAATACCTCATTTAGATTAAACATTGAAAAGTTATGCTTCTGCAAAGTAATGAATTAAAATATTTTGTTACTTTGGTTTCTTACTGAAACCCAGCAATCCCTGGTGAATAATAGAACTAAATTACTGGAAGTTTCAAGTAGAGTTCATGTTAGTATATCAGTCATTAGTCCAATTAAATAATGTTTGTCTCCAGAGATTAATTGTTTCCCATATCCTGGAAAAACTAGAATGTTTCCTGGATCGCAGACATCTAAAACAGCGATTGCAAAACACATTATTGAGATATACAATATTTGTATATTTTGCATGTAGAATGAAAAAATTGTGTTATTTTTTTCTCTATTGAGGCTGTTTTTAGCAAATTGCTAGATTACCCAGAAAACAAGCCTGCATGAAAAGGTCATGCCTAATACTAAAAATTCTCAGAACTGTAGGCTTAAAAAAACTAGCATTATCCATTCATTTGAAAATAGCAATAGAAACCATGGGAAAACAATATCCTACCATCAGTCTGAACATCCGTGGGAGTTGCTCATGCAAAGTAAAGGCCAGAACTGAGTGTTACATGCTACATATTGACAGTCTTACTGAAGTAAAATTGCAGTATTCCCTTGGGTTGTCCTTAAGATTTTGTAACTATTTTTTTCTTTGTAACAAAATTAATGAAATATGTCAATTATATTTTGCTTTCTTTGTGTATGAGATCACTTATTTCATTTTCTTTACACTAATACAATTTTTAGGTTTTGCTAATTAAATGCTAGAATACAGTGGTTATGTAAGGAAGATAGGGAAAAGGAGCAAGAGATAATTTATTAGCAAAGAAAGACTTGTATTTTCAGGTAACAATAAGCTTCAGTAAAGGGAAGGTTTGGAAAGAAGAACAGATTTAGTTTCAGAAGAAATATCCAAACTAATAATCAAAATATATAGGAAAAACAGTTTTGAACAATTTTTACCATTGCTGGTACTGACTCACAACTTATCAAGCTGATATCTTTGTGGAACATATTGAAATTTCCACAAGCTTCACATTTTATTACCTGATTAGTAAATCTGCACACATTGTTTCCTTTTGGTCTTTTGGTAGAGGGGTTTCTGCAAAACCATATTAATTTTGATAAGGAATACATTTCTTCAGTTATTGTTAAAACTGTAAAAGATTATCCCCGTGACCCAGAGTTCAACTCAAAATTTGTGCAAGAAAATTTCATCTGCTGCTGTACACAGTGCTTGAGTTGTTACATCATTAGAGTCCAGGAGCTAGGAAATTTCTTCAGGTCAAAATTTTAAAATTTACTTCTTTCAGCTCTTCATTTGTTACCGCAAAGAACTCACTTCATATGTATAACCATTAAAGAAATACTAGAGAAAAAATATTTTGAATGTCATAAATTATTTTTATACTGTGAGAATGGGTTGTATATCATGGCCATGCTTCATCTGAAGACTTCTGACCTTCCAAAAATAGCTGAGCCAAAGAGCCTCTGCACAAAGACCCAAACGATCTGAATTTAATCCTGGTTCTCTCACTGATCTGCAGGGTGACCTTGGGCAATCTCTGTGCCATTTTCCTTCTTGCTAAAATGAAAATAATAATACTTACTGCCTTTGCAAAGCACTTTTAGAGCAAAGCATATGAATCAATAACATCTTCTCCTTAAGTATGTGAAATAGCAGAGGAAACTGTTGCCACTTGCATTAGTGTGCTTTTAGCATTCAGAAATATGAAATTATAAAGATTATTGCATGGAAGGGAGAAGCTCAGAAGTGTTCCCCTAATCAATAAGTTGCCAGCTGGAATGCAAAGGAAAACAGGGTAATGTACTATTTAGCGTAACAAAGAATAAAATATATGCTTTCAATGTGAGTATGGCAGCTACCAGTGCAGTCATACTGTATTATCTTGCTGGCTTGCTTGCCGGTGTGGCAGTAGAATTGTATAAAACATACAAACAGTTTGAAATTCTTACATTAGTTTTCAAGATTTCCAGTTTTTCTGGAGAGATCTGTCAATAGATACAAGAGGAAAGCTACACTGAAGTGCTTTGACCGCCTGTGTGTGCCTTGTGCCACATGTGGGGACTTCCTTCCCCCTAGGATGCTGCTGTACTTTACCCCAGCAGATAATGAGCACAAGCTGTCTCAGCACAGTGTGGTTTACAAGAATGGCAGCAAGCACGATTTTTCACCTGTGTCTGTAGGCTTGCTGACCTGCAGACCCATTTTGTGGTCCATGCAGATGGATTAATTGGACTTGAGTATTTGTACTTTACTTGTATACTGTCTCTTAGGATTTTATATCAGCATTTTATATCAAGTACTACACAAGTCCAGTGTCATCTACTGTGCAGTCTAGGTGAGCCCTGGCAGTAATTAAAGTATTTTAAACCATCTGCTTAATTGCATTAAATATACACTGATGAGCTTGCACTGTTTGAATGATCTTCAAGAAGCTATTAGGCTAAAACAGTTCCTTCTTGGCAATGTTTAACTAACAATGTTTGTTCTGTGAATTACAGCTGGTCTTTACACTGTTTGTAGGTCTTGGGTGTAGCAGAGCCCTGCTTGCTGCTGCTGAGCCTGGAGGTTCCTCCTATTCTCCTTCCCTCTGCTTTCTCATCACTGCCTGTCAAGCTCTTCATTGAAGTGGAGACTTTGGAAACAGCGCATGAGAGAAGGTGAGCAGTGAAATCCAGCCCTCTTCCTTCCCAGCCATGCTTGGAGCCCTGGCCCTGAGCAAGGAAGAATGCTTGTGCCTTTTAGTCCATCTGGCTCCATGCCAAATATACATCACTGGTCAGCCAGGGAACCGAAGTCTCTTCTGCTAAGGGAGAACAGTGATAAGCTGTGCTGTGAATCTGACTGGAACAGTGTAACGAAGTTGCACTTCAGTTGCCTCTTAGGGCTTCTCAGCTGCGAGTGCCGGCTCAGCCCTGGCTGAGTGCCTGTAACAGGGCACGGGCATTTCCAAGTGCTTTCTCCGTGGTGGCATTAGGTAACGTAGCCGTGCTGCAAAGGGACCCTTCCCAGAGAAACAGGAGTAGCTTCCAGGTGCCCCAGGAGACGTTCAGAGGGAAGCCGGTGAACAGGGGCATGTCTGTGGAGTGGTCTGACATTGTCACCTGGGGGACCTTCTTTGTAGGGCTGCTGTGGAGCCACAGGGCAGGGCATGGCAGCTGTGCATCCCAGCTCCTCCAAAATGAGGAGGCTGCAACTGCCTGCAGCTCTGTGCTCCAGGGGCACAGAAGGCACCGTTGGCTGTCCATGCTGCATGTCCAGCTCAGTCGCCCCTCTGCCTCCCTACCAGGAAAAAGGCACTGGAAACATGTGAGAAAAAGGCTACTGAAGATATATGTAAGAATTGTACACCAACAAACTTGCTTTGATTTTCATTAAGTGTAAATTAATCCTTTAATAGGTGTTGGAGTCAACCCATCATGAAGATTGTTTGAGTATTTCACCCCTGCCAGGTGGGCAAGAGCCAGTGGGTAGTTTGTCCTGAGATCAAGCCCCACCCTTTCTATTCAGAAATCTCCCTTACTATTTAATGTCTCCCCAAAGCCACCATGTAATATCTAATAACCCGGATTACAAATATTAGGATAGTATGAGGTAATACCATTAGATTATCTCAGCATAAACTAAAATAAGATTGTTAATGTTTATCCATTTTACTTGATGTACATGCAAAAAAGAAAATTTGCTGTTGGGTGTGGTATACTGTTTATGATTAAATGCTTTATTCATGCTTGTATGTCAATCTATTAGTGTGCTGTTAATTCAAATGTTACTATGATGTATTTTATCGCTGTTAGCACATTTATCACAGGTAGATGTGAAACTTAGACAAAGGTGTACATTCTCATTAATGATGAGCAGCCTATTCATCTTACTAGAGTGTAATTAATGTTAGTTACAATACTTAATTTTTCACTGTTTGTCATGGTGCATATTTAGCATTTCTTCTGTCCTTTATCAATCTGCTCTCCTATCATATAAGCCCATCAAAAAGATATATGTAAATATCTGACCTGTTTTGAAGCCTAATTTTTGTACTTTTCCAAGAACTGGAATGTTTTTATTCTTATGCTGTAGGCAGCATATTTAGTTAAAAAACAGACTGTAAAGTGTTGTCCACTACTTTGGGTTCTGGATTAGGTTTATTTGCAATAGTAATATGACAATCAGTTAATGTAGTAAAGCAGGGAACACAATGAAGACAGAGGTACTACTTGCTGTAGTACTGTGCTGTGCTAGTGTGAGGTTGTAATGGTCCCAATTGTTCTCCTGGATTTTCAATTACATGGTTTTTGTACTATTAAGAATATTAGTTAAATATGTTCCGTGAGTAATACAGCTCCAAAAATAATAGAAGCATGATGTATCTGAAAAGAGTACGTTATTTGGTAAATAAGTGTTACAACAGCTTGTTGTTATATTTTGGGAGCATTGCTTTGTCAATAATGTTGTTAGCAGTCACAGAGCCAAAACACAGTCCCTTGTGCAGTGGTGCAAGAGGGGAAGGAGTTATGGCTAATGTTTCACACAGCAGGTGGGAAACAAGCTGTGCAGAGGTGGGTAAAAGGGAGTGAGTACTGAACACGTTCTTGGATTTGCTTCCCAGCACGCTAATAAATCCAGCTGAGCTGGAATCCTAGGATAAGTCCATACGTTTGTATTGGTCCCAGGAACAACACAATCACCTTGGCTGAAACCTGACCATCAGAGCATTTTTATTTCTCGATCATCCATAATTCCCATAATTCAGTTAAGTTGAACTGAAAGAGAACTGGTCCTTCCATTAGTCACTGGTGAATAATTTTCCTTTCTAAAAATATTTTAGCTGGGTCGACCAAATTCTTCAGGTGCAGAATGGATTTAGGATATGTTTTCTCAAAATTTCAAAGAACTCTCTCTGAGAGAAAGCACACCAATTCCTTTTCCTTAGTCTCTTAATTGGCAGACATTACACTTCTAATGTTATAGGGATTAGCTGTTATTTTCTGTGCAAGGACCTCTTTTGTAACCACTGTTTGAATTCTACCACGGTCTACTGTTCATGCTAGACATGAAACTGATGACATCTCCAGTGTAATGAAATCCTTCTTAAACTTTCATCCAAGCCATGAAGGACTTTCAGAACAACATGAAGCTATTAGAAAATCCTTAAATTCCTGTGTTTGATTCCCCTACACTTCACTTGCTTTGGGTCAAAAGGGAATTATGATTAACCCAAAGCATACAAATGAACTATTTTAACATATTTCAGTATGAAAATTCAATTTGGACACAATTATAAGTAGGTGTAATTGTAGTTTAGTAGCAAATTAAGAATAAAAATACTAACCTAGGTTTAGGCCTTTTAAACAAAATGATAGTTGAAGGTGCTCCATAGTGATTAAAGTACAATAATAACCTGTGATGTGAACAGAATTGAGTAGTCTTTTTTCCATGGTACCAAAGCAATGCTTCAGAACAATGAGTTAGATTTCTATGACTGTACCCAAATCTTTTTATTAAAAAAAAAAAAACAAACCTTCGAATTTTCTATGGCAAAAAGACCTACAAATTTTCCATAATATAGCAAAATTCGTCAAACAACAGACTCTGGGATTCTCTTTCCTCCCATGCATCCCTCAGCCTTGAGTCATTTGAATAGAGGGAATTGCTAAAACAAAAATGTCTCTTTTAACTGATAAAGAATAAATACAAAGAAACTATGAAGTTGCCTTTAACCTTTATGGCATTACAAAGCTAGTTATAACAACATGCTGTAAAACACACCAAAAAGGTGAGTATTTCACTCCATTTTGATTTGACCATTTTGCTTTCAAAAGGAATTTATAAAAACTCCCAGGAACAATGAACATTTGAACTCAAAATGGTCCAGGTTTATTTTTACTCCAAAAGAAGTCTCAATAGAGATATTGATTTTCTAGCATTCATCCAATATTGCACAGAAAATGGACCTGACCTTGCAATCCCTAGTGGAGACAAGGAAGCAGTCATTACAGTCATAGTTCCCATTGATTTTAGTGGGATTACTTGCATAAGTAAGGGTTTTCAGGATACGACCTAGTGTTCCACTAGCAGTAAAACCAAGCGTACATGGATGTCAGATCTACTCCATTCAGAAGGGTGCAGTTTACCTTCCTGTTCTATATTTATCCTATGGTTTCATTACTGCCTATTTATTCTTCATATTTTTTTGTCTTCTGGCCCACAGAACCTCATCATTATGTGAAGAGTACAAGTCCTCCTGCCGTCTTGAGTGGGTTTTTTCACTGTATCTTCAAATGTCATTTTGAGTTCAGAGTTGATGCCTGCTCTTGTAGCTCTTTCTTCCTTTGGTTCTGTTTTCTGTAATGATAAAAAAAGTACTTTGGGTTAGGCACTATCTCTCACTGTATTTTTTAATTAATACATTTTGGAATTCTCTGGGACCAAATGAGAAGGAGACATTACTATACTTTGCTAAGTAAACACAGAGTAGCAGAAAGCTAAAGCCTATAAGCCCTTTCCCAGAGTGAGTATCTCCTTAATCTTTAGGAGGTTTCTTGTGCCCCATGGCTCCTACAGGAATGTTACTGCAGAACCTCACCACTCAAATGGATAGAAACCTCCTAACTGTGAGTTTAAATTTATCCACTGACATTTTATTCAGATTTGTTCTTGTGAAGCTTGTCCTTTATCTAAAGTAGTTCTTTTCCTTCTTTGGTATTTACTTACAGATGTGGCTATGGTAAGGAGTCACATCTCTCTGCCTTCTTTTTGTTTCATTAAATGTGAGCAAGGTGGAGGAGTGGTGTGCAAGAAACAGGATGACAATATGTTTGTACAGTGCCTTGCACAATTGCCTAGTCGTGGTTCAGGGCTCCACAGACTGACTTTGTTTCAGCAGTGAGTAATAATGACCCTCCAGAACACATGTGCTTTATTCTGGATGGACACCATTAATTCCTTCAATTTTCATTGAGATGCAGCACTTTAGAACAAGAATACTAGCAACTGATTATTTTTGTCAGTGGCATTTTAAGAGAAATGAAGAAATGAAATGTACAGTATATTTCAGTTTGCAATGATCATTCTGGTGTTCCATTTGCAATGGAAATGAGCATATAACATATTCATGTGTACAGATAAGGAAAACGACAAACATTAACAATCCTTGCTCTATTCATTTATAATATTCAGTTTAAAAAAATTAAAATCCTTCCATTCCATAGTTTTTAGTTTTGTTTCAGCAGCACA
Organism: Manacus candei; assembly: GCF_025592945.1. Taxonomy (NCBI): domain Eukaryota; kingdom Metazoa; phylum Chordata; class Aves; order Passeriformes; family Pipridae; genus Manacus; species Manacus candei. The sequence goes on along the minus strand of NW_026138071.1, from coordinate 13,038,182 downwards.
ATGCAAAACAAAAAAAAGAGAATTAATGGATAAAATACACTTAATTACTTTCTAAGTAAGCATCCTGAAAATTACTATAATCTAAACCACAAATTCTTTGTAAATCTATCTACTAAAAATATATATAATTCCATTCCAATTTTTTAATATATTTTTATATGTGTATTACAGATAAAATTCCTTATTAAATCAAATAAACAAATAGTTTATAGTGTGTTACATGCTTATATTTTTATGGCCAAGCAGCTTTTGATGTACAACTCTCAGCTTGTTTAAGTGGACTGCAGTGTTTGCCTTCTCAGTGTCAGTCAGTTTCTGCACAATTTAATCTGCCACTAAAAAGAAGTTTTTTGCTCTTATGGGTATAAAACAGTATGCCAAGGATAAATCAGTGCCGCTTACCTTCCATAAAATTTTAGACACAACAAGAAAATGCAACTCTTTCCTTCTCTCATCTCAATGGGATGTTAACCTAACAATCACAATTTTAAGATGGGGAAATTGTTTTGAGTAAAAATAAATTGTCCTACAGTGTTGTTTCATGGAAGGAACATTGGACCTGTGGTTCACAGCTTATGATATCTGGTTTTGGAGGACTGGAGTGAAAGTAAGAACATGTAGAGAAAGAAGAATAAGAATGAAATATGAGTTCTAGATGGTTCAAGTGAGCTGAAGCAGTTCAGCAATAGATATCCTAGAATCCTGCAAAGAGGCTTATTCTCTGACTACCTTCCCTGGCATATTGCCATGTCCTGTCAGAGCCCCCGAGGAATTATTCTCTCTAAGTGTGAAGATTCCCTTTTTTCCTCTTTTGTTGAGGTATCTAAAGATATTGGGCTTTAACTTACAGCTTATATTTGCTGAACAAAACAGAAAAAAGTATTTGTGGTTTTCTCTGCAGCTGCCAGGAAAGAGAAGTCCGTTATTTGTAGCTATAGGGGAGCAGCAGAGGAGAGGTCTTTTGTCTGCGGCTGCTTTCCAGGGCCAGAAGTTGAGGCTGTTGCCAGCTGGGAAGGGCAGGCTGGAGCAGCCACTGCTGCTACTGCTCCAGGGTTTCCCAGGGAGGCTTGCAAGCCAGGCACTGTCCTGTGTGTGACATTTGTATCTTCACGTGCTGTGAAACAAGAGTTCTCAACTTTGGATCACAGTGAAGAGAAAATGAGCTGCCCCTCAGGAATGTGAAGCTGTGGTTGACCTGCCCACAGCCCTCCTTCCCACCAGCAGCACCTCAGGGCACCCACTGGCACCTGCAGGATGTATCTCTGCAAATGCGGCTGCAGAACAGCAATGCCGCAGGTGTAAAATCCTTATGATCAGATGCTCCCTGTTGTGACCCTGAACAAGTTAATCACATCACTCCTCTTGAAGATTCACACTGCCACAATGTAATTTATGTAGGCCCTCAAAGGTAGATGGAGACATCAGCTATTGATCACAAGGAATTGCTGCCAGTCAGTCTTTCTGTTAGTTTCCATCCTTGTGATGTGTTTTAAAAAATATTGTATGATTCAAAATTATACCTGTAAAAACTACAAGTAGAAAATTACTGTGTGCATTTATCTTTAATAACAACCTTGCGAATATTTATAGTACCAGTAGAGTAGAATGTGTTATACTACTTTATTTCCCAGTCTGTTTTAAATGATATTATTCATTAGTAGTCGTGAAGTGGTATGACATATTTTTATGTTGCTTGTTTGTAACAAAGGTTCTTAATACCTTTTCATAATGAAAGGGGATAAATGCTCACATGGAATAGGGGAAATCGTGCTTGTAAGAGCACAGAGTGTTGTCTTAGGGTATTAAATTAGCATTTGGTACTGCTCTGATTTGTGTGTATTTCTAGTAAATGTTTCAGTTACAAATCACTATAATACACCTGTATTCTGGTTCTTCAATTCATATAGCATTTATATCCTGCCAATACTGTGTCTTATAAATATAAATATGCAATTTAATTTAATTCAAGCATGCAACACATAATTTTTCTTCTAATTAAAATAGGATATTGCAATATGGGAGCTGCCTGGGGCAAACAGGACACATGAGATTGCCAAGCCAAAGGGAATACAGAGACAGCTCTGAAGGCTGGCAGGAGGAAGGTACAAACCCTCTTAGCCCTCAATGATGCCCCTTCTGGAGGCTGTGGTGTTTCTGGTACCTGCAGGTCCATCCTGGACTTACTGGCCCCACTGCTGAAGAGAGTGGGGAGCCCAGTGGCAGCAGGGCACACCGCCCTGTGGTGCTGCACTGCCCTGGTGTCCTGCCATTCCTGTGCAAGGTGGCAGGAGCAGCACAGCTGATTAGTTTTACTGCTGCCTTGTCGTGTGCAGAAGTTGGCTGATGTGCAGCAGAACTCAAATAGTTCTGGGGAGGAGGAACTGCCCGACAGCAGCAACTCGAGGGATTCCTATCACGCTCTCTCAGAATCGAACAAAACAACACAAATAGACCTTCTGCATAATGACTCAAAAAACTGTTAATGGCCATCTTTAGTAACATAGCAACAGCCAAACCCTTGAAAAGAGGAAGTTTTCATTGAGAAAGCGTTTCATTTTGAACATTGAAATTTGGTTTAGAGTATGAAATAAGTTTTGAAAGGAAGCTGATGATTAAGAAGAAATGCAGTGGGCATTTAATAAATGGAGGAACCGCAAGATAATTAACTGGCATGCATAAAGATTCATGCTTTATACCAAAATTTTAATTTTGCACATAAATGTGCCTGATGTAGGCAGCATTTAATCACCTAGCTGACAGGAGTAACTACTTTCATTTAACCTTGACTGAAGATCATGAATTCTAACAGGTTTAATTGGATACATCATTTAACAGAATGAACAGAGCAAATTTTTCTCAATTCATAGGTTCTGATTGACATGCACCAGCAATAAGGCGTTGCACAATTAAAGCTGATCTGTATTCCTGGCCTGGGCAGCAATTGCCATAGTGATGTGACACTGTTTGATCACTGTGGCACTGAAACTATACTGAATTTCCCCTTGTTTTGAAAAGGGCAATGCTTTAAAAAAAAAAGAGAGAGAGAGATAAAGAGATTTTGGCACTTTAATTTTATTTTTTTACATTAATCACATTTATATGCACAAACTGTAAGGGAAGGAACTTGTTATCAGTAACTAAGGGGAAAGAAGGAAAAATGGTATATTCTTTTATCCATTTAGCACATTATTTACAGAAAGTCAAAAATGTGGATAGTCAAATGAATTGTAACACATTAAGGGCCTGATTGTTCTGGGCTTCCATTTGAATAGGGAGTAGTGCTGTGCGGCTCTGATCTTCACCTGCAGTTTGGCCTCTCTGCCCTTGCCCAAATCAGTTCCACATCACAGATAGCTTGCCAGCTGAGTAGGGATACTGAGAAGGGGTGCTCATATTGCAAATGAGGAAGAAAAGGATGAGAGGGAAGAAGTGGTGTCCAACAATGAGCTGCTACATACCTTTCCTGGCACACAGTGTTTGATATGATAAAATCCTGAAAAAATTTATGGAGGAACTGGCAACTTCCTCTTCCCCATATGGCTCCTCTCCATCCACATGCCAGGACTTCCACTGCCTCTGGCATCTTTCACAAGTTCTGGGTTTGACCTTTACGAACTAGGATTGTTCTTCCATTGTTTAACCATATACACATACATATACACACATATGCACACACACATACACACATATATATATATATACACATATGTATTCTTTTATGTCTCTGTTTTCCACTTAAATTTTTGCTTCCAATATATCATTTTTATTTTATTATTTTATGAAAAGGTTTGCCAAACACTGAACAGTCTGAGGCAGGGTAGTACACAATGTGTTTCATCCTGGCTGCAGTAAAAAATCATTCCTAATTCCTGAATGACCTGCTAAAAAAGCTTCTAGCAAGTTCTGCTGTCCACCATGAGCATTGCAGCATCCATGCTCAGAGCAGCAGATGGGTTTTCTTCTTTTTTTTCTTCTCTCCATCCACTTAGGTTCAGTGCCTAAGCACTGGTCCTGATCTCATCTGCAGACAGACCTATTGCTACCCATTTGTCAACCTTCATTTCTGTAGAGGCAATGTATAAACATAGCAAGCAACAAGCTTTGTAGGAGTGCACTGCAGTGAGAGGGAGACAGAAATCTTGGGGAAAGCTGGAATCCTGATTGGCTCAAGGACATGAACTTTAAGTCAGGACCGCTAGATGTATTAAAAAATTTTTGTCACTTTAGAAGCCTCGAACATTCAATTATTTGCAATACCTTTCACTGTCAGCAGTATTTCCCACATAATTCATTGTAATACTGGCAAAGGCATTTGCCAGTATAATTTATCACTCAGTAACATTTTTAATTTTCAGGTAAATGACTGGACCACATCCTCAGCCTCTGCAGCCATATAATGTCCCTTGGAACCATAGCAGATATTCGTCTGTGTGCATGGCGAGTTCTCAGACAGTCCCTGGATCTTCCCTGTGCAGGCATGAGAGCCAGGATTTGGTCAGTGTGCCTCACTTAGCCTTGCTGACATAGGTGCTGCCTGCTCTCACCTTGCATGGAGGCACAGAAGCCAGGAGGTAATGTGTCCCTGCTCTGCTCACTCTTGAAACCCTTTAGGCTGGGTGGGTGCTGCAAAACTACTGGGCCCTTCTTTAAAGGGTATCTTTGCACCCCATTTAGAAATGCTTGGGCTGTAATTTGCTCCAAATTTTTCCCAACCTTCCCAATAAAATATCTATCTGTCCCATCATACAGTTCCTTTTAATGTCCTATAATACACACAGGTACCTCATGTTGTCTTCAAGGCAGGAAACAATAGTGTGCCTTGAGGTACTCGTTCATTTCCCTCAGGAGATTCCCAGTGGCATCCCCCAAGGTGCACAGAGCTTGTCAGCAGCACAGCTGGAATAAAGCACACACTTTTTCCAGGAGCCATGCTCAGCTTTGACTTTCCCTGGGGAATACCACCGAGTTCAGTAGAGATGCATTTCCTGAGCTGAGTTTGCTGCTGGAGGGAATTGTGTGTGTTTCTCTGGATACCACAACGGCCTCAGGCTCTGGCCATTTGCTCTGTTCACGTGCACCCAATGACACCTCTTATGGATGGTCTCACTACATTGGGGTCTTACACAACCTTTCTGACCTTTAATTTATCAGCTCCTCAGTCAGATCATCCTCTGCACTCAGAGTCATTTGGGTGCTTTGCCCATGACTCTCGGAGTTGCATGTCACTCTTGCCTTGTCTTCCTGCTCAGTCATCCATGCTGAATTATCTTCCACTCTTCCCTCTGGGAATAACTAAGGCTTTGACCTAGTGGGACTGTTTGTGTGGTTAAATGCTTTGATGTACCAGACACTGAGCTGCTTTCTCCTAAATCTAAGGTGGCTGGGGATTTCAGGCTGTTTTCAGAAACAGTTTGTGCACTGGGAAGCATATGAAAGTCAGCAAAGGACACCAACTTGTGCATTTTCAAGTATTTTATCTATCATCTTTAAACCCTTCTGTTTTCTTTAGTTTCCAAACAGCTGCTTTTCCATGTTTTTGATCTTCTAGAGAGGATATACAGCTGTAATAAGAAATATATTTCTCTTCTTTTCAGAATCCTCAGGGAGCAGGGGACATTCCTTTTTTACTGATATCAGATCAATTTTGTAATTTCATTTTGAAGGCTGTTCTGAACAAGTGGGGGAAAGCAGAAAACCAGCCATATTTTTCCCCAGGTTTTCCTGAATCACCTTTGGACCATGACCTAGACAAAATTCTGAGCACAATTAATGTTTACACCTTTCTTGCACTATGTAATTTAACTTCCAGCAATATAAAATGGGATAGCAGAAGTATTTTTATGTGTTCTTACAATGTCCAAAGTTGTTTGTTACTGTTTTTATTTGAGGGAACTAGACACAATCCTGGCTGCCTTAACCACTGCCTTTGAGAGAGCTACAGCTGAGAAAATCCGCTGCCAGGAAGAAGTGAATAGAACTAACAAGGCTATTGAGCTGGCCAACAGATTAGTGAAAGGTCTGAGGTGAGGTCCTACAGGGCAGGCTAATGAAGCAGCCTACAGAAAGCACTTCTTTGTTATACACTACTGATCTGGCAATAACAGAGCCACTTAGCAAAGAACCTGATGAGCTGAAAAAATTATGTCATTATCATTCATTTTTTTCATAATAGAAACATGGTTCTGACCTTTGCATTTTCTTACATTTTTGCTTCATTGTGCTATATATTTACTGTAAGATTACCTGGTAACTAACCTATCCATGAACATCAGGAGGAGAAGTCGATTGAGGATATTGACAACGAAGGCAATTTATTAAAATGCGATGACTGTATTTGTAACAATTAAACAACACTAATGATACTGCCCAGGGTTGGGATACATAGAATAGAATATAATACAATTTGCACTACTTAGTTAAGCAATATGATAATTCTGTAATTATCTTTCTGAGATTTGCAGTGGGTATTTCAGGAGAGAATAAATAATGGCAAAGCCATGAATTATCAAAAATCCATATTGTCTGTTGATCCAGGCTGACTCAAGGGAATCCATACTCACTGATGGATTTTTTCATTTATCATTCATCTACTGATGAGGCTGCTTTTTATACACACACACACACAGACAGACTTTTCACAGATACTTATTTTATTGTAACATGCATTTAAGAAATCTCTTGTGGTGACTCACAGCCATTATAGGTTTTGTCCCCTTCTACCTAGTACTTTCAAGCTGAGTTTTATAACCAAACACATAGTAAGCAGCAAAAATAGAAGATCCATTTGTTATTAAGCGAAATTATATGGCTGAGTGTGGCTACTGGAACTTAAAATATAAAACAGGGCTTAAGAGTTATTTCCTGAATCAATAGAAAGGATTTATTGACTAGAGGGGAGGGAGGGCAGTGCAGAAGGCCCATTGTTTCTGTTTAAAGAAGCAAGATGAATGCATTTAAAATGTTAACATCCTGGCTGAAAGTGTAATGTATTTTAGTGATTAATAATGCCTGTAAAACTAAACCATGTACCTAATACAGAATAATAAAATAAATAACAAAGCAGACCTCTTTAAAGTGTGACAATAAATGATTGTTTTAAGGTGTCTGATAATAATATTTTCTTCCACCTAACATATCATATTGTTTGGTTCTCCCATGTGCCTCCTGCTGGGCCTGACAAGTGCTGGAATAGCATACGTATAGAGATGAAAGGCAAAGTGTGGGCATGTTGGGGGGGAGGCATAATGAAAAATAATCTAAAGGAGGAAACAGAGATGAAAGGAAAGAAGGAAAGTTGAACCATGCACTAGATGAAGACAGTAAAATGAGTTTTAGTGGAAAGTCCTTCAGTTAGTACCTCCCAAAGCACCAGCTCCATGAAGAAGGTGGCCAGCTCGACAGATTGGTGATGGGAAATTGAATTCATTCCTGTTATTAGCTGTACCACATTTGGTCAAAGGCAGTAATAACCATATGACAGCTATTTGGAGACTTATAGAAAAAAACCCCATTTTAATCCAGTCTGTGGTAAACAATAGGTCAGTGTTTACTATTAGCAAACAGTGTAATACTGATGCCGATGTACTGTCAGTCCTGGCTGTTTCTTTGCCTTATTTTTGGCTAAGAAGACACTCTCTTATTTCCTACTTGTATGGCTGAGTTATTGCTGTGTGGAGAATGGCTCAGGAAATGGGAAAATAAAATTGTTCACAGCGTTTTTTATAATAAGCAAACATGTAAAAATTTCTTTATTGACTCTTCTTAATAAATACACTTTTACAGTGGAAATTATAATAAAATAATCAAATGTGTGTGTTTTCTTCTAATTCTTAGGGGGAGTGTTGACCAAACAGCAGGAGAGCTGATAGTGTCTAGCCAGGATCTGAGGGAAAGGCTTGTACCAACTGTCATGTCAAATCTCTTATTGACTTTATGGCATAAAAGATCCTTCCCAGAAGTAGAAATTGTTTTTTCCTGCCTTCTTCTCTGAGCCCTGGCATGCAAGGGTTGTTTTGGGTGGTTGCATGAGTAGTTGTTACTCTGTACCAAGGAATTCTTTGCTTCTGACAGGTGCCAATTATGCTGTGGACATCTGCCCTGGAGGTATTTAATCAAGCTGACAACTCATTTTATATCAATCAAACAACAACCATTTTCAATAATTTCCCATCCAGCTGGGACTGAATTTGCAAAAGTGATCTATGTATTAAAGACATTACCAATCCACAGAGACATTCATAACCGTGATTATGTTCTGTTTTCCCACAGAAACTCTTGCATCTGCACAAGAAAGCAACAACTTCTTCCACTACGCAGGAGGATGCTGACAACTCAATTTTGGTCACTTGCTGCCAAGCTCAACTTACAACAGTCAACTCACATCAGACTAGAAGGGTATTTTTGCTTGCCATCTGCAAATCCCTTCTGTTGATCCTCCAATCAATGGGAATCTGTAAGGTAATACTGAAATATTCACTACTGTTTAGCCACTGCAATGGGCGGGTTTTTAATAAATGCTTAGTACGGTTTTTTTAATCCTGTTTTTTGGGTAGAAAAGGAGAGCGGGGCTTATCCCCAAACCACTATTAGGAACAAAAGAAAATGTAAAGCAGAAATGCGTTCCAGATTGCAACTTTTCTTTCCTGTAATAGTTTATTTTCAAAGTGGTACCGGCACCAGCCAAAATCTCATTCTGCTTTGCCTGAAAAACATTAAGGTAAGTGAGGGATGCAGATAATACCTTCTCTACAGATACATATTTTTTAAAATACACAGTTAATCAGAAAAAAACCTAGCACATTCCATTCCCTTTTTGCCCTGTTAAACCATCATGTTACCTATATGAACTTCCTTCAAATACTTTATTTAATAGGACTGTATACTTGGAGGCAAGGAACTGGTAAAACGTTCTTCTGGAAAGGACCAAAAACATGCCCCTTGCTAGTGTTTGAACTACATTTGCCAGCTGACTGGAGCTATAGGTGACAAGTAACCTACAGACCTTAGCAATATGGTTAGCAAGCCAGACCAGTAGGCAGGCTCACCTTCTTCTTGTATTCTGTCAAGTGCTGTGCTCTGCTGTTTGCATAAGGGGACCAGCTTTCATTATTCTATTCTGTCCCCAGTACTGTGCACCAGGGCAGCACAAAGCAAAATTTAGTGCTTGGATATAGTATTTGCTTGCTAACAATTGTTATATTTAAGGCTGCACTAAGACTTCTGTCTTAACCTGCTGTTCTCCCATGCTCGGAGTATTCTTAAAAAAAAAAAATCCCTTTCATGTGAAATTTTTCATGCTTGTTATCAGCTGAAATATGATTTTTTTGGCAAGCCTGAATAAAATTCATTCATTCATATTTGAATTATGCAAGGAAGTGGGTGTGGGGAGAAAGGTCTCTTCTTTAGCACATTCATAATTCACAAAAAAAGCTGCATATTACAAGCTGAAACTTTCCAGGTGGCTAGTTTTGACTGAAGGGTAGTCTTCATGCTAATTACAAAGAGAGAATGACTGAAAGAAAAATTAAAGAGAAAAATTAAAAATGACACATATTGTGATTAACTCATTTGTTTTGTAGGTGTGTCATACAAAGTTCCATTGTGAGCCACTTAGAGCAAGTTTAAAGTAACAATTTCATTTAAGTTACAATGAACTACTATAATTACATAATATCAATGTTTTGTGCTGCAATTTCACTAAGAATTTCCCTACAGAAGCTGCAGAAGCTTTTACTTATGCAAATGTGGAAGCTCACAGTGAAATCAGTGCAGAATCTTATGAATCATTAACTTTGGCCAGAATGCCAGTCTGGGGAAGGCAGGGAATGGTGGTAGTAACTCTCCCTGTGCTCTGGGTTTCCCTGAATGCTGACCTGCTGAGGAAAATAGCTCTGAGTTTTTGCAGTTTGTTCTAACTTACTACACTGACTGTGAGGGACACCACACCACTAAAGCTTTGTTATTCTCTTTTCCTTGCTATATTCCCATATACTAGTGGACATAACAGGTGGCACATGATCTGATCAGCACTGTGTGACTGACTCTCCACAGTAGCAAAGAATTACTGCAGTGGAGGGTATGTGGGTAGCAGAAGTTTGGAGTGTTACAACAGTCTCAACCCATGGAGAAAAGGTGCTGTGACGTGCAGTTCCATGCTCTCATAAAACACCTGGAAATAAAATACAAGCATGTAAATAAAGCAATATAACTCTAATTTTAAACATCTGAAGGTATAACTGGCAATGGTTCCCATAGTAATTTCTGACCTTGCTCCAGATGGAGCAAATATGAGTTCAGACTAAATTTAGTTCTACCCAGCACTAAATTCCCAGTAACCTCTTGAAAGCAAAATAAGAACTGTTAGATTCAGTGCAGGAATTCTCATCTGTTTTTTTTTCTTCTGAGTGAAATGAGGAGAAATACATTTTTCCCAGTGATGCTGCTTATTTTTACAAAACAAAACAAGTGAATGCTGAGACACACTAGCTTCTGTAAATAGGAATTTAAAACTTAACCTTTATTATTCCAGGTTCCCATTCCAGGAACAAAAGGTATTGATCCAGTCACTGTGTGGATGGATGATACAACAATTGCTAAATAGAAAAGTGACAGCAGTCACTATGGCCACATAAGAAGTCCCTGGTCTTACATTTACAGTCATTGGCGTATACTGATCAAACCTCAGCACTGGGGAATAAATGGATAAAAGTTATATCTGATTCAGATTTATAAATTATCTATTTGAGGCAAAAAGGGAAGAACTGCTTGGCAGCTACAAGTGCTAATGAGAGTAAAAACAGATGCAGAGCTATCAAGAAAACATGGCAACTATTATTCGTCTGAACGCTTGATGTTGCACAAGGTGTTAACGCCCCAGCAACCATAACAACTCTGCTAAAGTACATTACATTCATCAAAGTATAACCAATGGGATACAGCACACTGGCATTGTGTCCCCTGCCTTTCACCAGCCCAGTACTAGAATGACTCTATAGGTGTGTGTCTTACAGCAGGTATTTCTTGCTGGAGACCCTGTTTTGGTAGACAGCTTGGAAGAAATTACTGATCTTGTACTTGACCCAGTATATTGCAAGTTATGTTCAAAGTATTTTTAATAGTCTGTGATTTTCTTCGTCAGCTCTCTCTCTGTGATTATGTTCTGCAAGTACTCAAAGTAGTTTCCTCTGAAAGCTACTTGTATGATAGTTACCTTAACTCCCAAGGATTGCAGTGCCCAAGACGTGTTAACTCCAGTTGGATTTTTACTTGACTATTTTTCTTATTTGTACCCTTGCATGCACCACAGTTCAATGACTGCAATTTGAGCACTCCTTTCTATCTAGCTGAACAATCCTCCCCAACACACCACCATCCTGATGTGTAATCACTCAGGAGACATAATCATTCACTTAGAACTAAAATAATTCTCCTACCATTTGCTCCTTGCCTCCATTCTGCCCTTTTTCTCTGATTTATTGCACTTATATTCCTTATGGAAATATTTTGACATCCATCCCCTCTATTCAAGTCTTGTACCCACCCTTGGAGGGAGTGCTTTGAACAGAGGAAGGCCAGGATGAGTGTGTATCTTATATACTCACCCTTTTATTCCAGTGTCATTTCCCCCACCTCCTCATTATATTCCTGATCCCTTCCCCTCCTTCTAGTTTAGCTGTGCCTACTGTCTCTCCTACAGCTACCAGGAGTCCTCCCTTCCCTCCCCTGCCCCTCTAGTAAATGTCAGAAAATATTTCCTCACAGCCTGTGCTACTCAGGATTGTGTCTGAGTAAAGGGATCCTGAACCCCAGCCTTGTCTAAGCTCTCTAAATCACTTGACCCCAAAAAGGTTGCCACAGGACAGCACTTATCTACAGCGCAGGCTGGAAAGAAAGTGCTGCTAATGCACTGATTTCCTTCAGCTCCGAGCTTTGCATCTATTTAGACTGCAAGAAAGTATTTAGTGAGCCAGAACACTGAAATTGTTCCTCTTCAAGCTTAGTCAAAATTACTGTGAAATTCCTTAATTAAAAAGTTCAAGCTGAGAAGCAAAATGCTTTTGAATTCAGCCATCACAGTGCCCCACTCAGTACTGTACCTTCTGCCTCTTCTTTATTGCTCCCTTCATGTTCTCATGTTACCTTACGTGCTGCCTGTTGGTTTTGCTTGTTACGAGTGTCCCCCCTGACTGCCACCCCCACACTGCATCGACAAGCAGAAAGCTCTTTATGCCAAGTGTTGACGTAGTGGTGTGCACCAGCCCAGGGTGGAAGAGCATCTTGAATTTCTTGCTCCCCTGGGAGCATTTGATTAAAGGAGGATTTTCATGGTGTGTTGAGATTCAGAACGTGGCTGCTATTCAGTAACTGCTGGTTGCAGTTCTGAGCCTGAATGCATGCTGAGGCTCTGCTGGTTTTGTGGCAATAAGCTGAGTCCTGGGACAATGAATTCTGCACGATTTTCCCCAGTGTGCAGAAGAGCAGAAACAAGACCATGCTCACACTCACTGCCAGGCTGCTGTTTTTGCACTCAGGGACACAGGCTTCACCAGATTTTTCACTGATTCCCTATAGAAGGCTTCCTGACCTGCTCTCTAAATGGGTCTCTTGGATCTAAAGAATTTGACTCAGCTTCAGTGTTACTGGCAGTGTGTGAGGTCAGTTTGGAAACATTTGGAAACTCCCGACTGAGGACATTTCAGGAGTGTCTGCACTACTCTCACACCTGCACAGGCCCCAGAACAGCACTTGGAAATGTTGGATACCTCACAGCACAGCGTGCCTTTTACAGACCTCAGTAGGCTGAACCTGATACACAAATACTCACATGTGCTTCTCACTGTGCTCAGAGGAATACACAATCTAAATTAATTTCTGCTATTATAAATCTAGAAAAACTTTTCTATAGCCCAGGAGATGGTTCTGGAGTCACAACAGAGACGTGTTGTGTACAGATGTACAGAATACAGTTCACAATTTTCTTTCTTTCTTCTGTTCCTAGTAATTGAAGAGTTAATTACTAAAAACTATGCTTACAATGAAACTTGAGAAAATCAGAATATTTGAAAAGGAGATATGTATTTCCTTTATTTCCTATGGTTTGATTTAGGGATTTGCAAACTTACCACTTCAGTCTGAACTCATAAAGCAGAACGATTACTTTAAAATTAAGTTGACAGTGCTTTGGGATGAATTATGGATACTTTCTTTGGCTGCTGACAGTAATTTCATTTGGGATATTCTTCTCGCTGAGAAGCTGTAAACAACAAGACTCACAACAGCAGAAATACAAATAAAGAAAAACAACTAGAAGAATTAGATCGGCTACAATAATAATAATTTTCATGATGAATTTGGCTCCTTTGGGTCTAAACCAAATATGTTTATTTTTTAGAATTGTATTTATTTCATAATCTGTATTTTTCAATTTACTTATCCACAGTGAATATATCCATGTGTATGTGTTTTCCCTTCAAGAATTACTACGTCTCCACCATGAGGAAAATAAAATAAAACTTTTCAAATCACCATAAAACTAAATCTGCAAGAGGGGAATTTTAGTGTTTTATTTTACATACCATATAAATGTAGCTTTCCCTGGGTCATTTTTTTCCACAACTCCTTTTTGTGCTAACTTGTTAAAAATTGTGTCACAGGACCCCAAGACTACAAGGAGCTGTTAAACCATTTACCCAAGAGACCAAACACAAGCACCACCAGGGGAAGGATTAGTGAGCAGGATGCTCAGACACTCATTTTTAGCTTGGAGTGGCCACAGCTGATTGCAGTTACATCTGGCCACTGGATGTGTGCCTCTCCATGTGAAAACTGGGGACACTGAAAAGTTAATAAAAGCATTTTCCAACTCCATAAATGCATTGCAGGGCACACGACATTCCTTTCTGCTATGGTGATGCATATGACTGTGTATCTTGTGCAAGCAGTTACCGGAGATACAAACCAGGAAGTGGATGTTAAAAATAATTGTATTATTAAAGGAGGAATCAATTAAGAGATAAATATACCCTTAATAATAAGAAAATATGATCAGTAATATCAGTTGTATATCTTTTCCATCATCAGAGTGCTTTAAAAACCTTCACATTTACTCACAGTATGTCTCTCTGATACAGGAAAACAAGGCTTTGTTCAGGTGGTGAATGAAGTAAGAGTGCAAAGGACTTGACCACAGAGTATCAGCAAGTCAGTAAACTAAAACTCTATGCTATCAATAAAATCCTTAAAAGAATCTCTGTTTTTAGTTGAGTTTCAGGAATTTTATGGGCAAAGACTTGAAAATTATGACCAAGCCGGCTCGCTCTTCTAGCTTCATGCTTGATCTGCAGTCTGCGGAAAAAATTGGAAATTATCTTGGAGCTTCACATAGCTACCATGCCTGACCTGTCCTAATTCATGTAAGATGTTTCAAAGAAGCAAGTTGATAATGATCCAGGCATTCATAGCATGCATATATTTGCCTTGTCATAGTATTATTCTCACATAGTCTTTAGACAACCTCAAACAGTACAAAAATCAGCATTTGCATTGCCATTATAAAATTTCTTACTTTTAAAATCTAAAGATTGCAAAGAAGCTATTTCAGAGAGCAAACAATAGAATATTTAGAAGAAGGAAGCAAACGTTTTGCCAAAATCATTTTGGGAAAAATAAAAGCCTTCAAGGATTTTGAAAAAGGTAAATGTGGAGCTTAAAGGAACTTTTACCAGATTCAACCATAGCTGCATTTGAAAGGTAAACTGTGAGAATTCAAAAAATTCCAGGTAAGGAGATTCCCCTTACTTTAGAAATCTATATATTTTAGGCATATTTTTCCATAACACTTTGTGATATTACATATCACAGTACTTTGTGTTGTCATTTACATGGGTGAAGTAAAGACTGGCAGCAATTCGACTGATCACTTTCAACTGAAAAACCACACAAGATGCTGACACAGAAAATCACCCCTTGATTTCTTGAGAGTTAAATTGCATCTGCAAACGATGTCAGGTTCCACTTGGAGTAAGCTCTGGTGTCTAGTGCATTTCTGCCACTGGTTATCTTTCTTTTTTGTTTCTTCAGATAAGATATACTTGCATTCTAGCTGCTAATGAAAGAAGAAGATAATCCTGAAATGCTTAGTCACTTTTATACTTTTTAACTGATGCTGTGAAGAAGTGACAGAATCCTGTAGTTAACATGATTCAAAAGATAAGGGGGAGGAGAAGGTGGAGAAAGATTATATAAAATGGATTTATATTGCTTCTACAACTGAATTGTTTTTAGTATAATGTCACGCTCTTAGTGTGGGGGATTCTGCATGTGTCGTGATTCTGCAGATGTTCTGGCACACTACACGCAGCTGCACTATTTGTCATGGGCAAATTTAATAGCAAGATGCTTGTTACATGTTCCCCCTGTTCTTACTTCACAAAAAACATCAAGGGGAAAGTAATCCACTACCTGGTAGCTTGCTTGCTTCCCTTCTTTATACAGCCTTTTAAAACACTTTAAAACAAATTTTGGAAACACCATCTTTTGTACTACATTCTGTAACACCTGCAATTACAGATCTGTTACTTTTGCTAGAATGATTTTGTTCTTTCTAATGGTTATATTGCTAATTAAGTAATTTTAAGTACTTGAAAAGGTCATATTCCTAACAGTGGTGGGGGGTCTTCAAGAGCTTCATCCTTCAAAAGGGAGAATACTTTCTGGTAAGTACTGAATATCCTCTGTTCTCAGTGACCGCAGATGAAACTCAGAAGCACTCCATGCAGCAGTATGGCAGAGCCAAGTGCTGTCAGAAATTTTGCAGAGTCAAACTCAGAAGAGCTCTCCCACCCTTCTGATCTTAAAATCCTGTATTCTTTCCTCTAAGTATTCTCTTTCCTAAACTTTGTTGGTCCAAGGCCAGTGTGTTAATCAGCTCTTCGGGACCATACCCTTGAGTTCCAGCTTCTTGCCAATGTATTCAGAAAGTAGAACAATATTTTGCAAAAAGAAAAAAATATTAAAAAAAGCAAATTTTTTTCTCTTGAAAAGCCTATAACGTGCTGAAACATGGGTTGTCTGGTTAGTGGCAAGGGAGGTAACTGAAGAACTGGCAGCGCAAGGAGAAATTTGGACTTCAGAAGAACGAACTGAAGTAGAAGCAGATCCAACTTAACCAAACAGGACAAAACTCAAGAAGACAGTACAGCTGTAGAACAAGTTAAGGGTGTTACACTATCAGCAAGTATATGAACAAAAAACAGATGTTATAAATGAAAAATTTTCATGTAATTACTGTATCTCCTACAGTACAAGAAAGACATTAACCTACTGGTGCTACTCCAGTGGGAGCTGTAGCAGGGAGCGTGCTGGGAGAAGCTGAGGGCGCTGCAGTTCTTCAGCCTTGAAAAGGCCAGGAGGGCAGGAGGATTTGTTGCTGTCTGAAAATACTTCCCCGGAGGCTACAGAGAAGACAGAGCCAGGTTCTTCTTAGGGATGCACAAGGACAAGAAAGAGGCAACTAGCAGAAGTCAGAGCAAGGGAAATTCTGACCAGGAATTAGGAAAAATTATTTACCTCATTCACCATGAGGGTGGTGAAATATTGGCAGAGGGGCCCTAGGAGGTTGTGGCCCTCTCAAGGTGAGATCCCTCCAGATGAGGAGGTCTGTATGTCCTCTCCTTGAGAGTAATCACACTTAACAGATTACCTAGATATTAATATCTATACTTGTAACATTAAAGTATACATATATTTACAAGTATGGTTGAAACTGTGAGTGCTTACAAAACACACAAGAAAAGATGGATCAACAGAGTATATTTTTTTTTGCCAAGGAAAAATCATGTTTTTAAAAGAAATATTTATGTACTGTTGTATGGGAGGTATTTTAAAGCATCTTGAATTTTTCACATCTTCAAAACACTGCATATACATAAAATACGTAGTCATGTATCAAGTTGATGAGAAAGTTCTTGTTAGGAGGAAGCTGATCAGATAATTTTAGAAATGTATAACAAGTGTTTCTGTTATTAAAAATGTGCATCTGTGAACACAGACTGTCAAAGAAAATGGAATATTCAGTGAGTCTTTTCAGAAGAAAGTCAGCAAATAGCATTGAAACATGCAATAGATATGTGAAGATATTAGTTTCCAGTCTTCAGATGATTGCTTAGCTCAAAAGTTAAACAGATGTGACTATGACATCTCTCATTCTGTTTCTAATCAATCTCTAAATATATATATGAGATCAAGCTGTGTTTGTGTACAGAGCCAATTTCAGAAATTGTTGTGAACTGCCTCATGTAAAACCTATCTGACAGTGTCTGTGAGTGTGCGCGTGTGTGACGTGTCTTAGATTCAAACATGTATTCTTAGTTATCCTATACCTTTATGAGGTTACACAATGGTCTTCTGCAGCTACACGAATTTTTAACTTAGCACTACAACCTATAGCTCTCAATTTAATAACTACAGTATTCCTGCTGATTGTGCAAATTATATTGACGATGAAAATCAAACACTTTTTGTTAGCTGGCCTCCTGATGGCAATGAAGAAATACAAGTCAATCAGACCTTGAATTATTCTAATTCAAAAAAAGTTAGGAAAGTGTGAATGCTTCCAAGATCTACTGCTCAGTCATGATTCTGCAGTCATAGAAGGGTTTGCAAATCCTTGCTGAACTCTGCAATTCACAGACTAAAAGGGATTTCATAGCCCAGTAAACGTGATTTAGCCATTATTATTAAAAAGCAACAAGGTTTGTATTGACATGATAGTATATGGACTCAGAAATTCCCTGGGTTTGTCTGGGCCTAAATAGATTTTAACTTGGTTTAGTTGTGATAGCAATTGTTCAGCTGTGAGGCTCTCTTGACTAAATTTTAGTTTAACTCTAGTTTATGGTAATAACAAATGGTTATTCATTGTGGACTGAAATGCCTACAGCTCTAGAGTCAGCTGTGGGAAAGAGTGCAGACGCAGATGACACAAATAAGTCATTTAATCACAGTAAGCTGACAGTGTTAAGAAAACATAAAACTAAATCAGACACCAGACTGAGGAGAAAGACATCTCCTTCCCATGAGTATCACGCTCCTCCTGGTGATAACTCATTGTAGTACTCCCCCATTCCTTTTGAGAGATACCAAAGTGTCAGTCTTAAGACCCAAAGGAACACTGGAGGAATAAGCACAAAGCCAGAGAATAGGGAACTTTTTATGTAGCAATTTTACCCCTATTTTTAATGAAGTCTTCCACTACTCATTAAATAATTTTGATTATTATACTGTTTAAAATAGTAATTGGACTACCAATAAATTCTTACATTCATTTATATATTGTGCTTTTTGCCAATACCTTTTTGTAGGCTCTGAGTGTAATACCACATTAAACATTGCTAACATCTTTAAGGACCTGGAAGCTGAAACAAATACCATGAAGATCACTGAAGCTCACAAGCACTTTGGTAAGTTGCAGTCAATGCTGCTGTGCTCTATTTTCTCATGGACAAGCTGAATGAAATCAGTCCAGTGAATCAGCTTTCATTCGAGGTTACCACTCAGGAAGAGGTCAGTGTGTTTGCGTACTGCTGTTTTAATCTAGTTCTACCACTGGCTTACCACTTTCCCTCTGGTCACAGGCTGCATTTCACAAGGCAGTGCAGTGAGCAAAACCC
Source organism: Manacus candei (assembly GCF_025592945.1). Classification (NCBI taxonomy): domain Eukaryota; kingdom Metazoa; phylum Chordata; class Aves; order Passeriformes; family Pipridae; genus Manacus; species Manacus candei. The sequence goes on along the minus strand of NW_026138071.1, from coordinate 13,019,514 downwards.
TCTGATAACATGAGGCTCGGTGTAAAGATCCCAACTGGCTGTATGACACGCTCTGCTATCATTTACACTGGTCTGTTTGAAAGGGTAAAGCTTACTTTCCCAGCCCAGTTAGCTCTCCCAGTACAGCACGACCCCTGCATGGGCTCCCATTTACAGCTTTGTGTACGTACACCTGTACGTGTGGTCAGGCAGCCACAGAGCAGCCCTTTGCCTTATGATTTTGAGGCCTCCCTTCTGTGCCTTCCTGCTTCACCACAGTAAGAGGGAATATGGACGAGTTCGTGTACTTCTGCTTGGGTCTCCTTGCTGTAGCTTGAGCTGTTCATGCTACCAACTGGCTCTGCCAGGCCACTGGAAAACTCCCTCCTCAGGCAAGAACATCAGCCTGAAATGCTTCCTACAAACTGTGTTTGCTCTGAGCCAGTCCAGGCTGCTTTCTCGTTAAGGACAGAAAAGCATGATGGCTTCACAGACATTGCTGTGGCCACAGAGGGGGGCACCTCTGCAGGGGCAGTCAGTTTTCTCACTCTCCACTTTTCATCCTCATCTCAAACACTGGGAAACGCATCTACTTTCAAAGTAGCTCTTCATGTCCCAAGTGCTGCTGCCACATGTATATATTCCTCTTAGAACGAGCTGAACGGAAAGAGTATTGTATAACGATCTCTCGTTTAGCTTAAAATGTTATCTTTTCCTTCACTGCTTTTTGTCTGTGAGCAGTATGCTGAGTCTTGTGCAGCTGTGTTCTTGCTCTTATTTGGCATAGATCTCTTCTAAGTTTTGCACCCATACCAAGAGTTTCCTACTTCCCTTTGAAAAGAGCGAGAAATGGGTACAGAGCAGAGGAGCCAAAAGCCTATGTGGATGTGAGCCACAACTATGATGAAAATATTAACCTGATAAAAGAGGTTTCTTCAGCTTCTAGTGCATGTGCTGTGAGCCAGAAAGTAAAAATCACAAATGGAGAAGAGAAAGGGAAGACAGAGAAATTCAAATTCAGCTGCTGACCCTACTTGTTTTCAGAGCACAGAATATCTACGGTACTGAAACATAAATCAGCCAACCAGTGAATTCCTGTCCAGTCTCCTCAAGGTCATCTGAAAGTCACCTACAAGCATCTCACACGAGGACATGCGCAATGGCTGACTTCAGCAAGGTGCCAAACACCCACTCTGGCTGAGGCTGGGATGCTCAGAATGCTCACCACCATGCATGGCTGGGCCCTGCCTTTATTTTTCTGATTGAGCTGTGTAAACAAGACACAGTTCTGTCTAGAAAAAAACACTCTATATTAATTATTTAGAAATTAACAGGTGTTAAACCAATTGCCATTATCGGGCATGCCAACCTTTAGAACAAATCTAGCATTAAACCATGGATATCTATAGGGAATTCCCTTGGATCATTTGATCAAATTATGCTCTTAAAAGTACACTTCAAAAATGTCATCCTGGTGTAGGAGGAACAGAAAGAAAATAAGGCAATGAAATTAATGGAAATTTAGAGAAATGAAATGTTGTCTCATGTATTTTGACAATGTAGGCATCAGTAGGTTTGCCAGACAGATCAGCTTCAGATTTGACTTGAGCAAATTAAGCTAATCTAAAGCACAAGCTACTTGCTAGTCATTTTTCTGGGTTTTGCCTCTTGAACCATTTTACAAGTTTATTTACATTATAACAGCACTGGCTGTGCTTCTCCCATGTTTGAGGTCATTCCCCAGCCTCTGGGAAGAAAGTTGGCACTTGACAACATGGCCAATTTCTGGCCACAGAGGTGTTTTAAGTAACAAGGTGGGCAGGCAGGAACAGCAAAAGGGGGAAAGCTGTGAGGATGAAGACTGCTAAAACAGTCAGGTATAGATAGCAAGAGGAAAGAGCCCTGAAATGCCTGAAGAGACATTTCTGACAGAGAAATCCCACTGCAACAATTGTTTAATTGTTACCTTGCTTTGCAAACAGCACTATGTAGGCACCTTTACTTTGCTGGCATCTGCTGCTGCACCCCATTTCTTTCAACAGTAAGACATCAGGCACAACAAGGCATAACTGAAGGATCCAGATGGTCTTTGGCATCTGCAGCGAGTTAGGAAGAAAAGATGTTTTCATTGTTTTTTCAGATCTTTGTCATGGTTTAACCCCAGCCAGCAACTAAGCAGAGCACAGCCATTCACCTACTCCCCCACGGCAGTATGGAGGGAAGAGAACTGGAAGGGTAAAGGAGATAAACTCATGGGTTGAAATAACAGCAGTTTAATAATAATAACACCACCACCAATTAAAAAAAAAAAGGAGAGAAATAAAACCCAAGACAAAGCAATGCAAATTAAAAACAATTGCTTACCACCAACAAGCCGATGCCCACCCAGTCCATGAGCTGCAGTCCCCGAACCGCAGTCTCCAGCCAACTTCCATCTCTAGTTTATTTTGAGCACGACGCCTTATGCTATGGAATATCCCTTTGGTCAGTTGGGGTCAACTGTCCCAGCCGTGTTTCCTCTCAACATTTGTGCACCCCCAGCCTCCTCACTGGTGGGGTGGTGTGCGGAGCAGAAAAGGTCTTGACTCTGTGTGAGCACTGCTCACTAATAATTAAAACATCCCTGAATTATCAACACTGTTTCCAGCACAAATCCAAAACACAGCCCCATACTAGATGCTATGAAGAAATACCTCATCCAAAACCAGCACAATCTTAAACTGAATTTGCTGGACTGGGAGGTGTTTGGTGGTGTTGGGCTTTTTGCTTGTGAATGTGACAAATTTGAGTGAAGCCTAAGAACATTTTTACGGATTACTTCGGAACAGGTTTATACTTTATACTGTCTAGCCTCACACGACATGCTGTGACTTGATTTTGCATTATTATGATGATTTAATACAACACTGAGTAATAGAGATTGTAGTGAATTCAGGTTGGAGAATCTAAACATCAGTCCTCTCATTTGATTTTCCTAAATCTCTTTCTGATCTAAGCACCTAAATATCCTCAGTCTGGTCATGATCCATACCTTGACCATATGGTCCTCTACCAGAGAACAGAATAATTCTAGGCCATTAAGGCACTTGCCCATATCCATTTCATCTGCAAGATCTTCAGAGGTGCAAACAAAACACTGGATGGGAAGATTTGCTAATGCTGATAGTACTTTAGATCACTGGATAATCTTTTTCCTGTGTTAGTTATTACTGAATGGAAATCAAATGCATGCATGTTAGAACTAGTAACAGATGGCACCTCTGTTCTATGAGGAAGAAATAGGGGCAAAGGGGCAGCAAAGTTGAACCTCCCCCCTTCCCGGTCTTACCAGGATTCATTGTGTTGCCCTCCTGTTACAGTTGGCTGTGACTCTTTCTTGTTATAAAGAGATGTCAGAAGTTAGAGAGAGACAGACGATAACCTTAAATCCTTTACTGCATTTTACCAGGATTCTGAAAAATAAAAAATAAAAAAATAAAAGCCAGCTGAGGGAGTTGGAAAATGTCAGTGAGGCATTACACAAAGAACTTGATACATTTGTTGACCTTTCTTCTTCCTCCACCCTTCTCCTCTAAGATGGATTTAGTAGTAGTGAGTGCTTAGTGCTTTAAGTGCTTTCTTAAAAATAATTTAGATGCTATTGTCTGTCTGCCTGCTACTTGGAAAACATAGCTGTTTCAATGAGCCCCTGCTGAAACGGAAGAAAGAGGGTTTATTGAAATGCCTCCAAAAATGCACCAAAATTTCATTCTTTTCCTTGTCAGCTGAAACCCATCTTGTTCTTGCCTTTACAGTCTTTTGTTTTATTTTTTTAATTGTACCATTGTATTGAGGGGCTTTTCATTCTTTTCCGCTCTTTTACGAATGGCATGTGTGGTATTAAGAGCTGAAGGCAGAGACGAGAGGAGAAGTGTTTTGAACTGACTAATTTGCAGGCAAGAAATAAAGCTCTTGTAAGGTGGTCCCAGGGGTATCTTTGCCATGAACACTATTTGAAATGACATGTAATCTGGTACATTTCAAAGGCAAAACATTTCCTATTCTAAAGTATCTTCCTGAGCCAGGGTTGGTTTACCTGTTTCCAGAGAATAATAAACTCCATTGGGACCAAGGGAACTCCTTCTCTCCCCTCTCAAAATTCCTGTTCTTTTTCAAAGGGGCAATTGCAGCCAACAGTTTATTTCTGTCCTATCTTTTCCTGCTCTAGTGGCTCAGTGCTCCCTACTAATACATAGCTGAATGCACCTCTGGATTCACACAGCACATCCGTGTACAAAGAGAGAAATAATGGTGTGGAGCTCTCTTGTTGTTTCTTTTAACAGTGGAAAATTTAGATCTGGTTCTAACAGACTTCTAAAATTTTAAGCATTTTGCCATATGACTTTGATCTGGCAATTTCTTAAGAGAAACTGTTCCTCTTCTAGAGAAATCTGAGCTCAGCTGACCTTGGAATGCTGTATTAATACTCTTTCTCAGCATAATTTAGTGTTTCTAGCCTTACTGACATACTAAAAGGCTTACACACAAAAGTCCACATTTAATTTGTCAAAGCAGACATTTCAAAAAAACCTTATGTTAAAACTTTGCCATATTTTGGTGAAAGCTTAGCTGGTCTTCTAAGCTGGCACACTTAATCATCATCTGTGAACATATTCATATACTCTGAGGAGTGTTTCTATATGTTCATGATTTAAGCTTATGATATCCAGAATCTGTATTTTATGGTTTTAAAAGATTTTAAAATATTTTAAATGGGAGATTTGGGCCACAAGTAAAACCCAAAGCTTTAGAGAAAATAAACACTGATAAATATTACAAGCATTTTCTATTAATTTCACAGCTGTTCTATCCTAAAGCTTTTAGTTACAGAAAAACAAACTGATGCTTTGGGAACTCTCTGAACTTACACTGACTACTGTTTCAACGTTTACTTGATTTTCTCTCTAATTCTCCATGAAGAGAAATCAGGTATAGTGTGTCTATAATAATGATCCTACAGACCGAGGTTTTTTTAAATAAAATCTTCAGTTACATTGGTTTTCAAAATCCACATGCTTGTGCTCAAATGTGCTCTACACCGTATTTTTTCAAGTGTGGACAATGATGAATAAATTATGCTACTTGAATAGAGATACTGAAGGCCCCCGGAAAGGACAAGCAAAAAAGATGGAGTTGGAATGTCCAGAAAAGAGACATTTCTAAAAGAATGAAAAGCAAAAAGTTCTCTCCTGAAACCAATAATTATGTGAGACAGCAGACTGTCGGGGATGACTTGTGCTGTCAGTTTGCATTACAAGCCTCAGCCCTTTGAAGGACAGATTTTGCACTGTGAGTGACCCTAACGTGTGTTATACTTGGATCTCTACCAAATAGAAGTCATAATAAAATACTATGCCCCATAGAATAGGTCTTACACCTTAACTGTTGTTTTTCACAACAGTCTGTCAACTGTAATTCTTAATTTATGGGAACTTTGCCCAAATGTAACTTGGAACAAAATGTGTCCAGTGTTCACAAAAACTTCCAAAGAAGGTAGTGCTGTTCCACAGTAGCGTTTATCTCCTGGATTGGTTCCTTATCGATTCTGAACCATTAGATTCCTCTGGACTATATATAGATGCTATTACTAACAATCATGAGAACACATAGCATTTACCATAAAAGAAATGTCTACCAAGTTAGTTAGCAATGCCACTGGTTTTAGAAATTCTATCAAAACCAGAGAAATAAACAAGGCCTTTGTCACATGGTAACACACAGATGGCATTACATCTCTAACACTTAGTATCTGAGGAAAGTTACAGCGCTTGACTCAGCTGCCTGGGTGACTGCTGGCTGCTTTCTGAAATCAGAGGTAGCTTGCCTGCTGTTCTGTATTTTACTAGTGCAAGTCATCAACCTAGCACAACTATACTTGAGTGATAGATTTGACCCTACTGAAAACCTGCTAACCCTCCTCTGACCAAACTACCTCCTAATGCCAATGTAAGGACTTCTGCTTAGCCCCTTTCTTTGCCCTTGTGTAATGTCACCTTTAATGAGACATTAATTTCCTTTTTTCTCTTTAGATAAATTTCTAACATATCTACTTCAGTGTGCATTGAAATATTTTTCTAGGCAATATGTAGGGAATCCATTAGCAGGAATCAATTGTCTCACTTCTGCATTGCTTTTCAGACACAGGGGCATTTTGCTAATACGAAATACTTGGCCGTAGAACAGTACAATATACTAGCTCAGCTGATTTATTGAAACTATATTTTTGAGGGCTGGGTTTTTTCCTTTGGTGACTCATGTAATGTGGTGCCATTTAAACACTGTGTGTAGAACACATGCTTATTTGAACACTTCATTATTTGGCTCAAAGTAGTACAGTATATTGTTCTGTTTAGGGAACAAGTTTGAATTTACCATTGACTCCGGAGAACTTCACAATGTATTGTTGGGTCAAGGACAGGAAGCTGCAGCAGAAATAGCTATGGAAAAGGCATCAAAAGAAGGCCACTGGGTTACACTTCAAGTAAGTCAAAGCTCTTCATTACATCAGTGCTGCACTGCAGTGTTAAAAACTGAAGCTTTTCAAAATAGCATGTGCCTAGATGAAAGAGTACTAAATAGTGATTTAAAACTTCCTTTGTCTTTGCCACAAGGGAAGCACATAACTTCATCTGTATATGCAAGTATCACTGCATATCACATAAAATATGAATTGTGTGTAGGGAGTCAACTAACATATTTTCCCAAGCACACGGTATCTGATTTACTAATTTATTATCCATTAAAAAAAATCCTTTAGTAAATAAATGTGTAGCAAAAAGAATTGTTACGCTGTATAATCAGATGAATAGATACAAACAGGGAAGATTGCTGTCATTATGCAGTGTATTGTGCTAAACAGATGCACACGATTTTTTTCAAATATTGTGCAATATGAAACTGCTTCCTTATGTCTGGTTTTTCTTGTATCAATAAAATGTTTCAAATTTCAAATCAATAGCTCACTAGGAGGCCTATTTTTTCCTCCCTTCTCCCCCCTCTCCCTCCCCATCTCTGAATATTTATTTTGTAGTAAAGTGGCTGAACACATTAGAGAAATTACTGAAGAAAACCAGGGAAGGAAGTCAGCAGGGTGATCGGTTTTGAGTGTGAGGAACCTGCCACTTCCCCTAGAGCATATCTCATTCCCGGGTGGATTTGGGAAACCTCACATTAAAAAACCTGATAAACTACAACCAGTAATAATGTCTGATCACCATGCTGCACTGGATAAATTTGACTAGGCAAGCAAAACACCACAGAAATAAAACTTTAAAAATGTAAGCATTGAACTTCTCCTTTTAAAGCCACTTGAAACGGTGAAGTCACTAAAAGCCTTTACAGGGTATGCAGTAATAAAGCAGGATGCATTTAATTTCTTAAAGATTTGTTCACATATCCTAGAATGACTGCACATCTAACAGCAAAAAGAAAAAAAAATCAAACAAGAAACTACTTCTTTTCATTTTAAAGCATCACATACAGTTTCTAGTTAAGTACATGCCTGTGCACGTGGGAATGAAAAATTTGCAGTCACTACAGTTAATTACTGTAGTACAGAATAAGAATTTTTTTTTGGTTTTGTCTAGCTTAGTTTGATTTATCTTGAAATGCGAAACCATGCGGTTTTGTGTCTCTGCAATATTTTTTACATATTCTGAGCATGTAGTGCACAGAATTAGGTCTTCAGCTGAGGTAAATCAGTGAGGTTCACTACACCAATTTATATTGCTAAGGGTTTGGTCCAAAACGTTTGCATAGTACATAAGAGGAAAGCATGGTTTTGACTGCTAGGTTATGATATTTTCCTCCATCCTTTTTAATCTTTGTTTTGGAAGGCTTTTAATTAAAACAATTTTTGTTACTGACTCTTAAAAGATACAAACATAGGTGTATACAGGTAGTAATCATAAGCTATGATCAAAGATATGGTCAAAGAAATCAAGTATCTCTTTGGAATACATATCTGTACTAAAGAAAGAGCATCAACCTGAATGCTAAGAAACTCTCCAATTACAAAAAAAAAAAAAAAAAAAAAGAAAAAAAATTGCTTTTCGACAGTATATTCTAAAAAACCTCTGTGAAAATTATAAAGGCTTTTCGTCTTTTCCTCTTGTTTAGAATAACCTCTTCCAGCAATAAAGATGGGAAGAACGGCCAGCCACCCGTGCAGCGGAGGGAATGTCACCCAAAGTGCTGACAGACATACGCACAAAGAAAGCCGCGGCTGCAGCCACGGCGACCACACGCTTGTCGCCAACTTCTGCCGGCGGCAGTGGCTCCGCCGGCCCCGCAGCCCGCCGGCCCCGCCGAGGGCCCGGCCCCTCGGCCCGCGGGGCACCGCCTTCCCCGCGCCCGCCCAGGTGCGCTCGGGGTGCCGGACCGTCCCCCCCGGCCGGCGGCTCTGCCCGAGAGGTCGTCACCTCCTCGCTCCCCGCGGTACCTGCCGGGCGCCCCAGGCAGCCGCCCGTGCCCGTGCCTCTGCCCGTGCCCTGCCCCGTGGCGCGGCGGGCCAGGGCCGGGGCCGGGGCCGGGGCCGGGACGCGTCCGGGTCAGCGGCGGCGCGTTCCCGGAGCCAGAGCGCCCCCTGCCGGCGGCCGCTCCGGCGGTGCCGCGGGTCGTGGGAGGCGCGGGCGGGGGAGCGTGGCTGAGGCTGTGGCTGTGGCTGTGGCGGTGGCGGTGGCGGTGGCTGTGGCTGTGGCTGTGGCTGCGCCCGGCCCCGGGGGAGGGAGCACCCGGGGAGAGCGTGTACCCCCCGGGCCTGACCCCGGGCAGCGCTGCGGGGGTGTGACGGCAGCCCCGACCTCCGGGGGAGGTTTCCCTCTCGCAAACGCTCGTGTTAACGCTGGAGTGGGGGCGTACGGGATTCCCCAGGCAGGGCCGCACCCCCGGCACCCCGCTGCCAACACCCAGGTGCCGGCGGGAGAGCTCGTAGCCCGCCCCCGGCCCGGAGCCTCCCGCCCGGGTGCCTGCCTGTGTGAGCCCGGCCGTTACCAGCGCAGGAGCCAGCGCGGCTGGATCGGTTTCAGCAAACCCGAGGCGCATCCCGCACTTCCTCCCGCAGTTTCCACCGGGGGGACAGGGGTGTGACATGAGCAGGAGCCAGCCCCGCAGAGGTCACAGCCCTGCGGGGCTGGGGCGACCCGGCCGAGCCGGGGTTTGTGCCTGGAGGAAGCAAAGAGGGCCATGAACGGGCACGCTCTGCTACTCATTTAAATGGCCACAAGCACACGGCTCTTCCTGAGGAATTACATTAAACGGACTTGGCCGTTTAATAAACCAGCCCCTGGCTCCCTGCAGCGGTGACCTCTGATCCCTTAGCAATGCAATGATTCCTTGCAGTGCTGTGCCCGCAGGGCTGGGGCCGAGCGGCGATAATGACCGAGGGGTCGTGGACGACAAAACTATTCGGTAAGAGGGAGGTAGAAAAGCCCTCTCCCTTCCACCTCTGTGGGGCATTAGGGGATTATCGCCGCCTGTGTCGGTGGCCATGCCTGGCGGACGGAGGGACCCTCACTGAACTCGGGGTTTGTCAGATGGTGATGGTGGCAGGTAGCAGGACAGCCCCTTCCCAGCCCATGCACGCCAAGGGCGGCTGACAAGGGGTGGCTCACAGCCCCTATCCTCACTTAACACATTTGCCATCTCACCTCCTCCTCCTCCCCCGCAGCCCCGAGCAAGGCAGGTGTAGGAAGCTCCCAGCGCCACATCCGCACCCTGTCCCTGAGATAGAGGCGCGCCGGAGAAGGAGGCGGGAGTGCATCAGGCCCTGTGCACACAAGGTAGCAAGCCCTGGGCTCCCATCTCTCTCCTCCCCAGGCGCCGGTGCCCCCAGCTCACCTGCAAGCCTCGCACCATCCGGCCGTGGCTCTCCTTCCCCGGCTGCCAGGAGTCTCCCGCTGCGAGGAGGAAGGAGAAGCATCAGAGGAGACATGGGGAACGAAAGGACGAGATCAGAAAAAGGAATAAAAGAAGGAAATGTAGCGAACACTAAAAACAAGAGGAGGAATTTTCCCGGGGGGGGAGAGGGAAGTGCCACTTACACGAGCTTTTTTCCCCTACAATGTCTGCAAAAATTCTGACAATGCACGTGCTCGTTTTCCCTTTCCCATCCCACACAAACCTGTTGTTGTTTTACTTTCATTATTTCACTTTGTTGCATCAGAAATGCTGAATCATAAAACGGGGGTTAGTGAAAATGGTATTTATCTTTAAAGGAATAAGCCCCACATTATTTTAAAGATCCCCACGCTACTGCTGTTATTATTATTATTATCATCATCGTGCATCTTGGCAGGTTGAAAGGTATCTCAGAACAGTAAGAATTCAGCAGTAATTTAACATCCCACAGAAGTACTTTAAAAGCATCAAATAGCATTTTGAATTTTAAGTCAGTACAAGTGTAAATAAATGGATGTACTCCCACATGTCTGTTGTTTTTAAACTTGTGGTGATACTAAAATATTTGCCTAACAGCTTTGAGTTGCAGCAGAATTTCAGCTCATATATACAAATGCGTGTGATATTGAATTAAAGCATTTGTCATTCTTTTTCCATAAAAGACACAATTTGGTTCTCAGCAAACCATTTGAAATAGAAATTATGGTGATGATACCACAGCTCCATTTTATTTTATGGTACTCTATTGATTTTCAAATAGACAATACATGTATTTTTGTAATGGTCTAAAAGAAGATATTCTGCCTTTTTATTTTACAGTCCTTATGCTATTACCTGCTTTCATTTCAATAAAGGATGGCATTTTTCAGAGATGCTACCATAAATTGCTTCATTTAATAAGTTGCTACACAGAATAATAATGTTACACCAGAGAGCAGCACTTTGTAATTTGGAAGAAATAATATTTTTCTTTTAAAATATTTCTGTCTCTTTATCTTTTAAATTAAAATTATCTTTTTGCTGTTTTCTTTCAGAAGGATAATCTGATTATTAGAAAATTCTTTTTTCTTTTTCTTGCAAGCATTGGAACTTGGATGTGACATAAAGAGGCTAATTAAAATGGGGAACAAATTAGATTAATTTCCACGGATATTAAAGTGATATAAAAGTCTTGTTCTCAACAGTGACTCCATAATAGAACAATTTCATTTATGCCTAAGCAGGTCCTTATTCTGTCTAGTGAGGATTGCCACCAGTGTCTTACTGACAAGGTTTTTATTATTTCTTTGACAGTTTGATAGTAAGTCAGTGCTTGCTTCTGGGTTTTCAGTCTCTTCAAACCTGGATTATGAAGGCTACTATAAAAATATGGATAAAATGCTACCTCCCCAGAGCCCCATCCGTTATGGCCTGCACCCCAATGTGGAGATTGCTTTTGTAATAACTGCAAACAACATGCTCCATATGCTATTAGAGCTGCAATTCAAATACTCAGTCACTGGGAAAGGAGTCTCCCAAGCTGTGGAAGACAAGGTCAGTCAAAACATAGAGCAGGCTGCAAATTTGTCACAAGATGGTGTGATGTCAGTGGTTTTATGTTTAGGGGCTTTTTTCTCTCCCGTGGCCTTTTTTCTCTCTAATTCAATAGAATTAGACATTTTCATACCTGTTTTTTACAGGGATTCAATCTGAAATTTGCAATGAGGGATCTCTAGTATACGTGAGCCATAACTATATGCATTATTTTGCACCACAAAGAAAAAAGATCTTGCTAGACTGTTACAATATATTAATAGTGTTAGGCCATTTAGGATCCTTTGTCAGGTTGCAAAATGCCATTATTTCCAAACTATAAGGCAGAATTTGCTTTTCTTCCTAACAGCATGGTCCTGCACAAGTCTTCCGCTCCTTCTCTATTTCACAGGATAAATGCTCCACATCCTTCATACTGTGACATAAGGCAGTAGAAGTGCTTTCACTACATAAAGATACACGATGTTTATAATTTCCTTTACATTTGTGCAGAAGTGGATACACAAGACACTTGCCTCATGCAATGTGGTATCTCTTGAGGATGAAGGCAGAGCTAGATGACATAGAGAAAAAAAAATCTTTCAGAAGAAAGTGAGATCAGTTATTTAATCCAAACACCAGAAGAATGCTACTCACATAAGCTGATTTGTTTTCCAGAATATGAGACTGGATCTGCTTATATATGAGGTAAGGCATTCTCTTCAAGAACTTAATTTAGGTTCGAAGATATGTGTGCTTTGCTTTACTAATCTCAGGGGATGCATGGGTTTAAACAGCATGAGTGTAGATGCCTGTAACAGGCATTGTGAGTGATACTTGGTGAGCTTATTTCTGATTTCATTGATTAAAAAGTTGTGCTTTCATAAGCTGCCTACTCCAAACATATAACTCATCTCCATATATCAAATGATTTGTTTTAATTTGTGTGAAAAAAATTATCATGAAACTACTTAGAAAACTAAAATCCTCTTTTTCTCTGCGTGCTAGGAAGCAAAATGCAAAGCCCTTGATTATGGTCTGACTCCTGTTCCAGTGCAGACATGGAGGTAAGGTTGGGACATTCTTCTTTTCTGCCATTGCAGAAATTTGGCTCTACTGTTTACAACTGCTAGTTACGGTGTGTGTTCACATGTGTTTTGGGCAATCCATAGGAGAGAAGGGAGCTGTTTGATGCTTTAGAGACCCTCTGGTGCTGAAAACGAACTCTGCTTCATATAGATCCCCGCTGGATAAGGCACACAATCCACATTGTGTTAAATGTCATCAGTATGTGGCATTTGGCTGTCATTTGGAGATCGCCATTAACTGCAGGTAAAGGTGCAGTATCAGTAGCACCCAAGTCCTGATCTCACTGTGCATGTATTGAGTGCGATGAACGAGGTAAGAGGGACATGGGGAACTCATTGCATATCTTTGGCAGCTTTTGGTAATAATATGTCTCTCAACATCAACGAAGTGCTGAGTAGCAACACGTAACATTCTTAACCAGAGACAGCCAAATTTTCATAATATCTAGAAATCTCAAACAGTGATGTACCTGCTGCACTAACATTTAATATATGTTCAACCATGGAATTGGGCAACCAAGTAGCTTGCTAGCATTTTACACAGACAATTGTGGTATATGCATGCAGAGCTGTAGTTAATGTATACCACACAAAAACTAGGTACTGAAAATCTAATTCATAGGGCTAGTATTTTTAAGGGACCTCCTTTTTCACTACCTGAAAAATTACCTTTCTTTCGATCTTTAATTCAGAGTAACAAAACATGGGCATTCAAATAGCCATTAGTGCAAGCAAGCCAGCAGAATAGTAGCTTGATTGCATGTACAATTTTCTGTGGGATATCTGAAAGCAAGTTAGTAATTTGGCCCTTTATCATTTTCTCCCTGTACGTATGCGTAGGTGGGTGCTTCCATGCGTACGTATATGAATTACTATATCATATAATTACTTAATGCAATTAGAGTGATTCTAAGAAATACAGAAACCCCAGAACCTACACTCTTGTTTTTCTAACTGTTTCCCCTTTTTAAAAAATAAATTACTCACCCCAGTTGCAAGAGCCAAAATATTCTTTACACTTGATGATTTAGCTACCTTATGTGTTTTTACTGGGGAAAAAAAAGCCCTCTATCATTTATCATGTCATCTTATCACAGTCTCTTTGTGAGACGCAAATAGCACACTAATGTTTTCTTTTGTTAGGGTGAGTTGGCAATCTCCTCAGAGATGGAGCAACTACAGACAGCTCTTTTTTTTGATAATCTTCCTGACACTTGGATGAGACTGGCTTATCCATCAACATACAGTTGCTCAGTGGTAAGTTGCATGCCAACAGTCATTCAGTATGGATGGCACTTCATGTCCATCATAAAAAAATAGAATTCAAACTAAAGAATTTTTTTGGCAAATAGCTTACCTTCTTGTGTAACTCAGAATAGCTTTTTATCATAAACTGATATTACCAGTGTTATGAAAAGCAGAAAGAGCCTTGCATTTACCTTGCCAATTACTGCAGGCTTTGAAAGATTTCTCTAGAATTTGCATTCCCACTCCTTCCTTGCTTGCTTTTGTCTCGAGCTGCGTGCGTTGATCAAATAGATTTGACAAGTGCTGTAGTACATAGTATCTCCTACTAAGAAGACCAAGCTTGCTTTCTTGTGTCTTTTGGGATCAGAATTTGTAACAATAGAACAGTACTGCTCTAAGCTCAAGGGTGAAATGGTCGTCAGAAGAAGTAGCAATTAACAAAGCAGCTTGCATTAAGAACATAGAAAAGTTTCAGAGCAAGCAGTGGGGCCATCATTTTTCTGTTCATCTTAATTGAACGTATCTTAAGATGTGTCCCTCTACCTAGTCTACACAACTGTTTTGTAATACCAAAAATGAAACCGTAAACAAGAAGTGAAAGCCATCCAATGCTGGCAGATTATTTACTTGCTGGCACACATTCAACTCTCCACAGGAGCCTCCTGAGTAAGGCAAAGAGCCACTGACTGATGGAGTGAACGAGGACTGGAGAGCTGACCAAAGGACAGGAAAGCTCTGCCAAGCACAAAGACAGGTAGCACTAGAAGGCAAAACAAGCCCACTCTCCTGAGATCAGTACAGACTTCTGAGAGATCAAAAGTGGAAGAAGAAATCTTGTTCATCAGAAGACACATTGAGAAGAGCATCAGAGGTACATTGTAGTGAAGATCAATCATAGCTTTACAGAATTAAATGCTCTTTTAGCTTCCCTTGATGGAAAACTAAACCACCATAGAGATACTGTGATGTCTGTGATAAATATATGTCCTGAAGACAGAAGCGTTGCCTAGGGGATATAATGCAGTAATGCTAAATTACAAGCTGTTTTCCTGAAGGACGACACAGCTGCTTTCTTTAAAAAAATGTACGGGGGAATCAAGCTGGACCTTATACTCATGTTTGGACAAAAGAGGGTAAAAGTACCCACTGATTATATAAAAGCTGTCTTGTAGAACTAGTAGGATTTAAGGTGACAGGTTATCTTTTACCATCAGGTGCAAAATGCAGTGAGTCACCAGGGAGCAAAATCATTGCTGTGACACTGTGCTATGCAGCTGGGCTCCAAAACAGCCTCTCTGCTGGAACAGAGCATGTATGGGGATGGACTGCAGAACAGGTGAAAGGGAGGTCTGCCATGAGCACCAGAGAGGTTATGCATGAACATGACTAGTGGTCAGCTTTGCCTGGCCATCAGTCCCTTGGGTTTGGGGAGATGAAGAAAAAACACAAAAACCAGACTGAAAACAAAACTTGAATCATTGTCTTGTCTAAAACCCCACAGTAATTGTTGTCTGGAGCAGGAGCCATGAGCTTCCTTCAGGGAAGAACATCCTCTCTATACCACTCTGTTATGCACGCTGCAAAGCACAAGAAGGCCTCAGTCATCATGATAGTTTTATCCTCCCCGTTTTTAAACCCCTCCATCTCATATACCTACCTGACATGCCTATCTGAGCCATCAGAAAAAAACCCTTTGATTTCTAATCAGTTGCCATTTCAAAGTAAGGTGGGACAGGGTGAGGAGGTAAATGGAAAAAATCTGAATACATGCACAGTTTAAGTATCTTGGGCTCAGCAAATGTGTCATAAACAGCAAACACAAGTGATTAAATGACAGAGATTATGTCAGATCACCTAATAATCTCAGATCTTCAGTTTATCTTCAGATCCTTTTCCATGTCTCTGAAATGAACATGAATTCTGTTAATGCTTCCCTTTATAAAGTCATCCTATATGTCACCCAGTGTTTCATGTTTCTGTGGAGGAGTCGCCTCTTGCCCCTGAGCCAGCAGTCTCCTGTCTCTGGCTTAGAGACAGTCAACTATCCCCAAGGCAGGTATGTCTAGCATTTCTTAACAGCAGCTTGTTAGGAAGCAAGAAGCAATACCAAATACTGCCAAAAAAAAAAAAAAAAAAAAGACCTCAGCGAGAAAGGTGGGAATGTGATGCCAGCAATGTTAAATGGGGTAAAAGGAAAAAAACCAAGTTGATAAGTTGATGCTTTGTTTTTCAAGCCATAGAAATTCAGAGAAAAATCCAACAGATAGGGAAATAGAGTGTGGATGGAAGAGAAATATTGGAAACTTGTGTCACAGGTCATCCAGCTTTCTGGAAATCCACAAAAGACCAGCAGTGGGATGCCTTAACAGAGGCAAAAATGTTTGGGTTCTGGGCTGTGACTGCATTGACAGGCAATAGCTGGAGCAGGCTGAGGTGACAGCAGCAGTAAATGAGGATTTGAAAGGAGACATTACATGTAGACAGGATGAAGTGCAGGGGCATATAAGGAGTGGAGGGTGGCAGGAAGGGGGGGCAGGAAACCACAAAATGTACGAGCTGCCAGAAGAGGGGATGTTCATTCCCTCTTTGGAAGATATTCATGATAGACAGATACAGGCTAAGAAACTATTCCCTGAAAACTCAGGGTTATGGCACTGACTCCCTTGCAGGCTAGAAAAATACATGCTTGAAAGGAAAAGGCCTTCAGGGTAGGAGTGTTTGTTATTTGGGGTTTTAAACTGACAGAATCTGCTGCTGACTTGTAAGGTGGGGAGGTATTAACTCCTGAGAAGGAGGAACAAAAGGCAGGGATTGCAATCCTGTAAGAAAAGACAAGGAGCATTGCAAGTAGAGGTGGGCTGGTCCAGAGGGGGGGGTTAAGGATATTCATCGAGTGCTTTGAGATGAAACATGCTGTGTGTTCGCAAAGGTGTCTGTCAGTCAAGTGGGGGAGCAACATTATGACAACCTCTCTTCTAGGAGCAGCAAAGACCAAGATTTTTTCCCTGCAAAGCCAGCCAAGAAATTACTGAAATGGCTGTTTTAACAGTCAAAGCTAACAGGGAGAGAACAAAAGAACTCCAGATGCACATACACACACATCCATCCATCCATCTATCCATGTCCTCCTATGGCCTCCAATGAGCCAACTTCCACTTAAAGAAAGTCTCTTGCATTGGTGAGAAAACAGGCAGCAAATTATTTTGCTGCTGTAAAACTTAAAATTATCTAGGTTTCAGGGACAAGTGTGAAATGGGTGTAACTTGCATGAAAATTTCTGAGAGCACTGTTAAGTCTAATGCACAGGGAATAGCAGAAAGGAGGTTAGATTTCTTTTGAGGGAGCCACTCTTGTTTCCTGAATACTGACTTGCTGTCTTACTTACTACCTCTCAAAGCCCAGCTGCTGCTGTGGCTCCTTGAGATAGACAGACAGGTTCCAGAGGGGCTGATCTGAAAGCCCACAAGCACACAATATTGCTGCACTTGCTGTTATTCATTTGTCAGTATTTAATAACAAATACAAATGCAGAGCTGTGCTGAAATCAAAAAAAGATACTTCATTTGGAAAAAACTTTTAATATGAGGAAGTTGCTTGTTAAACAGAGAGGAATTTGTTGTTCAGCTGCACTCAAAACACAAGAAAAGAAAAAAAAAACAATAATGTGTGCCAGGGCAAAAGTACCACTGTCTTGGCAAGAAAAAGAAACATTTGCAAGCTCCTTTCAAACAATGGGGAAGAAAATGAACTAGAAAAACTGCCTGATGGGCTGCTGAGAAGAATCTTCCTCCCCCCACTACACCCACTGATTTTTGTGTTTTCTTATATCCAGATAAGATAGACAAATGGTACAACAAATAATATCTGACACACAAGTGTACCTACATGGTATCAAGAACAGAATTTAGAGTGGGTTGAACTCCTTGAATTCAATGGCAATCACATAAGCAGCAAAAATTTAATCAACTACCACTATTCCTTTCCATCAGAAGATACTGAAAACTCTGTGAGCTTTTTCACACAGTTACTATCCCAGTACAGGCTGATACAAACTGAAAAAACCCAATACAAAACACCAAAACCAAACCAAGCCCTGAATTCCAGGTTGAAGATCAAGGTGAGAAGAAACCTTAAGTCAGGCTGTCAAACATCTGAAGTAACAAGTATTCCAGTGTTTACTCTGGTCATTTTCCCCGTAGTTGATAACCTTAATAAATTACCCCTAATCCTTCATCAGAAGTCTGCCCTTCTTCAGTTTTATCCCAAGTTCCTAGTTGGCAGCTTCTCAAATTGCCCTTAACATTTTGGAGCTATTGTCACATACTGCAGATGAGGGTCAGAATTCCCTATTGCCAGGCTATTAGTTTGTATCTCCTTTTAATCCTTCTCCTACACAAAATAAATATCTAAATATTGCCTGTATCAAAGTAAATATTTTAAAACATGCATACTTAACTTGGAGCAGGTGGGAGGGGTGGGCTGCAGTTGTTTGCGGCCTAGGAGCTTCGCTTTACTGGATCCTTCCTAGCCTGATAGGTGCCAGGTGTGAGCTCACACACAGTATTCCAGGTACAAAGTGCATCTAGGTCCTTCACAGTGTCTGTGATTCCTGACCTTCTACACCCAGTTTGCTTCTAAACAATTTGAAAGCAAGAACACTCTTTTCAAACCCTCAGTGTTCCAGCATTTGCTAAGCAGTACGCATTCTATTCGTGAACACTTTCACTGCAGGTTAAAATTCTCAGATGCAGATGATACAATGCACTAAGAAGTATTGGCTGGGGAAAAAAACCCTGTCATACATAGCAGGACTACTGATAATGTGCAGTGTATTACACTACAGCAAAAATGACTAATATCAAAGCTAAACAGGAATGATTTGTATGGTTGAGACAAGTAGAATAAAACATGTATTTTAACTAAATCAGTTTTTAGGAACACCAGGCACAGGTTAATCCTTTATAAATATGTTCACAGAGCACATTAGACACCAGCCCGCCTACACAAAATGAATGCAGCACACACTCTGATGTATTACAGAGGCAGGATAAATGAGGGAACTCTTCTGTGTTTGATCTGGTTCTGCTCTGTAATTCAGAGATACTGGAGATGGGTGGTGAGTTTCTCATTGATCCCAAAAGAACCAATAATCTTGAATCCTGTGAAATGTAAGCTTTGTAGAGGATTGGAGGCTATGCACGAAGGACATTGTAGCTTTAGGGGCATATTCTCTTCTCGTGAATGTGTGTAACTGGCTTTCACAAGAGTCATACATATCCTGGGGAAACTAGACTGTAGCTTAACAATACTGAAAACACATACCTAGCTCCACAGGCACTTATATCGCTCTCATGGTTATATCTGCATCCAGTTATAAAGGATAGATTTCTAGCAGATAATAAATGAACCTGCAAATGAATGTCTTCAGAATTTTGAAACAATGCTAAATTTGACACACATCAGCATTTAAAAATGCAGCAGAATGCAGCCAGAACATCAATCCAAGATATTTTAGATAGAAACCACAGGGCTAGCACATAGATGTGGGAATAATCAATTCAATCCCCCCCCCCCCCATTCTTTCCAGCTTTTTAAACCACTTACACCAGTCCTTGCTTCTCTGAACTGTATTTTGCATATGGTGGAGGTGTTAATGCACAGTTACTGCACAACAGGGTTGTGAATTTTAGCTAATGAAAGCTTTTAAAGGCACAATGAAATGCTCAGATGAAAGGCAACAAAGAAGTGCAAAGTATTATTACAGCGTAGCCTAAGTTTTACTGAGAGCATTCTTATACACGATGGACACAGCATAAATATGTATTACGGATGATAACCTCCCTGTAAAGGCTAATTCCCACTCCTGAGGCTGCCAGAGGCAAGGGATGGTGGTCTTATAAGACTTAATAAAGTCTCATAACGTTTTCATCCTATTCCTACCCCCAGGAGCTGGAAGAGGACCCCTGTATACATCTGAACCCTTAACGATTAGCATGTCCATCCCGGCATATTGTGGGCACAATTAGATCACAAGGACTGCAGACTAAGATGGTTCAGTGAACATTTAAAGGCAGAGGCAAATTTAGGAAGGAGAGCAAATGCTGTAGTGCCAGTTACAGCAGTTTGGCATACAGTACATTTACAGTGTTCGCAAGCAAAGGGAGAGAAATCTGCTTGTCATTTTCTGTGATAATTTTTGCTAAAATCCAAGTAATTGTGCATGATAATAAAAAGGAACAATTAACACAGTTTGTACTTTGCAAAGGTGAGAAAGGGATAGCTGTCAACAGGATGTGGATGAAAGCACCAGTAACTCATTTGGAAAAGATCTAGCACCAGAATAAATGTACAACAGCTTACCAGGCTGAGAGAGGACAGGATCTGCTGGTCTGAACGATGGTTTGATCTGTTACGATGGGAGTGAAGTCTTCAGTTTGAAAAATATTATTCTGCTTCCTGGGTCTGCAAAAGGTAACACTGTTGTAAAGACTGCATTCCTCTGATCAGCTGCCCTGTTACACTGATCATAGTCTATGTGATATGTAGTCCCCTTCCTTTTCTGCCTCTGTTTAAATAAAAGATTGCAGCTTCATTTCAGTTATTATTTGCATGTTTTTCTTAACAGTTTACTCTCAGCAGCTTCTGATTTAACCTTATGTGTTCTGAAGTTTGGGAAAATGCTAGAAAGAGAATTTTTAGATCGGTACCTAACATTTTCAAAGTAATAGCAGGCTCCTCATGCATGCATCTCATGTTCCACCCTTGGTAAATGTATTCTAACACTCTACTTACCTGCTTTAAAAGGACTGGCATGTTGAACCAGCTGGCCTTTTTCCACAGCTATAGCTTTTCATGTTATATTCTGCTCTTCCAATTTCTGTATTTTCCCTGGATTTTGCAAGACAAAATGCAGAAGTTTAAAGGCTCATAATGTTTATGTGACAAAATCTTACTTCTAAGTACAGTATTACTGGTGGATTAGTTTAATGCAATAGCATAATATAATTTAATTATAGTAATAGTGCACAGCAACCATCTTACTACTTATGTCAGATTGTGAGATAGCCTCTCTTAAAAGCTTCATCATTATTATTTAGTTTTTGGTTTTAGTTTCACAGTATCCCCCTTCCACACAAGTAAATTAATGTCATAGGTGTAGAAGAAGAAACACTGGGTAAATTGCTCCCATTTTGCCACTGTAAGATTCCCTAAGAATTCATGATACTAACTGAAACCCTCTTTTGCATCATGAGACAATAGTCAGACAGCCTGTGGTGAAAGCTTGTAGCCTTCCCAGACCTGAATTCTGCAATTAAAAAAAAAAAAACCCAAAACAGGTCACCAAACAACTAAAGCGCAAAACCAAATAGGAGCATTTTATCACATCTACTTTTTGTATTTACCTGAGAGCTTTTAATGTAGATTGATCCAAAATCCTGTGCCAGCCACTAACAACTTCTACATTCATGTAAACTATTGTAGCTCAGGGCTTCAGTTTTTTCAGCTCACAGCTTCCACTGATTTCAGCTGTGGCTGACAGTAATTCTGAAAATCCAACCCACAATAATTCCTATTTCTAAAGTGTTTTCTCTCTGAAGACCACAGAATTTTCTATCAGTGTTAATTTAGCCTCCAGAAAGACAGAAAAATGTATCTTCAGCCAGCACAGCTGTATGCAAAGTGAACATCTGTCCATTGCCAAATTCGGTTCAGCTAATAATAAAAAAACACACTTTATTTTCTTTTTCAGACAGGACCAGACTGCAAGGGAAAGCCTGGAGAGGATTTCCATGCTTTAAAAAGAGAAACAGGGGAAGACTGAATTTCTTGAGGTCACTGAGGAAACGCATGGCAGCGCTAGGAAAAGAAGCACTCGAGCAGCCGAGATACCATCTTCACAGCCACAAACAGATGGGTTTTTTCTGCAGTGTGACATAACAGCAAAGACAGAGGAGGTCTGTGGATTTTGTGGCAATGAAGTTAAATAAGGTTAATTTCTGGGTGGTTGAGAGATGTTTTCGTAATTGCATCACGGCAAAAGCTCTTTTTGCCTTATTTCAATAACAAGAAGCCAGATAACATGAATTAGCTAAACCACTGCAAACCACTGCTTTTTAAAGGGGGTAACAAAGAGGTAATCTTTTCTTGAAACTATGGTAACTGCAAAAATAGTCCTGCTGTATGCTGACCTGTTGCTGATCATTGATGAGCTTGTCTGAGGCTTTGTATATATTTTCAGTGTATACATTTATTTAGGTATGAAGCTAAACCATAAAGGCTTTCAGGCTCAGTACTGTAATGCTTGACTCTTCGGGGCACTTTCAGCTTCCCATAGATCCACAAAAGCCAGCATCTCTGCACAGAAGCAGGTTGTGCACAGGGGACCTGCATTTCTGCTTCTTTCAAGGGTTTTGGCAGATGACTGCAGGGTGAGTGGACACTCTTTTCTCCCCTTTGACTTCACAGTATGTATGAGTGTCTGGACGTGTCCATTGCCCAGTGGTTCCTTTTAGTACAACATACCAGTATAAGGAGGAGATAAATCATGCTAGAATTTCCCACTCTTTTTCAAGCCCCAAGAGTATATTTAAGAGTTCTGTGCTGTGAGAAATAAAAATTCACAGCCTTTTGATTTTGGGTGATGTTTGAACCCAGAATCAATCTTTTGCAGCAAATACTTGCTAAAAGCTAGCCTATTCACTGTTTTGCAATACCAAAGGCCACCTGTCATATCTATGGCACCTCTACAAGCTACAGATAGAAACATAACTATGTGCCAATGCACTTTTGCATTAATTTTGGCATGCAGCAGAACCCCCTTCTCTAGCCAGCCTCTGCTACTGCAGCAACACCCTGTACTCAGCAGAAACCTGGACTTTGATAGAAGTGACACAATTTTTACACCTTTATGCCTTGCTGTTATTCATACTGTGTACCATTTGCTACCAAAAGTCTCTGCATTCCTTAAAGCTTTGTCTCAGAAAAAAGAAATTCAGGTCAAACCCCCCTGCATCAAAGCAAGCTGGTGAAGGATTTCAACCTTTGTCTTAGCTCTACATCTTAGGTGACTGTTCTGCAGATTTAAGGGCACTAAGAAAACACTGTCCTCTTTGCTGTGTTTTGCATGAAACTTTATTACAACAAGCAAGAAGCTGTTCCAGCCTATGATCTACTACAGTAAATTAGGTCACCTCAGCTGCTTTTGTAGCAAGATGATGTACAGAAGTCTCTTCCTCCCATTGATAACATTGTTCCCTTGCCTATAGGTGTTGGTTTGGAAACAAATCTAGAGTTACCCTCTATTTAAAGTGTAACTCCTGATTATGAGTCTCTCTGCTATTTTTTCCTCTCTTTTTTTAGTTTAACCATTCCGGTGCAGTGAACAACTTCCGCGCTGCTGTGAGCTTGACTCCTAGCCTCAAGATCTCACCCTCCCTAGTGTTGTCTGGATATCAATTTTTTTCAACCCCCAGTCCTTCCTCACAGGTAGGAAGCACATCACAACTCATTAGTAATTTACTGCTACAGTAATTTTTATAATTACTGCCAGGAGGCCTCATTAAATTTGATCTAATGAATAAATATTGTATTTTTCAACGTGATTACCAGAACAGCTTAAGCTGTGTGCCATAAACAATTATTTTCTTCAATATGCAGTATGTCAGTAAGTATTGATTTTTATTTCGTAAAGAATTTACTGCATTTTTATCCATGGCTATTAAGCAATAAATAGCCAACCCTCTGAAGCCTCAATTGCCACAGAGTAGATGGCAAAACAGAATTTGGGATATCTGCTGCAAAAGGTAAAATAATGCACATTAATAAAGATAAAGGGTTTGTCTGGAGGTTAAGAAGGAGTGCTCTAATATGAATGTCTCTCCTAGCCCTCAAGAAAGCAGCCTGCTTTAGCCTGGAGTCTCTGACTTGCAAAGCAGTGATACCAAAAAATTTTAGATGTATTACCAGGATACAACAAAGCATTTTATCTCAGAGAACTACCACATGAACAAACAATCATGCCTTATGTTTCATTTGCTTTTAGAGCAATTGATCAGATTAAATATTCTTCTTACAGGTTTAAGAAAAGTAAAGAAATATGCAATACGCTGAACATGAACCTATAGTTAAAATCAAGGCTGCAAATAATATTTACTTTCCAGCATAATTTACACCTTTTTCAGCAATTGCAGACTTTAGCATAGAAACCTCTTTGAACTGCAACAAAAGACATACATTGGCAATGTCTTAGGAAATTCATCAGAGGAGCTCAGCACCAAGAGAAAACCCTTTACATTTCTGTCATCTAAGAATGTTTTCTGCACCTCTGGTTACATGATACTACATTAAATAAATCCAATTCCCTAGCTCAAGCTACTTAAATAATTTTAAAGTAAATTTATCTACATCAATGAATATCACTGCTGGCCTGTGACATCAGCTTTTTTGTTTAAGCAAGACTTTCGTTTAAGGCTAAAGAAAAAGGGGTGTTGGTAAACCTAGGGTCACTAGGGGCAATTCGTATACCTGAAAGGATTTTTTCTTATTTAATGGACATTTTTGAATGATCTGCATTTTTCCCCTTGATTGTTTAGTTTAAGAAAACCTGAGGAGTCTTGAAATTGTTAGCTCAATCTCCCACTCCATGTCCTTGCTGTGACCAAACTGGGATCTGGCCTTCACCAGATTTCACTGAAACAAGAACAGTGCAGTTACCAACCTGTAACTATGTCATCAGAACAGCCCCTTTGGCTCTCACCAACATGCAACAATTCCCCTTATACATTATCCCCAAGTAAACTGCAGGCAATTAATTCTACATAGGACCTCAAGACTTAGATCCATCTTAGTTTTTGCTTCATTTAATAACTTCTCTGTTTCACGACACTTAACATCTGCTCTTATAAGGTCTCTTTATACTCACCTTTCTGTTGTGACAGATGTGGAGGAACCTCAATCTCACCAACACTGGATGAAAAATACCTGTGTTTCCAGATAGGCTGTCAAACAAAGCATAACCTCCCTCATCTCACTAGTGGTGGGATTTGGTGGCACTTGCTGAATGATCTTCACACAAAGAGCAACTACAAGACAGCTTCTCTCCCCTGTTTGTATTTTCCCAGAAACACACTAACCACAGCACTGCAGAGCTCAGTACAACTACAGGTAAAAGTAGTAGCAACCATGCCCTGGTCTGCCACTTCTAGTACCTCTCTTCTCTCCAATGACTTTTCTGAGGGATAAAGTCCACATGGTTAAGGTGCCGTGCAAACACCAAGAAATCATTGCTCAGAAATTGAGGCAGAAAAAGGTTGAGGTGTTTTTAACTGTGGAGAAGAGTTGAGTGTTTTGTACAAACTAACCCATTTATCATAGGGACTTCTGAGAATCCCTTTTACAAAATCCACGTTGTCTTGCATATTGTACAGCAAGCTGTGGCATACTGGGAGGTGCAAAGGAACCCAGCTAAGGTTCTCTTACAGGAATCACATTTCCCCATGGATTCCAATATGTTAAAAGTATAATGTGACATCTGTACAGGGGAAAACAGAAGCTAGATTTCAGCAGTCAGGCTTAATTAGCGACTTAGTTAAGCCTGATAACAGCCAAAATGTTCATCTCATCCATAACTTTTCTTCAGAACTGGAAAAAAAAATCAGATGCTAGACATGAGATTTTGGAAACTGGAAAACCAGGTGAGAATTGAAAAAAAGTAACTAACAGACTGCAATACTCTCAACTCCCTTGCATCAGCTATAATGCATAATATACTTAATAGTGAGCCTAAAAAATAAACTAATTCTGCTTGCAAGGAGAAAGAATGTGTATCTCCAGTCTGTGCCTAGTAGCTACCCAGAAGAAAAAAAAAAAAGCATTATTCCTTGCTATGGGTAAGTCTGCATGTCATGATGAAAATTAATTGTAATTATGTTAAGAACATTCAAGAGTTAATTTTTTTCTAAAGCCAAATTTAGCTATGTGAGCGAATGTGGTTTTGGTCTTGCAGCTACAGGAAAAGTGACTTGTTTAAGATCATACCAGCAGGCTTTGACAGAACACTCTGTATTCTGTAACAGGCACATAGATATCATGTATACTGTATATATTTATTTGCTGGAGGTGCTCTTCAGAGCTTTGTAGTACAGATGCTGTTTTCTAGCCACACCAGCCATTTAAAAACTAGAAGTTACTTCACCCAGAAAAAAACTAGGATTATATCAAAGCATTTCAGTTCCTCACAACAAAACTCTGTGCTTGGTTTCCAATACTAAAATTGTAACATCACAACTTTTTCATAAGAATTAAATGGAAAGAGAAATAAAGGGGGAAGAAAAAGCTTTTAGAGTGTTAACTCTCCACGGCAGGAGGAAGCCAGCATGGGCATTGAGCTCGGCACACTCATTCCCTTCTCCCTGCTGAAAGGGACACAAAAAGAACTCTGGCTAAGCATTTATTTTTCTGCTAATGTGAAAGTTTTCTTTTAAAGAGGAAGCAGATTGAACAGAGCACGAGAAAAGAATTTGACTCTGGCTTATTTCCAAAGGGTTTTTTTTTCCTGATGATTCACTGTTATCACTTGTATTCACATTACAACCAGCCTCAAAAAGAAATACCCAAAACCAAAACCAACCCCCCCAACAACAAAAAAAAACCCCATAGCACAAAAGCACTAAGAAATAGGATCTCTCCTACTGCTAAATTCTGCTAATAAGCTATATAAGAAGAGAATCATGTAAGATAAGAGTGCCTATGTTCATTCACATTTGAGTAGGAACATTGCTAAGCCTCTAGACCTGGAACTTTAGAGCGTATCTAAAGATGGTGAATCTCCAAGGCATTAAACAAAATGGTTGGCACCGATTGAACTTGTTTTACTTCAGCTATATAATAAAGTACAAAACATCTAAATATCTCTGAAGTCTAAAATGTTTAAATTTTCAGTATAGTCTTTCCAGTAGTTTTATTTTCAAACAGGAGTTTGTTTGGATATCCAGGGAGGAGACATAACTGCTAGTTCTCTGAAAACATGAATAACAATTTTTATTTGTGGGAGACCTCTCACCCTCAGCCCTAGTGTCACTCAATTGGGAAGTTTATGTAGCAATTCACAAACCACTTTTGCATGGGCATTCAAGCTAAAAGGCCAAAAGGAGTGCTGGTAGTTGCTTTGTTACTGTATATGTGACTAAAAGAAAATGGCAATGCTTGCCATAGGCTTCTCTTACTTAAACCTCTTGACACAACCGAGCACATAATTTCATTCTCCCTCCCTGCAAGGATATTGGCGGTACAGGATGTAAAACTAACTGGACCCCAAACACAAATCTCTAATTTTGTATCTGCTTTCAGGAGTAGATACAAGTTTTACCTTTAGACATACTCCAATGGAAAGACTGTATCAGGAGGTCCCAACACAGCTGCATCTACTGTTCAGCTTTTTTTTTCTAATTCAAGTGATTAGTACAAACACCATTAAAGTACTACTATTAGACAGACAGATACAATGCTTTCTTACCCCATCCTGATCATACCATGACTTCTGGTTTATTTTTTTCATGTAACAGAACTGTCTGCCATCCTTGCAATCAGAGCTCAATCAATTCTACCTGGAAGAAAGCCTGTACCAAACAGCAAAAGTAGATCTGATTTAATATGACTGTAGCTCTATGCTCTAGACACATTTTCATACAAATTCAATATCCACAACTTCTTATAAGTATCAGTCACAATAGGATTCCTAGTTCCCCTCTCACCTCCCATTTTCAGGACTACTGCCACTAGTACCCATCATTACATTTTTGAGTTCAAACATACAATTCCCCTACTGTTTGCCACTCCTAAAGCATTTGTGGGGTTAGAAGCCCCAGGATTATCACTTAGAAGAGTGAGACCCAAGCATAAAAGGGTGGTGCTGTCCTCTCTTCAGTGTTTGGAGCCCATACATTCATATACATCTATGACAAAGCCCAGCATTAAGTGGGTGCCGGTGTTTAGCACCCGTAGACTGGCCAGCCTATACTTGACAGAGAAAATTGTATCTTTTTACTCACTTTAAGTTGCTTTAGAGGCCAAGAACATGAAAGAACAGCAGGCAGTGTTTCCAAAATCTCCACATTTGCTCATGCCATTAGCCATGCAAGAGCTGCACTCACAAAAAGGCATAAGAGAACAAACTGGATTATGCCAGCAGAGGTCAGTGGGTGACTCTCTTGCTGAATGTTTCAGATGCATAGTGTAGCACAGATGGTTTCAAAGTCAGCTCTGCTCCCTCACCCTGGAACACAGGAGGCCATTCTTTAACTGGATGCCATTCTTTAACTAGATGCCACCGTTTTGCCCTTTTTCGTTCCATTAGCCTACCCAAGCAAATGATGATGCTTTGGTACATTACCATCTCTGTGCTTTTCTCTTTGAAATACGTTTTTAGGTTGCTGGCAGACAAAATAAAGGTCTATCAGCACATGAGGCTAGGAAGGAAGAGGAATAGTTTCCAAAGCTAATGGCTATTGTTTTTTAGATTTCCATTGCAGTTCCCTGCACTAACAGCTGGTTAAGCAGCTGAGTGTGTTACTCTGGAATGTTTAGTGCATGCTATTTCAGCCTGTGAAGTAACACTGCCATGCTGTTTTTGTAACTTACATATAATGAAAAAAGTTTGCTTAACTGGCAAGGAAGACAAAAATCCTTTTCTCAGCATTTGAAGAAACCTAATGCTTCAACATTTGGCCTAATTAAAAAGCAAGTGAAACAGGGAAGAAGTAAATTACACATATTAATATATATCATTCTAAGAAAATCTTCTGACAATAAGGAGGTTATGGCCGATTTAATCAGTATATACTATATACTCATTTATTATACCAGTTTAAAAAAAAAAAAAGTGGTTTCATCAGACCTAGGCACAAGATCACCTGGCTCTAAAGCTGACAGTAGTGAGGGAACATCAGGTCATGCAGCCTTTTTCAGTAATAAATTAGCAGTCACTGTACCTCACACATGAGCTTCATTCATTTCCATGTATCTTTGGTTTTTAACGCTGACAGAGTTAGGATCTTTTCCTCACGAAGTTTCTTAAATTGCTGCCCATTCACTGCAGTTATCAACCATGAGCTCTTCAACTATTTTTCAACTTAATACAACAGTACTTAAGTAGCTGTGGTAGAGGGACTTTGGGAAAGAGGTGTATTGAGACACCCCAAAATCATCACATAAAACATAAACTAATGTCCTACACGATTATATATGGATTTATTCTCAAATCCCCAGCAGTGTGATGAAAGGCATCTAAACACATCTTTTAGGTGAGTATTTCAGCAGGATTTAACATGAGGATTTCAGCAGTAGAGTATCTGAGACAGGTCAGTCTGCTTGATCACTTCTTTCCCGTTTCCCCTCACTACAGGCCAGCTTTGTGTAATCTTCTGCCTCAGTCTCATATAACTCCTGTCTTTAGACCCAGCTATGCCAACACAAAAGCAGCACAAGTATCAAAACCAGTCTTCACTTTCAGCCTGCAATCAAGGCACCTCAGGTTATTCTCTGCTCCAGAAAAGAGCTCCTGATGGAACTTTAGAGATTGTTTAGGGAAAAAAAATAAAAATTAAACAGCAGGCATCTCACTTCAACTTGTGTCCAAAATTTAATTCTCATCCTTGTCATCTCAGGATATAGGCACTAGTTTAAAAGAAGTTGAAAAAAAACAGAATAAGCACATAGCTCACCTGCCTAAAGTATGTATCTGGCCTGAACTAAGCACTCTGTATATCAACCACCACAAGTTAGTCACCAGGTACCACACAATTCAATCCAAGCAGCATAAATATAAGAGCAAGCCTGGTTCAGGGACACAGGTCTGGGGAGAATAAGATTCCAAGTCTCACTGCTCCCCCAGGTACGATGGAAGCAACCAACTCCTTTATTTCCAAAAATAATTTTACCTGAAAGATAGTGCAGCTCTAACAGGTTTTTTAAAAACAGTTCAGAGGCAAAAAAATCTAAACCTGAAAATTTTTATTTTCAAAATAAAAAATGTTGTACAGAACATTGAAGATCTGAGTAAATCTAAATACAGCAGTCTCCATAATATGACACAAGGGTTTGCTTTTAGCACGGTACTTTCACACTCTAGCAATCAGAAGGAAAGCCAAGCAATTAGGAGGAAACAAAAAAAAAAACCACCACTTTTATCTGTCGGAACATGTATTTCTAAAATGAGCTCCTTCTTCACAAAATGTACCTAGACGGAAGAGCACTCTCCACCTCAGATTGCAGAGCTATTCACACTATAAAAACACATCAAGAGAGGACAGGAGATTTTCAGTAGGAGAAATGATTTATGAAACATAACTGCAAGACTGAGACATAAATATCTTTTGTTTCTAAATTCCTCTCTCTTCCCCTCCCACACACACTTATGCAATCCCCAGAAAGGAATAAACTGTGGATCATTATGAATACACACAGAGCAAGTACTGTGCAAGCAGAGGAGTCTAAACCCATGTTGATTCTTCTACTATTGAACTGTACATTATTTGTAACATTGCATTCTAAACCTTACATAAAGATTACACAGTAGTTTCCATAACCAAACTAAGCACATTTACACTTTGTGGTTCTCTGGATGCAATTTTCGTGGCACCTTCTTTTCTACAGCAGTGTCCAGGAGACACCATGCACACAGCATACTGGAATTCTTCGGCTCCGTTTCTGCTGTACTTGTTTCATACCATGGCTGGGCTTCACAAAACAAAGATTTGGGAGTTGTTTCATAAACATCATGTGAAACAGCCTTCCACAATCACATGGAGCCAGATGCAGAAACATGCATTGCCACTTTTCCTGACAAATTAAACAAGTTACCACCTTTCATCCACTTGCAGCTGGCCAATAGCCACATGAACCACTCCCCCCCTACTTTGCCAAGCCCTCATCTGGAGGCATCCCTCCTTCCCAGGACCGTTGCTGATTCTGCAAAGCAGATCTGCAGTTGCAGCAAGAGCAGGGGGGAGAGTCCACCAAAACAGTGATTTAACAAAGGGTACATTCCATTTCAGACAGTGGTCACTCCATAATGTGTACCAGTACGTTCACATTGTTGTCACCAACAGGCAGCACTAGTGCTGTAGAAACTTTCAGCAGTGGCCTTCTCTCATCTAAACAAAAATACGAAGTGCCACCTCAAACTGCTTCTGCTGCATTTTTAAGTCACTCAGAGAACCTCCTTTGAAATGGCCAGTGTGTACTTTTAGTACTCTGTAAAACCAAAAAATTAGTGCTTGGAGACTGCTTGGCTGCAACTTTTAAAACTTCGTTTTTGAACTTAAAAACATGCTGCTGTTTTAGAGAATTCTAAATTGATTAATCGATCATTAATGTTTATTGCAGAAGTTGGTTGTTTAGTTCTGTGGAGAAAAGTGCCCTGAGTTTTCAGAATATCTTTTTGTGACCAATTTCAAAGCATAACTAAGCCTGCAGCACAGATTGCTGCATGAGTGAAACTAATGGCTTAAAGCCCCATCTCCTTTCAGGAAAAAAAAAAGAAGTTACCAGCATGAAAGCAAGGACTGATATTTATACTACCTCTTTTGCAAAGTTGTTTAAAGAGAAAACAATGGCCTGTGGGCGAAGACCTTCGTTTTCTCAAGTATGATTTATACTGAAATAAATGAAAGTTCTTTATCCTTTTTTACCCAAAAGGGGAGGGAAGGAAGGCACTTTGTAATCTCATTTGATTAAACAATTCACTGTAGGCAATAATATGACACTGGTGAGAGAGTATGAAATTTAAAGGCAGTCACAGCTTCAGTCTTCCATTCCAAGTTCTTGTTTAAGACTGAAAGACAAGTAGAAACATGAGTTAGCTTGTAGCAAAACACTGAAAACTGTTTAGTTCAATTAGTGGAAGCCCTGACAGTAAACATACTGAAGTTGAGAGCCAAAAGACAGAGTGATATACCACTTGTTTTCAGTAAGAACCAGTGTATCAGAAAAATCACATGTCAAAATCTTAGATTCTGAAGGCAACAGACCAATCTTGAGATTTACCTGATGAACTAGGATGTGGACAGCTCTACTCTCCCACTTTTGAGATGCTTATCCCACTTAAAGCAACCATGTCACTGACACAATGGTATCCTTACCTTTTTAAGTAGGCATGGACGTTGTCAAAGCCATGGTACTTGGCCAGATAGACCAGGACACCTGTTGCACATTGGCCATCTCTTTGCCTGCAGAAGCTACAGTTGCAGATTCCACGACATGGTGGGCACCTCCATGTCTAGACAACAGACAGACAAGCTTTTTTAAGTGAACTGC
This sequence comes from Manacus candei, assembly GCF_025592945.1. Taxonomy (NCBI): domain Eukaryota; kingdom Metazoa; phylum Chordata; class Aves; order Passeriformes; family Pipridae; genus Manacus; species Manacus candei. The sequence goes on along the minus strand of NW_026138071.1, from coordinate 12,987,439 downwards.
AATGTCAGATATCATTCACATCCGGAACTAAGAAGAGTGCCCTTCTCCACACTGAGTTCTGCAGTAAACATCAGCACTGCAAAAGTTGTCTAAACCAGTGCAAGAGTACAAATTCTTCAGTCTGTAGGGGATCAAACTCTCCTTTGCCTGCCTTGGACAACCACAGGAAGCATTCCGCTGTGTAACTCCTACACCACAGTCCCTAAGAGCACCACTTTGTACACAACACAGAACCTTTCCATAGGGCGTTAAGCACTAACACAAGGCAAAAGCGAACACTATTTTGATGCTCAAACACAAGAACATGTTGGCCACTGCTCTGCTCTCACACTTTAGTCCTGCAAATAAAGCCACAGAAGTAGTAAATACATCAAGTTCTACACAACACAAAGTTCTGCGACTCAAGTTGAATCAAGCTAGGTCTGCATTATGTACTACAGCACTGTAAGCAGTTCTCCTATTAAAACTCTTACTATGAGTAACCAGTACACCTGGCTGCTCAAGTTAAGCACAACAAAGCCAACATTCAGCACAACTGTCTTACCGGATCCAGCAGGGCTGTTCTGACACTCTCCCCGTATCTGTTGCGGAGGCAGGGCCCACAGAACTGGCCCCGTACTCCCACGCAGTCGGGGTTACGGCAGTTTGTCTTGGTGTCAATGGTTTTTTGGCGACACTGATGACAGGTGGATCCCTAGAACCCAGGAAAAAGAAACAAGACATTAAAGATGGCATTTTAGTTAGGGAAATAAAGCATTTAACAAAATCTCTTTGGCAGCTAGCAGTGCTTATCCAACAATAGAAAGCACCTTGCAAGTTTGAAACAAGATGTTTTAACACAACATCTTCAGTGTCTGTTTATCACTTTCCGTGGCTGGTATCACTTAGGTGATAGAGTTCAGAGTGAAAAGCTGATAGTATTCCAGAGTGAAAACAAGCTAATTGGCTTGGTAAAAGCCATTCTACAAATTCAGGCAAAGATAAGAAAGGACACTTTAAGATCTTTCTCCCAAAAATCACATCCTTCCTCTCAGTGAGAGGGAGCCTGCTCTATTTGATGCTAAAACACAAGCAAAGAATAACAAGAAAATTGCTTCACAAAGTACACATTTCACAAAGTTGGAATATACTTACCATGGCCCTGTTATATACTTTTTCTCTTGCAGATCCACAAATATTATTGAGCTCTTCCTCTGTTACGTCCTCAACTGGGCGCACAACGTGTGGAAAAGCCATGGCACCACGGTGACCCCTCCTGGGAGATTGGGCTTCATGCTGATTAGCAAAGACACAATACTTTTAGTACTAGTTTCAGTAAAAACTCTACAAAGGTGAGGATTTTCACAGCAATGCCAAAGCTGTAAACACCCATCATTTTAAACAAGATATAACAGAAGTTTGCACAGACATATGATATGAATGCAGCTTCAGCACGTTCACTGATCACCTTAAAGGTGCAGAGATGCTACTGATCTTGTGTAATTCCTGCTAGAGTGCAAGAGGAAGTGATTTTTCAAGGATAAGGGAGGGAAAATGGAGAACAAATACAATATGTTATTTTTTGTACTTCTTCCAAGGCCAAGGTTGATGATAAACCTCATCAACTCTGTATGAACTGCTATTGTCTGGAAGGAATAAAAAACCACCTTCACAACCCACAACATGAGAATTAGACCCTCATCATACCTCCAGGTATTCATCAGACACCTTTCTTCTTCTCACTAAGATGTACTGGTCATCTTCTTCCTCTTCTGGTAAAACAGTAGGAGGACCTTCGATCAAGGACCTGGACCTTGTGTGAGGCCGAGAACTTCGGTCTGGGTTCCTCCTCAAAGCACATCTGGGTGATGAACGCCTTGGAAGTCGCTTTGGTCCCTGGTAAAGTTTAAAAGCCCCTAATGAAACAGGCAAAAACCCAGACAGCTCCAGTCCCTGCTGAATTCCTCCCCAAAAGATGCCTTTCTTCTGTCTTTCCCAAAGACATGTCTATCCCTGTCCCAATCACAAAACACAAGGTAAAAACATCCTAGGCAAATTATCTCAGGCTTTCTGCTAATCACAGAGAAACAGTCAAAAGCAAGTTTGTGTCTATGCAGGTATAAGATACAGTAATTCCCCCATGTAGCAGCAGAACCCATCTATGAGAAGTTACAATTTTTAGTGTTGTTTTAAACTTCACCCACCTTAAAAATAAACCAGCAGTAAAATTCATCACACTGCTGATTCACAACCCAACCTTCTTTAAGGTTAGTCTAAATGCCAGGTGTTTTTCAAGGCTCCAAACTCACAGAATATTCAGGCCTGAGCTTTAAAGTCTGAGCTGTCCCCCTTATCTCCAGCCTTTGTATAAATACATATTTACGGAGCACCTTGTTAAGTTTTATTTGCCTGTGGAGACACTTAACCCTTATGAATTAATCTGTTCTGCTTTATACGGTGACAAATCAAAAGAAAATTACAGAATGAAGATACCTGTTTTAGGAAGCAGTGAAATTCTGACTGGACTCTGATCTGCAGAGTTTATTAAGCTTTTTAATTGAGAGTCAGAATTTGACTCTTGGAAACCTGAAGACAAATACAGTAAGTTTATACTCACATGACTGACAGCTGGCAATGACTTTCTCCCACCAAAGATACCAGAAACATTTTGCAACTCAGCCATTAGTTTCGCAAGCTAACGAGAGAAAGAAAAATGAAGCAGAGCCTTAAAAGGGTGTTTATTTTCTATTACAGACCATTAGGGCAATTGGCTAGAAGTACAATAAATTATAGGAAATGCAGTCATTCTTCTACTCTTTACTTTTATGTCTTATTTATGTTCTAGTGACTGCAAATAATTTGGAAATGCTCAAAGTTACTATGTTAGGCTTGCAGTCTATGCATTTTCACATGCCAGTGGATATAAAGTATCAGAAGTATATATCAGGAATGCAAATTCCTTTTAATGCACTCACATAAATTCCCATTACAGTTCATTTAACCAAAGAGGTCCCCCCAGAGTTAAGAGGGAGAGGTGAAGAAGGGAGAGTCCCATTGAATACTTGCCATTGCTTTGTTTTCCTTTATGTTTAAAGCTCTTTTTTCTAAAAACATGGCACCCTTGTCTTCAGTGTCAGAGTCTGAATCTGAAGCAGGCACTGGTGTTTCGGGAAGAGGTTCTATCTCACCCTTCCTCCTCTCCGATCTTCGAGGTGGAAACCTTATGGCTACTTTTAGAGGAACAGAGCATTTCCGCCCTCTCTGAGCTACCTCACTTTCTGCACTTGTATCATTCTCCTCTGAATCCGATTCCAGTTTCTGTTAACAAACCAGAAGGGAAGCATTTAAGTCCAAGGGAGTTACTCTGCAATCAAATACAGTCAACAGTATTTTGTTTGTGGCTGGTAAAAGAGGCTATTAGGCTGAAATTTAGATATCCAGTCCTAGTGCTATAGTGTATTTTAAGAGGGGGGGCAAGAGAAGAGGGGAGCACGGGGATGAAAACCCCTCAGGGAGAGCCACATGGTACTGCTGCAACACATCCAAAAAGGGACTGTAGTTTCAGTGCAGCAGACTTAGCTGTTATTGGCAGGTCTAATAGCAAAGATAGTTTGTGTGGTGTGAGAAAGAGAACTGCCTTTAAAGGCAGACATTTTTATTTTCTAGTCATTCCTCAGCATGTTCTGAAGTTATGACAAACCTGGTTTTCGCCAAACATGGTACTACTGCTGTTTTCTCTTCTAAACACCAACTGTTGGTCATTTTAAGCAACAAAACCGATCTTGCACTGATGTCAAGGAAAAGCAGGAAGGCAGATTTCACCACCTTTCACTATTTCTCTACTGTTAAAGGCACACAGCATTTCATGTTATGCTGCCAGAGTGCAGGTCTGACTGCATGTCAAAATACACAGAGATTTTTCTCAGGTTTGCTGGAGTCCATGGGCTAGCTTAACATTTCATATTCAGGAAACCAGTAATGTTAGGGTCCAACAGAGGAACATCCAGCAAGGACAGTTTTAAGAGGTATATTTCAAAATGTATATGGCAGATTTTATTCTGAACTTGTAAAGTTCAGAATCTTGAGTGGTTTTTATGGAGACAAAAAGAAAATTAAACTTTGGCTACTTAGACTGTACATAAAATGCAATAATGCTTCTTTTCCTAAACATTTGAGTCAAGCTGAAGCTGGTATTATTTTTCAATTAAGAATTTGTAAGAGTGTAAATAGAAAAATGCAAACTAAAATCAGCTGTCTTACCAACGCATCTTGAACCTCATTTTCTGAAAAGCCACAGAAAGATTCATCATCAGAGGCTTCATGAAAAATTTTTGCCAGTTCTTCTCCAATATCCGACCTAAATTTGCATTTCTATGAAGAATAAAATATCCTTTAACTGAAGTTGTACAGAAAATTATTCACATTTACAAGTGCAGTATAAGCAAATAGCTTTTTTTAATAAGGAAAAAAAATAGTTAAGGCATTTAACAAGGGGTTTCAGAACCTAAGTTGCAAATTACCAGGCAGGTTAGGTGACATTTCAAAGGCTAGAAATAATAGCTAATCTGTTTCCAAAAATTACCACCTAGAAGCACAAGTGAAGAGTGAAATGAAATTACAGCATATAGCATGGATTTATAACTACTATACAAAAACATAAGCAGAGCAAGTAGTTTTAACTGTCCACCAAACATTTACTAGTTTTACCAGATTTACATTTTTGCAGGCTTTACTAGTACTGCACATACAGTTTTATTTGTTCTTGTTTTGTACTTACTGTGTTTGCAAAATTATCAGAACCAAAACTGTCACAACTGTCATCAGAGGATGAGGATGTTTCCATGGGAATCAGTTTTGTATTTCGGAAGGCTGTGAAGTTTTTCTTTCCCGAACGACCTCGGCGCTGCAAAATGACAACGGTAACACCGTTAAGAAGAGACCTACTGTAGCATACTAGCTTTTAAGAATATCCTTCTATTGAAGTTTAGATGGTTTGAACATTTTAGGATGTTTAACAATCTTGAATGCAAGTCAGTATAACTAACATCAGCTTTGAAGTAAATCCCAAAGTTAGAAATGGGAATGGGTTTTTACTCTGATACAGTTCTGATCACTGTTACAGATGAGTTTTGTTCAGTATTTAAGAACACTTCTTTTGTGCAAACAGACAAGTGGAAATATACACACAAATCATGTCTTCATAGACAGTGACAGAAAAAAGTGCAGGCACATGAACAGTGCCTAGAGATCTGCTTTGATCTATTGCTTTCAGTTTGAGACAAACGCTAAATACACTGCAGCTGTTCAGGAAGGGCCAACGGATCATACCCACAAGTGATCTGAAACAACTATTCTAGACACAGCAGCTTGCTGTTTTGGTCGTTTTGCCACTGTTTGAAAGATCCTTTTTGATAGGCTTCAGCTTTTCCTTTCCCAGGGAATATTTCTCGTGGTAATGACCCATTTTATCTCCCGAGATTATCATCGACCCAAAGGCCAAGGCGGCAGCACCCACAAGCGCTACCGCTCCACGGGCCCACCGAAAGGGCCAAACTCTGTATAAAGAGGGCTTAAACAGTAACCACCCAGGGGAACTCCGAGCTCTCCGTCCTCTCCCAGCACCGCTCTGCTCGCGGATTTTCGGCTCAGTTTCGCCGGCGCTGCCGAGGCACAGCACACACCGGGCCTGGCCCCACACACAAAAGAGGCAGCTCCTGGTGTCTCCCGCCGCGGCTGAGGGAGTGCCCAGCCGGGGAGACCCCCAGCGGCGGGCCGGCCGGCACCCGACAGCTTCGGGCACGGTGCAGCCCAGCCCAGCCCAGACACCGGTGTACGGCCACTAGATAGACGCGCCCGTCCCCTTAGGGCGCGGCCCCTTACGCCCGCCAGGGCAGCGGGCGGCTTTTCCCGCCTCCCGCTAAGATGGTGCCGCCCCGCACACACGCGGCCGGGCCGCCCGCCCGCCTCTGCACCGCCCCCTCGGCCCGCCGTCTCTGCCGCGCCCCTGCCCTAAGGCCACACCGCCGTCCTACGGCCGCCCCCGCTCCCTCGGCCCTGGGGAGGCGGGCAGGTGCGGAGGCACTGGCCGCATGGCGCCGGGCCGCCAGCCCGACTCCGAGCGCAGCTCCTACGGCGCGTCCTCTACCCCCAGTCAGGCGCGCAAGGGCACCGCCATGAGCGGGGCAAGGGGAGCTCCAGCACCGCGGGGCAGGGCGCCCGAGGCTGCCGGCCCGCGTGGAGGGGCTGCCCACACGCCGCTCTCCCCGGGGTGCCCAGGCCAAAGAGCCTCCCAGCCCAAAGAGCCTCCCCACCGATCCCGCCAGCCTCCCGCAGCGCGGCTTAGCCTGGCTTGCCCCGGTTCGCAACACCCCGCAGGGTCCCGGGAGAGCGCGGCTGCAAGCGCCACAGCCTTCCCTCTTCCTGCAGCAGCAGCAGCGACCCGCAGCCGTGCGGCGGTGCGGGCGGGCAGCCTCACCTGCGGGCGCGGCGGAGCCATGCTGGCGGCGGCGGGGCGAGCTCGGGGAACTGAAGGTTCGCGCCAAAGCGGCCAGGACCGCGGGGGGCGGGGCCCGGCGGCGCCTTTCCCGCGTTGCCGCCCGCGTCCTGGCAGATACAACCCTCAACCCACCGGGATCGGGCACCCGGCGTGATCGCCCCGCGCTCGTCCCCCAACCCCTACTGAGGAGCTCGTCAGGTCTCCCGGGACGTCCCCGGAGGGGCCAGTGCGGAGACCCATTTCTTTTTCCTATTCGCGGTGTGGGGTTTGTGGAGCTGCAAGGGCCTGGCCCTGTGGCGCGAAAAGCTCCCTGCCGGAACGCCGCGGGTGCCGGAGGGGCGGGGGGGGGAGCAAGTTTGGGGCTGGGCCCAGGCCCGCCCCGCCGGGTCCTCTAATTTTATTTTCTATTTAAATTAATTTTATATACCGAACGTGGATTGGTTTTCACCACTCTGAAATAACTCCCCCATACCTGCCAATTTTCATGGGCAGCGGGGATTTCTCCATGCAGGAAAGGCAAGGTCCTGTGCCCTAGCTGCCCTTTGGTAGTACAGCAGTGCAACAGAATTTTGCGAAGTTGGCTGCCTTGCCCTTTGTAAACAAAGTACTTTCTGAAGAGGAAAATAGATCGGTGATTTTAAAGCATTTTAGGTAACATTTATAATAGCACATTAAATCAAGTGCAGCCGTTAAACGCAGCAAAATAACTGCTACGTGGCATTTGGCAGCACGAGTAATGGGAGAAGCCCTGAAGAAGCTGTATGGGATTTGTGGCTCTGGTGTTTGTTACAATCCTCTGTTTATCCCGCAGTTTGAGCAGGGCTCAATACCAGGGCAACTGTTGCTGCTGAGCATTTCCAGGTGTCTTCCTGCCAGCAGGCGAGTCCCCACTGCAATCGGCAGGAGGGAGGAGGCCCCATGAGCGTGCAGCCCACACGCGAACCTGTGCCCGTGTAAAGCAAACCACGGACCATCTCTAAAGCCAAAGCCTGTAAATAGGCTATAGCACAATAGAGTACAAGAGCCCTGGCGGAGGTGTTTGTTTTCTGTGGGCATTATTCTTCCTGCACATGCTGCAATCTGTCATGTAAAAGAATCTCCATTTTAAATAAGCCCATAATTACATACTTACCTGCACCGCTGGCTTCTCAGCACATACACAAAGGCAGATGAACTAAACCAGTTCTCCAGAGACCTGACCACACTCCATTCTTCTAAATCCACATTAGTGGAGGATTTCCACCCAGCCGGTTTCCAAACAACACAGCTCAGTTGGGAAGAGCGGGGTGTTTTTTGAATTTTGATAAAGTTTTACTTCTTTCAGAAAAAGAAATCTAGCAATACTAGTTTACTTACATGGAAGAAGAGATCCAGTTTATCAACAGTAACAGCCTTAACATTTTGAATCACTATTATCAGAATTTTCTAGAAAAGCAGCCAACCTTCACAGGTTTTAAGAGCATCATATGAAATGTTATGGAGCACTGATGGTACTAGCTGAAGCAAAACTTCAGACTGCAGTTAATTTTCCATTTAATGCTTAATGCAAACAGCATTCTTTGAATCTTCAAATGATGTATGTAGTCAAATGACTTTAAAATTAATAGGCTAGAGCAGGGACTTTGTGGTGAATCTGGACAGGACATTTTGTGAAGTGTATTTTCAGCTCTTTTTCTAATATGTGAAAAATAATTATTTTATTGAATATTGTGTATGTCAGCTCATACTCTACAGAGGACTGGGGAGAAGGGAGCAGGAAAGGGAAAAGAGAAATTGGAAGTATGTGAAAGGCAGGGGCTTCCCTTCCTACAGCACATAGCAAGGGTACAAGAAAATTAAGGTCTGTAACTCAGGTGATGGCTGTTATGACCTGTGCCACTGTGATTTCTCCTGCTTTCATCTTCATGCCCTTCATGCCCCTGCTCTGCCTTGCAGGGCCCAGATGCCCTCAGCGGATGGTCAGAACAAACTTACCAAAAATTATCTACATGGAAAAAGGGTAAGGATGAGAAAGGCTAAGGATAAAAAGGAATAAGGGAGACGTTCCCACTGAGTCACAAGGTTCAGAGTAGTGTGACTTCATTGACAAACTTAGCCCCAGACTTGAACAATGGTTTAGGCCTAAAAGTTTTTAAAAGCACTTAAACTTAACAGCACTTAATTGATAGCTTAATGTACACAATTTGACAAAAGATTCTTATAGAATTTTCTATAGCACAACAGCAACTCAATTATAGGCCTAACTTCCTTATGAATCTAAAATACTTAAGAATCTAGAAGAGCAACATTCATACGACATTTGCTATAGCATATTCACACTCACACACACACAGACCTAAATGTATGTACAAGGTTTGTACATACACTTGAAAAATTCCCCTCGAATTTAGTGAAGTACTCATGTCAGATGCCTGTGCATCTTCTCAATAGGTTGAGCCTTGAGGAGTGGGGGTATCAGCCCAGGCTCCATCGTTGGTGTTCGGTGGTGGTCCTCCAAGTACAGCAAACTTGAGAGTACTCTGGCTCTGAGAGGCATCTCACTCAGAGGGACATGCTGGTCACAGCCCACTGTGGTCCAGGAGGGCTCAAAGAGTCTCACTTAGGACTGCTGTTTATAGGGTTGCAAGACAGTTGGCTTTAATCATAGTAATTTTTCATCCTGGCCTCAATTTGGGTCAGTACTTTTCTTTGCAAGTCTGACAACAAAAATATTATTTTGGTTGGGTTGTTATTCAGGCAAGAAAAGTCACTTTTCAAGTCTGTTCTTTAAAAACTAGGAGCTCACTAGACAGCATAAGCTCCTGGGAGCAGACGCGGTTTCTGACAAGCTCAACAGAAGCTAAGCCCAGGTGCTGTTTGTCAAGGCTGAAGCCTAATGAGTATTTCAGAGATCATAACACGGCCCAAGGGTGGGGATGTACCACCACACCTGCCTAAAAGAGCATCTGGGTACATTAGTTAATGTTTCTGTGATGCTAGTAATTATTGTGATGAGACTTGCACAGACACATATTTATAGAAGAAGCATTTCAGAGAAAAGAGAGAGTTTGGATTCTCATGGCCGCAGAGCACTTGTGGCACAATGCAATAACCTGTATCTTAGCTCCATAGAAAAGAATAAGATTGCAGCCACTAATGACAGTAATTAAAAATTTCTGTAAGAGCTGTCCAATCACCTCTTCAATTGCTCTATCTGAGCAAATTATAGTGTGTTATTGAAACCATTAGTGCAATAAAATGAAGCTAAAAACATTTTGCATTAAAATAATCAGACATTGATGTATGATGTAAATTGTAAATCGGTAACCTATAACATACACTAATTGTTTTTCTCTCTCCTGTAAGGTGTGTTTCTTGAAAAGATCTGATCAGGCATATCTATTTGTTCACATGTCACCCTCCAGTGGCTCACACTACTATACAAGACATAATAAGGTGTATAATCAGGTAACCTGCTATTGATTGCAACCCAGAAAGGACACACTTGTTCTTATACAGAAGCAGGAGGATGGCCACTTTTGAAGATTTAATTATAGTTAGATGTCTACAAGTTTGCTGGACGTGAATTTTTATGGAGTACCTTTTTAATGTAAATACTTTGACACTGTACTCTGATAGGTAGAATCAGATTTTGTAAAATAAATATAAATTTAAATATTTATAGTGTACAATCAGTTTATATAGTAAACAAATCAGTTTATAGTAAGACCAACTGTACCAGCTCCGCAAAATACCTCCCCAATGCAATTAATGTATTTTTCCTTTTTTTGTCTCTCCAAGGAGAAATAGATTTTCTTCTTTTAATTTGTCAGATTTTTATCTCCTTGTGCTTTGCTGTAACTTCCTTATTAGTAAAGGCTGAGTGCAAATGCATCCTGCATGTTCAATTGAAGGTGGTCATGTCTGATACTATTTGATACTGTGTTTCTTTGACACTGGCAAGACCATAAAAATGAAAAAAAGTAAGAGAAGGAAAACGAGAGGAAAAATACAGTTCAGTGAGAGAAAAAGTGTGATTGATACTATATTCCTCAGTGCACTAAGAGAATGGATGAAATGTGGTCAGTTTCAATAGAAACCTTAATGATTATTCCAAGTATAAGTCGTAGCAGATCATTTGGAGCCCAGAGAATTATGATGCATATTGTGGGAGTTTAATTACAATGCTCATTTGAGTATCCTGTAGCCATTCCACAAAACGCATAGCAAAAAATGTTGATCAAAAGTAGCTGTTGTTGATATGCAGTAGCCACTTTTAAAAGCTCAGGATTCCAGCCCTTTCATTGTTTTTGATTTATAATTCCCTTTGAAAACACAAATTACATTTAGTAACATCATAAAGAAATCACAACATATTCTGCAAATGTATAGCTGTGGGAAACAGGAGGCTATCAGAAAATAATAAAAAATACTTACTGTAGTCTAGTTTTTTTCCCTGTTATACAAGCTTTGCCACTGACGCTTTGGAAATGTTTATTTGCATCGCCTCCACCAGCCCTCAACAAAATGTGGTTGCTGGGAGAGGGTGGGAGTGGGGGGACAAGCGGTGGCACGACCTTCTCCCCAGGGATCTCTCTCCTGGCAGCTCTCTCAGAAGGAACGAAGTGGGAGGGGCAGGTAGAAAGCCTCCCTCAAGGCTTGCTACTACCTGCCACAGAGTCCCCAGGGCACATCTCAAGTTTTCAGGCCCTTGGATTTTTTCATAGCAGGAGGGAAATGCCCTCTCTGCTGCAGGAAGCCCTCACCTTGCTTGCCAAGTGTATATGTTGAGGCCCAGATATATTAAGCCACTTCATTCCACATAGCACAGGGTTCACGCCTGCCACCCGTCAGAACCTGCCAAACCACCTCATGAAATTTCCTGGAAGAGGCTCCGACCCTCGGGCAGGGGGTGGCAGAGGCAGGAGCAGTGGGCTGTGGCTGCTGTGGGCTGGGGGGAGCGTAGTGGTGCTGGAATGGGAGCTGCAGGGAAAGGCTGCACCCTCTAGCCCCAGCTCTCATTTTTCCCAATCGGTCACTGCCTCTCAGCACCATTCCTCTGTCCTCTGAGATGTTAATCTCAAATGCCCTGTATTTACATGTACTCAAGTGTGATCTTGGCGGACCCTTATTAGTGTTATTGCTGTAATAGACTTCTCCTCTCTAACCTCTAACTTCTTGCAACAAACTAGCTCGAACTGCTACGCTTTGGCAATTTATTAGATAAGAATATTGTGTAAAACCCCTTCTATGGTGGACACATACAGAAAATAATTCTGTCAGATGTAATTTTCAGAGGTAGCACAGCTATTTGGTTCCATTTTAGTGACATTAGATGTCAGGGGGTCTCTTAGTTTGGGGTTTTTCCACAGTTACATAAGCCACTGCCCGTCTTTCCCAGCCTAAAGTAATAATTATAATTATTATTGTTATGTCAAAGTGCATTCTATAGCACAATCAAAAAAATCAATTGCATATAGTCGATGCACAGTCCAGTGTTCTTGGCAGCAAGCTTGCAAGTTATAGGAAGTCTTGAAATACATGGAGTTTGATCCTCAGCAGCATAGGCTGAGCTAGAGAGGAGGACAGAGGTGAGGGGTGCCCTGCCTGGGGGTTATTGCTCTGAGTGAGGAAGGGCAGAGAGTTTAAGCAACCTCTGCTCCTTAAATCAGCTCAGCAAGTTGACAGATTGTGGTCAGCATGCTGTCAGACAAGGCCAACTGCTAGAAAATAATCAGCGGGAGCAGGTAAGATAGAGCAAAACTGCAGTAGCAAATACTTTCTTTAAAAAGTAAACAATGTCCAAAACCACCCATCCACATTTCACACTGATGCCAGCAAGAAAGCAGGTTCTCATGGGGAATTAGCTCAGCCATGGCAGCACTGAGGGGAGGCACAAAGGGGCACTCTCCCCTCCCAGCTGAACAGGGACTGGATTTACTTTCTCTAGCATTTCATGGAAATAAACCAACTAGCAGCAACACCGCCTGTGAAACCTAGCCCTGAGACCCACCATTCCTGGGAGCATAGCAGTGTTTTGTCCACTGGCACGGCATCACTGAGATCTAGGTGTAGATGGGGAGACAGAGGGGCTGCTGGCATTCCCCCTGCTGAAGGCAGGTCTCAGCAACATCAGCGGAGGACAAGCAGGTCTCACAGTCATCCCATCCCACCCAGGCAGTATGACCAGATTTCCCCCAGCACAGAGGTACAGGGAGCCATGGCAGCAGTTGGACAGGCTGAAATCCTGGCAGCTGCGTTCCCCAGTGAAAAGGGGTCAGATGGCCACCTCATCTCCCCTCTCTGATCATTACTTCTATTTATCTTCCTGAGAAGCGCAGTGCAGGCATTACATTTTGGTATGTCTGTCGAAATCAATATGAGGCCAAAGTAAGAACTAGAAATGTTGGAAGAGAAAGAGATTACAGTGCTGCCCAAATCAAACACTGAGCTGGGGGAAATTCCTGCCCAGGCCATAAAAAGCAACCTCTGCAGCTCCACTGCCCTGAGATGGATTGACAGTCTGCTCATGTCACAAGGGGTTAGGGTGAGGAACAGCCTGGAGTTGTTTATGATTTTGGGGCCCCCTCGACAGTTCAGTGGGCTGTCACCTCTGTGACAATCAAACTTCTGTGAATTTGCTCTTCCAACTCAGGCAGATGACCTGCTACAAAAGCCCTCTGAGCAGCTCTCCCCCTTTCAGAAAGACCTTTGGCTCTCGAGCAGGTTGCAAGTGGGCAGCCCCTCGTGTCCTGGCTGTATGTGAACAAAAGCAGCCTGTGTTCGCAGGTCTGGGCAATGTTTTTGCTCCAAGGAGTCTCACATTCACATGCTGCCCACTACATTTAGGAGCAGGGTTCCACAGGCACTTGAATTGGCAGCTGGTTCACAGCACATGTCTCTGACCTGCAAGACACAGGGAACAAGTGCCCTGAGAGTGCAGTTGCTTGGCCCCTTCCCTGTGCAGCACCACGACAGGCTGCTGGTCTAGCTGTCAGTCCCTTTATGGAGCAGGTTCCCAGGACACTCACCTCTTACAGCCAGTCCTTCTGATGGTAGTGGCAGGTACACCAGTGCTGCTGGGGAAACTTGTGTACTTAGGAAGACAACATCCACCAGGATCAGACCCAGCTCTGGGACACCTTGCTGAGCTAAAGAAGAATGATTGCTGACCTCAGTGGTAAATGTCTGCTCTCCATCGTCCTCCTGTTTTTCTTTTTTTTAAAGAGATCCTTAGGTATATAGGAAAGACCAAAAAAAAAGGAAAAAAAAAGGAAGGAAAAGGGAGGGAAGGAGGGAGGGAGGAAGGAAGGAAGGAAGGTTTGTATTTGATTTTGTAAACATTCTCTCCATTGGATGCAAATACTCACTCACTTTGGATGTCCAGTTCTGAATTTGCCTTCATGAGCTCTCTGCTGTTTTTCATCATCCATTCCAGCAGCCGTCTCAGAGCTGGCTTCTTATAATTCAGAGCCTTTTAAACCCTGAAAAGGAAAATGCAGGTACCTTTTGGGGATTAAGAAAACATCAACATCCATGCAGGTAGAAATGAAGACCAAGAGAAAGGAAAGCCAGAAAAGAGAGGGGTAGTTCTACAGCAGTGATATTTTGTGCCACTTGCAGAGTCACATGGAGGAAGGATGTAGCAGTCGTAGTACTGCCAAGGATACGTGTGTGGATGGAGGGCAGCGTGTCCAGTTCCTAGTGTGCAAATCTAGATATACTGGTACTTAAATATGACTGGCTTTAACAGACTTCTAAGAAAACCCTAAGTAAACATAGCATGGCTCCTTTCCAAAGAGAATTTGCTGCAGTGTTGTTGCCCAAGACAGTCTGTTTTTTTGACATTGCTGTGCATGGTCTTCTAGGTGCATGTTGGCAAAACATGAACAAAAATAGCTCAGCTTCATAAAGTACTGGGGGGTGAAAATGTAAGCACATTCTTATTTATAATTAATTAGCACCAAGATAGGGAGTAGCCACATTAAGAGTGACAAAAACAAGATGGAAAACTAGATCTTGCTGAGACTTTTTTTTTTGACAAGTTCACTGACTGTGGCTTTAACCAGCAATGCTGGTGCAGCAAAAGGATTTCTAATCAGCCACTAATGTATGATTAATTTTAACAGGCATGATCAATACCATCCATTCCTTCTTTAAATGCTAATGAACACTGTAATACAGCAGATGTGGACAAACAGTACATTGCAGATTAAAATTAGGCAAAGCATTAAATTGCTTGCAAACAGCAGAGGAATCCTGCTGGACATCTTGACAAACAATCACAGGCAGCTGATAAATCTTGAATTGCCACCACCAGTCCACAGTATCTCAGGCTTGTACAACTACTGATCACCCTAGAAGAGAAAGGTACCCTTCCAAACTCTTGCAATTTCTTTCTCAGGACTTGTGCAGGCCCAACTGTGATTTATGAGATGCATATGCAAATTTTAATAACATGAGTACATTTCTAGCAAGAACTCTCAGGTGCAGTTACTATTAGTTGGTATCCTCCAGCCCATTTTGATCACGGTAAGAAATGTCAGGGAAGGATCACTAATCTAGATAAAATCCCAGTCCCCTGCTAACTTGTGACAGAGTAACATCCAGTGCTAATTTGTCCACATCCCCCAGATTAGTTGGCAGGCTCAGTAAACCAGGGCCAGAAGCTGGATTACTAACTAGCTTTCAGCCAGTTTGAAGCCACAGGAAAGCGGCAAACTTTGTTACCACAGGGCTTCACGTGCAACCGAATTCACTTTAAGGCAAAGCTTCTACTTGTTCTGCTCTTAACTGCTGTCGGAGGAAAAGGTGCTTGAATGACAGAGCTCCAATTCCTGACACCTGGTATCACTTGTGTCCTGTTCCATTGTTTTTGGTGGACTGTGTCCTAAATTCATGAAATGCAAGTCCCAGTTCACTCTTGTTAGGTATTGGAAACTCACCACAGGGCTCAGTCCTCACTGGGGCTGGTGGCAATCAGAGGGAGGAGAGCTGCATGTACCCCAGGAGTGACCTTTGTGTGGAGCAGGGAATCTACATGTCCTTTCGAATGTGCAGTGACAGGGCTATGACGACAGCTCCCTCACCCTGAGTGGGTGATGTGCCAGCAGCTTTGCCAGCATTGCTCACAACTGTGTGCCAGCAAGTACCACCTGGGACGGATGGTAGGTAGCACCTTGTTCAAAGGCATCTCTAATTTACGGTTTCTTGGCTTTCAGAGGGTACCATGCATTGCTTTGGGTTCAGCTTCCTTTATCTGTTTCTTCCTTTTTTTCTCTCTTGCATCTTGTGAAACCCAAACTTTTTTTCCTCCTTTTTAATTGTGTGAAATCAACGTGGAGTGAAAAGGCCATGAAGAAACTTTCTGACGCCAACTGAGTCCAAGCTGTGTCTTTGTTCTCAGCAGAGCTAAAGACCACATTAATCAGAAACTTTGCTGACCTTGTCTTTACTACCTGAAGACTGAAAGACAAAAGCAACACAGTCTGGCCACATTCAAAAATTCAATTAAAAAATGCCAGCTGCCCAGGGATAAACATTATCATAGACCTCAGTGGGGTTAGCTGTAACTGTGATAAAGGCAATGTCTTTTTCTCACTCTATTTTTATTATTTTTTTCCCAAAAGAATGAAGCCTAGGTTTTGATACTCCTGATTATGACAACTGTGTATGTGACAGAGTGTGCTCAGTGGTGGTGGGTAGCTAGTGTTGGGGCTTTTAATCAGGAGCAAAGTAAGAAATTCCTGAGAGGGATGGCAAGCTGAAAGTGGAGAAGTAAAGCTACTGAAGTAGACTTGCAGTAAAATGTCCCTGTATTCCTTTTTTCAGACTATTATCTTTTCCTATAGCCCTGGCAAAAGCAGACCAGACAAGGGGTGACGAGATCCTGCTCAGAGCTGGACTTGGCATCTGGAGGCAGAAGTGAGGTTAGGGGAGGGGTAACAGCACAACTTCTTCCCTAAGGATGAAACAGAGAGCCTTTTGTTGTGGCACTTGGCTGTGCCTTACTGATTTTATTATAGAAATATTAAGCAAGTAAGTGGATATCCAGTCAGCTGAGAACATGAGCAGCCAAACAGAGGGGAGAAAACCAAATGAAATCCCTTGGCGCTGACAGTGACAGGAGGAGAGGCAGCAGCTCTCCCTGTCCAGTGGCAGGCCCCGGGCCAGGTGGGTACCGGCTTCAGTGCAGCAAATTAAATAGGAGTAGGCGCATCTTCTTTAGGTTGAACATTCAGTTACATAAAGGGCCAAATTCCTCTCTCAGAACATCCTCCGGCCCCGCCAGCTCCCCCTGGTCCTCTCCTTCCCTGGCTTGCCAGCAGCCTGCCTGTGGGGCTTCCTCGAGTGCTGCACCTTTATCCACCCGCCCTCGCTGGCTCTGCTCTCCCCTTCGCCCCTCCTGGGCTCGCTCTCACCCTGTGGGGGCATGCCGGGGATGGCCGTGGGCTGCGGAGGGGTGTGGGGGTACCTGCGGTGCTGGGAGGCCGGAGGGGCCACTGGCAAAGAAGTCCTGCTGGGTCTTCCCAAGTGTCGGGGGGGCACTGGGGAGCTGGTCCCACTGCGCCGCCCGCCCGAGGAGCTGCGGGAGTTACCGCTGTGTGGGGTGTTTCTGCCTTTGCCAGCAGACCTGTCCCTCTCCGAAGCGGTGTCTGAGGCTGTGCTGGAGGCACTGCTGCCTTTTGAGTTCAGATGCAGATTCGAGAGGTTTCTCATCAAACTGTGCGAGATAGGAGAAGAGTTCCTGGAGTGGCTGATGGATGTGAACTGGTGACTGACAGGAGCGGGTGTCCTCCTGACGGCTGCAGCGTAGGAGTCTTGGCTGTGAAGGTAGGGCAGGTAGTGGGTGACTGTGGTCGGGCTGTGGGGGTGGCTGTGCTGGTGAGAAACAGCTTTTGCTATCTGATGCATGCGCAGTGTCTGCATCCACTGAGTGTCAATACCTGGCAGGGAAATGGAAACAAAGTCAGCTTTCTGTGAATTGGTGGAAAACCACTCTCAGGTTTACCAAAGCTATGAGGTTAGTACAAGGGTTTCTCTCACAAGAACCTCAATATATCCCTAACCACCCTTTCCCTCCCAGCCTTGAAGCAAATGGTCCTATGTTTGAGTATGTTCAGTGTTATGGTTGAACATAATTTTGGACGTTTAAAATAGCAAGTGATACAAGTATTTCTGATGCCAGTGCAGATTATGGAACTTAGACTAGAAGATACTTACTGAACCATCCATTTGGCTGTTCAGGTGGGTTCCCCCTCCCGATGTTTTTAACCCAATCTGGGTTTAAACATATACTGTGATGCTCTTGGCAACCTCAGCACATTTCTACACAGCTTTCTTTACAAAAGAACCTGGAGACTTCCAGAGCAGGCATAGAGCAGGCATCCCAAGGTACCAGCACCGCTGCAGCATCACCTTCCACCTGCATCTCTCCCATCCAGCACGGTGATACTGTTTGCAGCTCAGCACAGAGAGGAGGCAGAGCAGACCCAGTGCAAACCTCAGCTGCAGCAGCCAGATTTATCTCCTCGTGCTCCAATTTCTTTTCAAACTGCTACACACCACAACAACCAGAGCTACTTCAGTTGTTATTGTTACTACAAATTCAGAAGTCAAACCACTTTGCATTTGGCTTCATGATGGATGCAAAAAATCATCTCTGAATGTGGAAAAGCCAGTGAGGCAGCAGACTTCAGCCAGGATAGCTCAGACAGTGCTTAACTGTGAACAACTCAGGGTATTACAGTTCCCTCTACACCTACTGTGACAGCCCTGGGGTTGTAACAAAAGTCATAGCTCTGAGAGATCAGACTGAAGTGGTTTTGAAAGTCAGTCCTGTGGTTTCCATGAAAGCCTTTAGCAAATACAGTAGTAGTAAATTTTCCATTTGAACTGCAAAGGCTGCCTGGTTTGCTACTTTGTGGGTAGAGCAGAGACCAGGAATTCCTCTTATAAAAGGCCACAGCTCTGGCCAAAAACCCACGGGGAGCAGCTAAAATTATTTTGCTCTAGAGAGGTTTGAATGATCTGTCCTTAAATATCACTAATATCATTCCAATAGGAAAGCATAACCCTCGCTGTCTCTAGTGGAATGCTGCATTGACCATGGGGAGTTTTGTGGGAGCTGTGTAGTGGCTCTGTCCTCATTAGGATCGCTCCTGTTAAAAATGTAATGGATGATGTCTTTCATTCCTCCTTTCCCCAGACTTTGTTTGAATCTAAAGAGATTTAAATCACTTCAACTTAATGTCAAATATGTCAAAAGGAAACTGTCTTTCGTGTCATAGCGTGAGTGTGACACCAACACTGCAGACAGCTCCATCTGCACTGAGATGAACCTTCTTTCACAGAAAGACAGATGGGAGTTGCCTACTTGCTTCTTAACCTCTTAAAAACTCATGGTTTCAAAAGAAACCTGCATGCTGAAATGTACTTGATAGACACTATCTCCTCTGCCATTTCCCAATGCCCTCCTATGAAGGCTGTGGATGTAAGTCACAGATCTCATAAACCTGGAAGCAGCAGGCTCAGGATTCAAGTTGGGTGGCCAACTTGGGTGGCCATCACATGCCCCATGGGACCAGTGTCAATGCTGTCCTGAACAACGGGCTCCCTTGAAGCTGTTCAGTCCTTGCTCCTCATAGCCAACCATGGTTGCCACCTCAGGAACCAGCTGCCCAGCAAGGGTCTGCCAGTGTGCCCTGTGGGACTGCCTCTCATGGGCTGGGGGGCTTCTTCCTCACATGGTCGCTGAGCCACCAACTCTGTACACTGAATTAAATGCTCTGTGTGTAGCCCACATAGGTATTACCTTCATTGTTTGTTATTTTACCCTATTAGACAGGTATGACCCTTACCTTTGTGCTTGGATTTGGTGATTTTTTTTGAAACCTGGCATTTTAAACCTGCAGCTTCTGAGGCTACAACCTCAGTATGTGTCAGTACTAGCCACATCTCTAACAGGAGGTACCCTTTATCCAAACATAACATCTGTGCAAAGCTGCCTGTGTGCTGAGTGGGTAAGGGCAGGAGGGAAGAGTTGGCCAAAGCACTTCTATTGAGTTTGGGTTGCAAGGAGAGAAAGCCAGGTAAAAAGCTGAGGAAAGCACTGGCTCTCCCAGTTCTCAAAACAGCTGCGGAAAACTCCATTATTCCCAACATATACAGGGTAGAGTTGGGTAGAGATGCATGAGATTGTCTCCTTTAACAGCAGATGCCTTCCTAACATCCTAGTTAAGAAACTAATCTTCACCCAAGGCCCTGCACACTTTGTGTGGGTGCCATAATTTAGTCCAAATCCTTTTGCTATGCCAATACACTTGGCTCCACAAAGCTGAGTACTTGCTTCTCTTGGTGAAGAGGGGAAGATTTTGCAGAAGGGCAGATCTGCCAGCTGATCCCCAAGCCCACAAGCAGACTATGGTGAAGAGAGGCCTGCTATCATGGATGGGGCTTTGAGCAACCTGGCCTAGTGAAAGGTGTCCCTACCCCATGCAAGGAAGGTTGGTACTAGATGATCTTTAAGGTCTCTTCCAACCCAAACCATTCTGTAATTCTATGAAATCACACTGAGATATAGAACAAGTTAGTACTTAAAGTTTAACCTGTAAGCTAAGTCGACATGCCAGGATGCATGCATCTACAAAGACATCACAAGGACCACAATGGCAGCTGATGCTGAAAGACATGCTCTGTTGTTGGGGCAGAGGAATGGTATTGACTTTTTGCTGTTCTCCTCACATATGCCCTGCTCATGTCAACAATAAAGTTTGGATGTATTGACTTACCTGAGTCAGATCTGCTCCGCGAATTCCCCTCCGAGTTGGGGACCGAGGTCTGTATCATGAGCTGTACTGTCTCAACCTCGTCCTGTGCTTTCACCTTGCTCCAGCAGATAGCTTGGATGTGCCTGGTGCTTTTGGGAGCTCTAACATCACTCTGCTCAGGAAGGACACAACACATGTGAGGACATAACAACATACAACACACTAAGCTCTCCTAGGAGGGAACATCCATGAGTGCCTGGGCAGCAGCAGTGCTTTCAATAAAGAATCTATTTTGCAAAACCATTTAGCCAGTTCTCAAGTATTTTTAGACTCTATATAATTTTGGCTGGTACTTCGTGATTTTGCTAAAAATATGGTAGAGAATAACTGTTTCAATTCTTGTACCATGTGGAGGAAAGATCTGAAGGCCTTCCTCTACAAACACAAAAATACATTTTACTAGTTCTATTAATGTGAACATCAAATGTGCCCTGCTAAAAGAGGGAGGACTAAGCAGGTATTTTTGCAGGGGAACCCCCAACAAAATTTTCAAGGAGTACCAAACTCTTCAGTTTGTTGTTAAGGACAACAATTTGGACCTGTTAAGGTCCAGGATTTCCATGTTTCTCCATCACTGCCTGAATACTTGTTCAGGACAGAGCTGGAATCTCAATTATTAGCCTCCTTCTGACACACAGCATTGGTCTTTATAAAAACACTCCTATAAGTAACTGTAAACCCTTTTAACAACAGCTAATTTCTACCATATCAAAAAGTATTCCAGACTTTATTTTATCTTACTATACTCTTGATTTCTCGTTTTCTCTCTTCTCCTGTTGCTTCTCTGCTCTCCTAATTAGCACTTCACTGAAACGATAAAAACCAGCCTCTTCAAGTAATGCAAACAACATTGACCATTACACTTCAAGAAAAAGGAGCTTTCCTCCTTGAGAAGAAGAGCCATCCCAGGCAGCAGTCTGAGGCCATTGTCTCTGTAAACTTCATTCAGCTTTTGCTCTGAACTTTAGATTGTACAATTAATTGCAGGCAGCTGAGACTTGATTATAGGATATAACAAAGCCAGAGGATGCTATTTCCACACCTCCTGTGTAGGTTTTATCTTGGATCAACAATTTTATTTGTTTCTTAGAGCTTACCTCATATGTAACAACACATTCTACAGACTGGTGTTCTTCTATCCCCACAATCCATTTCTCCATTACAAACGGTGGCTGAAAAAAACATGGTAGAAGATTTATAAGGTGCTTTTCATCTCCTGCCTTGTTTTTGAAACACCCCAAAGATATTTCCAACATTTGCCTCTTTTCATCCATTAACATATTGCTATTAAAATTTTATGAGATAAAGCAATGTATTTTGGAAATATTTACTTCCTTGCTTACGAAAGGAAACTGAGAAGAGATTTCCATACATAACAGGCAGTAGGTAAGACAATGTGGAATGTTTTCATGGGGGCATAAACCTTTTTTCAATTTTATGCATGTACAGGGGTTTTTTTCTAGATTTACAGAGGCCAGCAAGAACAAATACCTAGAGATTCTCAGAGATATTCCTTGACAAAATTAAAAATGTTGAAATATGTGGAACATTAATGTTACTATATCTAGTTGTTAGTTTATTTAAGCCTTTTTTTAAGGAAAAATTGAAATGTCTGAGATTAACATTAAACAGAAAACTAATAATAACAAAACCAATCATAATAATAAAAAAATCACAAGTGTTGTTCTAGAAATCACTAACAATTAAAACAGTATTAGCATGAATTAAATATTATAATCCCTGTTGGCAAATATACCTATATCACATTTCCCTTAAAATTCTGACTGTTGACAATCTGCTTTTCATTTTTTACCTTGAGAAAAAATAACCAAAGGTTTCCCCCCAGTTTTACCCCAAAAATTCACAGTTAAAAGCATTCAAGAGTTTGGGTGTTTTTACCAGCGCACCTAGAGCAGCATAATTGGTAATCAAGCTGTATATTTTTTCAGTTAGAAATTTATTTTGCTAGTTATTACCAAGTGGAGCATATTAATAAAACCAAAAAAATAAAAAGACAGCTACCAGAATGCTTTTTGCATTAACAAAACTTCTGCTGCTTAGGAAAAAGCGGTCTAAGCATTTGCTGGTAAATATTTACAGGGAGGTTCTGAATCAAGGTAAAATGCCTAGTGACACTGAATTGCAGATGTTCAGTGGTGTACTGTCTGCAATGGGTTTCAGTCTTTGCAACCCATTGTTGCATGAAAGAGAGTTTTAGAAGCATGCAAAAGTTCTAAAACCACGTCAGAAAAAAAAAAAAAGAAAAAAGAGAGAGAGAAAAAACCCCATAAAAATCCCAGAAAAATCACATGAAGTTTCTGGAACATTTAAATCAGTTTCTTCTCTTGAAAAAGAAAGTAATTTTTAAAATATTCTTTTCTTTAAAAGGGGTAATAAATTCAGAGGATATAACATGAAATTAAAATAAGAAAATATAAATTAGTTCCTTCTCTTATTTTTCTGTTGTTAACATTACTGTCAGCTTAAAGGAGAACCAAAACACCTAACTCCTATTATGATACAAAATGTGCATTTTATTTAAAAGCTGTCAAGAGATTGAGCTTCTGCAAGCACAAAAGTCGACTGCTGTGGTATTTTAATGTCTTTGTTTGAGATCTGTGAATTCATGAAAGCTTTAAGGCTGTAAATACCTTTGTCATCTTTAAAATCTCTACATCAGGTAGGTTAGTGTTGAATGTCACATCTTTTATGTAGGTTATTGCAATTTCATCCCCGTCCATCTCCATGTACATTTTCCATTTACAATCCTATGAATAATAAAAAAAAGAATGCTGGATCGTTAGAATACAGATAGAAAAAAACAACAAACAACAAAACCCCAAATGAAACAAAACTGAAAGCTGAAACAACCCAAAATCTAATCCTCAATATATGAGGAGAAAAAATAACCCAGAAGAAAGTTAAGGGACATATACATATTTTAGGATATGCATGTTTTCCAGTAAAAGTGCTGATAATGGAAAACCCTCAGTTCTCTTGTTCACTCTTAGCTCACCTTGAGAGGCAGCTGCCTCTCAGACAGGTCTGGATGTCTTCAGAGGTGTGGATCCCCTGCAGTGCCTCACCTGGACAGACAGCCTGTTGGAGCAGGCTTGGGAGCTCTGCACACCCAGGGGAGGTGGAGGGACAGGGCAGTGCTGGGAGCTGTCACCTGGGGTCACAGTCAGTGCTGGCAGCCAGCCCCAAGGACATTGTCCTGATGAACCCAGGAACAAATGACCAAAGGGTCTGTGAAACACCTTCACAACAATTGCTCAAATAATGGGCAAGAGGATAAGCTTGTTATTACAGCTCAGTTATTTCAGATACTGAATGCCCAGTGAGGCACTGAGCATCCTCAGCTTCTGTTCACCTCCAATTGCACTATTAATTATAAGCAAGCCCAGCTTAGAAAATAATCACAGTGAGTCTAATAAACCAAAGCAATAAAAGGTATCCTTAAAAAATCCCCCGAGCTGAACAGCGGGCCAACATCCAACATTTTGCACAGGTGTGAGCCTGCAGAAGGTGACAGCTCTGGCAGCATCCTGCAAGACATCCTGCATGGGCTGAGTGCTGGAGCCGGGGTTCAAGTCTGTGGCCAGGGAGGCTCCCACTGGGGACTGGAGACTGCCTGTCCATGGTCCAAAACAGCCAACATTTGCTGGTGTGCCTGGCAGGTGCTTTGGGGATGAGGTGCTGTCCTGTGCACTGAGCTCCTCCAAAAATCTGAAGGACAACAGGACTACGGTGAAGCATTGTATCTCCATCTCCATATAGGAGAGAGGGAATCTTCCCTTCACAGTGGCAGGAGCTCCTCCAGACATACCAGGGGTTTGGAGGGTCTGTGCCTGGCAGGTGTGGTCTCAGCACTTGCTGGACGCATTCTTCACCTCAAATCTGCTCAGAAAATGCAAACACTTTCAGTGCGGAAACAGACGGCGGCTCAGGGCATGGGCCACAGTTGTTTGCACACACAAACGTACAGCAGCCTAAGAAGTATCCATTCACACATGAGATTATCTGCTAGTGTTTGCACATGCTTCTCTCATAAGTGTAAGGTAGGAGCGCAGCCCTCAGAAGTCTCAAAGCTTTCAATCAGGCATTGAATTGGCAATACCAAGATAAACGAAAACTGAAGTATAAACATTTCCAAACTACAACAAGAAATTATGTTTGTGACAGCATTTGGCCCTGCATGTGCATCTGTCCCCACTGAAAGCTTCCACATTTTATGAGCAGAGTGGATGTGTGAGTTGGTTTTTGCACTGCACTAGCGTGAGTTTGAGTGATGGGAACTGCAGTTCAGTGGTCAAGGACCAGACCAAGACTCAGAGGCACCAAGCTCAGTTTCCAGTTGTGCTACTGGCTTTCTGTGCAACCTGATAAGGTGCTGGAGTTGCCCTGTGCCTCCATTTCCTAATCATGAACTGTATGTCTTTGCATATCTCTTTTCTGTCCTGCTTTTTGGGTTTGTGAGCTAACCCAGGCTAATGCCTGTCTTGTCCGAGGTAGGCACAGCACGACGCCCTGGCCCTGACATGAGCTGAGGACAGCATATCCTATGTAACCGAACAGCAACAGCAAAGAGAGTTGTCTCTGACTCCTCCTTGTCCCTCAAATTGTGCTCCTCTCCCAGCCCACATCATTCTTGTTGTCAGCCTTTTTTGCAGGACTTCCTACATTCGTGCTATTGCAAATTGAACCTGAGGTTAGAGACGGGATGCTTGATCACATTTGTAAGTTTTACAAAAACACATGAGCCAAGGAAAGAAAAAAATATTGACATAAAGTACTATCCTCCAGTTAGTTCAGTACATCTCCTGCCGTAATACCAGTGCCAAGAACCTGAGAGCCAGAGCTGCACCTTGTGCCAGGGCTCCTCATGACCCAGGATTTTGTGCTGTTCACTCACATTTCCCTACAGACTACATCTGACAAACACGATCTCATTTTAATAAACAAAAGAAATCAACCAGCCATCTCTAAAGACAAGGCTGACAAGCTGTGTTCACCCAGGGTGTGGCAGGTGGGCACCTGCCAGTGCCCGGCCCTTGCCGGATCCGCCATGCACGCAGGAGCGGCTCTCCATGCGGTAACGAATCAGGCTGCCCCACGCAGCGCTGGATGCACCAGCCCTGCACAAACATGGCCTTCCCCAGATCGGAACTGCATCTTCAGACAAACACATACACTCTTCTGTCCTTCAAACCCAGTCCCCAAACCTCTGGTCCTTTTTGGAGCCCTCTCCAGCCACACTGCGCAGATACCAAAAGGGCAAGTTACCACACTAGGCATACCCTCTCTGGTCACCCAAAAATACCTGTCTCGTTTTATGCAGCAAGGTTTCCACTCTGTGTTATTGTAAGATCATCACTGGAAAGGAGAAAGAGAGAGAGAGAAGGAAATAAGGAGGGGCAAGAAAGGGAAGGAGATGCTGGGAGAAAAAGAGAAAAGATATAAAAGAGAGAAAGGAAAGAAAGAGGGAGGAAGGAAGGAAGGAAGGAAGAAAGGATGAGAGAGAGAGAGAAAGAGAGAGAAAGAAAGATAAAGAAAGAGAAAGAAAGAGAGAAAGAGTGAGAGAAAGGGAAAGAAAGAAAGAAAGAGAGAGAAAGAAAGAAAAAGAAAGAAAGAAAAAAGAAAGAAAAAGAAAGAAAGAAAGAAAGAAAAAGAAGGAAGGAAGGAAGGAAGAAAGGGAAAGTAACTAGAAAAGACGGTAGATGGATGACTTTAGAATCAAGGCACTTGGGAAATATTTAAAGTAAGTAGGTGGCTACTTGTTTTACACACCCAGTAACTATTTTGTTCAACCACACAGTAAATAATGCATGATTTGCATGCTGCAGAAAGAAATAGACATATTTCACTGTTTTCCAATGGAGTTCTAGGTTCTTAAAATTGGAGAGAGATGCTTATCCACTTAAGCAAAAATGTGGCTAGAATAACCAAGTATATGAATTTCAATTCTTCAATGAATTGTAGCCATAAGGCTTCTTGGATTGGGACTACATTTAACGCCAGATGTATGTGGGAAAATAATTTGGAAATGGAAAAGTGTCTGGTTGATAAATATGCTTACACGAGTCCTTCAAAGAGACTTCCCTGAATATCTTGTCGTTCAAACATTAAAATACCTCCCAGTATTTACCTGCTTGATTTTGATTTAAATAAAGAATTTCAGCTTTTTGTTTTAAGAAAATATCTCAGAACTGAGAGGCAATCAGTTCTGAAACCAGCAAAACTTTGTGTGAAAACATTTTCAAATAACACTTCAACAAAGTTAAAAAATCAGCAGCTTCTGAAAATGATTCTAGAAAAGCAAATCACACATATATTTGAGCCACTTCTCTTCAGTTTCAAAACAGAAAATAAAAACACTTTAAAACTTAATTCTCCAGCTTACTGTGGTGACAATACTTCTTTAGCCCCATATGCATTAACATCTGCCAAAAAAAATATAATGAAAGGGAAATGAGAAAGATCAGGCACAGGCTCTAAACAACAAACATGTGTCCTGAAACAACAGCTTAAAACCCTTGCTGGGAAGGCACTTCATTTTTCAAGGGGGCCCAAACCCAGGATTCATTTTAAAACCAGTGGTTGGAATGAACTTTTTTTGTTTTTTAAAGATTGAAATAAAAATGGAAACAGCATTGTAGCAGGTAACTGGATATTAGAAGAAAAGTAAGATGTAGCACGAGATGAAACAAATATGAAAAAAATATTGGTCATGCTGATACTAAAAGTAGTAGCATGTTGATGATTTAGATCCCTAGAAGCTCTTTTACGTTCTTAGCTATTATCTATCTCAGCTGCTGAAACCTGCTGTTTTAAAGGCATTAGAGTTGAACATCTAGTGACAGCACTTGGGTTATTTATCATTATGTATCACCCTGCTACACTATATTTTATTATACTGGTTTTAAAGGAAGATAACACAATTATAGTTAATTTGCTTCTCTTCTTTATATATATAGTGTCATGACCCACCACAGCTTTGTCCCATGAGATATTTTTAACCAAAAAGAAATCCACAAGAAACTCTCCCTAAAAATTCCATTAATAACCTCTTGTAGCATGTATAGGTTGCAGGGTCTGGAACTAAGAATGTTTTAATCTCTTCAGCAAAACAATGTCTCATAATGATGTACAGGACTATTGCTGCACTGATGAAGAATCATACATAATTCAGCACCTTTCACTTGGCACCACTGTGATATCCTCATTAGCAGTGGCTCACAGTGGCTGTCAGATGGTGTCCATGCGAATGCAGGCATTATATTGTCTTTGAGATGTGCAGCTGCTTCCATGACACTGCCAGTATATAAAAACATGACGCCAGTTTGTTTTATTTAGTGCTAAACCTTCCAGTTTGTAAAAACAAGGCTGACACAGAGCCTGACATGAGGCAGTGAAAATAATTAGCTCTCATTTTCTCAGCCTCCTATTTCCTTCTCCCCGCTGTGTTCTCTTTCCACTAAACCACCACATGTCAGTCGAAATGGGAGGCAATTAGTGGGCTCATTTCAGTCCCCACAACTGTGCTGAAAAGAAAGTATTTATGATGGCACAATGAACAGCTGAAAGATTAAATAACATTTGCCTTTTGAAAAGAAAATGACTTCTAGCTAAATGGGCAATTTTTGATTATTCTCAAACAAGCTTAGAGTAGTTGGTTTTTAAAATACAAGAAAGGAAAATTAGTCATTTTTAGGTGAAAGAATCAAATAAAACTTGACACAGTAATGCAAATAACTGATGTTTTATTGCAAAATATGTAAATGTGTTATACCCTTAACAATGGCTGGTGTCTCAGGTCAGGGCAGGCTGCTGCCAGCCAGGCTCCAGCAAGAGAAGGTGGCTCCATCGCTGGTTTTGTTTCAGCTGTGCAGGCAGAAAAAAAGAGGGGCGGAGGGGAGGCCTTGCGAGAGAGATGGCCTTAGAACGTACAGAAACAAAGCAAGCAAAAGATATATTTATGTTATCAGTTGCCTGGGTGCCTCCTTCGAGCTGGAGCCCCTACTCCTCTGCGAGGCAACAGGCACTGACTGGTTGGAGCTTTGCCTGGAGAAGCACAAGGCCTTTTTAACACCTACGCAGCCCAACCAGCAGTACCAAAAATATCTGTCGCTTGACAGCCCCCTTCTTTATCACCCAGCGCTGTGGAGCTCTGTGCCACGACGCAGTGGGATATCATGGTAAATACCGGGCACTGCTGCGTGCTGGGGCTGGTGCCTGAGAACAGGGACTTGGAGCAGGTGAGAGGAGAGCTCTGCAAGACCATAGTGTTCACCAAGAGCTGCCCCTGACACGTGATCAGAAGCACACAGGGGTTGTTGCAGTTGCAGGCATCATCCACAGGAGCACCCTGCTTGTGACAGCAGGATTGTAAAGGTGGAAGAACGAGAAATATGAGCCCCTTCCCTGAGGGCTGCGTGGGTGTCCTCCTGTACTGTCCCTGTCCTCTAGTGCCATTTTCCGTGGATGACTCATGGGAACAATCTGCTGGAGCCACGTGGACCATGTCCCCACTCATGGTGGAGGCTGCTGCTCACACACTGGGGCTGCAGGGGACAAGGATACACAGGAGCTCAGGAAAGGCATGGCACAGCTGTTGGATATGTCCTGTGCATGCTGGGAACAAAGGCTCCTCTTCCAGGCCTTTGTCTGGAGAGCATGTGCCAAGCCTACAAACCACTGGGAACCTGTCTGTGCTTCTGCAGACACATCTGTGACCAAGGCTGCATGTGAGAGATAATGTGTGGAAGGCAGCAAGTTAATTCAGTGATGAAGGTATAAACATAAATCTTGAGATTAAAAAGTCTAGAAAGTCAAGTGAGCAAAACCGCCTAGCTGAAAAGTTTATATGGCTCTTCAGGGCTATGGAATAACTTCTAAGGGGAATCCCCGGTATAGCACTGCCCACACAAGGATTTTTAAAGGTGTTGGCTTGAGTTTGACCTCAGTTATACATGGATGCTGCAGCTGGAGCAATCCCAGTGGAGATGATGAAGTTATACCAGCTCCACTTCATGCAAAAACAATACGTGGCCCAGAAAAGCTTTTTTGAGAGTACAAGGGGCTCTGAGTCACCCGCACTGATTCACCTTCTTGGCAGACTATATTAATCAGTTCTTAGTGGTGCTGGCAATATTGTAATGTGGCCGTGGTTTTACTTTACAGCTTAGGTCATTTTCTGTGCTCCTTCACAAAGAGTTTACCCCTTTACTGACTACTTGTTCGAATAGGAGCAAATCTATGAAAATGGCACAGAAACACAGCTACTCTGATTCTTGCATTAACTACTAGTCTTTAGTCCCGAAAGCATTTTGTTTTGAGATGGAATTAAAGAGAGAGGGTTTAGAAGATGAGGTTTTGAGCTAAGGTTAAATAACTCCACGTAAGAAAGTCAAGGTACTTGCAATTACCTTGCAAAGGAAGGGTCAGAGAAAACCAATTCCTCTTCCAGCTTTACTTTACTGAAGCGGGTTAAAATACCTATAGAGCATGGGAAATATATGCGACCTAAAAACTACAAAAGTAGAATTTCAAATTTTAGACCTTGGCCCCCTTGCTTTAATTTTAAGAACATAAAGAAAGGATTTATGAGTGTTGATGTAGTGGGAGAGTGGAGGAGAAGAGGCAGCAGAAATGGTCTCAAGCACTTGTGAAAGTGTATTCCAGTTACAACTATTTCAGTACTGTTTTTTCTGGTACTACCTGCATTTTGCCAGCCTGGGCTTCTCCACATGAAGAGCTGGTCAAAACATCTCTCTAAAGCACCATTAATAGTATATTCACTTCTGCACTACACATTTAAATAATAGTATTAAAATATATCCCAGTTTGGATATTCAAGGCTAGAAAATAGTTCACAGAGTTAGCAGACAGTTTTGAAGAGGCTCTGCTCCTTACCTTGTCAAATGGAGGGAGAGGTAAATGGGGAAAAATAAGGTGAAATGGTGAGCCAACTTCAAGGCTTTGTGTTCAGATATAGGTCAAATTATGACACACCAGGTAAAAAATGAGAAGATTCAATGGCACAGTGAAATCTGCCCTTTTGAGGACCAAAACTAAAGAATGCATCAATAGAAGGCAAAAAGACTGTAAGCCATTCTTCTCATGGGGTTGGGTGATTCATCAGTGCAGAGCCAACACAGCTCAGATACCCTTCCCTGATTGGGAAATTTTAATGAGCCACCAAGGATGAGAAAGCCATTGAAAATTCCCTCTGCAGTTCTGCAAATCAGTTCAAGCCACAATTGCCAGGGCTTGTTGTTTTACCCTCCATGTTGGAGTTAATTGGTGGTCCCCTGCTTTTTTTTTTTTTAATTTGTAGAAAAAAAATAAAATGTCTAAATCTATCACCTTTTAGCTCAGCGGGAATTGTGTACAGAAAGGTCATTAAAAGGCAGTGAATGGAAGTAACCACATAACTTGAACTATAAGAGTCGGAAAAGAAACCTCTAAAAACCAGGTTAGTTTTGCAATGCTCACTCCTTATGCATTCAGAGAGCACAAAGGTCAACTGAGCTTTTATTGCCTCCAAAGATGCAGCTAAAAAGGGAAGGAAACTGTAATGAAATGACTGCATCTGTCAGCTGGTGGAAACCAACATAATCCCACTACAAGATGCAGTTTAAATTAGATAACAAATACAAGGCTGGTAAAGATGTGTACTGAGAAGTCAATGTTTCATTCAGTGTACAGACAAGGCTGAACATTCAAATGCTGACCTGAAGCATATCCACCAGGATCCTCAGTAAAAGGCACTGCCATTCCCAAGGCCCTTAATATTCTGCCTGCTTATGAAGAAGATGCACTGGCTGTGCTGATGGGGCATGGTGCAGTGCCAGGGAGGGGACACCTATGCCCTGAGGAATCATCTTCATGCTGAAGATGGTGCTGTGCACTCTGACCAGCCAAACACATCTGAAATAACCAGCACCCCTGAAATGGTTTCTGTGTCCTGGCTCAGTTCATCCAGCACTTTTATACCCAGTGGTGTTGCTGTATGTCATGCTGCACGCCAATGCTGTGCCCACACCAGAGCTTTAATTTGAATCAGGAGAGCGCTTTTGTCCCACATGTCCGTCCTGTGCCATGCTTCAGCAGAGCCACCTCTGATGGCCTGGGTGGGCTTGCTTCCAGGTGCAACTGCACTAGGAAATGTTCTACAATAACTAATGGGAACTCAGCCCAAGAGACCAGCACAGAGCCAGCCTGGTGATCAGTTCCCCTGCACAGAGCCCTTCCTGCTGTGCTGCACCATCTCCCAGATGAGCCTAATAGCTTCCCTCGATGTACATGGGTCTAGTAACCTCCACATCGCCCAGAGAATGTATATCCTCAATGCATAACCCAGATTTGAGCTTACTGCCTCTTTTTCCTCATGGCTAAAACAGGAGAAATGTTTCTTAGCTAGGCAGCCGGCTATAGGGACTGATTACGGTAAAGTTCCTCTGAGAAATTTATTTTTAAACTGATGTAGGCCAGCTTTTTAGCTATAAAGATGGTGGAAGGTATGATCCCAAGTGCTTCTGCTGACCCAGTTTTACAGGAACAGGCACCACTCTTTTACAAAAACGGGACAGCAAAAAAGAAGTTTAAATCCCTCAATCCTAGTTTACTCTCTATCTCCAGTTCATTTTGGAACAAATCTGGATGGCAGCAGTAGCTGGCTCAGAGCAGCCTCTAGGGGAGCTAGAAGATTGTATCCAGGGGTTTTCAAAGAAGCAAGCTAGCCAAATTTTCTATATTGCATGTACCACACCAGTCTTTGTTAGTATTACGTTTAAAGCAAATTCCCTGGTCATGTTTGCCCCAGCATCCTGCTCAAAAGCTCAGATGATCTACTCCTTCCAGTCCACTTTTTAAAACTGGCTCTGCTGCAACCTCTCTAAAGAGAGGTACAAGTTAATGTGTAAATCTCAGACAGATGTTTTCAGCCCAGACAAATTTAGATGACAAATTGCACATTCCCTGGAATGACATCACTAAGCACACAGGGTGCTGTAGCAGGGCAGCTGACAGGGAAGGCATGCCTGGCACACAACCATGGCTTCAGAGGGAATGGCTTCCTTAGAAAGGGGGTCCGACAGCACACAGAGCAGATAGGACCAATTAGGAGCTCACAGAGAAGGCAGGACCAAATAAAAAAGGTTGTCAGAAACCTGCAGAGGTTATGCCAGCACTACACAGGCCCATTGAACTAACTCTGTCCCTCTCATAAAAATTCAGCTTCTGTCCCATAGATTCTGGCACACTGTCTCATTTGTAAATTTTGCTGTCATGGCTAAAACATCTACTCGTCCTCAGACTTAGGGAGATGTTAGTACAACACAAATTTCTGTCCAGTGCTCAGAGGTCTATTCACTCCTTCTCTTGTTCTTTCCCAGGGGCGGTTGCTCACCTCTCTGCACTATGGCTCACAGCCCATATTGGAAATGGAAGGGAGATGTGAGCTCTTTCATGGACATTTAGTTCTTTGAAGAGTTAGTTGCACATGGGAGACAAAAATGCACACCTACAAAAAAGCAGCTGTACAGCACTATAAGCAAGATGCATTCAAGTACACTGAGACAGTCTAAGTAATTCACATAGTGATAAAGAAGATTTTTATAGGGAAAAAAAGTACTTAGGATAAAAGAAACAAACTAAAAAAGGAAATCTCCAGACAAAAAGCTTTTTCAAATTGATGAAATGATTTCAGTACGAGTACAAGTTCCTACTAAGTTCAAACCTAAATGCTTTCTCTGCAAGCACCACCAAGTACAGAAATCAAGAGACTTCTGCAAACAATATGCCCTGAAAGCAAAGCAGTCAGATAACACAAGATGAAAGTCAGCCTCCCACAAGTTTAGGGTGGACACACAATGCAGATTTATCAAATACAAAAGGAAACAAATCCTGCTGTCACAACCCCTGACTCTAGCTCAGAAATGCTTTGCACACCATTTCCACATAGATGATTAATTCTAAACCCCTTGAACTCAGAGTCCATCGCAAGCTGGATAAAGAAAACAAAAAGTATGGGACAAACCTCACTCTCAAGAAAAAACAACGTGGTGGAAATCTTTTGCTGGAACATCTGGAGTCATCAATGCTCCTGTTACACAGGGTGTAATGAGAGATCCTTGAACCAGCTCGGCTTGGAGCTGAGGTTTGATTAGGATGTGGCATGCTGGCAATTGCCTTTTACCAGCTGATGCACAGTAGTTTTGCTATCTGCGATGAGCTGCAACTACCCCTCCCTCCTTCCCAAGTACCATGAGGGCACAGTCACCACCAGGACCAGTCCCATCCTGCCCAGCCAGCAGCCATGCATACCATGTATTTTCCAAACTCTTCTTGGATGCATAGAACGGTATCTCCTTTCTGCTGAGACAAAAGTAGCATTTTGTGCACCAATATCAGGCATAGGGCACTGCTCAACTGTCATTGGGGTATTTTTTCATAAATGGACTGTTATTTCACACCCATTGGGATAAAAGGAACAAAGTTAAAAAATTTTTTCAGTAGAAAACAAAAGCTTTCATTTAAAGCTTTCTGTGCCACTCTTCTTTTCCTTGCCTGCTCTGGGGTGCAGTTCCCCATCACCAACGCAGCCCCATTTGCCACCTTGACATTTGGTTGGCACTTTCCACAAACAGAGGATTCTCATGCCAATTTATCCATTTGTGTCCAGAAGATACTGGACCCTCCTAGTAGTGACTGTTAACCAAAACCAATTGATCCAGCTTACCTTTGGACCATTTCCTGGCTTCAAGTGATAACCAAACACAAGTTCAAGATTCACTACTTTCTCTATGTTTTCTTCAGTTCCACCTGCAGAATCCTGCCAAAACAAAGGGCAAAGTGAGACTCCACATCTACCACAACCCACTGGGAGACAAGAACACAGCCTTTGGTGGCATAAAGGTTTTGCCTTTCAGATGATACAAGACTGGCAGGCAACAGGAAGGAGACATATTCCAAGAGGGGTCATGGCTCCTGCATGGCTTTACAGCATGCAGTGGGTGGCATCTGGGAGATGTTGCACAATTTCTGCTCCTGGCCAAGCTGCTCTGGCACAGCATGGTGTCCCTGTGAGTATTGTGGCAGCCTCTGCCATTGGAATTGCAGCTGGCACAGTAGCAAAGCCCTGACTTTCATTTTCCCCTTCAGGGAACAGAATTTTGCTATATGCAAATTTACTGTAAGTGGATTTCACTCTATAGCTGTGCAATAAATTATGACTAAAAAGCTACTTCAGGCTTTAGGCTCTAGAATTGCTTGATTAGTTCACTGAACTAAATCAGGCAAATATTAGTTTTAGCAACCCCAAGGTTCTCAAACACTCTCTCCCTTTTGCATGGCTCTTGTCACCGATATCAGAAAACCAAGAGGTTAACATAAGGGTGACTAGACATTATAAATCATCCTTCTTTTCTATAACATTAACAAACTGAGGAATGATGGGCTCAGTCTGGGCCAGGGGTCTGGTGTTCTTCAGTGGTGAGCAGTCAATGGCACCAGTTTGGAGGAATGGCTCTTAAAAGTAATTTCTGATTAATGACAGCAAAGGAATTGCAACCAGTAGCCTTTTAATTTAATTCCACTGGTTCCATGATAAAATCTTAGAGCCTCATTAAAAACAACTTTTATTATCTTATTACTTGTTCTGACTTGTTCTGACCCATCACTGCTGTTGAGCCTTTGCATTTGTTACAACTCCCTGTAGGAACTGCTGCTTTGCCCTCCCCTGAATAGAAGAAAGTTGAGACATGAAAACAATAAAATATTCATACCAACACAAGAAGCACTTCTTATATAAACTATGCAACTTGCCTTAATTAATGGTGGAAAATGAAACAGATTTAGGTAGTCATGGGTTAACTTCTCGATAGCAGTCTAGGAAAAAAAAAATCAAAAAAAACAGATGGGAGTTATTTAGTATCTCATATTGCAAATACCAACATGAAAACCAGTGTGCACTGTGTTTTCCACTGTGGATACATCAGGGCATGTGAGAAGAGTTGAAAATACAGCCCTGCTCTGGAAACTGTCATGGTAGATTGGCCCCATTTTGCATTCAGAATCAGATCTGCTTAATCAGAGAAAGAGATGTTTGGGGGGTTGTTTTCGTTGTTTTTATTTATGCTCAATCAACCCAGGAAGCTGAAATCATTCATTTTGGGCATTATTGACTTTATTAAGTTTCAATAATTTTCCCTGTAGGAAACATAAATTAAATATATCAGTAATGGTGTGTGGGCATGGAAAAAATGGCTGATGAGCAAAAGGGGAATAAATCTGTGCGACTTACGAAGCTAAATTTGCAGGACTGGCAATTAGGATACAAGTATCTCTTTACTAGCAAATTGTGATCTAAAATGACTGAGACCCAAGAGAATTGTAGACGCTGCTCTTAGAGAAACCCTTTTCCAAAGCTGCCAGAAAACTGAACTCTCTCCTGTGGCTACAGTATTAATATCATTACTGCTGTCTGACCACATTTTCCAGACCATGATTTTCTTAATTCATTACAAACATTAGACATTTAAAACACTGTGAAACAGAGCTTTAAGAAGCTCTGAAAGAGCTTCTGAAAGAAACCTGGCTGTCAATCAGCTTTAAAGTTGTCCAACGGAGTTTTGTTAGTCCAAGTATGCTTTACACTATAAACGAGATATGAAAGTTAAGAAGTTCAGAGATTTCAGTTCAAATAGCTGGTTTTGTATCTGCTTCTCCCTCAGCTACAGAGAACTATCTCTGAATATACCCAAGTCTTCTGCTGGGCCCTCCTAGGTGAATCTGTAGCAGAACTGCCAGTCTAGCTCACAAGAAAACCAAGAACAACAGAGGAGTATAAAAACCACAGCACATTTTTATGCCTCATAAGATTCTCAGGTTGCTTTGGGTTCTACATTGATATGAACCTGTAACTGTTTATTTTAGATACCAAATATGTTCTCTATGTAGCTTTGTCACTTTTTTCGTTAATACTACTGAAAACTCATAGACTACTTCTTAATATTCACACTATAACCTACTGCAACACTCAATATATGATGATGATACCTTTAAATGGATGATGTGTCCTCTGGAAACAATTCCCATGTCCTTTAAATCCTCTTCTTCTAGAAGAAGCAATTGTTTCCCAGTGATATGATGTTCCTTAAACAAGCTAGCATAGACACTCATTTCACCAGAAGCATTGCCTTAAGACAGAAGAGGTTATTCAGAAATCCATAGGGCACTTTATTGGAGGGGGAAAAAATGAACAAATGTATATATGTTCATATATGTGAATATGAAAGTACATATGAATAGCTTTTACCTTTTCTAGTAAGTTGTTGCATCCAGAAAAACTGCAAAGAAAGAGGAATCAATCTTGAAGTTCACATTACCAAAATTCTGTACTACAGTTATTTGGAATCCACAAGTACGTTCTTTTTTAAAACAAAATTTAAAAATATTTCTCACTTTGGGTTAAAGGACTCAAGATTCACCAGTGCAAGTGATGACTTCTATTCAGCTTTTCAAAACTGCCTTCCATTTTGCAGCCATCTTCCTCAGTTTATTGTCATGAAGAATAGAAATGAGCAAAGCAGCAGCTGAGTGATGTCATGTGCTAAAAGGGCTGAAGTGAAGGAGCCAGGGCTATTACAGCTTTTGCACTGGCTTTCCAGGCATTCTTTCAGTAAACATCAGCTAAACAACCCCATGATGCACAACACACAAAGAGAGTGCTAGATAGGACATTAAAATCATTATGACACATCACTATGCCAGAGATAAATCAATAATGTGTCTTGTTTAGCCTTTTAATCAAATAAAAAGGTAAAAAAGACTCAATGCCATTATTTTATATGAAAGAGAAATTCCACATGCCTTAAAACCCCCTTCACTTTTTTCCAGTTAATTTCAGTCCAGGTGGCACACAGTGGGATAAAACCTTCAAAACTGTTCTGTCCTGTCCAGGGTCAGGTCTTTGGGCACTTCCACATCCCTTAAATGGTGACTCAGGAATGCCTTCCTGGCTGCTGACAGCTCCCAGCTCCCACTGTTTTCTGGACTTTGGAGAATGTGGCTGTTTTATGACAGTAACTCAAGTCCTTAATTTACTTACAGTCATTTTAAACCCTGACTAGGACACAAGTTTTACCAAACAAACAACAGTAAAATCTCACCTGGATGTTCTGATCCGGCCTTCCCTCCCTCCATATCCACTGTAATATGCTAAGAGAGCTCCAGCAGCACGATGCTGGCCACATTAACACAAAATACTCACCACATCATCTTCAGTCCATGCACAAATATCAAAGGAGGGCAGCAACTGTGTGAGAGATATGAATTGAAAAGAAAACCATCTGACCAATTTTATCCCCTCCACCCAAATTTTACTCTGGTGGCTGATTTTATTCTGTTCTTTTTTTCCCTGCAAAGTACAGGACTTAGGCTGCAACTCACATTGACATACTAAACCACTAGATTCACACTGATCAAGGGCTGGCTCCAACAGCATGTTGTCGGTGTTAAATCGATCCCATCACTCTATGCAGATAAAATTAAGAGCAGATCCCCAACAGAAACAACTTAGGAAGCAAAAGTAAACTGTCCGATGGCAAGGGACTCTCTAGCTGCCTCTCCTCTTGGCTCTGACACTGGGGAAGGCTTTTGCTTTTTTGATTTCTGCAATGAAAATAATGCTGTGATTATGACTCCCTCCCAGATGATGGATATTTTCTACAGAAGGAAGGAAAACTGTCACTGGACAGCAATGAAAGCAGAATGTGGAGTCTGGCCTCTATAGCTAGTCTTCCTGTCCATGTATAGACAAGTGTCTCTTGGTTTCTGCAAACACTTTGTTTGGCTCCCCTAAGGCTGGGGGAGTGCAGCAATTCCCAGACTCCTCCAACACTGGACGCAAAATGGTGTTAGCTCTTGAAGCACTAGTAAACCATGGAGGGGAACAGCTGCATTAAATGAAATTCTGGGATGATTTGAAAACTGGCAGAGGAGATGATGTCACTGTAATAGTGACTGCCATTTTACTCATCCAAGCACATAGTATCCCAAGCTTCAGCTTCTTGGCATTTTTATCTCCAGCCTAAAGGGTTAACATTAATTGTTGTATATCCGTATTTGTCAGTGTCTTCCAAAAGCTCAAAACCATGATGTAGTTGCAATCTCTTTGATGTTGATAACAGTGATTTATGAGAGACTCAGCTCTGCTACCACCAGCCCCCATGGCTTTGTTCCCTCCTCCAGAGAGCTCTGCCACCCCTGGGTTCCCCAGCCTCCACCCACAAGCCAAGCACAGCCCCTCGGCAGGCACTCACCCCTGCCCACCTCCAGCTGAATACTGAGGCCCAGGACAGAGTCGCTCCTTAGGTGCCTTCCTGGCACTTCCTTAGCACTTCCCTGGCTCTCCAGGCATGACACCAGGGTCTAGTGTAATCTGCTCACAACTTTCAGCCATCACTGTAAAATACCCTTCACAGCATCCATGTGAAACCCCCACTGAAGGACTTGTGATTGCCCTTGACTTCTGCCTCCATATCTGTTGACTTTTTGCTGCCCACCCCACTTTGAGGACTTTTCAGATCGTCTTCCTCTTCCTCCACCAATGCCTCAATCAAATCTTGTTGGGCACAAACAATTTATGAGACCAGCTGAAGTCACCTCTGCACAGAGGATCTAGCGGATCCTCAAACCCACCCCTTTGCCCACTGTTTCCCCAAAGGCATCAGGGTGAACTGGCAGATGGCAAGATGTACCTGCCAGACAAAAATGAGGCCTTCCTGACTACTACACCACACTTGCAACCAAACTTCTCAACCTACCTGCTGTCAGGCATTCCCTATGCTGACAGCAACTCGCAGCCTGGGCAGGATGCTGCGGGGCCAAAGTAATGCTGGGGGAAACACCTAAGCACAAGGAAGGGCAAGTGGCAATCATGAACACCCTCAGTGGGTTGTGTCTTTTGTAGGTATGTATAGTCAAACCAGCTGGTGCTGCAGGAGGAGCCTGGTACGATAACTTGTACAACCAAATTATTTAATGCAGAAGTCCAATATTACATTTTTAGTTGTACAGTGGATTTTTTCAGCTTTCCCCGTGTTTAAACATAATCAGTGGCAGAATATGTTCCGTATTATTTCAATTTTTTTTTTTAAATAGAATAAAGGGGAAATGTCACACAGTGAGTAATACAAAAACATGACTTAAACCAGTAGACAATAAGGAATGTTTTGAAACACCAGCATTTTACACAGTGACACAGATGCATAAAATTTACTGTCAAAATGTTTATTGCAAAATAGAAGATTGGAACAAAGAGCAGCAAAGGAAAAGTTCACATCAAAAGAAAGTTTATGACACCAATTGAGGAAATTTAATACATTGCATGATTTCTTTTTGTTTGTTTGCTTTGGTTTTACACTGGAAAATCAAATCCACAGTGTGAATAAAACAAGAGATGGTATGTCAAGTGCAATAAAGAGAATAACTGACACTGCAAGGTTTTACCACACAGAAGTGTAACATTGCATGTTCCACACAAATGATATATTCAGTTTACAGCACAAGAGTCTTGGCATAGGCACTGCGCTCAGCTTTGCTTTTTCAGAAGGGAAAATTAAATTTTCTAACACTGTGAAAATATTTTCTATTCAAATTCCATCAGTTCAAACTTGAAGTGTAAGTAGCATTGACTCCTACTATTCAGTACAAAACTTCTTCAGTAGTGCAAAAGCAAGAAATGCAGTGGACTATATCTGACTTTAAAAGGCATATGAATATTTAGCACACAATATAAAATGTTTAAAGAAAGTTGTTTGTTCTACAGTTTTAAAATTAAATCTTCACACATCAGAAATCTCTGTGCAGATTTTACAGTGTACACTAAGTCGAAGTCTGGAGGAAAGGAGAAAGGTCCCTCCTCCAGATTCCTACCAGTGCATTTTAAGGGCTGTGAAAATTACTATATGAACTTACTTTTCCTACCTGAACGTTCTACCTAGGACTGCAGTTAAAACCTCTGTCAAGTTAGAGGTCTTCTTAAAAACCTGTAAAAGCTGCCTGATTACAGAAAAGGAACTACAGCACTAAAGACACACAGAAACACTGCTGCATACTTAACAGCTATATGGACACCATGGATTTATTGCTATTGCTGAGAGCAACACCAATAATTATCGTATCAGATATTTAAATCAGAATAGACACTCTAAAACCCAGAAGGAAAGGGAATCAACATCTAAGAAAACCTCTGGAACGATAAACAAATGACAAGTCAAGAACATGACTGTACGACAAGAGGCTGCGCCAGATGTCACCCCCAGGAAGCCCTTTCCATCTAGAGTGGACAAGCTCCATGTCAGGCAGCACACACCTGGCTGGGGATGCAGCACACCTAAACACTGTATCTTAAGACACTTGCTACTCTGAGGAATTAATGGTGTCATTATCACAAAAATTACTAGATCAAAAGTTTTCCTCCATTAAGTCCCCTTTCCGTTTTTTTCTCCACTGCTGAAGGAAAAGAAAAGGAGTTGGGAGTTGGGCATCCTGTCTTGGTCCCAGCTGACCCCACATCTTTAAGCAAAAGTCAATTCTTCCCATTCTTCTCTCAGGCCATTTACCCACCTAAGTCAATGTTGGCATTACAGCAGCCGGGTAAAAACAA
Organism: Manacus candei; assembly: GCF_025592945.1. NCBI lineage: Eukaryota > Metazoa > Chordata > Aves > Passeriformes > Pipridae > Manacus > Manacus candei. Next base: position 12,946,482 of record NW_026138071.1, on the reverse strand, counting down.
GAAGACTCGTACAACCTGGTGATGATACAGGTAGAAGGTGGACTGGAATACATGCAGATGAAAATCAGTGTGGAAGATGAAATATTCTGAGCCCCTCCAACCACCATACCTGCCCACCAGAGCCACTTTCAAAGCCTTTATCTAGTGAAAAGCATTTCAGAGACAGAAACAACACAGCTTGATTCTCACATATGACTTTTGGTTTGTAAACTGAAGACATCTGGCATGAAAGTCATCACAAGAAAGTAGAAGTGCAATCAATGCCACTACTTTTTTGGTGAGCACAGCCAATATCCTAAGTATAACCCTATGTTAGGGGAACTGCATCAGAAGAGTTTGTCATCTTATGTTATCATCTTATCTACAATTCAGAGACTACCTTTGCTATCTTGAAAGTATGGGGAAGTTTTATAAGGGTTTATTTTTTCCCTTAATATAGCTTAATTTGTTTTGACAAATAACATGGGGAAAGAAAGGCAAAGAGGGAAAAATCCATCTTTGTTTTATTAAAAAATACTGAAACTAAGCACAGAGTAGAAATTTCTATAAGCACACTACCAAATTCTGATGATATTTTGTTGACATAAATTACACACCTGGGTAAGCACAAAACTCTGAAGACAGACTTAAACCTTGTGGTTTTGCAACTATGAAACCCTGTGTCATACTACTTAAGAATTATTTTTATTTCTGTAAAGATTAAAGAGTGGATTTACAAATTCAGTTAAAAGCCATACAATAGAAATGTGCATGAAGTGCTCTGACGCTGTCAAACACCAAAAAAGTGCAAAATCTGCCAGGGACAGATTTTTTGTGCTTTTTTGAATCCTAAATTGTACTGAACCAAATTTCATTTTCAGTTGTACAACCCTACACTGCTTATGTGGTACAGTAATTTATGCACAATGACACACATCTTAAGATCTAAAGTGCACATATTACACTACACAAATCCATCAAATTTTGCTGAGTGCAAAGTGGCAGTTACAAAAATAGTAACATCGCTGTGGGTGTTAGCAGACATAGACTTACAAAAATAGTAAAAATCTGCACTGGAAACAGCCTTTTTGCTCTTCTTTCCGTTTCATACTTTGCCCTTTCATGTCCCTTTTTCTCCCTAAAATCAGGTTGCTTTGATGGACCTAAGAAGTCATCCCTACCTGTGCTGAAGGAGTAAGTTTCTCCCTGGGATACTCCATAAATTTATTGCATCATTTAAAGTACGATTTTGTTATGAAAAAACATTCTGGATACAAGAGGGCTAACTGCAAGTCAACGGATTTGTAACTGTTTGGAAGAACATTAAATTACATCCTACAGAAGTTAAGCATCGTGGAGGGTCTAATTCTGTGCAAACTGAGTTTGAAGTTTGAAGCACAGCACTTGCTGCCTTGCAGGTTACTAGACCAGTGCTGATGCTTAAGGATAAAACAATTCTCTCTGATGACCCAAAGAGGTGCCCACTCTAGAAAAACTCCTTCAAAGAACTTTCTCTTCTGTCGAGTGAGCGTGTAATGATTTGAGGCCTGCTGTTATCTAATGTATCCATTTTTCTCTAAGCTATCTACAAAACACTCACCATAATATGTAGGTTAGAGCTGTGTAACAGGCAAGCCTATAATTAAAGAGGCCACTCAAAACCAGAAGTTTTCATAAAAGAAACCCCTCCAGTAATTGAGAATAGAATTTTGATGGCCTATTCCCACTACTACTGAACTGCACAGTAACATTTTTCTTTTGAAATGCTGCCCTTCTTCCTTGGGCAAATATTTTACATCTTCCTTTCTAACCTGCATCTGTGTTCGCACTGGCTTCCCTCCCTCCTTCTGCATCACCACTAAAGGGGTCATCAGGAGAAACGTCCTCACTGCTCTCAACCTAAGTGCCTGGCAGGCAATTATTGCAGCAGATTGTTACACACTGAGTTTTACAGTAAGCCATAACAGCAGTGGCAATACTTTAAAAGTGATTTAGCTGCAAAAAACAGGTATGCAGAGAATAGTAAATATTCCTCACATTACTGCCATCACAGAGAATTTCACATAAGCCACAATAGTAAGGCCCAACCTAAAATGTCATAGTGGCTTCTCTTTGTCCTTACCTAAGGGTACCCTTAGTCCTTACCTAAGATGCAACAGAATCAGAATTTACGAACACTGATTTTTGCTCTCAGGTATAAGAATAAGTCCATCAAAGTTAATGAGGCTTCCTGGATTTACATCAACATAACTGAAAATTAGCTTCTAGATCACAATATCTGATAATAGATGCAGAGGTCTGATTGCAGTTTGCTTTGCTAGAGTGAATTATATACACATGCACATACACGTGAGGGGAAAAAGAACATTTATACAAATCATCTACTAATAGGGATTATCTGGATTCTGCTGCTATTCAGTTTTTAAACTGTGTATTTAACTAACCCCTCTCTTCTCCCCAAGCTTCTCTCTTCCTGGAAACCTATTAGTGACTTCCCACAATACTGCCTTGAAAAAGGCTTTAAATTAGAAACACAGCAAACCCCTTCACTGCAACAGTAAGAAAGAATGGATTGTAGAGAATAGCAAATCTGGAAGTACAAGTATATGCATATAATTGACAACTGAGGGGGTAAGGGAAATGACAAAAAACACAAAAGAAAAACTTGAAGTACATAAATGGCATTAAACACATTGAAGTTTCTCCCAGTGTTTTCAGATCTTAAGTTTATGAAGCCATAGTTTCTGTAATCAGGCATCAAGAATTATAGATATAATCATGGTTCTTAAAATAATAATAATCTCCATTAGTTTGGAAAGTTTAGTTCCAAATTTCATCAAAGTAGAAATAAGTCAGCACAATCTAAACAAAAACAACATGTCTTTCTACACAGAAACATGCTCAGCCTGGAAAATATCTCACTTTTTTTGTTGGGTTTTTGTTGTTCTTTTACAGGATTTAAACAGACCAAACTGACAGGATTCTTGTTCTAAAACTTTATTGGTTTGCTTTGCTAAAACAATTTCAGGGTTAATTCTATAACTTATTTCATTCACCGCTATCATCTGTGTCGTCAAAATCATCATCATCATCATCATCGTCATCTGACCAGTCGAATTCACTGAAACCCAAAGCCATGTTGATTTTCTTTCCTTTTCTCATAGAGGTGGTTTTAGAAGAATTCTTTTTGGCTTGCATGTTTATCTGCATTCCAGAATGCAGGACAGATCCTGCTTGGTTCAGAGAGAAGATATCCCCAAAGCCCGTCATCATCAAGGCCTTCAGACTTTGGTTCATGCCAGCTACCTCCCCGTTACTTGTTGCTGTGATCTGACAAGACATCTCTGCACTGTTTGACTCCTCTGTTTTAGATTCAAAGTAAGACTCCTGAGACATTCTTGCAGCAAGAGGTAAGAAAAACTATTTAAAGGAGGAAAGGACAGAGCAAAAGTGAAAGTTAGAACCAATTCAAAAATCAAGGAAAAAGTCACCACCGTATTAGTTGGCAATCAACAGAAAGCATATGATTAGTGAATCTAAACATGGAAATCAAGTAAGGATTCATTAAAACAGTGTCCTTTTGGGGTCATTGTTCTTAAATCAAAGTGCAAAATCACTGAGTGGCATGGCAAGAACCACAGGTAGCAGAGCTCTCATGACAAAAGAAGGTTCAAACTCTTCAATCCTCCGTTTTGTACAGTGCAAAACAGAACGTGACAGTTCCCAGCCAGGTGGACTGGCTCCCAAGACAATGTGGATAAAACAGAAGTCTGAGTGAGTTGCTTAATTGAACCTTTCAGGATTGAAGAATAAATCAGGTTAAGATCAGAGAACCCAAACAAGCTCCCGCACAGTTTGGTGCAGAAGTAGCAGTCCCCAAATATCAGAAATAAAAGCAGTAGCAGACTGGTTTGGAGTGTTTGCTCAAAAGGAGAGAAAGAGGTCACCCTGCAATGGTCACAGTCAGAAATGAGCCTCTCACCAACGCAAATGACAGTGGAATCCAGACTGCACTAGCACCTTTTGCAAGCTGTCCCAGGGATGAGCAGGCAGGGGAAGAGGGGCTGCTTTAGGCTGGCTCTTCAGCTTAGTTTTTTTGGGTTTGTTTTTTTTTTTTTTCAGTGATATCAATAGCTATCTGCCATTTGTACATCACATTAGATCTCTACTGATATAATCTTCACCTACAGATAATGGCATTCTCCTGGCTCAGTCTGTTTGTAATAACAAATGAAATGTGCTCTCTCCAGCTAAATAATGACTAATGCCTCTTCAGAGTGGCCAAGCTAGTAACCTCTGTGACAGGCTTGCCTGTGCTCTACAGGGAGTAAAGACTCAGGAGTTCATCCTAAATTAAACTACCTACTAAAACAACAGTAAAGGAGCAGTCTGTGAACACTTAACTGGCCTTTCTTTCCAAAGCTGTTTGCAAAAACTACCTGCCCAAAATTCATGGTTTTTTCACATTTTTTAACCTAATCAGAAAACTGACCGAAAAGTCAACAGCAGTTGGTCACAACAGGTTACAAGGGTAATTATGGTGATGCCCTGGTCTGTAATACAAGAGGCTTCATGGTCAGGCTGCTCAAAGACTGCCCATTTCTTGGTAAAACCACTTACACCGACTAATTGTCTATCATTAAAAAAGACAATATCTGTCTTTTGTTCCTCTCCAGTTTTCCCAATTTACACAGGCTTTCTATTTGCATTGTGGTTAACAAAAGTTAGTGATCAGGGTTTAAGAAACAAAAATAAAACTAAGAAGTTGGGGAAATGGGGTGCCCTAAATAGTCTTCATGCATCCTATGGTTAAGTGATGAAAGAACCAGCAGCTAAGCTTCTATACACCTGGCTGTACAAAAAAACCCCAATTACACCATCACCAGAGCACTAGCTGCATTAAGAACACCAAAAGCTCCTATGATAAAAAGAAGTCATGTTTTAAAAACAAGATCTAGCCACATCACACACAATTCCTTGCCAGGTAGTTACAGTCACTTTAGATCCTTAGAAGAGCATTCCCTGACATATGGGAAGGAATCCCTATTAAAAAAAAAAAATCAACAAAGCTGCAAATCAGCTTTCCACTAGAACACATTTCTGGGTCATTGACTGTTCAATGCCTGAGAGTGGGTAAGCTATGAATGGCCATAACTGTGGCTAATTTTGCAAGTTATAATCATTTTACTTCCTCCATATTTTGCCATCTCATTAGCTGGAGAACTTAAAGAGCTCTTTGGGACAGGACATGCCTTTGGTGTCACATTCCATAGGATGACTATCATGAAGAGACAATTAGAGATGGCTGGGATCCACCAATCTCTGTAAATTCCACTGTTCTTACATGATCATCTGCAGGTAACAGGGCACCACAGGTGAGCATCTGGATTTCATGTCTTGCTCACTGTCTTTCTCTAAATAAGAGGTTCAGCTTAGCTATATAACACTATCTTCCTAAAGTCAGGTCCCCTTTCAAAAGAAATCTCCCATTTCACTGTAGCTATGGATATATTTTACTCCTCCAAAAGGCTCCAGATTCCCTTATGCTAGAGGCTCTTGGAGATCTGCACAAAGGAATTTGCAAAGATCAGACTCAAAGGTCTCTTTTGTATAATATACAGCAGAAACAGGGACAAAACAAGAACAGGGAGAAACACTACTTTCACAAAAGCATTTCTAAATGTTGGCCACACCCTTCTCTCATGCTGAAGTGTGTAAAGCTATACTTTAGAGCCGGAGCAGCCTGCCACTCATAATTACCTACCATGCAGGATGAAGCTCCTACCAGTCCTACAACACTGGAGAATCAAGTGGCAGAGACAGCTTTGCTGTCCTCCTTTCACTTGGTTTGAGTTTCTCCTCCTGCATACCACTGGCCTCTGGTCTTTGCTGCAGAGCAAACTAAAGAGGTGACCGCAGAACGTAGAGCAGGGACAAGAGTACCAGCTAGGACACAACAAAGCCTAGTGTTGGTTAAGAACCAGGTTTATCCGTAGTGGATAAACCCTAAGCTGTGTCATAGCTCTGGCTGCCATATCTTTACTACTGTTTTTACAGTCAAGGTAGTTTAAAATCAAGGACTGCAGCTCCCCATTGCAACCCTCCAGGTTGATACTGCCGAGCAGACACTGCCTGAACCAATGGAGGGAGACAGATGCTTGACTCTTAAGGATTACAGTTTGCAAACAGAACACCCAGGGATATTTTTCAAATGGTTTAAAGCTATATATTTAAAATATAGTTGTACATGTAACCAGTGCTTTGTAGAACTTCATTTGCTATGAAAAAGACAATCCAGTTTCAATAAGCCATTTTTTGCCAGTATGTCAATTTTTTTCCAAAAAAGGGCCTTTTTAAAAGCTGTTCTCTGTAACAGTTCACTTAAGATCTGTAGAAAAAACAAACTTATATTTCTCTATTAGAAGAAATTGCATTTAAATGCAATAGGAGAGTTGGGTTAATGTTATGCAGAAAGATAGTTCATGCTTAGCACAATAGGCCTTAGCACAATGCTTTATTCTTTCAGGAATGCTAGCTCTAAGTGAAAAGTACAAGTCATAAGCAAGTACAGCATAAAAACCCCAGGGCCTTGCTGGTGAAAAGGTTTGCTCATTAAGGCTGTGTCTCATGCTGTGCTCAGAACAGAGGATGGCCCACAGCTCAGTTACTGGAAGCTCGCAAGCGTTAAAGCAGACATATAGATATCTACTGAGAACATACAGTATCTGTACATAGGAAAACATTCATCCTTCATTATTTCATTACTGCATGTTCACAGCTGGAACATAAATACAACTTCATTCAAACAACAGCAATAAGTTATGCCTTGAAAACAAGTCATATGTAAATGGGTCTGGCTGGAATCAAGGTTACAAGTAGGGTAAAACTGCATAAGTAAAATCATATGCTACTGCAATCACTTGCTTTGGCTAGTGCTTTAAAAACAAACAGGTATCAGTATTTTTTTAACAACTGTTGTAATATGTCTCGCCATGCACTAACCCTGTGGTCCTCCCTCTGCCAATCAGTGGTTGAAGAGCATCACATTTCGTTAAGAAATTCAAGATAATTCAGGTTTTTGTTCAATTTATTAATAGAAATGTAGCAATTCTAACAGCTGGTAACTGGTCAGTGAAAGTTATGTTAACTATAATTATAAACACAACCTTAAATTAACACTTCAAACTTTGACCCCCTTTTTCACAGAATGGAAATTTGCTGCTTCTCAAAGAAAAAGAACAGAATAAAAAAAAAAAAATCTACATAGGTTTCCTAAGATGCCTTCTGCAAGATACAAATCATTCTTATATTTAAGACCAAATCCTTCATCCATTAAAGTCAACAACTTTCTAGATGAAAAAACAATTTACTGAATGCAAACAACTTTTAAACTTGAGAACTCTAAATGAATCGACAGGACACTACTTAAAGTGCCCATGTCCCAGTATGAACTATCAGTAACACCTGCTATCTAATGTATTGTTGAATTTTTTAAAAAGTATTGTTATTTGGAGTGATGTAATAAAATGGACTTTAATTGGCCCAAAGAACCAACTACAGACAACTGGAGCATTACTTCCTTGGTGTGTTTTGAGATTTACATAGACAAAGCTCCAAACACTTTCTGACACAAGATGAAAAGTTGAATTATTGTCTACTTACAGGAGTATTTGATTGCTCAGTTAACTTCTGCTCCCACATCTTCAAACGTCGCTCCCGTTCCTTTAGTTCCTGCTCTTTAAAGCTCAGATCACGCTCCAGTTTCTTTAGTCTCTCTAAGGTTGCCTCAATTTCACATCTGCACAGAGACAATTTGTTACGTCCTGTCTTTTCCTGACAGATATAAATTGTTCATAATTCCCACCTGAATGTTAATTAAATCTGAAAGGCTGAAAAGTACAAAACTAGTTCAAGCAGTTCATTTAATTACCAAACGCAAAGTCTTCCAGAGCTTTAAGAACAAATTGCAATGTTTATACTTGAAAACAACCATAATACCTTCAGTTGAAGAAAAATAACATTTAAAAGAGTAAAATGCCATATAATAACAATATTTAAAAAATGAAAATGCCTTCTTTCCCCTCAACATCATGAAACATGACCTTATCCATAAAGAAACTGCATTAAGGACTGGTAACAGGACAATCCTTAGCAACACAATACAGGCAGTCTAAGAAGCCCATTTGCCTGGGTTTAACTTGGCCACAAATACTATTTGGACTTGCACTCAAATCACAGAAGCAGTACTGGGGTGTTTTTCCCTCTTAACTTCCTGTTCCTTTAGGTGAAAATATAAGAGCAAGACTACAAACCATGATATGACCCAGCCCTGCAAATGGTCACAAACACAAGCTTCTCAAGTTAGGAACAGCTGTGAAAAAGATTTGGTTTACTTTTCTCCATTTCTCACTGTACATGAAAAGGTATGAAAAATATTGAAGGCGGGAAATGAAGGCAGTACTCTGAGAAGCTTCAGATAGCATCTTTACTTGGTTTCACTGCACGTACCTCCCTTAACAAAGTGGTTTCTTTTGACAAACTTTCTGATGGACAGTATCTTTTAAACACATGAATTGAAACGTTCTTGGAAGAGAATTTAACAAGCTTTGCACTACGAATTCACGGGTGTATACTAGAAGGTGAAAAGCAACTCTGTCACCAGATTTGGACACATTTTTTGCTCACAGGATAACCAAAGAAAAAACTCCAATTTGTATCAGAGCTTGTATTTGCATTTAATGAACCATTTCTGTGCCTGTCTGGGAGACTGTGCACTGCCTGCCACCTGTGTCCTGACTATTGCTTCAACTAGTCTTTGGAAACAGTTGTGGGAAGAGTCAATCCCAGTATTTTGTTTTCCTCCTAGAAAAAGCTAGCTCCTAAGGAGACAGAGATCCTAAAGAGAGCTCTGGAGACAGCTACTGGGACTCTACAAGGCCAAATATTCTGCTCAAACTTTCACATTATTTTTCCTGCATAAACACACTGCAAACAAAATATGCTCCTTCTGATGTTTTCAAAAAGAAAATAAAAGGACTAACAGAGTTAGCTGCCATTTCTATTTGGGGTAGGGAAAGAGAATTATTACTTTCTGTAAATCTCCTGTCCTAGCATGGAATGATTAAGCTCTTCTCCATGATCAACTTAAAAGAGTTCGGGCTCTCAATGTGGGAAAATCGCATACCCAAATAGTCTATTTAAGCAAATGAAATAATATATATATTCCAAATTTTACAGATTTCTCAATTTAATAAGACATCTCCATCAGAGAGTAATGCTTACAAAGTACAGTGAAAGGATTCAGAGTTGGAATAACTAGCAAAGTCTACTGCAAACTCTAGCACCATGCTTAATTCTACTGCAAAAATCAGCCACCTGGGGGCAAAGACATTTATCACACTTGAGTCTTGCTGAGCGAGCTGTTCAATATGGTGGTCAGAAAAAATGCCCCTCTTAATTATCATGCTTCAGATTTCAAGCAAAATATCGTATTTAGGCATGCAAAGGTCAAGACTGATCTCTGTGCTCGGTAGAAAGTGGTGATAAATCCTAATAAAGAGACAATAAGGGAATAAAACAGAAAAGCACCAGAGAGGAGGTCAGAAAGTGACTCTGCTCCAAACATTCATTTCCCTATCATAAACCCTTTCCAGCAGGTGCAACATATACTATGCAACCTACTGTGGGAACTACAGAGCATTTTGAGGACAATTGCAAGTGCAGTTTTTCTTAGTGTCTCTCATCATCACCACTACTTACATACAACTGTATAATTTTTAAAATATGTAAATTACATTACCTTTTAAAATAACATTCTGAGCTATGGAAGTCCTGGTAACAATAGTTTTCTATGCGTCAAAAGTCTATTTTGTGCTGTAATTACCTCTCTTCATTAGACAGAAACTTCTCTTATAATAAAAGGTCAGTCTGCAAAAACAGTTGCATTCTGAAAAATAATTTCGCTGTATAATGAAACTGTGTAATTAAAGAGAAAGCTACCGTACATTGCCCACTTAATGAGTCTTACTCCATAAATGAAGCAGCTTGAAACATTACACATGGTAGGGCATGTGGATTTGTTTGCTTCTGTAGTTGTGCACTCTGAGTTTACTGGCTTCTCTAGAATAATCTCATCCTGTGACATTGAAGAACGTATACTGTATTGCTAGAAACCATAATGATAAACATTCACAGACTAAAAACAATGACTGGCATTTGTTTATATGTCTTGAATTGCTTCTGATACACTAATAAAAGTATCATTAATAAATTATTTTAATCATTAGAACAGCCGCTCGTGGGGAGAGGATGGAAGGAGAAATGCAGTTAGTATATATGACTAACTGCAGACAAATGTGATCTCTCACTGAACTGGAACATCATTACTTCAACAGTAATTATTTTCTACTGTAATAAAAGTGACTTGAGAAAGAGCTCCAAAAACATCACAGAATATGAACTTAAAAATACAGCAGATCTGCGCAACTCAGGCATAAGACAGCATCCCTATTCAATTAAATAATAAAAATGTGCAGAACACTTAGGAAATATGATACTGAAATATTTTAAGGAAATTATAGAACAAACAGATTAAAATGCTTCAAATAAAACCACATTATAGATAGGTCAAAGTGTCATTTATGTTATAAACTCCACCAGTCATGTATAGACTCAGCCCACTCTCAGTTTTCACATGAGCCAGTTAGTGACAATGAAGTTACTTGCTGTTACAGATACAGTTTGTGCATGTCTATACAGAAAGAACTTCAGTTTTCCTTTCTTTAAGAGTGGGAAAAAATGTAATCCAGCTTGTCTGAGCTTTGATTTGCTTTGGTAAGTGCAGTATCCTTGGGAAAGTGCAGTATCTGGATCACTAATTCAGAGGTCCCTCAAAGGAACAAGCATAACCTTTGCTTTTCCCAAGCCCACCCTTCTCTTGGGTTCTAAAAGCCAGCCTTCATTAAAATTCCCTATTTTGTGGTAACACATCTCATTCTTTCCCTACTGCTCGTTCCACTATCTCTTTGCAAATCACTGTGGGATAAAAAAACATGAAAGAAAAAAAAGAAGCTACGAATAAAAGAAAAGATTTTTCAGTGCAGAAGTTAAAACGTTAACTTCAGTGCAATTGTTTTTAGAAAGTCTTAGTCTGTCTTAGTTTATCCTTTGGGATCACTTTATGCATCTTTCATCTACTTCAGGTGGCATATTTTTTGCATACTTTCTGTTAATTTGACTTCACATTCATGAATGCCTCCATACAGACATGGCTTTCACATCAGGGAAGGCAGCCATTACCAGAATTTGGGTTGGAGAACAGCCCTCTTACCCAGCTTCCAAACAACTCCCCACACAACTTGTGCTCGTTCTGTACTTTGTGTTTTCATTTCAGTTTAATTCAGAAATCATTTTGCTTTCAGGAAAATCATGTCCCATCAGGAATTTGTATTTTCTCTCTCATATTTCCTTGTCTCCAAGTTGTTTATTATCCCAGAAAAAAATGCCAAATTTATCTTTAACACAAGTCCCCATAGTAAGAACTTTTTCTGTTACTTGAGAGTGCCAAAGAGCGTTTTGTTTCTATGTGGCTTTTCATTAACACCTTTTCAGACATTCCCCACCTGAGTAAGTTAGGTGCATCAAAATAAAATTTGCAAGAAGAACGTGGGCCACCTGAGTCACACCCCAAGAAATAAACTGATTAAGTAAAAGCATAGAACTTTGTTACCAAGTGCCAGCTAGCACAGCTTTCATTCTGCTATACTGGCAAGATTTAAGTAGGTATTTGCTTTTTCCTAAGGGCATTTGAGCACTTACTCCTCTTTTAAAAATATTTTTACAATGTAGGGGTGTGTAGGAAACCCCTCACTGGGGGATATTTTTCTTTCAACCCTGCTTGTATTCTGTCTACTATCAAAACCACAATATGATGCCCACAGTCTGCACAAACAACGGTGCCATGAAACAAGTTTTTTTCCTTGAAATACCCAACATTTGTCCCAAGCCTTACACCACGGATTTGGGGGGAAGAGAGCATACTGATAAAGCAGTAAAAGCACCGCCACGGATAAAATCATTGGCAAACACTCGAGAGCCGGGTATTGGTAAGAGGGCACTCTGAACACTGCTCTCCGGGGCTGCGGGGGACCCCGCTCCAGGGGGGAGTCCCGCAGCGAGGGCGGTGGGGCAGAGAGCAGGGCAGGGAGCGGGCCGGAGCGGGGCAGGGAGCGGGGCAGGGAGCGGGGCAGGGAGCGGGCCGGGGAGCGGGGCAGGGAGCGGGCCGGGGAGCGGGGCAGGGAGCGGGCCGGGGAGCGGGCCGGGGAGCGGGCCGGGGAGCGGGGCAGGGAGCGGGCCAGGGAGCGGGGCAGGGAGCGGGCCGGGGAGCGGGGCAGGGAGCGGGGCAGGGAGCGGGCCGGGGAGCGGGCCGGGGAGCGGGGCAGGGAGCGGGCCAGGGAGCGGGGCAGGGAGCGGGCCGGGGAGCGGGGCAGGGAGCGGGGCAGGGAGCGGGGCAGGGAGCGGGGCAGGGAGCGGGCCGGGGAGCGGGGCAGGGAGCGGGGCAGGGAGCGGGGCAGGGAGCGGGGCAGGGAGCGGGCCGGGGAGCGGGGCAGGGAGCGGGCCGGGGAGCGGGCCGGGGAGCGGGGCAGGGAGCGGGGCAGGGAGCGGGCCGGGGAGCGGGGCAGGGAGCGGGGCAGGGAGCGGGGCAGGGAGCGGGGCAGGGAGCGGGCCGGGCGGCGGGCGCAGCGCGGCGCTGCCGCCAGCAGAGGGCGCGGTGCCGCCACAGGCCGTCCCGGGCCGCGGTGCCGCCGCCGGCGCTGCTGAGTCAGGGCAGGACCGGCCCCGGGCCGGGCTATTTATACCCGGCCATGTGACCGGGGCGCCCCATCGCCAGCTCAGTTTTTCCACTCGTCCCACTAAAACTCTACGCCTTGCCTTTCCTTGGAAGGCAGCGGAGGAAACGTGGGATGCCGGGCTTGACACAAGCCCCATTTCCATGTGCTCTTCCCCATCCTCCACCCAGTCCCGGTTTCTTCGATGCCTGCAGGCTGGGAATCCTTCAGTACTTCTGCTCCCTGCTTGCTTGGCACACGGCCAGTGCTTCTTAATATAGACTGAGGCACGATCATCTGCAAAACTCTTCTGCCTGTGCAGATCTGCTTTCAATTTTCTTTCCCAAACAGAACGCTGTACTGCGAAGCAGCAAGTTTTCTAAGCCACAAATAAGCTTTGGGGACAGGTTTCTGAAGTTTTGGACCATACCAAAAAAGAGGCTGGAACTTTAACTGTAAAACTGTCATGTAATAAAATTTTCTCAAAGCTCATCTCCATTTATCACCACTTATGAATAACAATTACAATCAGCAATAGCTAAAATCATATGCTCAAGCTGGCCTGAGCGTATGCTGGATGCATGGACACACAGTCAATACAAGGGAGAGAATGCATAAGAAATGATAGAACACATACAAGTGAGGACAAATAAGAGGCTTGACTTGAAACAGGCTTTTTATGCCCTTTATCATTTTTTGGTCTTAATATTAACGTCACCTATACACTTCCTACGAAAATTGCATCAGTCATACACATATCTGAGTTCTTTTGCCCCCACACTATTGACTGGAAACTCATAATTGGTTTTAAGATGTGAATCACAAAACCATAAATATCATGATACCTAAACCAGTGTAATAATAAATAGAGGGTACAGCTAAGTGCATTGGCTCCTAATACAAGTTTCGCAACATTCTGGGCATTCCTAAAAAACAACAAGGTAAGTTATATTCTAAAAATACCTTAAGCACACATATTTGCTGCCAATACATCATCGGACTCTGATGTCTTTCTGAAAAGAATGCTCATACCCATTTCAAGGTAAAACCACATCATTTCATCCCGGGAGGAAGGAAACTTACCTCCACTCTGCCTTGTTATGCAGGAATGAGTTACACTGGTCTGGAAGGTTGCTGTCATTTGACATAGATTCCAGGATTGAAATGATCTGCTTGAAAGATGGCCTTTTCTGAAGACAAAGGAAAACCAAAACAAAACAGAACATTTGCATCTATATACAACTACTAAAAATATGGGCAGGAATTTTTCAACTGAAAAACCACAAGCAACAGAAATTGCAATGCTCCTTTCTCAACACAGCAATCCTACAAGAGGACTTCAAGTTTGTAAATTTTTGTTTGTTTTTTTTTCTCCCATTAAAGAAAAGGTCAGTTTGGGAAGAGTCACATAGGCTAGCAGGACTCGAGCCTTAGCTTAGTCTTTCATGTCTATCAGTAAAACAGCATTAAACAACATTAGTACCATCGATAATCATCTAGATTCTCAATTCCGAAGTTTTTCTCAAGCTAAGAAGGAAAATGCTGCCAAATATAGAAGGCTGGACCCATCAGCAACTGGTAATTAGAGAGATGGCCTTTTACAGGTACTAACACAAACTCTTCAGTGTGTGAACAAGCTATTTAGCTGCTCATCAAAAACGGTTTTCTGGCTGCAGTTCCCCTCTTGCAGAGGAGAGACTTTTCAGAAAAACCTCTCACTTTAGCTACCACAGAGCAGCCAGGGAAGAAGTGAAGATTGAGGCTAGGTAAGGATGCCTCACCTGGCAGCTAAGCTCATATCAGTGGTGTCTGTGCTCTTCTATCCTGGGCTCATTTACTGAACTTTCTGTTCAGGGTTCTCCATCCAGCACCCACTGTGCTCTCTAATCACAAAGAGCAGTTAAAACTTTCCTGTATTTTCTACTTTCCCCTTAGTCCCAAGGGGAAGCTATGAAGTAGGATAGTAACTGAAAACTGAAAAAGCTAGAGTTAAATGTGTTTCTTGAAAGAGCGCTGACTCTGTTAGTCTGTTTGACAGACCCCAGACAAGGTTGAGACAAAAGGTTGAAACAAAATGTAGATACATAATAAGGGGATGATGCACATTCTTTCTCTATCGCGCCTTTAATTATACCATTTCTGCTAAAATTACAGATGCCGCAATTAAAACGTGCATTTTAATTTGGGAGCACAAAACCAATTAGGAACAATGCTGAGGTGTCTCTCTCAGGAAGATCCAAGTGATTTCCACATTATGAAAGAAAGACAATTTCTTTATTTTAAATGTCAAACAGCATGAAAAAGTGTCAAATGCAAAACAAAAAAAAAGACAAGCTCTCTTATACTGTAATGCTGCACTATTCGACTGTAACTGGAGGCTTTGTCTGTCATTTTTTGGTCCATCTCCATGATTTCAGGCAATGGGCAGTTGAATGAGCTACAGAGCTTTTTTTTTGCAACAGACCTGCCCCAGCCTCCTATGTGCTTATGCATTTTAGCCCCCAGCCCAGCATCCATGGAGCAGCAACCTGGGCACGCCTGGCAACAGGTGCCTGTTCAACAGCACTTGTTGACATGGAAATCCAGCAGGGTCACCCTGCCTTTACAGGCAGCTGTAGGAGGCAGCAGACCTCCCCTCCACATGCATGATGCTGCCAGACCAAACACAGCTGAGTAGATCCTCTCAACACACCCTGGAAGAGCCCAAACTTCCCCAGTGAGGGAGTGTGCAGCACGGGGGGTACAGAGCACAAAATCCATCCCTGGCACCAACAAGGACAACAACTCCAGTGCAGTTTTGTGGCAGAAGAACCTTCCAACTGCCCTCACACCCTTATTGTTGCTACAGCTGCGTCTCTGGTAACCACACGGTTACAAGACACAAACTGCTGAGGTGATTCAAGAGCCTCCCAAACGGAGAGGAAGCTGCCAGACAGGAGATGGTGGCTCCCCACCAATACACCAAGGTACTGCTACTGCTACGCCCTGTCCAACAGACTGGAAGGTGCATAATGTGCCTGAACTAAACTAATCCTATTTTCAGGAAAAGACCAAGAGCAAACATCCCCATGCTGCATTACTTACAACATTTTACGGCTTGTTCAGGATTATCTTACAAAACACTTTCAGAAGTTTTGCTTGCTCCTTTTTTTTTGGGAGTACCCTAGGAAGTATAACACAGGGCTGACACTAAGTGAGCACAGTCAGCACTATCATCAAGCCTGCCTGCACTAACTGGAGTGGAGATAATGACAGAGAACAGGGCTTTTACTAAGGGCGAGCAAAAGGACCAACCAAGTGATTTGGGAGGAGCAGCACCACACGTTTGGTGGGTCCTACGCTACAGGCAAAGGAGCTGCTGAGCTGTGCAACTGGAGCTGGAACAATTGCAGAGTCACACAGTACTGTCAAAGCTTGTACATCTCTGGCTGTGCAATATCTGCGAACAGCCAGCAGCTACCCTGCCAGCTTTGCAGCTGCCAGATTTACAGGTACCAGCTTTCCATGGAGAAAAAGGTGACAGGAAGACAAGCCTACACTGCCATGTGGGTTTTGCTGGTGGTTTCTTGCCCCTAGGAAAGGGTAATTTCAGATTTAATAAATGCACTCTAAGTACAGAGTGGTTAAAACTGGCAAGAAGTGATTTGTGAAATTGGGAGCCCGAGCTGAGAAACCTTGAAAAAAAATGTCTTATTTTTGGTGGATAACTGCTTAGTACTTTCTAGAAAGTCCTTATAAGAGATTCTTAAAATATCCAGGCATGAGTCGCCTTTGAAAACTGTTTCCCTTTTTATCTGTGATGCCTCATACTGAAACCTTTAAAATACATGCCCCTCTAGAAATAACTCTGGCTAATGTTTTCATTGTTTCCTTCCACTCAGTATTTCTTACTGAATAGGTCTGCACAAACCCAGGATATTTAATCCATATGACTTTCATTTCTTGCTTTCTCTCTGTTCCCAGGTTTCTGATCTCCATTAAAATACTCAGTAATTTATAAACATCTTTGATATGGAGATAAACTGAAGGAATAGATGAAATGAGAAAGAATCATTCACCTGTGTTTCAAAAGCAAGTAACCCCAGTTAAACAAAGACACCAGTAATGAGCAATCTTGTTTCTACAATCTAGTACCCAAGCAAAAGCAACTTGTTTGTTAGAAATTTTAACATGTGAGCTGTTTATTTCACCTAGCAGTTTAAACTGCATAAAGACTACCATTCCAAATATCACGTAGAGCAATGAACTACAGACATTTTTCTCCACGTATGATGAAATTTGTAAGAATTCAAAGCAACATTAATAACTCTGTCCATTCACATGAAGAAGTTATGGTGTGAGTCATATCTGACACTCCAGCTGCTTTGCAGCAGCTCTACAAGTGTACTCCTTCGCCCCACAGTAAATGCACATCCCTCTTTTCTCAGGGTTAAGCCACCAAAAGTTACCTTATGCTTTCTGTGGACTAAAAGTATGCACCTTAGCAACTGCCTTTGAGCAGCTGACATCCTCGAGCTCACCTCTGCTTGACCTTCAGTTCATGCATCAACGATCTGATTTTCTAAAGCTAATCCTGGCAAAAAGGGAATGTTACACAGAGCACTATTTCAGAGGAGCGTGCTCCATCTTTTGGCTCATGCAGGCCACACAGCCTTTTATCAAAGCATTTTGAGAGCTGTAAGAAGTGATCTTTTCCCAACACGTGACTGAATAAGTCAGTCACATGCCCAAATTGTGACCAGAGATTACTCCATTTCAGTCATGTGAACAAAGTATTTATAATTGCCTAACAGAAGAAGAGCTGCATGAAAAAAACTAGCAAAGAGCAGACTGTCAAGAAAACCCCTCTCACATGAGATTCACTCTTTGCACACAATCCAGAGATGTCTCTGGGAACAATGTTCCCAGAAGCCCACACCCAGGTGAATTACTTAGGCAGACAGAACTCAGCCTGATGGTTAAGTATCCTTCTTTTACAACATGAAGATCCCTCCCTCTCCTTGTGGCTAAAGCAAGGCAGAGAGTGAGCTGATCTAGTATGTGCTACAATTACAGAAAAGAAGCCCCAGTAATTCTTATTCTGAGGCCTTTGGTAGCAATACTGACGCTTGGGAGCAGTTATTAAAGATAAGTAGTTGTCATTGAAAGTGCTCTTCAGTAATTACTGACCTAGAATTTAAACAGCCTACTTGTAGATTCAAAAACTTAAAGCATTTTTTCCTCCCCTTCTGTGGGGAGGATACAGGGAGTTATTAAGAGAATGACAATTAAATGTCTGTTCATGTGGAAACCACATGTTGATGGATCTCAGTCTTCCAGATCTATTCTGTAGGAAAGCAACTTCTTGCTTAAAAAAGAGAGACCAAGAAGTGATATTTCCTTTCTCATATTATTCTTCTATGACTACTCTCTGGTGATAAAAATTTCTAGTTTAAAGAACCTAAATGCTATAATTTGTCTTAGAATTGGTCTTGGTTTCTCTGAAGTAGTAGCTAGCTTTCTCCTGAGTTTAAAGAAACAAAGTTCTTGCTGGTGCCTTGACTTGAGAAAAAGAGCATAATTTCCTCTGCTTAACTATTCTTTCCTGTCTCGAATATTATCATAAGCAAAGGAAATGGATGTTAATCCTTGGTAATAAAGCTAGTATGCCCACAGGCTCTTTCCAGTCAGTTTTATGTAAAACAGGATGGTAGCAGAGTCCATTTAAAGAAGCTAACTCTCATAACCTACAAAAGCTTTTACTGTCTAAATACTCTATTTAATTCCTTCCTTGTAGCAGCAGATTAATAATAACAATGGTTTGGCTCTTTAACTTTTTATTCTGTTTTCATGGTTAAACAGTACTGCTATTATCATATTATTACAGTATAGTCATTATAACGCTCATCATTCATCCTAAGGGAACAGATTAGGAAAGATTTAATGTCAATTCAGAATGTGTTGCTGCTGTTGCTACCCATGTTTTACGGATTAACTTATTCTTTAATTATATTTGTGTTTTCACCCCAAGGATGGCATCAAAATTGGACCTTGAAATAGGTATTTCATAACATGATGCTCACATACATCCAAGAAAGATCAAATATTAACTATTGAAAGAAAATATAAAACCCGCCATTTTTCCACTTGCTCCAGAATGGCTATACTTTTGCCATCTTACCATATTTCCCATCATTGTCTTTAGTAGTCAGGTAAGTTAGTAGCATAGTAGCTCTTGATTAAAAGTGAGACAGACATTTACGTACAAATATATAAACCCATTAAAAAACCCCAGCCCTAGCTATCTTTGTGAAGAAATGTTTTAGCATACATCAATGGTGTCAGCTCAGAGTTGTCCCCCACAGAAATACTAATGCACTTTGCAAAACAAGGCTGGGGGGGGGGGTTAGAAATCAAACACACATTAAATTACCTTTGAATCAGCATCCCAACATTGCTGCAT
Organism: Manacus candei; assembly: GCF_025592945.1. Classification (NCBI taxonomy): domain Eukaryota; kingdom Metazoa; phylum Chordata; class Aves; order Passeriformes; family Pipridae; genus Manacus; species Manacus candei. Next base: position 12,927,234 of record NW_026138071.1, on the reverse strand, counting down.
CAGTTCTGCAAAACTTCTGGGACAACTGCTTGGAATGGTTAATCTCTAATGGAAAGAGAATGTACCAGTTATTGGAAGCATTTCCCTTTAAGCTGCTACTAAGAGACTTCCTATAATAGCAATGCGATTAAAAGAATTAAAGCACATTCTTTCTTTAAAACACAATATAAAAAAATTATGATTGACATATTAGAAAGAAAAATTAAAATTATTAACACTAGCAAGACGTACAATTAATTTTTAATAGACCTATAAGAAAGGAATGTAAGAAATGCACAAATGGAGTTCCTTAAGAAAGCTCAGGGAAGAACTAAAAACAAACAGCTCTTAATACTAAAACATAATAGTTTGTGGAGGTTGCTGCATGTTATTTTAAGATGCTTGTCAAGACAGGGATAATGTATAGCCTGCCTTAATTCCTTTCTCCCACACAGATGATCTAGCTGTACAATACTATAATCAGTTTTGACACACAAATGGTTGAAATATAGATTACATTAAGTGAGTTAAAAAGAGTTAGGTGAAGCTCTACATGACACAAGAGATGTTTCATGAGCCTGTGGCCAGAAGGATTAATGAGAACATGCAGATCTCGGAAAGCACTCCCAGAGCACAGTGAACTCATAAATACTTCCTAATGACTGAAGACAAGGAGTTCTTGGTTATAGCCAGGACCACTGACTACAGAGAATTAGTTTGAAGCTTGTTTGATTTCATTTGCTGAGAGTTTTAAGCCATGAAAAGATTCAGTCAGTCTTAGAGGATTTTACCTTAAAGAGTCTGCCTCCAGACTGGAAAGCCTAAAAGCAAATCCCTTCTCACATACACACACACTCTCCAGTTGACTGCAAGTGATTCCAACAATATTACACCCAAAGATCCCTCTGCTCTCACTAACACAGTTTACTGACTTCAGACGTTTCATATTAAATAAATAACAAAAAAATGTAGATTAAAAAAACAGTTCTTCAGTGAAAATGAGTCCAAACGGACTCCTCAAGAGGGATCATGCTGGAAAAAGGTTCCTTGTCCTCTGACAGGTGAGAACCAGGTATTATAGTCCTGTTCAGAACAACCTACCAGGAAGACCCTTTGATCTGCCCTACTATTGCCATTTCAGAAGCAAAGCAGAGCAAGTTGTGTCAAACTCTACCATCATACTGCTGCAGCATAACCTGCAAAGCCTTACAGCAGCCAAGAGTAAAGAGTTAAAAAATTCTGCTCCACAAGCATTTGAACACCATGAGAACTGGAAACATGAGATATAGATGCAGGGCACTGCAGAAGTCTGATTATTAAAATAATGTAATAACTTAAGATTATAACTTAATAATGTAATAACAAAGGTTTCTGTGCAAGAAATACATAGAAATTTGTACAATGCATAAACAAGTTGTACTGGTGCTTGATCTCTGATTGAGTCATTAGCCTAAAAATACACTGGCTAGTCTTGCTGCAGTATTGTCTGTAACCCTCACTGTTCCATACAGTGGACAATCAGTTGCAATCACCACTTGTCTCACTTGTGCAGAATGTCACCTATATAATATGTAATATAGAGGTAGCAGGTTTCAAAAGTGTCATATTATAATAAAGATCATATTTCTCAGTGGCATTTATTATGAGATCATGCCTAGTATAATCTGAACTCTCATGCCTTTCATTTCTGGCTTAAAAAAATTATACAGAAACTCTACCAGAATAAAATAACACTGAAATTATACAGAGTCAAAAGAGATCCATACAGAATCATTAGAATCTACATCACTTGTTGGCCTCGGGATTTGCAAAGGGGATTTTTCACCTTATGCAATTACACTTTGGCCTCAGTCCCACACTGATTCTAACAAGAGCCTTGCAGTGCAAAAAATGGAGGACTGGCTCAACAGTGATTCAATCCTGTTGTGAACTGGAAGCATGCAATCCCATTGATATCAACAGATTGAACTGAGAACAGAACCTGACCCTTACACTTGCTTTGGGATATAGGAAACTAAGAAGAAAAGCAGCACAAGCTGACTTTTACAAGGCTTATGCTGAACATGTTACTCGAGTCATGGCCGGAAAAAACAAAAACTGTGCAATGGTCCCTACAGCCTTCTAAAAAAGATGGTAGCAACAGGTTAGTGGTACCTGGCAGGCAAAGAGCTGGCTGTGAAAATGTCACCCCTTAGGTTTCTTCAGCCATGAGTAAAATAGTCATGTCCACACTTTGTTCATACCGTATTTTACACAGTTCTTTGGCCTGGAAAACTATAGAGAAATGTGTGTTGTACTCTGTCATCTTTCAGCACATGACTACATCTCTTTAAACATTCCCAATGCTACTTTGTACCCCTGATGTAAACTGCAGGTAGTAGGCACAAGAAACAAATACTGTTGATGGAAGGCCTTATGGTTACCCCTTCAAAATGATGTATGAGGCTTTTCCTAAACTACAAGAGTGTCTTTGTGCCCCCTGCTCTGATAAATGCAGTAGAAGACCACATTCATAATCTTCACACTGTTAGTGTAGCATTTCCAACTAATCGGTATATCACAGTGTCACTCACTGGAATTAATCCAGTCCTCAAACAGAAATAAAAATAAAGGGGGAAAAAACACCAATAAAAAATATTAAACTAAGAGGAGGAAACCTAACTCCTCTGTTAAACTCTGAAGCATTTTGAGAAACAGTTTATGTAGAATAATAGAAACCTGTATTGTACAGCCACTGCCTTGCCATTGTAATGTTTCCCAAGCTTCCGCTGTGTCTAGATAGAGGAGGTTTCATCTTTGTGGAGGATTTCCATGCTTGTCTGTGTGTGGTACAGTCACAACTTTAAATGTTTTTTAAATGTAGTTACTGTCTTTGATATCAAGGGACTATGTGTTCAGATATACGCTCACATGTCCAACTAACTGAAAGCCTCAATTTGTGAGAAGAAGAAAAGCGAGGCTGGGGACACTGTACAAACGGTGTTTACACCACTGAAGTGCTTTTGAAATGGAAAGACTCTGCATGAGGAGGCTTGCAGCTATGCCACAGCCTTGCCGATACCAGTGAGGAGCTCATCTTCAATGTAGTGTTGAACGTAGGTGGCAAAACTGTAATTTCTCTCTTTTTTTTAAACTATTTTTTCTTCTTTTATTTTTGAAATTTTCATCTAAGCGGCAGTTTCTTGTACTATAGTGACTCCTGCTGGGAGAGTTAAGTTGAAGTAGCTGAAGGTCTCTTACAGATATATCAACTCCCGGCCAGTAAAAAGATGTCCTAAACGCAGGAGATGGAGTTAAACTGTTCCCCTACCTTGGACGCAATGGCTTCTTTCATCACTAAGAACAAACCCCTAGGTTTTACAATTGAGACTGAGAAACTAGTACAGTACTTGTACAATTTTTGATCTACAGCATCACGACGTGAAGCTGCAACAATTAGATGTAAAGGGTCCATTCATGAGGAATAACATCACTTTGACCCTTTGTGTTAGCTCCTACTGCTAATCTTTCCATACGCGTGAACTTACTTTCAATTTGAAGAAGATGAAAAAGTCTTTTGCAAAACCCCAATACTGTTTTCTGATCTATGTACCTGAATGTAGAAACGTAGTCTTACCTCGTTTTTTTCCACTACAAGCCAAGCTACTTGTAATCCTTCCAAGCCTTTAAAGGGGACCTCCCTTGTTAGCATCTCCCAGAGAACCTGGAAGGGAAAAAAAGAAAAGAATTTTTATTTCTGTACTTTGTATTTTAAATACATTATTAAACCTTGATACAGCAGTATTCTGTATCCAATTACCAGGCAACCAGTTTCCATTTGCAGGAACTTGGACCAGTGTTTGTGTGCAAGATCTTCTCACTAAATTAAATTGAATGTTTCTGCTTTTTTCCTCTACAGAAAAGCCAAGATGAAAAACTGGGTTGCTTTTTTACTTTCTTTGTACACTACAAAGTTCACGTTTGGCAGTTGAGACTTGGGAAGACAATGAACTCTTCCTCTCCTTCTCAGCCCCAACTAGACATATCTTTGCTTTGTAGTAATTTTTCATTTAAAAATATTCCTATATGATTGCCACCAGTGAATATTATCCAAAATGTATTTTGCTCCTATGATATGCCTATGAAAATATTAAATATAATTTTGCAATCAAAACTGTAATTGTTTATCTCCAAGTATGCGATCACATTAAACTAAGCAATATATAGCATATATAAAATTACTCTGTTCTCCTCAAGATTTTATATACATATTGTACTTAGATATAGAAAGATCTCCTAATTTTACATGCTCTTAGTGCTTTGGTAACAGTACCTGAGAATCTAAGCTACTCTGTAGAAAAGAGCCTGGCATCACCAAGAAGGCTTCAAGTCAATGAATCCAACTTGGTTTTCTGCCATTGGGAAAACATATTGGAATTCAACCAAATTAATAGCACTTTCTACCTCCACTTGTATATGTCCCTTTTTTTTCTTAAAGCTGAACCTTCATGTATGTATCTTGTTACAAATATCTACAATTTTTTTCTTCTGCTCATATACCAAGCAGAACAACAACAACAAAATATTTTATGCAGGATTTGCCTAAATGCATTAAGATCCTTATGCAACTCTATATCCTCCCTGTTTGGGTTAGTACCCAGGTTTATTCCAGCTACATCATTTCAAATGGATTGTGGACAGCCATGAAGATAATCAGAAAAAAAAAAGCAACAATATTGGCAGACAGAGGTCAAGAAAAAAAAAAAAGCATTGAAGCAGAGTTGGGCCTTTAATCAAATGAACAAGGTACACTTCAACAATACACCTATTCAACTAATTCTGCTTGAGTCAGAAGACTGACTGGTAAAGGTAAGGGTATCTTGGAAAAATAAGGACAGTTTTCCTGAGAATAAGAAATATATGGGGGAAGTTATCATAGATGTATTCAACTATCCTGTTTGCCTCACTTCACCCCTTTTCAAAGAAAAATAAGGTACCTCAATTAGTAACTCCAATGATCACCTCTACTGGTAGAGAAGGAAATTTAACTCTGAGAGGAGGAAAAAATTTAGCAGCCCCATGTACTTCAGATAAAAAAGCAGTGTACAAAGCAGTCAGTTTAAAACGAAAGCCCCTGGATCAAATCAAACATGTAGTTGAGCAACCTTGTAGACCCACCTCATCTGTATGACTGTACCATGAAATCACAGAGGAAAAACTCAAGTTTGCACAAGATAGAGCAGTATCTAAATATATCCTCCAAGTATGAAATACACGTTAAATGTCTTCAAGAGCCTTGAGCTGGAAAACTACTGCTGTGCCACCTTTCTTTCAGAAGACTAAATTGTAAGAGCTGTCTCATCTCATTCATGCATGTACATTTGTGCAGAACATTTTGCACTGAATTCCTTTATCGTGACACCTTTAGTGTTTATTTCCACTGCCTGTACAGATCACTGCCTCCCTAAACCAAGTGTTAGCTAAAAACACTTCAAGACTGCACACAGATGAAGAGAAAAACAGCGATCTGACACAATATGAAGAAGTTTTCTTAATGCTTTCATTTTACTAATAAATTAAAATAAAAGATCCAAAAGTGGGATGCTAGAAATCCTTGTATTTACTTATACAGATTTAGAAAACATTCAAACAACGATGCAATTTTAATATTCAGGTCCATGGTATAGATAAAGCATTTCTTTCCATCAGTGACATGTCTCTATTTTCAGTTTATAGGAGCTTCAATCCCATCTCTTGGACTAGCTACCCTGAATCATCAGCTAATGTGAATGATTGCATCACCAGTCTTTTAAAAAGCAGTAAATGGGTATCTTCTGCATTCCCGTTTGCCCCTTCCTCTCCCCAGGGTCACTGAGCAGCAGACAAGGACCTTACCCTGACTTACCCCAACCTCTTTATTGTGAGGTATGCTCTGTTCATTTTCAGAACTGGCTCCCCAGCTCACTTCACATGGAAATCAATTTATCTTCCATTTCTGGTGTAAAATCTGAGACTGACATGGTTCACGTCCCCTCCCACCCCTGATGGTGAGGATCACCTGCTTTCCCAATCACATCACCTCTCTGTGATGATGGACAGCAGGTGCTCACAGAAAAAAACAGCCAAGCTAAAAACAATGATGAAAAACAAAGGAAGGTCATTTAATGTAGGGGTTTGTAACTTGTGGCCTCTGAAGACGTTGGGCTCATCTTTGCAGAGAGGAACAGAAAGGAGAGATAAATGCATGTGTGGTCATCCTATACATGAAGCTGAGAATAAGAATTACATGGTCTTCAGAAAAAGCTCATACACTTACTTCTGTCAGCTCAGCTGTGCATTTCAGTTCTTACCCTCTCAACTATGTGACAACAACCCAAAGGAAAAAAAACAATCTCACAATACCGCCACCCCATCCCCACGCCAGTGCAAAGCCAACAAAGATTCAAAGTGCCATTTGGGTAGGGGAACATTCAAATGAGTAATCTGAGGAAAAGGAAACACTCTGAACATCTTTACCAAAAAAAATAAGCGCTTTCTCCTGTTAGGAAACTGTCCACAGACGATGGTCAAGAGCCACAGTGAGCGGAAGTACAGCATGAGCATTAGCATTGCACTCATAGAGGTGCTGCCCTTAGGCATGAAAATTAGGTCACTCTTCTCTGCATTGATCCAACTGCAGTTAAAGATCACATAATTCTTTTCAAAGAGAGTAAGGGATAACCCCTGGAGCTGGCCAACATTCCCTCTATAAATAACGTATGTTCTCATAGCTACAGCAATGTTTGAACAGCTGCTACATTTAATGGCAGTCTCTATGCCACCAATAGACAATTAATGGTTTTACTTATTTGTTCTTGTAAGTGATAAAATAATTCAGCTACATCATATAAGCTTTCTATGATTAAACACATTTACACTGATACACAAACACACGCTGTGGTGCACTACAAACAGTTCTGCCAGAATAACATATTCTGAGCATATGTCTTCATGATTTCAAAACAGCTTTTTGAGTGACACTGTCATTCCACATACACTTTCCTATCTGGCAGAGACACAAGGAATAATTTTTGAGCAACAATTTCAGGGTTGATCATTTTTAACACTTGGTATCTGTTGTTTAGAGTACAGATTTGGAAATGGATCAGAAAAGAGAATCTCAGCATGGCTGAAGGAAAGTGCAAGATCTGTCTTTGTGTTGTAATAAATCTCCTGGAACATTCAGCTTTAGCATTTCATGGCAGTATTATAAATTATTTACCATATATCCCAAAGAGAATACATGGACCTGTTTAACCATCCATGAAGAGCAGCACAAGGTAATCTGAACCTTAACTATAAACATGTATACAATTGTTCACAAAGAGGAAAATTCATTTCAGTTGAGAAGCAACTCAGACCTATAAGGTTGCAGAAAGACTTCGACACTTCATGGAAAAAAGCTCTTGCACACCTTAAGCAGAATATTTAAAATCACAGACTGGTTTGTAGAAAGAACAGAGTGTCAGATAGAAAAATAGCAGAAAAAAAATTAAAGAAAACCAGGGGGAAGATGACAAATATTGCAAGTGGAATATCTATTCCTAGCATCTTACTAGTTTACATTTGAAAGGATTCTGTTCTTTGTTAAGAGGACTTTAACTGAAGAAAAGCAGATTTGTCTCTCTAGCACAAAAGCTGCTGGCAAGTGTTACACTTTGAAAAGGGATTCTTTAAATTTTGTTTTTATAGATGATAAGAATTTGAAGAGACAAAAATACCCTTTCTCAGATTTTTTTTGTTTTCAGTCCCCTAGCTAATTCTCTGACAGTCGTAACACTTACAGTGAGATTCCAACCTTCAATGTTATATTCAAGCCTTGCTGGTAGAACTCCACTAGGTCAGTAATTTCAGCAACAGAGAACTCTGGCCACTACCATTCTTCATTTCTAGCCCTGTATCTCCTCCAAAAATTATGATGCTCCAAGACTAGACTTACAAAAAGATTGACTCCTAAGTGTTTATGAATTCATAAGCTTCTACTCCCAGTAGAACACATTAGCTCAAAAAAATATATTAAAAAATGTGGGTCAAATATTATTAGACACTCTAAAGCAGCACTACACATCCATAACAACATTAAAATATTCTGGTAACACTGAACTGTTTTCATAAGGAGGGTAGTTGAGTTTTACCTCTAAGCACAGAACTGTCAAAGGAACCTTACTTTCTGGATGAGGAAAAACAAGCTATGCATGACATACTGTTCCCAAAGCACTGTTAATACTCCACATGATAAGATACTAAATAATTTCTTACCTTCTTCCACATAGAGAACATTACTTATAGTCAATTCAAACTACAGGAGCAGTTTGAGCTATAAGACTATGTTTGGAATTTTTCCTCTAACGTTTTTGTTCTGTTTTGAAACTGGAATGTTTCCCTTCAGTGGACAATATGTGATTGCTTCCAGCAACAGTTTACATTAACATTTACATTTGTTAGCTTATGTTCTCTCACTGTTTGTGACCAAGTTCAGTTAAGCAAGCAAGGATTTTGAATCTGAAAATATAGTCTTTTTCTCCCTCCTTGCAAAACTTCAACCTTTAATTGTTAAGTGATACCACATCATCTCTCATATATTTTTTTTCTCACTATAAACAACTGTTTGGCAAAAAGTTTAAGTCATCCTCCATTGGAACATCAGCTTAGGTACGTTAGCCATTAGGTGCAAGCCTAAAAACACAGTGCCTCCCTCACATCTATCTACTTCCATCCCTCAAAAAGAGGCAATACTTGACAAGAACTGAAGAATTCCTCATTCTGCCACCCACTGTTGAATCCAAACACAAATATGATTAATACACAGATATGCATGGAAACTACAGTCCCACTTCCTTTCCTCTACCCCTCGAAGTACTCCTCACTGTCCTCTGTCAGAGAAAGGCTACGGCCATGTAATTTATCTGATCACTAAGGCTATTTCTAGCCTATTTTGTATTGCACAGCAAAACCAAATTAAGAGCTTAACTGTGGACAGAGCGAAGTAATTCACATTACTGAATCTGAAAATCTGACATTGTGGTGAACTACAACTGATTGCTCACCCTTTGGAAAACCCACAAAGTAATGCTGGGCTTTTCTATATTTTCCGATGGGTAGAGTCTCTATTCTCACAGGTAATGATAGCAGGGTCTTTTAAACAATTAAGAATAGAGCGGTGGCTTACTTTTTATTATACATCAGTGATACTCCATTCTAGGGAAAGTAGAATGCTAATCATTTCATCCTGTTATACCCCTATTACAAGACAACCTTCAGTTCCACAAAAAAACACAAGTAGAGATTCATGACTCAGGTTGTTCAGTGGCTCCTGAAAGCCTTTGAACATATGCTGAACAACTTTGGTTGCCCTACACTGGCATGCTGCTAATCTAATCAGATCTTACTAAACATGCAAGACACTGTTCTTCCTATCATTTTCAAGCATGTAATTGCAAATTATGGATCAGTCTTAAAAGAAAGTCTGGGGTTTTTTGTTGTTCTTATTTAGAATTGCTGTTCTTGCATCATGTGAATTCTGTCACGCTGGACAACTGCTACTACTCATAGTAAAATGAGAGGCACTCACCACTCCATACGAATATGTGTCACATGTTTCAGACACTGGAAGACTCTGAATAACTTCTGGGGCCATCCATGGAAAAGTGCCCACTAATGACATGTGTGTCGTATGGGAGTGGAACCTTGAAGCACCAAAATCACAGATCTGGTAAGAATAAATAAAAAATTTAACAGGTAATAGAGTATCAACCTCATTCATTAGACATCAAAACATTGACTCAAGCAGCTTCTCTCTACAAATAATTAAAGAGTTCATACCTTTAACACACCATCAGCAGCTATAACAACTGAAAATGAAAAAACAAAAGGTTAGAAGAATGCTAAAAATAAACATAATATGTTTTCACAGCAAAACACTTTGTTTTTTAGCAAGACAAACGATCTTATGGTGAGCCAGCACTTGAATGTGCACATGTGCACAACTGTCCTGGTTTCTTTGAGAAGCTTTAGAGAACATCTATTGAATCCCTGCAAGCCTTCAAACAAATGCAAAACCTTGCAGGCCTTACTGAGTTCAAAGATAGCAACACAGATAATCTTTGCTCTCCCCAATGTAGTTAGGCTTAACAAGAAGCTCTCTGGAAGACTCATTAATAAAAGGAGAAAACTGAGGTGAGACCTAGACTTTTCTTGACTATTATCTCCCTGTGTGCATTATGAAAATTCGTGTCCCTCCTATCCCATGACTGGTAGTGGAAGTTTCATTTTAAAGTCAATGTTCTGCAAATTTCATAAACAGCCATCAACTGCTAAGTACAGACTGCACATTGAATATGTATTACTCAAAAGCATGCTACTTTACCATTCCTGGACTTCAGGTCCCTGTGGATAACTTTCACTGGAGCTTCCATGTGTAAATAGTGCATTCCTACAAAAAACAAGGGAACAATCTAGTTAGACAGGCTGAGCAGGGCCATCATGAATCTGCAGTCATGTTTCCTGGTTCCCACTCATTGCACTTGTTACAAGCTGGCATACCTGTATGCCATACTGACATGCTGAAGAAGTAGTAAAGCTTCCCATAATCTACTTTGAGTAAAAAGCATTAAGCAAAGCTCATACATCTATCAGAGCATCTATATGGATATGCTAATGGTTTTTAATGTCATATATAGTTATTTTCTCTAAGGCAGTGTCTACAGAAGGAAGCCCGATATGAATTTACCATTTGTTCATTAATTTACACTAATTCTTGTGTGGTCGGTCATAGAGAACACAAAGGATGGAACAGCTTATTCTACATTATTATGTGAAGAGTTTCAGTATGGTTGCTGAGAATAAACCCTCGGCTTCCTTAAATGCCCCAATTCAAATCAAATGTAAGGGTAATTATGCACTTTACCTCATTATTACTCTACATCAGCAAAATTATCCTCTTGGGACTTAGGGGCACACCAGAAGTAAAACTGGCTCATAGAAGCCATTTTCACTTCAGAGTATTTTGGATTCATAATAAACAAGGAACATATTAAAAACCACAGTGAATGGGCTTTGCTTTTTTTTATGTATGTATCATTGGTTGGTTGGTTTTGTTACAATTTGAATAAAAAAGACTACAAAGGCTTTCCTGATTTCCTAAGGAAAGCATCTCCAGCTGTACACTTTGCTAGCTGTGTAGGATAGTATATACCACTCATCTTACTTACCTTTAGCTATGTCAGTTGCCCAGGTCATGATATGATCCATATCCATCTCTTCACTTTTGTTACTATTAATGTAGTCAAACAGTGAGCCAGCAGAAGCATACTCTGTTAAAAAACAGCAACAAACAAGACATTTTAAAACATAGCACCTAACTTGAAAGATGTAATAGAAACTCTGCCAGTTCCAGAAAGAAGTCAACCTCTGGCTTAATGACAAAGAATTTGGGTTCAGCAGCTAATACTATTAGTAGTGTAGTAGAAGAGTGGTAGTTTGTTCTGACTACCTCAACACAGACATAATCTACTGCTATGGAAAAAAACCTAACAACAAACAAAGTGTAATCATATATAACAACAGACATTACATTGAAAAGGCATTAGAAAGGTCTGGCATCAAGAAAGATCAGGTAAAGCAGTTCAAATTCCAGAGTAAAAGACTCTGGATGTTCCTTGTTCAGGATAAGTAAATCTTTTTCTTAATTTCTCCTAACTACACCAACAAAATGCCACAGCAGGATTCTATGGGTACAAACAAGGGGTTTTGGGGTCTACTGGTGTTTGCAAGTGTGGTAGATGGAATCCAGTCTGACTACCAGAGCTGTATGGTTTAAAGCAGGAATAACATGCTAGTTTCACCTACACACATTTAGGTGTGAAACTGGAGACAACTGAAACCTGCACAGCACCACTTTTATATAACCTAAAATTCTTACTTTTTTACACAGTGAATTTGCCGCTCTTGATCAGAAGAGCATTTAACATATGAGGTTGGTGGTATCAGATCCATCTTACTGTTTCCAAAATCAAGGATACTCCCCACCGGTAAGCAGTACTGTGTCTAAGTGATGCCCCATAACAAAGGGCATCTTTTTTTTTTAAGTAAAGCTACATGTTAAATATATATTGTTCTGTTAGGAAGTAAGGGTCTCCAAGTAGAAAGGGAAATTAAAATTTTCTTTTCCTATTTCCCCATGGAGGAACAGAGTAGCAAATCAAATGATTTGTTCATGAAAAACGGAAGGATGAAACTAGAAGCCTAACCCTGAGATATGCAGAACAGATTTCCTTGTGCTGTAGGTCATGTACAGCAGTCTAAAGGCTGCAGCTCTTCTGCTTAGTATTTATTTAATAAGTTTTATACTTATTTATAATTCATTCACCAAAAAAGGAAGTTTATGAGATAAAGCAGCTGATACATTTTTTTTTATCTGTTTGCCATGACAGAGCAGGCACATGCCACCACATGTAGCCCAAGTAGCACAGAGATCAGTGGGATGCAAGGAGTAACTTAAGCCTTTTAGCCCCCTCTTTCAAGACTATTCAGTGTGCTTCTCAGGCAGAACTTAGAACCTACTCACAAGACTCAGGGAATCTTCACATCATTTCAAAGTAGCCACAAAATCATTGCCACTAAGACAATACTGAATGCATCTGAATTTTGTTAATAATAATAATCAATGATTGAAACATGATAGGCTAAATGCATTAAAAAAATTTATATTGTTCCTTATCAAGGACATCAAAACCACTGGGAGATTGTTGCATGGGGAAGGAAGACAAGGAAGGAGACAAGACTGAATCTGCAGCCTAGAACATGGTAGGTCAGATGAAAAGATTCCAGTGCTAAATGAAAGAGGGAGAAAATAGCAAGTCCCTTGAAAGTAAACACTTAAGTGGCAAGCAGAACCTCCCACTGAAAGGACAGACGTGTTGTTTCTGATGTCACCGACAGAAGAGTAAGCTGCTGACCCGCACATTTCCACAATTAAAACAGAAGCTTTTTTTACCCACGATGTCATCATCCGTCTTATAAATGGATTCTTCAGGAATAGGTTGGCTGCATGCTTTGCATGCCTTTACAATGCATAATTTGATCCACCAGGGTCAGGGACAACTCAGTTCCCCAGGCCCTTTGCCATTCTGTGTGAACAGAGGCAAGCAAGCTCTTATCAACAAAGCTCCACTGTTGGTATTTGTTCTGTGTATTTATTGTGCCTCAGGTTTTTACTAGGAGCTTATGGATTTGGATATCATATCACAAGGACAATGTTCCGCCAATAACGGAAAAGAAATATTTGCTTTAGAAGGAAACAGTCTGAGTGCCTGACTGGACCCACCCTGTGATGGGCTGTGGGATACACCATATGGTTCTGTGCAATGGGGGCACAAGCTCTGAGAGCCTTTTGGGAGGAGGGAGCTGTGGTCAAAAGCCACACTTGAAAGCTAGACATTGAGACTGCTGCTGACAGACAGCCAGTGACATCTAGAATGATGTGATCCATGTTAGCAGCTCACCAGGCAGGATGATCTGCTGTAGCACTGACATACATCCCAGCAGGAAAACGTGTTTTAACTGCAGATGTAGCCTTTCTCAGAGAACTCCTTGACAATCCCACATAAGATGTTACGTGCAGCTAATACTCAGTACATGCCAATGCTTGGCTGAATGCTCTCATCTCCATCACTGAAGAAACATTAGTTTCTCTGCATTTCTTTTTGTTTGGGATTTTCCCTCACAAAAAATGGATCTCTGACTAAACACAGGATTAAGTCTGTAACACTGATGGTCATCTGGAAGATCATGAAGTAAAAACCCCTCTAAGATATATTTCAAGTACAATTAACATTTCTTTTCTCAGCAGCCATTCTCTCATTTGAAAATGGTGTGGGGAAATGGAGCCTTGCTTCCCTTCCAACCCACAGGACTCTGGTCTCATTAGAAGTTGCAGGGAGCACAGTTTGCTAAAAAAGAAAAAAAGCTTTTTTTTTTTAGCCAGGGTGTAATCAGAGCTCCCCAAGGAACAAAGTGGTTGAACTATACACTATAGTCTCTTTCTCACAGGTGGTTGGAGTACCTGTTCTCAGTAACATTATGAATTACTTTAGCTGTTGGCTGTCTGTCTGTCTGTCTCTCCTGCGACTGGTAAGCAGGTCAAATGTCTCTAAACACTGACCTTTTGCAAGATCAGACTGAGGCCTTCTGATCCAGACATCATCCCAGGTCATTGATTACAACTCTGCTTTTTTACTCTGCTTGCTGGTTTACACTTATTACAGTTATATTAAGAAGGGTAGTAAAATTTCATTACTTGATTTATTAGTTTTGTATTAATTTTATTGCTTCCAGAAAGAATTCAAGTTCCTATCTACATGCCATCACCAGTGCATTCTCTGAGCAGTGTAGACTGTGGTCGCCCCCTGCACCTCTGGAGTGCTGGCTGCCACACCAGACCTCCACTAGGCTTATACTCCTCTGGTGAGCAAAGCCTCCCATGCTCTGAACAGTGCTGCCCCTCTGATGCGCTTCCACCAGAGCAGTTATCACCAGTTATCACTGCTGTGATAACCAGATGTCTAAGAGGCAGGTAGAAATAACTGAATTTTCACAAGTTCTGACCACCATCTGAGAACCAATAAAAACCTGAACAGCAGTGATTCAAACTGGTATTAAGACTGTACCACACACAAAGACTACTCTTTGCATCAAACTTCGAAGTATTTGAAGTGACGTGACAAAACATGCCTCTTAATTCACACTTTGATGGGTTTTACCTCTCTGAACATTTATTTCAGCAGATGGGAGATTGCTTTGCTTTGGGTTTACTTTCTACAACTATCTTACATAGTTTTTCCCACACAGAAAAGGGAGAAAATTTTCTATCTGGACCAATTCCCAGGTACGGGCAGGAAGCTTAAAGTGGTGATAGAAAAAAGAAAACACCACCAAAAAAACCCAACAAAACCATAAAAACCAATCTCTGCATAATTCTAGGAATGTCAGAATGAATAAAACCTAGTTTCCAATGAATAAAGGGAGTTGTCTTATGATGTCTTATAAACCCTTGACTTTATTTCAAGCTCTTCCCAGGGCTGGGAACTTCCCACTCTAAATTCTCCTATTTTCAATACAGGCAGAATTCATGGTGTAGCTTTGCTCTGAGCAGACTCTCAGCCTTCCCTTTTCACAGAACCTGCCAGAACTTCATATCATGAAAACCTCTACTTCTGTAATATGCCAGTTGAAATGGAAAAGCAATTCTCAGAAAAGGGTAAGAACACAGTGAAAGCTACTGTTTAAATGAGTGCTGAGTTTGTGCAATACCCTAGGCTCCACCTGCCTCCACACTGCCTCCAGCCATGCTCCAGCCTGGTTCCCACCTCCAGCACTCCCATTTACATTGAGGCAGATGGTGCCAAGCACTCTAACATTCAAACAAGGCCAGAACAAAGAGCAAAACACTGAAACAGGGTAAAGCAAATACTTTGTAACATTGGAGTTTTGCAGAATCAAGAAAAGGGTCAGACAAAAATCCTTACCTGTAACTATGCCATAATTTGGAGGTTCAATGACAGCTCCATAGAACTGAATGATGTTTTTGTGACTGAGCACACTGAGTATTTCTGCCTGTTGAAAACAAACAAACAAGTTAGACAATTAAAATGGGACATTTACTACGATAGTTTATTTTATACCCCAGTGGGTATACACATATATATAACATATAAACACACACATATCTAGGAAAGACTGTCCACAAACACTTGGCATTTGAAAACCTTATGAGAGAGTTTGGCAGATGAATGCTTTGTATGTTTGGGGGGAAAATAATAAATTTCAGACTATTCTTTCATGGCCAAGGCACAGATGTAGAAGTTAAGTCTTTGGAAAAACTGAAGGCCTTGGAAAACTTTGTTCAAAGAAAGATCTGGGATTTTTGGCAGAGCTGCAGCAGTCCTATCCAGAATTTGTGTTTATGCACAAAGTACTATGGGTTCAGCGAGTCCAGCACTTCGGGCTGTTAGAGCATACCATGCACACACGGCTCCATCCAACATTTACTGGAAATGCGGAATTTCCAGGCATGCGCTGTGGAGTCTGACTGGATACGCACAGCAAGCACGCTTGAGATTGCCAAACAGCCAGCAGTGCAGCTGAAACTGCTCCTCAGAGCAGACTACAGATGTTTGGCAATTCTGGATAAACATACACAAACCTTCAAATTCCACTTGAACAATGCTGCTAGGTTTGAGAAAAAGACTGCAAGACAATGAGACTGTATCCACAGAAATTAAGACATATACTCCCTGTAGGTTTTGAGAGTAAAGGTCAGGTAACTCCTTCAAGATCTCTCACCAGTTTCACCTTTGTAGTTTATTAAAATAAATACTCAAGATTTTAGATGTTTTTACACAAATATACATATTATACAAATACAGATACATACCATTATATATTTTTCTCCACAGTAATAATGCATTATTTTACGAGTTTGAGATTATGTTAACTCTACACCAGGCAAGAGCATCTAACAAGATCACAACTCCTCAGAACTTACCAAATGTATCTGATCTGACAGATCCCTTAGCAGATCCCTTGACTGCCAGTGGGAATGTTGCTGTTTACCTGTAGGAGTCTTCATACAAATTCTTAGATAACTGCCAATTAAATTATTTGTAGCTTTGCAGATTCACTGAAAACAGGAAGGCTGTAGCAGTTTTGCAAAAAGCCATGGTACATCAGCTAGTGCTACTGTAATAAATGTAGAGCTAAAGCAAAGCAGTATTTTTTTTGGCAGTACCATGATACATGTGCCTAACTGCACGATTACAGATAAAGGCACCACATTACTAATTTTTTTGCTGTTGTTGTTGCTTAAAGCCTTTTCTGAGTAACTTCAACAGTTTCAAAGTAAGACCTTTATCTTTAGCTAATACCTAGATATTTACACATATTCAATGAAATCTTGAGACAGAAATACCACAAACAGTTAGACAAACTATCTAGAACACCTTATCTTGAACACCTTGGTCAAGAGGAATGGAATAAAGCCATCTTCTTCTAAAGTATTTAAAATCCCATGTCTTCGAAGCACTGTGCACACCACCTGCTGTGGTGTTTACAACACAAGTACTTCAAAAGGTCATTAGAATTAAATTGATGGGTCTTACATTTAATTTTCCCACGGTGTAATACATTTAGGTCTTGGCTACACAACTAGTATTAGATCTATCATTTCAGAGAATGATTAAAAATGCCCCATGATTAACACATTCAAGTGCCATAGCTGCCTATTCCACAACAACCAAGTGCAGAACTCAGTAACTCTCTTCCATCTCACAGAAGATGCTGCTGGATCCAGTGAAAGCACATCAGAACCAGTGGACAAGAGGAAGGGCTGGACCAGCAGCAAAACCCAGACTGACCAATCACCTCAGTGCTACCTCGAAAGGGACAGCAAGCAAGATGTGAGCATTGGGCCAAGAAGACAGGTACTTCACTGCCACAGGCAAACTGACACACAGTGCTTTTATTATTTTAGAGATGAAAAAAAAAATAATTCTAATATTATCTTATTTACATGATATTATACACTAAAATAATATTCCAGAAGTATGAAAAAATGCCGTGTTGACCATGGCTAATACCATCGTCTTCACACTGATGTTCATACTCTTATCTGGGATTTAAGGGACACCGAAGCAAGATTCCATCTAAGAAATATGGAGATGCACCTTCTAATTTTCCACAGATACCCTGAATGAAAAACTGGGAGGGAAAAATTTGCCAACTCTTTTTAAGGACCATTATATCTGACAGAAATCTTTTTTAAACACTTTTAATCACTCTGCTGTTGTTTGCACTAGCAATTCTAGATGATTCCTTTCACGTTTTGTTCTTTTCAGTTGCTGTACATCAACTGTGAACTCCATTAGCCAATTTAAAGACACTTATTCCTTACAGTGAGAACCAGATGCAAGTCAGTCCGCATCTTTGAAGCTTTTGTACTATTTTTGACAAGAAGTGCCATATTTCAATGAAAATGACTTTCAGATAGCAAATTACAAAGTGATGGTTAAAGACTGGTATTTCAAAGGTCTCTTAGGCACTAACAAGAATATTCAGAATCACCTTTAAGCATCAAACTCATACTTAAATCCAAAATGCCTAAATGCTTGGAAGAAAATCCTGTCATGTATCTGTGTCTAAAGGCCATTGAAGAAGTCAGCCCTCACTGGCTTGGGCACAACACTCTTCCCTCAGTAAAGCTGCTTTCTATCTTATGCAAGCTAAATGAGTACCAATTTCCTTCCTAACTGGTGAGGAAAAGTAACAAGTATTCAGCTATTTAATCAATGTTTTGTGAAAAACAGATTTTTTTTTAATGTTGTATTGAAGCATAACTAGTGGGTTCTTCAGCTGAAGGAAAGACACCCAAACATGTAAATACAAACTCCCTGGATATAATACAGAGACACAGTTAGACACACAAGGTGACTGCAAGAGAGCTTAATATTATGCTTAGTCCCATGATAAGCTTAGTCCCAGCCTGTTACTGACCATCAAACTACACTAAAACCATTCACCCTGCACTTAACATCACAGGTATGGATGAAATTATGCCCTCTCGAGTCCTGCTGAACTGCATTACAGACTAGATGCCATTTCTTGAAGGCAAAGAGATTCAGAACTCTAAACAAACCTAATCCCCTGTTTACCTAATTCAACCACTATCACAAAATCTGAGGTCAAAGCAAATTACATAGAAAACATTTTAATTTAATTCTCACTCACTGGCTTACCATAAATCAAACCCAATTCATAAAACAGCTACAGTATAAGAGTTTGGAATTCAGGTAATCCCTAAGTGTACAAACATTGTAATTGTGTCCTGTGAACCATGGTATGGATCACAGTGTTTAAAGGGTAATTTAGTTTTATGGCTGTTTAATCTCTACTTACTGACATATGTGAAAATGTCAATTACATCATCTATGACTGACATCACCCTACAGCTGCCTCTAGACCCATAAGTACTGCTCTTAACCTTGTAGTACAAACAACCATGCATGAATAACCGTATCTTCAGCTGTTTCAGCAAGTAAAAACAGGGTCCTCCCCTAGGCCTTGTCTGTGTTCAGCAATTACTGGACAGAAATCACAAACACAGATTCTAAGCATGGCCAACAGCAGATGAGGGGACAAACCAAGCTGGCTGGACAGTGTGGTCTTGTTATGAGCATCACAAGCCTCAGCTCACTGGGATAACCCAAGCCCTCGCTTGCTTTTGCTCTGTTCTGTACCAGCACAGCAAAAGCAGCAAATGCAGCTCAGCTCTGACGACAACTTAAAGGTTGGTGCTGATTGCAGATGTGGGCAATGTGATGCTGAGCTGGCATTACTCGGGAACCAGACAAGACCATATCGGCAGATCTTTAATTGCAGCCACAGAGACAGTAAGGATGTGGACGGAGGCACTTTGCATACAGCTGTGTTGTTGCCTGCCAGCTACTCACAGCAGCTGCAGCTGCTCTTGTTAGAGCTCCCTATCCTAAGGCAGTCAAAGTTAGCGAAGACCAAACGACTCAGCATATTTGAGTTACTTTGGTTCTCCTCAGAAATATGTTAGAAATTTATTACAGTCACACTTGTAGTCAAGAGAACTGATCAAGGGTTTGGGCTAGCAGCACAGCTGGAACTCCAAAAGAACATCTGTCCACACAGTTTTTTCAGTATCAAAAGACTTTTCTGCTTGGGCCCAGACAAACTGGGCCCAAAGCAACTCAACCACCACTTCTTCCAGGTGCCTTTGGAGCACCTGACTGGAAAAAGCAACGTACTGCCATCTTTCCACTCTGCTCTGAGCACACTGGTTTAGGATTAACACAGGAAATAGCTGCAGCCCCTTGTGAGATCATCAGGTCAGCCAGCAGCCGACCAACTCTCCCGTTAATAAATCAGTAAACTGCACCGCAAGAGGCACCTTCGCTCCGTGTAAGATTACAGTTAGACATGGTTAGCTACTCAAAGAATCTGATTAACACAACTTATATAACACATAACTGCCTTATAATACTATTATATCGTGCAAAAGTTTGGTTATTTATTTTTTCAGAGAACTGTTTGTCATGTTTATTAAGGAGATATTTAGACACACTGAAGGCAGTTTTGGAAAGACATTTTTTTCCAAAGTCTTATAGCATTTTAAAGGCTTTGAGTTTTGTCATGTTCTTGGGAGAGTTGCAACTTAGCTACTCTCAGGGGGTTTTACAGTCTAATAAAAGAGCAGCTGGAAGAGGCCAGCTGATGTTTTATTACAATCATTCCATTAGTGGCAACCACAGACAAAAAAGAAATGCTAACACAAATAAATACCACACCTTTATTTCTAGATTCCTGCTCAAAAATACATCCAGTCTGTTTCCATTCCCAGCATCTCATGAACGCTCTCTTGTGAATTCACTGCTGTCTAATAAGATATGATGCCTCTTATAATATACCAGTTTCTCTGGTAAACAAGCCCAAAACATCATTTTACAGACACAATACTAGACAATACATTATTTTCTCAAGATGCAGAACTTCAGAAACATAGAACTATTACTAAGAATTATATAGCAGAGATGAATCATAGAATTAACCAGGTTGGAAAAGACCTCCGAGATCATCAAGTCCAACCCTTGATCCAACACCGCCATGGTTACTGGACCATGGCACTAAGTTTCATTTTAAAAACCTCCAGGGACGGTGAATCCACCACATCCCTGGGCAGCCCATTCCAGTGTCTGATTCCAATGTCTGATTACTCTCTCTGTAAAAGATTTTTTCCTAATATTCAACCTAAACCTCCCCTGGCACAGCTTAAGACCATGCCCTCTTGTCCTGATATGCAATTATTACAGTTCTGAACACTGAAAAGAAAATCAAGCAGATACAAAATAAAACCTTAGGACTTTGCCAACTGATTTATCTGTTCTCATAAAATTTTCCATGGAAAAAAGTACAAACAAGAATTTTGTGCTTTGGGGTCCCCAAATAATAAGCAAAGCATTCTGATTGCCCAGTTCAGGGAATGTTTGCTAAGCCTATTAAACTATCTTTAATATTAACAATGCAAGAGGAAAACCACATGAACATGGCAAAGCCAAGGATCATTGGTGAGATCTTTTATATGCAAATAAGTCGAGTTATCACTTGCTCCAATGGACACACTCCCAGAATAAATGTGTTACCAACTTTTTCAACAGATTTTCAATAGACTCTTTTTTCAAAATTGTAGTTCTAAAACTATGGTTGCATGTCACTTAAAGCTGTGTGAGCTTGGGCTTCTTTTTTAGTACTGATTTAGAGGATAACTTATGCCAAATGAAAGCAATCTTCTACAGCCTATTTACATGTTAAAACTCTGTCAGCATTTGTCTTAGAAGATAGCCTCTACATTCAAGCTGTATTAAGTAACAGCATCCCGTTTTTTAAACCATATAGAAAAGAGTTAATTTACATTCTCAGATTGATGTCACCAGCATTTCTGTACATAACAGAATTAAATTCTCACAAGTACATCTGCAATGACGTACCAAATTTGTACTTAAAACCATTTTGATGGAGCAAATGTTTCAGAGCATCAGATCTGCATCCAAAATTATGTCCCAGAGACTAAAAGTGGAAATATACAGGAAACTAATAAATTCTCATTGCTACATAATCATCATACATTTTAAATCCACTGGTTTATATCACCAAACTATTCTGATTTTTTCAGATACTGTGGTAGAAACACACTTCAAATACTGACTTTTAGGTCGCAATCTTGAAGAAAAAAAAAGCACATTTCCAAGACAACTCAGTTGTCATAATATACCAGAGAGAAGGAATATGGACATAAATTTGTTATGTGGTCTTTTAGGCTCTCCCCATCTTATGAAATTTACTTTAAAATAATTAATTTGCATCATGCAGCACCAAAGGACATGTTAGTAGTAAAATGTATTGGATATTGACCATTTGAAAAGAAAACTGAGTTATAGTAGAGTATAAAACTTTTTATAGCAACCATTGCATATAACTTGGCACTTCAAGGAAGGAGGTTATGGGGTTAGAAGTACTAGGCAGTAAATGCCTGTCAAAACACTGCAAAGGTTTGGTCAGCCCATGGAAAAAGTTTGGTATCAGTGAGAGAAGAGGCTGTTAACAAACCGACAAAACTAAGCAAGGGCACTTTCTGTAGAAAATCCTTATGGAAGGTTCAATAAGCTTGAAAAAATTCTGTATTACAGTTACACTGCCATTAACAACAACAAAAAAGCATTAAGATTATGGACAAATAATTCACACAGATTTCAACTAGAAATCCACGATGTCCAAACATATCCTACAGAAGTGTTACATTCTGCAGCAGACAACTTGAGATTGTATGAGTATTTAATATTAAGGTGCCTGATAAGGGGAGATCTGACAAGAACAAGTTTACTTTGGATTTCACTATTATTATTCACATACAGTACAACCCTTCAAAACATGCATAAACTACGTATTTGTAATTGTGTAAGAGTTTAGAAGTTATCAATGTCCTGCAATACTATAAATATTTAATTCAGGCAGATTTGGAGTATGAAGCTGCCTCCAGCTGCAAAGCAACACCAGCAATTGAGTAGAAACAACAGATGAGTAGATTAAACAGCAGGGCTGAAATACCTGAGCTCCCATAGAGCAGTTTATTTTCAGCAATCATCATTTCTCTTCTCAATGCTGGGAAATTTTCCCAGTTACCTGCAATCATTTTGAACACAAACCTGCTTTGACTACGGAGACAACATCCCTAAAATACATGGGAATAACAAGATGTAAAACTTTCTGACTCCCTGCTCCCTCCACAGGTGGGAAGGTATCATGGCTAATATACAACATCTGAATCTTTTCAGGCCCCAAAAATGGAAAAATATCCAAGGAAATTATTTCCGAGATCAAAGTCACTGTAAATCTTGTAAGCACTGTGTTAGAAAGACATTCTGGTACGACAGTGATGGGCAAAACCAATCCCCTCTCAACGAGCCATGTCCATACATATCCAGACAGAGCAGTGATTTTTCTGAGATCTGCACAGTATTTGTAAGAAATCTGGATAAGATAACCTAGAACAAGTCAAATCTCATTATACAGTGGCTTTTGCTGAACAAGTAGCATAGGCTCCAACAGAGACAGCAGCAGCTGTACTTCTGCGTCCTGATCCACTCCTCTAAAGCAGCTATGATCTTTACACTAAAGTATTTTTCCATCTTGATCATGAAAACTGTAATTTAACCAAGGAAAATAAAACCCATCATGTTCTTGATGAGCACTCATTTAAAGCCTGTCTTAGAGTGGATAAATCCAACCTACTGTAGCTAATGATAGGGACAGCACTTGATGGGAATCCCTCTTACTGGAATCATAGTGAATGTCATAATTCCAGATGTTTCTCAACCAGACAGGCTGAGCCCACTCTTATGAAAACAGCACATGGCAAGATGTGTTACCCTGCTGTTATATGTTAACAGCAAATCACACATGGTTTTGTTTTCCACATGGGCTACCAGAGCTCTATACAAGGCTCTCAAAATGACCTGCCCCTGCAGAAAACGAAAGAATCGCTCCCTACCTGGAATCCACCTACTTAAAAAAGACACAAAACTTTCAAAACAGAAATTCCAGTTGTGACCAGCACGCATAAAGAGAAAGGAGAGGAAGTAGTTGCCAACTACTGATGTTCCTCTGCTAAAGTAACTGAGAGTCCACCATGGATGAGAGGCATTTTTCTTGCCACATTTACATTCGCCATAACACAACCTCACAAAATCCAGGTTTTTCAGGAACATGAGTTGTCACCATAATCTGAATTTCTGACTGCTGTGCATTGCCTGAATGACACCCATCATGTTTTTATGTAAAACTGTCCAAATAATCCACCATGAATCGTGGCGAAATCTTCACCACAAATCTGCTTCCAGTTCTTGTTTCACCATGCAGTTGCAACAGATCACCTTCCTTCTGAGTCCAGAGTAGCAAGCTGTCTCTGTCACCAAGTCCTCTTTCTCTTTACCAAAACTTAAGCAGTAAGCATCCTTCCTCAGGCTACAGCCAGATCTCCCTTTCACCTAGCTGGAATTCACAACAACATAAGCAAAAACATCCTCTGGAAACCCAGGACTTCCAACTCCACCAAAACCTGACTTGCACCTTCTCCAACTACATACCACTGTCCTTCAACCCGGACCACCCCATAAAGCAATAGCCAGAACAGCATACTTCACAGCAGGTCTCTGTCTATGCCACACTACCACCTAGACCACTACGGATCAGAATCTCCATTTCTAACAAAACTAAAGTTTCAGCACATAAATTCCTTACCTGCTTTTCAGAAAAGTTATTCTTCTTTGTCTAAGATTGAAAATCGTATTTTACTCAGAAACTTGGCTCAGATGCTACCCCTACTGCGTAGCGATGGTCAAAAAATAAAACTAGACAAAAATCCTGAAATTTTAAGCTTTTACATTTATGAAACCTGTTTATTTTTTCTTGGGATTCTTCAGGCTACCTTCATGATAGCTCAATCTTTTTTCCATTAGGACTAAGAAAAATTCAAATGAAACAACATCTAAGATAAAAACCTTGGAGGAAAACTACCAATATTTTAAAAATGTTTTTAAATGTCATCAAACATTTATTAGTGTGACTGTACCATATATTTCTGACATGTAACTTCAGCTTTTCTCCTACTTCTCTTTGATGAATTTCTTGTACACAGGACTCCCTATCTTATCTAGGCTTCTTCATAGCTATCTGCTTACACAGATATGGCAATAACAACTATTTCATTTCTAATCCTCGTTATGTAAGAAGAGTGGTCAGCCTCAAAATAATTTTTTTAAAAGGTAGTAACTTGAATACCAGTATCTCTGAACTCTGCAGAAAGTGGAAATCCAGAAGAACCTATCTAGAAGAGTGAGACTGATTACAGAGTGACCTATGAAGACAGTTGCTTTGAGTTTCACGAACAGACTTACAAGGGTAAGAATTCGCAGGGTTTTGTACCACCACAGGATACCAAATTAAGTCAAATGATTTTCTCGTTGCTCTTCTCCATGAAACAACAATATCCCAAGCTAGTTCCTTCCCCAAAGTTAGGACAGAATGACTAGAGGTACTGCAACCTCTACCCATGTCTGTGTCACAGCCTTGGCTCTGCAGTTTGAACCCACTAGAAAGAATAAAACTGAATAATAAGCCAAACTGAGAATGCAAAGCCTGAGATGTGCTCCAACTCCTTTGCAATGGTTTGGTGAACAGAGCACACGCAGTCAGGAGCATTTCCTCTAGGGAGAGCTGGAAATGTGGAAAAATCACAGCCTATGCATACCATTAATTCTCAGTCTCTAACATGTACAAAACATTTCTGAGAACTGCTCTAACTCACACACATGAAGAGACAAAAATTTCTAAAAGAATACAGATGCAGGAAAAGTGGCAAATAGAGGACAGTTGAATGCAAAGGAACAGCACGGCAATAATACTGTACAATGTAACACAATCTATTTTAGGGTAGACATGTAAGGGGAAAGAACCTCTTGCAACCATGTTCAGTTTGGGCAGTTCTCCATTTGTCACTTTCTACTTCCACACCAGTAATCTGCACCTTCAGACTTGATTTGAATTTTCTCTTTCATCATTTTATTAGAAAAATTCTAGACACATCAGAAATCAATATCAGAGGAACATCAGACACACACCCTAATGGGAAATTAGTAACATTTAAGAGGCCAGTTACAAAATGGAGATCATTATTTCAACTGACTTCCTCCATCGACCTGCACTGTGCTTCCTGAGGACCTGCAATAAACGAAACAGCAAAGAGGAAGTGGGAACGCTGTATTACATGTGCCTACAGGAACTTCAGGACTGGGGTCACATTGTGCAGAATCCAACAAAACCTCTCTCTGTACCTACTCTGGGCTGTACCTGAAACGCTGAAGAGAAGGCATCATGCTGCAGCTAATGACAATTCCAGTCAAAATCTGAGTGCAGAATGGAGAAGTTGCATCTCTTCCTATTCTAGCAATGCCTCAGTCCTTGCACAATTACTAACTGCTTGATTTATGCTCCGAGCATGACAAGGATTATATTTGCAAAGTTCAGTACAGTCAACTGAGCTCACAAGCTGGATCCAGGGCCCAGGAGCTCCATGATGTCTCGGTGGCACAGAGTACATTCAAACCTTCAACAGGTCCTTTGGTGCGGAAGAATAACAGCATTCCATACTCCACAGCTTCCCATTTTCCAAAGGCAGAGGTATGCAAAACCTCGTCTAAGACATCAGCTCCCATCAACGATCAGACACAAGCAAATGTAATTTTCCATGCCACCTTCAGGTCAAGCAAGGTTGGAATGACTTTAGGCATTCTCCTTCATCCAAACAAAATCATCCTCTGGCAATATTGATGACAAAGGTTTGCTGCCTGAGACATATCTCCGTAGAAAGCTCAGTAAGGACTTTTTTCCACCCTATCAGAATGCTGTATGGCTACATGACATTTTCCTTCCCTTTCTACATGTGCTGCTGGCCTGCTGAGGATGCTCACTTCGAGGAGACAAATCCCTGATTCCAGGGAAAGTCCTTCCTTCTGCCTGGGAAGGTAAGGATGATAGAAAAATGCAGTATTGGCAGAAAAAAAAAGACCCAGAGAAACATTTCTTCTCTTCAAGAAGAGTTAGTGGTACCTTGCAATGATTATACAGTGTTACTATAAAGAGGGTTTGGCTGATCCCATATATCCGGAAGACAGTCATAACCCTTCTGCCTTTTTCCTTCTTGAGTTTGAATTGTTGCACTTTGAAGGGTTTCAAGATTTCTCCTCAAGGTCAGTTTTACCAATTATCTCTGTCTTTAGCAAATCTGGATATAATTACTGTAGTGGGCTCTAAGGGGAGAATGAGACCATTTTGAGGTCACTGTTGTGCAAAGCAAGTGTGATAGTCTTGCATATTATTGCAAACCTTGCAAACATTATTTTAAAATATTTCAACCATTAATTATTCCATATTGTATTCTCAGGGACAGTAACAGAGAACTTAAGCCTTTAGAAGTGTCCTGCATCTTTTCGTATGTCCTCACTGTTTAGTTTAGACTAACATACCTTTATTATTGTGTACGTACAGAAAGAGACCATGAGGTGTAAAAGCCTTCTGAAAATATTGCTTTTTTATTCAAAATCTCTACTGAATTCAGAATTTTGATGGGTTGAAGTAAGTGGTGGTGCTAGAATAATACTGAAGTTGTAGAATTATGATCCCAATTCTTCCAAATATATATTTTAAGATACGCAGTTTCTTTAAAATGTGAGGAAGCAAAATTCCTCATTCTTTTAAAAGCTGTGTACAGGGATGGGTTTTCACAAAAATGAACAGCCTAATAAGGGTGAAGAATCCTCAACTGAAAGCTCACAAAGGGACCCCTCTATCCCTTGTCCATTTTCTCATTTCTACTTTTCTCGATAGGGGTGTCTCACCACTGAAGAGTGAAACATTTAAAAGTATAGGACTGAAATCCATCAAACCCAGGCTTGTGGTCCAAACCCAAGCAGCTGCCAAACCCAGAGACAGGAACGTATGCTCACTTCTGCCTAATAAAATTTGAATCAAACACTTTGCATCTGATTCTCCATGTGAGCTTTTATGCAAACTTCTAAAGTGCAAGGAATCCTGGGGTGGAAGAGCTATTCTGAGAGCTTTCACATAGTTCATGTAATTAGGGAAACCACTTCCTTTGATTGTAAGTGTTCAAAACAGCTGAATTTCTTCTTTCAAAGGACTCTGTGATTTGGGTCATCTCTTTTGCTCGCTCTTTTATGTTTCTCAAGATGAGAGGTGAGACTGTAGAGCACATTATTTAGAAAAAAAAAAGATTCCACTTTTTGTTTTAGGGATTGAACTTCAACTATTCAAAAGCTTGTCATTTGGAAATCTATCTTTCTTTCCCTCCCTCTGTTTCCTTCCTCTTCTGATAAGCTCTTCAGTGGCTTGAGCAAACGTAGTCCAAAATGCCAATTTAAACCTAAGGGAAAACCGAAATATGGTACATAAAGGAAAAGGGACTCTCATTTTCCTTTGTGCGGTTGTGGCTGAATATGTAATTATAAAGGAGCTCTAGCTGCAGGATCTCAGTCCCCATGTCACATTTATTTTTTCAATGGGTCTAAATACTGACCAAGCAAAAAGGCAGAAATACAGATTTTTAAAAGACAAACAAAGCAGCTGCCCTGGTCTTTGAAAGGGCTTTGCAGGTTCTTCCTTTCCCAAAAAGGGAACTCAGGTCACGGTTTCAAGGCAATGACCATGTCACTAGAGCTAACAGCCGATGTCAGTGTTGCTACAGAATCAAGTGTCACTTGCCCTGAATTTCTTGAGTCAGGCACCCTGTTAGGGCTGTTACTTCATGTTCCTCTCGCTAACAGCTGTAACAGGCAGGCAAGACAACCCTTCTCACAGTACAGCACAGAAACACAGTAATGAAAAGGCAGATTTCATACTGCGAATTTCAAGTTTATTAAGTAACAACAGAATGCTTGTTTATCCCAGGAGGACTAAGCCTTATTCCCAGTTGGTGAAAAACTGCAGGACTCCTTCCAGAATTACAGTGCTTACAGGGAAGTGGTTTGCAATGGGAACAGAGTAAACCACTTGGGACACAGTGCCAGAAACCATATTACTGCCAACTTCTGCACAGGACAGATGAGATACTGGCTCGGAAAGAGTATTTTACAATAAAGACTTTGGTACAAATACATAAACAACAGAAAAAGCAAAAATTAAGAGCAGAACTCCAAAATGTGTGGTCCTATTGAGTAGGGTTCTGGATCTTCTATTTGCCTTTAAGGCCCTCACAAACACTTAAAGGGGGTACTAGCAAGGCAACATCCAAAAGAAAGAGAAATTCAACAGCTCGGAATTTTAGCCATCTGTTGCTATATACTTACATCACATGTAGCACCTCAGCATTCACAGACACATCATCACAAAGAGACCAAAAAGCCTGTTCTTTGGCCTAAGACATTAAAAGTACACAGTTCACAAAAACTGAAACCCACCAATCACTACTTATAAGCCATCATCTTTGACAGGACTGCCTCAAATGCAACCGGTATTACTAAAATTAAGCTTGTTATATAATTAGACAAAAAGTGATTTCTGTGCTTTTTCCCCTCTGACCACAGACAGGCATGCTCTATACTTTCTCTGCTTTATTGTTCTTCCAAGGAAGAGGAAAAGATAACCTCTTGGAAAATGTCAGTCATTCACTCGAGGGTGCAGCAACTAGATTATTTTAACAAATTTCCAGAACAACCTACTCATCGCTCCTATTCTGCTTTTGCCAGATAATAATTTGCAGAGCGCCTCAGCTTTCACTGAAAGGCTGCCGCCCGCCCAGCCTGCATGTCTGCCTTTTGGTTTTCCCAGCTCCAAGAGCAACTTTGTACAAGCAACTGCATCTTGTCTTCTGGTGTCTACCAGGAGCTTCCACGCTTCTCCTACAACAGCTCAAGGGTTTTTACAAACCATGCTTACTTATTTTTGATATGGCTACTGGAACTCAGGTGCCCAATACACAAAACCCACAGATATTTGGTCAGGTGTGTATATCATGACGTGATTTTTTTCTCTCCCTTGCCTACATCATTTAGCCACAAGGAACCCCAATTTTCAGAAGTTTTGGAGTAAAATACACAAGCAATCAGAGGCAGAAGTGTGGAGTTATGTGGCACTGTTCCGCTTCAGTGACACCCAGGGGCCAGGCCCTACTTCGCCAAGGAGGTGCAGCCACAGGGAGGCCCCTCCTGTGTGCAAGTCACCCAGTTTCCCTGTGGAGCTGACCTTCTTAAATAGAAATAATGCAGAATGTAGATTCTCTAAACACTAATCGAGTAAACAAACATGTATTTGCCAATATGATTCTTCCCCAGTAGCTGAACTGTAACAGATGAAACATTTAAAAAGTTTAGAGGCAGCTAGACCAGAAGTGCAGCTCCATATTTGTCCCTACTGCCCTCATCTCCTTGGTATGTTTGCACAGTTAACTGAATATGACAGAAAGAGTTAACGCTAAAGCTGTTCCCTGGGCTCCTCTGTAGCCTCCTGCTAACATAAACAGGTCTGAATGTTTCTTGTTACTGTTTATATTGTCATCTTAAAAAGGAAACTTTCTCTATCAGCACCTTAATAAGTGGAAATAGGTAAATACAAAATAACTTTTACAGTCTTAGTTGTGTCATGACAACTAAAAAGACTGATTTTGAGGCTTGCCTTAAAGTTAGGATACATATTTTTTTCCTTCAACTTTGTTTTCAGTGAAATTTTTGCCCCAGACCCTTAAACAACTCACATGCAGATAGTCTAAAATTAAGGACAAAAAAAAAAAAAAAGGGCAAGTAAAGTAGGGCCTATCTATATCTAGTCCTGTCGAATATTTTACTGCCCTCTTAAAAGGACAAAATATGTTGCCCAAGATTCCATTGCTACCATGTGTATGGCAGGTAGTCTGGGGACCCCAACCAGAGTCGTGGCTCAGCTTTGAATAACCTGTGGAAAATGCCCTCCAGGAGACTGATGGTCTCAGACTCACAGAATCACATCAACTCCAGCACAGATCCCCGACTTCACCTGAACCATCATACAGGCACGCAACAACCCAGACATTGTGTCATATTCAAACAATACTTCCACACACCTCAACAGCAACTCTTGGAATTCATCATTTCGTATGCTGCAGTCAGTGCAAGCTATTTAATTAGCACCCCCAGGAACTGCAACACCAACAGATTTCAACGTGGGTCACAGACAAATTGTCAGCTGTCTGTCAAAGCACTCAAGACTCAAACATACAATCACCATCTCTAAAGTTATCACTCATCTGCCATTGCAATTTTCTACTGTAACCTTGTTTTAAGAAAACTACATACTTAGATAAATGTCTACATAAGTCTAACTTGAGCCAACCCTCAACTGTTGGAGCCTGCAACAACTTATAACACCACTTTGAAGAAAAAGGATCTCTTCTACAGAAAAGCTTCAGGACAGCTTAAACATCCAAAAATACCATTTTGCAGTTAATCACTTCAACAGAAGCTTGGGGTCAGAGAATGTCGTGGGAGGGGAAACAAAAGAGCTACCATTTAATGTTAAGGGTTGCTGGCATGGAAAAATAAGCAACACAACCTCTCCTTCAAATTATAAATAACAACTGAGTCCATGCAAAAAGAAGACAGAAAAGGGAGAAACATATCTAGAGCAAAATTAAAATTAAATTAAAAAACCCACCAAAAAAAAAAAAATAAAAACAACCCCCCTCAACAACAACAACAACCAAAAAACCCAACCAAACAAAAAAACCCAACCAAACTCTCCCCCCCACCCCAAACCAAACAAAAATGAAGAAAAAAACCACCCTAGGAAAAATACCCTTAATTGCAGCTAAGTATCTACTGGCAACGCAAGCAACCCACTGTCAAACAAAAACTTGCAGCAGATTGACAGAATATTTTTTAAGACAATATATGACGGAATTAAGCTAATTACGAAACTAGAGAATATTTAATAATATCCTAACAAGCTGCATATTGTGGATAGCAAAACGGATAAGAAAGAGTGCTTTCTAAACAATCAGAGACAGATTTTCTCCCTATTCTAAATAAAATTTATTCATAATTTGTAGGAAACAGGCATAAAAACTCGTTCACCTGCAGAGGTTGCACCTTCTAAAAAAAAACCCAAAAAACAAACCCAAAACACAAAAACCCTCACCACCAAAATTAAAGATAACTGAGGTAAAAGGGTCCAAACCTCACAGAGATATTCCTAACCCAGGGATCAGGCGCACCGTATGTTCTTGTGACTCCACCAAGCTATGGCAGCTGTACCGATATTCCTGATCAGCAGCAAATGCAAGGTAATTTCATTTCTCACATACACAGTTTAAGGCAATTCAAAAGACAAGCAAAAGGAATCAACAGACATACCTACGGCACCCTACTTAGCTTATTAATTTGTCTGTTTATCAAATTTATTTAGGTACCAACTATTCAAAGCTGCCACCAGTCAAGAGAAGGACGTGTGCACTTGACCCTTTACAATTTCAGTAAAAAAACTGGTAGTTTAGCTATAAAAAAAGATAAACTTCTTAAATATGGCTACAGCAAGATTCCCAGCACTTGTGAAATTAGTTTTCATTTACTGCAAGCTAAGATGACAACACTGGCAGTTATTATGTCTCAACTGATTCAAAATAACTTT
Source organism: Manacus candei (assembly GCF_025592945.1). NCBI lineage: Eukaryota > Metazoa > Chordata > Aves > Passeriformes > Pipridae > Manacus > Manacus candei. Next base: position 12,894,933 of record NW_026138071.1, on the reverse strand, counting down.
TGAAGCCACAGATTGCCAGTCTGGGTCCTGACACGCCAGTTTCACTGATGTCTATATCAAATTAACGCAAAATTGGCTTGATTTAAAAGAATGTGTATATGCAAGCCTGTGTAAGTAAGAATCTCAAATTAAGTTGGTCAAAAAAAATTACTAAGCCACACAACTCGTACTATGAATACTCATTAATTACACAAAGCAAACTCTCAAAGATGTTATTCATCTAATGAAAAACTTGGTACAAAAATGTTTAAATACACAAGTTAAAAACTCCACTACAGTAAAATACAGCAAAATACAGACCAATATGTTTCTGTGTCTGGATTGCTACGTTTCCAAGATTGTTTTAGGAAGAAGACACCCAGGAATGAAGTTTCTTAAAACAGACAAAATTAAACTAAAGCCTGTTCTTCCTAAGAATAATTGTATTCTGGCAATGCTACATCAACTTTCATTATATTGGTGTCTCCCAAATACCAAAGGGGTTTTGAAAATATTTTGGTTGCAACCCATATGCCACTAGACACTTACAACACAGTCTTACCCAAAGCACACAGAAAATCTCATGCAGTGACACCTGGAAATATGACATGCATTTACAAAATAAAGTCCTCCAGCAAATACCACGTGAATGAAAGCCAAGAGTAAGGCAAACTCAGAATCAGTCAGAGATTTATTGCAGAAGTCTGTGCTATCCAAAATTATTTATTCTGCAAGATATACACAACACCTGGAGCATCTGAAGCAATTTTGACAATTTCCAGTCTCTAATGGGTTCCAAGTATCCTCTTTACACCTTCTGGAAATACCTTAGCACCAAAAGGAGTGCTCTAAGCCAATTTCTTTACCAAACTAAAAAACAAAACAAAACAAAAAACCCCAATCAAACAAACAGAAAATCCTACAAAATTACTACTCTGTAAAACAGAAACTAAGACATTTTAAGACACCTCTCTGGTATAATAAATAGTTTTACTTCCTTTTAGCTGTTAACAAGATACAGCAGTATTTCTTTAAATTAACATGGGGTTGGAACGATTCCCATGAAATCGCTTACTGTGAACTTTGTGATTTTTCCATATAGGTGCAGATATCTCTGGAAAGTTCACATATTTGACTCCTACACTTTGTGTACCTTCACACAGCCCACACTCTTATCCCTCTCTCACTGTTCATAAGCGCCTGCACCAAAGGACCACTAGTTGGAAACACGGGGTTTGTCATTCCCACCACGGTGAGCTGGAACCAGGTATTATATTGAATCACTCTCAATACAAGATGACTCAAACATGAGAGAGGTAAGGGGATAGGAGCCCCTAGAAAGAGCTAATCATATAATAAAAAGTGTCAAATCTGCCCTTCATTACAGCCAGGACTCAGTGTGGAGAGTCGAATATTCAAGGCTGGCACCCATACCAGCTATAAACTGCAAGCAAAAAGAATGTCTACTATTTTTAGTCCTGTCAGGACTAAGCATCAATTTCAGTTTGGTTTGGTTTGCTTTATTTTACTCTGTTGTTTTTCTCTTGTTACTCTTGAAAGTCATTCCCAGTCTTTACTCTCATGACCCACATTAAAATTACCACATGCTCACTTTTAGCACTACAAACACGAGTGAGGTAAGTCTAGTGACATGCATGTGGTTAGACTTAACTCATCCCCTTCAGAAGGTAGAGGCACAATCCATGTTTTCTGGATAGTTCTTTTCAGAAGTGGATCATAAAAATAAAAAGGTGAACATGCTGTATTATATTCCACATGAAAATTTTTATGAAGCATTAAAAGATCCCCTAAAGCTTACTGCACATGTATTACATATAAGAAACCCTAACAATATAAAATTAACTTCCATGGTAGCCAGACTTCAGGCAATACTGCATCAAAACTAGAGAAAACATGTTTTTATTTTTAAGTCTCATAAAACTTAAATGCATTACAGAGACATGACTGAACAAAGCATGCATAGTTAATCCTACTATTTAACATCTTTTATCCACAAGTTAGTTCTCTTAGTTTACCAGAAGTATTTAAGTATTTCCCAATAAGATTACAGTTGCATTTTACTAGTTTTTTTCCACCACTCTCCTGCAGTTTGCACAGACCACTGCCAGCATTTTGAAAGAGTCCATGAACTCCATGAAGGAGTCCATGAACTGCATGAAATCAAATGATCTTGTACCCAAGTACCACGGTTGTAATGGCTGAAGCAAGCAAACCAGATGCAATACTGCTGCTCATCAATAGCACAGAGACAGCTCATGGACCATGGAACACTTTCAAAGAGCTGTGATATTAAAATTAAATTCAAATTTCAGGTGAAATTCCAGCAGGAATAAATATCCTAGTGAAGAACCACACTCCAGATAATACTCCAGCTGCCAACAAACTGCCATCAAAAGCACAGCCTTCAAAAGCAGTGACAAATAATGGGTGAACTTCAGAGATGTACAATCAAAGGAGGTGAGTGCTCTTTAGTGAAAAGCTAATGTGGCAAGGTATAAAACAACATTTGTAACACTTCACTCCAGCAGTTATCTGCTCAAGATAATGGAGTCAAAAGAACTGCTAGCAATTTGCAGAATAAGGATGCTGGGCCCAATCTCTCCCATTCATTTCAGTGGGAGCCAAATTATGGGTTTATCCAATAATTCATATAAATCACTCTCAAAAATGCCAAATAACTTCCTGAGTAGTAGGTATGGGATTTTCTTCCATGAGAGGACACAATTACCACTTAGGGCAAAAGGAGAAAGCACAGATCCTACTACAGGAGGCATTTTTACTCCACCACATGCACCACAAACATCACACCAACAGTTTGATTTTCCATAAAACAATTCACAAGGAACTCCTGTTCCCTGCTTAAAACCCAAAACTGCTAGAGTGTTTGTACTAGATAGTAAAACGGCAATTTAATTTTGGTTTTACTCCTGTTTAATCACTCAGGCCACACTTCTATGTTTTACTTACTCAGCAGAAGTCATGCCCATCTGCTACTCTAGTCAAGGCCTTGCAGCATATTTATTTTTCTCAGCAGACCTATTTAGGTGTATTTTATTCACAAAAACACACACATCCTCCTGTAAAGTCGCACTTTACTGCCTGTCTATAAAAACTTAATGCCCTGCAGAGGTATTTCTCAAATTTTAAAGAGTTTTGAAGCAATCTTTGAGCAACATTCTTCCAAGTATTTATAAGTTTTTCTAAGCACATATTTTAGTATGCTGTACTGGAACAAAAATTGCCTTGTTTCACATGTTAGCACTTGTTAGCCCCTTGACTAATATAAAACCTTCAAGATCTTTGCTGGTTGTGATTGGCTTGTTTAATAAAATGACACACAGATACAACATATTTGCAGAATGATACCACAGCTCTATTGACTTGGCTTGTGCCCTTGGTCTTGGCTAGCATGAAATTCCTCTGAGCAAGTTTTTCACAACTCTCCTCTCTTTTCCCTCTGATCAGTTGTTATGGATTACTGGCAGCAGTTAACAGAAATACAAGACAATCAGCCATGGATTCAAAAGGACACTTCCTTTCAAATACACACCAGAAAGAGCAATAATTAGTTTTCTGGACTAAATGCATCCAAATATCTGCTAAACACATACAGTTACAGCAAGGTATTTCTGTATTGTTATCAGAACAGCCATTGACTCACCATGACTTTCAGTGCAGTGCAGTTCAGTTACAGATGTTCATTATTGTCATCACTATAGAGGAACATACTACATATGGAAACATATGACAGCCATTAGGGTCAGAAGAGACCTTTAGGCCACCGAGGTTGGCCTCTGGTACAGCACAGGCCACCATATCACACAGTAAGATGCTGCGTGTTGAGCTCAAAAACAACTGTCTAAAAAGACATCTCAATGAGAAGACAAAGAGATGAAAATGATCCTCCATCTTCACTCCTTCCATTTTGTAGTCTGTGCCAAGTGTTACTCATCCTCACTCCTGATAATTTGTGCTTTTCTTTTTCCATTCTAATTTGTCTGGCTACAAATTCCAACCATTAGTTCTCGCAATAACTTTTTGCACTAAACTGAGTCCACCATTTTTTCCATATGAAAATGCAACTTTTGTAAACAAGCTCTTAACTTCTAAGTCTCCAAGACTGTTGACAGACAGTTCTGCCAAAGCTTGCTAGACTTATTTAAGGCATCACCACTTGCCTCTCCGCTGCCTTCCCAGAAAACTTTCAAGAGAAAGTGCCCATACCAACCTGGTCCCAGCCATAACCTATCTTGTTTAGTTTAAGTTGCAAATGATAATCAATCTGAAGGAAAATAAACAAATTTGTGCTGGAAGACACTTGCTCCCCTTTTGTCAACTCATCCTGATGGATGACATTCATCACCCCTTTTTGACACCCCCACCATCTCTAACTTTCCACCCGGTGTGTTTTGCAAATCCCCTTGGGCTGCCCTTCCAGTTCATTTACACTCTTTTAAACACAACAGAACCACATCTGCACCTACTGCCTAACAACAATTCACCCAGTGCCACATACCAAGATAAAGCACACCTGGTTCTTACAAATGACTTGATCCTCATTTGGATATGCAAGACATTTAACCAAATTTGCCTAAAAGTACCATGATATGACCTCTTAATGAGTTGCAAGTCTTCATTAATCCCTAAATAAATCCTTAAATTATAATAAATTCTTTCCAGCATATGATTTCCTTTTCCTGCTGAACAATCTGTGTTCATTGTTACTACAAGCTGAACTTTGTATTGGGCTGTCTTAAAAGAATATATTTTTGTTGAATGGTCCAACTGTGTCAAGTAACACATAGAACTGTCCTTTCTCCATCCTTTCCCATTCCATTAAGGTTTATGCCATCACAAGATGTAGTAATATTGTTTTTAAATTTACTTTCAAAAAATGCTTTAAGTACAAGTCTATCACAGACACAGCTGTAATCCCACCAGAAACACACATATTCAATATTTCACTGACCACTACTGAGATCTGCCAGCCAGATGATTTTTAAGGAGCACGTTACTGATACTGCATAGCATCAATTTTACTTGTCTTTGTCTATCTTTTGATATTAACAAATAATAGAAATTAAGAGAACAGTCCAAACTGTAATTGGACAGAATGTATAAATCTTCCACCATCCTGGAAAAATCACAAGATCCTTCTAAATTATTCTAGACAGTAATTTGCTTAATCACGATCAAACATTCTCATCACATCACTAAGCATGGTGTTATCATGACAGCTCAGTTGCTGCAGCGGTGGATGAACTTTGGTGTCTCGTTATTTTTTAAGCCTATTATTCCTAGCACTGCTCTGCTGTCCTCCAGCTTGTAACTGTCTTCCTAAAATACTTGGAGGATATTGTATACAAGTTAGAAACAGTCACGCTGGAACAGCAGTCCACTAACTGTGTTGTCCCTCACTAGACTGCTGTGTCCTCACTGCTCCATCTGTGGTGGTGACCAGCAGGCAGGCTAGAGCACTGTGATGACCACATACACCATGCCTCTACTGGAACTGTACAAAGCTGAGGGGTGAACAGGATTTTTAGGCAAATCTAAAAATCTTGGAAAAAAACCCAAAAAACAAAGAATAAACCACTCTTAGTATAGGTGCAGTAAGTTAATTCTGCTTTTTCCCTCAGGATTGCCAAGGACCTGTCCATCTTTCCAGGTGCACAGGATGCCACAAGGGTAGAACAGTTAGAGAGCTGACTGGTAGAACAGTTAGTCTTAAAAATATCTCATTGCAAGACCAAGCTGAAGTGTGGCTACGACTAACTCGGAGCTATGGAGCCCTAGATCAAAACCTGCAGCAGGCAGGGAAGAGACAATGTTAAGCCTATAGTGAACATACAGACATGAACCACAGCCCTTAAGAGACCAGAAGTCATGAGGAGAAAACAGAATCAGGCCATGACAGTGAAAACTACCTCTCCCTATCTAGCAACATGTCTGCTGGTATCAAGGGGAAATTACTAGCTCCACAGGCACAGCTAGCTCTCCTTCTGAGGAGCTGCTAAATAAAAAAAGTGGGAGAGAACAGTGAACAGTAAAAACAATAATGGTTTAAATCAGCCCCCTCGGCTAAGACCGCTCAACTCTAACATCATCCACTTACAGGGTTTTGTAATTAAACAACGTAAAAGCCCAAGGTAGTTTGCCTGCATTACCCAGAGGATGGAAGACACTAGGAAAGAATTTTTGTTCTCGTTACCACAGCAGACAAAGTGAATGGAAAGTAAACTTTTACCTCTTTTTCTATTTTGAGCAGCTTCTTTACTGCCACCTCCTTGTCCTGAGAAATCCATCGGGCTCGGTAGACACTCCCGAAACTCCCTCCACCGCAGTTCTCAAAAAACTGCAAGTCATCAAATCTAATTTGCACAAATGAAGCACTGGTAGACGACATCTCATAATGACAAAATATCCCACAGCAAAACCTGTGAAAAGAAAAGCTTTCATTAACACACATTCTCCAAGGATTTACGGACCTTCTTACCCATGCCCAGACACCCCAAAATCAGAATCACAAGCACGCTACAAGTAAAATCCACAGGGCACAGGAGGAAAACAATCTGGGAACTCGCACTCCAACAGGCTGTGCAAACGTTTGCATAATTTGCACAAGCTATTAGGAGCAGCTGGGAGACAGAAACGACTAAGAGTATTCCTCAGAGGGATACTGACGTTTCCCGAACACCTTGAAAGCGGCTCTGCGAGAGGCAGGCAGGTCGCTGCCTTGCCCGTCGCAAGCGGAGCGCGCCGACAGACAGGAAGCGTGCTCCGGGCTCGGAGCTTGCCTAGCAGCTCAGGCACGCCAGGCACGCCGCGCTCCCGCCGCAGTGTCCAGGGATGAGGCACTCGCCGCCCCGGCCGCGCAGGCGGCGCTCCGGCAGCCGAGCGTGGCACCGCGACACACGGCGACACACCGCGACACACCGCCACACACCGCGAACCCGGGGCGAGGCCGGGGCGCTTCGCAGAGGGACGTGGAAAAACTTGGCCGTGGTAAATCTCTCTTCCCGAGTGACTCAGTTCTGTTTGCGTGTTGTAACAAAGCGCAAGTACGAGGTAATTGATCTGTGTTACAATATGTGAAATGCTGCAGCCCGTGCCAAGACTGGTGTCGGCAGTTTCAAGAGAGGATCCCAAGCCTGCTGACGGGAACAGAACGTCCCTCTCCGAGATTTCACGGTGATAAAGCTCATGGCTGTAGAGAATTTCAAGAAATATTATCACCTAAATGCATGAAGAATGACTAATTTTAGGTTTCCTTTTTTAATGATGTGAGATCAGAAAGCTCAGGTCTTTAGTGGGACTGCAGGACATGGCATCCTCTAGAACCGTCTGCAAGCCTGCCATGGGATTATTTCAGATGCATTTCAGACAAAGTAGTTTTAATTACCACCAAAAGTTACTATATCTGCAATTAAACAAAGTAAATTTATCAGCATAAAATGAGAAATGGGTTTGAATGAAACAAGCCAAAAAAGAACCCGAGACATTGGGTTACTGGTGAAAACTACACACCCAGTTTCAATGGTAAATGAAAGTACCAAAACATACTATGTCTTATTGGAGCTTCCATTCTATAGAGCTTTTTGAGATGGAATCCACACATTATGTGTTGTCCAGAGCTGGGAAATGCACCTGTAATACACCCCGTACTACTGACAGCCAAAACCCCTTTATGCCAGTCCCTTCTGTAAGAAACACAAAGACATTATCTGCCCCCTGTCTTTCCTTATTGTGCAGCTAATCTGATTAAAACTGAGACATCATCTGACCATGAATTTCTGGCACTATTCGGTTGCAGCTATTCTCCAAACGAGAGAAGATACTACCACTTTTCAACATATAGCATAAGATAACATCAAGCCTTTCCTGAAACTGCCTGCTTAATTTCATAACTCTTGACCACCCATAAAGGTGAAGGCAAACGCTGACCAGACCATGACAACTTGACTGTGTTTACAAGAAGGCATTTTAGGAAGGGGTGGATTTCAAGCCTTTCATTGACAGCCGGCCTGCAGAGCTCTCGGGGAGGGAACATGAATGCTCTCTCCCCAGCACTGTGAGTCAGAGTAGGGGTTACCAGTGGGATATGAAATAAAGTTCATTCTTCCAGTGCTCTGCAGCCCCTTCCCTGATACAAGTGCCCAAAGTCTCCTGGTGACCTTCTGTTCTTGTTTTAACCTTGTTGCTGATGTAAGATTTCCTGCCATCCCAGAGTCATCTTTTGCACTGTCCTGCATACATTTTCTTCAGAGAAAGCTTAAAGGAAAAGAAATTGGTCACTCCTACAAACTAAGAGAGTAGTGAAGCCAGTTTCAACATTTTGCTCTCTGCCAGTGCTGCTTAATTAGCAGATCTTCAGAAACAAAAGCTCATTTGCTTTGTTTACTCTGGCAGTTACCCCAAGTTAATGCTGTGTACATGGCGTCTCAAGCATATGTGACACTTTATAGACAAATAAAAAAGGTCAGCTTCCCAAACCAGAGACCTCACAATTTAAGGCCACAGCCCTGCATATATTTACGCACGTGGGTAATTACACTTGAATGAACAATATCCTTACTGACAATAAAATTAGTTAGAAGAGTGATGTTACTCATAGGCAAAAGCATATGCACCATAATTTAACTGGACCATAAATTTAACAGGGAAGTGGGAACAGCCGATAACAGATGGCTGCATTTGGGATGGCAGAAGGAACAGAAAACCAACTGAAAAATACATCACAGGAAGCAAGTATTTCTGGCCTATCTAAATTCAATGGCTCTGAAGAGCTGTCAAATTATTTAACATTATTGTTCACCTAGAAGAACCAAATTACCCATACAAACCAGTAAATTATTTGATTTCTGGAAGTTACACCAGCACAGAAAAATATGCACACCAGACACTTGAGACAACAAACACAAGTGAGAACTTTTCTGATGGGTCCTCCTTAGTGCTTCAGATTTTACTTAAACATTAATGCACTCGCAATGTTCTGCCCGGCACACAAGCATTTGCAGAAGCTACTGTTCACCCTTTAAACACCTCCCCAATTTCAAATTTACCTACAACAGTCAACCAGCTGCAGATCACAAAATAAATTAAGTTGGAAATGATCTCTGAGATCATCGAGTCCAACCTACGCAACTTATGACCAAACACCACTTTGTCAACCAGACCATGGCACTGAGTGCCACATCCAGTTCTTTCCTTAAACATCTCCAGGGACAGTGACTCCACCACCCTGGGAAGCCCATTCCAGTATCTAGTCACCCCTTCTGTGAAGAAAATCTTTCCTAATGTCCAATCTAAACCCACCCCAGTGCAGCTTAAGACTATGTCTTCTTGTTCTATTGCTAGTTGCCTGGGAGAAGAGGCTGACTTCCACCTGGCTGCAACCTCCTTTCAAGCAGTGGTAGAGATGCTATAGGCACCAGCATACAATAAATTATTATTATTTAAAGAATGATTCATTGGTTTGTATCAGGTTCTTCCAGATGCTTTTTTCCAGAGAAAGTAGAGGAGACTTATAAGGGACACTCTTTATTTGGAGATCTGTAATTAACAACAACCTAAGTTCATTTTCTCCTTCTACATGAAACAACAGACCTGTTTAAACATTACTCCACGTTTTCAGATGCAAGCTAGTTAATCCTCAATTAGAGAGATCAATCTCTTTGTTATGTTTAAGAAAACAACTGTTTAGAGTAACAACTGCACGTGATAAATCTGCACAGTTATTAACTTGTCATCCTTCTTAAACAATCAGAGTTTATACCACTGGTTCAGAGGAAAAAAATAGATCAGGTATTTCAGTTAACTCCACAGTCTTACATTTGCATCTGAAACAAGCACAGCATTCCAACAACGTGTGGCACTTCTTCACATCTTTCACTTCGGCAGCCAGGAGAGCAGTCCCCTGCAGCACTGGGGGCCAGGGTGACAGCAACTCTCCCATACACAGCATAAGGAGGGTTTGGCACCCACACTGTCCTTCCACACTCACATGGTCTCAAGTGCTTAGCCACTATCCTTGCACAGCCAGGGGAACACTACATTGACTGACTGTGTTGCTTGTTCTTGACTAAATGAAAACATGACAGTTCAGAAACAGTGAATGGCAGGTGCTACAGGAAACAACTCAACTGCTGGTTATTTCAGTTATTCCTACGGGATCTTCCTGGAGGGAAAAGCACTTGCTCCTTTTTCTGTTTTATTTCTAATGGTTAACACGAGCTTGTGATCTTGCAGCAACATCTCCATCTTCTCCTGGGTCTTTCTTTTCCCTCATGGTAACTTACTGAGCATGCTGTTAGAAGCTGTTCATTTCATACCAAAAAGTAAAATATCTGGCAGCATTTAACATTTCAAGTAATCATTTAACTTATTTAACATTAGTTTTTAACATGTTAGTTCCATTACACAGAGTCACTTTGCAGCAAGCCATTATGTCACCACAAGCTCAGTTCAGTACACTAAAAAATGTAGGTGTAGGAAACCATCTGCCATCACTGGCTTCTTGTGATTACAGTAGTTTAGGGGATTAACCCATGTGGGGGCCTGACCCTGCTGAGGTTCCACACTTTCTGCTCCACCCAGGCCTCCACAAAGTGAGGGAACCCCTAAGCACCTAGGCAGACAGGTTGCACACCAACCCTCCTGAAGGCTGCTCTGCATCTTACCACAGTGACACTGGAAGAACTTGTACCTCCCAGCTCCCTACAAACAGGCTGCAACTAGAGGAAGTGCTGCCATGACCAACACTGCTTTATTCCACATGCAAACCAGAAGACCCTTCTATTTGCCATTCAGCTACTGCTCCCAGAGTATAGAAAACTTCTGCTTGAGGGACTTACAAGCTAGAGGCAGGGGGCAGGAAAGAATTCAGCACAAATTGCACAGTAACTGCAACTCATGTTTTGCTTGGTGCGTGGCTGCGGAACTGAAAATTGCATCCCTCATCTTCCACGTGCACCTGACGCTACTCAAGCATTCAATTACTTCAGGAACACCCTTTGTAATTTATTAAGGGTCACAACCACACCACTCGCTGCCCTCACTTCACTGTGTGGTTCCACGAAGCAGGATTCAGTGCTTCTTTCAGGAAGGCACACTGCCAACATATTGCCAATAAAGTAGTAGCACACCACACTTGTGCTATCTTAAAATACACAGCCGAATGTGCCAAGTTTCCTTATTTGGCAAAACAGTCCATTTGCTTTCAGTATCTTTGACCATCCATTTTTAGACCCAAATCATCCTCTGTATCCAGCATGGCCTACAGTCCTTGAACATATCAATGTGGATTTTTTCAGCAGCATATTTATTTAGTCTTTTTAAAAATATATATTTAAAAAAAAAACCCCACAAACAAAAAAGTCCAAAAACTCCTCCACCCTCAAACACCAAAACATGGTTAGCCACTGTCTTGTCCAAATAGAAAACAGAAAAGGGGTTACAGTGATATCAAGCTACAAGAGATATTGCAGAGAGTAGTTTTTAGAAATAAAAAACCCCTTAATCATATCTTGAACTGCTGATGGATAAGACGCAAACAAACTCCAAGTACAACTCCAAATTAAATATATTCTAATCTTTTAATCTCCCAAGAAGTTAAAATAAAGTCAATAGCCCCTACAACTCCTAAACTTTCTTAATCAGACTGAGCAGCAGCCCTGCAGATGGTGAGACTGGAGGCATGGCTCTGCCTACCTTAGTTACGGAAGCAACAACATTTGAGCCTGTCCTTTGTCAGAACCTAAGAATTATGCATAACTTCCATTAATAACATTCCTAATTTTAATTTAATTTATATAAGCACTGCTACAGAAAAAGGGCTCAACTCAGCCTAAACAGTTTGAGTACTTCGGGAAAAGAATTCAACCCAAGCTGTGTCAATGGCAGAGGCTGAAGGGTTTAAAGGCTTTGCCTTAAATAGAAAACATTTTATCTCAGAAAAACCCTAAACTGCTCACTTTGCTTACACTATACGTTGTAAGTGATGCCTGACAGGAGTACACATGCATGCAAGAAAGACAAGGCAGCTAAACCTGCATCCAGGCCCATAGCAAAGCTCAGTCCTGGCACAGGCCAGACTGCAGGATCCGGGCCTTAGTTTTGTCAGCCCTCCCCTCCGTCAGCGAGCCAGGCTCTCCAGGGTTACCATTATTCACACAATGCCACCAGTATGCAAAGCACATTACTGATAGATAAAACAAGTAACCTTCTAAGGACTTACAATTTAAGGACAAAGTCCTGAAAACATCTAACTGCATGCCTCCAGCGGAAAGCTATGATGCTTTCAGGCAGTGACCCAGTTAATCCAGTGCTTTCAAATTATTTCTGCTTCTGGAACTTAGAAAAAGTAATGATCCATGGCTTTCCCGATGGCTCTGTCGCTAAAACTCCCAGCAGAGCATGCTGGATACAGGGGTAATGGACGGCTCACACACACGCGTGCTTAATAAAAGGGCATACTGCTAGAAACGAGCTAACTTGAGCCAACACAGCAAAAACAAAGATCGCCAGTTTACTTAAAAAATGAAGGAGAAAAGGAAAAAAATGGAGGGAATGAAAGACACACCTCAAAGCCCAACCCGGGGGATTTCATGCCCAAAATAACAGCAAAACGCAGCAGGTGCGCGTGAAGTGAACGCGTCTGAAACGCGGTCTGAGCGGCGCAGGGGTGGCCGAGGGCAGCAGCCCCTGGCGGGACGCCGGCTGCTCGTGTCCCGCTGCTCGTGTCCCGCTGCCCGCCGCCACGGACGGCCGCCGCTGGCAGCACCTCTCCCGGCCGGGCCGTCCCGCCTGCCCACCCGGGTGCTCCCGGCTCGGCCCGTGTCCCGACCCCCGTCCCACCGCGCGTGGGCGCCGCTGCCTTCGCGGGGTTTGTCGGGGGCGGCGGGACGGGGGCGACGCAAGGTCAGACCGCGCCACCTCCCTCCCCAGGGCTTCCCGAGTTGCTTCAGCACGGGGAACGTCCAACCCGGCGGGGACGCCCCTGGCACGGCCCGGCCCCGCCGGCTGCTCGTCGCCTCCCTCCGCCCGGCCGAACGCGCAGCGACCACGCCGCCGCCCCCAGCGCGGGGGGCGCCTCGCCGTCCTCACCTTTCCCGAGGGGCTCCGGGTTGGCGGGACCCGAGCGGCGCCGATCCCGGAGCCGCCGAGGGAGCTGCAACCGTCGCGACGCGTCTCCCGCTCCGTCCCCCGCGCTTCCGGTTGGAGCCGGGAGCGGAGCCGCCGCCGCCCCCGCGCCGCCTCGCAGGGGCGCCACCCCGCGCCCCGCGCCGGGCCCCGCCTCGGGGGTGCGGGCGGTGCGGTGCCCTGGCTGCAGGGGGCGCGGGGCCGGGGCAGGGGGCGCGGGGACGGCGCGGAGCGGCCTCACGGCAGCGCCTCCGCCCCGCGGGCCGGGGGTGCGGGTGTGGCGGGCGGGGGGCAGCGCGTGCCCCCCACCCTCGTCCACGACACTTCGCGTTACGGGGCGCTGAACGCTGGGGGGGGGCTGGCGTGAGGCGAGCAGGACGGAGCATCGGCCTCACGGAATTATAGAATCGCAGAATGTTCTGAATTGGAAGGGACCCACAAGGATCATCGAGCCCAACTCCTGGCCCAGGACAGGACCATCCCCAAGAGTCACACCATGTGCCTGAGAGTGTTGTCCGAATTCTTCTTGAACTCTGTCAGGCTTGGTTCTGTGACCATTTCCCTTGGGAGCCTGTTCCAGTGCCCAACCAACCTCTGGATGAAGAAACCTTTTTCTAATATCCAACCTAAACCTTTCCTGACACAACTTCAGGCCATACTCTGGGGTCCTGTCACTGGTCACCACAGAGGAGATCAGTGTCTACCTCTCCTCTTCCCCTCACAAGGAAGTTGTAACTGCAATGAAGTCTCCCCTCACTCTCCTCCAGACTGAACAGACCAAGTGCCCTCAGCCACTCCTAATACAGCTTCCCCTCAAGGCCCTTCGCGATCCTCGTTGCCCTCCTTTGGACACTCTCTAATAGCTTTATATCTTTTTTATCTTGTGGTGCCCAACACTGCCCACAATATTCAAGGAGAGGCCACCCCAGTGCAGAGCAGAGCAGGACAATCCCCACCCTTGACCAGCTGGCAGTGCTTTGCCTGATGCCCCCCAGGACGCAGTTGGCCCTCCTGGCTTGGGCTGACCAGGGCAGATGGCCTCTGGCTGAGTGGTGGTCTGCTTGTTGGTCAGCCATGCCAAACTTGGGAAAAGCCTCTGGATCAAGCAGGGCTGTTTGCTCAGGTGTTTCCAGTTGACAAGTGTAGCCCGGACATTGCAGGTGGAGGGAGTCCAAGCATGGGGCTACGCTGCCGCAGTCACAGCTTTGAAAGCACAAGTTCCTTCATCCAGGGTTCCTGCTTCAGTGACAGGCAGTATGGCTAAACTGTGTACCAAAATGACCAGAAGGTGTTAACTTTAAAAAAACTCCTGCTTCACTGTTCTTGTGCCATTGGAGTTGGTTGGGATGGTGTTTCCACAAGATGCAGCATCTTTAAATTCTGGGATTGCCAAGCTGTTGTGGCTGCAGGTCTGGAGGTGCCCAGGAGTAGGAAGGGAGCAGGCTGTGCTACTACAGGCAGTCCTCCTTTTAGGAATGTGGAATAAGAGGAGGATTTGACTGGCGATTATAACCTTCCCATTCCTCGTCCATATTCCCCAGCTGCCCTCAGGACAACCACCCCAGTTCACAAATGAAACAGAGAGACAACCCACCTCCACCCTCTGAAGTCACATGAATCCTTTCTTAGCCAAATGGCACTGAAGTACTCTGCCATTGCAGAAAACTTTTTGCAAATTGAAAATAGGCTGTCATGCTTAAAGGAAGTGACTCAAAAGACTTGGGGGCCAAACAATTTTTCTACTGAGGCAAGCACATCACATGGCTGTGACAGCACATTTTCTGTGTCAGTATCGTGCAAGATTCAATGCCTATCGCCACTTTACTCTGCACTCCCCAGGTCATCTACAGGTGACTGTACACTATGATCTTCCATTCACTGGAGAATCACAGCTCCTTGCTATCTCTCATATTTGACTATTGTTACATGCATGTGTAGATCTGCCATATAAAACCAGCTGTGTAGCACAGTGATTCACAAAGAGGTGCACAGCGTCACACTGAATCATATACATTAATTGTACATCTCAAAGATGTATGGTATCAGGGTGAATCATGGAAGAACACTTTACTGATTAATTAAATACAGTATTTTAATGAACATCAGAGGCATTCCTCCAAGGTGTGATAGTTTGGTACAAGAGAGGGTAAAAACCAGTCAAAACAGTGGAGCATAAGCACAAGTATACCTTTCTGTACTTAAGTATACATTTCACTGAACTGTAATAACTTAATAGGAGTAAAGTTCAACAACATCTTAAGCACTCAGTGCAACAAGTACATGAAAATGGTAAGAAAGTCAAAAAGTGGGCACTGGTGACCCCCGTTTTGCCCATCTGACAGGTTCAGTATTCTGGCTTCCCCTGGTTACAAAAGTTTCAGGCCCTTCTTGTCTGATCTGAGAGCGCTTGTGCTTTATTATGAACTGATATGCTGGTGAGCCTGGAGAAGTCTCCAGTCAAAGGTGCCACATTTTAAAAGAACACACAAATATCAAACACAGTCACATGAAACTCATGCTCTGGAGGAGAAGTGCCACATACTTAGTCTCTTAAATGCTGTGACTTAAGTGCTTATCCTTCTAGTCTGAGGCAATTGCCAATTAGTCAAATGATTTAAAAATCTATTTGAATGTTAAATCACTTGATTCATAGGCATTTTCTTCAGTTGAACACTTGCATTCAGAGGTCTCTTGCCCAGCATGCTTGGTCCAGGTATTTTGTCCACAGCTATGTATCTGCAGAGCTGGGATTTATCATGTGTGACTTTAGGCCCTGGTTGCAGAAAGAAAAACTATTCCAGTAGCACATGAGAAATGAGGGGGTGGTTAATATTTCCTACTTCAAGAGTAGGAGTGCAGAGTCTGCACCAGGCACTGCGTTAACATGCCACTTGTTTAAAACATGTAACTGCACCTGCTCTGTTAGAGGACAAGTGAGAGAAAGCAAAGGAGCCTGCACCAGAAGTGTCCAAGCCCAGTGCTACACTATTGTGAAGATGGAATTATTACAACAAGGTGTGCATTTTGGAGCTTGTACTCTTTCTGCCTTCTGGCTAGTTAGTCTGCATATTTTCAAGAAACAACCAGGAACCAGCGTAATCAGAGTTTCTTAAGTGGTCATAATAAGATACAAAACAGTGAGCCAACACACGGTATGTTATGCTTTCCCTCCTTTTTGAGGCAGCAAATTCAACCTGAGAAACTCAAAAGTTACCTCTGGGTTGCTCAATCCTCATCTCAGACTTCTTCAATTTATAAGGAACAGGCAGAAAAAGAAAATATTTAAAAGTTAACAAGCTAACAAGCTAAGTTATTGTAAAGCCACAACAACTGGCAAAGGATAAAGGCAGCTCTAGCAACTTTTAACTCAGTTTTAGACTTGAAAGGATTCATATGAATTGTCTCTTTACATCTCATCACAGGGTGTGCAATGTTGTCTCACCACCTTTCAACATGGAAAATACAGTTTCATGCATGCGTCCAGGAGGTTTAAATCATCCTGCCTGCCAAAGGCAGCAGGCACACCCCTCCCCTGCCTGTCAAGCCCTGTTCCCGCTGCCCACACCTTCTGCCAGCACGGTGTTTGCAGGGCTGCACAGGGAACTGGGCTGTGGAGAAGCTACTGCAGGGAAAAGCAATCAGTTTTCACCCTGATCAGCATGCAGGTCATTGGGCAATTGCACGAAGACACGTGCCAGTGCAAAGACAGGAAAGGAGCAAAGGGCTAATATAAGCAGCTGAGAGAGGATGGAACCTGGAAGTGTTTTTTTAGCAGTAGTGCTGGTTTATGCCAGCTTAAACTGTACGTGAAACTCTAGACACAGATAATCTGGAGGTGGACACCTGCTCCGTATTTTTCAATTCTCCTTCAAGACTGTCTCAGAGTTCATCTCGGGCTTAGTACAGAGGTTTCTTTGAAGCACTGCCGTTTCTCTGGTTGCTATGGCTTGCTTCCATTTCTAGCTTAAAAATTGGCCAGGTGGCCAGTGGCCAGGTGGAGGTCATGCTTGGGGTATACTGGGAAGGCTGTACACACATTGCTGTAGAAGATGTAGCACTAGTGTATGCTAGTGGTAATGCAGCTAGTTCGAGCAGTATTAGCAGTAACAAGGTGGTGGCATTAATTTTATGCCATTTATTCAATCAGGTTTGTGACCTGGAAGAGGTAGATGAGTGGCTGGCATGAAAGCCCTCTCTATGTTATTTTTGCTTGCACTTTACTGACTGAAATTCATGCAGGTATGTCCACATAGGCTGCAATCAGCTTCTGCAATTACACCCCAAAATACAACTGGCAGGAGTGATTTCATAACTAAAAGACAATTTGCATGGTACTGATAAGCTGCCTTTTTCTGAGAGATGGCAAGTGGAAAATCTAAGGAATTCTCTTTGGATTTGGCTCTGAGGCAATCCTGCCATTCCTGCTGTAAATTTACCCACAAACACCAGCCTGATGCTGCATGCAGCCCTCATGCCTGCACATGCAGGCTGTGATTCTCGTTTGCTTCATCTGCCCAGTGCTGTGGGAAATGGCTTCTTCTCAACTTTCATGGGAAAGGAAGAAAGAGCTCGTACTAACCATCGTACACCTCTTAGATTCCTCTTTGTTGCTGTTGTTTTCTTGTCTGTTTTTTTTTATTACAGAGAAAAATAAGGAATTTGTAAAATTGCCTATATGGGATATTTAATATAAAATAATAACTACATTATTTAATATTAATTAATCATAAAATTGTTAAGTACAGAATTTTAAAATATAGACTAGAATTATTTAATACAGACCTTCATGTGGCAGAGTATGCTTGTGTGCAGTAGGTGTATTGCATGTGGATCAAACACCTGCTTTGTGCACAGTGGTTTTCAGAACTGGCAGGCTACAGCTTGTACACTGTTTGCCTTTTGATCAGGCATGTGTGCAGTAAAAAGCACATATAACTTCTTCAAAAATGTCAATATAATTAACAATGAGATAGCCATGAAATGGCAAAATATTAACAAGAAATCCAATTTTTGATTGTTTTACAAGAATGGTTTTCTTATCTTTTTCTGGCACACAATTTTTAGCTGATCATTAGACTCAGCTGTAATCCACTCGGTAGTACTCTGCTCAGTTACCATTTCATTACTTACTTTTAATTATATATATATATATATATATGTATCTCATACTTCTTCTTATATTAAATTTTGTGGTCCAATAGACTTAATTTGTTTTCTAATTTTGGCACTTTTTTTCTCTAAAGTGTAATACAGCTTAACCTTGTTTCCTTTGTTTTAAAGCTGTACTGAATTTATTGTAGCTGTGCCCATTTGTGTTTTCTAATCCACACTACTGCAAGCTCCATTGAAGCGACAGTCCCTTCATTTCCCTCAAAATTTTTCCAATAGATTGCTCAGTCACAGAGAGTCTGGGGAGAGGCAGGCACAATTCCACCACCTCTGAGGACCACCAAGGGAAGATGACATCACAGAACTTTCAACAACTGATTTAAAGCATAATATTATATTTTCTTTATTAAAACCAATTAGTGCTTAACTATTTAGCACATTTATCTTCCTTCAAAAGTATATGCAGGTACTGGAATTGTGAAAATTTCAGGCCAGCAATGACAGGGAACAAGTTTGAATTAAAAGGAAAATATTAGCTCCATTTAATGATGTACGGTAGTATTAGTAGCTTACATTTTTTGCTACTTGTTTAATCCAGAGTACATGAATTAGAAACAAATCTATTGGAGATCACATCTTTTTCTCTTTGGATTTAGAGATTAAATAAGACTAGGAAATGTCCATAATGTTAGACTGCCTCAGAAAAGCCCTTATTCTAGATAAATCTCTTTAGCTATATCATCTCAATCCCTTTGCCTGTGATTTCAAAAAAAGGTGATCAAACACTCCCCCCCCCCAAACACAAGCACACTATTAACAATGTCTAGTTATGACAAGAAGGAAACAAAAATCTATGCAAACCTCTAACTCGTTTCTGGCAACAGCGCTAACTGATCAGGAGCACCACAAAGGAGTTACATGCCAGACAACTGGAACAGGAGAAACACTAGGGCAGGAATCACAAATGGAAGGAAATGTTGGATTTCAAACAGACATGAGACAGCAACCTGCCAGTACTGCAGCCCTCAAGGGTCAGTCCTACAGAGAATGAGGACATCTAAAGAAAACCCAAGGCAACACTGGCTCTCTGTTATCTGAGAACATCCACAATGCTGCCGACGGTACTCCTGTGCAGAAATAATGTACACCTGTGAAAAACCACAAAGAGTCGGCAAATACAGCTAGCGGATTCACTTGCTGGCTTGGACAGCATCTGAAGAAAGAACTATTTAAAAACACAAGAGGTGGTGTTATAATGAGGAAACCATGGAGAGCAGGAAGCCTATGATTATTGACAGAAGTTGATTAAGAAATGGATTATTGTCTGTTAGGATGTTGGAGTATCTACTATCACCTCTATCCTATGTATCTTTATGTAAATTTCCTTTAATTGAGGTATTCATTTACAATCATTATTTTCATTGGTAATGTGCTTTATTTGCATTTGAAAGCAAAAAGAGGAAAAAAATTAAACACGACTGGCTGACCCCTGCCATGTGACAAAGGCTTCGCTTTTTGTCACTCTGACCCAAATGGATTAGGGCCAGGAAATAAAGGTCAAGCTCTTACCAGTACCTCCATGTGTCACATTTTTATTACATGGAGTTTCCAAGAAAAATATTCCAATTTGCGTCAGTAATTACTCGTTCTTTATGCATTATCATGTCGGTTTCTGAGTTTATTTTGAATTCAGAAATTACCTTTGAATGCCAGGCCTATTAAAAGTGAACCCTTTGTGAAATGTCCTTTAGCAGTTAGATATGATAGATTTTTCTTTTTTCCCTTTTAAGAATCTTCTTTTTTACAGCAGTCCCCCCATCACTTGAGTCATAAACTGCCAAGCCCATGGTTGGATTATGTTCCTTTGTGAATTTACAAGTTGCTTCCCTAGTTAGATGGTGTATGAAAACTGTCTGTAATTGCTAAAGCAGTGCATAGGGCAGATGAAGTAGGAGCCAGTCTCTGGATGCTGTTGGATGGCGTGTAGGTAAACGCATGTGGGACGTACCCCGCGTGCTCCTGTAGCACACGAGAAGCTTGAGGTCAGGCTTTAACCACCAGTCCTGCAGGAATTGTTTTGGGGCAGCAATGAACATTTCCAAGAGAGGCAGAGGGGTGAGGGCTCCCTCCGGCCGCTGAGGCTCCCATGTCATCACCCCAGCCAAGGGCTGGCCAGCCCCACGGTACTGCTGTGGTGAGGTGTCTGAGGGTGGCAGGTGTTCCACGGGCACAGCTACAGCCCTGCAGGCAGGGCTCCAAAGATAGGCTACTGAAGAAGTTTCTGGTTTAGTAATTTTAATGATAACTTTTTAATCTGGTCATTATTTCCTTTGATTGCTAATACCTTGACCTCTGGTGACAGCTGCTGCTTATGCCTGCTAAACTTTAATGCAGGCTACAGTAAAGAACATTATGATTATTTGAAAAGGCAGAGTGTAATGCATTTCAGATTAACAGTGAAAGAAAAGCTATTCAAGTTAGAGGTTCACTTTGCCATGTTACTCTATGCTGCTTTCCTTATTATCAGTACAAAAACCAAAATGAGAATAGCACATCTTTTAATTTTCTTCCACTATTACCTCTTGATTTGCATTCAGAGCTCCCAGAAGAAATACTGCTGAATTCAGAGGTAGTCTATTTAAGCTGCATGGTGTTTAAAAATTATTGGAAGAGGTTAAGGTGCTGTATATTATGCAGTTGACCTTACTAAGAAGCTATGTTAACAATTTAGATTTATAATTTTGTTAATTTTTTTTTCCCAGCAAAATTCATTATCTCTTTTGGAACCCCTGCAGGTTAAACCTTTTGATTTCTCTCTAACTTATTTTGTAAGATTTCTAAATTATATTTAAACTTCTTGTACTTAAAGGTTGTTTTGCCAGTGTCTCTGAAAAGAGGGAATTTTTTTTTAATCTCTGTCTCTCTCTTTGTACCTGACCTGCAGAGGCGGTGTGCCTTTACAGTATTTTACTTAGGAAGGAAGAACCCAAATCCTCAATCTGCAGAGTCCTGCAAACACATTTGAACTCTTTTATCTGGCACTATCATGTCTTTGGGGATGACTGGGTTTGAACAAGATGTCCACGGAAAATATTTTGGATCCTGCCTTTACCAAACAGCTGTAGTCTCCTGGTATGAAGGATTCAAGCCTCCCTGGATTTAACCTTTGTTCCCTGCCTTTGTCAGCACCAGGCCTGGTCATTGAGAAAAAGAGCAAATGCTAACAAAGTGACACTAGCGAAATGTGCCAGGTAGGGAGAGCTGTACCCTGTGACTCTTTGGGCTCTGCAGCCCTAAACAGAGATGTTTGTCCTCTCCATTGCTGCCTGAGCAAAAAAAACATGTCAACAGTGGAACCCTGTAATGCAGAACATTTTCCAAAATGCCCAAGCCATCCTGACTCAGTGGTCCTCAGCAGTGGATGTTTATTATGGACACTGCCTCCCGGTCACCTCTCATATGAAGACTACAGTTATGACCCTGACAGTAAATAAAACAGGGTCAGGGGCTCTGGAGCCTGAGGCCAAGTAGCACGGACCAGCCATACTAGCACTCTGTGCCCTGTGACCCTCAGGTATAATCACTATTTTGAACAGTGAAAATACAAAATACATTTTGTATTTCCACCTGCAGTGCTGAAATACAGAGGGGGCTGTGCTGCAGTGTTTATATTGTTCATGCAAGTGGGTGTGATGGAGGTGTGCAGTGGGTCCTACTAGAGGACTGGGGGGGGACGTGGAAACAGGAAGGACAGGCTTGTCTGTAGTTCCCCCAGAAATGGTCCCTGGTGCGTGCTCCCCCACAAATAACAGCTGGACACAGTCTACTCTGTTGCTAGTTCACACGGGCCAAAACCAGGCCGAGTGCTGCAACTAAAACAGTGTGGACTATGAGCAGAGCAGTGCTAGGGATCACCCAACTCTCTTTAGCTTGTCTGTGTTGGCACAGCCTCTGAGCCCAGGCTTATAGACCAGCCCTGAGCCAGCAGGTAAAGGGGTGTCTTCACTGAAGCAGGATCAAGTTGCCACGAGCACAGGGTGAAGTCAGAATGGGCATTTTGACATAACAGTGTTTCTTGAGTTCCTATTCATTCTTCACACTATTGCAACAGTTGTTTGGACTTCATACAGCAAGAGCAATATACTGACAGCTGCCTTCCTGTTGTAAAGTCATCACAGGGAGCAAGAGAAGCCCAGGACAGATCCCGGAGCCACAAGGTAATTTTATTCATCTAACTATGTAGACAGTGATCAGCACCATGGCAACTATCTGAGTCACTTGAATGAGTTAGATACAGAGAGATAGCAACACTTGTTATTTATACAGCACCCTTTATTGGAAAATTAAAAAATGCCAGATACTAGTTTCATTGAATAGGTAAACTGCATTCATTTGTTGATATGGAGGTGCCATAAAACCTGTCTTTGTATCATTGGGATATATCTACACATTAGAGATTGTTGGCAACAAATAAGTCAAACAGATCAAGATTCTAAAGAAAAAAAGAATAAATCAAGGGGATAAAAACATTCTAAACAGATGAAGAATCGGTCTATGTACAGAGCCAAGCCAAAACTTGGCAGCTTTATAAACCAGCTAACACAGAAGTAAATGAAAGTCTAAACAATAGGAACAAATCTGGGACAAATAAAATCATGAACTCAAAAATGTTACAAATTGATTGTAAAGATAAAAATGCCTTTTGAATTAATTGTGTCCCTGTAGTTTATTCTACTGCATACTTTGCTTCTGGGAAGATTTTGTATTTGAAAAAGGCATATGAAGTATATTCATAGAACAGTACAAATGGAAATAAATATTTCTCACTTGAAATAATAAGACACAAATTTGTCTCTATGTTATTAGCTGGTTTTCCTCTGAATCATCTTGAACTTCTAGTCAGACAGCAAAGTTAAAATAAATTATTTCATCATGCTGCAGAATATTTCTTAACTGTGTAATTCTTTCCTTTGCAGAACGCAGGTAGCGAGCAGATTGTGGTTCTGTGTGTCAGCATTTCCCTGGTGACTCTCAGCTTTTGCAGAATTTATGTTTTGACTAAAAGGATGCAGTTATTTTTATAGATAAAAAAATATTTATGTGTATACTGACTCCACACAGTCCTGCTCAATGCCAAGAAAAGTATACTCTTTGTCTGAAGCAAAATGTAGACTATATCAATTAGGTCATCTCTGAAGCGTAATTATGAGATAATAGTTGCAACTTCTAATTTCAGGCTTAATCAGTTTTATGACAACCAGCTCCACAGCACACAACTAGTGTGAATGCAATAGGAAAGACTTTTGCCATTTGAACATTGTCATTCCCTTGGCATGCACTTGGCCACCATCAGGGCTTGCCCAGCAGCAGTACAGCCATCCTAAGGAGTATTCAGGAGGGGAAAGGGCTCATGCCAGATCACCTCTTCCCTCATGTCTGCAGGCCCTGTGGTGACTGAAGCCAGAGGTCTCTCGAGTGCCACATTAGCCAAGGTCTCGAGTTAACCAACCTGAGGTAAAATCCTGTCCAAGATAAGATAACTTGTAGCACTCCCATTACTGACTGAGCAGGACAAATCAGTCAGATAGCTAAAATTAAGAATATATCCCTTCTTCTTTTATATCCCTTCTTTCCAATTTAAATGTTTTCTCCTTAGAAACGAACCAGCTAATAAAACCACAGTGTTATGTCACGGCAGGCCTGTCATCCCCCGTGGCAGGGATGGATCTGACTGGCTTTAAACTCGTCATCCATATCACAATGGATGTGGGCCAACTGTGGTTTCGAGGCCCAGCAAATGACAAGCCAAGTTTGATATATCAGCCAACTAGTAGCATCGCTATTTATGCAGGAATGAAGCTGAAGTGCAAATAAGGCCAGTGACTAAACCTTTCCAGCAATTACATTTAATAAGGTATGGCGTGTTATTTACAGAAAAGATAGATCACACAATTCCTACACATAAATGCACACAAAGTGTAAAGACAAAACCTGCACCCCCGTAACATGCTAAACAAAATAAATAAAATGGAATTATTTTGGCACAATAACTATTACATAAATAAATATTCTAGAACATAATGAATTAATATTTATTTACAGTCTATTGAAAGTGCAAAACAATTGGCTGAAAATTAAGATATTTGTAAATGCTTAAGACCAGAAAATATTTGTTAACCAGCTACAATTAATTATAGCTGAAGTTTAAGGTTTTAATGTCCAGGAAAATAATCTCTTGAAATCCATTTGTGCATATTGTGCTCTTTTTGAACCAGTCCTTTGCTACCTTTAATGCTATTGATTTTGACAATCTTATTTTGTAATGGAATTTTGTAAAAACCTAATTCATAGTTTAAAAAAAGAAGTAAAATGTAAACACAGATTATTTATCATTCAAAATATTTTCAGTCCTGTCAGTTTTCTGAAATGGCCACACTGCTTGCAGTAGTAGGCAGTATGATTAAGATTAGGAAATTTTCTTAGTATCTGTTGTATTTAAAATGGAAATATTTGCAAGTCTTCTCTGAATGGAATTATATCTTAGACTGCTCTTGAACCTACATTCTTTCATCAGATGCTTACATACATCTTCTACTGAGGTGAACAGTAGCTGAGCAAGCTAAACTGATGATCAGTTTTGGTCCTGACCTGGAAACTAAATCATAAAATACAGATTTTTAATTAG
Organism: Manacus candei; assembly: GCF_025592945.1. Lineage (NCBI taxonomy): Eukaryota > Metazoa > Chordata > Aves > Passeriformes > Pipridae > Manacus > Manacus candei. Next base: position 12,869,999 of record NW_026138071.1, on the reverse strand, counting down.
GGAGAAGAAATCACTACCTACCTTAGAATTGTTAGAAGCTTTTTGTGCATTTCCCACTAACTATTCTATTTTATGTTTTGCCTTTTTTTATCCATATGAGAAATCACTGCACTTTAAGAGGAATTAACAGTTCACAACATGGCCACCTGTACGCCTACAGTGCATAAATTCTTCCTCAGCCAGAGTTCTCCAACAGGCTGGTATATTGTGCGTTGCCTAAGACCTTAGAATATGTTTTTGCTTATTTTTGTAGTGGCAGTGCAGTAGCAGAGAAAGTGAAGTTCTTAACAAGTGACCTTGACAGGATAAAAGATCATTTCTCATCATTGCTTCAAATGTTTATGCTCGACGCGGTTCTAGTCGGTGAGACATCTGTGATAAAGTTCTCTGGTTGTCAATCACATTTAATTGCCGCACATAGCTGCGAACATCCTGATGGTTCTTATTAGCTAGGGCTGCATCAGGATCTGGTGAAAGAGAAATGATGTAGGATTGATACACTTAAACGAACAAATGCCTGAACAGAATGCATAACTCTTTACAAGCTGTCACAGGAAAGACTAGATCCCGGTGAGTTAAAAAGAAAATATTTACAAATCGGTCTCTTTGAAACCTTTCCTCCATATCTGACAGTCTTGTTGGTTACTACCCTCACAAATTAACTTTTTCTCTTGGATATCCTTGGCTACATTTACTAAAATTGATGGCCCTCGGTTACGGTTTTATAATCACCTTACCAGTCAATACCTATAAATTATATAGCTAACAAGTATGATTTAAAGCTACCCATCTGCTTTTGAACCAGCAACTTTTACACAGATTCAAAATTACATAATTGATTCAAGCCTCCTTTCATGTAATATTCCCATTTCTAGCTCAGTGTTAAATATTTGTAACAATATAGTGCTTAGTGGCTGTCCCATTCAAGCCTCAGAATTTACTACCTTTTTATATTACTTAACATAACCACATTATACCTGCTCCAGCAACAATTATGGAATACCACTGAGTTAAAATATGAGTATCTTCAGCCTCACAGGGAATACCTTACAATGTAATGAAATATGTGTTAGGTAACTTAAATTTGACTAAAAAAAGATACTGAAGCATCTACAATACATGAATACACACAGACAAAAAAAGTATGGGACTTAGATGCAGTAGATCTATATACTGAGATTTTGTTATATCAAATGTAGTGAAAATCTACTTCCATTTCTAAATATGTGGAGGTCTCTGTAGTGCTTAAAACATAAACATTAAAGACACACAGACAATAAAACCCGAATGGTGGGAGAAAAGAAACCCCAAAGAATTTCCCTTAACTCGATCTAAAGTTAAGCTTTGACTGAGATAGAAAGAAACTATTTTTGTGAAAAGATATTGGTTTATATAATTTGTTGTTCGAGAAAGAGGAAGGCTGCTCTGAGTCAAAATGGATGAAACTCTGAGGAAATCTCAGTGTGACTGGGACTGACAGTGCACCTAGACAGGACGAGACCCACAGAGCAAGCCAGTTTGACCATACAGCTCTGTCATCTTACAGGGCCTCAAGTAAGTTCTGGTAATTATGCTGACAAACAGGTTTTAAATTCATCACCTTATGTCATTTATAAATGTCATGTTTCCGGACTGGTTTCCTATTAAAACAGGGTTTATCCAAGCAAGTATCTTGCATGTACCTGTGTGCTGCTGCCTGCTAGACTTATTTCAACCACTTCTGAGCCCACTGGCTAATTTCAACTGGCTCTAATTTGACAGATGGGTAGAGACCTCACAAATATTTGGCTCTTTCACATCTTGGAAAAGAGATGGAAGAGAAGGGGTTTATTAGAGCTTCCTGAAGGATATTTCACTCTGTGAAACATTACAGGATCCAAACATGGAAGAATCACTGGAAACCAGGCTTTTCAATTCTGGGACACACAGAATTAGTTGTAATTACTGTAGCTACTGATGATAATGCTGACTGTGCAGATGTTGTAATACACTTACTGAAAGATTGGCTTCGGCAGAATTTCACTGTCCTGACAGTGTTGGCAATCATGCGCTGGAAAGAAAAGATGGGATGCAATCAGAGAACAAGCACTGTATTTTATCATCATTTAAATGAAGCACCTAACTGTGCCTGAATGTGAAGACATATGCCAATAAAAGCAGTCATATGAATGAAAACATAATTTTAATGCTGATACTCTCATATGTAGGGTGTGATTTGCACTTACACAGGCTTTAAATAAGCATGAGTATAATTTACATGTGCTCAGAGAGCCCTTTCCCTTGCTTGAATGCTGTAAAAGGCCCTAACTAAGAATGAAAATCGGCCCCTTCGGTGTGCATTTCTTTGATAACATCTTACCACATTAAAAAGTAAAAGGAATATCATGTGGAACACCATGGAGTATATACACATTAATTTAAAGACCATCAGTGCCTAACAGCAAGGCCATTTCTAGAACATATTCAGCAATTAAAGAGCTTTCACCTTTTATATGAGCTTGAGTTTAAAATGCAGTCCTCCTGCAAAATGACAGTGTAAATGAGCATATGAGGGTGCGTGTTCACTGATTCCTCTGGCAGAATGCTCAATTCACAGGTGAGAAGGCCACAGTTAGAACTGTGTCCCTGTAGACAAGTTTCATCAAACAGTCCTGTTAGATCGTGTTAGCTTGCACAAGTGTATCTAACACAACATGGAAAGTGGATTTACTTTTGGTGGGCCCTTCTAATATCAATTCACAAATCAAACCCCACGAGTGACTTCAGTCCTTCTTGGCTGTGCCTCCTTTTCAGTAAAAAACATAATTTCACTCACTTAGGTAAGAAAATATTAACCAATGCACTTGGCTCTGATAAATCAGATGTTATTTTACAATAGTTTTTAAGAACAGAAATTAAGGTAAGCCATAAACATTTCAGATTTAGTTCTGGACTGCAAAATTTTAACTGGCTTGTGTGATTAGTGCCACACAGGTAATACACCCACCAGTGCGGGGGCAGAATTAGTTCTTCTGCATTATATCAAACTGAAACTTCAGCAGTAAAACTTAGTTCCTTAGTTAGGTAGTTTGATTCAATCACTGTTATGAGGACAACATTTGTTTTGATTTCTTTTGCCTAGATTAAGAAAAAGTAGAAGAGGGAAATGCTATTCCCAATCAGACTCTAATGTTTGTTCCAACACAGCTACATCTTTTAACACAGCACATTCTCACCAGGCTGCTTCATACCTTCTGGAAATCTTGTGTGAGATTAACAAGCTAGTTAGTCATAAGCCCTCACACAATGGAATTATATATCTTGCACTAGTAAACAGTAAAGCCTAGGGCATACACTCTTCAAAATTCATACACCATTATAACCTTACATGAAAATGATGTTCTAAATAAAATATGTTTGTGAAATCTGTCATTCCAGAAGTGGGAAGCAGCAATGCAAAACATTCCTTATACACATACTGAATAATCTCACACATCTTAATGTACTGTCAAGTTTACAAAACTGGGTATGGCTGCTGGTCAGCATAAGAAATACAATGTACTAAATGTTTGTGGATTACACCTTGTATCATCAAATGAGATGCAGCTATTACTAAACTGATCTAAAATATCTTAATTCTAAAACACACTTTCCCAAAAGATCTAGGGAATTTGGATATGGCCCTCTTATACTGTTCCTAAAGTCGTATGTATTTACATGTGGAAAACAAGTAGAATTCAAGTAAGAATAAGTTTTATCCTATGTTAATTTTCATACCTCTTCAAGCCATTCTTACTAGGCAGATTTTTTAAGGCACTTACCTTGAAAACATTTTCACAGGTGCTTAGCATTAGACATGTGAATAAGCCCCATTGACTTCAATGGAACCTCTTAAATACGCACAGGTAAGCACCTATTACAACACTAGACTGAGACCAAACACGTTACAGTGTCAGTTCTTCAAGTCTAATCCAATCAAATGAAAATCAAAACAACACGAATGTATAAGCAAGACTGTTTCATACCTCTGTGGATTCATATTTGGCTCTACTATGTGATGCTGCTATTTTGATTTGAACCAATTCAAAAAGTACTCACCTACAATAACTGTTTCAAGGAGAGACCATGAAGTTGAACCAAACCAGCACAATAAGTTTCAAGACTGTCTAGCTTCAAGGAAAGCTTTGCTAAGGACACTACATTTTTATGAAGACAGCTAGTTGTGCTTGATGGGCTTTCTAGATGCATTATTAATATACACCCTAATTTTTCATACCTATAAATGTTAGGTTTTGAAGCCTCATTTCGTAATAATCTTTGGAGCACGACTGTAAATTCAGAGTTTGATTAGCTTATTATTAAGCTTCATATGTGAAAACTTAGATTTATCAAAAAAAGTATGTTCTTTGGAATAATTTTACGTCTTTTGTGTGGAATTTGTTCTCAAAGCATAGCATTCAGGATAAATACTGTAATGCTGTACTGTACTGAAAGACAATTTATGTGTGTAGTGAAGGCTTTTAGAAAGTTTTCCCTATTTCCAAATTTCTCATTATATGGGCTCTGTCAGGCAAGGAAAATCAAAGTGGCAATGGACTTGTCTGACTTTTGGTGAAAGGCTGAACTGCCTGGCTTCCTTCAGTTTGCTGAAAGACTTCATTTTAAGGGGTTCCTTGCCTGTTCCTGAGGATAATGTAATTCAATCTGTGCATTCAGAAGTGTCCTGGCAATGATGAAACACAAAATTAATGAGTAAGTGGGTGTTAAGGCTGAATAAACGGAGAAACTGTGGCCCAAAGAGAGCACCACAACCCAATGAGGAGATTCTGAAGCATTATGTATCCTTGAAGATACATAATCTTTTTTCACATTGCTTTTTTTCCAAGTACTGTTGTACTGTCTAATAATGTCTAAGCTCATAACAGCTCCTCTTTGTAAGGTGCAAAATGAACAGAAACCCAGCATATGAAACAAAAGTAAATTTCCCTTCCTGAATCTTGTAGATAAGTTGGACTGTCTTCTTTTCATGCAAGAAAACTAGAAACATGTACAGAAAAAATGTTCACAGGGAAGTTTAATTGCCTGCTCCTTACAATTTTTCTTCAAACAGAGGGTTACCTCCAGTCAATGCCTGCAAAGATTGACCTCTGTTTACTCACAGTACTAAGGAAGACCACTACCAAAAAGCCATACAAACCTTAATTTGGATCTTTCTGAAATACAACCAACTGCATAATATAACAAGCAACAGCTACTACCAGCATGCTATATATACACAACAATACCCTTTCAAGTTTTACACAGTCTGAAGCTGTGGCAGCAGGCCAGCACATTATCTTCTAATCCATTTCAATCCCAGGTTGCTAAATATTATAAATATTCATATATGCCATAGAAAACTACTAAGAGCTTTAGTCACATACTTTTTGCATAATCTGTATGTTCCAAAAATGAAAGAATGTTTGCCCTTTTTTTGGCATATGGATCAGAGGGTGAATTCCCTTTTGTTCATCTCCACAGAACCTGAAAACGAATATGCACAGATTCTCTAATCCTCATTTCACACCTGAAGGGTGAAGAGGCTTGACAAAAAGAAGCATCAGTGGTCAGCACCATGGCACTGTCTTGTGCCACCATGACAGGTCAGCACTTCCAGAGAGCTTCTTCCTGACTTTTGCTCCCTCTACAGGTTCCATTTCTGAGACATGCTGGGTAGTGTGACATGAAGATGGTGCCACTGAAAGCGATCTTTGTTCTGACTGTCTGATGATTTGAGAAATGTCACTGATAAAGTTCCCAAATAACTGCATCTTTCCTCTGTCTATGAATACGAAATTCTGTACTGGCAGCCAGAGTGCAGAATTATGCTGCTGAGGTTTGAAAAATGCAGAAATCAGTAAGTGGGCAAGAGTATGAAATATTGCCTGTCCCTACAGAGAATCATGCTCAGTACTTTCCTCTCTTTCCTCTCTCTTCTTTCCCTGGCAAGACATAATTCCAGGAAAGGGCTTTTAAATTTTTTTCTAAATATATAGCTATAAAAGCAGTGTCACTTAAACATTATATATTGCCATGTACTGCACTGCAGGTTGTAGGTTGCCCTGTATCTGCTAAATCATATAGAGTTTATAGGAACTATTACTACTGACAGCTTTGGGTGCTTGCCTTCACCTGAAAAGTCGGTCATTACAGATCGCAAACTAACTGTGTTTGCTGCCTACTGACACCTTTTTATCTTTCACATATTTGCAGCTCTCAAAATATCCCCCACCTGCCAAACTAAAACTACAGCATTTAAAAAACTTTACAAGTTTTGTTTCTCTGTGGCAAATATGTCTTCGGCTATTACGTAGCTGAGTCCTCCATAGCAACACTTACAGCTAACATCTACTATCAACTCACTAGTGGAGAAGAGATGAGGTAGTTTAGTGTCATGGAGTATATGCCAAAGTAGAAGGGACATCTGCGCAACACCACGTGGAAACAGCTCATAACCAGGCTCCATCAGCTTCTTGAAGGAAGATAAGTAAAAGACCTTCAATACTTCTCTAAAACCATGTCTCGTTTGGTATTGAAGACAAAGCCTTTTACTAAAGACTTACACTACTAAGACTAGTAATTTAGATATTCTGTCTACTTACTGACAAAAGTATAAATAACATTTTCCCAGATGGATTTTAAGGCCAAATGCTTGTTTGCTCCACATGCACCCCCCTCCCCCTTGCTTCATGCAGTAAATGGCATAGTAAAGAGCACAAGTACAGTGCAAATACAGAGAGTAGGAGCATACCTATTTCTGACACATTCAATACTGTTTGCCCACATCTTGTACAAACCAAATGGGTCCATTTACAAACGTCCCTCTTTACATGTAGCCGTGGCTCTGCCACACATGGTTATTCTCTTCCCTGGCTAGCTGTCCCTGTCCTCCCACTCCTCACAGCCTCCTCCAAATAAGGCATCCAGGGGGGATCAGGAGATGGGGAAGAAGGAGCAGGCAGTCACAAAGGCAGTCACAAAAGCTCAGCGACGCTCTGCAGAGTGATGTCCCTTTACTACTGCCAATACCACAGCTCGGTCACTACACCCCTGAAAAGATGAATTTATAGGAAAGTGTAGCAGGAAAAAATCGACTCAGACTCTTTCCTTTTTAGCTTGAGTTGCTAAAAATGACTAGGCTAACGTGGTTTCACACCATCTCTCTGTTTTTCCCTTCCTCTCTAGATAATTTTTGTCAATTTGAAAAAAGAACCCAGAGTTTTCAAACACAAGACAGCTCCTACCAATTTTCTGTGAAAATAGATGGCTGTGGACAAGAGAAAGATTGTGTAAGTGCCCTCCTGTCTCCTTCAGGAAAAAGGCTGTAGTGCAAGTTCCTATGTTATGACAAAAGCCTATTCACACAGAATTCCCCAGCCATGAAGAAACGACACATGCCCCAGCCACGAGGAAAGCTCTGAGCAGAGCTCAGGCAGCCATGAAACACAAATGTTTAGGAAACCAGGCCTCGCTGTTTCTGGCACTCAGAGAGCTCCTGGCTCAGACACTGCTTCACAGTTCCTGCATGTTTTAAGACGCATCGTTTAATATAAATAATAACAGAAACATCACAAAACAGAAAAGATTTAAAGGAAGCTGTTTCAGCTGAAGAGATGCCACTAGATCAAACTTCTACTTTTGGCTGCCAGTTACAGGAATAAAGTTGTCAGCAGCACATCAGCTGTCGGGATCAGAGCTCTGTGGTGAGAATGCAGACATGATGCCAGAGGCTGTTCTCAGTTCCATCACTGTGCTTACATGAGACTTGGAGGGACCCACCTCCTTTGGTGGCAAATGGCACCAACAGTGGCAACTACCCAGATATTTTTATTCATAAACTTCAGCAAACATCAAAGTTAGGATGGATCAAGGGAAACAATTTTCCAAAGAACAAAGATGTTTTAGAAAGATCCATAAGGGTAGCTCCCAGCAATATTCAGAGGAATCTCCATCTGGTTTTAAGAGAACATCATGCAGCAGAACAAACAGACAGTAACAACAAATGGCAGGACATGATTCCTGTGAGGAAATCTGGTTTCTGCTTCTCTCCTGAAAATGGCAGAGTAACATCACAGATTTACCTTGGGTTTATCCTTATGTAAAAGAGAGCAAAATATATCTGAGAGTTATCTGGCTGAGTGGTCTTGTCTTCACTAGTTAATATCTGGCAATTATGTGTGGATATGACAGTTGTAAGCTCAACACAAGTAGGCGGCAGCGACTGAGGTTTAACAGTAGGCTTTTCTTCTTTGCTTGACCTGATGTCACATGCAAAAAGCTAAAACCTGCCAGGTCCATGTTAGGATTTGAATGAATTATGTGGGTGGAATTTGAATACAGGTTGCTTTGAACAGCTATGGGTTGAGAGAGCCAGTAAAACCACCATAGAAGCATGCAGAATAGCTAGTGAAGAACAATAAAAATACAAAAGATATACTTGTAGTAAGGCCAAGAGAAAAAGCAGAGTGAGCTTTTAGGTAGAGCACCAACTGAAGAAAGGTTTAAAATACTAAAAGAGGATGTTTCCCTTTCCGTTGAGTGGAGGAACGTGAGACATAATATTGATTCTTTAAAAAATATATAGCATAAAAAAAATTAATTGATATGCACTTCCCCCTCCTAAAGAAAATGATCAAAACCCCAATTACTGGTACTACCTTCTTGCAGTGTAAAATATTATTTAAGACTTTTGGGTACTACTAATAAACTGCTGTTCTGGAGATAACATCCTGCTGAAGAGAAGGCAATGGGCAGACTAGGGTGAAAAGGTCAGATCTGCAGCAGCCTAAATCAGTCTAGGCTGCTATAAAATTCACTCCTGGCCTTGGGAGTGCCAAAGTGTGGTATACGGTGGTGCAGAACTATTTCTAAATGACAAGTCTGGGTTGAAGTTCTGTCTATGGAAGTGCTTACAGAACTCCTGCCTCCTGTAATGGCTTTTACACATAATCAGCTACAAAGAAGAGCCTGAGGGACAGAGCTCTGAGGCCAGTGGATGTACCGGCTCTTCTGGCTCAGGAGGTGTAAATAGGCCAAGGGAGGTGGAGATGTTGGAGGCAGCCACAGAACCATGGCTATAGCAATGCAGCTGCCATCCCTTCTGGTTTGGAGGTGCTCCAACCAAGTCTGAGATCCCTTTGTGTTCCCCAAAGTACTTACTATCTACATTAATATATATATATTTATCTACCTAATTCTTTTCTGCAGGTAGAAGGCTCAAGGCCTTTGGAAGGAGATGGCAACACAGTCTGCATATGCAAAGTGAGGTCAGGCCCTTACTCAGGCATTAGCGCTGCCATTTACCCACAAAAAAGTCTCATCTTAGTAGAGGGGTATTTTCACCCTAGGACAGAGGCTGTCCTGGAGCTACAGATTAAAATCTAAGAGAATTCACTCAGAGTGATGACCACTTTTCTCTGAAGTTTTTCCAAGAGCTGAAAGTCCTCCTTTTTCCCCCTCTGCAGTTATCAGTACTCAGAGGGTCAGACAAACTCCTCCACGATGCAGTGGAAATAACCATAGAGTGGTTCTGGTTACTGCAGTACTAAGAACAAGCAAATATGCCAGAGGAGATATGCTCTAGCATGGCTGCTGAATGGCTGAGACGAAACAGCCTCAAGTTGCACCAGGGGAGGTTTAGATTGGATGTGAGGAATAATTTCATCACTGTAAGGGTGGTCAGGCATTGGAATAGGCATAGGAAGTGGTGAAATCACCATCTCTAGAAGTGTTCAAAGAGTGTGTGGATGTGGCACTTGGGGATATGGTTTACTAGTGAACACAGTGGTGCTGGGTTAATGATTGGACTTGATCTTGCAGGTCTTTTCCAACATTAGTGATTCTGTGATTCTACAATTTACTGCCAGAACAGTAAGTCAGGTTTTGTTTCCCTATGCAGATGCTCATAGCTGGGTTGGCTATCGTAGTTCTCAGATGCAGGTGTCATTAAGGAGGAACATGGCCTTGGCAACCACTGCTGAGAAACTTGAGTTTCAGCTGAGATTTCTGTGGTGGCAAGTTGCCTGCTTGCAGTTTTTGACAACACTGTTTGAAATGATGACAGCTTACGTGTAGGATTTAAAATAAATCAAATTTGAGCATAATCTAACCTTTTATCATTGATTCTCCTTTCCAATATGAAAGCAATCAAGTCACAGATGTCTCCTTTCACTTGTTAAAGGAAAGAAGAAAATGAGATGTTGTGCACATTCTATTTAATGCTTCCTTCATTCTCTGAGGAGCAATGCAGAACTATCCCAACCTGAGGCAGTTCAGTTTTGTTTGAAGGAATAGCAGTTAAAATCACAGGTTGGTCCCAAACTGGCTGTTAAAAAGTGTCTGACAGCTTTGCTTCCTGTCACTGCTGCTATCTCCCCTAGGAAACACTTTGGCTGTGCATGGCTCAGTTCCTTCTCCACCTCTGTGAGGTTTTCCAAAACCCAGAGGTCCCAGGCGCTTTGCACAACACAGACTATTTTTGCCAGCTCTTGCTCCTGCCTTCACTTTCTCCAGCCCTGGAAGTCATTGTTGAGAAGTTCATGGTTGAAGAGGTGAATAGGGAGGTCTTTTAAAGTTTTCTTTCAAATATGTTATACATACCATTTTTTCAAAATTTACTAGATTGTCAGTGAATGTCTTGTTTCCCTCATGAGTAAACGTCATGTCTGTATAGAAATAAAAGACACATAAAAGCCCATTACTGAATTGTGGCCATACAAACCAGCAGAACATTTTATCTATCCCTTACAAAAATCACAGCAGCTGTAAAAGTAAAACATTTAGGTTTTAATTTGCAGCATTTCTAAGACTAATAAAATCAAGGCATGATATTCAGATGTATGAAAGCAGTTTTTCTTGTCTCTGTGTCATGCTTTTTATAATGGAAAAAGATCATACCTCACACTGAGATTGATTTTTGCTTTTTCTTGCTGCTACTCTTATCCTTCAAATATTTGACAAATAGCTTTCAAGTTAATAATTCTGGTAACTTCCAAGCTTACCTTTTATAAGTAGTGGCATGAAAGGAATTATTGGAGGGTCCAATTTAGCTACAGTTAGTCTGTAGGCCCTGTGGTTTCTCGATGGATCCTTATGGAAAAAAGAGAAATCAAATAATTACTAATATGTATTATTATACGTATTGAGACACTGTATGCATTCATTTAGGTGTCATGGCACTTATTAAAATAATTATTTTTTCCTGTGCCTTTAAAAGTGTATCTGCAAATTCAGACATCTTTCATCCTTCTCCCAGACTGCTTACATGATGAGAATGCAGTCACTAAACACAAACATTTTTTCATGCCAAATAGCGAGGTAAGATATGATTACAAAAACATCCTTCATAAAAGAAACCAAACATTTTTCTTCCCTCCTTGCAGCTGCAGATCCAGTTTTGCATATGTAACACTAAAATGTATTGCCTGGAAAAATCCAGGTTGAAAAATAGAAATTCCCATATGTACTATCAGAAAACATGTGATAAAGCTTTCCTGAGTTCCCAGATTAACTTTGAGTGGCACATAAGTTCTCTTAGAGTAGGTTCCTAAGAGTATAATTTATTAGTCATACATACTTGTTTTAGCAGCTCTAAAAAGGGATCATAAACTTCTTAAAGTCAAACAAGGACACATAAAATGTTCTGAATCAAGGAATTCAAATCAGTTACTCAGAAGCTGAATTATCTCAGATTGTGCATAGGATAAGGGATCTATTGCTATTCACCATTAAGCTTTCAAACTCTGCATAGATCTTCTTGAACTTGCTTGGAAGTTTCTGTTAATAAAAACAAAAATAGCAAACCTTAATTAAATCTGATTAGTGTGGTAATTTTACTGTAAATGCTAGTTCCTTCTACAGCGCCCTAAGTCAGGAAAGTGCACTTTTTTGCCAGATATTTCTAACAATGTGCTAATCTAAAATACAACATGTTTCCTAGCAACCAGATTATAAATAGAGATGGGACCAGCCATGAAACCTGGATCCTGATTTAAACTCTGACTTGAATTTACTCCTTTGGGATGTTTAGATTCAGATTTTTGTTTGGCTCACATCACAATCACTGAATTCAGAATGTAAGTGGAAGTTCAAGTGAATGGTTTCAGGACGTTCCTGATTATAGCCTATCTGAAAGCACAGTTTACACATAGCTTGTGTAGGGGCAGCTCAGCTTAATTATACCTATGATGAATTGCCCTTGCAAACATTCATATCCATGCCTGGGCATTTCCAGAAGGTTTTTCTGATCATGATGATGTATCTCCAACTATTGCTTAAAATCTTGACATGCCCAGCAGCAAAGGGCCTCTACCACTCTCTGGGGTATAAATTAATGAATATTTTTTCAGTCCACAATACCTACACAAATAAAACATGGCCAGTTGATGATGCAATGATTGAGATGAAATGGGCTTTACTAAATAGTTTTTCCCCCCTGCATGCATGTTATGTCATACAGATTAAATAACTTCACTATAAAGACTAAAAGATATGTTATAAATTAGTTTCAGACATCACGGTAATTTTTTAGGTACACTCAGAATACGTCAACTTTCTAGTTTTAACAAGAAATTTCTCTGCATTTGCTAAATTAATTAGACTACCACTGGAAGTGGATAACATTAAAAATTAATAGAGACTTTTTAGTGCAGAAATTATTTTTTGCAATACTTTCTACATTTGGAGTGTGTACCCTAGCAAGCTATTTACGCTGTGCCACAGCAAGGGCCTAATTTTTAATGATGTGTGTCAACAACTGTGTGCCTAGTTTGCATATGCATGCAGATTAGGTATTTGTGAAATAAGTGGTATAATTGGACATTTGCACCTGCAAATATCTAATTTGTGCATGCAACTAATGCAAATGCATGATAATATAGCAAAAATCAGGTCTCAATGTGTTTGTTTTTAAGTCTATTCTGTATATTTTTCTGGCTAAAAATCAAATTGCAGAAATTCTCTTGATAAACTGACTGCTCTACAGAAGTGAAGTGTGATAACATTTCCCTGATCTCAAGTTAATACCCCACACTTACAAGTGATCTGTGCTCCCCTCAGCTCAGACCCAGTGCCCATTTCAGATTGCTGTATGTAGTATATATATTCAATTCCTTCTTGTCTCTTCATGCTACTGTACTGTTTCAGCTCTCCCAAATCCTCTCAGTGGCCACAAATGAAGGGTCATTATTTTAAGAAACTGAAAATCTTTGCCTATAGCACCAATTGTATATGCCCCTTGCAACGTGTACTTTTGAAATTAGGGCTGGTGACCTCTCGGACGTGTTAGTCTGATCTCCTGTTTCAGAGCACATTTGTAAAGGTGTTCAAATTTTGGTCTCAGTTCCATCAATAACATAGTCATGCTAATTATTTTGAATTTCTAATGAACAGAATACATGCACATTCAAATCTGCACTGCTTTTGACAACCAGTATGTTCTCAGGGGTTACATGTGTTTACTACCTCACCCTGCTGGACACTGCACCCCCTTTATATACTGATATACAAAAGAGCAAAGCCACAGAAAAAGGTGGAAGCTCTGAGAATGAAGAGCACCTCTGACAGTAAGCAGGGAAATGCATGTTAGAGAGAAAAGCAGAACTGGTTAAGACAGTTAAATGTGGGTTAAACCCACACTTTAACAGAGCAACAGAGTCCCTATGGAGATCAGAAAATAATATGTATAAACAGAGGATGAATTTTAGAGAATTATCCATGGAGTGATCTCACTGAACCACCAGTAAAGGCACACAGAGGATGAGCTGATCTCAGAGGTTAGCTGGCTAACTTGCTTATCCTGTTGGACAGTTTAGCTCATCAATTGAAGCCACTGTTGTCACTCTTGTTAACTGCTTGTGACTGTTCAGCACATCTTATGGGTACGGTGTACTGCCTTACTACTAAAAATTGCCAGCCTTAACTAAAGACTTACGGTCAGGAGCTGAATTAGTAGATCTAATTTTATCAATAATAAAGACCCAATTCACAGTTTTCCTAACTAAAAGCATAAATTCCTGTCAAGTTTCTTGGAACTGGATTTTAGCTAAGACTTACCTCCCATGTTAATGAGAGACGGCTCACAGCAACATTACTTAGTCCCATAATAATAGCAAAAAAGGAATTCAGATTTTTGTATTCTTTACAGCTGAAATACAAAGGGCAAGGTTTTAAGTTGTATACATCAGTCAGAACAGTACATATGACAATCTCAAGAGAACTGCGGCCAGGCATCTAGCTTACATGTGACTTAATTTGGGCAGCTCTGGCTAGCATGTCTGCAGACACCTCTTCTCCAATGTGCTAGTACTTCACCACACTCTGGAGGCTCGTTTCCCTTCCCTCCTAAAATGACCTTCTACTTTCACTTCATTGGGTGCCAGATTCTGGAAGGACTCCTAGTTTTTTAAGCAATTCCCCACCCAGAAACACAGTACTGAAACAGGGCTCAGTTCAGTCCCAAGGGATACCAGAAACAGCGGAAGCAAGTAGTTTACAACCTCATTTGCTGCAGAATTTCCTGACAGGTTCTGAACAGCTACTGAAGACTGGAAGTTCTCCCTAGATGATCTTCATTGCAGTTTTCAGGGTTACTGAGTCTTTTTAAAGGGAGAAGACCAGTTGTCTAGAGATGTCCCATGCCAGTGACCTGTCCTGCAGTACAGAGTTTCTATTACTTACAGATTCTCAATTCTTTAGTATGTTTTAGGCAAAAAACTGCCATTTGTTACCAGCATCATTAAAGAGATCCTGGGCACTAGGAGCTCTGGGTCACACTTCACCTCTGATGCAAAGAAGGACTTTTGCTACCAGTCAGGAAAAACTGGAACATGTAACAGTATTATGGAAGATCCAATAAGCCACATGCAGGAGTAGGCACAGGAACAGTTGACACAGCTGCTCAGCTGGAACTGCATCAGGTGGCTCACTGACCCAATGGGAAGGGAAGAGAGAGAGAGAGAACAAAAGCCTATACTTCATAAATCTGCGTCTCACTAGATTCTCACAAATAATTCGCTATTTTTCTCAACTGATTTGCCAACATCCAATTTCAGCACCTCAGTTTCTGCTGCTTCTGATGTGAGCGGTGTTCCTTAGGCATTGGTATTGGGACTGTTGGGGTTTAACATCTTTGTCAGTGACATGGACAGTGCGACTGAGGGCACCCTCAGCAAGGTTCCTGATGACACCAAGCTCTGTGGTGTGGTCAGTATGGTGGAGGGAGGTTTGAGAGGTGGAACTGTGTTTGAGCATCATGAAGTTCAACAAGGTCAAGTGCAAGGTCCTGCACCTGGGTCAGGGCAATCCCAAGCATAAATAACAGGCTGGGCAGAGAATGGATTGAGAACATCCCTGGGGAGAAGGGTTTGGGGTTTTTGGTTGACAAGAACCTCTATCTGACTTTGCAGTATGTGCTTGTACCCCAAAAGCCAACTGTGTCCTGGGCTGCATCAAAAGCAGTGTGGCCAGCAGGCTGAGGGAGGTGAATCTCCACCTCTACTCCACTCTTGTGAAACCCCACCTGGAGTGCTGTGACCAGTTCTGGGGCCTCCAACATAAGAAGTACATGGATCTGCTGGAGTGAGTACAAAGGAGGGCCCTGAAAATCATGAGAGGGCCAGAGCACCTCTGCTATGAAGAAAGGCTGAAAGAGCTGGGGTTGTTCAGCTTGGAGAAGAGAAGGCTCCAGGGAGACCTTAGAGCACCTGCCAGTATACCTAAAGGGGGCCTGAAATAAAGCTGGAGAGCGTCTTTGGACAAAGGCATGTAGTGACAGAACAAGGGCTAATGGCTTTAAACTGAAAGATGGCAGGTTTAGATTAGGAAAAAATTCTTTACTATGACATGGTGAGATGCTGGAACAGGTTGCCCAGAGAAGTTCTGGATGCCCCATTCCTGGAATTGCTCAAGGCCAGGCTGGATGAGGCTTTGAGCAACCTGGTCTAGTGGTAGGTGTCCCTGCCCTTGGCAGGGGTGTTGGAACTAGATGATCTTTAAGGTCGCTTCCAACCCAAACTATTCTGTGATTCTATGATTTACCAAGAAAACTTTAATAAGATTCTAACTATGATTCTCAGACAGATTTTTTCATTCATCCTGAAGCTCTTAGCTCCTCTGAGGTATCCTTAGCTTCAGATGAAATTAATACAATCATCATCACATCCTACTGTCCAACTCCATAACTGCCACATCATGCTAATCTCTATCATCCATCATCCACATCATTCTCTACTTTCTGTCCCTCCATTTCACCAGACTTGATGTATTGAGTGGGTGAGTCCTTTAGATCTGGGCCTTACTTGTGTCTGCACTGTGTGAACACTGAGCATGTGAATAAATGACCTCTCCCATCTGATGGTCTGTCTGTTGGGAGACTACTGCCCCCTCAGATCTTCTGGCAGAGCTTCTCATACAATTCTCCCACGTCAGATTAGGGACAGTGAGCAAGGTTAGCAAGGACAAATCAAAACGCTAAAGCTACACCAACTTGTTCTGACTCCAGCAGGTCAGGGAGTGCCTCATTAGTGGATCTGAGGGGAAATAAAGATGAAATGCAGCCAGGATAGGCTATCAGTGATAGCCTCTTCCCTAGGCACAACTAAACCCATAAAGGGATATCTGTGCACAGTCCACGACAGGATTAGGAGTAAATTGTGGCACAGTAAAAATAATTAGTACCACACAGCACTAGTGCTCAAACAATGCAGGCAGCTGCAACTGTATCTGCAATATTTAATTTGAATCTCTCTTCATTTTAAAAAGGAAATGTTTTGCCAAATACCTCGTTAAGCAATGCAATTTGACAAAGTCCCAGTTAAAATCCATCTAGATGTATGACATTCTACACTAGAACTTCTGCAAATTCTACAAGCTCTACACTAAATAGTTCAGTTTCAGACAGAGGAGCCCTGTAAGGTAGTAGAAACAGTGCTGCATGGCTCCACTGCATATATACTGCATGTAAAATGTCAGAAAGTGGATCTTCTAAAGCACCACAATGTGCTCAGAACAGAGATCGCTCTGTTTCCAAAATGGATTGTACTGGAAAAATCTTCCTGTTGTTATGAATAGTGAACACACACACATACATACTCTCTTGTCTCCAATACAAAAACACATGTGTGGTTAGAATCTCTCGGTACTTACACGAGCATATTCATCTTGGCATTTTCTCTATAAACACACACACACTTCAAAAATTTCTTATAGGCTCATTGGGCTTATAACATATGCATGTGTACAGGAAGAATGATTTTCAAAAACTGAATGAAAGTGTCTGAGTACAGTGACACACAAAAAGGCTTCTAAATAGCCTGCGCATATATCTGCAAGAGGAAATATACACAAACTGGGTTTGTGGATATCCATAAGAGTATGTGCAAGCACATCCCAGAAGGCCTTTCTAATGCAATTAATATAGGAAGAACTCACTGTTGGAAATATAGTTCACTTTTCCCTTTTGTTTGAAAGTTTAATCCTACAATAGCTGGAGAAAAGAGATGAACCTGGTAACCTCTGCATCCTTTTCCAGCAGATGCAAAAGCGACTCTGGCTCCTGGAACTGAAAGCACATTTGCACAGCACTTGGAGCCAGCACTTGGCCTTGCCTGCACAGGCTGGGAGCACACATCACAGGGTGAGTGGGGTGGCAGACACAAAATGACGTGCCTCCTGCGATGGCATCTGAGCCCCAAGCCACAGAACTGAAACAGGGTTCTCAGTAGCAGTTATCTTTGAAAATTGGTACATGTGAGGCATCTTGTTACCACTAGCTATGCCTAAGATTAATAGTGCAGCGCTGAGCTGTTCTCCCCAGACACTTTTCTAATGAGTCTAGTACTTCTAGGTAGGGTAAAGTTCTCATTAGGTCTCAAGGATCTTCACAGGCAAAACTTCCTCAAAGATACTGCTTCAAGGCCTGGGCTTTTTCCCCCCTCTAACTTCGGTGCACTTTGTGTTTGTTTTAGTGCATGCTGTAGCACCCGTTACCATGGCAGCACTGCACAGAGGGCAGCAGCCTGGCAAAACTTCCCAGAGCCTTTCCAGCGGCTGCAATTAAACCTGCCCTCTTGGTTTGTACAGAGGAAAATCTTGTGCTTCAGATTTCTCTGCTTTTAGGAGACAAAGAGGACTCAGCAGAGCAGACTGCTTTTAGCTATTTATTTTTAGCATTGTAGTGATACCAGAAACATGGAAGTAAACAGGAGGTTGTCAGGCTGTTGTAAATAGCACAGGATTAAACCCATGACTCTGAAAAACCCATGGGCTAGGGCCGTTTATTAAGGAGGTATTTAACTGTAATTTTTAGGATACTTTGATTTCAAGCGTTCATGGAAATTACTACTGTATCTTAATGACCACATTTCAACATTTTCCCCACTTCATGCCTGAGTTTAGGAAAGACCCCGATGCATCTGTGTGTGGGTGCCACTGCCCTCTCCTGGGCGCAGTTTGCCAGGCCAGCGGCTGCCTTCCCACTCCTGCACTGTGCAGTGAGATAATGGAATATGTGATATATGTATTTTTAGAAACTAAAGAGGTAAATTCTGTTCTCTGTTCTAATTATAAACTTGATCCTGCATGCCCACCACTAGATTTTGAAAGTCTTCAGCTTTGACCAATTGTAATCCAACATGAGGGCCCAAAGGAGCTCCCAGAAGGAAGCTAGTACTTGCAGAGCAGGGCATCCCAGAGGAAGGAGCCACCCAGTTTCAGTGTGAACACAGACTTCAGCTATGTGCAATTACTAACTGGGAGGAGGGTGGCACCACAGCTGTAATAGTAATCTCTTCCTTTACACAAGTCCATTTAATGATGCAAAAAAGTTAAAACTTATGGTTTAACTGCAAGTAACAACATGCCTGTTGGGTAAAACTGCCTAAAGGCTTCTAGTCACAATGCCCAAAGCCATAGACAAACACCGCACACCTCAGCAAACTGTTCAGACAGCAATGAACACAATAAAAACACCACAAACTGGAAAGATAGGGAAACACTGATAAAAATTAGTAGCTATGCAGGGCATGGACATGCCCTGCTCCCTCTGAAGTCAGTCACTGTCTTTAAGGAGTCAAGGCTGAGATGTCTGGCATGAAGGCTCCAAGTAGCTTTGAATAGGAATAAAAGAAGACAGCAAGAATGGCCTGCTATCTAACCTAAGACCCAGCAGTAAGTAAAAAATTAGGACATTTATATTCCTGCATTTTAAAACAAAAGTATTTGAAAAAAAATCACAGAGGAACCTCTAGAAATCATCTAGTCCAACTCCTCTACCAAGGCAGGGTCACCTAGAGCAGATTACTTAGGAATGCGTCCAGGTGGGTTTTGAATGTGTCCAGAGAGGGAGACTCCACATTGTTCTTGGGCAGCCTATTCCAGTGCTCTGCCACCCTCAATGTAAATAATTCTTCCTCCTGTTGAGGTGGAACTTCTTGTGTTTTAGTTTATGGATATTGCTTCTTGTCCTGTCATTGAGCACCACTGAAAAGAGTCTGGCACCATCCTCTTGGTACCTGCCTTTGACATATTTGAATGTATTGATGAGATTCCCTCTCAGTCTTCTGTTTTCCAGACTAAACAGGCCCAGCTCTTGCAGTCTCTCTTTATAACAGAGATGATCCACATCCCTAATTATCTTTGTGACCTCTGCTGGACCCTTTCCAGGAGCTCCTTGTCTTTCTTGTACTGAGGAGCCCAGAATTGGACACAGTACTCCAGATGTGGCCTCACTAGGGTTGAGTAGAGAGGGAGGATCACCTCCTTCCTGTGACCTGCTGGCCACTCTCTTCCTTATGCACCCCAGGATACCACTGGCCCTCCTGGCTGCAAGGGCACACTGCTGGTTCATGGTCAACTTGTCACCCACCAATACTCCCAGGTCCTTGTCCACAAAGCTGAATGAACTCTAGTAGGTCAGCCCCCCAGCCTGTGCTGGTACTTGGGGTTATTCCTCCCCAGGAGTAGGACCCTGAGGAGTTGCCTTTGTTGGATCTCATTAGGTTTCTCTCTGCCCCACTCTCCAGCTTATCAAAAGCCCCACTGAATGGCAGCACAGCCTTCAGGTGTATCAGACACTCCCCCCAGTTTTGTATTGTGAGCGAACTTGCTGCGAATCCCAAGCAGACTGAAAGTAACACGAGCATCATCATCTCTTTGCTCTCTCCTCTTGCCTTCCCCCACCCGGGGCAATTCTGAGAATGGTTTTCCTGAGCAGCACCAGAAGTAATTCTGTTTTCAGGAAAATTAAGGCTCGATTTTGTTAATACTTACTAATTTCCATATTAATAATTGCTAATGTATGTAAGGGTAAATGAAGGATTCGTCATGACAAACTGAAATATATTTACTCAGAAATTTGATGTGAAAACATGGCCCTAAGAAATCACAGATCAAGGAGTAATGGAGAACAGCACAGGAAAGAATATATATTAACAAGGTTCTATACAGCCCTGTAAGAAAATGGACAGAATTAGGAAATAGAAAATCTTTTAACCTCTACTGTGTGTGGCTGTCTGAAAATAGAAAATAAAAACATACTGACCATACTGAAACTCACTTCCAGCTCACATATGACTGTATACTTACTGGGCTGCTATCTTAATATACTTCTTTAACAGCTGAACACGCTTGCTGAGTTGAGAGCAAAGACAAATCTCGGTGACCACCCAGAACTGAATTTCATTAAATCTTCTTAAAAACAAGTCCAGATTTGCTGTGGTCTTTTTAAAATTGTGCCTTCCAAAAGTGTGATAGATCAATTCCAGCTAGAAAAGAGAAAACAGTTTGGAATTTTTTTTCTAATCTTTTGAACAGAGGAAAGAGGCTAAGAATGACCAGATGAGTATCTAGCCTGAAACTTGCTCTGCAGTTTACATTTATTGCTGCAGAGATGACAAGGATTCAGGTTACAAATCCAGTAGACAATAGCTGAGGCATAGTAAAAGCATAACTACAGATGCTTTATACCTTAAAACATACAAAAGTAATTCAATGAGCAGCACATGTCCAGAACTTTATTTTTGTATTTTGCTTATAGAATTAAGAATGTCTTATACTTTTGAAACCTGTAGGTGGCTTTATTGTAGGATTTTTGAAAATCAAGCTTTGAAAAAGTTTTGGAAATAATGCAAAAACCTATAATGTACAACTAAACATCTTCTAGAAGATTCTAACCTGCTGAATAGATAGGTCCTCATACCTCATGCACACAGTTGAAGAGTTCCCAGTCATAAATTGTCATCTGATGTGCTAAGTCTTTGGAACTCATCAGTTCAAATGTTCCTACTGTACCAGTAGATGGTCCTTCTTGTTCTGGTAATGGTGCCTACAAACAGAAAAATGGTATAAAAATATTTTAGAAATGCTTAAGTGCATGATTGGTGCCATCCTTTCACTATGTTTCTAACTCTTTTTTTTTTCAGTGTCCTCGCTTTTCTAAGCATGTTTCTAATAGTAAAACTGAAATTTGCTTTTAACCACAGGTAGGTATTAGGAAATGAAAAGCCCTGTGTAAAATCAGTATTCAATACGTACAGGATAGTCAGGAAAATTCCGAAAGCCCTTCAGGGGCACCATAAGAAACATAAACCAGGCTGTTCTCAGTGTGTTATTTTTAACATCGTTCTAAAAATTGAATCTAGAAATAAATGCTTCAATACACGTGCTAACTAAAGCATGTGTGTTTGTTTAGGATCTTTCCACAAAACTTTTGTTATGTTTCCTTATCATGTATGCAAATAACTAGGCCACAAAGCACAAGGAAAATAATTTTACATATTCCTGATTCTAATGATGGGAATTATTACATCTTCCATTCTTCAAAAATCTGCAATGCTTGCAAGGTGATCTGATCATTTATAAAATAACCTCATACTTTCTCTTTGACAGTATAGGGAGGTACCATTTGTGACTGTAAAAATCCTGGCTACACCAATTAAAATGGTATGCACACAGTCTTATGAGAAAGAATCAAGTACAAAACATTTTTGAAAGACACTTCCATAGCAGCTAATAACTGAGATGTGACCTATAGTTTTGCATACAAGTAAATCTTAGATTAAACAGAGATTTAAAACGTGGCTTGAGGTCAAGTCAGATTTGAAACAGTCTGTTGTACATATTAGGTTCAAAGTGTTTGAACCAGCGCTGCTAAAATACTAACAAATACTAACAATCCTAACAAATTCGAACGTGTAACATCAGTTCAGCTGCCTGTGAACTCGCAGGTCAGCTGTTCTGTTCCCAGGAGAGGGCAGCAGAGTTCACTGACAAGTTTCCCAGTTTCTCATCGCCTCTTTGTTAAACAGATAATGATGGAGCACGGAATTGTCAACAGACTCCTTTCTGAGTACAAACTCAGTGGAGTCAGCAACATTAACAGACCATATTTACACACTGCAATATAAAAAATGAGCTTACTAAATGAATTCTCTTTTACATAAGATTAATATATTAGCAATAGAAAAAGGACTGACTGGATTAATACATCAAATCACTTTCTCAGTAACACACAGTATGTAGGAGCTTTATTCCTGTATGTATTCTTGCTTTGTTCTCTAGGGAAAACTTTTCTTTCAAATATCAGCATAATACAAACTAATTAAAAACTACTAAACCAAATAAAAGCATTATTACCTTAAAAGCTTCATCCACAATTTTTTAAAAAAGTGTATATAAGAAAAGTATCCTCTAATAAAAAAAAACAGGACAGCCATCAATCTTATAAAAGTCTGCAGATTGCTCTGAATTGGGATTTGCACAAACACAAAATTTCTTTAGTTTATGACAATGTATGAAATAAAAGCAGAGCAGTTTTGTGTAGAAAATCCTAATTTGTGGAAATCTGTGGAAAGAGAATTGCCCAGAGATTGAAAGAGGGTTTTTTTCCCCCTATTTGGAGACAAACACAACATAGCTGTTACCATAACAAACACGTATTTTCCAGGACTAGGAAAGAAGCACTTAGATGCAAACTCACAGCATATCTGAAAATTCATCTAACCCAGAACAATTTTCACACGAGAATTGCCAAATGTAACGTGAATAAATGTTCATGCACAGGCAGCAGCCAGAAATTGGAATGTGAAAGGATTAAACTGGGAGACAGATAAGGTTGTAACATTTTTCTATTTGTTTATACCTCTTTGAAAAAATGCAGCTGACAAGGGGATGTATTCTGCTATGCAGTGCTGAGAACCATTTTTAAGGTGCTGAATGTACCTCTCTAATTCCTACTGGTCAGTCTAGTTGATGAAAACAAGCACGTTGCAGGCCTGTACGGAGCTTCCTGCAGCATTTTGAGGACTTCATCCATGGTAAATGGCACAGGGAAAAGGCACAGAAAGACATGACAATTTGCTGCCAGAGCTATGTGTACACAGACAATGCAGAGCCATATGTAAGTGCCCAGTGCAGCTGTACTGATGCAACACCCCTGCTTTACAGAGCATGCCCCATGAGGGTGTCTACTTGGCAGGATTAATTAACCTTAAGGGAACACCAGAATTAAATAAACTGAACAAGAGGTATCTCTGCATGGAACTACATATGCTGGATGTGCATTCCTTGGTTACTAAATTGAAAGCAGCAGCAAAGCATAGATTTTACCATATCTATAAAAGAAATCAGGCATACATACTAAGTGGCTTGTTAAAAGCATACAGGAGGCTGAAACAAGGCTAGGAGTAATAGAGTTCATGCTGACATGACTTGGCAATGACATTTGTTTTTAATGAAATAAAAGGAACAAAAAGTACAGTCAAATCAAACTCTATAAAAGCAGACCCCATGCAGACTGTTAGAATGGCTGTATAAACCGTAAGTACTTATGAGCAATTCTACCTAAGAAAAAACAGACTTTCTACCGGGAATATTTTCTGTGAACCTACTTAGAATCAAAATCTGAGATTTTAACACAGTATTTTGTGGGGATGAGAAATAAAAGATTTTAAGGAATTTACTGTTGGAATCAAATCTCCATAATGCTTTAACTGGTAACACTTATCTTTGAGAATATATCCCTATGGCTTTGAGGAGATAATTCTGTAATGAGGAATTGCTGCATGTCTCAGTGACAATATTCTACTCTTCCTAAATGCTCAGTCTGACCGATTGAGAGTACTGGGATCAAGTGCTGTTATGTGGATCAGATGGATGGATTTCCGGTCTATTTTAGGAAATTGTAATATTAGCTTGTTTTAATTTCAGAGCTCATCCCATAGCACTGTGACAAGTCCTTTGTTGTGAAGGTTTCCACTCGTTATTACCTAAAGCACTGATAATCCAAAAAAGGCCAAGTGTCCAAATGAACTGCAGCACTGACCTTCCTGAGAACTGCATACATACATACCAGTGAATCGAACTGATCCCGGGGGCAAGCGAACAGCCGTCCATTAACACTGAGAGTGGTAAACACTGAAACATCATGAGGTTTGAGCACAACCTTTTCTGTAAAAATTAAACAAATAATTATTTATTATTATTATTATATATATGTAGAATTTACAGCAGGACTGTTCCAACAACGGCACAGATCACCCTCCTGGGAACAAATTTTTCTCAGTAACCCAATGTCCAGGATACAAGATAGATGACAACAAGGTCCTCTTTATTGAAGAAATGTGATGATAAACTCAGCCCAAACCAGTCTCCTAGAAAACTAGAATCCCAGTCCCAAACTGTACAGACAGCTCAAGAAGCCTATGATGCCATCTCTAGAAACTGCCTACAAAAATTAAGCCATAATTAGGGACTCCATTCATTCTTTGCTGAACTGTAAGCATTTGGAGAGCTGTTCTTAATAGAAATTGCTTTGGAAGATAGTAAATGCATAAGGAGGTGATAAAATGCATTACAGCAGTTCTAAAAGAGCATCACATCACAGGTAAAGAAAAGACAATGAAGTAACTTACAAAATAGTTTCTTTCAGCATGTGATGGCTGTCAGCAAATCTGACAATAAAAAATTGCTGCAACTGCAAAAAGAAAAGCTGCCTGGTGTTAGTTCTCAGGAAGTGAGCTGTTTTTGGCAGGCACCACTGTTTGCAAAAATGCCTTCCAACACAGCTCTCATTACCTCTGTGTGTCTCCACACAGTCATACTCAACCAAAGCACTTGAACATCACCAATGCTCCAGAAGAATTCATCTTGCAGCTACTCTTAACATTTTCACAGCCTATTAGTGGGGTCTGACTCCTGACCCTCAGCGAACATGAGGTCGGTGAGTTTGGTACTAAGCTGCTCTGTAATGCCTTGCATGGGCAGAGCAGCCAGAATGGTAATGACCACTACCAGAACGTCTGCACTGCAGTGTTTTCTGAGGTTGTTGATTCCTAAGTCTAGCCTGGGATTATCCATACTTACCTCCTATTCCTGTTGTTTAAAAACTCTTACAAGTCTAACAGTGAAGGAAAACTGGGGTAGCTCTGCTCTGTAGCATGTTTACACAAGCTTCTCCATTTTCCTGTCTCCCATGTGAGCTCCAGCCTGTGCCTCCAGTAGAGGAAGGACTTGCCTCTAAGATAGAACTTGTGTACTAGCTGAACATGCACATGGGTATAAAAGCCTTGACAGAATTAGTCTTTCAATCCCTCCAAATATTCAGCTTCACCGTAACTGAGAAGTGTTTAAGATGATGCAAATACAGTACCTCCTCCTGAACTCATCTTCACTATGATGAGGCCTTCTCCAGAACCCAGCTTGTCTGCTACTGCGCTGATCACTTCCTTCACAGAGGAAGACACTGGCACCCGGATAGTGGTATAGGTTTGGTCTATGCAGTACACCTTAAACAGAACTAAAGAAAAGAAGACTGCATGGAGTATTCCACGTGTAAAAACCACAGATTTACTGTACCAAATTACTTTCACTTCAGTAACCACTCCTCACAAACGAAACAAAGCATCAATAAATCACTACAGTTTTGATAGCTCCCCATTTCACAGATGTTCTACAATTTCTAATATAGAAATCTCTGATTTCTCAGAACTTGTAATAAACCATGTTTTAATAAACTAGTGTTTCACTACTGAAGTGCTGGAGGGAAGGGATGCCATCCAGAAAGGACCTTGACAGGCTTGAGAGGTGGGTCTGTGCAAACCTCATGAAGCCTAACAAGTGCGAGGTCCTGCACCTGGGTCGGGGCAATCCCAAGCACAAACATAGGCAGGAAAAGAACGGATTGAGAACAGCCCTGAGGAGAAGGGCTTGGGGGTGCTGGTTCACAAGAAGCTCTACAAGATCTGGCAACGTGCACTGACAGCCCAGAAAGCCAACTGTGTCCTGGGTTGCATAAAAAGCAGAGTGGCCAGCAGGCTGAGGAAGGTGATTCCCCCTGCTTGTGAGACCCTTCCTGGAGTTCTGCATCCAGCCCTGGGGTCCCCAGCATAAGAAGGATGTGGACCTGCTGGAGTGAGTCCAGAAGAGGCCACAAAGATGACAAGAGGGCTGGAGCACCTCCCCTATGAAGAGAAGCTGAGAGAATGTATGATTCATTATTTATGGATGTTACGTTATTTACGGATACTAATTTAATCAGACACTTTGTTATGATCCAGACATTATGTTATTTTAAATCAACACTTCTTTTCAAGAGTCAGTAAAACTGGCTGCAAACTCTCTTACTTACAGGAAAATAATTTTCATATTTACAAAACAGATTTGAAAATAGTCTTGGTTACAAACAGAACTTGAATCAAACTGTGTTGCAACCTGTTTTTTGCAAGCAAGTATGTAATTGCTGAATCAAGAATATGGTAGACGATGAAGAATAATACCACAGAGTAATAAGTATACACTTGTGTGTACAGATCAAATTGGCTCACAGAGTAATACATAAACCCAGGCCTCTGGCTGCCTAGAAATCAGTATGATAGTACATTAGCCTGCAAAAAGTAAGGCAGCCCAAAGTGACATCAATTTAAGACAGAAGAAGCAAAATACTCCTTCAGCTTAGCTGTCAAGCCAAGTCAAGCAGCCTTGAGGGTTACATATCCATGGATTTTCAGTGTTCAGTGCGTTGCCTGCCCTGCGAATGAGAAAGGTGCAGCCATGAAAGGAGCGGTTACTGCCTGTCTGGACAGATACAAGAAGTAGTATTTCCCTGGTAGCAGGAACTGTTTTCCTCTTTGTAGGCCTAGAAGAAACACTGATATGGACAAGAGAGGCTGCATGCCTGACAGGATGTCTGTTGTTCATATGTAGTTAGTTCCAGCTTTTGACACGGCTCTTCCATCGATCTGGTTTATGCCCAGCTTTCTAAGCTACGTGACCTTGCATTTTGTTGCCTTGTTTTTATTGTTGTTCATTAGGAAGAGCTATCCTTTAATATCAAATACCTTGAAACAGAAGCTGGTTTAGGTGAAGATGCACCAAAGCAACCACTGAAAGTACCTTTTCAATAATCTGAAAATTATATTCTTATACGCTGCTGTAAATTTTACCTTAATCTCTTCAGACAATCAAACATTAGCAATAGGACAAATCAGTAGATTTTGTTTTCTAGGCTGTGTGCCTAGATTCTATGATTGTATGATCTGTGTCATGATTATCTGCTCCAGTCCTATCTTGCAAAGCAACAGCTGTACATGTTAGCTCAAGCTATGGTGGGGAGACAGAGGCTCAAACATGACCTTCAGCACCACTATTTATTGCATTGCCATTACCTGCAGTAAACTGTCTGTACTGGTTCTTACCTGTTTTGTTCGTTCCTTATTTTAAAGGTTTTTACATCTTCCTCTGAGGAAGCACAGTGTTTGATAGCACAAGTAACTAAGGGAAAAGACCAGGAGCACCTCAAATCAACAATGGAGAATACTGGGCTAGCAAAAGTAAAAAGGGTTTGCTTCAGGCCAGGCTTCAAAACTGTAGGTAGGTACTTTTATTTATTTTTAGACCACATTTTTGAGAGAGACAAAGTTACACAAATCTCAGTGGCTCAAGAAAACTTTGCAGAGAAGGAACTCACCTTCGTCGCTGCCCCTGATAGGCTGGCGCTTCTGTGCCCTGTCATCACTTGTGTTGAACAGCTGCAGAAGAACTTTGTGCTGAAAATGAATCATCGAGATTCACATCAGTGCAAAAAGAAACATGATGTGCTATACATGAATTACAATAGAGTTCCTATCAATGGCAGGAAAAAAGAGTAGCAATGCAAAATTTGACAATGTTAAAAGCTATTTCCTCAATGTGTTTTTTTAATATATCCATAATTACTAAAGAGAAGATGCTTATGAATTTGCTGTGCTTAAGACTGTACTTTAGAAGTGAACAAATAAATTATCTTACCTTCTTTTGTGGTGCTTTAGGTTCTTCAGAACTATAAAAAGGTAAAGCATAGAATATATCATTAAATATTACCTGTAAGACTATGTGTACAAAATCACCCACAGAACATGGTCCACTTGTCAAACTAAAATATCAACATATTCATATTTATATATGAAAAGACTAGATGATATCATAGTTAATCTATGACCAAGGAAGAAAAAATATTATACAAAGTTCATGTAAGCATGAAATAAACTTCTGTCTACCTCTCCATGAGAATCTGCTGTTTGCAAGACTGATGTGGAAGAGAGAGGGCCACAGACATTAATCCAAACAAGCCTGCATGCAAACATTCAGTCTTGTATGACTGAGAGCCATTCATACAATGGCTTTTTAATAGACATAACCAATAAATTTTGTTAAATTTTGTTCATCAGTTTACTGTGAAAAAGGGCAGGGAGGGGGAAAGAAGCAAAAACTGTGCTTACACTTGCTTTACAATTTTCTCTAGCTCTGGAAGTTGCTCCTTTAGTGCTGCAATCATTCTAGTATCATCTGATACAGATACATAAAATTCCTGTAAATGATACAGAATAGTCTTTAAATAACTATAGGGGTAAATGAGCAGTACTCAGGAGAGAGGATTATGAGATGACATCTGATATCTTAATGATTATAAAGAATGATAATCTGCATAGAGGAACACATGCTGGGCCCAACCCTCTATTACTTCTACTTGTTTATCTCCAGCTGATTTAAAGCAAGAGTTAGATATGCAGAAGGGAAGCCTGATGAGGCTCCTTAGCACACTCTGTAACCACTGACTGCTTGTGCAAAAACTGCATTTTCAGACTGTCAAGGATAAAGGCTATAAAATTCACAAATAATCTGCCACAATAGGGTTTTTTATTCACTGCTGTTGTAGTCTTTAGTGGTCATTTGCTGCTGAGTCATTGACTCTCAGCTACTCTAGTCTGCTGCAATATCACCCTCTCTTAAACCCTACTCAAAACTCTTCCTGATACATCTACATAAAAAGGAGGATCCCAAAGAAGGATCCACACGCTTGCAACTAGTGCTTGTTCTTTAACTTTTAACTTCTGGCCTAATGAAAGACTATGTTGTCTCCAAAGCTTGAAAAGCTTTCCCATATGGGCTCGTGGGACGCCTGCCATTCTTAAGGCCCCTCCCTATTCCCCTCTGCTAATTCTTATCTTAGATTCAGTTTTAGGCTCTTTGGGGCAAGAACTTTCATTCAGCCACTACCATATGGGATTGTGTGCCATAACTCGATATATAATAATAATGGTAATCATGATGACTTAATGTGACTTTGGCAGTACATCTTGTCTTAGAAATCCAAGGATATGGCACCTACCACAAAGAACTTACAAGGGTCTGAAGACAAAGATCTTAAATTCCAATAGCTGTAGTACAGTTTTCTTTCAAATGGAAAGGATTTTTGGTTTTGTAGAGTGACAACCCTGCAGCTCCTTCCTGGCACACCTCAGGCAGGCATAAACAGCCCTCCAGTCCAACCTGTAGCGCTCCGTAACTATTCACAAGTAAATACTAAAAAAAGCAAATTCATCTACTGCTATAAAGCAATCTACCCCAGTAGGGCTTTCAAAGGGGTCTGCAACAGTATTTTCAGAGGTCCAGAGGCTTGAACAATGGTTCAAGCATGTTGTGTTCCATTTACTGTCGGCAGCCAAAACCGAGAAAACAGAGTTATCAGTTTGCACTTTGAAATGACCTATTTCTCTTCACTTTGTGACAGAATTCTGCAGACTGGGAACAGGCTTTCAGCTTATCTTGCTTGGCAGGTACTTTTCAGTACAGTGATACGACTATTCCTTTATACCTCCAAAAAGGCCATTGCTGCTTCATCTTCTTGTAGTAAATCTCCATATAAAGCAGCCCACTGCAGAACCAGCCGAATGACTCGCCTTTTATTGTTGAGGGCATAATCCATTTTCTCCTGCTCTGTACCCTGAGAAGGCTGGGCATGATAGGTGCCATGGTGTCAAGGAAAATATTTAGTGATTGAAAATATCAAAACCAGTATGAATTCACAAACAACTGACTTCCAACAAATCACTTTCAGGGTGTTCCAACATAACTTTCCAATATATACTTTTAAAAATATATATATATATATACATATATATATATATACATATATACACACTGATTCGCAAATCTTTCACGTTCATACTAAAAATTAAAAAGACAGTGAATTCTCTAAAGAGCACAGGAATGATCACAGTCCCACCACAGAGGTGGTTGCTGTAGGGGAGCAGAACAGAAATGACACTTGGAACCACAGAGAAGAGGATTAACCACGGAGACTGAAGAAGGATATATCTCCTTGTTCCTCTTTGCAAACAGTTGAAGAAAAAGAAAAATGTCACTTGGTGTTTATTAACAATTTCAGTTTTTCATTTTTGACGAAGACTACTGTAATGAACTACCAGTGTTATTTCTTTTATTTTTACAAGTTATTGTAACTCAAGGTGAACCTCAGTCCCATTATGGAAGAGGGACCTGGAAGTTTACAAGCAAAACTGACTATAGAGACAGAAGGTAAAATAATAAATTCTGTAGTAGCCTCATTGTTATGAGGAAATTAGATGTTTCTACTACATCAAATAAAGCGTATTTAGGACACAATATTTTGGGAAAGTTATTTTGTGATGAACAATAAGAAAAAAGGGGAAACATTTCATTGACCTTTTTAATGATAAAGTATCAACATTACAAAAATAGGCAAATAGGTAAAAGGCCAAAAGTAACATTTATTGAAAGAAGAAACCAAGAAAAAATAAAGGCACAATGGGCAATAAACTGAGATAATTTGAGCCTTTAACCTCTGTGAAAATGAAGAATCCCTAGCAGAAACAGGATATGACAATTTGTGTCTACTTCTCACTGATCAGAGGATAACAATATATATTTAAACTGTTTCCCAATAAACTGATAGCTGAATGTGAAGTAAGCACAGAATGAGTGCAACTGCATCTTCAACTTGGCTTCCCAGATATCAGAATTCTGATTCTGGATTCTTATGAATAATACTATTCCTGATTACACAGAAACACATAAAATACTGACACTCATTCACAGCAAAGTCCAGCATCCTTTCAAGGTGCACCTTCAGTTGTTCTAACAAAATATTTTGAAATATTAATTAGAAAATAAAAATATTAACAAAGAATCCAAATTATATAAGATATTTATTTTAACCTTTTCATTTAGAAGCATTTATCTAACAAATACTACTAATAAAATATAATGGGCAAAAGTATGTATTAACTCACACTTTCCAAATGATCCTGCTGCCCAAAACCCCTGGAAGGATTTGACATGCTACCAGAGTTACTGGGGCACTCATTTGACTGACAAACTTTCAGAAATCTGCATTTTACTTTCATTTGAAAAGGTTTAAAATGACTAGAGAACTGAACATATCAGTACAATTATGGCAGTAAGTCAAAAGGTCCTAAGAAGTAAATAATATGTTGTAAGTTATGTGCTCTAATGCCCTGGGGAGCAAGTTTAATATTCTACTGAGTCATTTTTCTCATGCCATATTTACCTTTCAAATGCTATAATTATTTAATGTATTTTTACTTTCTTATTAACTGACTCACCACAGGCACTGGTATTTTTCTGTATTTTTACTGCTCATTTATATTGATTTTTATTAACATTATCATGGGGAAAGTCAATGAAGGGTTGTCACATTTTTATGGGACCTACAGGATGCAGCTTCACTGCAGACTGCAATCAGAAATAAACTATCATGTATACTTGCAACAAGTGTCAGATAATTGCAAAATATTTATCAACACCAACATGTTTAGAGTTCAATATATATATATTTCTAATTATCTCCAACATATGCTAAGAAATGGAAGCAACTCTGAAGTCTGTTCTCCCCTTTGTAGGAAAACAACTATATCAGGGGCTGCGCAAGATCAGCAGTAGAATGCAAACTATTTTGCTGGCATGATGGTAAAGGAGGTTCACAAAACACTCATATAGAAGCATGCTAAAGAACTATCATCTACAGAGAGCAAAAGAGGAGTTTATATTTCGTAAGTATTTAGATAGTGGTCCTTTAAAGATGCACACCTGCACACATGCTCACAAACTTGCACTAACCCAAGTTCACTTCCGTAGGTGCTGCTCTATTTCAAGTTTTCTTTTGGGCTTTGTCCTGCCTCCCTCTGACAAGCTGTAGCTCTGAGAACTTGTCCATTTCCCTCTCTGTAAAGAAGAGAGGGAAACAGGGGCCTTGGTCCAACACACAGGACTGATCCAGGAGGGGGGAGCATACCCTTTGTTTCCCTATAAAAAAGAAGTACGTGATTTTTTAATATTGCAGGACCCATGTACTTTAATGACTGAAAAAGACCAGTGTGCCAAAGGACAGCAATAATGTTACTGAGACAAAATGGTGCACCTGTCCATTCCTTTCAGGATTAAAATAACTTACAGACAACAAAATGCTGCTGTAAAGGAAGTGAAACTCCAAACAGTTCATACCCTGTACTGTGCTTGAAAGCACTACAGTGGTGTAGCTCTACTCACAGTTGCATGCTTCCAGCTACTGTGAGTGTAAGAAAATAGACCTGTTTTGATTCAAAATTGGGAGCTGAAGCAAAAAGTTGCCAAACAAATCACCTTTCTTCTCCTTCTTTTTCTGTTTTAATTTCCTCATTGAGCATAATTCATTTCTCCTTAGTCTCATAGCACCAGCAAACATTTTTGTGGAGTGATTTTGCTCAAAAAAGATGAGCTTTGTTAGGAACCTTTCAACTCTAACAATAAATTTCAGTGGTACAATCAACAAAGCACAGTTAGTTTTTCCATATTCGGAACAGACCAAATAAACAATAATTCAGTTCTAGGAAAAGCTGACACTAAAGCAGCAGGATACCAGTGACATCCAGGTCTCCTCCTCTTTGAAAAGAATTAGCACGATGCCTGCCATGATCCACTTAAGACCATGGTCTTAGCCTCCTCTCCAGAATAGATTTCATCACAAATGAATATTTATCTTTAAGTGTCACTATCACTTTGATTTTCAGAAACACTTTTCCCCTATAAACAATAAGGTATATTTTTCTTACGGGTCTGATTGGATATCAGATGTATACTATTATAATTGAGGCTAGACAAGTCTGAATATCAAATGGACTGACTGAAAAATATGACTAGATAAATCATGGAAAAAAACCCCCAAAACCATTAAAAGTGCTGCCCTTTCTTCCCCTCTCAAAGCTGTCAGCAACAGCATTTTATAATACCTTTGATATCCAAAACAATGTGATCTTGGAAAATGTGTTTCAAGTATATGAACAATTTTCTGCAGACCAGTTTCATGGGTCCAAAGGTTTTAAAAACAATTACTGTTCCTGCTAGGAGGAACACAAATGGATTCTCAAGCTTGCCAGACAAGGACACGATGCTCTATTTTGTGGTTTCAGGGGGTGAGCTTTCCCAGATGTCACTCGCCCTGCTGAGCTTCAAGGAAAGCACACTTTCACACCAATGTGATTCTAAACAAATAAATAGGGAATTGAAGTTATTATGCCCCTGTCAGAATTCTATAAAACACAAAATATTATATGTTTATTTAATGCTCCAGTCACTTGATAGCTTCAAGTCACTGTGCACAAGGAAAACTCTCAGTGCACAACAGCTCTCCAAACTAAATAACCTGGCAGTAATTGACAGATGGACATTTCACAGACTCCTGTAAAACATGCAGACAGTATGAGAATCACCCCAGCTCTTGATGTTCTCCACTGAAAGATTTAATCTCCTAGTATTCACACGCCATTGAAGTTTTTCACAGTTTGTTTGCATTTGCTATAGGCTATTCTTATAGATTATCACTATTTTTATTCATAAGTATTATGTGACAGCACCTAGGAACTACTTACCCATTATTCTATGAGTTTAAGCAACCTTTTGCTTGAGGCAGTTTGCAGCCTGTAATTCATAAAGTGGGCCACTGAAATCACCAAGACATAGTTACCCCAGCTAAAATGTAGATGCTCTAGTTCAGCAAAAACCAAGAAAGACAGGAAGGATACAGGAAGGGTAACCCAAACTTTTATGTAATTTCATTTATACGGTGGAGGGACAGTACATTTATTTTCCTTGGAATAGGAATGAGCAGAGGAACGTTACGGTTTCCATGGTCTGGGACCGTATCTCATCATGGGTATACACTCTCCCTTTCAGAGTTGTTGAGCTATGGACAGCTGTTAGTCTGACACTGAGAACCCACAAGGCACAGCCTGCATGGAGTGTGATGTACTTCTTGAGAGAGAGAAGCTCAATCTCATCACCGATAGGGATAGCAGCTAAAGAGACAACTTTTCCCTTACAAAAGGATATTGTGCCATCAAGGCTGGGCAGAGCTGACTATTTGGCATAAAAACACAGTGCATCATAATAAAATCATTTAAAACAGAATCTGTGAAAAGAGAAGAAAGAAAACAGTGAATTAAGCCTTTGCAAACAGCTTAGGGAACACAGGGATGAGGTTTTTTTCAGCTAAAATATCTTATAAGCCCTCTGCAGATAATAAAGGGGTCTATTTGCACTTTTTTTGTAGGCATTAAGTTTAAACATGGGTAATGGACAAATATGAGCTGAAATATTAAGCTTTTAGTCTTTAATTTTATTGCACTTACATTAACAGGCATTTGCCCATGTCAAAGAGAAATTTGGCATACCAAAAAAACCCCAGTCTCTGCTTAAGTGAAATATTTGGATATACTTCTGTACAAGTGTAAGTTTTGTGCAAAAAAGAATCAGGCCTGTCACACCTGTGTACCTAAACAGACATGCTACATTTGGTTTTAGGAAATACAATATCAGACAGCAGATTTAGTGTATACTACACAGGAGAAGGCAAATAATTTAATTCTTAGCTGATTTCCTACCAACAAGAAGAATGCTTAAAAGAAGTAAATGGATAGTCAAATTTCTGGGTTTATTCTGATTCAAAGGTATCATAGCCACTACACTTACATTAAAACATACATAAACAATATGATTGACATTTTCTCTGGCAAAAAACAGCAAGTTGTTTTTTTCTATTAAAATGATCTGTGGTAGCACCAGTGTAAATCCCAGCTTGCCTTGCCTCTGTATTTGTGACAACAACAAGGATTTATAAAGCCTGGCTGCAGAGGCCAGAATAAGTTTGGCAGGCTTATATGGAATCATTGAGAAACAATAAACACAATACCCCAGGGTATAATTTCTACAGTGCAGCTTTTGAGATAACAGAAACATTTATAAACACTGTAAGTAAGGGATGGCAGAAAAAATATGGTGAGATAACTGTGTAATATAATATTACATCACTGTTTCCACTCCTATAATTCATATATGAAAATATCTCTCAGTTGACAAAATTCACATCTGGAAGGATGAGTTTTCTCTCACTTTTTCTTTGTGTAATATCCAGAGCAAACTGGTTTTTACATATTCTTACATTAAAGGAATGCATAAACCAATAATTCAATTTTCCAGCACTCTGAGATGCTACATACAAAAAGTAACACTGTGAACTGTGACACTTTGTATTGCATTAGGATATAGGTGTAATCTTGTAATGAAATGTTTTGGTGAAAAGTTTTAAAATATTTTAAAAATTATTTGCTTTAGAAAAATGTATACTATGTACATACTGCGCATAATAAACTTGTGATAAAAAAGTTGCAAGCTTAAAGATTAATATTGATGGTAATCCTTAATAAACATGAATATAACATCCTAATAAAAATAAAAAGGAAATTTTTTTGTCTTTGAAATAGTTAAAACACACACTTTAAAAAGATTTCTGTAATTTTTCAATTATTCCACCGTTTAGGGACCACTGTACAAGTTTCTCCTATACTACGAGGTCAATAACAGATTAACTGGATTTAAGAACATCTTTGAATATATACTTCTGCAATGTAAAAATAACTTGGAAAAGCAGTATTATGTAGCGTAATACACAAGTCTCGGCATTACTTTATCAAAATTATGAGGATTTTTTGTGTCATTTTAGAAATTACAATACTTACTAATAGTAAGTCAGCAAATATCTATATCTCTAGATGTAAATTCTCTGTTGTCTTTACACTAATGAAAAGCCACCTATTAAGTGCAGATGCTGCAACCTGCATTCTTGGCACTCAGCCCATGGTGTGCTAAGTTCTTCTCCTTTTAGTAACAATTTTTCTTTCCCTGCAAATGGGAAAGTATCAGAAACAAGGAATTTAAATTGTGATACCTTAAATGTGATATGAAGATTTGAGAACATATAATGCAACGTCTCGAGGTACCAAGCTAATTCACAGGATTAAGTGATATCCAGAACAAAAAGTATGAGTACTATTATTATTGTGTGCTCTATCCTGGCCTTATAGTTGTAGACTAATTAAAGTCATAACTAGTGGTCTGGCACCTCGGAGGATTTTGCTGTTCTATTATGTCCTTAAAGTACAAATATGATAGAGCAGGCTTCGAGGAGTGGATTGTTATCTTTAATTCCATATTTCCTAGGTTTTCTTGGGATTGTTTCAGAGTAGTTGATAGTTCTCATTGTGGGAAAAACTACCACTTTTCAAAGCATGACATTGCAGTGTTCCCCCAGCAAGTCCCTCTTACGCAGTAATAATAAAATAGCTTTTGATACCTGTTGCTTCATTTAAAGTTGCTTCAAGCCTCATAGTTTCTAGAAAGTGCTCTAAAATTTTCTCTGGGGTTCCTGACATCACAATATACCTGAGGGAGGGAAAGAAGAAGTTAGCATCTCATGGGCAAAACAGCTAATCAAGAAATAATTGTGAGCAAGAAGACCAGGAATGCCAAGCGCCAGAGTACGAATACCTGCTCCGACCAGAATCTCTGTGTGCTTAGGACAAAACCACTCACAACATTGTTGGCTTCTCCCCTGTAAAATAGTAGCAATAACATTCTCCACCCTGGCCAGGGAGTGTGAGATGACAGCCTCCTCCTTGCACAAGTACTCCAGTATAACACTACCACAATTATACCACAATCACATAGCTGCACTGGTGCAAACTTGGGGAAGTGCAAGCAGAAATGCTCCTCCACTGAGAATAAATAGCAAATGCTTCATTCTATGAGCATGAAATAAGAACCGCTGCGTATTAGTGCCAGAGCAAGGAAACAGCTTCCTTCAGCATCACTGACAGGGGTTGGTCTGAGAAGGTGGGGGCAGATAATGAAATAGCCCACTGTATCTTCAAATTTGTGCAATGCCTTACATAGCTGAAGTAAGAAAGTATGTAAGTGTTTCAAGTGGATAAACTTAGGATTGTACCATTTCCTGGAGTTAATTTAGGGAGGTGAGAGAACTAGTGCAATATCCAGGGTTTTTTGCTTCATGCAAAAACACTGGCAAGATTTTAAGTACTAGCAGAATATCATATGATATTGCAAAACTTGTCCTGTCATCCTTTTTTGTTTCTTTTCTTGCAGATCAGATATTTTTTATCTTTCCCTACATTCTTTCAATCTTTGCATTTTTTTCTTTTTCTTTTTTTTTTTTTGGAATTCAACTGATAAAGTATGAAACTTAAAAAAAAAAAAAAAAGAAAGGAAAAACCCTGAGAAGTGAAGATACTCTGCTCCTGCTGAGAAATAAGTGGTGGAGCTGAGCTCCTGGGAGCTCCTCCTCACTTTGAGCACTGACCGTCACAGTTCTTTTACTTGCCAATCCCTTTGGAAAAACTGTATTGATGTCCCAAGAACACAAACACTTGTTAAGCCAGTGCACATTCTCACAGAGATACTAACCAAGTATCTAAGTGAGTGAAGCAGAGAAATCACAGGTTGCAGTACTCTGAATATGAAAGTGAAAATGAACAGTGAAGTGACTTGCAGGGCTGCCGAATTCATCCTGCATGAGTGTGATCACCCATAAAGAGTTAGATCTTGGGAGTGGTAACTTCAGAGCTAGTCCTTCCAAGTGAAACTGTCACTCTTTGAAAGCATGGCTCGGGGAGCTATGTAGGAGCTACGTCTCCGTAGAGGAAGCAGTGGAATCCAAACGGTAACTGAGAGAATCTGCTGCCAAAGTGAAGTTTTCCCCAAGGCTGAGATGAAGAAAATTAGTTTCTTCCTGAGAAGAGGTCCCTGTTAGGCCTCTGTTTTGGGCACAGTGATTTTCAAAAGGACTAAACACTCAACTAACACATTCCAATAAGACATCTGGAAACCAAAAAACATCAGGAACTTTGATTTGGACTCTGCATAAATGCAGCCACTTACTCTATTTACTAAGAAAAGAAACAAAAGAAATGTCATCTTCAAACCCAGTTGAACTCATTTCGAAACACTTTAAACAAAAAGACACTGCCAACACACTATTAACAAAGTAATCTGACTGGTGAAAAGCAGACAGTGAACTTTCAAGGCAACTTCCTCTTTTGGGTAGATTATGTCTATTTGTCATTGTTAACAGCATTGATAGCCCCCAAAAGCTGACCAAATGAATAAAATATTTACAGAAATGAAATTTCAGGTAAAGCTCAGAAATGAGCTTTACCTGAAAATATTCCTGGAATGTAAGACCTAAAATACAGCCTAACTTAACAATCTACCATAAACTTTTCTGGCTATTTTTATCAAAGTCTGAAGAACAAACTGTTAAATAACACAAATAATGCTGGTGCAAAGCGTTTGCAAGGAAGGCAGTGTTTTAAATATGTTGAAATGAAACTTTCACTTTTGGAACCATGAAGAATGCCTCAGACCCAAGACCAAGTTGCTGTGTATTGCAGCTGCTGATGCAAATCCACTGGCTACAGTCAGGTTCCCCTCATTTAGACAAACTTGTGTAAGAGTACTTGTTTTCCTAGTACAATAGATCGCTCTTCTAACAGATCAAGTGAAAGATGAAATGGCAGTTTCCGAAATATGTGAAATGTGTATATAAAATGCAAGGAATGGTTTATTCAACTTTCACAGATCTTTATAAATCTTTGCATTCAGTTATGCAGATAAAATAGGTATATGAAATCCCAGATGAGATAAAAAGTGTACCCAAAAAACCTCACAGTAAATTGGCTCTTTCTTTGAGAAAAAGTGAGGTTCAGGGAGAAGGATTCAAAACTTCTTGTTGCTTATTTTGTTGAAGTTCTTTGAATGTTTCTGAAGAAACATCCATTTGCAAATAATGCATTTACAAAGCCTTTAGGGGTTTTACCAACATTTGAAATGGTAATAGCCTCACTCTACTCTTATCACAGTAGTATCCAAACAGAATTGTACTTTTTCCCTTTCAGTAAGAAAGTAAGGAAAATGTAGTGAATATTGTTATTACAGTGCTAACCTATTGTGTAAGATAAGCTCTGCAACTTTCATTGCATGAGATCTTTGTTTTGTGTACAAATTGTACCTAGTAAACTCTTATTAGAATCCAGAGCTCAAAATCCAAACTAAAAATATCTGTACTTAACAATAAAACAGTGTATTTTCCTCACATCTTTTACACAGTAGCTCAGTTTAGTAGGGTTTCATCATTCTCTCTGCCTAGACTACTTAGAAATTATTACACGAGGTAAGTATGTACAGTGAGATCTTCAGAGAATTACTGTGTAAAGACATAGAGCTGGTGTGCTGCAAGAAATGGATATATTATCCAGTATGGAGCATGTGATCAACCGATGATTAAAAAAAAAAGCAAACTTTATATGCACTGCATTCTAACACAGAAAGGGAATATGCTATTGTTTGGATAATAACACCATTTAAAAGGTTAATAATTGTCTGACACTTGCACTATTGAATGAAAACATACTTGTGCTGCAGCTGTGAATTTCCTTGATTAGAAATTCTGTTTCCTGCTGGGATCTTCTCCAACACCAAGACATCTTGGTCATGTTCTTTGAGTCTTACTGTATTTGCTTCCACATCCTGCAAGACAAGGTACTTTTAATAATGTAACTGCACTTAATTTGGTTGATTAGTTACTCTGACAAAGTGCATGACTTTCAAACATGAAGACTGCTGTTGGTTCTTTCCCCCTGTATTTATCTGTCTTTATTCTGTTTTCCTCATATACAGGATGAAGAAGGAAGCACTGGCATTGGGGGAGGAGGATGACAATTGTGGGAGGGACTAGAGCAAGAATGATGTGAAAAATCTCCATCTGTGTGAAATAAAAAACAAGTTTTCTAAAAAACAGAGTCTCCCCAAAACTTTCCAAATGTAATATAATCTCTATCCCCACTTTTATATACGAATATTATTACCTACAATCTGACTTTTCGCTTAAAAAAACAGAGTAAATAGCATGTAAGAACAGTACATTTTAGCTCAGTAAACTGTTCATTTTCTACTACCAGGTCATAGTAGAAAAAGAAAAAAAATTAAATATAATGTGTATTCAAAAAACACAGGTAAAAATCAGTAAGACCATGGACTTGGATCTTCTCTGAAGTATTGACCAAAGCTTAATCAGCTGTAAGTCTCCATGGCCAACCAAGCCTTACTGCCAATGGGATCCTTGTTCCTTTTTGTACAGTAATCACAGTCTTATGTAATTTTTCCAGTGGAGTACTCTGTCTGGACTGGTTTTATTGCTGCAATATTGGGCATATATAGGTTTAAATACAGGATGACATTACCTGTGACTTGCTATCCTATGAATGGACACAAAAGAGCTTGTATTTACTGAATTACAATTGGACTTTGGAACACATTCGCCCTAAAGTGAACAACTGTAAAATTAGTCTGGGAATATCTTCCTAGAGTTTTCTGATAAAGACATCTGTGTATTTATCTGTAACTTACTCAATTTGCCAACTGATTCTGCCTTAAATTCATTGAGATTAAGGTACCTGACATAACCTGTGTGGGAGAATGGATGATCTTGGTTTTTTTCAATATTTGGATGGAATATGACCCAGAAATCCTGGGCAGCATAAGGAAAAACCGAGCAGGGTGAACTCTAGATCACAGAAATATGAGACAGAAGATTCCATTTGGTCCCATTTTCATGTCGGAGTTAGGAACAGAAAATGAGGACAGGCAATGAATATATTCTTTACTTGATCTTCTAGACTGTTACATCTCTGTTCCATTATTAGGGATACTTCAAACAAGGTTATCAACATCAATATATTCATAGAAATAAGACAGGTTCTAAAAAAATTTGCAAGTTCTGATATCACGCTGTTGGGGTAGCTCTTACCCTAAGGATCCTGTTGAAGTCCTCCTTGTCTACTCTCAAGAAGTGGCAGTTGTCTTCTCGCAGTACAATGGATGCTGCTCTGGGAGCATCATTCACAAGCGCTAACTTGCCAAAATCATCTCCTTCGTGTAGGGTACATACCACACCCTGCACAGAGCAAAACATTTACATGCAGAAACCCATCATTACTCTGGATTCTATTGAAAGTCCTCGTACAAACACTGGACTTCACAATCAAATACCAAAACAAATCTATTTGGCAGGAAATCAACAGCCAGAATAATGACTAGGAAACAATACTTGATAACTGGTTATTACTATTACTAAAGAAAGGCAAGAATAGAAAAGAATTGGCTTGTTCTCTGAAATTACATTCAGCTTGAAGGATTCTTCCAGTCCTGCTCAAGACAGAAAGTTGTTAAGTGTTTTGTTTTTTATTTAGAGAGGCCATACAAAATAAAATCAAGTTTGCAGAAGTAACATATAACAACACATCCTCAGCTGGTGTACATCAGCAGTGCTCCACTTGCTCCAATTTATAGTAACAGAGAATCTGGCCCACCCAGTGATGTAAAAAATATAGGTAAATATGGGTCACTTAGAAACAGACTGTGCACCTAGGCCCTGTGCTAGATTTTGGTGAAATGCTTGGCATTCAAATGGACGATTCACAGTCACAAAACAAAAAATCAATAGGAAAGTAAGGATTTTT
Organism: Manacus candei; assembly: GCF_025592945.1. Taxonomy (NCBI): domain Eukaryota; kingdom Metazoa; phylum Chordata; class Aves; order Passeriformes; family Pipridae; genus Manacus; species Manacus candei. Next base: position 12,827,769 of record NW_026138071.1, on the reverse strand, counting down.
AAAGACTCAAGGGATTTCTGTGTAGCAAAATCCTATTTTTTTTGCTTTGAAAAATCTCTCTCGTAAGCAAGAATTTAGTAGAGATGCTTTCTGGTCTACAGCTTAAGTAAAATGAAGAGCTGGCATAAATTTGGAAGAGTTCATCCAACCTGAGAACCACTAGCCACAAAGCAGTACTTCTGTCAGACATGCCTGACACATATGAGGAAAGTTAGTCATACAAATGCATGACAATATCACAGTAAAGGGACAGGGTAAAAACCTCCATGAGACAGAAGTCTGGCAATTCACCAAATTCCAGCAAATTGCTTTGTCCTAAAGAACTGATGTAACTCTGATGGATTACATTTAGAAACCGTGTAATATATCCCAAAATTATAGAGCAATCAATTGGAAGTATAATCAGTGAAACCACTGGATCAATTCTTAATAAAATTACATTCTGTTTGTTTTGTCAGACAAAGCAATTTTGCTCTAAATTAAACTGTATTCCTTCAAAGTTTACTCTTACAATTTCAATAATAACAATCATATGAAATAGCTTCTGAAAAAAATACCTTGCCATAAATGACTACGTTTACTGATCCCTTTAGGATAATGTACCAAGAAGTACCTTCTTCTCCCTGATTAAATACTACAAGAGAGAGAAAAGATTTTATGATGAGAATATAGTTATTCAAAATATAAATGGGCCAGATTCTGCACTCAGTAAAATTCAAGGTAACTCTACAGTCATATTAATATCTACCTTGTAAAAGGGCATACTATGATTTTAAAAGCAACTCTGAATTTGACATTCATTTGATAAAGCTTCTCAGTATTACAGGTCTGAGTAATCTTACATTTTAAATCCTTCACTTTGTACAGCAAGGTTTTTTTAATATAGGATAATATTAAAATACACTTTAAACAGAGACTAGTCCAATCAAAAATTCTAGATAAAAAACCACCAAAATTTTAAGGGATATATACATTCAACCAAGATACAGAATTAGTTTTGGTACTGTTCCTGCACTTGGCAACAGACTAAGCCAACACCTACTACCCTAGGTTTTAAACACTAAGTGCCAATCAAGTTTGAAGAGTGCATCCAAGTTTTCCTCTTGTCATCTAAACATTAAGAATTTAAATGCTCATGCCACAGATGAAAAAGAAGATCTGATAGGACTCCATTTACTTACAGACCGTTCCTGCTTTGGGATGTGACTCAAAAATGAGGACACCTGCTAATTCTCGCTTTACCTTAAAATAAAGAGAGAGAAATTATAGTTTTTATATGTGTCTTATTCCTCCTGCTGAGAGGAAGTCACATAGCCCAACTGCAGCTTTTCTTCCCTCTGCATCATTCATCAGTCATTCAGAGCCATGCAGCCAGGCAATGGTCTGCTTCACTTGATGTCCTAATTCCTACTGATTGGCTTTACAGAGCACACATTTCCTGGCTCCAAATGGCTCAGACAAGGGCATCTTTAAGATACGGGTCTCTGCATGTTTCTTCATACACACATATGTGAAATGATTATCAACAATTAACATGACAGAAAAATTCAAATGGTAATAGTGATCTGCTACAGAAGATAGCTAGTGATTGACAGTTACTCCATGGAAATATTCCTTGTTTTCCCTGAGAAATCAGTACCCTTCCCCTTACTGATGTAAATCTGGCTGCTTCTGCTGTGTCAAGCTGTGAGGCACAGCCACTTGGACCTGCTGAGTCTCCTCTCTGCCTGACACCTTTCCAGGCAAAACATCCACCTCACTACCTCTTCCACGAACTGGAGAACATGATGGTGCCCTTGGTGTCAGCCTGCTCCTCACTGGGTTTGTGTTGCTGTGTGATTGGCTCCTACAACTGACTGGGCAGTTGCCTCTAGTGAGACACTGTTTACAACTGCTTTTTGTCACTGTAAACACTGTTAGTGTTACTTTCACAAAATAGCAGTAGCACTGGGAACCTCATAAGATTCTGAGTTTTTCTATGTGCCTTACGTATCTCTTCATACAAGCAACAAGACTCCAAGGCAAATTGGAGGCAAATTTCCAAGCAAATTCTTGTATTCAGAGAATGTCAGCTTGTGACAATCCCTTTTTCAAAGGTACTACCATGTAACTTAACTGTGCCAAATACAGATCAAAAGCTGGCTCCACCATATATTTACTAGTAGCATTTCTGCACCATTCTCTCAACTGTTTAAATAGAAAAAAAAATTTAGGCGATGAAGAAAAACTTGGGAAGGAACTCTCAAATTCTGGATACAATCCAGATGAGAGTCTGGTGGCTGCATCTCCCAAGATGGGTGGACAAATTCAGGCACCCCTGTGCACCCACTCAAACCTTTGCTCAGGCACAAACATACTGCACCAGCCACGTCTCCCAGAACTCTTTCCTGACAGCTAGCGCAAAGCACTGCCTGTTTGCAGCCTGGAGAAGAAAAGAGATAAATAGAGGTGTCTGGACAGGTTTTTTAAGCACACTGATCAGCAAACACACAGACCTGTGACTTCTATAACACCTCACCAAACCCTTTTATAACCTCTGCTCAAAGGCAATGCTTTCATAAGGACAGGCAATACAGCCCCATTAACACTGCTCTGCACATTGCAGAGAGCATTCCTATCCACCTAGATGTCTTCTCAGTTGATTCAGTCATTTGCCTCTGCAGTGAAGGAATCCTCTTGACGAAGCCAAAAATTTGTTTTTAACACTGTATTATATAATTGTTTTTCATTCATACATTAACTTCACAGGTTTAGCAAGGATTAGTTCACCATCATGTGAGTTGAATTTTATCCATTTTATTTCCTGCTGTTTGTGGATGTCTAGAAAACTTATTACTTCAGGAATTATGCCTTGCTTAAAATAAATTAAAATTTAATTTCATTTCAAGTCAATTGACCAACAATCTTCTGGTTCATAGAAGCAATGCTGTCTGTTGTTCCTCTAAAGACTAGTTATGGTTTCTGTCCTCTGCTTTAGTTCATGATGCATGTGTAATAGGATGGCATTTCCAGATTCTTACTAAAAACATGGAATCAACTGTAATTCAAAATGCCAAGTATTTCTTGCAGTTTGTATCATTTACCCTACTTGTTCTATATGCTACTTCCTGTGGATTCTGACCTCAAGTCTGAATTTCTTCAGAGCTGAAAATATTTAGTGTTTCGGATTTTTTTGTTCAGGGTTATAAATGCAGTATTGAGGGCGTTCTCCACTCCCTCTCAGTATCTGTCTTGGGTAGTTTCTTTTGTTTAACCTTTAAATGGTAATTTCTGGATCTTACAGCAGTCTTTAAATACTTTTTTCCCTACATCTCAGGGATGCTTAAGGATTTTGGATGGCTGTTCCCATGCTGAGGAACACATCTGGTGCAGGTTTGCAAGATGCAGTAAGTGACACAGACTGAGATGCAGATTGAGCTCTGGGTGGGAGCCTGAGACAAGAGGCTGTGAACTGCCACCCTTTGCATAGCAAAGGTCATGAAAACTGGTGGTGCCAGCCAGGTAAATGGATACTGAGAGAAAAAGCAGGAGTGGAGGACACAGGAGGAAGCGCAAGACTTACATGGCTTGGACTGTGAGGAGATAAAACCCCCTTTGTTGGGGGTCCCTCCTCGTAGGCACCAGCTCAAGCTGTTTCTGTATTACTGCACTGTGAATAAACTGCTTTATGGAATGAGACATCTGTGACTCCACTGGGAAATCTGGGGTTGAACCAGAAAGGTTCACTGGAGCTGCCTGCTGTGAAGGGGCTTCGGTCCCAGCAGTGAAAGTCTCTGGTGTTGGGAGTGTGATTGCCAGAGAGTCTCATGAATGGTCAAACTGGAAAGTTTCCTTAACACCTCTGTAATTCAGATACAAACTCTGGATGCCTATTTTTTTTTGAAAAACACTGCTCAGGTGTTACATACTTGCATGAAGTACTGTCTTTCTGTAATGCAGTTTCATAATTAGCTGCACCTGCCCAAGTTAACTGAGAATTACTGAAAATATCAAGTGCTTCCAAAGAAGCTACTGTCAAACACAGATCTACTTTCTGACTGGTTTCCTTTTTCTGAAAGCATCCACATGCTGCTGAGACCAGAAGCGTTATTTATCTTGTTTTAGTTACCTACACAGTGTGTCAACAACGGTGAGACTTTACAAAGACGCATTCTCTTCTCCATTTCATTTATTTGTGGTTCTCTGCACTGTTCTTGACCACCCAGAGAGACTGTCTGATCTGATGAGCTTTCCTTCACTCAGTGACCAAATTCAAACCACCAAGAACCGCTGGATGTACCTTTCTGCACAGTGTAATTCCTCCTCCTAACTGGTTCAAGCCAAGACTCCTTACAGATGAGAAATCAACTCTGCAAAATTCAGTAGCACCACAATCCTGGGTGTCCAGTCAGATTGCATACATCTTCATTTAAACTCGGATGGATGCAGACAGCAGCACCTGTGCTAAGTGAGTGAAATAGCAGCTGTGCAGAAATATATGAAGAGAATTATATCTGATATCCAAAAGAGAATCTACATTACAAAGTGCTTGAGTGTTCCTCCCAGATGGAATAACTTCTTTGCATGGGAAGTATAAATGGAAATGGTTATGGGCTCTCCAACTCTAAAAAACACCAGAAGTAAAAATTCAGCCTTTCCTTTGGTGATGAATTATAACTTTTAAAATTACTTACTGTGGTAGAAAGATGAGATAAGGCCTTAATGTGGAGAAGTTCTTCATATATAAATTCTAAGTCATCTACAGTTCTCTGGCCGGGCCTACAGAGAGAAGATAAAAGGGATAGCAAAATGCAATAAATGTCCAAAAGAAATGCTTCAGAGAAGGACAGAACAACACAAAATGCTGCTGTACTGTCTACTGAAGGGTACATCCTCACTAAATGGAGCCTCAGTGATGTTTCTGGGTGGAGGACTGAAACACACAAAGGATGGAAGCTCTGTGAATGCTACCAGAATGACACCAAGCAGCAGCCATGGCAACCACCTTAGGGAGATCCTGATTAGGCAGTTTTCCTGATTAAATCAAGTGTTCTATATGTAAAATGGTCACATAAATCAGAAATGGTACATAAAAATTTGTTCCTTTCAAAAGAACTCCTGGGTGTGGGACATGTACTATTTTTCACATGCAGCACTAATTAGTTGTAGCAAACAGATAGTAGTAGTGGTTTGTAAAGGAGTGTGTGAATTTCTGCTGAACAAATTGGAGAGGCAGCAGTGCATCCTGGACTACAACAAACAGCTCCTATACAGTTAGTGCTGAGTGCTGTTGTGTAGCCACAAAGGTAAATAGGAACCATTCAGTAGTTTCAGTTTCTCTCACCGAAAAATACAAGAAGCTGCCATTGATGAAGGAATAATTCTCCTACAGGACAAGGAGTAACAAGGCTGCCACCGTGACTGAAATAGTAGCATTTCTGTAGCCTATGCACCACAAAATTTTCTGATTGCTTAAGAAGGACACAAATACTGAGGGGACTGCAGTGTAGTGGACATGCTTTAGAGGATCTAATAAACAGTACTCAAGAGAAGGAGTTGTAGGACCTTGTGAGTAGATCCTAATCTTTTTCCCACTCACAAGCTTCTCCTTAGTTACAGTGTCTAATACAACTTCATTTTCTAAAAGGACAAATTCTCCTGTGATATAATTTCCGACCACACACTGGAGTTACATAATCCTTTAAAGCATTATGCCAAGTAATTTTTATAGGACTAAGTCCTTTCAAAAAATATGGTTTAGATTTCTGAAAAGCAGAATACAGGTAATTAATCCAGTGGGCCAAGAACAGAAGAAAAGAGCCACCTAGTCATAGGAAGGGAGAGAGGAGGAATTTAGGACATGAGGAAATGGGGTACAGGAAGTCCAGTTGGCGGCAGGAGTTCCAAAGGAGAAGGTTTATATGCTCTGCCATTAAGAACAGGCACAGTTCCAAACCCTGCTGTCTGCAGTGTGATGTCAAAAGAGTTAACAACACAAGTGAATCTTTGGACAGCCCTAAAACAAAGGTTACAACGAACCCTCCTGATAGAAGTTTTCCTCCTGAAATGTCAGTATTAAGGAGACTCTCATCTAGAGGATCAGGAAAGCCACATGAAGAAATATTATGCTCTATAGGTTTTCTGCCTAATCACCGCCTGGTTCAACAGTCTGTCTATATGATGTGTGAGGTACAGGGAGTACCCAGCCATGTCACTCTGGAGTTATATTGCATCTTTTTACAAAAGAATCTTGATGAAGACTTCTTTTGGATGAAAGAAGCACTGAAGAAGTCATAGAAAACATAAGGACAACTGACATCTCTGCTAAGCAAGCTATATTTTTCATCTGTTCTTCACTTACCAACGACATGCATGTATTATTACCCAGATTAAAGATCAATTCAGACAAAAAAATGTTTTGGATAAAATTACTCTTTTACTTAATGGAATAAACTTTTAATGGAAAAACAGAAACTGGTTTGGTACTGCTATGCCCTCTAGTGACTCAAAATACTCTTTACTATTTCTAATTCTGGCTTGAAATTATAAGGCTGACCCTCCTAGTGTCAGCCTTATAATTTCAAGGGGCAGCTTAATTAAGTATAGCATAAAACTAAGCCAGTACTAGCTACCTTTCACTGGAGATTTAAGAAACAAAAGATAAGGATTTTAAAAAATCATAGGGCAGTAACAACTTTAATTTTATTACCAGCATGTCTTGGAAAATGGAAAACATACTGTAACAAATCAACAAATTTCTACATGAAATTGAAACATAAAAGGATGATGCCTAACTACATCAGATCTCTATCAAAACAAAAGGGTACATTCTTCTTTCAGTATGTCCATTTGCCTCCTATGTTAGCACATTGGGAGGACTGGCAATCTGTAGCAGATATCAGTACCTAGTCTTTACTTCTGCTCCTGCAGATGTCACGTGGAGAGACATTAGACATCACTGTGTCTTTAAAACCTGTGTGGTGACCCACTGATGTTGATTTGTAGGATCCTGCTGTGAAAAGACCTAGTTTCTGCAGGGGACACATTCTAACAGCAATAGCTGGTTATAGAGAGGATAATAAATGGAATAGGTAGGGAACGAGGGTATACATTAATGGACAGAACTCAGGTGATATTAAGTGATCAATAAAAACTGTTCAGTGTTTGGAGAATTTATCAAGGTCAGAGACATTGAGCTTCTCTGTGACTAGGATGTTGGCAATAATATAGAACTTCGCCACTGATAAGTCGTGCATGTACATGCAATATCATTGATTATTTTTATTATACAGCTAACTGGAAAATTCTTGGATAATAATAATACAGGAAAAGATCAGAGACCCTGTAACACTGTGACTAAGCATCAAATAAGCATGTATTTCCAGAGTACAAATTTTGTTTTCAAGTACCATAAAGAATAAATAGGAGACATGAATAATTTTATCCACTACCTGTGTGTGAAAGTGAATGCACGTAGACTTACTCTAGCATGGAAGTTTATTATGTATCTCTGTACTTGAATCAGTGTGCCTTGATTAACTCCATAAATACCATTTACCACACATAATATCCATAACCATCAGTGAACTGATAATCTGTATTTCCTGTCCTAGGAACAAAACCTGGTTTATGAAATTTCATTGGTGGGAAACTCCAAGGATTATGGAAGTTAATACTGCCTTTATGGAGAAATCCAGTGTGGTTCTTACTACTAACAGCTGGGTGGAACATCTAAACAAAAAAATTTAAGAACCAGAGAATAAATACATCTTGCTTAAGAATATATGTTCTTAGCACTAACTAAATTGTTATATATGTATTTGTCATGTTTAACATGTTTCAATTTGTTTTCACTTCCTCTCTCTAGCATCCCGTTGCATTTACTTTTGCAAATGGCACTAAAATTTGATTACTGATCACATGTAGAATCAAACATTCTGTACTGAGAAAAAATGTGCTGAGTGAAGTCACCAAGAATATATAACACATGTTTATTATTTCAGTCACACTGCTAACTTACTGTAGGCTAGGGCATTAAAAAAAGAATATAATCCATAACATCATCTGAGTTAAATACTGTTGTCTGATGAATATCATTCTTCCTTTAAAGACTCCTGTTATTATTGTGTTTAACTTTGTATTATAGCATAATATTTAATTAGAGTTTACCATCAGGATGTATTTTCTTACTGAAGGGTGGAAACACTCGTAACAAAGAGTTGTGTTAATTCCACAATAATTTTTCCAGGCGCTTGTGCAAGGTCTGCACCTGTGCTCCAGTCATTATAAGGAGCAGAGAGCTGTGTTTGTGACTTCACAAAAAGCTATTTTCACATTCAGTATATGTGTTTCCAAAGGAAAAAAAAAAAACCAATAGCAACAAGAGCCTGCCAAAAATTTCCCTGAGCTCTATTCTGTTTTTTAAACTATAGAACATTCTTTCACAGTTTGACAGTTAAAATGCTGCAGTTAATGTAATAAACAGAGAATTTTTTAAGTCGGCTGTCAAAACAAGTGACACTTTTTGCTAGAGATTTTCAGATTTCGAACAATAGAAAGTACCTTTCAAAGCAACAGCTTCATTATACAATCAAATTCTCTAAGTAATCTTCTCATCAAAGAATATTGTCTTATTTCTTTCAGGGTAATTATCTGAGTTCTGCAACCTCTCTGGAAATGGTTACTGTTACAAAATGCAGCTGTGTTGGTTTGAAAATTGTGGGTCCTGCTCAGGTCAGCTAGAGCCAGCATCTCTGAAGCTCTGACAATTCCTTTGAACTCTTGGCAGCTGTAGCAGTGGCAAGTCAAAACTAGCAGGACTCTGAGGATTCATGGAGATTTTAACAGCTTTGCTGCAGCTCAGCCCAGGGTGGATTTTCAACTAACAAAATCATAACGTATGTAAACTGAATACTAGAGCAGTAGTTAATACAGTGTCTGGCAGTACAAGCTTACTTCCATGAACAAAGGGTAGCCAAACTAAGCACTTTCAGGGATAGGGAAAGATGTCAGATAAATGTCAGTCTTGAGAAAACCTCTTTCCCCTCACTATATTGCATGAAAAATCTCCTATTAATATTCTCCCAGGTGATGCTGTGCAAGTGACGACACAGAGAGAAGAGCAATACTTTCCAGAGCATCTTTCCAGCCCTTCAGCTCTCTGCAAGGAGTCCAGATGATAATAAACATTGATCCTGCCAGGGTAAACTTACACTTGCTGTTCTGAAAGTCATGATGGAAAGCAAATGTAGTAGGCAGCCAAAAACCATGATAGGCTAAGGAGAAATTCTCCAAGAGCAACCTGCTCAGTCAACCGGAGGCAAAGGAGATAGTGCAGAGGAGCAGGGTCAGAGCACACACAGCACTGCTCAGCCTCCTAATGACAGGTGTCTGCTCAGGGGTGCAAAAGCCCACTTTTGCTCCTCAGTGAAGAACACACAGGACATGTCTGTGAGGAGAGAAGATCTCAATTCCACAATATCGTAAGGGTAATGGAAGCACCATATTCCCAGTCTGGTTTGTCTGTGTATTTTGTGTGACAGGGAGTGACCGCCCCTTTGTTTGTGTTGACTAGACCTCTAACAAACAGAGGAAAGCAAATATTTACCTTAAAACTATTGCTCCATGGCAGTATTACCTTTTTTTATAAACACAAGTGTCTGATGGTACTTTTTGAAATTCAGTGCTTTTAGTAAGTTTTTAGAAAAGCGCTGTCTAAATGAGCTTAACAACCTAAACATAACACATGGAAAAGAATGGAGCAGGGAAAGGACACAGATGGAAACAGAACAGGAGCAAACACTTGTGTCAGGTGATTGAAAACATTTTTAGTATGAAAAATGTTCTCACACTGTTGGCAGGGCCCAACCCTATCCCACAGCAAAGACAAACTTTGCCAATGGCCTCAAAGGAGCAGGATCCAGCTTTGTGTGCTTTACCTGTCTTGAACTGACCCTTACAAGTAAATCTTCAGTGAAGGTGAGCTGAAGTAATTCCTTATTCTCAGTGTGCTTAATTAGCAGTAAAATATGTTTAGTGGCCACAGAAAATATTCATTGGCCACTAAACACTACCTGCTTAATGAAGAGGTTGTCTTCAATGGAGAGTCAAACAGAGTTTACACTGGTTGCTTTGAAGTCACTATAAAGCTGCCTATAAAAAAAGCCTTTGACACAGTTTTCAGTGTGACCAGAGTGCATTGCTGAAAGGATGGTTAGCCAACCAAGGAGTGAGGGGACGTGATCTGGTAGCTATCAAAAGGTTAGGCAGACATCCTCTGTGGCCTAGGTACAGAAAGCTTTTTCTTTTTAAAGTATTGATTCTATAAAAATAAGAATTGATAAATAAACTCACAGAGCCACATTTCACACCTTCCTGGCAAACTACAACAGGCAAAGTCCAGCCTATCTTGATTCAATAAAGTTCTACTAAGGCTGAATCTAACTAAGGGCTGCCACTGACAACTGTAACTGAAAGGTACCTGCTGTGCTGCCATCCTACCACTCTACTCACTCAAAGTAACTGAAAGCAGCATTAGTTAATTGAATGACACTTCTACACACAAAGTGTTACCAGAGTAGGACCCTGCTACTACCTGAAACTTACTTTAGGGGAGACTCAGAAATGAAATAAAAACCTCATAATGCAGCATTTTCCTCCAGGTGAGTGTGATGGAATTCATGGCCTTTCATGGTTATTCTCAACACATAGTTCAACTTGTAAGTATTAATGAGGACTAGAAATGATTTAACAAGGATGTAAAAACTTCAGAGGTTGGAGAAACTGGCACTGAAGTGAAATAACTGGCCAAAGGATGCCTGATAATAAACATAAGTTTCTCTTGTTTCAGTATCACAAGAAAGGCCTGTAATATTAACTCATTAATCTGCTTACGGTTTTCTGAGAATCATCCTCATATGAGCATCTGGCCCAATCTGAGACAGAAGCAGCATAGTGTCCTGTAGCTCCTCATCACACTCCTTTTTCTCTTCCTCAGTTGGCAAAGGGGCATCTTCACGTTCATCATCCAAAAATCGATAAAATAGGTATTTGTCTTGAAAGTGGTGTTCCTGATCCACTGAAAACAACAAAATATATCAAATACTAAGCACTCCTCATCAAAGTTAACTTTGTAGAAATCTGTGCAGCATCGTGCCACAGATATATTTGTTAAGAAGGGAAAGAAAGCTACAAAGAAACTGTGAGAGTATGAAACACCTTTATTTGTCACATATGTCCAAATTACGTAGCCTGAAGAGTACGCTTCTAAATTGTGTGCTACAAATACTTTCCAAAAGGCTTCCATATATATGTGTTGGGAGCAATGGAAACAGTCTGTCTCCTCAGTGTGGAAATTTCTCACTGGGATATGAGAAGCACAACAGAGGATAAATGGAAGTGTACTGTAATAGAGCTGCTCTTCTGAATTTTATAAAAATGTATGTGCAAAGCTTCAAATATGAATATTGCTTTAGAAAGCTACCCTTTTGAGGGCTATAATATCCTGTTACCAAGTAAATCCTGCCAAATGGAAACTGAAAGTCAATGTAAAATGCAGTCAGAAAGCTAACATAAAATCTCATATGTCTGCACTGGAATATCTGGAGTGCTGAATTCAGGAACCATTCCAAAACCACTGAAAACCACTCCAGATTTATGGATATGAGCAAACACAAATGCTCACATTAACTTTTAAAAACTGCAAGTCTTTGATGAAGATCAGTTTTATGTATGGTAATATATCTCTTGATTTTGGCCTGAATGCTATCCAGCTCTTGCAATATAAGCACAAGCCAGTGTACTCCTATGTATAATTAGAGTTAACATTATAAATTGTTCATTTACTTTTCAATATGCTCATAAGTTTAAAAGGTATACTGGTAGCAAGATTCAAATAATAATGTCTGTGTGTTACATTTATGAATGAGCAGCCCGCTCTGCAGCATTTCTTTTGGGGTCATGATCCCTTTCTTTTTCATGAAAGAGCACTACAGAAGCACTGATGTCACACACTGTCCATGTTAGTCAAGATGCTGATTTTCTTTATCTTACCATGGTTAAGAACACCTTCTTCCAGCAATACTTGCCACATGCCAACAGCCTGGGTTCGTAAATGGACACAAGGACTTTGCTGCATCATCCAGTCAACTAGTTCTGTCCCCACACAGCATTGCCTGAAGGGCAAATAAATAAAAAGAAATTAAAAGGGAGACAGCCAAGAGAGATTGCACACAGTGACTGTCAAGAACTCTGTATAAACTTAGGCAAATTGGTCTGTAGATCTACAGTGTTCCTGAGGTTCTCTCATGCCAGGTGCTGGTCACCTTGCATCTCCTGACTGACCCAGAGGCAGGCAACAGTAGGCCTCAAGTTCTGGAGAACATCCAAAGAAGGGGAAAAAAACCCCAAAAGCCGCATGATCACTTAGTAAAATTCTTTGTCATAACACTCCCTGGCTCAGCAGAACAGTAAGAGTTTTCCCAGTTATGTATAAGAGAAAACTGTGCAGTTATTTGGGCCAGCATTGGTCTTCATTTATCATATAGGCTCTTTTGTTCTTGCAGAACAATCATCAGTGTTATATTGTGATATATTCTCAGAGCAACTCACAAGCTCCAAATACCTCTGCATATTTTGGACTGAAATATGGAAAATCAATGCACTTATTTCAAAAGCAGATCAGCAACATATTGATTTACTATTTAGAAAAAGATACACCCAGAGATTTTAAACCAATTTTTACTTAAATATACTCCAAATAATGCATTAGGTATTTGATTTAAATGTTTGACACTAAAACAAATTGATTATTTCTTAAGCCAACAGTAGATAGATTCTGACATCTTGCAGTCACATTTCTATTCTGTAAGTGCCATTATCATCCCACTTCAGCAAGACTGTGCTGCCACCAGCAGGAAGATAAGAAATCCTGGCAACACACTGAAAAAAAAATTAAATAGAGCAGAAAATCTACATACGGAATGTTTCTCACCAGGTGAATTTTCAGAACTCCACACTGAGCAATACTGCTGTAGCAATCAGTACAGTAACATAATATATTAATGAGCTTTTCTATTATCTCTTACTGATAGATGAAGAGAACAGAATCTACATTTTAACTTGGCATTACACAGAATATTCCAGCTAACTACGATATTAACTTTGGAAGAGTTTTTGTGTTTGAATACTCTGTTCACAATCATGGACCCAATTTCCAGTCAAATTACTTCAGAAAGGATTTACCAGGCCCATTAAAGACTGCATAACATCCAGACTCAAATAGCATCACAGAATAACTTCAGACCTTTTGAGACCTGCAAGTATGGTAAGGCATAAATCACAAACCAGAGGATGGCAGGCATAGAATTCAGAGATCTCTCTACAATCAGCTCACACACCTGTAAGTCTTCAGATGGTATTTGCGATCTCTTATCATGTGAGGGGCTCGGGACAGAATTGTATTCCGCAAAATCTTTCCAGCTCTGAGGATCTTTTCTGAAGGAACCTTGGTGATCATGGAGAAAAAAAAAAGGATCAAGACATACAGATTTTAAACTTCCTGGAATCTCTGCACTGCCTTCTGCAAAACAAAACACAAGTTCTCTTTTCCCTGAATTAAAAGTCCTTGCACAGATGCTTACTTTTGCAGAGCAATGTAGTATATATCTGGGATTTTAAGTCTCACATACTTATCACATCTAACAGAAAGCATCACTTCAGTTGACTCCTATCACACTGTTGGAAATAGTTATTTCCATTTGTCTAATGGCCTGGCTCTACAGCACATCTATATCCTATTACCTGTGTAATGGTTTTAGTAGGACGATGTGGGATGTGAGGTTCAATAAGAGGTGTCTGAAAAATAAAATGAAATTAAATAATTTTTTAAAGGTTGACCAGTAAAATAAATAAAAGGCTAAAGTAAAAAACTGAACAAAAAAGCTGTAATAACAAAAAATGACGTGTAGGTCCAAGCTCTGCCCAGGATATACGAATAGAAAAAGCTCTCTGAAGACATCCTAAAGACAAACTTGGTTCTTGAGGCTCGGCAAATTAAAACAGTGATATGACAGGTGAAGATGGATAAAAAATGCATGCTAAACTTCCTGAAGTACTAATGAATTGTGCAAAGGCCAAATCTTACACCAGATCTGAGCCTATGCAGGCATAGCTAGCTCTTCCTCCTGCTCTCCACCTGCAGTGGGCACAACGGCGTTCCTCCACAAGGATCTGCTCTGCCATCCAGCCCTCCACCATGGAAACTCTCTCCTCCTTTAGCACCTTTTTCTATTCATCTCTCTTCTTCCTCACAGCATAGCACAAGAAACAGGAATGGAGATAAAGCTCTGCTTCCGCTATCTATGTTTTCTAAACTATCACCAGGCTGAGCTGGCAATCCTTTTATTGCCACTCTCTGAAATGCAGAGGCACGCAGGTCACTCGCAGAGACCCAGGTAAGGACCTTCACAAAGAGGCTGGTGAGGGATAGAGAAAAGAACAAAGCAAGTGGCTTGGTTCTGCAAAGGGAAGAGCGAAAGGGAAGACTATCAGGGCTCTACAGGGGAGAAACAGAGAAGAGGATGAGAGAAATGGGAAAATAGGCACATAAACATGTAAAAAGAAAGGGGAGACAGGAAGGACATGGCATAACATAGAGGAAAAAGGAAAGCAGAAGGTTAAAGGACAGTAGAAATGGAGACAAAAGGAGAACAAAACTGAACTTCATTAGCCTTCTCAGAATGATGGGAAGACATTTTGCTGGTAGTTAAGAGCATGGACCAAATTCACTTCGAGTGTGAAACGTCAGAAGACACAACAAAAAGGCTGAATTTGGCTGGTGTTCTGGGCTTGCCAACAGGGCAGATCATACCCAACACAGAAGTCTCCCACAAGGGCAACACTTTGCACTTTGGCCCATGGCAGCCATGGCTCCTGCAAAGGCAGGACAACCCGGTCAGAAGTAAGGTGAAACATGTGCTCTGTACTTCTGGGTTGCCAGGTATCAGTTTCTTTAAGCTGGGCATCTGTTCATTACCTCTCACAGGATTTTAATGATGTGACAAAGTCCTTGTAGTAATCAAATAGCGCTAAGAGCTAAGAATGCACCAAGAGACTACAAGCCAGCTGGGAAGGGGAAAATGAGGGAAGCACACGACAGAAATCAGTAACCTTAACAGAGCAGCCTGCACATGGAAACCAATGCAAAACATTTTTTGTTTCTACTCATACCTTACAAGAAGTCTCTGAAAAGGCAAACCAATACAATTAAAATGAGATTTCTGATTTTTCTCACAAGTCCACAATTTTTCATAGACTAATTTAAGTTCAACCAGAAGGATGGTAGCACATCCTCCAATATTTCTTGGTTTCTGGAACTGTGCAGATCCTGGTTTAGACAGTCTACATTTGCAGTTAAAGCATGCAAAGAATAGCAAGAATCTTTTGAAAGATGCCTCTAATGCAAAGAAAACCACTGAAATGCAATTTCAAACATGTACAATATACTCAATCTAACTTTCAGATTTTAATTCTAGTTAGGAATATACTTACAGGACAGATAAAATGTGTAAGATGAAAAATATAGGAGATTTTTACAGCAATAGACCAGTGAAAACAAGTGCACATTTTTGTTCTTTGGAGTTTCAATTAAGCTTCAAAAATTGCATAAAAGTAATAGATGAAAAAATTGAATATGGATGAAGATTTGTCAATAAATCTCCCAACCTAATCAGAACAAAATAAATGACAGCATTTAGAAGAAATCTGATTCAACTCAAAAGCACAGAAACAAACCAAGGTGAAAGCTAAGACACAGCACAGGAATCTGCAGAAAGCAGCAGGAAAGCTTGTTCACCTACATTTGATCCTTACCAATACAGAAGCATGAGCTGCAAAGACAGACCATAACCTGGGTGAAGGTGATCATGAAATGATCCAGAGTCAGAACTTTACAGAAGGAAGAAAGAACATCAAAGTACAAACAATGGACTAGGAAGAAAAGTTTCCAAAAAGTACTGATAGCTAAATTCCTGGAGTGGGTCATGAGGGACCAAGTGTAAGGTAAAAGGAGTCAATGAGAGCTGGTAGTAACTTAAACAGTACCAATCATACATACAATATATACTAGCACAGAACTAACCAGGAGGTGTAGTAAAGATTCAGCTAAAGAAAGAGCCCTTCACTGACACACAAGAAGGAAATGTACAGAAAGGAGAAAGCAGGGGGTCTACAGAAGGCAAGTATAAAACACACATTGAATAAGAAAGGAGAGAATTAGAAAAGGAAAGGTATAAAATGAGACAGATCTGCCAAGAAATGTTAAGAGATAAAAAAGTATTTCACAAATACATTATAGTAAAACAAAGAAAATAAAAAGTGTTGAGCTACTGTTCGAAAGAGGGAAATCTATTGACAGACAATTCAAGAAGGCCAGAAACAGGTGATTTATTTTTTATCAGTGTTCATTAGAAAGATCAGTGGCAGACAGATGGCTAATCTCCTAAGTAGTAGAGTGACAAGAATAAAATCTCAGCCTGGGAAAAAAAAAAAAGGATAAGAAAACATAAATTAGCTATTTTCAGATTGGTTGTGTTTGTAGAATTTTATGCAGGAAACTTGAAGAGCTTGAAGAAACTTAAAAGAGGGCTGCAGCCATCCTGGAACTTTCAGCAGCCACCTCCGAACCGTCAGCAGCCGCCTCTGACAACTCTTGGGACTAAGGAAGGCAGCAGAAGACAAAAATATGGGAAAAGGAGGAGCTGAAAAAATATAGACATGTCAGCTTAATGTGTCTTCCTAGAGAAGGTCCATTTGTAAGCACCTGGAAAAGAACAGGGAGATGAGTCATATGTGACATATATTAACCAAGAACAAATCACGCTACACTGATCTAATTTTCTTTCCATGACCGGGTAGCAACACTGATAGATTAGAGAAGAAACAGTAGATTTTCAATCCTTTAGTAAGACTTTGGCACTGTCTCATCAGATATTCTCTTCTGCAACAGGCAGATTAAATTCTTACAAAATAGGTGCAAAGTCAGTTGGAAAAGTGTATTTTTAAAGCAGTTATTACTAGTGAAGCAAAGTCAAACTGCCAGTCATACCAGAGGTCTGTTCTGAGAAGCATTTTCAGGAATATATCACATCTGATTATATTAAATATTAACATGGGATGAAGCAGAATGTACGCTTATTGATTCTGCAGGAGACTTCAGAATGGGAGGGACTGCATGTACATTGTAGAATAAGTTTACAATTTGAAACAGTTGTAACATTGGCCTAAAAAAATGATGCTTTTATGCACCGCAGTGCTGACTACCTTTCTGAAGCAGGCAGAATCAGTTATATAAGGACAGGATGAAGAACAAGTGTCTTAGTGCAGTTCCACAGAAAAAGAAATAAGGTTTATAATATTTTAAATATTTAAATATTAAACACAACTGAATAACCAATGCTATACTTGTGTGAAAGCAGCAATGGGATGTAGTAACACATTAGATACATAATGCTGTTCTGCTTCAGTCAGCCTAGATAAGACCTAAACTAAAGCACCGTATCTCATTTGCCCACTTTACTTCAAAAGCATCTAAACCAGCTGGACAGATTTTAGCGGAAAGCATCAAAAATAATCAGAAAGCACAACATAAATAATCAAAGTTGTTCAGCTAAGGAAATGACAAGTCTGAGCAGAAGTGTGAAAAAAAAAGTCTTCGGATTTAAAAGGCCTTTGAAAATAAGACAGAAGTGACCTAGTCCTTCGTGCAGAGATCGGGAAATAATTTAAATTGCTGTAAGAAAGATTCAGTTTAGGCATCTGTGAAGCTTTTCTAGCAGTGTGTACAGTGAATATTGGCACAGATTGCCAGGAAGGTCTGGTTCCTCCATCTTCGGAGGCTAGGGAGGATACATAAGGAATCTGTCAAGAGTAACACTGTGGCTCGGGGATGGACAGGATGCTTTCCTGAAGTAGCTTTTAGCCTCATTACATGGTACTGTGGAATTTTTGAGAACAGCTTTACAAGTGTAAAATAAGTTCAAGCACCACCAAGGGTGGTGCTTAAAGCGACAATCAGTAATAGAGCTCCCCAAGCAGTGAGCCCGGACACCAGAGAGCAAGGCAGTCACTCCTACTGAGGAACAACGTCATTACCACCCAAAAGACATGCCCAGCAAAGAGTCCCCCAAAGTTACAGCCTTTCAAAGTTGCTGCAGTGAACCCTGGCTGCACTATTTGAGCTGAAATGCAACAAATGGAAACATGGGGCTTGGACTGAGTTTACTACAGAAAGGCAAGTCATGCTTCAAAGCCAGGGAAATGTAATATCAACTAGTTAATAGGAGATACAGTGTTCCAGCAACAACTTCCTGTCAGAACAGATATGGATTCTGTAAGGGACAGTATCTGAGAACAATTGTCACAGCTTGGATGAAGATAAAGCAAGAAATGTTTTGTGAATTTTTACAATCTTGGATCTCCCATTAAGGGATGCTTAGAAATCACTTAGAAAAAAAAAAGGTAACTCTCCCTATAAAACAGCAGAGAGTGAGCGGAGTGTCACAAAACATCCTGGTATCTTTGAAGAATTAATGTGATTAAAGTATATACCTGTGTCACAGAGCTCCTTGATGATCATTTTTCAGGACTTCCGAATAAAGGAAAAGTTATCATGCAAAGAGCTCAAATAAGCAAGCCAATTAGAACAGTTTACAAATTATTACTCATCTCCTGGCCACAGGAATGACCAGTGTACCTCCTCTTAGCTCTCCTTCAGTGTGAGATAAAGCAACACAGCAATACCATCTTGAGCTTTAGCTACTTCATGCCTTTTTCCAACGAGTGTACACTCAAACACTTTACTATGACCTACTGATCCTCCCTGTAGGGGAGGAGGACGAATGGGTCTGGAAGGTAAAGAAGGAAAAACTGCAGGTGTTGCTAGGGAAAAGCACAAAATTATTATGAGAAATTGTGATAAAAAGGTTTTCAGCATTAACAAGCTCCCTATCTGCACATTTATGGATTCACATTTGGGCCATTCAAACAAACCCTTCACAAAGACAATCACAAAACTCCCTATTTAAATTGGGGTGAAGCAGAGAAAGTAATAATTTTAGCCTCCATTCCTTTGAAGATTCAAATATTTATGCATGAGAGCAATACTATAGACTTAAATAGGACTATTCATGTGTATAATTTTATGCACACATCTAATCTCTGGAGAAATAGGCCTTATATTTCTAACTACAGGGCAAGGCCTACCTTTATTTTTGTGTTTCTTACATCACTGAGCAAGCCATGTGCAAACAAATAAATAACATAATGAAAAATACAATAATAGAGACCTAACATGAGCTCTGTATTTGTCAAGTTATTTGAATCTGCTAAATAAAATCCAAGAACATCTCTTGCAGATTTTTCTATTCCTCTTGTTAAATAGCTGCAAAGGGATGTTTCTGAGCCTTTATATATGAATGAATGCTTTAGATCTACAGCAATTTGGATCTCTAAAATGAAAGGATTGAGGTGACCTAATTTACTACTCTGAAATACTAACGCAGGAAATGTGTTTTGCGTAGAACTAAGACGAAATAAAACAAAAGCCAATGAATCATGTTTTTCCCATGACCTCAGTGTAGCTCATCTCTGAACAGAGAACAAGTTTCAGTATTGATTGGAGTTAACCATCGCATGTGAGGTTACCAGGGTGATCAGATAAACCTGTGCACTACTGTTGATCCCTTTATTTTCATTTGGGGCACTGAAAAGAATTGCAAGTGACATCTGTTTTCCTGCTGGCTGGCAGGGGATCCAGAAGAAACAAAGGACAAAAGCCACACAAGTCAAAAGGTGTCAGCAGCAACAGTCACATCACTGAGAGGTCTGTTTGTTTTACATCCTCAGTATTTACTGCTCTTGGTGATTTAGGATCTAATCCAAATTCCACTGAAATCACTGGGAAGTCCCTAATCGACTCAATGAGTTTTGAGTCAGGCCCATGTCATTTGAGTCTCTTAAGTGTATTTCAGGAAGTAGAGCATTTTAGCTCTTAGTAGTTCCAAATAATTCCTGATGACTGATATTTTGACTGACATGTTTGAATATCCTTGTATACATCTCCCAACAGGCTTCCAGTGCCCTCTCTGGTTCACAGGGGAGGAAATAAAATATACCATAAAACCATTCCCATAATTTTGGCAAAAATATAGCCAGTCAGTAAGATACAGCTGACAGTTAGCCAAAGTCCCCACAGCCCTCCCACACAACACCTCCCCCTTCTACTCTTATAATTTTCTCCATTTTTTCGTAATGTCATCTACCTGAGCTACTTCAGACCAAATACATAGATAAGAATTCCAAAGATGTGGAGCCTTTGTAGAGATGGCTTTTTTTCCAATACAAATCAGTATTTCCAGCACTACAGAATAACCATATAGCAGGGATAAAGTAGCAGCATACAGTATCATAGCTGGAGTGCAGCTATAGTTAGAGTGCATTTTCAGGTGGAAAGCAGTCTTGGATAGAGTATCCTAAAGGCAACTCCATTGGTCATATTTCCAGTTGCAGTGAGAGAGTATCTATGCAGACTGCATCAACCTCTGCTAGGATATTACAGGTAAAACAATACACTTACTGAATGCAGCTTGCTGAAAAACAACAGAGAAGCAGCTGACCAAAGATCCTCTCACAAAAAGGTCCTTTGAAACACATTTTTGTCAAAATTTGAAGGAAAATGTAGCCAATATTGTAGGAATTTCTGTGCTCTGTTAATGTATACTGGATCTCTGGAGTAGCCCTGTGTAGAACATGCTGATACACTGACCACTGCTTGTCATCAGAAAACAACTTATGTTATGACCTCTAAGCAACACCCCAGGGTGTACAGTCCATAAGACACCTTGGCACATACTCCCTGTCACGGGGACTTTTGATGGCTGGAACACATTACCAGGACTGAGTTCTGTCCAACCCAGATCACAGTCATATCTACAGGGAGACCTCACCACACTCCTTCAGGAGACAACAAAAGTGGAAGTGGAAACGCAACCTTCACTACTACCATGGTGTAAACAATTCATTCTCATCTTCACTCTCTCTCACAAATGTAGGGAGCAGCCTGGTGCTCCCTAGCACTCTCCACAAGACAGCACTGGCAGCCAAAGAGCAAAGTGCCTCCTCACATCCCCAAACTGGAAAAGTCCAAAACTGCTAATGACTGACCTCATGCCAGGTCTGTAGGTGACTTAGCAACACTTCGCCACTAACAAAGGACAAATTACCCAAAAAGATAACTTGTTCTAAAAGTATCTGTAGCCAGCCTACATAGTCTAAAATTGTACTACCAAAGCATCTTCAAGCCATCCATGCTCACAGAAGACAACTATTATAGTTTCTTAAGAAAATCTGTAAATGGCAAAAGTGGGAAGAAGGGCAAGGTATGAACACAGGAACACACAGTCACAGGATGTTTGCAAAATTAGGGAAAGAAAGTAGTCACATTTTAAAAATCTTCTGAGTTTCATAAAGCTACAGTACCTGTAATCTAAATACCCATATATCTAACTAATTACAAACTAACTAAACCAAGCAAAATAGCCTAGTGGAAATTGTCAGGACCAGTGGTTAAAACAGCACACTTCTATTCTGTTTTT
The DNA here is from genome assembly GCF_025592945.1 of Manacus candei. Lineage (NCBI taxonomy): Eukaryota > Metazoa > Chordata > Aves > Passeriformes > Pipridae > Manacus > Manacus candei. The sequence goes on along the minus strand of NW_026138071.1, from coordinate 12,806,140 downwards.
CTGACTGTGTGACCTTACACAAATCACGTAATCAAAGTGTATTTCATTTCCCCCTTTTTGGACAGAGGGATACTAATAATTTCTACCTTTGTAAAATGTTTTGAATACTGTCAGAAAATGGGCTACTATCAAAATACTCAGAATAATGATGATTGTTTTAAAATCTATATTCTTTAAATGTAATACAATGTGAAGACTACGCTGTATTTTAAAATACATTCTAAAATTGCTTTTCTTTAGGTATCTACATGCTTTAATAGCATAAACAGGAAAATGCATCCCTTAAAAATTCTCAAATATTCAGTGTAGCAAAATTATTTTAGAAAGTTAAATTGAAATTGCATTATTAACACTTCTACAATGTTTCCTTGATGAACTACAAATATCTGTCCATTAAATACAAAATGATTCAGCCATTACCAAAAATCATACTTCACTGTGAATGTCAAAGGCAAAAGGAATATTGAAACAGACTATGACCAGTGCACAAAAAAACCTCAGAACATGGCTAATGATGTCTTATTTTCCTGTCATTTTTCTGCTTCCCTGCTACAATGAAACAGCTGCTATAACTACACTGCATGCATTGAATAAAATGTCAGAAAATGCTAACTCTGCTGTGAGCATTCCTGATATTCTGATAGAGGTGTGACTACAGTTGTCATAAAGAATCTCAAACCAACGTTGTCATGGGTTTGTCTGCTGTGGCATTTTTTTACCCTACAAAAGAATAAACCACTTTTTTTCACTATCTCTCATTCAAGTTACTGGTTTCTTAGTATTCATGGCTTTAACAGTATGTTTACCTAAAATTATTTACTTCTTGAGAAACAAACTATAATGATGAAGATTTAAAAGTACAATAAATATTAGACAGTAAGGTTACCAGTTTTTAAGACCTGTGTCTCACCCATGTTATAGATACACAAGCAAAATGAAATGAAGTTAAAGACTAATGAGCTTCTGATGAATTTAATTCACTGGTTTCCAGATACCTCTATAATCTTGGTAAGCATTTCCCACCTCCAAGCCTCCCAGAAGGCACTCCCTCTAGACAAACAGGATCGGACAGGCTCTTCTAGGCTTCAATTACATCCAAGTGCCGGAATTGCCCTCTGAGGACCAGGCAGTGAAATTTTAAATTAAGTGTTTTCATGTCAAACACATGGGTACCAAAACCTGGATGGAGTGTGAATTATGGTGGGAAATTGTGAACCTATTAAAATTAGTGGTAAAACTCTTGACTTCAGTGTAGGCAAAACACCACCAAGTGAGGCAAGAGGACCACAGCCTCCTGGGTGACAGCAGTTCATGTATTGTGCAACCCCTGTTAGTCATTCTACCTCTGAGTGTTTCAGTCTCTCCATCAGTAAAATGGGGACAACAGTATCTACTCACATCTTCAACAAGCGATGAGAATAAGCAACTGAAAACACTGCTGAATGCTGCAACTCAAATCCTGGAAGTCTAGTGTCCACAAATTCACACTGAGAATTTTATAATGATTTTAACACAGAAATGAAAAGTCATCAAAGTGAGACAGGGCTAGAGCAGTTTAAGGCTACCTCCTGAATACCCTGGAGAGGTCAGCAACAATGTAAAGCCTCTGCCAAGTGGGCTAGAGAAGTTAATTTAAATCCATTTTGTGCCTCTTCTGGTGATTCCACACTCCTTATTCTCCAAGTTCAGGATAGTGCATTGTGTGAAAGTACATCAATGAAAAAAACATTGAAGGAGTGCAGCACATCAGCTTCAGATTCCAGCTTCCCTATCTACTCCTCATGCTTCTTCCTGTCATCCTTTTCAGAAATAAATTTTTGCTAAAAATGAAATTGAGAAGGAATAATCCAACAATATCCAGTGCAACACGTGTTCTACTTCACAGAAGGAGATTTTTAATGATCTATATCAATGTTTTCCATCTACATAGAATATATTTCCTAAAAAACGTAAATGGTTGTTCCTGTAGTATATGAAAGTAAACAGAGGAAAGAAATCCCAAACTGATGGCTAGACCAGAACACATTTCACAAAAAGCACAAACATTCTTCTTTCAGCCAAGTATTTCTCTACTTAACAGCTTTAAGTCTTCTGTCATAAACATAAAAAAAAATTCAAGCACTTCTGTTTAATTTACATATTTGTGTGTCAGTGGAAAAGACAAGCATTCTGCTCTTGACAAATATCCACAAAACAACCTTCTTATCTTCCTTAAAACTTCTATTTCCTATGATGTCTACAAAAAGCTTGTCAAAGTGGAGGGTGCTGATGTGCTGAACCATGCTACCTAAACTGTCTCATCCAAGTCTCTCAAGCTGTGTAGGGTAAGAGGTTTTATTTTTCTTTTATATTGAAATCCAATTGTGGTCTCACAGTTTCAACTAACACAAAATGAATCTCATAATTGTATTAGTTAATCAGTTAATTCAGCATTCTTTAGACACGGTGTCAGTAATTGTACTGATTGAAAACATAGAGAGGTATGTGGAATCAAATTATTGATATGAACAAGACAGGTCAACACACCCTGTTTTTCACATTAATTCCATAACGCAATGGGAATAATCCCTCAATAACATACAAACATCGAGTTAATGGGCATTATTATCCAATAAAATAGTAAAAGAATAATACTTTTCATTCCTGTCAATTCAAATAAAATACAATTTTAATTGAAAAATAGTAAGTATTTAATATTTGTAAATTCGCTTCTTCTTTCCTAACTTCCTACAGAGCTTGCAGCTCCCTAACTTGCTGCTATTTCAACCAGGTTGTTCACATTTTTTCTTATTGTTTTGAATTTAGCTCATTTTCCCTGATAACTAGTGAGGGACAGACATTTTTAAATGTACTCTGAGATGCTTTTGTTGCTAAATGAATATTTATTACAATTTGAGAAAAAAACTGTCTCCACGAATGCACACAGAACCTCAAATGCACACAGAACAGTACAATAATTAACCCAAGACTGGTATGGAGAGGTGAAATTACTCTACTTGACATTTTCCCTAGCTAACCACATCTCTTTACATCCCAATTCACCACAGTATGTTTCTGAAAGAGATGACCTCTTTTTACCTCTCTCAGTATGTAGCCCAAGCTGTGTAAATTCTGTGATGTCTGGCTTTTAGGGATATCACAGAACCAGCCCTGTCCTTGTGAAATGGAAAAGCACCTATTGTATGTATTTTGTAATTTATTCCCTTTCTCCTATTTCACTTTAAGGTTGGCATTATTTTCACATCACTGCTAGAAATATTGTTTCGTCCAGCCAAAATTCTGCTCCTGCCATCTGTCAACCACTCACCTCCTTTTTAAACATAATCTCAAAATCTTCTTCGGCTTAATTGACTCTTTAGTGACTCTTTGTGGGTTGTATAAAGGATGATGACTGTTGCACTATGTTAAGCAAATCACAGTGTGAAAATGTTTCCTGTTCCAGAAAAATTTAATTACTGTAATCCAAACCAGTTTGCCTGGAAATACTGAATGTACACAGAGTATTCCCAGCTACCTCATGTTAAAAAAAACATAATTTCTGCAATAATGTAGGAATCTTCAGCTTTTTCATGACAGTTGGCTACAAGACTGTCTTAGGGAAAGGAAGATGCACCCTGAGGAACTTCTGGTATATTGAAGGTCAATATTATTGCAGATTGTCCAGTGTCTGCGCTGCCACTAGGTCACATGGCACTTTCCAGGCAGAAATCTAAGTTCTCTACCCCAAACTTCATGGCAGAAAAGCCAGACAAAAGATAAAAGACAGCATTTCAAGAACATTGACTGTAACACTGAAGAAACCAAACAGAATAAGTAGCATTCAGGAGTTCTAGCAAGGCAAATCCCTGGTCTTCCTTTCCTTCCTCCTTCCTCCAGTTTGGACCAGCACACTAGGAAGACAGGACCAAGAGTGCTGTGGAGCAGTGGCTACGTATTTATAACATAAGGAATATCAGAAACCTTACTGTTACAGTTTTGTCAACACAGGTTTTTCCAACATTGCCCTGGAATTCATAGCAGCTAACATTGACACTTAGCAGAGTGTGAAATGAACTGGGGGAAACAAAAGGGAAGGGGGGGTTGTCAGGCTCCTTTATCTTGTGGACCCCTACAGTTTTGCCAGTCAAGATAAGGAACCTTTTTCAGCCAGTGACAATAGGCTTTTCTTAGGTTTATTTCTCAGTGTTACTTGGAATAGCTGTCAGAACCCAGCAGCCTGCAGACCACAAACTGAAAATCCCTAATCTAGACTGGCTTTGAACACAATTAATTAAGACAACTCAAGAGGAGGGAGGGAGAGGGGAGCAAATATTTAACTGGATCTGTATATGTATTACAGCAATAACAGGAATACATTATACAAATCTGTATTTAAACACAGGAGACTGAAATCACACAGATTCATTTGTGATTTAGTGGTGAAGTGCAAGAGAGCTGCAAGCTGGCCTGACAAAGTGATCACCTGCCAGTTGCCCCTCTGCTTCCTGTGCAGCTAATGTAGGCTGGCAGAAATGCCAGTTTGGGGCAGAAAAGAGTGACAGTCCATAGTGATCAAACTCGGCAGTGCTTTGTGCCAAAGTCAGCTGTTTACAGCTGTTTATGTGCTTCTGACAGTTCTGCTCCCTTATCACCAGGTAAGCAGGAATGTCAGCCTGATGGAGGAGAGGGCATCTATAGCCAGTTGTAGACAGAAGAGATGTAGGAGAAGGTACATGGGAGAGGATGTGTGCCCTCAATCCTGGTGCAGGCCACTGGAAGTTGCTGTGGAAGGGCAGCCACAGTGCCACAGTTCTTCCTGGGCTCAAATGTGCTTTGCTCTGGGAGCTGATGTTCCCACCATCTTTGCATTGCACAGCCACCCCCTCCTACCTCTGCTCCTGGTGTCACTGCTCATGAGGCTCTAAGGTGGGCTGGGTCAGAAAATGTGTCCTGGAGAAAAGTAACCATCTGAGCCACTGTGCAAACGGCTACAAGGAAAGAGTGGTGTGAGAGAAGGTGTTTTTTTAGCCTCCTCAGATTCATACATTTGAAGTCAGTTACTTTAAAGAGTGAGGATGGACAAAGCAGTACTAGAGGTTTACAAAGATATAATCATAATTCTCCTCTGTTAAGCTACTGGCTCTTTCTCCATCCAGCTCATATTTAAGGTTATTGTACAAATTGTTTATATAATTTCATTTCAGGAGACGAAAATAAGAGTGTCTGAGTAATCCTAATTAGAAGTAGTGTAATAACTGATATTGGAAGTAAGATTTTTTTTTAAATTTTTATTTTGGAGCCTAAATTATATATTCTTTTCATTTCTCTACTATTCAACTCAGTTCTGTGTATTTGTATTTCCTCACTAACTGCTATCTTTAATTTTAAGACAGCTGCATCACTGATGATAAAGCACACAAAGATCAAACATGTTCCAAATCTCGTGCCAAGCTTTCTTCCAGAAGGAAATTTACAAAAAGAATAAATAATGAAAGTCATAAATCATAAATACCTCAACAGCACTTTCTCCTTAACCATCACTGGATTTAACAGTGCTAATTATATTTTCATCTCTGTTGCAGAAATCTGACATTTTTGCCCATGCAATTCTAACTTGGAATGGCTCTAAATGAGCTCCACAAACTGGGCACTTGTTTTGGTGGTGGTGCTATTCTGTGCAGCCAGCACAATGGGCTTCTGCTCTTGACTAGCTAACGCAAGAAAAAGAACAAAATCACGGGACAGCTTTTCCCCACTATTTATTAACCTCTCAAACTTTTGTCATCCGTACACAAGCAAAAAAAGATGCTGCTAAATGATCAGATCAGACACATTGATTACTTCTTACTGACTCAGAACTATAATTGACTTTGTTGAATCCCAATTTCCATCATGCATTGCAGGACAGGCAGTCAAAATGCTGTGAGAGATGATATGAGTGACTAGAAAGAACCTGATTTTAAGATCCCTGATGCAATTTTTCTGCCAAACTTGAGAAAATAATTACAAGATTCAAAAAAATTCCTTTTGCTGTTTCAAATATAAGTGCCAAATGTGTGTTACTTGTATACGCTTGACTTGCCTGAAGACATGAACCTTGAAAAGGACTATCTTTTTTCTCAGTATAATTACCCCCTCTTTCTGCCTTTCAACTGCAGGAGATAAATGGAGCATATGTGCATGTTTTTCATGGGTTGAGAGAGAATCACACAGAAAACACAGCCAAGGAGCAAGAGTCATCGAATGTGACTCCACAATACATATTATCAAACTGACCTTGCCAGTGCTGGCAGGTAAGGCAGTAGGCTGTGCCCTCAAACTAGTGGATCAAACTAGAGTGATGCTCCTATGGAAGGAAGGTCACACACCTAATTCACAATATTGAGTATTTTACAAATTTTAGTATTTTCTAGGAATTACTGTTATTTTTTCCATTTTTAGTTTATTTATCTAAATACTCATTCAGCTAGGCATAAGGAGTCTGAAAGGGAAAACGTCTCTTCAGCCAAACTGCCTTCCCTGTTCTACCCCCAAGCATCTCCACAACCCTTTTGTGAGGAGAAGGTTAGTCTGGGGGGTCAGTACTTGATTACCCTGCTACTCTGAAAAAGGCCAGCAGGTTTCACATTGGGGCTACTCTGGCTAGTTCTGTATTGGTCTGCTCAATTACATGATTAGATACAGCAGAAGAAACTGTTTCCAGTAGAAACTCCCATGAGGGTTTCCAGAAGTCAGGGTACCCAATGAAATCACGGATCATAGATATTTCATAGATTACCAGGGAGTTGAATTGTACAACAGAAGATGGGGTGTTGCAAGCTTTCCTTGGAAATACTGCTATTCACACTGGCATTTGGAAGGGAAGCCTACAGCTGTGTATCATCTCCATACGGCTGGAATCGGAGATAGTGATGTACCCAAACCCTTCTCTGGTGGTTCTGAAACAATTTAGCTTACACAAAGTCTACTTGTGTAAGCCAGCAGACCTACTAACAATTTTGTTTACATTAAAGAGCTCTGATGACATAGAAAGACATTCATGTTTTTCATGATGAAATTCCTTACTAATGTATGAAAAATGTATTTTTCACAGACTCCTACTCCTCTCACACTCCTGTCTTTGTTATCTCCCCTGCCATATGCTGTCACCGTGTGACTCATCGCCAAGGACTGTATGCACAGCCTCTGCATTAGCCAAATTGTTACAGGCTGTGATAATGATTGAACCCTGAGCACTTTCACTTAAAGCAAAATGAGGAACTTGAACAGACTCTAAGAAAATTACTTTCATATATGTGAAATTGGTGCCAAAATATCAGAGCAGCCCCCTAAAGTAATTGGTACAGTCAGGACTGCACAAAGACATTATTTAGAAATATTTGCACATAGTTATTTGATGCAATCACTTCAAAAGCAGAAAATTAAATGAAATTATTTTTTAACCCTATGTGAACAATGTATAGGAGAACCGACTCTGGCATGGAGCCCAGAAGAGAATAGGAATTAATGCACACATATCACTGGGCAGTTATATAAATCATCCACACAGCAGTTATCCTTTAACACAGTTTTCATGTGTATGTTGGAGATACTACAACTTCTAAACCAACACCTTGTCATTGTACTTTGATAGAACACTTTCTGCTTTCCTGTTCTCTCTTTCTCTGTATTTTTTTTTTTTGGCTCACAATTTCATGAGAATGTGAAACATTCCCCTTAGAATTCTGCTAAAGCTCTATCAAATTCCACATTTGACAATACACCGAATATGTTAAAAGATAAGCTTTCTTTTCGGTTGTCCGAGAAAAGTAAACTGAAATATAGAGAAATCAGAAGGAAAATGATTGTGTGTATTGCTGGAGTAGCTAATATGGTGAATGAACATGATTATTACTGGTGTCTTGTGTGGGCTCTTCAAGGCTGCACCTAGTGAACTGCAATGTCATCTTTACAAACAGTGTATTTTCAAATGCCCAGAGCTATACTTAAGTGCTTGAAAATTGAAATAAGTGAATATTCATTTGCCTGGCAATGTTGAAATTGCAATATTTTGAGGATTAAATCTTGATTATGTCTTTCTCTGTCCAGTGAAAAATCTTTTCTATATAATTGCATTAAATGCATTTAGAGTTGATAGAAAGGCAAATTATGTTTTCACAATCACCCAAATTATTTAAATGCAAAAATGTCAACATGGCTCCTAAGCCTTACTGAAAACTCAGAAGAGAAAAGGAATCTATATTTTACCACACCAAATTAATTAGGGAAGAAGATGGATGAAAAGGTGACTTTCAGATGAATATTACAGCACATCCTATAGGAGCTTTGGTATACAAAATACCTTAAAATAAATCACTTCTGATAAGCCTCCAATCTACGGGATTTGGAGACATTACATGAAAAACATATGCGTTTTTCGAATATTACGTAGTGCACAAGGGGGAGCTCCTGTAACTCTTTATGACAATAAAAACCTGAAGACAATATAGGAACCAAATGGAAATAAAGCATGAGAGATTTCAGAAAAAAATACATAGTGTTCACCCAATAGCAAGAATTATTGTATGAATTTGCACAACTTAATCTGCTTATATCTTCTGAGTTCAGTATGGTTTCATCAGTACAAAGGAGAGGAAGAAGCACCTTCCCCCTTTTAGGATGTATGCTTTCAATGAATAAGGCACAGATTTATGTAGGTTTTAAACCTATACAAAGATCAAGTTGTACAAAAAGAAAGCTAGCATGGTTTTTGAGGTGAGATGATGTTTCAATTAAGTGTGTCACAGGAAAAATTTATGTGAGCAGGTAATCAAGTCTGTAGCATAACAAACACATTTAGGAGGTCTTCATTAACACTGCTCAGTTAGCCTCCAATCTTGAAATACTCTGCTTTTCAGCACTTAATTTTTCAGCCTTCCTTTCAAGCAGAATTTTTTTGTGTAGCTTCCTGAGGATGTGGGAATTCTTTTAGCAAAATGCAATATGAAGATTCCATAACAGAAAAGAATATGAAACTTCAGCTTCGATCATTAGCAGGGTTAGAATTTTTTTACTATCTACTACTTGAATAAATAACTTATAAATCATGGATTTCTGTTCCTTCTGTGGATAATTCCTATGCTTTCTTAGGCATCTACAGTTTGCAAAGGAGTTTAAGACATTTGCAGATATCAGAAAGTAGTATTCAGCACCAGCAGCCATTGGAGAGTGGAGACTCGTGCTCTCAGCAGGTCCGCCCACATTCATTCCTGTCTCTGCAACTCAGTCCTGCAATGCCCTCTTCTTTAAACTATCCTACATCTCACATTCTCCAGAGCAGATGGGTTATTCCTTAACTCATTTCCTGCTTGGACGCCAGTAGAGGGTGTAAAAGCACAGGGGAAATAAGTCTGGTTTTCGGTCAGTGCGTCTCTGTAATAGTCAAAATGTTGCTCCAGCAAATAAAAGAAGTCCTTGAGAGAAACCTCACACCGTTAAGCACTGACACAGGAATTCCCAAGCAGCCCAGGACCGAACAGTGCTGGGATTCTGCACATGCCACGCCCACAGCCCCTGTGCACAAGTTCACAGTGAAACTGTAACGAGCCTCTGGTGACTCAGTTTCAACTGAGATTTTTCAATGCTTAACAACACGGTTATTTTTTAAGGGGTCACAAATGGTATTCCTTACTTCCAGAATAAGTCCCAAATGTCGAGCTTCTAGTCCAAAGGACACGATTGCTGGTGTATAAGTGGGAAAAGCTATCTAATATGTGCTATGTGTTTTCCTCCTACTCAGTGTCAGAGAGGTTTGATCCATTGCAATTTAACAATCAGCCAGGAGCACACTCTCAGCATGGTGAACTCAGCGTCAACAGTGAAAAAGTGGCCAAATTGTAAGAACAGGATCCTGTAGTGGGAAACATCATGCAACCCTGCTGCCAGCTCTGCTGGTAACACATGGAACCAGAACTACTACCTATTCTGCCTGCACACTGGAACCCGACCTCCCATGCTTTCTAAGTACTCTTCTGTGTCTTTTCCAAAAATGTATTTGAAATTATTATTGATTTTGTCATTTTGGCTTTAGGGTTACATTCATCTCACATATCCAACTCTACCCCATGGGAATTTTCAAAAACTAAGAGCTACACAGACCAGTATACAGATATTGGCCTGTCCTAGTTAAAAAAGACTGAAGCTGCGTTATTTTCTCTTATGTAAGTCAGCATTAAATTGACTTTATTTCCATTCTCCAAAATATAACTGAAGACAATAGTATACTCTCTCTCAGTATTTTATGCTCAATTTAACTGCTATATTGCATTAAATGGTGTGCAATAATGTAACCCTAAATGCAAATGAATTCACATTTGGTAAAAAAAAATCTCTGCTGCCTTCTCCAAATAGGAAATTTTTTTGTAGATTTTAATGAACTAGGAAAACCAAACATCCCCATATGGTGAGAAAATTTCAAGGCATGCATTAAAAGAAAAATCTTACATTACTCATCAAAAACTAATAGATGTGACAGGAGAAAAAAATTAAGCTATGAAGATGAAACTCAAATGATTAGCAAATATGGAAAATCATCTATTACAGTGCTTCTAAAAGACTCACCACATGCTAAAAGAGAAAAGCATGCATTTCATATTTCCAGACTGGAATATATTAAATTTCATTTGAAGCAAATTATTTACAGCTATAAAATTCCCTGAAAAATTAAAACAACACACAGGTACCTTGAAAAAAATGCATAATGATCAGAACTACTGAAGATGCTATCTCTTTCTGCCTAAGATTGTAATGTTTTCTAATCATATGAAAGATTTTGAGGAACTTTCTCTGAATCTCAGAGAGTTCCTCACTCAGTCTTTTTCTGGACATTACAGAGTAGTCTGCAGGCCTCTCCAAGCTCATTTGCTGCCTGCCCTACAGGCATCATTTTGGCAATCTAAAGATATAAAGTAGTCTAAAGATGTCATGGAAACACTTCTCTATCCTGATACATCATTCTGGAAGTCATATATCACCCTAAAAATAAGCAAAATATATAAAATCTACAAACACAGTGCTGTTTTCTGGTACCCTGATTTTTTGTTTCGAATAGTTGTCAACAACTCCGGGAAATTTGGCCCTGCAATTCCACTAACTCCCTGGTTGTTCAAAGCTGACTACAGGTGATGAAGAACAACATTTTTTGTAAGCACTGTAACAGCTGTACAGTTTAAAACTTCAGGAATGAAGCTTGCATGCAGTAAATAAAATACTCAGGTATTTACCTCTGCTGCATTTACCTTTCACTTAACATAATTAAAGGGAACTGTGGTCATATGGAAAACACACAGAACTAGAATTCATGAACCATTTCTATGCTGTGTAGGTTCTTCTGCCACATTTGTCATGGGACAGCCTGAGCTCCTTCAGGATGAAACAAGGTGACAAGCATCTGTCACATATTTACTCACTCAGCTTCCCTCCACAGAAATCTGTACGGCGTGGGAGGGAGAAGGATGTCTGTTTTTTACATGTGTCTTGGAAATAAAGATAATATGGTTTGCAAAGGACCTTATTCCTGTAAAAGTCACCGAGTAGCCTGCCTCAGCCCCAGCCCCAGTCAAGTAGTCAGTAGCAGTCAAGTTCTGTCTGCTACTCAAGTGATTATTTTGTGCAGGAACAGTCCTGTTGTGCTAGAAAAGCCCAGCTATTGGCAAAGGTATTAATCACTAAATTTTGCTCAGTTTCCAAAATACTTTGCACCTGAGAGTGTTTACTACCCTCAGCTGAGCATCACTCGCCATTACTGGGGGGGGTTATCACCTTCTAGGGGAGATGGATGTTTTTACCTCCTTACCTCTATCAGTTACTTTTATCTGCTTCAGAAAACAACATCTTTTACTCTGGATTCTGCACCTGGTGCTTTCATTGAGAAGCCAAGCAAGACCCCTGACCTAACTCCCAGTGTTCCACTGAAATGCCAACAACTTAAAGAACCACTTAGGCATAATCCGTTAACTGGTTTGTAAAATGCTTACAGAATGAAAGGTGCTAAGTACCCAAGAATTATTACTCAGTGCATGGAAAAATGTTTATGTTCCTACAGGATAAGGCTGTGTCAGGAAGTGGTACAGCATTAGTGAATACGACTGTAGGAAAAGGAACTGCACACTGTTACATGTATACATTTAATAAAGGCTGAATGTGACAATTAAGAAAGGTCAGTGCCCTTGAGGAAGCAGGACAGACAGACAGGGAGAGGTGGAAGCAGTTATTTTTGCGTCAAGGAAACATGTTAAAATATTCCTTGTTTTTATCTGCTGTCAAGAGATCTTTTTTGTGCAACAAAAATACCTTTAACCTTTTAAAGACATCACATAAATAAATTCAATTAAACTTTTGTGTCCAGAAAGAAGGCATCCAAGCATCTGCTTACTACTGTAACTTTTCTACTCCTGCCATAAAAAAATTCTAAAATTTATCACTCTTTATAGCAATGCCTGACATTATTTCTTCCCACTATTACTCTCTATCTATATATATATACTATATTCCACTATTAAACCAGGCATAGAAATATTCATGAGTTCTTTCACATGAGTCCTCATCTGGTGAGGCTGAAGGCACAGAACTGTTTTACAAAGGGGAACTGGAATGTAAAGCTGCTCTCTGAACACAGGAGAAAATTCTCCCTGAGCAAAGGGCCAGAACAATGCCTATGCATCAGTTCAGACTCAGTTAAGCCTTAAAATAGGATTTAATCATGAATTTTATGATCCACTGGTTATCCACTGGTCTTGTCACAGTGCAGCTTTTCTTCCTTACCCTCAGCACCTCTCCAACAAAGATAGGAAAACCAGACTGTAACACAAACTTTGGCAGCAGTACACCTGCTAATAATCCCAAACCAGTTGCTTTCCTCAGTTATATGACACAATGTGTAAAGCATCCTTACAATTTGCATACTGTGCTCAAATGCAAGAATATGCTTTGCATTTGCACTCGGTTCTTTTCAATTTAATGCTGCACTTTTGCATTTTTCATAACTGAATTCCTTCCCCTCTAGCAAAAAAAAAAAAAAAGAAGTGCAAAACTGTGTGTGATTTACCTTATTACAATTTTTAGCAACTTGGCAAAGAGCACTGCTTGACATACTGTCTTTATCTGGCATTCCTAAAAAAGGAATACAGAAAATAAATAAATAAATAAATAAATACTGTACATTCTTTAAGTAACAATGAAGATATTTATTGATAGAATAGGGAATTTGATGGTTCAATATTTTGATAACATACACATTAATCTATGAGTTTTAAAGAGAAAAACAGATTTATTCAGAAAAAAGTTTCCTCTTGTGAACACGAAAAAGCTAATTTGTGTAAATACTATAAACTGCTTGCTAAGCATAGTACTTTTCTCACAACTTAATATCTGAAGCATGTATATAGGAATTATTTATACTTTCTTATTTAACATAATCTATGTCTTAGTATCTGGAAGTCAATGTGGTACTGAGTTTGCACTAACTAGCATTGCTATGCTATGCTATGCCATTGTCCTGCAAATAGAACATATTGAACACACAGCATATGGCACAAAATTTGCAGATGCAATTTTTAGCCATCAGATACTGTCCTGGTTGGCATCTAAATAATCCCCTGGCCAATAGATAAAAGTACCTTGATTTACGCAAATGATGAGTTCCAAAGGCTGCCCTTGGATTCATGTCTACAGCACTATCCCATGTAGTAGTAGAGAGTACTACAGAGAGTAGTATGTTTACTGCAAGCTGTCTGCTCAGGCACTAACCTAGATTCTCTAGCAAGTTGTGTAGCTCATCCTAACTAAAAAAATGAGACAGTTTGTTATTTTTACTTTACTAGCAGGACTCATGGCCATGTTCCATGGAATTAATGTAACATCTATAACTTGTTAAATGTTACATGACATCATACAGTAAGCTTTAGTCAACAGGCCTGGCTTAGAGTGCAGATTTTTGTACAGCTCCATGTACGCTTGTATACAGTTGGGAAGACATTTAGGCAAGTTCCAAAGTGTTTCCTGCTACATGCAGTATAAATACAGTTGTAATACCAAAATGAATTTAACGTTTCAACTTCAACCCCATAACCAGAGGACTTCCATCTTCCCCTTTCTTCCCCTTTCTCTTTTTTTCTACCATCTGATTTCTAAGTTCTCATACTTACTGTCATTGTTGGAGCCAGTTTCCATAACACCATAAGGAGGAGTGAGAAGTCCAGACATATACTGTCGATATTTCTGAAAGACAGTGATGGCACATTCAGTCAGGTACAGACGTATAAAACCATTCAGAGGAATATGTGCTATTTACATTTTTGTATCTGCTGCCTGTAGCTTCTCAGGCACACATGTGATATGAGGCAATCAAATGTATATTTACTCTTAACACTACAAGCTCTGCTTTCTTGACTGGAGCACACTGCCTTTGTTCCATCAAAAATTGTGCTAAAACAGCTCCCCCTTTCATCTTCCCCAAAGCATGACTTTAAGGGTTCTAATAAATCGATATTTTACTTACTGGTGTGATTTCCCATAAAGGCTGTTTTAAAGCTCCTTTGAAATGGCACTACTCATCTGAACTCAAGCTAGAAAGCTACTTTATTGAAGGGGTGGAGAAAGAGTGTTAATTAAGGATTCATAAGAATCCTGTACCACGAGAGTTTTGGTGTCAGATTTGCAATACACAGGATTTAGTGTAAAAGCTCTAAATGTTTATTTCCAAGACATTACATTTGGTTTTCAGAAACTACAAGGCAATGAAACACAAATACCGAATACCTCATATTATGTGTATCCACATACAAAAACTGTATTAGCAGATGAAACTTTGTAGCTATAAAAATAATGTCCCTTGTACCACTGTAAGCTACATAATTGTAACTGATGTCAGCAACTGGTATTTTTCTTCAGTGAATGCTGGTGACATGATCAATAAGGTTCAAAGCTCTGTCTACAGCTTAAGAAATTCACGGAAGCTACAAAAATAACACCTAAGGAAAAAAATTGTCCTTTTATCAAATACAAATAATTCAATGAATAAATGACACATCTTTTGTTTCCAATCAGACTATATTACAGCCATGCTTAAGGGTAAACAATTATAATTCCCTTTTGGAACCACCAGAAAACAAGCTTGGGCAACAGGGATGCTGATGTTCAGTGTAAATAAAACACGTCATGCAGTCCTTACGGTGCGCAATGAGCTGAACCTGAACAATCCATCAGCTGAAATTCATGTAGGTTTCAACTAAGCACACATAATAACTGAGACAGAAAATGACCTTTATGGTGCGATTTTAATTTAAAAGTTTTATCCTTTGCTCTGTGGAGCTGTTTGGATGTATTCACTTTTAAAATGTTGCCTGCTGAATTTTAACAAAGCTTAAATTATTCTTTTAACATTTCTTTTTCTGGAAATGGAGACGAAAATATCATCAATTCTAGCACTAAAGACTGAATGTCTTGCATTCTAAATAATAACAAAAGCTACAAAGATTACATTAATCTTAATAATCCAATCCTATTTTTAGACAAGCTATTGCATCCTAAAGCTTAGTAACATATTATTTAAATCTCACCCATAATCCAGCTGAATACTCGTAGAAGCAAATCTGTGTTATATCGCTGGTCAGTCACACAAAACAAATGCTATTCCACCTGGGGATAAAACTCTCCCATTTTCTTTCCCAAACCATTCACTTTCCCATACTCTGCATCTAGTCCTTGCCTGGAACTTAGTGAGAGGAATAACATGAGAAATACTTATTTTTTCAGTTCAACTAGTAATTCACACACATAAACCAAGGGAAAAACTCATTTTCCTTGCCCAAATTAAAAAAACAGAACTGTGTCCCAAGGGGTTGAAATAACACTTCATTCAAACAACAGATAAATGTTTTGTTCCTCCTGCTACTGAATTTGGTCTTGAAATGTTATTTTTAGATGGAAAATTGGAATGTTTCATTTGGGATAAGATAAAAACCAAATTGTATAGGGTGTTTTTCTTTTCTTCTTCCTCACCATTCAGCTGATACTTTTTTGTTCTTTTTCCCAAAATAGCATTTTCCCAGAAATACATTATTAGTCCACATTTAATCTACCTTTATAAGGAACTTGAATTGTAGGAAGACAGTAATTTTCTCTTTTATTTCCTCTACCACGTCCACAGCCATCATAAACTGCATGGCAGTTTCCTTCTGATTAATTCTTTAAAGTTTTTCCTGATTATTCATCTCATGAGACAAAACATAGAATACACCATATAATCTCCAAAAGATTTGAGTACTCAGCTTCAGAAAAAAACTATTGGTAGAGTAAGCCAGAATCCTATATACAACTTCAGTGGGGGCATCCAATCTCATTTAGCCCCACCTCATTGCTCAGGATGACAAACCCTACCAGAAACAAAAACACAGACTGCCAAGGATGTCAACTCTGTCATCTTCTGCATGAAGGTCCCACTCTGCCATGGGACAAGTCTACTCATGAGTCTGATACAGCCAGCCCTGTGGGCAGTGTTGCCAGTGAAGGAGAGGAATTAATTCAAAACATGCCCTCAGAAAGCTCAGTTGTTCAGACTCCTCCAGGGCACCTCTGCATAAAGTGAAACTTCCCTCTATACCTGGGTATCTGAGGGGAAGACTGATAGGACTGCCTACACATGGTCTCTCAGGAAGATATCTCAGCAGGGTGTGGGCTGACATAGGAGGTATAATTTATGCCTAAAATTGTGTCACCTCATTAGTCAAATTAAATGTCAAAGGGAACTTATTTGCCAAGGAGCTAGGGAAACACTGTTTGCTGGGAAACCTAAGCACATAAAGAAAGACCTAAGTAACTGCCTAAAGATTCAGATGGAGTAATGAAGTTCCAGGCATAAGATCTCTGAAATCTGAGATAATGAGACCTATCTGGTTACTGTAATGTCTAGAAATGAAAATAAAATGCAGTAAATTAAATTGTACTCATAGGTAGCATCATAGAATGATTTTAAATCATTCAAAATTAACAGACTAAATATTTACAAAATGCTTTTGCAAATGTATTCCACAGGTGGTATGAAGCCTGGAAAGGCTTTCCTTATGAAAGACAGCAACAGTTATCAAATCATCATAAGCTTGTTTATTACCAGAAGTCTTCAAGTTCTGTAAATCCAACATGACAGCAGTTTTTAAAACTACACTCAGTGACCTATTCACTCTGTCTTCAGATTTCTACCGATTTATAAACTCTATCATGCAACAGCTTAAAGAACAGACACTTCCTGCATCTAATCTGACAGCACGAGTAATAAAGACAATATTTTTTTTCCATTTGCTGACTGCCTCATATCCATGCAGTGGTGAAAACGAACACATTTTAACCTTTTCAACTACTGCTATAGCCTAAGGCAAAGAAGAGCACTGACAAGGAACAGTTGGGGATAGGAGAAAAGGAGGAAACAGAATCACACGCTTGCCTTACTGGGAAGGTGCTGTGGGGGAATTTTCATACCAACGGTTTTTAAGGCCACTCATTGTCAAGTTTTTCAGTGTGTTTCTTTGCATGCTCTTATTAAGACTTTATTTGCAATTAGCTGCAGTTTTCACCACTACAATAGGTTTTCTTCTACTCTGTGAACATAATTGGGTATATTTTTGCATGCTAATGCTTAGAAAGGCAATTCTTATCATTCTGATACAAGCTATTCCCAAATTCCTAAAAAATGCTTTTGGTACACATCAGATACATAAAATACATCTTTGTGGTTAGTCCCTTCTCTTCCGCTGCAAGTAGTGAAGAACTAATAACTGTTTAAAGGGAAAGAAGCAGCAAAAAAGAGATTTTTACAATACAGACACTCCAAAATAAGCCAGGTACATGTAAAGAAAATAGACAAACCTTTGTTGTCCATGTGCATTGCATAGCACAACCCCAGCACTCTAATGGGAAGCACTCAGGACTGATGAAGGGAAAACCTCCTGTGTACAAAGATTTGAAAGCAGGTTCCACACCAAATGCTCCCCCCAAGTGCAGCAGTTCTCCAGTTGGCAAAAGGTATCTTAGGGGCTGTGTAATAAGGACCCAGGTAGTGATGGTCTGTAGCCCTAGGGAGTCAGGCTTCTGATGCTTCCCCATGCAAAGGTGAACCTACACGTGGTCAGATACTAGGAATTACTGTCTTGTAACACTGGAGAAAGTTTTGTAGACCACAACAGGTGCTTGGTCGAATATATCTCTCTCTCTTTCTCCTTCTCTTTCTTCCCCACTCACAATCTCAATCCACAGTGTCACTTTTCACTAGATGCATTTCTGCTATCTCCTGCCTACCACTAACCAGCAGCAGAGAAGGTGAGAAGGCAGGGCCCACATTACTTGCAAACTTGGGAGTAACACAAAATAAATGATTTCAGTTGTAGAAGTCCTAGGCCGAACATCAAGGTGATCTTTCAACATATATTTTTTAAAACCTTAAGTAACTACTTTATCAGATGCTCTTACTATGACTATTATCTGAGTTCTGCAATACTTCTGTACTAGCTGTCCACACTCCTGCAGTTGTTTCTCTCGGGGAATATATGCTATAGCTTAACAATGTGAGCCAGCTTCTCTACTTTCTTCTGACAATAAATAATTGATCACTGATGCTCTCAGGACCACTCTGTTCTTCCTCTAAGTTGGCTGCACCACTCATACCATTTTGGCAATGAACCATCTCCCTTGTGAGCATTACTCACAAGGGCACACCACTCTCATGGTGTACTGTTTCTTCTCTTTTCTCCAGAACAATAAGGAGAAAAGCCCCTGTGAGAAAGAGCCCCCAAAAGAAATAGCCCTTGAAGATCTTTGGGCCCTTTCTTCACCCATCACATCAAGCAGAGACTGCTGTCTCAAAATCCAGACCTTTGCCTTTACATCTGATACTCCGAAGATTGCTCTTTACTGAACTAACTGACAGGTAAAATCTCAGGTCATCTGCCTGCTATCCATTTGTGTTTTCCAATATAAAGTGCCTCATGTTCTTACAGATTTTCACAAAATAATCCCAAACTGATAGTTCTTTTTTACCCAAATCTTGTTACAAAGTGGAAAACAAATAGCACACTTGCTGTTGCCTAATTCTATGTTCTGAGACCCACAGAAGATTCTGGCCTAATTCTGATTTCAGATTCTGTCTTCTTAGTACATTTACAAATTAATAAGTGTATTTCTTATAAGTAATCTCAATCAGAAATTTCCATACATTTCAGGTCAACGTCACTTTACTGGCTATCACAAAAAGGATCTGACCCATGGCTGTTTAACACTACATGGGGAATCACTGCTTGAAGCTGGTGCTTCACTCTAGAACACCTGCTTATTGCTAAATATTTGCCTTTGTCATTAACAGAATATAAACATTCACTGCTACTGACAGTATAGGTACAGGAATAGAATTTAGGTATTTCTAAAGGAAAGAATAAAGACAAATTAGGAAAATGTAATGCTACAATAGCAAAACCATATCTTTATGCACTGTGGAAAATAGAAAATAAACCACGTGAAGATCTTACCACAACTTACTGAACACAGACAGACTGTTTTGTATACGTCAGACTATCAAGTCATTAAAATGAGATAGACAAGGCCTGAAATAGCAGAAGTGAAGTACCATTTAGTCATATTCAGATAAAATAAATACAGGAAATGCCTGTACGGAAATTGCTGAATCCCAATCCCAGAATAGGTACAGTTTATATAACAGCAGATGAATCTGCATCTTTTCGATTTATTTACTGATTTACCATCTTCTGAATGTTTCTGCATGGCTTTAATCAACTATGCTTTAGATTTTATTCCATCTCTTTGTTTTGGAGGCATATATTTTTCTGTCACACTCCCATTTAAATCAATTTATCGTGCTTGAAAAGCTCTGTGTGCAGAATTTGCTTTATCACAGAATCCCCTTGATATTTTGTCAAGAAGAAAAATGCACCCAGGCTCTCTGAAATCATGCCAAATAGCAGACTTGGCTACCAGATAGAAACCTAAAGATAAGACTGCACTGCAAAAAATCAAATCCAAGGAAATTACAGCATGAGCAGTGATTAAGCAAATTACACAGCCCATTCTGCTCCATCTAATTTAAATTTAGAAATGCCATCATGCAGCCCTCTGATTCTGTCTCTTAGAGAAATCCACTAAGGAAATGCACTTGGGTGGAGATAGGAGTTGGTTGGGAGCGGTGGGAAAGATTGCATACACTTTAAAGAGGACAAAGAAAATATAAAAAGAACAAACAGTCCATTTGATTTATGAGTTTTCTTTTACTACGTTTGTGTAAACATACAATAGATAATATATTTACAGGAAAAAAAATAATATTTTAACTGCCTTTACCATGAAGTCCAAGTTTCCAAAAGGCTGAAAAACAGAAGTATATATTTCCATATTTACTTTTTCACAGTGATTTGTGTTGAATGTGTTCGCTTTAAAATCAGATGACAATGACTGTCAGCAACAGTGCTTCAAACTCAAAACAAGATCAAAATAAGATCGTAAAATAAAGCTTTTCTCCTCTTTCATTACCACTTGTAGGAGTGAGGCAGAAAATCACACCTTAGCCAGAATTTTCTGTGTCAGAACAGAACCTCACACCTCTTCAAACTGTTCTGTGACACTAACAATTGTAAACCTGTGTCTTTATTAGCAAAGCCAGCAGATATGTCTCAAAAACAAAGAGCAGAACTACTAAGAAAAATATGCCATTTTAACATAATCTTTCTTACCATTACAGTCAACCTTTAAACTTACACTGACAGGATTTAGATGAAGCCAAGTCTGTAATCATCTAATGGGGAAGAACATGAGGACAAGAGGAAGAAAAATTTCCTAAAGTTTCGGGTACAAAATACTTCCTTTTACCCTCAGACAGTCACACCTCTTATTTTCAGATACACTGTTTTAATGAGGGGAAAGCAAAGATATGCTCCTTCAGGTGAGCTCGGTTTGGATGTGCTATGCAAGAAGTGTACAAGGAAGATTAAAGACAGGTAATATGAGACTTGCAAACACAGAATGAGAGTGGCTTTGTTCAGCTCCTCACCTGGGCAGCTACAGGCTGCCTCCTACACTATTTCTTCCATATGGTGTGTGTCCCTGACTGATCTTTAGCAGTTTTCTGGAGCAGAGCTTCAGCTGAGATGAAAGGTCACACGAGAAAGGTATTTATGTTTGTAACGTCCTTCGACAGAATGGTAAATTCTGTAACTGTGGCAACACAAGTGCCTTGTTTCTGGTCACATACCTTAGCCTGCAGAGCAAGCAAAAAGCAAGGATCGTGTGTACTTAGTAAGAAGTCAGCAAGAACCTCCAAGCCAAGTTACTGTCCCACTCTGAGACTGCCACCTTGAAAATACAGAAGGCCCGATACATACGACCAACATATCTTTGCATGAGTGTTATGAAACAGACTTCATCTGAGGAAATGTATGTGCAACCAGGTGTGTGCTGTTGAGATAGAGAAAAACTGGAAACCTCCCAGTGCGGGCTGTGCTCTGACAATGGTGGAAGTCATACTTCTCTGCAGTAATTCTGTAAGGTCACCACAAGGTCTCTGCATGATGACACTGTGCCCAGCAGTGGTTTTATTAATTAATTAACAGTTTCTTTTCTTCCCTCCCATTATATATGTATTTTTATAAGAAGATTTGAAACAAATAAAGAAAAAGTAAAATGGTGAGCTGATCCGTAAATCTGCTTTTCATATTTACAACCTCTAAGTGCAGAAGTATGTTTGGTCTAGAAATTTGTTTTCATCTGGAAGGAAAGTCTGGGTTAAATACAATCAATATAAACCTCTTAACTAGTTCATTGGGGTCAATCTAGCACTGTTTTTGCTCCTCAGAGAAACAAGCACACATCAACTTCCAATATTCATTTATTATCAAAGGCTTCCTTTTCATGGATAATTCCTCAAAGCGATTGTTTCTATTCAATTGTGCCTAACAATAATGAGGCTATTTAATAATTGTAAATAAGTAAACGTGCAATTTCCCTTATAACATTAGTCTTTCTTCAATGCTTTTTAAATATTATTTTGATTACAGTGTGAGCTGCTTTAAAAGCAGTTTTTTCAGCTCACTCGGGAACACTGCTGAGAAATCAAAACAAGTACAGCACAAAATAAGAGGGGGAAACATAAAGACAAACTAAATAATTATATTTGTATGATTGAACACAATCTACTCTTTCCAGTGGATAGAAAACAGTGTATTCTGGCAGAAAAATCACTCACAATCAGACTGATATCGCTTAACAGAACCCCAAAACACTTGGGTCTCCAATTCAGCTAGGAGTCAGTGCAATGGCACCACTACCACCAGAACTGCTTTGTCAGCACAAATCTCTCATGGGTCCAAGCTGCTCAAATCTGGAGTCCCTTTCATGCACAGTGTAGTATAATAAATGCTGCCTGTGGTACTTCCCCACTGGAGTTCACAATAATATTTCAGCTATTTCGTAACACAGTGTTTTGTTACATGACTTTACATCCACATGTGCAGTCCCACATCTCATGGCTCTCAGGTGTGAAGTTCCCTATAAAGACCTTTAAACACACTCTGTCAAACAGTCTCTTCTTATGCAACAGCATCTTAACTGAACATATCAAAACTACTGGATAGGAATGACTGATTGTTATCAAACTGAAATGCAAACAACATTAGCAACAGCAATTCAGCTGTGCTGTAGCATAAGGATTAGGTAAATTGCACTAACAAACTGCAACAATGCAACAGCCTTATTTGGGGCTGCATTTGCACGGATGGGGCAGTTTTCAAGGTTTTTCCTACTGACTGAAGTCAGTGCGAGTGACTTCCTCAAATCAAAGACATTTTATTTAGCTGCCAATCCCTCACCAAGACTGAAAAAGCCTGCACACCAAGTACCGTTCTGCAGCTCTAACCCAGAGTCTTGCTGTGACTGTTTCTCGTGTGACCCTTTCTTTAGGTAAAAAAGTAAAGTAACATTATTCATTTCAGCTCAGCCTTAGAAACATTTTCAAACTTCATGATAAAAGGAGATAGTGAGGAATGGAGGCATGCAAGGATGGGAAAGAAAGAAAGAAAGTCCCACTGGGAGTTAAATGTTAGGAAAAAAAGAAAAAATAGCAAGAAATTAGAAGGAAGGAAGTGAAAATGTTTTAAGGAGCAATGGGTGAAGGGCAGGAGGGAGTGCAATATATAGCCTAAGTAGACTCCCTCAATCCACCGAACAGAGGAGATACCTCAAGGAGTGAATAGACTACTTCAGGGAAGAGGGCACACTACAAGGAAAAAAAAGAGAATGTGAGCTGGCTAATGAATATGTCTAATAAATTAACTCCCTCCTCTCTCTTGTTGCCACTGAAGAAGCAGTTCTACATGTTGATGTCTTAGAAACAGGTACACAATTTCACAATAGGCAGAAGCTCGACTCCTTAAATCTGGCTACTGTTGAAACAGTTTAGGCTTAAAGATTCTGGAGATTAAGATGAACAGCACATAATACAACATCAAGTCTTTGCCAGCTATCCAATCACAAGCTTAATCTCTATTTTCCACAGTGAGGCATTGTAAATGTTTGCAATATTTTCATGATGTGGCTCTGGGATGTCAATTATAAGCAAAATTAGAAGAAAGTAGGATAGAATATGTGAGTTTTGAAGGATTAAAATAGTACAAGCAAAGCAGAGACCAAACTACTCTATGATTCTGAGGAGTGTCTTGTTTAAAGAAATTACACAACATTCTCACAGATTAATTCAGCTAGGTAAAAAAAAAAATCCTTTTGGTTACCATTTAAAAATTACTCAAATTGTTGATTTTTTCCACTTGAGCTGAGCATCAACTATGTAGCCTAGTTTGACTAGCTGACACTTCACTGTGGGCAGGAATTCTGCATTAAAAATCTTTTGTTTTCTATTTCTTTCATTTCCTGAATGGTAGTTTCTTTCACAGTACAATATATAATCATAAAAAAATGGTCAACTTGATTTTCATTCCTCATTATCAGCCTTCATTCTACCTATGATCTGTCACGTTATCTCTCACCAAGATTAAAGCAGCATTTAAGATATGCAGCAAAGCACAGTAATGAAGATGCACTGTAGACTTTCTTAAGTGGAAAAAATACTAAAGAGATGTTAAGGCTGAACCTATACATGACCAAAAGAGAAAAATGAAACAAGAGGAACATGAAAATAATGGAGACAACTCGCAAGATAATGAAGGGTAAACTGTGAAACTAAACTGAATAAAAAAGAAAGAGGGTGGAAGGAGAAAAGTATAACATCATATCAGCCTCCTCCTTTGTCCAACAGAACCCTGAAATCAGCTTATCTGGGGTCCAGCTTTGCTAACTTCTCCACACAAAATAAAAGCTCAGATCCTGTCTCTTCCTCCTCCCCAACAGAAATGCCCAGAGTGCACTCAGAGGCAGGATGTGAGCAGGCAAGTAGCACAGCACAAAAGGTGCAGAATGGCACAGATTAACTAAACAAAAGAAGAAGATGTTTCACAGGGATTTTTATTCTCTTTTTTTCACATAAAGCAAGTACAATTATACTGGAGCATGAGGTAACTGAGAACAAGAAGTTCACAGCTTTGGCATCCATTGTAGGACAGACCTCTAAAGGCTGAAACAAAAATGCCTTAGGAAACACTTTCTCATCTGAAAGAATTACATTTGTTATACTCTTCGTGCACTGAACCTATGTCAGCAAAAAAGGAAACAACTAATAAAGAGCCAACACTGTCCCAAACAGAGTTCTTAACTAGATATAACCAGATTAAAAGAGACACAGCTATTACCATTAAGCTAACATAGGAGGACTACACAAATGATGGTGATGATGATGAGGACTATGAAAGACTATAAACAATCAACTGTAAGAGAAAGGAGGTTGCTGAAGACTCACTAACAGACCATTAAACTTAGCCACATACTACGAATGTAACAACACAGCGGTTCTGAGGCAATTCGGCAAGGATATTCCACATCTGAGGGGCAGTGAGAAAGCACTAAGACTCCCCCAGAAAAAAATTTGGTGTTTTCATTAAGACCATGCACAGATGTCCTAAAGTTGCAATTTTTCAGGTTCGTGTGGACACCAGTATTGAATGTGCTAAGCACCTGAAACAAACAGCTCTGGCTTGGAATGCATTGCTATTGCCTGCTGTTGCAGTGGTGAAAAATATACCTGAGCATTCATGCATTCCTGAGAGAAGAATGGCAGGTTTTATTGAGAAGTAATCTGCTATACTTCACCCTTTTCTGACAGCAAGAAAAACTATTAATTCTTGAAGCAAGTGTATTGCTTTACTGGGATGAGACTTTCAGTCCCTCTAGAAAATAAGATGAGATCATTGGTAATACCAGAGCTAGAAGACATCTTAATTGAAGGGCTACCTCATTTGCAACATCCTACACTTCAGTCTATTTTTGTAGGGCTCTTTCTCTGTTGTGAAGCAAGACAGACAAAGCTTGTTATTGTCACTTTGATACTGTATATCCACTCACCTTCAAAGAAAGTCTTTATATAGAATATACAGTAAAATAAGCTACAGCATGAGTCACACAGCAAGAGTCCATGGTTCTTGAGTGTTATAAGGCACCAGAGGAATCAAATGACTTGCATATGAGAACAAGGCATTATCCATCAAGCCACAAGTGTAATTATAAAACAGCTTTTAAGAAAGGTTTCATTAAAAGAGAGAAAAAGATGGCTTTGCATCTAAATCCACTTCACATAATTCTTCTGGTACCTTACAACTTCAAAACAAGTTTTGCAAACCATATTTTAACACACTGAAAACAAAACAAGAATATGTTTATCTGACCTGTTTTCCTTTGTTAATACTGAGGGGGATTCAGTGTAACAGAATGAGGAGGCTGCACATGTATGCCTAACATACTTAACTGGCTATTTTTCATTTTATAAGTATTTCCCTGCATACTGACAGCTACTTGTTCAGGGAACATCAGGGAACATAATTTAGCATTATACTGTCTCTTAAGTTTTATAAACTTCAGACCTCTGTAAAAATCTTCATAGCTCTTAGATAATATAGACATTGTTATCTCTGTCTTTTGTACGTGGTTATCATTTGCATATCTCTCATGGAGTTAAAGTTCATTACATACACCTGTGTTGGAATGGATCCCCAGCTGACATCAATTAACAGTTTCTCTGGCTTCAGCAAAACTGAACAGCACTAATGATCATGTATCTTCCGATAGGAAGGCATATTGTCTACTAGCTAATATTGAAGATTAGGTCTCAGGAGATCACTCCCATATTCCCAAGTATGCCACTCACTCACCATAACTGATACCGTTTGAACTGGGAAACGTGATGTCTGACTACACTGTAGCCTTTAAATTTCCTGTTCATTTCTGCAGTTGGAAATTTCATCCTTGGGAAGGGCTACCTGCAGACAGCCTACATTCCATCCATGTCCTGGCCACCTTCTATTCCCAGGCTCTGTTTCATTGCCTTACCCATAGGGAACATAGATATGTGCAGGACTTAAAAGGCCCCCACCACAACCTTCATGCTACAGAAGAATCACATAATTTCAGGAATTGGTTTCAGCTCTAAACTTTAGAAAATCATAGTAGGTTTCAAAAGCAGTAAACAAAAACTCTATGAATAGGAATGACATATTCTTGTCTTGGAAAACACCTGGTGGTGTTTTCTCACGGCAAAATCACAAAGTTCTCACATCACTGGTATCACGTAAGTTTAGGAAACTTGACAGGTACTACAGATCTGACATGATTAGGAAAAGGAGCATAAACAGACCTGCAGACCTACTGGATGACTGCACTGCCCAGTGAGTGTCAGCAGTGCTAGCGTCAGATAGAGCTAATCCTTCCTGCAAACAGAAACAAGTGCGAAAATTCAGACTAGAGGAAAAGATGCTAGTGCCTGAACACTTGAAAGGGAATTATTTGTCAACAACAGCATGGATAAAAGCTGGTATCTTAAAAAGGAAAATTGCTGCAAGTGTCCAAAGGTGCCTTTTTAATAAAGAAGTGAGCAAAAAAGAGCAGATGTAACCAAGGTGCCAAACAAGACCAGTGCTGTCAGCACAGACCTGTTGATTTGCTCTGATGCACCAATGTGTTACGCCAGTTTCAGACCAGTGTGACTTTTTTCTAAGAGCTGTAAAACTCAAATAATGCTCATATATCAGGTTAGCTACAGCCACAGAGATATAATTCTGAGGTTCCCAGAGTGTACACTAGCAGCAGACAATGATGGTGGCCAGAAAAGCCATTTCAAGGTACCAGAAGATGAAAGCTAAAAGTAACAAGACTTCGTACTCAACTGACAGACTTTGTTGGAGCAGCAGTCTCACTAGAGAAGTTGATTGTCTTTCCTCTAACTTTCACAGAGCTATTTTATTTAGATCCCTCACCATAGCCCTAAACAGTACAAAGAACAGCACCATGCATGCATATAACAACTCCTAAAGTGGTTCTGTCTAGTAGAAAATGCTACAAAGAGCCTGATCCAAATCATCTCTGAATTTATTAGTATGTTTGAAAAGTTTCTGAAAGACAAAAGACATATCCCCTTAGATCTATAATTCTCAGTGTCACATGTTATGTATTGCTTACTAATGAGAATTAATAGTGTGTTTGATGTGTTACTTTATGGTTCTCTTCACATGCCTTGCAGCAGCATGGTTAAACCTCTGCAGCTGCGGCATCCAGAGGCAAGCTTTGTGGTGGCCCCTTGCCACACAGCCCAGGCCATGCCCTCTTCCTGTGTGGAGAGGCGGCAGAGTTCAGTCTGCAGACACTGAAACAGCCTCACGGCAAGCAGAGGACACTTGGCAGCATGGTGGCAAACCAACTGCTCCTCAGTACCTGACAGAAAAAAGCTGTAGGCCAAACAGAAGGAACCTGCAGGGCAGATGGGCACCAGGGTTATCCATGAGCTCTGTAGCCAGTGCATCACCATGCCTATGAACACAGCCCAGCAGAATGCTACTCAATTATGTGCTTAGTATTTGTAAAATGCTTCAAGATATGTAGATAAAGGATCTCATATATTTGCTAAACAAAATATTATTCTGACATTGCATTCCTTCAGGGACAAATACTACAGTATGTAATTCTAATATCTCTTTAAATATAGATCATTAGAGCTCTCCTGAGATTCCCATCAGTGTCAGTAATTGTGTGTACAAAGAAATACTCATTTGATTATCTTGCAATACAAAATCCTCTGCATATATCCACAATGATTATATATTCAGTACAATCCCTTTAATGTCAGTACATCAACTGTGTTTGAGATTTTGCATTCCTCATCACATTCAAGCAAGTTTTGTCTTGCCTTCTCATCTCCCATAATTGATCTATCTCTTTAAACTTGCCATTTCTAGCAACCTCTCCCAGCTAGGTTTTAAAAGTAGATTCTTCTCTCTGCTCAATAAGCAAGAGAATAGTATATAATTTCCTGTTTTATGTACAACATCTGGCACTGTAGAAAGCACCACTGCAAATCTTAGCAAGGCAGCAGAAAAAAATAGCCAAAAATCCTCCTGCATGGAAAACGGCTCTGCAGCACTGGCTATAAAACCTATTACATATTATATGAAAGGTTAGCAGATTTCCTGGCAGAATATAGTAAAGTATGTGGGATTTGATTGCTGTACAGAAACAGAGCACTGAGAAAGTGAGAGGGCCTTCCATCAAACACTAAATACAAACCTCAATCTGCTTTTCTCCACGCAAAATAAAAAATGTCAAGAGAAATCTGGCCGAAGTCTACCCGTCCTAACATTAATATTTCGAGTGATAGCCTACACAGAGCATCTGCAACAAAATAACCTTCCCTATTTAACTGGCAAACAAGCTGAGGGTACAAAATTTCCCAAAGCACCAGAATGACTTAAATAACCACTCTGCATTTACAGCAATGACTCGGGCATTTCAGAAACTACACAGCAGTGATGTTCAATGACCCCAGGGACAGAATTTAAAGATATTTAAGCATTCAGAAACACAGTTATCTAAGTTCTCTGCCTTTTAAAAATCTCACTAGAAGCATATGACAACTTGGGGCTTCCACATGAGGTTATGAACTCATATCTTTACCAAGCCTCTAAGTCCAGTAAGAGGGCTATTAAATGAAGATGACCCTCTATTCCAACACAGTATTAAAAAGGGGAACCACAATGGTGAAGTTCACCTTTGCAATGACAGCACATGACAAGGACAAGAAACTGTCAGCTGGGACTGTGCCAGGAGTGATCTTACAGCAGCATTGGAAGCTTCATTCCATTGTCCAGGGTATTTCTCTCAGTTGTCCAAGCAGAAGGCAGACTGCCTGAATAATGCACCCAGTAAGGCAAGAAGAAAACTTGTTTCCCTGGTTGCATTCCGGTAGACAGCCCTTCCTCGTGGACTCTGAAGAATAAAAGTAGGATGAGAAGACATTTGTCTTCCAGTGATTTTTAATTGCTTGAACTTTCCCCACTAATAAAGCAATATTGCTTTCAAAAACTTTCCATAAAATTCCAGTTTCTCAGTCATTTGTAAGCACTCATCTGTCACATGCTCCTTAAAGACGAAAAGTCTTCAGGAAGAGTCTGGGAAGGAAGTATCTGAGATCTTGTCAGTATCTGAAGCCAGAACTAGTCCTTAGAGCACAGATAATTGTCAGGTTGTTTTACAGCCCATCTGCAGAAGCACTGCCTAACTAGGAATCAAGTAACTACAAAAACCTGTCCTATGCATTTGTGGAAATAACAGCCAAAATTAACTTGGAATGTTGCCACGTACTTACATAAGGTCATGGCATGATGTGGTTACTTGTCGGTGCTGATATTTATTCAAGTGGAATAAAGTGCTATTCATGAGCTAAAAGCCAACCCAATGTTTTATTCAGAATTAAAATGCTTTTTTCAAAGAGGATGGCTTTTCCAAAGTAGTTAGTGCTGGGCCAGTTCTGTTTCCTTTAATGTCAGAGGCAGCTTCTGAAACAGCAGCTCTGACTTCAACCATTATGCTGGGCTGTTCAGGGCTACTCCAGTCTGGCAAGCCAGCACTGTCTCTCCCTGGGAGATGAATATGGCTAAGGGCAAGTAAGCAAGCTGGCACATAAATAAGAGCTTGGGTGGAAGCGTAACTAGGGATTGACAAGGCTCTCCTGGATATCTGGAAAACCTTTTCCCATTGTGAGTAAGCTGGGGGAAAGCCTGAGAAACTCTGCTATGAGAACTACATTTCAGAAGTGTTCTGCACCATGAGTGAAAGACCAGTTGGAATTTTAATTACAACTGCATCATAATTAAAAAACTTCTTGTCCAGCAGCATCACAGAGACTATATATTCCTTGCAGGCCTCCATTCGTCCAAATTCAAAACAACATACCTGGAGTTTCAACACTTTCATTAGACCAATAATTTAATCTACCATGTGCATTTTTTTCTAAATACATTTTCACTGGGCTATTGCTATTGTTGCACAACATTACAATTTAAATTACACGGGTACATGATAGATATAGCTGATATTGAGTATCAATTGCTAATGTTAAAGAGGTACTATTGCATGTGTCTCACTACCAGACCATATGACCAAGCCTAGAAATTTCCAGGAGGAGCAGCCCTACAAAGATGATGACAGCCAGTCCACAGTGTTTGGGGCATTGCTACACAACAGTAAGGTCAGATCAGATTCAAAACACTTCTGTGACATTTCAAAATCTATCTTGAAGATCACTGGAAAACCCAGTCCTGGACCCATTGAGACTTTTATGTTAGCTAGAGAAGTCATAGCAGCTGCACCTTTTTCTAACCTTGAAACTATAAAAAAAAGTTGTAACCAAACATTTGTTGAAATGTTCTTTTCCCCCTAACATAGTAATTCCTACTTCAAAAAACATCTCACATGCTAAGAAGCTTCCATTAGGTACAACTCTACCTAATGTACTTTTCAGGGAGTTCAATGAATGTAACTATTCATAACCACCGTCTTGTAACCCTCTTTCCTGGCTCCTGCAGTTTATCTTCCTCAGTAGCTAATTACCAATATTCCCAGCTTGAAAACTTTGTAGCAGACACTGATTATATTGAGGGGCAACACAGGATGTTACTCTGTTTATAAACCTCTTTTCTTGGAATTCCCTTTTGAAGAACCAGTGGAAATCCAGATTATATCCAAGCCTTTCACATGTTCCCATGTAGCCCATGGCTGCTGGCTGTGGTTCCACAACACAAAGTATTCAATGCAACAGTGACCTATGCCCTGCCAGCCACCAGCCCCTACTCCTGCGCCCAACATGTCATCTTACTGGCCAGGTCTACAAAGATTGGGAAGGGAGGCATTACAGTGAACAAGGGTCAGTGAACAGATTTTGGGGCTTTTAGAAATTGCTGCACAGCCAAGAAAGAACAGCCAGAAAAGGACAAGGCAAATGTTGAGACAATATTTGTCTCTTTGTAACATGAGGAAATACCCACATTTTTCTGCAGAAGACCAGTTAGACATTTACAAAAGTAACCAAAGCACACTACAAAACTCTAAAAAAGCAACAGAGCACTTGGTTTTGCTTTCCAGTGTTACATTAAGTTGTTTTTACATCTTAGAAATAAAATTTTAGCAGCCTTTCGATGGAAATGAAGATACACACTTATGTACATACCGAATATACTCTACTCCATGCTGCATTTCAGAGTATTTCACTGAACCAATTTAATTAACATCAGCCAGAAAAAAAAAATGTAACATGAGGGTGATTCAAGATCTATCTGTATAATCTTTCTTCTAATTTAAAATAATGTCCTTTTTTTCCACTGAAAGAAAAGCTCAAATGACAGTTGACTGCCATTTGCCCTGAATCTGCATGGAATGTCTCATTGTTTCCAAGTGTACAAAGATGAATATCCAGATTAATCAATCATTTCTAATTATCTGTCTTCCAGATCATGAAGCATGTAAAAAAAAAAATCTCTGACTGCAGTCACCACCCATAGTCCTTGGCCTATCTACACAGCTGGGAGAATCTAGGTACAAGAGGCTGCCCACATACCTCATTTCTACCAAGATTTCTAGTTTGAAAGAGAGTACTTGGGAAACAACAGTAGTCCCTTAGGTTTTCTTCTTTCATTTTAAAACATTTTGTGCTGTTCTGTTTGTATTAAAAAGTCGACAGCCAGCTACTGAGAGAAGAATATTAGTCAAAGACCTTCACAGGAGCCCCACACTGACACAAGAGACATACTCAAAGAGACTGTTTCTGGAGCCCTTTTGTGTATTATCTTAATTCTCATGAGCCGTTACACTGGATTACATTACTTACAGATGCAAAGGTAGCAATACCAAACTCATACACATAAAATGGAACAGTCTCTTCTCTTTACAAAGTGCTATCAAGACTTTTAACTCAAAAGTAAAATTCAACAGATTCAAGCTGGGTTTCTTTCCTTGTCCTGATACCCTGTTCCATGATATTTTTTCAGTAGACTGATACATTGTTAAATGTTCTCCTGATGCATTGTAATTGTACAGTAAGTCTACCCATTATTTTCCCTCTGTGTACTGACTGTCCTAGAGTCTTCCATAGAGCATATAGTAATATCTAAATATTTGGTTGTCTTTCTGATCCATCAAAGTATTAAAATGGACAGGCATTGGGTCTCAAAGTCTTTTTGAGAGCAGATTTTAGCAGCAGCCATTCAGTGGAGTTCAAAAAGAAAGCAGCAGGCAAACAGAGGTAGGGAAAAAGAACAGTGTAGCAGCTGCATGGGTCACAAGTACAGCCACAACTAAGTTGACCACAAACTTAGCCTCCCAGTTTTTGAGGTGCAGTTGCCTAACAGGACCTGGTATTTTATTCCAGGATTCAGAGCATGTCCTCTTCTTTCTTTCCAGAGAAGAAATTTAAACTGAATCTCTGGATGCATGTAGGGGTTTAGTCATCTTCAGACTATCTCTAGGAATAAAAGTAGTAATGAATTTATCTAAAAATCATCTAATTCCTTGTCCTCCCCTGCAATTGCTCCTGAAGCATTCATTGAATAACTTGCCAATTAAAAACTAGACAGTCCGCAAGTTTGCCAGTCATTCATTTACAAAAAGACACAAGGCACCCATTTTAATGCTGCAGTCATATTTTAATCAAATATTAATCTTTAGAGGTCTTTGAAGGGAGGAAATATGCTCCCTTTGACAAGCTGCTTCTTAAAATAACTTTTTTGCTTTAACAGTTGACAGGTCAAACGAGAATGCAGCAGGCAACTCACGGATTAAATAGCACCTTCAACAAATAGGACTCAGCAACATCAAGCAAGAGTCAGAAAGCACAAGCTGAGGGGGATGGGACAGTAAGCAGGACATGCATTAACTTTTAAAGTTTGCCATTGTCCAATTGTTTTTGGATAGCGTGCATGACAGTGCAGGTCATCCACTGGAGCAGGCACCTTCAGACTAGGGGCTGCAATAGCTCAATGCCTCCTTGAAGCAGAAGTTCCATGAGGAAATGTGACTTGATCTAATTTTGGAATCTGGAAAAAAGACAAACATCAGGAAGGAAGTTTAAAAGACATTTAAGTCCTTTCAAAGAAAAAGGAAACTCAAACCAGATAAATTCAAATAACAGTAAGTCAGCATCAACTGCTGTGACATGTCTCTCTGAGAACATCAGGATTGCTTGTACCTCTGAAATATTTGAGCCAGGGAGCAGGAAGTCACTACTATCTTTTGGTGGGTTTAGCCCTATGTTTTCCAGTTGTCCCTGTATGTCCTGGTAGTGCAGACCTTCAGTTGTGTACAACACACATTAAGCTCTGCTGTGTTAGGTGTTCTGCAGAGTTCCATACACCCTCCGTTCGGTTTCACACACTCCTATCAGTAGAATAAACTTTGTAACAGAAGGCTGCAATACTCCAGATCCCACAGATGATTAAACCTAACAGACAGGAGATCTGTCAAGAAAAAGAACCATAACAGAGGAAACACTTTCAGGTTTTCGGGATAAAGACACAAACCCCTAATTCCACATGAATTCTTCAGTACTGTGCATACACTGCCAGTGAGTACAATCCCCTGTGGGTTTCTGCAGGAGCACCTTGGCCAATAGGGAGAACCTGATACAGCCTCACCCATAACTTCGTGGAATATCAGGACCAGATCAGACAGCTCCCTTGATTCACCTGGTAAACACAGTCTCTGAGGGACTTGTTTGCTGAGTCAATTCATCATTTAACTTGTTCAGTTCTTAAAAATTATTGGGTCATAGAGAAATGAAATTAAGACTTTACTAGCTAAATTCCAGTTGTATTCCAGTCCTCATTATGCACTAAGATGGTCTAATTTATATTACAGGGTTTCTCAGATGGATGACTGATGCACGTTGACCTCACAATGACCCCAGAGGGCAAAGGTTTCCTCCCATTCTCACTTCGTTCTCCTATCCTCTTCCTCCTTCCCTCTCTCCCACCCCTCTTTTTCTCTGACAACCCTGTAAACAGTAGAGAATTCATTTTGAGCCAGTGGAAAGGGGGGAAATGGGCACAGCAAGGAGGGCTACCACCTCTTCCATCCCTCATCTCTCCTCCTCCTGCACAGTGGCAAGCCAAACTGTAACAGTAAAGTCAGAGGAAGGAAAAGGAACAACATAAAGCATTTTTAAAACACCCATTCTTAAATATTGGAATTAGCAAACATAGCTGAATGGAAGAGAATTCCAACTAGTCTTTTTAAAATGAAAGAACCATTGGCTCTAGGCTCTATTCTCTCTATGTATATGAAATAGGCACAAGGGTCAATGAGATTTAACATAAAAGGGGGAGAAAAAAATCCATATACCAACCTTCCACCATATGCCATTACTAAACTTAAAGTACAACTTCTCCTATGAATATATTCTCTAAATTTCAGGCATTTAAGTATAGCAAAGACTATCCTATAAGTCTATCCTAAGCCTCCTCTTTTGCTTTAATATACCCCACCACTCCTGTGATCAATTTAGAATCCATAAAGTAAATAAGGTCCAGCTGGGTAAACAATGAGCACAAAAGCACCTTAGGAAGTGGTTATTTATCCTAAGTCACCCTCAACCAACCTCACGCTCTGTTTCTTGGAATCAATGTAGTGCTGGAATTTCACATTTCAGCAAAACAATCTATGTCTTCACCACAAGTGATAATTATAGAGAGTTCAGCTGCTGCTTCTTCTTTTTTAAAGTAATTCACCATTGTTCTCATACAGGCTAGGTGTTAACTCACCTATGTTTTCAGCTGAGTACAGTATCCCACACTTCCCGACCTGAGCTGCTATGCAGTACTGCTGTACGGTCTTTCAGGAAACGTAGCAGTGAAGCCCATCAGTAGTCAGAATTCTGCATTGCCAAAGTTCTCTGCAACCATGGTGCAGTCAGTCTGCTAATTTTCCCTCTGACACGTGCATATCAGTGCTAAATCTCTGCATCTGTAAAACACTTTGGGATCCCTGACAAAGAAGGACTCTATGTAAAGATCAGATGAATAACTTTCTTCTTGAGCAAAAACATTTTAGGATAATTTAAACAGACATGCAAGTCTAGCAATCTGGAAATTCTCACAGCTGCTGTTTGCTACCTAAACTCTGTGCTGCTTAGAGTCATGTGTGTTCACATGATCTGCTAAGCTGGGGGCTGTCTCCTGCTCTTGAACTTTTTCCTCCTGCACTTTAAGATCAGCCCAGCAATGCTTTTATTGTGTAGTGCTGAGTACATGAGCTTGCATGTAAAGAGCATATGACGGCAGTTGCTTCTAAATGGTTTATAACTATTCTGTCCTTTGTTAGCATTTCTTCAGTTATTTAAATAAATTAATTAAAATTTCAGGACTTTTTTCTTTTCAAAAACAAACCAAAAACTATATGTTTAGATTTTCTTCCTTAGAACTTAGACTGCACTTTGCCTGATATGGCAACCACAGAGTAAAGGAACCACATGTTCAATTTTAATTTTCTCTAGATATGAAAATACATATGCTGATTATCTTTAGAGAGTATTTCTATCAATTCTGCTTTCCCAGGACTCAATACACAGAGTATATCTCATATAGGCTATAATGTTTTCAAGAGTTATTTAAAGGCTTCCTGTGAGTAACAAACGAAACATTAACTCTCTGGAAAGACATGAAGCTTACAAACTGAAACTCTGTCCACCATTATAGTGATGAGCATTTAGAAATATAAGTAATCATTATAAGAATAACATAACCCATCAAAGTCCATAGGTCAGTCAGCTTTCTATTTCTGTGTTGTAACAGGAACAGTGGCATGAGCATAGGGCATTACAGGAGAATTAATGACTAGCTGCAATTAATGGCCCTGGGCTATGCCTGAGGCAATCAACTCCTCCCATCTACTCAGTAATCCCAGGAGATACCCTGGTCTCCTTTGGAACATTAATGTCCAATTTTTTAATAAAATTCTTTCTTTGCAGAATTTTTGTGCTTAGATTATTCGGAGGACATTATGTACATATATGAGTAAAAATACAGTCAATTAGGGAGAGCATATTGGAGTGAAAAGCAGTATCAGCGCCTTCAAGATAAGTTCAATGGGAACAAATGCTCTCAGATAATAAAGAATGCGAATGGGCTTGTATTTTTGATCACTTGTTCTCTGTGTATTTGAAATGAAAGCTATATTGCATTCACAGCTTTCTGTCAATCTTCCAGTGCTCCAGCTCCTTCAGAAAGTCTGTGCTTCCCCTCTACTCAACTGTCTTATTTTGCATCACCTCACACCACTACCACTATCACTACTGCACCAAAAATGTCACAGAACCTTTTCAGTAGGTGCTAGGTGCTTTCAGAATTGGTTCTAATGCACATACAACCAAGATAATAACCATTTTAGTCACCACTGCCATAAGTTATTAACATACTACAAATCTTAATTTGGAAAAAAAAAAAAAGAAGTGATGCATCATATGTTACTTTATTCCCTGGCACAGTTTCTCCTCAGTTATGCTTTTTTATTCCTCACTCAAAAAACTCCCTTTGCAAGCATTCATTGACTGCCTCTTAGCATAGACAGCAAACACATTACAGACTGAGCAGTTACACATGCACGAAGAATTTACTCTTCTCAGGTGAGCTCTGCAAAACTGCAAAGGACCCTTCCAATCTCTTCCCTATAAAAGGGAAGAGATATTCTCTTCCCTATAAAAGCATTGCTCTGAAGATTAATCCATTTGACTGAGATGCAACCTGGAATGTTGCCACGCACCAAAGAAGTAATTCTTGACATGACTAGCAACAAATGAAACAGATCTCTCTGACTGCTGAGCACTAAACACCAACTCTCAGAAAGCTCAGCTCCATACTTATATTCAAATACTCTCTACTACCAATACTTCAGTCTACCAATAAAGTCTCAATAAGCAACACCATCATCACAGGGTATAAAAACAGTGTATCTCGTGTGTTTAAGCTTCCAGCTTGCTTGCTTCATTAACAGTTTTGCTCAAATTCCCTGTCAAATGCATGCAAAGGCTTTCCCTCTGCAGCCTATGTGGTCTGTGCGTGTAATCTAATCAAAGAGGACAAAGTTTCGATTTCTGTAGACAAAGGATGAAAATTTTCTTTACTACATTTAATTTTTTAAATATCCTGAAAAATCTTACCTGTGTCTGTCCTTAAAAGACAGTACCAGAACGTGGTACTGGCTGTAACAGTTGATTGATTAAGTATCAATACAGCAAAAGTAGTAACAGACATAAACCAGACGTATTTGCCACCTTGTTGTTTCAGAATTGTTCGCACACTACTTTAATATTAAAGGAATAGGTCTGTACCACAGTTCCCTTCATTGTAAAATGGAGCTGGCAACTTAATCACTGCTTATCATGGCCTGGGGAAAATTATGCATTTGTGGGCAATTATCAGTTTTCCATAGCCTTTCACTGCCTGTAGATTTTTTGTTGTAGTGATGGTGATGCTACTGGGATGGTTAACTAATTTCCCCTCAAAAACAGATAAAAACTGAAATGACAGAGTTTCTGGCAAGAGAATTTCTGGCAGAGGAAGCAAAGTAGGAAATGCAGTTCCTGATATAAACCAGCCCACTCTGTCTCATCTGATAGAAGGCTTGCTGCCTGGGTATTTCTCAAATGAAAAACTGCCAGGGTTTAAAACAGCTGAAGCTTTCCTGTTATGAGAATTATGTGCTTTACAGATCATGATAAATCCTAACTAAAATATGAAAGAGTCAGTGTTTCAAACTGTTCCTTTCCTTCAGTGAGGTTACATTTACAGTTCAATGACTGGACTTGGATTACAGGATTCTTTTTCACTCCAACAGACTGAAAATATATGTATATATTGCAGATGCAGTGTTCAAGCACCGAACAAAAATTACAAGAAACATCTCCCTGAAGGAATTACCCAGTCCCACAAGAATTTTCTTACACTATTCCTCATACCTTTCTTTCCACGTCCTTCCTTCCTCCCACCACTCCTCATCTATCCAAGGAAAATAAAGCCAGGCTATTCAATGGCCTTGTTATCACAAGAAGTTGTTATGCTATATCAGTAAGCTGAGAATGGGGTTTGTATGGTTTGTGGTGAAAAGTGCAAACTGAGTCTTCACCACTTCTGCTGGGAAGTTCAACTGGAGTCACTGAGGAAAAAGAAAACAGAAGCAGAAAGCTGGACTTTTAAGTAGAGCACTGGCAGTCCAGTGCTGCGACTGGAAACACAGAACAACTACCCATACTACTTTCCCAGCTCAAACTGGAAAGCTAATTGGGACATGGCCTAAGTGTAGTATGAGAAGTCACACTATACTTCTCCCATGGCCTTAATCTCTCTCACAGATGTTAAAAGTGAATTCTACGTTTTATTGCTCACTTTTCTTTCAGTGATTGCTCCCTTCATCTTGTAGTTATTTGTTTAGATTTTTAGTGCATAAAAATCCTGGCATTGCCACTATGGGCTCTGAGCCATCTGAGCAATCTTCTTTAAATACACTAACACATCATCCATATGGTTATCCAATATGTAACTATTTACTTTCCAGAACAATCACAGAGGTAACAAAAACCATTAAAAGCTTCACAAAATTCACAAAAGATTGTCCCCTTAATTAGGAGTCTATGATTTTCACTGAATAGCACAGTTTCAGCCATCAGTCTGCATGACCCCCTTTTTGAAAATACCTTCATTATTATAAGTGTTCCTTAAAAACAACTGAAAGATCAGATGAGTGGTTGTTCTTAGGAGCTACCTGTTTGAGATCACTGCTGTGTTTGCCCCAGCAGGGTCTGATACCACGCAGTTCACTATGTTCTGGAAGATATCCACTTTAGAGACAGCATTTAGCAAGGCTGGGAAGACTCTGAAAGCTAGGAGGGGAGATACCAAGAGAAGTCCTTTCCAAGTATGATCTTCAATAATAGCTAGTAATTTTTTAATGATTTTCAACACAGTTTCCAAAATCTGGTCAGAGGACCCAATTAAGGTATAAATAGTTTGTTTTTCATATTAGCTGTAAGAGTTACTGTTTCTTTTAGAGTCAATTTACATTAAAAAAAACTTTGGCCCCTTCTGGAGATTCACTGTTTTCCTAGAAGAAAATGATATCCGAATGAGAGTTCACTTTGCTGAGACAGTTAGAACATGTATTCTCTTCACAGCATGTGCAATGCTGTCAGAGGGCAAACTTGTTTATCACAATTTTCTAAGTGTACTTCTGGTGGTAACTCATGCTGTGGAAGCACCTGAGTTGATTTGTGGCTACTTTATACATTGTAGCTTGTGTGCTAACATTTTATGCTCAGTGTTGGTTGTGAGTATTCCAGACACAATTCAGTGGATGGATTAGTGATTACTGAACTTGTGGAAGAAATCAATGAGCTCTAGGCCTGTGTGCATAAAGCAACATGGAAGCTTTTCAGGCATACTAGAAAGACCTACAGTTCTTAGGTTTCTTGGGATATTTGCAAAACTGTGCCTCCTTTTATCAGAAGTGACTAAACCCAGAAAGGATAAGGAGGAGGAGGAGGACAGAAAGCCATGTCATTCCTTTTCCTAGCCAGCAGATTTTGTAAGCTTTAGGATGGGGACACAACATATTCATTGCAGCAATACAGAAGTTCACTCTCTCTGGTATCATGGAACTTGAAGGGTCTCTTCTTGGGGCAATACAGTTTTCTTTTGTGACTAAAAGCAATACTAGAGGTCAGACTTTCAACTTCAAGTGGAAAATGTACTGTTTTGTAGACAGAAAAGAAGAAATTATATTTAGTCAACACATTTTGAACCCCTGTGATTACATTCAGCCTTTTGTTTGTATGAGATGCCACCATCATGCTGCTTTAAGGTTTCAGGCCCTGTCTTGGCAACTTCAGTTAATAAGAGCTTTTCCACTGAACTCAAACGCAACAACAAGATTTTGTATGTTGTTTTCCTGAATATCATAGGTAGAAGCAAATTCAATATACTAAAATTGGCATCAGAGAGCCTCCTGCAGCTCTGAAAGTGCAGGTATTAGTGTCCATTAGCATACTTTTCTCTAAAGTACAAGAAACTAATTAGCATAAATTTATTAAATAAAACTGAAGGTGGAAATGAAGACCAGGTTGGAGTCTAATGCAACAGCTTTACAGGTAATAGTGAAACACTCAGCATAACAGACATATAAACATGGAATTTCATTCTGGAGGAATAGGATGTGCCTTGTTTTGACAATTGAGAAGTGCATCCAAGACCATATTCAGCTCACAACTGACTTTTTTCTCTTCACCTAAAAAGCAATAACCAAATTCCAGTTTTGTCATATGCATTACAATTCATTTAGCATCTAATTTAAGTGTGACTGCATTATGAAACTTCACAGAAACACACAGAATCAAATATTTGTTTTAAGATCACAACATCAACACAACTGTAGACTATCTTAGCAGATACAGTACTTATAACTGTTCAAAATAACTTTGGTAGGAATCTTTACAAATTGTGTCCAGTTACAAGACAAGGAAAACTACTTACTTGTTTCATTTTCTTTGTAAACCGGAATAATCTCCTGCTGTTTCAATGAACATGGATCACAGAAAAAAAAGGATGCCTTTATTCTACCAACAGAAGCCAAACTCCATTAAGAGGAGCCAGACTGATTATATTACTCCATCACATGTGAAAGGAGAATATTTAGCAGAACAAAAATATAGGAATCTTTGGCATGCAGTTTACAACTTAAGACCACACTGGGTACATTAGAAAAGATGTAACAAGGTCAAAGAAATCACCACTCCTCTTTGCTTCCTGTTGCTGCACAGCTTTCCTCTCTTTTTGTGTTTATTATTCTGTAAGTCAGACTGCTAAAGCTATGAGCTCCCAAAGGAACCCCAGCTTCAGAGGCTAAGTACAACTGAGGGCCTCTGTGATAATCCATATGCACATTTCATACAAAAATAAACGCTCTACTAGGTCCATGTTCCATTTGCCAGTTGGCCAGGTTGGTTATTTATTCTGTTGGGAAGAATGAGCACCCTTTTTGCCATGGAGCCTTACCTTCCCTCTTCTCCATTTTCATCCATCATTCTTGTAGGAAAGTTGCAACTATTAATAGATAAACTTTAACTTTTGTTTTGGCTAAGACCTACACAAAACATCTGTGTCACAAGACCTGAAATTGGCCCATACTCCAAATAATTTAGGTCAGTGAAGGGGACAATAGCCACACAGCATTTTTCAATTGTCAGAAAAGTAAACCATTTGCAAACACACACATGCAGGCTACTTCTGTTTCTAAGCCTCCTGTTACTATATTTGGCCATAGTTACAACACTATAAAATAAACTGATGTTCTTCTGTATCTTTACACCTACTTTATCAAGCTCCTATCACTAAGGCACCTTTCACGGTTTGTTTAAAGCCCCTATCTTTCCCTAGAAATAAGTAAATAAATACAGCATTTTTTGTGGGTTTTTATAAAGGCTTCCAAATTTCCCTCGCTTTCAGACTGCACAGCAAGACCTGTCTTGGGTTTCCCTGCCTTTTTGCCTAAAGCCATGAGAGACAGCCCGAGATTTCACATCAATAGCTTTTACTACACAATTTTTCCCTTTGAACAAAGCATCACCTTAACATCTGAACAGTAAAATTCCATCTTTCCTTTTTATTTTCCCATGCATTATTTAAACACACTGCTCTGAATTCTACAACTAGAGTATTCCTGGGTAGTTACAGTAAACAATATCTTGTAGTCTGATACAGCAGGAAATGTGTGCTACCCAGGATAGTTTCACACATTTGTTTGCTCTATAGTAGCTTCAATTTAAATATGATAATCTAATTTAGTAAAAATGAACTGAAATCAGATTTACTGCAAAAACTTTTAAAATTTAATTTTCAGACTAGCAATCAATGCTTATTCAGTTTTCATCTTATCCCTGCCTTCCCTTTTTGCAGATGCTTAAGTGACATTAAACAATTGCACAAATTTTAAAAACTGTAGGAAAATTACCATCTGCACTAAATTCAGAAATAAAAAGGTCCAGAGAAATCACTCTTTATGAGCATTTTTCTTAACAGAAAGAGCTAAAAAAAGCAAAAATTCTCAGAATAGAATTAATATACATATATTTTTCTGGCATTCTGTCTTTCAAATCATTTTGAAACATAAGATGACAGAAATGATGAAGAGAGATCACACTATCATCTCACCCAAAACCTTACTCAATTCCCGAAATATGACTGTTAAGATTAAATATTAAAACATCTTCAAAGAAAGAACTATGTTGAGACACACAGCAATAAAGCCCATTACTATTCACAGATATAAACGGTATTGAAGTATTATCTGCTTAGTATTACACTTTACTTCATTACATTTCCCCAAAATCTATGCAAAATAAAAATACATTCTTGTAAACAACAATAATTACAATAGAAGGAAACAACAAAAATGAAATCTTAAACTTACACTGATGTGTTATTATACGTCCTGCACAGCAAGTAGCCCTAAGGATACATTTTAGTTTTTTTATCCATGCTCCGTTCTTGTTGCTGATGTGACCACTTAGGCACATGGTCAAGTTGCAATCAGCTTCTCTCTCTGTGATGTATGAGAGCTGTGCTGATTTATCTAGTCCTTCTGCAGCAGATTAGCACTAATGTTTCTGCTTCTGCATCCTACCTTTCTGTAGCAGCAGACTCTGCATTATCATTGGCAATCTGAATTAAAGAGCCAGTGAATGTAGTACAATTTTTTTCTTTCTGAAACCATCGCAAAGCAGGTAGTCTCACAAATAGAATCTTTTATCCACTGAGCCTCTTTTTTAACACTTTTGGCAAGAACAGTAGTCAGAGATACAGAAGAATGGTTCCAGTAAGTCGGCTACAGTCTTTTGGTGATTTATTCTGTTAAAGGAATATTCTCCTATGCAGATGGCCCTAGGCAAGAGAGGGCTGTAATAAACCAGCATTTCAGCCAAAACCATGGGATTTTCACTTTGTAACACAAAAGTATTGTGTTACACACAGTGAAATTCTAGTTTATCCCAAAGAAGTGGACAATGTGAAATTAATTAATGCAAACAGGGTTTATTAAAAAAAAAAGCAAGTTAAGTACCTTATATGTTAAAGGTACTTAACATATAACTGATTTGGTTAAAAATTATTTCAGCATCTTACAGTGTAGTTCATTACAAATTCTTTCTTTTTTGCCTTAGGATTGACATATTTTACACTATGGGATTGTCAAATTCAGCTATTAAAAGTATTACAAAGAACCTGACTTAATCTTGTTACTATTTTAATTTTCCAGTAAACAAGTAGTATTTTAGCAGTAAAATGCAATTGTTAATTCATGATCTTTTCAATTCAAGACACCATGAGACACACCTCTT
The DNA here is from genome assembly GCF_025592945.1 of Manacus candei. NCBI lineage: Eukaryota > Metazoa > Chordata > Aves > Passeriformes > Pipridae > Manacus > Manacus candei. The sequence goes on along the minus strand of NW_026138071.1, from coordinate 12,762,279 downwards.
TAAATTTTCATTAGGACTTTGAAAAATATTTAGGAAAAAATGGCTGTCTTAGACCATCTAGTCTTGAAAATGTCAACATTCTGACAAGTTTGCTCACTGTCAAAATGACTCACATCACTGCTGTTCCTAGCTGCTACTCTTTCTGATCACAGAAGTATTTCTCTCTGTTTTTAAGAACCAAATGCCATACCTGAATATCATACAAGAAATATGTGTTGCTTAATCATTACCAATATTTAAAGAGCAGAAAAATTTCAGCTACTCATAAAGACCTATTCTGCATCTATTATCAGCATTCAGTATTGTATAGTGTCTTACCCTAGCCAGGAAACCAGGAAAGAAAGAGCAAAATTGAATTAACTCATTACTTTACAACAAACACTAAAACAAAGAACGACTATTTTTGCCCTAATGTGAAAGTCTACTGTGGTAACATCCATTTCAAAGTGCTTTCTGCATTTTACATATACTTATTTTTACACCTGCCACAGGAGCACAACAACCTTGGGGACAGAATGTAACGAAGACCTAAGCATGCTCATTAGCACAGAATTGTTACAGAGGCAGTTTTAGATCCAGGTGTGGAACTCCACGTGACTCCTTCAAGCCTCCCCAGCTTTTCTCCTCTCTTTGTGTGTTGTTGATAAGGAATGAAACATAGGACTGAAGAAAGGCATCCAGAGATGGAGAATCTTGTGAGGAAAGGTACCTGAAAAAAACATTTCAAAGCATCCCCAAGCTGACAGCGCCCGGCTAAAGGGAAACACTGAGGAGCTGAGGCACCTTCTACTTCACGCCCTCGTGGCCTTCAGACAGTAACTTGTAAATGCTAAGCATCTTAATGATTTTGAATTTGAGAAGTCTCTCTGTGTGATACCTGCCTACCACCACACATTCAAAGAACTGAAGGTCTCTATTTCAAGAAAGATGGAGGCAGGTGCTGCGCTTCCATCTGGCTTTGAATCCTCCTCAGGATTGGACTCATCCAAAGAGCAGTAATTCTGCCTTCAGTTGTCTTCCCTGGGGAATGAGATTCAAACTCCCAACTTTCATGCCTAGGACGGTGTCCTAAAGAAACAGCTCTATTCCACTAGCAATGCTGCAGTTAGGAGTGTTCCTCACCTTCTGTGGAGAAACATGCTACAATACCAAAAAATGAAAGATTCACTACACCAGAGGGGACAGAACAATGCTGACCTTCCCAACAGGCTTACACCAACAAAAGGGAGTGTGACATATATGTGGCAGACAAAAGTGAGAAGTGCTGTCAATTCTAAAGGCAGTATCAGTTGCAAGGACACTTTTCCACTAAGAACTGAAACAAAACTTGGACCCCATGGTTTCATGTACGTCTTTCCTGTACTAGGAAAAAGGTATTTAGCCAAAATACTGAAATCTGGCTTAGAAACAGCATTGGAACTGCTACTGCAGATACACATAGAAAATCACTCCTAAAATAAAATCAAGTCCGCTTTAAACACTACCATTTACGTCATCCCCAGACTCTCATCGAAAGTTTGTTTAGAACCTCATCTCTCTTGATGGTTAAAAAGAAACTTCTAATGTACACTCAAACACTCAAGCTGCATTAGTACCCACCTGCTCCTGAGCAGCACTGTCCTTTAATAGTTTATATGCCCTGAATGGTGATCTGTGTACTTACAGACAGCAACTGTACTCCATATCAGCTTTCTTATCAACAGACTAACCAACACATGCTGGTTTAGTATTATCGTATAAAATAGACTGTCCATCTCCCTTATCACCATAGTCCTTCTCTGCATCTATCCCTGTTTGAGTTCATCTCTTCTAAACATGGGTGAGCAGAACCATATAGACTATGTTCCACTTGGACTGAACATAGAATTTATTTCAGTAGACCAAACAAGCTCTGGTTTTAATACATGGTGCAACAAAAAAACTCCTCTCACCTTATCTCCAGCAGCTAAAAATTACAACAGATTTATCTGTAATGGAATTCTGACATATATCAATTGGGATGTGTTAATATGTATTTTCTCTGCTACACTACATCAGGCCATGAAGCTGGGAATCCACACCAATCAGCATTGATTTATGTCAAGCAAAAGTATGAATGTAACATTACTGCTGGTCCACTTGCTTAACTCCCAGTTATCTACTGAAACAACATGTTGGTTTGATAACATATTTTCCACTTCTCTCAAAAAAGTCGGTTCCATATCATGTGGAGATGGATAGGGTTAAAAATTAGAGGAGACTAAGAACTATAGGGTAAAATGCAGCTGCATCTCTCTGGATGGAACACAGTTGACATGGTCCACAAATATTCCCTACACAGAGATATGCACCTGCTACAGGAGATGGAGGATGGAGTGGAGACACTGCAGCCTCCCTTCCTAGAAGTATCTGCAGGGAGGGGTCCATGGTGGCACTTTGTAGTTCATAAGACTGTGTAGTACCTGTTAAAAAAGGAAGACGGATGAAGGTGTCCTGCAGCTGAGCCAACAACTATGTCGAAATCCCTCTCCTCAGATGCCAAGATATGACCACCCCAATGAGCAAGTGAAGCAAAGCAAGAGAGTTTTACATCAATCAGAGATAATATAACTTATGACTAAGGTCACTCAAGCTCCACCTAAACCTAAAGAGATAGTATAAAAGTAAGTTGAGAATAGGGGGGAAATTGAGGAAAACCACCAAAACTGCTGGTATCAGTTAATGGGCTGAACCTGTCTTTACCCCCATAGGGACCCCTACTGGGTAAGAATTATACTTTACACATGTTAAATGCTGCTTTTAGGATTAGAGTGTGCTTGCTTTATAGTACAATAGATTGCTTTAAACACATTTTTGCAGTCAGATGCTATCACGGACAACCCTCAAACCTTATTAACCTGACACAATTTGTATTAATAAAGAGTGTTATTCCATAAACTGCTAGAGTGAGTCCTTTACAGGTGCTAGCAGTTGCCAGCACTCGACAATACATTGGGAAGACCCACTGAGGGGTCTCCACACTGTTGGCTTAGCCCCCCTGAAAAGGGCAGTCGAATCATCCTCAAGTCCGGTGAATCTGTTCAGTGAAGGGTCTCCTTATGGGATGTGGACAGACTGGTCGGGCATAAGGGTCTCAGCTTTCCTGGGGCACTGACACACAAATAAATCACTAAGGGTTGAGAAAATCTCCCCACACTAAGGGTCGGGTAACCCCCCCCCATGACACATACCAATTCAGCAAGGAGAAGAAAGATTAGCCATCGTGTCACTGCCACCAAAAAGCATCATCTGTCCTTCCTAAGCCCCAGTGGTTTCCTCAAGTGTTACACACGAGCTGTGCAAACAACACATTGATACTTGAAACACGCAAATGGATTGCATATTGGAATGTACAGGAAATGACGGCAATTGAGAGTGTAAAGTCAAACAAATTACCATCTATAATTGAAAACATGCAAGTAACTTCTAATTAAACATGATTTCTCTATGAAAAAACAACACAGTAAAACCTTATTAGAAGGGAAGATAGCTAACAGGGAGGGAGAAGAATGAACAAAACAATGTTCTGTGAAGAGAGTGTTGTTCAGGAAAAAATTGATACAAAGGAGACTTTTAAATGTATTTCTAACTTATTCTTGATTCCAAGCCCACTTCAATTTCAAGCAAAAACATACATGTAGGTAAAAAATGCAGGTTCTCAAAACCACAGGTAAGATATTAGAATGCTTATTTATGCAAGTAACTGATTAATTTAAAGCATCGAATATTAGATGGATACATATAGGAAGAATTTTGGAGTTGAAATCATCAAAAAAAGTATTAAAGAATCATACACCAACATCAAAAACGCAGTAAAAACTGTACACAAGAAAAACCCCAAACAAACACACACAATTTTTAAGCCACAGCTGGAGTCCTATCACAGAGAGGGCATGTAGCTGCTTGTGCCAAGGCCACAAGAAAGCCTGGAAAAGGCCAGTCTCTTTAGTTGAGAGCCTGTGTTCTCATGAAAGTGTTGCATATGATACATCTGGATGTTAAAAGCTTGTTCAACCATTCAAAAATCATCAAAACACTTTCAGAAAAGAAATATATACTATATTCTCACTTTGCACATGGAAAAAGTAAAAGGGCAAAGCTAAATATCTTGATCAAAATTGCAATAAGACTAATGATTTTCATGAGACAGGTTTATATGACTTGTCTTTCGGCAGCTAGAAATCCCAATAGCTGCATAGCAGAGCTGGTACATCTTTAGGCTTTCCACAGGGAAGAACACAGGAATTCACTGGTAGTTTATCTAATCACTGACAACCTATTCCTCCCACTATCATGATGTGGAAAAAATAAGGGAATATACAATTTTCCAAAGGCCAACTCAGAGCTTACCCTACATTTTAACCTCGGTCAGCAAATTATCCTAGGGATAATAGGATTTCTGCCAGCAAAAGCTCTTTTGCCACTATTCCTTATACCACTCCTTCATTAGGCTAACTAAACCACACAAAACCCCCATTTTCTCAGCCTAACACTACAACATTTTCCCCACAAATTTTTAGTTTAGACCATGTTTTTAGTGAGTAGAAGAACAAATAATGCTTAGGGAAAATAAATCAGTAGGAACACTTTAACCGCAGGTATCCAGTTTACATTTCAAGGCTCTCTCTGCAAGTAGATAAGGGACATTTTTTCCAAAATTAAAGTTGAGCTGGGATCTGAAATACAGAGATCCCTACAATCAGGGTAGTCTACTAGCTGCAAACTACGAATGCCACAATATGGGTATGGAAGCATCAAGGATCAAGAACAAAACTGAAGAGATTATACGCTGTCCCATGGGTTACAGAATCCCCCTGCCAAACAACACTGTTCTAAGAACCACTGGATAAAGCTGAATATACAGAAAGTACAAGCCTATATGTTATCCTTTTGAATAGCTAACAATCAACCTCATGGTTTTCCTTGGAACAACAGTGCTAAAATTAAGTTGAATTTCTTATTTTTCTCAAAGTGGTCATCTATGTCTGCTTGCACTTTAGTGTCAGTGTTGTGAAATGTCCCTTTTCCATTCAGATCAGACTATAGGCTGAAGACAAAATAAAGGATGATAGTTACAAACTATCTTACTGCATGACAATATAATAGGATAAGTATTTTATTCCTTACTTTCCCTTAAAGAATCTTTGGCATGCTTCATCTATCATTAAATGTATATTTAATAACCGAGAGAGATAAACTTAGCTTTATAGCCTTCAAACCCAGCCAGATGAACTAGCTTCCTCATTTGATAATGGTGCATCTGTCCAATGGACAGATAACTGTCTCACAAAAAGATGTTTCACTTCAAAAAGCCCATGTGTAAAGGCCACTGTAAGACACATTTTAGACCACACTTAAAAAAAAATTAGAGAAGGTCAAAATTCAACTTGGGTGAAGAGAACAGGGAAAAATTGTTTTGGCAAACAGAGACAGCTGCCCTAGGCAAAGAGGTAACATTTCATACAATGAATGTGGGATAGGTTTCTTATCCAGAGATCAATGCCACGAGTTGTTCATTAGGTATAGTAACTTTCTTCACCAGAAACTATGTTTGGAATAAGTAAATCTAGACATGCCAAGTACACTGTTTCTTCTCAGTGGGGGATTCTTTTCACATTTTTATTTGTTTTAAACAATCTTAGATTTGATTATGAGCACTTATGATACTTGATGCATCTTTTTTTCACTTTTCCATGCAAAAAAGCTTCTGTAAGTTTCAGGTTCCTGGCACCTCCCTCTAATGTCAACCAGTAGGACCTGCACAAGACAGTTTTCTCAAAGAAGCATGCTGCAAAAGGTAAAGGCAATCATGCACTAGCAAGAACTCAGGAGCCCAAAGAGGAGGTGGACAACACTAGAATGTTATTGAAAAATGAGCTATGGTTGTTTAACATCACTGCATTTTGGAAATCAGACACTGCGAGAACATAAATGAGTAACAGTTGGGAGGCCAACAAGCATCAGATTTGTTAAGCGGGCACAGAAACAAGAGTTACTTGTTTCAGCCATGTCTGAAGGAGGAGCATAACACTAACTATCAAACTTTTGATGAGCAATTTCATTCTGAAGACAGAATGAAGTTGCTTAGTATACTTTCACTTGAATATTTACAGAAGTTCTGCACAGGAGACTGGAAATAATTTCGACTAGTCATTGAAATCAAACGTGTGCTTTGAATGTTGCAGCTTCTGCAGAATACAGTGTATAATTGCCATATTTCTGCTTTATCTTCCTGAACTTGATTAGATGCTACTAAGCAGTTAGCCAGCCAATTTTTGACTGGAAAACAAAATGTGACGTGAAGCAAAAAGGTAAAGTTGAAAGTTAGTTTGGGGTCACTCCCTCCTGCTCACGCTTTCTTGCAACATCAGCACAAAGGGACATGCCACAAACACCAGAACATATCTGCAACATGTGGAAATAAATACTTTATCAGAATATAGAGTAGCCAACAGTGTTCACTGAGACAGGAGGTCACTCAGAAATTAGGGGTTTATTTATTTAATGATGTATATATTGATAGAGGAGCAAATGTAGCAGAACAATGATCATGCTAAGAGGTCATTGTGAGGCAGTGGCAATAAAAACTTTAATTTTCTTTAATTTAAATGTTAGCAGATGTGTTGAAGAATAATAGAATGCAGGTTGCACCAGTTTATGCTGAGTGAATTCTGTCCTGGGACAATTAGGGATAACTTAGGAGAGAAATGAAAACACATGAGTAACAGAAAAAAATAACTGAAATTATATATGCTTGCCAATACCTTATTTTCTAATACATGTTTCCTTCTTTCTTTTGAGAGTGAATTTTCCCAACTCATTTAACCAAAGTTGGAGGCTTTAAATGTGGTTATGTGCATTGTGGTTGGTTTTTTCCTTTGAATCACTGAAGTAGTAGAAGAAAGAAATGCAGTAGCTGCCACATATCTGGATATCAGTAAAACATTTAATAGTCATAGTTAATTTTAAAAAACTGAAAATGCCTTGGGTAGAAGCACTGTCATGAAAATTAACAATTAGTTAAATGACTGCAAACAAAAGATAATGAAACATGGCAACACATGAAAAGGTAGTGTTTAAAGGAATACTAAAGGAATGGGTTCAGAATTTTTTTAAATTCATAATTGCAGAGGGAGAATAAACAATTTGATAACATGAAAACATTGGAGAAGGAGAAGATTAAAAAAATGAACAAAAAATAAATATAATACGTAAGTCTCTAGGGAATTAGCAATGCTGAGGAAAAGAGACATTTGGAAAAACTTAGTGGAGACATCACTTGCATAGAGCTAGTGACTGAGCAAAGTCTAGGAAGCAATAATCCTGAAAACAGTTGGAGTATACAGCATGTCTCCCACTGCCATAATTTCTTACTCTGTATAGATATCTATGTAAGCTTAACTAGTGACAGTTTTTCTTCATACAATGGCAAAACACTCTTCTGTCAGCAGCTATCAAATTCTGGCAGGTAAAACTGATAGTAAACATCAGATTAGATATGTTCCAGATATACATGAAAGGCACGGTCACATAATTCTGTGTTCTAGAGAGCTCACACGAAGCACAATGGCATTTTAGGTAATTTAAGAAGTCATGTGATTATATTTTTTAATTGTGACAAAACATAGATATGGTCAGAGTGTGCAAAAAGTGGAGGATATAAATACTGAGGACAGAGAGAAATCATCCAAGAGATATGAAAGCAGTACACAAAAGAACCAAAGAATGAACTCTGAAAACATATTCTGGAGGGGAAATCAGAATAAATTTGTTAGTAGCATGTGATATACTTGGCTGTGGAATGTTTCTCCAAAAGAAGCACCCATTCACAAGCCATTTGGCATGGATACTTAAAATGTGCAAAGACAAAACTTTAGAGAGCATACAATATGGACTCTTCAGAGGGGAGATGGAGAGAGTGAATGAGAGAAGTGGAAATAAAGCTCTCATTAATAAAGACATCATTTTAGTTCCAAAACAAGGGACAGAAATAGTCCTACACATGAAGACTGATGAGGAAGACACATGACAGGGTTTTTTTTATTTATACAGTATGGTATACTGTTACATAAAGAGTTTGAAGGCTTTTCTACACTTTTCCCTGAAATAGCAGGTATTGGTCAGAGCAAAAGACAGAAGATACAGTATGCTGAGTATTTGGCCACAAGCACAGCAAATTCTACTGTCCATATTGCAATGAAATTAGTGTAATTAGACAGATTTCACTTAAAACAAGAGTAAACACAATTTACTGGAACTCTACCATCTTGTTTTAATACTTAATCCATGCTGCTGTTCTCTCTCCATGCAGAGCATCTAACAGAATAAGAGTATCTTACCCCCACTTCTCTTATGCAGCAGTTTGTGAGTAATGCCTAGTGTAAATAGATGAGCATTGCTGTGGCAGTAAAAATGCCAAAATAAAGGACCCACTGAAGAAGGTAGCACAGTCATGACCAGTAATGCAGCACAGTTGGAAAACAAAACTAGTAACATTAAGAGATTTTCTTTTTATAGTATCCAAACTTCCATATATGTTTCTACTTATTTTCATCATGCTGAGCAAATTGATTTTGGGGACAGTCACAAGGGCACCTTTTCTAGCAAATTCTACTCACACAAAGCAAGCCATTCAAGAACGTTCATTTAAAAAGAACACATCTAATATAAAGATAGCATTCATTATTACTTTAACACTTTCAAAATAAGAGTTGCTTTTTCCTTCTGCATTCTTTAACATATTAGAATAATAATTTTCATTTGTACATGTAGCAGCAGTATTATCAGAAAATGAAGATATGTATATATAGACTGAAGAGTTTTAGCAGGAAAGGTATACTTAAAAGAAAAAAATCATCAGAAATGTTAATTGGTGAAGACAGAAGAAACATGCTAAAGCTTTGCTTTAGCTGGGGACAAGGAAGAATAAATAGTCAATCACAGTCAAGAATCTAGTCTTTTCTAGACATTTGATATTATTTTTCATGTACATACTACTACAGAGAGTGAGCTTTGCCACTATTCTACCACAGGGGAGTAGGCAGATATAAAGTACCTCTCCATCTCCCTGCAGAAGTTACTTAAAACAGAACAGCTTCACAAAGGTTGGGTTCTTTTGCAGGTTGTTTACTCCCACATTAAAAAGCAAAAACTTCATATCAGTAGTACGAATTAGGGAAAATACACCTCATGGTCTGCTTCAGGATATCACAACCATTTATTACATTGTATTCAATGCAGATTAACTCAATTCTTATCCAAAGATGTTGTCCAGTTAATGGATACAAGTAAAGGTAATTCACCTATCATTTTGTAACCATACTTGGATTAACAGTATGGATGCCCATGTAAAATCAGTGTCTTAGGGAATTCTTACAGTAGCAAATTATGTATTTCTACTACGGATAGGGCTTGAAGCATTTCCAGTATTTCCTCTGCCTCACTCCTTTATATAATTTTAGTGTGCAAAGTTGACAACGATCCACTTAAGTATCAGTACTTATGAGCTGACTGGTAGCATATATCAGTTTCTAAAGTCAAATACCAAGTAATTCTTCAGAAAGGTTAAAAGGTAGAAAAATACAAATTCTGCTGTTAAAATAGGAAAAGTCTGTCTTATAATAAAATTACACCAAGTATTTTTTGTATATGAAATCAGATGGAGGTAACACCCTCTGTAGGGCAGATGTGTGTAAATACATCAGACAGAAAAAACCTGTAAAGATGAGAGTTTTGATGTGAACTTCTGTTGTTATCTCAAAGCATATAATCTTTCCATACCACAGCAACAGCACAGGTAAATGCCCCAGCTGTGACATGCTCAGATTGAACTGCAACTCTTCTTTACTAACACATTTTGTAAAAAGGGTATAGTAATCAAGTCTCCTACTCCATCAGTGTATTCAGACATCTCTGCTTAATTGTCTACTCTTTTAATGCATTTCACTCCTTTAGCTCTGCAGAGCAAATGTGCTAAGAAATTCTAAGTGATGGCATAATTCAACAGTGCAAGAATTATTTCCTAACTGCTTTGTGATTCCTGGTTAACTAGTAAGATCTAAATGTCACGGATAGACCTAAGGAAAAATACACAATGAACTCGCAACCAGAGATCAACAAAGCTTCCATTACACGATAGCAGGAACAAAAGTGACAAATGTAGAAAGAGAAACTGTATTAATAAATCTGTGGAAGAGACGGATACCAGAAAACTGCCTGAGAAATGATGGCAGAAAGACAAAAGGCATTTGAAAAATGTTTCATGCTTCTAGAGAGGATACAGGCTTGAAGGGTATTGGCAGAAAGAAAGAAAAAAGAAAATAAGTCTGTACTGAGCTTTTAATCTTTCCTTAATTGTACTGAGAGTCTCCAACATTATCCCCAGAGAGAATTAAGCATAAAAGCCTAAGTTACTCAAACAAGTTCCTTTATAACTCAGTCCTTTCAGAACAGCATGACTTCTTTGAAGGACTCAGTTTCTCAAAGACTAGGTCACACAAAAATCATATTGTAATGCATATTTTTATTATGCTAAAACAAAACTATTATATTGTATCCGATTCCACTAACCTCTACTCAGGAAAACGTGGATAGGGTTTTGTGGTAATTAACAGTTTGTTTGTATACTTTGGTTAATATTTCAGGAAAATGGTTTGCATTGGTAGCCAGAAAAGATATTTTTCAAATGTCAAGACAGCTGTGGAATGCAAAATTAAATAGAAATTACTCAGAAAATGGTCAGAGGTTAAAACATAAGCAAGTTGAATTATATCAGTAACTACTAAATGCAGAATGGCAAGGTTTAATTTTAAATGTTGATTATTTATCACCCTCAAACAAATGTTATACAAGCCTGGCTTAGAGTTATGTACAGCATCTAGAAGGAAGAGTATTTTATCAGTGTAATTTAAAATGAACAGAAGTTCAGTCAGAAGATATCTAGTGTGTAAACTTTTATTTGTGAGTTTCAGGTTTAACTTCTCCACTTGGGATTTAACCAAGAAAGTATTTCAGGCAGAGTTCAGGGGAAATACACACTAATGGTCTTATCAGCCATAGGATGAAGGATAAAGAAATTGAGCCTTAGGCATCACATCAGACTGTTTGTATGAATTCACATATTCTGCTAAACCACTGCACTCAACAACAGCCTGTAACAGAAACACTAGATGAAAACACACATTTTGTGAACATCCAATGCATTACATAGTTTAAAAGTACATGGAATACATGCCTTAGGAGGCCATCACATCTTATGTGCTCTTCTTGAGTATTTGTGACATACACAACCATTCACCAAAATGAAAAAAATTACCCATGAACAAGTTGTTCCATAAATCTCCTTGAGATTTAAACATTTCTGAAGGCCTGTAGGCCTTTTCACATTGCTGGTGAACAGATTTCTAGGAATTTTGTAGCTAACTGAACTAATGGAATTAGAGCAATACTCACTAACCCTGAGAACCATAACTGCTGGAGTTTTACTCCTCAGATTGAAAGAAGAATTGATTCAAGAGCAAGTACATGGACAACTGGGGTTTTTTTAAATCTCTTTCTTTTCTTGACATCTGGGACTGGCCATAATCAGCACACATGACAAGATGAGGGAATGAGTCCTGTAGTTCTTATTTTCTGCCACAGGAGAAATATTCCATATTCAGTTCTTAGTTTTCTATACCTTCCTTTTCAAGTGTACCTCTGGGATGCCTAGAGTTTGTAAGGCTTTGATACAATTTACCTCAGTACAAGGATTGGGCTGACCCTTTTGTTAAGCACCCCTGAACTACTAAGCCACAAAATCATTTGAGTGATTCCAGCCTCTTGCTCTCACGTCATACCAGTTACGTCGGTGGACAGAAGCTATTACAGAATGGACAAGATTAAAGAGACTTTAAACCTGCTGCCACCAGTCTGTGCTGCATATCATACAAGGAAAAGAAAGCAATTAGTAACTATCTGTGTTGAAATCTCATAATGCTCACTGATTTCAATATGGACGAAGAGAGAGGAGAAACCAGACTAAGGAAAGGGCTAATATTGAACCTTACAGCTCAGGAAAAGACATCTATCAGAACCATACTATCAAGGCAAGCAAAGAGCACTTTCTTTTTGAACCCATTTATTAATCCATATGCCTAATAAATTGATAATGTCTGAGGTTTGGCTTGTTTAGAGTTTTAAGTTGCTGAATGCTCATTCAAGGGAGTGTTTCCATAAGGAAGGAAGATTTACATTCCACTAAATAGGACTTGTAGGTTTCATTTTTCTTGCTACCTCAAAGTGAACACTTTTACAATACTTTAAAAAATTTATAAACTACACAAAACTGTGAGAATCAAAAGTAATAATATATATTATGATACAATTGCCTTGCTTTCAGTTTGTGTCAAACTGCAGAAGTTCTTCCACTGCCACAGATCTCATTGTCAAAGATCTCTAAATTTTTTTAATGCCAGCAGGTTTAAGCTAATGGATTTTTAAAATGTCGATATTAAAACATATCCATTGATCTAAGAAATGGTATCACATTATTTGCCTCACCCATTATACAGTACATGCAGAAAGCACCCATTCAAATGCAGAATGCAAGCATGCACTCTATAGCGCACACAACACATCAACTGCCGTAAAGCAACAAAAACTCAGTGTTAAAAGGAAGCTTCTAAGGGCTTACTATTTTTCTCAATAACCTGGAGGCAAACAGTAATAACAGATCAACCTCTTGTGCAAGAAAGAAAAAGCACAACTCATCTGAAAAGAAATGAAGGACTGAGATGATAACACTGGACAGAAGATCAGAAAGGGTCAATCTCTGAAATAACCTCATTCACATATGATCCCACAGTGAAGAATGGTCTGTGTCAAATCCAGAAGCTGAGAAGTGTAAGCAAAGCCCTATGCAGTTGATCACTTTGGTATCCACTCTAAGCCAGGAAAGGACACTGCCAACCACAAATACAGCTAGAACTAAAGCTCCAGGCAATCTCACATAGAAGTTTGACGAGGCAAATCTAAATTAATGCATTAACATATACACACACAATATCTGCAAAGAAATAATTCTGATTAGACAGATAGCAGATTATATACACACACATATTTGCAAAGATATAATTCTGTTATGTATTTTTTCTGTCTGTGACAGATGAGAATCAGATGCATATTTAATAGTTAAAATGTATGTTGGGGAAAAAAAGCCAGAATCTAGTTTATAAGCTTCAAATCTTATGATTCTTCTATGAAAGACATTTTTACCTAATAAAAATGAACTAATGAAAGACCAGAAGTTTGTATCCTGAAATAATATTCATAGGCTCCCAGTTGTGTTTTGCAATATATGTTTTTGCCATTTAGCAAATCACGCTTAGAGATACCACATTTAATAATACAATCTGCTGAGGATGAAAAGCACTTTCTTTGCTAATAAAAAAGCTGGTTATAGAAAGTGCAAGTTTGGCAGTAAAGCTTTCAAGAAAAATTGCAGCCTGAAAAACATCTGCAGACTTTAAGTGTATACATTTCAGTTTGTCAGATGTTCTTCTGTAATTTAAATATTTTAAAAATTAATCAAAATAATTTATTTTTGTGAAAATCAGATGAATTCATATTTTTCAACTTTACCCCTAACCATGATAAAATATGAGAAAACCATACAGGTATTACTTAACAGGCAGACTGACACGCTTTCTGGATGTTTCTATTCCTTTTTAATCAAAGAAGAAACCTCAAAAAAGTCAAGCTTTCTGCAATATAATTTAAGACCTTTTGAAGTGCTAATAAACATATAAACATTTACAAGGGCTGTAAATGGGAATGACAATATATTTTTGTATATTTTATCTGGTATAAAAGGATTCAACGGGGTTTCAATCTGATGGTTATTATTACAGTGATTCAGAATTGCACCTAAAAGCAATGACATGGTAGGAGGGCTTAAGAGCAATCACATCTACACAGCCTTATTCCACCTCACACAGTGATCAGTGACAGAGTAATAAAATTTTGCTACTGAAATTCAGAATAAACTGGGAGACTGAGACGCAAATCGATTGTAGGGATGACACACAAGAACATGCACCAGGAAAGTTTGCTGAAGAGAGACATGAGGAAGGATAAGGCCTTTCCACTCAGCTTGTTATTTTTCAGTATTTTCAGTGGCTTAAGGGGTGTCTGAAGTGCCACTGTTTGTCACCTTAAAACAAGGATAACAACAAAGAAAGGGAAACTCACAGAATTAAAACTAACTGGATCTTCTGCAAGAAGTCTGCCTCATTGGCAATATTGAATATCACAAATAATGGCATAGCAAATTATCTGAAACAGAGTGAATAATTATTGATTATGAACTTTTCAGTCACAATGCCATTACTTAGCAAAGAACATTTCATAGCAAGACTATATCAAAACACTTATACACTTTCATCAGTACATATCACATCAAGAGAAAAGCTGCATTATTGAAGTGAAAAATCTAGTTCCTACATAAGTTTCTCCACTGCCAGTGGCCAGGAAGATTACTTTAGAAGATAACACTGTCATAAACAGTGTTCACAAAATCTGCATCCATTCTTACAATATGATGTGACTAATACACCTGCATGAAAGCAGCAGTCACTGTGTTGCTATGCTGACAGACATGGCTCGTTCTGATGTATTTTTGGCTACTGAGGATAAAATGCTGTTTCATACTTGTTTAAAATCTCCTCTACTAGACAGAGCATCACTTGTTAAAATTAGAAATGTTTGACAAAGCAAAACAAGAGGCAAAAACCTAAAACCATATTACAAAAATGGTCAAAACCAATATAACAGCAGCACTAAAGGCCAGACTCTGCCCCCATTTAGTTCCATGTGTATCAAAGCAGTTGTGTTGTATTCCCTTGAAACATGGTCAATTCACACCAGCAAAACTGGGAGTGCTATCTGTCACTTCTTGGTATAATAACAATTTTGGAATGTTTCCCTGCTACTCACTTGCATGTTTTATCAGTATTAACACAGAAGGTATGAAGGAGGGATGTTAGCTATTTTCAAAGCTTTGCTCACATCTTGCCAGTTCTGTGTTTACTGTCATATTCTAAAGCTGGGCGGGGGGGGGGTGTATATTCTTCCTCCTTCCATGTGTTCCTGTATGAAAAAAATCTCCTTCTTGCCTATCATCACTTCATTTTTCAATGTCTCTCACACTATCTCTGTTCCTTTGCATACAAATTTGAACTAGTTATCAACTGAAGGTTTGCAGACAGCATAAAGCAACACATTCCACACACTTAGGTCCTTCCATGTCTTCCTTCTGTGTTGTATTTTGTGTCTTATAACATGGAATAGTTCTTCCTTATTCTGCCAAGGTGGCTATTTGGGATGTTGGTGAACACAGTATTCCAGCTACACTGAAAATGCAGGCTACCACAGTTTGATCGCTTTTACAATAAAGCACCATTAGAGAGACAAATCATCACGGAATCGTTTGAGCAGTCAATGGAGAGCATGACATGAAGCGGGTAAAGACAGCTGAGTGTTCCATGACCACCTTTTTATATTTTTGTGGGTCTCCAAGCACTTCACTATTTTAAATCACATGATCACCCATCCTGCAAAGCTAAATATTCTGTATTTTATTAACTGTAGTTTCATGCCTCTACTCTGTTTGCCTATGGGAAATCAGTAAATCAGAGCAGAGACTTCTGCAATTGATTACTGGGCAATAAACGGGCAGAGTGGTATACCATAAATCAAGCTGATGGTTAAAGGGCTGGACATGAATCTGATTTTTTTCTTTGATTCCTCTCTTTCAATATTTCATTTCTCAGTTCAAATTTAATCTCTCACTCAAATGAACCGGAAAGAATTTCTAGTATGGAATACTCATTGGTGAAAAGGTGTATTAGAAAGTACTGACATTTACATGAGATTTCTAATACTACTTACACATGTTGAAGCATTTAGGAGTCTCTTAGAGAAAGAAGCAAGAACATTCTCAAGTAACAAAGCAACATATATTTTCCAACAGTTTAAAGCAAGGAAAAGGTTACCTCTCTGAAATGCTACTACTGCATTACACAGCAAAACACCACAAGATAACATCCTTTGATAAACAATGTACTTAAATTTGGCCAAATGGATAGACCAAATGAAAATCCTTACATGTTTATATTAATTAATGTATTTTTACAGTGCCTTCGTAATTCCTATTGCCGTAATCCCAGCAAATAAAATGAGGCATAAGATTATATTATACCTTGATATGAAGGTGTGATTAGATATACCTTAAAGCAACAAACTTCCATGCAAATGCATTGAGAGCTGTGGTCTCAATTCTGATGAACTTAAGCCTTATTCAGAAACCTCAGTGAGCAGTGCTACAGCATGCCCTTTCATACATTTATTTCCTACACAGCATCCCATTGAAACAGCATGTAAAATTGCTTCTGTTCTGACAGATCTGTTTTTGAACTAGCTCATTAAAAACTAACATTCACAATGCTCAAAAAACAAAGTTTGTAAGAAAGCTGCTTCTCCCAAAGCTATCATTACAGAGCAGTAAAGTCTGCTGAGGGCTACAGAATGAACATTAGATGGGCAAAAGCAAGAAGTTACACTACAGTTATCAGACTACAAGATGTGTAAGTGCCACTGAATATGAATTTAAAAAAATTTAAATATTCATTCTGACCTTACAGGGGCCAAGTCTCCCTCTCTCCAAAGTTACTGCATACCGAAGTAGTAGCTGTTCTTCATTTACTTAAGCTGAAATGTTTCTCAAGGCATGTTCAGTAACTTCTAACATAATCTTATTCCACACAAAAGGAAATTGGTTATTTGTGTGTTATCCAAGGAAGGCTGAGTAATACGCTGCGGTAGGAAAGACCTCTAAAAATAAGTCACCTCTCAGCAGATTCACTCCCTTCCTGTCTGGGTTTGAATCAGTTTGCAACTGCATGAAAGGACAAAGGTTGAAGATGAACTATGGAGAACTTTGTAATGATCACACTGCTCAAATGAATTCACTCCTACTCTGTTTAAAAGAAGCCAGCTATTAGGGGTGGAGCAAGCGAGTGGCCCAACAGGATGTGCATGACCAGAGCTCCTCATGTATAGCCTTCTGCTTTCATGTTTATTTTTGGATGTATTTTCCTTTGTGTTTTGGAACAGATTTTTGGGCAAGGTAGCTAGCACCACAACCACACTTATCCATGCTAAAGAAGGAAAGTAAGTATTTATCAACACAAATAGTACCTTTTCCTACAGATTCACAGAGTATCTTGGAAGTCTACAGTAACCAGTAACTTTTTTTGTGTTTGTCAGTGGTCTTCAGAGACCAAAGCCAGGGACAACTGATGCATAAAGGCACATGCCAGTGACTCCCACAACCTCCTAAAGCTTCTTCATCAGAGAACAGCGTTAAGCTGTGTGAGAATCTAACCAGAGATTTCGTCACCTCTAATCTGCTGTAACAGCTGTTGACAGACAAGTCTCCAAGGATGAGTAAGTGTAGAAGCTCAACAATGTGCCCAAACAGGATGCTACTGCAATGGCCACGGCCACTAGGGACAAGACTGCCCTTTTAACTGCTAATTGTTGTTCTCAGGACAGTATCATTGGTTTTGACCAGCATTCCCTGACTGTTAGAATTGAAGGTCATAGGAAATCTTTCTGTACTTAAAGGACTGATTGAATATGGGGCTCTGTGTATTACAGAAGACATCTTACTATATTTTTTATAAAGAATACCCTCCCTTTTCCTCAAAGAGTATTTAAATTTACAAAACTGATAGAAGAATATTGATAAAAAAAGAAAAAAGTCGGTTTAGTAGTATCTATCTCTCTTTTTCACATATAGACTCAATTGCAATAGTACTCTAAGAAAGTAACTTTGTTGTATATTGTGTATTAAATATGTCAATAAACCACATCTGATCTGTGATTCATTCTGCCAATACAATCGTTTCTTAAAGAAATACAGTTAATAGAGGATAAGTTACTTTTCAATTTAAACAAAACTCAGGTCTGCAAATTCACATTTTGAAGTTTCAGAGATTCTGAAAATTCTTTCTAAACTTAGAAATAATTAAAATAGACAGTTATTATACCTTTCTCTCACTTAAAATCTCGTTTCAGCATATACTAAAAGTTTTATAACCAATATAAAAGAATATTTATTTGTCTTTCAAAGAACTGCATAGATTTGAGGTAGAAAAATATGTGTTGCAAATGTGAATACTATCAGTAGGTTTCAGTACTAAAAACTTTTTACTATAAAGGAAGATAGTTCATAGCTCTTAGCCCTAGCATTTCAGATTAGCTGCACAATACATAAATGTCAATACTGAATCAAGGAATGCTGGTTCATGTTCCAAAATTACATTCACAACTTAAAAATAAGAAAGAATATTAAAAATCGCAGTATTGGCATTTCCATGCTCTGTAGGTCAAAAAACTTTAACTGGTCAACAGAGTTATAATTTGTTCGTTGCCTCAAAAGAGTGAAAAAAGTAAATTTCCACAAAAGTAAATTTCCTGGGGAAAAACACACAAACAAATGAAAAAATCACGTATAACATGTATTTTTTCCCTTTTGTTAGTAATCATAAAAATCCTACATACATAAATCTGTAACCATTTTAAGAATTCCAACCTCACAATTTATTTAGGTTGTTCTTATAATACAGTATTACATTGCTTTGGAATTATTCAACAATATATTTTCTGGATAAACAACTTCTCTCATGAATTGAATTTTCATTATCTGGAGAGTTGAAATTTGCATGCAGTAGATTTTAGTTTATACCATATCTGGGTTGTAATGACACTGACATTGTTGCCTTTTCCCATTTTTCCATGGTACCACTGATATTAAATATCTATTATCTATTCTTGACTTTGTGTGTGTTTTCATTAAAACCAAATTAAAACAAATCTGAATGGTATGTCATTGTATCAATAACAATTTCCCCGTATAGACTGTCACAGTAAAGATGAAACTTAGGATAAGGCAGAGAGAACAAAGCAGCATCCATAACATAAAAAAAGTCTCCCTTTAGAAAAGTATTTACTTTTCTTCAGGTAACAATAACATTAATAATAATATGCTACTGTTACTATTGCTAGCATATTTTGGGGGAATTTTCTTAAATAATTTTCTGTCTATTTTAAACATTTTCTGTTTATCTGCAATTTATGCAGTCTCTGGGATTAGCAGATTGTAAGGAAATAAATACTGCCTTGAAAAAATGAAAAACTTAATTCTACCTCAGACTAGTCAGCAAAGCTGTATTTCATGACATAATTTTCTACCGAGAGCACAGGGATAGCCTCCTTGAAAGAAAGCACACCAAAATATATCAAAAGTTCCCTGTAAAACGGCACAAAAGGCAAAGAAGCACCACAAATCTAAACTGTGGTCTGTGACTGACACCTGCAGCATTTGTGACATGTTCTACTGCACAATTTCATAAAAGCTGTAACATACAAGATGTGTGCTAAAGCTTTTTATGATCACTCTCAATACTTCCAACACACATGACCTTTCCCAAAAGCATCTATCATAAAAACACTCACCAAAATCAGCAAAATTGCTAGAAACAACACTGTACTGATGATTAAAGAACAAATTATGTTGGTATTTTTGTTTTAAAACAACTTCAAAAATTTTAAGAAGGGAACTTAACCTCCACTCCCCCAATAATCCTGATAGGAAAACAACAGTCTCTGAATGCTAAGCAGGAAATTCATATACGTAAGAGAAATGACTGTGCTTATACCAATTAAAAGTGATTTAAAAAAAAAATGCTACTGGGGAAACCTACAATTGGATTTATTCTCCTCCATCATTATCTTGTAAAGCACTCTCTTCATTAACAAATTTCTGACCACTGGCAAGTGCTGCATATGTTAAAACTGAGGAGACCACTGGCATATTTAATCTTTTAATGCCAAGGCCTAAAACTATAATGCAGTTGCTGTAGAGAAGAAAGATTATGAACTGCAGAAAAATATTGCCTCGTCAAATTCTTCAAATTTGCTACAAGACCTTACCAGCATTTTATTTTAACCGTAGAACTTGCAAAAAAACCCAGTACAAATCATGGCTATGCAATTCAAAGAATGATATCTAATTAGAGCATTAACGGAAACATGCTTCATTCACTCAGAGGTCCTTCACACTTGGTCATGCTACACCATCAATTGTGCTCCAGGTAACATATTTGCAGACAGGTGATGGAAGTGCTGTTTCCTCTATTAGTATTTAGTTGCAGATTTGATTTTTTTTCTGATACTGACTTTAGTACTGCTTTAGGACAATTATTTGCAGTATAATACTGCTCTTTCTCAAGAAAAGAAAGCAAAAAAAAATCCATCTGTCTGCCCTCAGGAGAGAAGCTGAACTAAAATGCTACAACCAGTATCCATTTCTTAAATATAGTTAGTGTCCCTAGACCTGCAAGTTTAGGACACTGTCACACCATCTGACAGCTCTACACAACACCTACACTTGTACAGTCACCATTTAAAACAAGCTGGCACTACAAACTGGCAATAGTGTAGGCCAGGCCAAAAGGAACCAGAACACTTTTCAAACCAAATGTAATGCTCACAAAAATGCAGACAGACTCAAGTTCAGTAACTTTCCACAGTAACATGTTAATGAAGTCTTCTCTGAGTGGGTACCGAAGTACATGCAGATTATAGAATGAAGAACCTCAGCACTATGTTCTCCACAAAGGAAAGTTTTAAAGGAATTCACATGTAATCAGTAAGTTAATTTTTAAGTGATCTTGATCCATCTGCAAATTCTAAACCCCTTACAGCTGGTGATGAGACAAGAGTAAAGGAGAATAATTTAAAATTTCAGAGTATATTAAGGATAGACTCTCCTCATAAATGTTGGCAATAAAAGCAAGTTTAAGGCTAAGAAAGCAACACCTGCCATATACAAATAAATTCTACCAGAAATTTCACATAAGTTATTTCATTAGAAGAGGCCTACAAGAAATACAGGAATATGCAATCATGCAGAATATTAAGCACTAAAGAGAAGTAAAAACTTTTTTTCCAAACTAATTTAAAAGAATTATACTTTACTCATGGTATAAATGTGCTTTTACTTCATTACAAATGCTTAACCTTTTATGTTATTTTTTTCTGCATTAACTGCAAATAAATCTGAATTTACCTCCCAAAGTGCTTTGAAGTCCTTCTGCTCAATTCGAAGGAGCTCACTATATTCTCTGGTAACGATGGTAGCATGGCGAGGAGTGTTATCCAGAATGGACTCTCCAAAAGCAGTTCCTATTCCCAGAGTGCATATTGTCACAGCATCCTTTAAACAAAAAAAAAAAAAAAAAAGACATCAAATAATCTGAGATGTTTTAAGAGTCTTTGTGTCACATTTTCTAATAGCACTGCCTTAAGATTCTTCATCAATCTGCTTTAAAAGAAAATTAATTAAAGTGCCAACAAAAAAAAAAAATCACATGCTGATTAACAACATGGGAAGCATTAATGTGGAAACAAGCAGGATTTCTGTTCTCTATATCCATCAGCTGAATTAGACATTTCCCTCTGCAAAGCTGAGAACACAAGAGTCACCTTCACGTTTGGAAGAAAGCACGACCTCCGTTCATCGACGTCTCAACACTGCTGTGATGATGAGATCTTTAGAAATCTCAGAGGTGATGAGAAGGTAACTAGAGTCAGAAACACAATCTTGGAATATAAATTTCTGTCCTACATAGGCTACCCTCATCAAAAAGAAAATTTGCCTGTTATGTTTCCTCAGTAAACATACTTTTCAGTTACAATATCCTCTTATATTTATAATTCGTTTCCTTGTTGTACAAGGTCTGTGAGCAATGCAGTTGAACAGTTTAACCAACTCTCTCGGCCCTTCTGTTGAAAATGCCAGTAAATTTCTCAGTTGCTAATGGATATTTGCCAATTAAGTACCAGATCAAAAAAATTATTATTGTCACATAAATCAGGGATTTCAAGGAAACTATTTAAGTCCAAATAACCTCTATCCAGTATTCAGAAGGGTCCCAAACAAGCAGTAAAGTCCACTTCAAAAGAGTCTATATGAGCACATATCATTCATGTGATTGAAAGGTGTCTAAATGAATCTCCCTTGACCAGGAACTCTTCTGTAATGGTTCCAATAAAAATTATGAGCTACTGCAGACAAAAAATTAAGACTACTAGCAACTAAAGAACTTGCTGAATCAAAATTTTTAGACACATGTTCTATTCTAGGCTTACAAGTTGCTAATGCTCCTGAGCACAAGCTTGAAGCTGAACACTTACATATGTCTTTTTCTAAGATGGGTCTTAATTGACTGTCTGTTAAGTAATTTTCAAAAATAGCAACAGTATTAAGAAATTAAAATCATAAAAACTGCACTTGACAAAGGAAATCATGTGCACACAAATACACATAAATACATAAAAATACATGCTAACTTTACTTGATACAACCTGAGAAATTTAGTTTAATTCCAAAATATAGAATTCATGCAATGCCTACAAAAATCAAAATGGAAACTTTTGTTATCCTTTTGGTAGATAATCCAAGAGAGACACATGAGCATATTTCAGCATCATTTGCTGTGTTTAAAATTGCACTGTTTTCCTTTCATGCATCTAATATGTTGTAATAGGCAAATGTTATTAAGATCAAGTTAGTAGCTTTATAATTGCAATACAAAGACAAAAGCCCATAATAGTCCAGTTCCCTGAACCACAGCAAATTGCTCTTACACAGATGTTACCATATAAAATTATATGTTCAGGAAAACAAAATCAATTACGTCTTAGAAAAGATCTAGGAAGAACTTAACAACTGTCAGAAATAAATTTTCAAGGAAGGCAAATAAGAACAGGTTTTGTTAACAGAAAGAATATTTGGGAATGAGCACCCAGGCAGCTAAATAGAGGTCTCTGCAAACAGACTATAGGTTATACACTGAAGTTCTGCCTTAACAAGCTCACCTTTCCAGGATGAAACACTATATGCATGCTACCACGCTCACAACTGCACTCAAAAGAGCTACAAAGAAAATGTGCCTACTGCTCACACAAAATTTGATCTCCAAATGTCCAATACATTCTTCTCAACTCTATTTAGAAAGCTCAGATAAAAGAACTCTCTTAAGGGCAGGACAACCAAACAGCCTGGCATAAAAGAAACTTTTCCATTAGGTGGATCATAAACAGCGTTTACATTTTCCAACTGTTTTCTCACTCCCTCCCCCTCCTTCCAAAAAAATAGAACTCATTTGGAACACTTCATCTTTTTTTGACTGTTTACAACTCTGATGAGGCAGCCATTCAGCTGGAGAAATAAATTAACACTGTGGGGTGTTAGGTCAAGAGGCTGGAATGGTCTATCTACATTCATTAAATGAAAGTCCAAGCTTCTATGAAGTTCTTTCAGGTTTTTTCCCCAGCCATCACTGTTCTCCATAGAGATGCAGTTTCATATCTAGCTAGGGCGAAGGACCTTATGTCTTCTTCAAGACTTCAGAGCCCCATTTTCTCGCTGCCCCTTATTCATACATCTCCAGCCTCCTGGGGAATCAGGTGTGCTTTCTATTACACCTGTTAACCTTGCACTCAAGAATCTCCCGCTGTTCAGTGTAGACTTCAGGAGGATTGCTGGCAGCTCAAAACTCAGTTTGCCATTCCCCTCTGCAATCCCAGAAGCAGCAGGGGGTTCTAGCTGCTGGTAACCAGCTAACATTCAAACAGCTATTTAAAAGGCAGTATTAGAGACTTAAAAAAGGTGAGATTGTTTCCATTGGTGTCCTCTGAAGACACTATAAAATGGTAGCGTTCAGAGGCTGTTTGTGTATTCAGTTGCACTGACTGTTACTGCCAAGTGAGACACATGCAGTGAAAGATTTGTTAAACCTCCCTGTCATCCCTCCTCAATCTAAAACATTACTGAATTCGTAAGATGATTCTACGGAATGGATGAAAATCAGAAACAAGGCTCTACCTTATTCCCTCCCCCACCATCACAAGGGTCATCCCCACATGCTCCTCCCTGACTTGTGACACCTTCTGTTTTTCAACCTGGCAACCAGAATTTTTGTACTGTGTGTAAATAAAATCACGGTGTCTGAAAGAGAAATTAAGAAAATAGGGAAAAAATTACAAGATTCCAGGCTCAAAGGGACTAAGGACATTTCTTTGCAATTTTAGTTTATTCAACACTTTGAGTTTATAAGGGAGTTGATGTAGCTAGTTTATTTTTAATTTCATCATTTTCCCATACTTTGCATCTTTATCTCACCTTTGCACCTGTCCCTCTAGGACACCATACCATCTCCATGTTTAATTAGAGATTTGCAAAAGCTGGCATTTTGAGAAGTTTGCTTATTATTACTTTGACACAGTTCAGTTTGTCCTCAGCAAAAATTTCCTTTGATAATGAGAAACCAAGGATATACATGAAAGGAAACTATCTAAGAAGTGCTTTTTCTGTTCCATTACCTTTACTGGAGTGATTCAGCAATTCATATAAAATTCTTATCAAACTACTTCTAAGAATAACAGAAATACCTTCCCACACTAAAACTGCGGCCTGTAAACATATTTTAGGCCATCCTTTTTACACAAGACAAAGTGATTTGCTCAAAGGAGGCATTATGCTTCTAGAAAGACTGTGACCAGCTTTTCTTCTAGTACCTAATTAAAATATTTATGGTTCAGATTACTTGTACTGTAATAACACATTCATTATTCCCATTTCTTTCTGTCTGATCTTCTAAAAACCACCTACAATGCCTTGGACTTTGTCCTAGGTCACCTGGCAGAGAGAAGTGAATTGATTTTTCTGTATTAACTTTCAATAAGCTAAGTTAAAAACCATGACATTGTGGAGCTGAGCATGAGCCAATACACCCTGCTTCGCAGCTGAGTATTAGTCCAGCTAATCTCTGTGTTACAATGGGTAGAGCAGTTTTCATGCTGAAACTAAACACTTTAAAGCAAGCTTGGGCATATTTACACTACACTACAAACTACAGTGCAAACCTATATTGCAACTTCACATAGGTTATCTCCAAAATACATTATGGCTATTTACACACATACATAATGGCATTTACATACAGAAAGCAGTATTGCAAGAACTGTCCTGTTTAAATCCCTTCCCCTGTTGCCACTTCATCTTATCATATACCTCCTTTGCCCTCAGTTTCAAACAGCTGAGAAATTCTTCTAGCTCTTATGTGGACATGAACCTCTTTCTTCACAATCATTCTTCTCAGCAACCCCACTAACTTTTCATTCCCAGCCCTCTGCCTCTTCTTACAGCTGACACTGCTGTACCATCCAAACACTCATAGCTCCTCCTTTAAAGCTTTTCTAAAAGAGGCTAGTTGTTTGTTAAGTCAATGCCCTGTGCTCAGTTTGGTCTGTTTTTAAAAATCGAACAGCTTAAAAAAACTCCACCAAAACACAGGCAAGATAAGCTGGTAATAGGCCCCAGCACACACTATGATTCAGCTGGCAAACTACAGGAAAACTGCAGATCAAATTGCTATTTGGTCTTTGCCTTTCTTCTCTTCATTCCTTCACATTTCATCAGATAGGAATATAAACCTGAGTCATCTGGGGTAAAAGGCCCTGAATCTAATTCAGTAAATCACAATGTTGCAGAATCTGACAGTGATGTAACACTGATGCTTCTATCATAAAGCATTTATTCCCAGCCTTATTCTGAAACATTGCCAACAGTCATCCTTTGACTCTGTTCATTTTCAAAACAGAGTTCAAAAATCAAACATACACAAGGCAGTCAGCAGTATTTTTAAGACAACACCTAACCAGGAATATCTCTAAGAGAAACTTTTATTACTATGTATCTCTGTCATAACATTGGATATCAAATAAAAACTAAAGTCAGAACCTGTTCATAACTGAGGGTAAAGACATTTTTCTGAGAGATTCTACAGAGGCTACATTTTCTGTTTATTTTGAAGGTGACTTAACTATGTCTTTCTGTGATTTTTAAATACTATATTTATCAGGGTGTTTGTTACAAACAAGTTAAGCCAAGACCAAAACAGCTCATTACAGTTACCTCTGCAATTCACAGTGGGACATTTTTACCTCAAAAAAGTCCTCTTCAGTCTCTTCTTGGTTGTTGAACACTCAGAAAATTCCTAAATAGTTTGCACAAAAAGCAGACCAGACACTGCTCAGGATGTATTGGATGGATAGTCCTATCAGATCTCTGTATCCATTCCAGTGGCAAATGAAATTACCAGCAGCACTAGCATATTTTACCTCAGTGGAACAGAACGAAAAGCAACAGAGACATTTTTTCTGGCCAAACTCTTTAAAACAGGTATATGGCAAATAGACGAATATGATTTTCGGAATAGCCATTTCAGTATCAAGCGCTGTCGGCACTCGGTTTGTTATGTGTTATAACACTGCCCTCTTGTGACAGAACACAGTTTTGCAAGCAAGTAGAAAGGATTTTTCCAAATCAGTATGAAAGCAAGAATTTATGAGGTGCTAAATACGTGTGTTTGTCTCTACTAAAGCACTAAATCAGTAGATGCAATGGTTCCTGTTATCATAATATCAAATAATAGCTAATGTCAATATTTCTGTTTATATGAATTCTCAACTTGATCCTAATCAGTCTGTGAGAAATATGAGTAAGATAAAATGTGCAGCAAAACGCGTGGGAATTAATACCTCACTAGCTACACTGAAGTCCTGATCCATTAGTGCATTAGGATATCATTTCTAGTGCAAGACATGTAACTACATGATTCTGGAGGAACAAAGGCCATTAAGACATTCTTAGTAGGCACTAAATAAACTGCACTTCTTGTGGGAGAAAGCTTCCAAACACCAAAGGTGACTGCATAATGAGTTAGCACATGGTAGCTGTTACACAACGCATTAATTCCCAGCCTTGATGACACTTAAGTTCCCCAGGTAGACAGATAAACACCCAGTAAAACTGGGACTCATATTTTAAATCATCTAATACAACCTCCTGTTCATCTTAAGTATTAAAAGATGTCATGATGTCTAAAGACATTTCAACCATATCACACTTTGTATTTAAAAGTTAGGTTCTCTCCTGAAAAGATGGTACTTTCACATGAGACTACAAACTTTCAAACTCAGGTAAACTTCTGTCTCTCTTCTGCTCTGCCGGAAATTTCTCAGTAGCATGAGTGCCATTTATATTATAGTAACAGCAGAGCAATTAGTCTTTGCCTTGACTTTACAAAGGAAGTTTTGGTTCCTGGATGATGTTATTGGAAAATGTGCTCCAGGGAAGGTTACAAGCACCCCTATATCTTAAGCACTGGTCATCCATTCTCAGCTGGGAGCACATTCCTGGCAACCGAGTCTGTCAGGGCTGCCTGACAGCAATACAACACTGTATTTCCTCCACCATCTGGGTTTGTAGTGAGCACAGCAGGAAGGTAGTGCTAGCAAGTACATCAAGATAAAGAATGACCAGCACCATGCCAACAACGAAGTACAGATGAGACTGGAATGGGCATCCAGGAGCTACAGGCAAGAGAATGAGCAGGAGACCAAGAATGGAGGGACATGGTATAATCACCAAGCTGGAGCAAAAGCAGAGAAAATACTGGACATAAATAGTATTTAGGAGTCCCCAAACATCAAACTTATCCAGATAGGAATGGTAAATGCATGAGCTGGTGTCCTTTTGGCAGTGAGGCTGTGTCCTATGGCAACTAGGCAGTGGTAAGAATTCAGTTCATTGCTTCAGTGAGAAGGAAATGTGAGGTTAAGAAATTATTGCAGAGTAATTCCTAGGACTAGAACTACATGAACTGTAGTTCTGTAGTTTCATATTGGCAGGAAAAAGATTTGAACCTGAACAAGCAGAAAAAAATATTTACATTTTATTCATTTAAAAACTGAAGTGTTCCATACTCCATCTAATAGAACAAATCAATACTCCAAACAGATTCTTAATTTAACTCCCAGATCCAGGTTGTGCAGATGTATTCCTTTCTGATTCAGTAAAGAGCATCGATCCTTAACAATAGTGCAGTGCCATCTTTTGGCAAACACCAGAAATATTCCTAATTGCTTCAGACCTGCACAGAAAAGGGCCTCATAAGAGCCCAGTACTGTTCCAAATTGTGACCACACCAATGACAGCCAGGCCATGCCAAGAATTGCTCAAATGAGGCTAATTATACTCACAATCAATTTCTACTTAGAACAGTGAAGAGATTGCTAAAAATAATTATATGAAGGAAGTTCCTCTTTTATCTATCGTCATACTGCAAGAAGTAGAAAGACCCAGCACTCACACGCTGCCTTGACTTGCATTCTGACCCAATCTCCCTGGTGATGTGATGCTCAACAAAGTGAAAAAATCCAATTTCTGCTATGAGCAAGAAACCTTCCTCAATCAGTCAAACTTTGCACAAAGAATACACCTGCTACATATGCTGTATTCAGTCAAGGTGGGAAAAATGGGTGGTGTTATACATCAGGTCCTGGGTACCTAATACCACTCCTGTGAAGGCACAGTAAATCCCATGTCAGAGGTATAACTCCATGCTGAGCCACATGATGGGACAATCACAGATCTCAAACACAGGAGCAGGGAATGGGACATGATGCCTTCCCAGAAGACTAAGCTCACAGCAAGAAGTGCTTGACTTGTCAGCATGACGTTTGACAACATGGGTGGCAGACTCTCTGTCAGTGAAGTAGCTCATCCTTTTGGATTTTTATTCGTTCTAAATTTTGTAAATCTAGGAGCACCAAGGTACTGAGAAACCATTTGGAATTAGGGGAGAATTCTACTTGTTTTTCTATTTCTTAACACTGAATAAGTATTACCTCCAGGCTTCTGGTCTAACATGGCAGCAGTTCCAATACTCTGCTATTAGATACCTCCCCATTCTTGCAGTGGAGACTGCATTACGCTGTTATCAGACTGCACTGTTAGTGGGTTCGGTTTGAACTTTCTGAACAAGAACTGAATTCAAATATTTCTAGGGACTGAATTAACAACTCTTAGATCTTTAGCTTAATTTCATATGACCCCTTTCCAGAGCATTACATTTCAGTTTTCTTGAAATCAATGGTATGATTTGCCTCCATAAACAAAGACAAATGAGACTAAAAGACACTCAGAGAAACATGCTTTTGATATGACAAAATATCTGTACGATGTATGTTGTTACCGACCTCACTGTAAGTCATATTCTTTCTTTGTACTACTGACTGGATGGTTTCAATGAAAAATCTATTTTACCTGGTGGTTGCTTGTATCAGAAACCTTCACATCCAGTGATCCTGTCAGAACAGCATACCAGTTCGTCCCAATATCACCCTGACGGAATACTGGAAAGATGAAATTTTGTAAATAAGAGCTACCTCTTTTAGTTTAGCAACATTAACAAATATTTTTCCCACATATTACTGCAATTCTGCAGTCACTGCTGGTACTATATAGTTTACCATATCAGACTATTTATTTACTATTAGAACAATATTTCCAATGACACTAGAAAGCACATATTTAGTAAACTGGTCAATACACTGTGGAAACAATGGAAGCTTGTAGAACTGCTTCACACTTCTCCCCAGTTTGCTTCTTTTTTAATGTTCTCTTAGTTAATAAACCAACAGAACAAACAAAACAAAACAAAAAGGTTTTCTGATCAATGTCCCTTTGAAATTCATAATCTTCCAGTGCAGACACAGCTACCGCTGACTTCAGTAAGAGTTCTGGCAAAACAGTAACTGCAGGACTTTGATGTCCAGGTATTCCAACTGTGTGATTACAGACCACTGAAATTCCTATTACTCTAACCAAACCTCAGAGCTGTATGCCAGATTTACCTGAGGTGTATCTGAGACTCTACTAATACCACAGATTGTCATCAGCTATTTCCCTGGTAGATTCCCACCACAGGACCACCACTTATTTCCATCTCAGCTTCACAGACCCAAGCACAGCTGTCCACATGCACCTGGTACATGTGCTGCCAGGGCAGGCACAGAGCACCCTGCAGTAATATGCAGCTCTGCAAGTCTGGCTTGTGCTATCCAGAGTGACTGGAAAGCACACACTGTTAGTGATATGCCTAGGTGATACACCTTTGCCCCTGACAGCACAAAGCACCCACAAAAGAGATCAATAATACATTTACAGGGGAAGAATGAGGCTTAAGTCCAATGAATTGCTTGTAATCTTTCAACAAAACAGTGGTAGAGTCCTAGGTCCAACTGTGTGCCTTGTTACCATAGATTCAATACACATTGCATTTGTAGAGCAAGCAGCACTTTAGCCCTGCCTTGCCCCATGACTACAACTGTAAACATTTCATGGCCGTTTCTCATCAATCTCATAAAGACATTCACAGCCTAACCTCAATTTTATCTACATAAAATAGATAAATATAGGAAGCTCCCTTACATGTGATTCCTTTTTCCAGATTTTCATAATATCCACAAAGACATATCTGCTGGAGAAGGTTTGGATGAAATTTCTCAAAAGCTTTCACTTCTTTCAGTCGTGTGAATATTATATCTACATCTTCACTAGAACGTTCCAAAGGTCTGCAAGAAAACAAAGGACAAAATTCTCAAGCACTTTATCAGAGAAGCATCCCCACCTGCATGCACTGAACTTACAAATGCATTAAATGTCACACTACAATATAAACCAACTAAAATGCATTTCACAGACATATAATGAAACCCTTTCAACACATCCTAACAAGTGACCTTTATCAACTTGAGCATGATTCTTATCATTTCAACACAGTCAATATCCAGAAGCCCATTTAGCACCAAAGTTCTGCTGTAACAGTCACTGTAAAAGTATATATAATGATACAGTCCTTATCCTAAAGATCTTACAATGATATATAGTTTTAGGTTTGTAAGGGAACATGAACAAACAGATGTTCAAACATACAAGAGGTCTGTGGAATCAGTGCCCAAAACAGAAGTTTTCTATCTGGCTAATGAAAAGCTTTAGATAAAAACAGTAACTCCTATATTCAAGCTTCTCTTCTGCATTTGACTGAGTATAAACTGACTTGATTGTTCTGTTTTCTCACTTGAAAGCAAGAAAGACAACTTCCACAAAGTTTCTGCCTCTTAGTGTTGGACAAATTAAATATGCAAGCAAGAATCTTAACTCTTCCTTGGTAACAGTAAAACATCTTAATTCAAAGGCTTAAAATATTTAAAACCTATTACAGCAACACCTGTAAAAAAAACAAGATTTCAAGAAAAATTGTAGAACTCCCTCCAACACAGAAGCATGTGGACCAGCAGTTCCGCAGGTTCAGAAAATTACTACATATTTATGAAACTAAAGTGAATTAGCTCTATAACATACATTCTAAATGTGATTACCAAATGTTATGAATCAGCAGGTAAGCCAATCACTAGCAGAAAGAAGCCAACCACTAGCATTAGAAAGAATTGTTTATAATAGACTAAATGCCTACCACCACACACAGAAAGAAACATAGCACTTTCCTAGGAGAACATGCTGGATCAGATGCACAAATCATTTATGTATAAAGCTGTACCACAAAGACAGACAGTTGTCAGTGATCATTAGACCTATCACTCACTCAAACGCTGCTAGTTAATTTTACTGACAAAAATGTCCTTTTAGCCAGTGGATGAGCCTATAATGAACAGAAATCAGGGAGCTACAATGAACAGAGACTAAGTTCACAAATACATCTTTATCACCTTATTGCTACACCCACAGAGTAAGCACTCCTTTTAATAAGATTTTTTTTTAAGATTCCTCTTTGAAATCAAAGACTTAAGGAATCCCAAGCTCTGTCTCAGGGAAGAAACTCAGATCCTACTCACATTGAATCTCTGTCTCTCATCTTCCTTATTAAATTACATCTAGGAGGGATTAAATCTCTATCCTCATTTATACTCCAATTTACCCTTATTAACTACAGATGAGAATAATAATTCTCTGGTGTGTGCAGTTGCTTCTACATCACAGTGACATCCTCTTACCACTTCAAATCACAATCAACTACAACAGCTCTCTTTTGAAATATTTCAAGTAAGATTTTCACCCATTCCTTCTTTTTGACTGTGCACTAGCTGACAAGTACTAATAAGCATTAACTCTCTTGTCAAAATCCTTTTAAGAAGATTAGGAGGTGCAGCTTGCTAACAGATTTAAAATCCACTTATACAAGATCCCTACCCAAACTACACTAGCACTTGAATCACTAACTCCCTTAATTTATGGACTCTCAAAAATAACAGCAAGACTCAACAAGGAAAAAAAGAGATTATTCACAGAATATCCCCTTTTCCTACAAAACTTGTGTCTGAGACTGTTTCATTCCTGCAACTGCTCTCAGCTGACTCCATTCAAGTCAGTCAGTTCATCTGCATAGAACTGACTGTAGGATCTCAAGTGTTTAGTGGTCTTAATAGTTTGATGCAGTGAGATGGGGGAAAAGGAAGCAGGGTTAGCAAACAACATGCATCAGGTTAATCAGCACTGTTGTCTCAGTGCTCTTTCTGAAATATGAGTGCAGAAACATCTTCCACTTTTGACTCTATCAAAAGGACAAGATTGGGGGGATTTAATTCATAGGCTGTGTAGCATTTTTTCCTGAGTTGCTCCAGGGACACAGTTTCCATTTAGTTCAGAAGAAGGTGAGAGCAGGGCTCACTTCCACTGATGTGGCAAGAAGTGTCTTGTGCTAGGCAGATGACTGCAGGAAAACCTCTTTCTTCTGATGGAACTGCCTTATGATCCCAGTAAAGTGAGTTATTATGGAAGGACAAGCCTTCTCATAGGTAGCTGAGTCATGTTTTTTAGTTTTAAACATCAGCACAGGAGTGGGAAATCAAACTCCGTACTTATTTGGAAAGACAAATTGAAGTTCAGTGCTCCTAGTGGTTTACTTCAGCAGGCAACTGAGTTACAGCCCTTCATGTTAGCAGCAGTTACTTCCACTTGGAGGATGTGAAGTGGGCATTTGAAGAGGGGCACACAGACGTGCTCTAAACAAAAAAAGGAACACAAACTATTAAGAAATACGCTTAGTAATAATCCCAAAATTGTTATATTCCTTACAATGCTTCTTAGTAGTTCATTACTACTAAGTAAGGCATTTGTTCCAACAGCCTTTCTTCAAAACATATTGGGTTTAATATCACTGTGTGAAAATATATTTCCACAAATATTTTTACTGGGAGGGCATATATTTTAATCCAGCACATTTAGTATCAAAGCTAGAATTTGGGACAGGCTTTCAGTGAATGATTTAACTATTAATCTATCTTAGAAAAGGTACATTGTCCTCCAGCTGTGTTTTACAAAAAACCCCCCACACACACACACACAAATACACACTCCAAAAAAACCACAACAAAACCAACCAACCAACCAAAAACAACAACAAAAACTCACCAAAAAAAAAAAAAAAAAAACAAACACGAAAAACAACAACAAAACCAAAACAGTAAAAACAGCAACCAGCAAGGAAACAGGCAAGAAATATTAATGGTACCCCAGAATAACAACTTATTCATGTCTCTCAAATGAGACACACAAACACCTAATTTAAGATTTAGCTGTTTGGTTAAGATCATGAGCTCTTATTCATAAAAATGAAAACGTCTGGCAACAAAATGCCTTTGGATTTTTTTTTAGAGCTCCTGGGAAATGTCCTCGATGTTTAGGAGTACAGAATTATTTAACAGTAGGTGTCCCAAGCTGAGGTGGCCCCTAGTCCTTACTAGCACATGAAATTTTGCCTGTGTAAAAACTTCAGACTGCAGTGTAATAATAGTATTAGTAGCACTTAAACTCATTTCTATTAAGTGTTTATAACCTATAACGAGTTTGATTTCAAAAGCATAGTATTACTTTGTGAGAGAGTATGAGAACAATAAAGCACCATGGCATCAATTAACTGCTTTGCCACAAAACTCAAGCAAACTTTGATCACTTTCTACAAACCATCTTTTAACAAAATTATCATAATTATAACTTGTCTGTATCATTAAATTAACATTAATTAATCTATTTATGATGCCAAATTTTGTTTTCTATTTCTGCAGAACAAGCTGCCTTGCCTGGAACAACATCAGAACAGGACAAAATAAATTTATTTTCTCATCACAGCTACCTTACTAAATTGCTCTAAACTTGGTTTTTGTAAAGCAGAGTTTGGAATAATATTTAAACAGCTAATATTATACTATAGTCCTTAGAACATTAATGATTCAATCTATTAATTAGAAAAGTACTGCTGATGTAGATGGAGAATTATTCAAGCTTTATTTTCACTATTGTCACACTTACAGAAGGCAGTGGTATTAATTCAGAAAGGAACCATTCCCCAAAACAGGAAGATGGGCTGCAAAAATCCCCAAGGTGAATCTCCCTATGCCTCCTACATGGCTCCAAAAGCCTCTGAAAGACTTTTCCAGATACCATATCAGAGCACCTAAGGCCACTCCTTCGTAATCACCACTGCTGTTCAATCTCACTGAGTTTAGTCCTCCTCTGCTAAACTACTGCTGGAGAGGATTTCTTTTAGTTTTGTTCTGTCATATTGATGACAATATGCTACTGAAGTGTCCCCTCACTGCTGATGCTGCAGAGTTATAATTTCACATCCATGAGCATACAAAGTTAAAAAATGCATTTCAGTGAGACTTCAGCTACCCCTGGATTTTCTGCTAAAGCTTCTGTCCTTTCCTAAGTGTACTCCTATTTCTGAAAGCTCAAGACCAATGCATGGAATAGGACCACAGATTAATCTACAAATGTGGACACCTCTATTAAATCGATTAAAATTCTTCAGCTCTCAACAGTTTGGTAGACATATGAGCCAGAGTAGAAGCACTTTAAGGCAAGGCTACTGTTCTCATAGAAAATCTATTACTCTATCCGGTGAAACACTCCTGCCCTAGGCTGCCCCCCCCCAGTTTGAAATAAATTTTACCTCCAACTGTGCTGACATCCCATTTCACTGTAGCCAAAGAGAGGAGGGCACTTCCAGTGTTGCAAAGCAGGGCTACAAAATTATCAGGAAAGAGTAATTTATTTTCACTACCCTATAAGCCTTTCTGCTTTGTTTGACCCCTGAATGCTTTATCCAGCTTTTTACTGATACCACTAATTTGTCTCTTCAGAGCATAGTAAGTATTAGGTGGTAATAATGTTTTTACACAGGACATCATCTATTTTCTCCTTCTGCTTCTTCAATACAACATCCCAGCCTACATACACAAGTGACAGCATCAACACTAGTCACACATCTCCAGTCGATTACGCCAATAAGGCTTTTTTAAAGGAAATTTTGTCCCTACTTATTTGGATGTGAAGATTTCGGGCACATATTTTATAGAGATAAAACATCTTCTTGGCACCATCTGCTTGACTATCTGTAAAAGGTGATTGTAAAAAACATCTGCCAGAAGACTGATCTTCAAAAGGATATTAAGCTCAACATGACCTGGCAATGAGCACTGGCAGCCCAGAAAGCCAACCATAACCTGGGCAGCATCAAAAGAAACGTGACCAGAAGGCTGAGGGAGATGATTCTCCCCCTCTGCTCTGCTCTCATGAGACCTCCCCTGGAGAGCTGTGTTCAGCTATGGAGCCCCCAGCATAAGAAGGACGTGAACCTGTGGAGTGAGTCCAGAGGATGCCACAAAGATGACAAAAGAAGAGCACCTCTCCTATGGAAGGCTGAGAGAGTTGGGTTTGTTAAGCCTGGCTCCAGGGAGACCTTAGAGCAGCCTTCCAGTGCCTAAAGGGGCCTACAAGAAAGATGGAGAGGGACTTTGGACAAGGGCATGGAGTGACAGGACAAGGTTTTAAACTGCAAGAGAGTAGGTTGAAATTAGATATCGGGAAGAAATTCTTCACTGTGAGGGTGGTGAGGCACTGGAACAGGCTGCCCAGAGAAGTTGTGGATGCCCCATCCCCAGCAGTGTTCAAGGCCAGGTTGGATAGGGTTTTGAGCAACCTGGTCTAGTAGAGGGCATCCCTGTCCATGACAGTGCATTGAAACTAGATGATATTTAAGGTCCCTTCCAACTCAAACCATTCTATGATCCTGTTTCATATTTTTAAGTACAAACTACTCAAGCTCAAAGTTTAAATACAGATAGAGCATAATTGCTACAATCCTTCACATACAAAATTAGGGCAAAGTATTTCTGTTCATGTGTAGTATATGTAGCTTTATAAAAGAATCTATTTCGATTGTGTTAAGATTAACTACCTAAATGTTTATGTAGTACATTATTAGAGACTTGTTAACCTAGAAGAAAGGAACAAGTTGCAGGTTTTTGTTTTGCTTTTATCAAGTTAATCCAACTATAACCTATTACTTTCTCTGCTACCATATGATATGTCCTTTTTTTTAGGCTCTTCCTCATAATGGGTTTGACACTTGAGAAAGAAAAAACAGAATATATGTAGTTTTACCTTCTTTGCCAAGATGCCTCTAGAATTTTAAAATGTTTATTTCTATAATGTGTTCTATGACCTAAATTCTGCTCTAACTGAATGAAAGCACTGAATTTCCATCCCATGATCTCTTTAACTTTTTAAAATGGCAATATTTCAATTCAGACAGCAATGAAAAGCCCACAAAGGATGAGTAGATGGATGTATTTCTTCCACTGGTGAGGCTGTTTGTAGAAAACAGCTACCACACTATAACAGACAAATAAAATGAGTTCATCTCTGGGTTAAAACCAAATCATCAACGTGAAGATGCAAAGACAAACTCTATGAGCTGGAAAGTACCAGTAACCATTACCATGGACCATTTAGTGAATTTTAATAGTACTTTAAAGAATATTCAGCTGTGAAACATGAGCAAGGAGAGAGCATCAAGGAATGCCATTTAAACTAGATCATTTCTCTACGCTACTGTACTCTCTCCTGTCCCTTCCTGACATGCAGAAAAGCAATGCAGAAGGTTGCAGGAGAATACCAGTACCAATATGCCATTTTCTCTTAGTGAAAG
The DNA here is from genome assembly GCF_025592945.1 of Manacus candei. Lineage (NCBI taxonomy): Eukaryota > Metazoa > Chordata > Aves > Passeriformes > Pipridae > Manacus > Manacus candei. Next base: position 12,725,233 of record NW_026138071.1, on the reverse strand, counting down.
CAGGACAATACTGAAGCAACTCTCGTCCAGGCAATGCTGTAAGGCTCTCTGACTTTTAACTTCTCCTTGAGAAAAGAAAGTTTAAGAGAGGGATACCAGTGATCTATCAAAGCACTTTAGTCCTTTAGTAAGACACTTAAATGCTAGATACAAACGAAGTTACTCTTAATCTGAAGTAGCATCCAGATAAGGTTTACTTCAATGGCAACAGAAGGTAATTAACTCCCCTCAAGAGGCACTTTTCACTTGTTACAGTAGTATTACCAAATCTGTTTTCAACACTCACATTTCAGATCTCCTCTTTCCCTTGTCATGGGAAAAGCTTCATCATGAGGCTTTCAAACAATAATCAAATTACTATTCTTTTCTTTTGATTGTCATTTTATGAGACTTTGGGATTCCAGTTCTCATTTCCTCTGACACACAGGAAATGAGATTTTATTTAAACATTGTTCCCTAGGATTCTTATGCATACAAATAATTCTGGAGTGTTTTTTTTTTAAAAAAAGGCAACACAAGTAAAATTGCTGATGCTTACTTTTCACAAGAAATACTGCAGATAATCCTGTTCTACCAGTTAAATGCAGACTGACTGGCTGCCAGCTGCAGTCAGACAAAATTTGTTATAGTTGAGTTCTGTCTTGTTCAGTGAGAACCAAAAGAACACAAATATGGGGGACTCTACCTCCTCATTATCATATTACTCAATTAACTCAGTTTGATCAGTGCACTGAAAAACTGGAGGGTTAAACAGAACAATCAAGTGCACTTTATTTCTTTATATACCCTGATCTACAAATTATGCATCCTTCCAACAGGTCAACTTTTAGATCTGTACATACAGTGGAATGGCAAAAGATAGATTTATTAAGTAATTATATTCATGAAGATTTACCTCAAGTTAAAAATACACTACGTGAACAACAGAGCTATAGTAGGAGTAGGAAAAAGATTTTTTTTACCTTCATATGCTTTTTAAAAAGACAGAATCCTTCAATAGAAATAAAAATGCACAGAAATTTTCTTTCCTTTATGAAACTTTTTACAAATCATGCATCATTGCAACCAGGATGTGACTAAACCTTGTTGAATAAAGCTTTCAACTTTCATAAACATAAACTGGAGCTCAGGACAGTTAAAATTCCATTTGACAGAAGTAAATCTAGATGAAATTGAATTAACAAGCACTGTAGTTTCATAATAAACATTAAAAGCACCTTAATATGAAGACAGACTCAGAGATACACTGCAAATGAAATTTATAATTGAACAATATGCATAAGTGATGATATCCCTTGATTCAAACTGGCCACCACTATCCACCAATACACCACAAATGCACCTTTACCCATTTAGGATCTGCACTGTTAGAGCTAATGAATATTTAAAACTTACAGCAACTATGAAATAATTTTTTACAGATTTACATATATTTTGACAACTGCTGAGTTCAAAGATGAAATGAAAAGTCAGCTCAGGAAACATTCACTGAGGATTCTGATAAAGTAGCAAGAATAGTAAGTGATCATGCCAAATACAGTGTAGAAAATACAGTACAAAGTATCATTAGAATTATAAGCTTGTTAAATGCAGCAAATTTTAAGATGCAGATAAAAACAGGCGCCACACTGGATAAGAAAAATACTTGCATTTGAAAAATATCTGGTGAACACCTGACTTTCAGGGCATGATTTCAATTAGCTGGTTTGTAGGTTTTTATTGCTTTGCTGGAACATGGAATTCTGTTATAAAAGAAATTAAATCTGCTCAGAGTACAGGACTTTAGAGATCAAATCCTAACATGTCAGAAATAACTCAGGCAATGAGGGTTTAGTCATGTTTCCAGTATCACTTGAAAGAGAAAACCTACAGTTGCACAAGTAGCACACCAATCACCCACTTCACAAGACTACCAATTAAATTTGAATTTACCGTGTCCTAACAGGCATGTGCACATAGTGGCTTGCTCTGGTGGGCCATGACAACGTTTATGCACATGAATGCTACAGTAATCACTTTTTCTTCCTCTTAATACCTGTCCATAGTACAAGTGCATAACTTACTGCAATCACATGGAACAAATGGAAGCTGATACTGGAAATGTCTAAGGCTGAGAGCAGAGAATACAACAGCTTGAATTTGTTTAAAATTCAAAATCCTGCTCTCACTGTGAGTTAATCTGAATTCATATATTCCATCAAATGCACAGACATACAAGCTTGCAGCACACTGTATTAACAATTATTTTGGTTTCTCTAAGGAGATATGGAAAGGAAAAGGGCTTTTTTTATTATTCATCAAGGACTGCACCTTTCCACTGGACTGGAAAATTAACTGCATGATGTGGAAAGATAAATTTGTTATTCATCACTCTCAGAAGATTGCACCTTCAGATGAGTGCTAGAAAGCACTTGGGCTAAGTCTATATGGCTCTGTCTCCAAGATTACACATCCACTCCAGCACCTTCTGCTGATACATCCCCACACGGACTTGATCCAAGCGTATATCAGCTTAGTCACATTCTACAGAGAGAAAACGCCAAGCACACAGACCAACAGGAACTGCAGTGTATGCCCATGACTTTGTTCCAAGCCAAACTACACGAAAATGGTGACAGTTCTATGGATTTGTCACAAATAAAAAGCAAGGGAGAAATTTATAAAGAAGTCAGTGTATGTTTTACGTAGCAATCGTATAAGAATATATTATAAAATAAAAGAGCATCGTAAAGTAACTCTAAAATACTCATAATATTGCCTGATTATAAATCTATATCCCATTATCTTTGACATATTTATAGGTTATAGATGATGACAAGCATTTTCTGTACTTATTTTACAACAATTCTTTCAGAATATCAGTTCTTCATTCTAGCTTATATACTATAGCCTATAGCCCTGTATCCTCATCAGGGGTTCCTTTTTGACTACTAAGCAAACACAAGTAACTTGCATCTCAAATACATGTTACAATGAACCAAAAAAACAAAACCTGATTCAAATGTGTTGGTGTTACATAGCTTTAGTCTGAACTTATATTCAAATCTATGGGAGCTTGGCTTAAAGTACAAATTTGAGATACTAAACAGTATACGTTATTTCTGTTTGGTTAGACATAAATGATGCAAGTCTACAAGAATAACAAGGATATAAAAGCTTAGGATGCACAATATGTCCTCAAAAAGCCCATTCCTATTTGAATAATTTATAAATTACTAGGCAAAGATCACAACACATTTAGCACGACAGGCTAGAGAAGTTACATGCTTTGCTGTGTGATCTGCTCCTCCAGTCTGCTAAGGCACTTAGGGTTACATTTAATTCAGAGAAAAACACAAGATGCTATAGGCAGGTATGAAATCCTGGGATCTCTGGCTGTTGTGAATGCTGTACGTCATTAAAAAGTTTGCATCTGAATCCAATTAAAACAATTAACTGAATTCATAAATATGATCAGGTTTAGAGAAATAAGAGTTATGTAAAAAACACTTTATCTACCATTCAGTCCAGTTAGATGGTTTTTGGTGTTAAAGAAACCATGAGAATAGAGAAGACATTCTTCTTAAGCTAACAATACACACTTGCATAAATAAGCAACTTTTTTTAAATTATGTGCAGATCAGATATACAGAAAAGTGCTAAGATGGTAGGGATGCTTCTGCTCCCTAAGAAATGAGGGGTAAGGCAACTTTTTACATCAAATATAAAAGGACTGGTTTCCTCAACAGAAAAATTATTTACATCTCCAGGTATAACCAGGATGTACAGCTGCTCACCACTGATCCTCTCTCTCTCCTGCAAAAATAAAATATTCTTGATGGAGAACAGTGTTCTGAATTTTCTGTTCCTGCTGTTCCTTGCCTTTGTGCTTGTAACTTCATCTATAAATACTGTCCTGTGTATTTGATTTTTAAGTGCTGATCTTTGGCTTTTGTGGCTAGTAACCATACTTAAAAGATGTATGGCCAAAGCACTGCTATTCCCAGCCCACAGCACCCTACACAGTAATAACATTTTTCCCAAAATATTTTGGCGTTTCTTCATTTTTATAGTGCTCTTATTCTAGATCTTAGTCGTTCCAGTTTGACACATGACTTGGGGAACCACATGAAGAACATATACAAATACATAATTTCTGTACATGACGTAGTTTGCTATTTCCATTTAGAATTTCATTCTGTTTTTCAAATAATTATATTGGATAATCCATATTACAGGTCATTTTAATTGTCTTTGCTGAGGCTCACCTAAAATTTTAAAGCATACTAGTTTTAGAACTGTCTGCCTGCTGAAAATATACTCATTAATGAAAACATACTAAAACTATATTTATTATTTAATAAAAACACATGGTATCCTATAGAGAATTGATTCAATAAATGATCTTGTATTTACAGAACTCACACCTAGGATAGAAAATGCTACATGATGTACACAGATATATTATCTATAGAAAATAAATACTCTAGAAATACAAATATGTAAATTAATCAAAAATGTTTTACCTAACAGTACTTGCATTCCTATAGTACTTTTCCCACATGGCTTTAACTCTGTTTTTTAGATGGCAAAACAGAATAAAATGAGTAAGTGTACTTCCTATGATCACAAAGCAGAGCATAGCAGAGATCAGGAAAAAAACCCCTACAATCTCTCATGTTATGGGTTTGTCCTACATACAGACTGCCTTCTGGGAAAGGATAAGGCATAATTCTTAAAAGCACTTGGAAATGATTGTTTCCACTCAACAAATTGGTGCTACTAGGTTACTTCAAATATCAAAAAGTGAAGAAAAAGGTTTATTTTAATATCTCTGATGAAATTCCCATTACAGAAATGGTCAGCATATTAATTTCCATACAAAATAATGGCAGACAAGATTTATAAATTAAATGCCTCACATATGTTTCCTAAATACATCATCCACTCCCCAAGGCTATGCACTTCATTAGACATGAACCCTGAATTTTAGTTTACAATTTAGATCTCATGATGTATTGCATTTACAAAGACAGAAATCAAAGGATCACCTATGTTAAACGTACTGGGGCTCATCCTCTCCTTCTTCACATCCACTCAATGTCAGCTTACAGACAATTAGGCCCTCTGCCTCTATTTGGTTTCTATATGGCTAGATTACCATCAGCAGTTCTGCTCGTACATTTAGAGTACTTTCAACATTTATACACATTACTTAACCTCTAAGAGGTTAGTCTTCTCTTAAGACACATGTTACAGAGGGGGAATCAATATCTGTGGTAGGGTCTAGACCAAAAGTTGATATTAACTTGCTACAGTTTGTTGCTTGGACTGTTAAGGAACACCTAATTAGAGGTGCAGCCCTACAAGACTAGGAGGTTACTTGGAAATGGAAGAAAATACGAGAAGGGGAAGGCTCCTTCTGTGTGCACATAGAAGGACATTTTGTGCTTTTATGTGCACAAAAGCTTCCCTCTACAGCAGAGCCCCAAATGGCACCACCTGTCAAAAGCTGGCTCGTGATGCTCAGTAAAGTGCCATACACCACATAAGCTTTGTTTGAATCATACAGTGTATTTATGGTCTAAATTTTTGTTAATGATTTTCCTAGACTATAGGAGACACAGTGAGTGCTCAGAAACCAAACGACTTCTGAACTAATCCTGGAATTCGTGAAGGTAGGAATAGAGCAAAAGGGCGTTCAAACCACCCACCACACAACTCGACGCTGCGAGACTTTTGGCTGCAGCACCCGAGGGAAAGCACTCCAAAGAATTTTTAATTTGTCTTTTTTAAATAATGAATTTGACGGTATTTTTAGCAGCGCGCACACCACGTCTGAGCACACGTCAACCCATCCGTGGCTCTCACCCACGCGGTGCCGGGGGCACAACCGCGGCCCCCAGGACGCCGCAGCGAGGAGAAGCGCCCGTCGCCACCGAGGCGAAGGTCCCTCCTCGCCCGCTCGCCCTGCAAGGCGGCGAGGCGGAGGCTGCGAAGTGGCTGAGGCGAGGCGGGGGCGGTGTGCTCAGGGGAGACGAGGCGGGGCCGCTGCGCCGAGGGGAGGGGAGGTGCGGGCGGCAGCGGCCGGGCCGCTGGGGCGAAGGTTGGACTGGGGCTGAATGTGGCGGGTCTGCCGTGGCCGGCACGGCGGGTCCCCGCCCGGCAGCCCCAGGCCCTCTCCCCGCCCCGGAGCGCCCCCTCCTCCACCACGTGCAGCATTTTCCCGGCGGGGAGCAGCAATCCCAGCGGGCACTGCCCGTCCCCTCCGCTGCCCGGTGCATTTCCAGCCCTCAGCCTGCCCCGCCGCCCCGGCTTCCTGCGGGCGTTTTGCTTCCCACCTGCACGCTCCTTATGTAAGGCAGGATCTGATGGGGAGCGGGGAGGGGATGTCAGCGCGCACACGCACTCGCACACACAGACAGACACACACATATGTACACATACACGCAGCATCTCCCCGCAGCCGCTCCCGTGAGGATGCCCATACCTTTTATCCAGGCACGCGATCCACTCGCCGGAGGACGCGGAATGGGAGGTGTGAGCGGCGACCATGTTGGACAGGGCTCAGGTCGCCGCGCACCCGGCTGGCGGCGGCTCCCCCCACTCGCCCGCCGGTCGGTCGGTCCGTCCGTCCTCCCTCCCTCGCTCCCTCCCTCCGCGCACGGCGCGATGGGCTCGCCCAGGCCCCGCCGCAGCCGCGGTGCCGGTGCGGGTCCGCCCGCCGCCCTCCCGCCCCTGCCCGCGCTGCCACCGGAGTCGCCGAGGCACCCCCGGCCCTGCGCCCCCGCAGCCGGGGGGGAGCGGCCCGGGGAGGGGGCGGAAAGAAGTCACTCCCCTCCTGAGAGGTGTTGTCGTCCCCCTCCGGCTTTCGCGAGCTCCCCAGTGCCCAAACACTGGTCCCTGCCCTTGCTTCACCAGACATGTCCTTGACATGTCTTTTTAATTAAAATAGTCAGCTCAGGAGTATTTTAGCAGCACTCCAGATCCCTGTTCGTGTGTCCCCCCAGCAGTGAACACATGGTGAGCAAAAGGAAGGTGCAGTCCATGTTCCAGGATTTTTCCTGAAGGTTTCTCCAGCCTGCTGTCCATACTGTCATTGCAAATGAAATTGTGTCCTAAGGCTTCTTGTTTATTGTAGGTGAAAAATGAGCTGGGCAGTATAGCCTGTGAACAGGATTTAGCACTTGGAGGGAACCCAAGACAGAGCATGAGAAAGGTGAGTCTACTGTACAATGAGAATTACCCACACCCTCCTGTTGTCATAGTGTGGCCTGCAAAGTGCAGGGGTTTTAATGATGCTAATGTATGATATAAGAACTGATGAACAGAAGAAGGAATGCAGAGCAGCAGGTCTCCCTGTTTTGCAAATTTCTACATGAAATATTTCCTATAAAATATTTCAGGATCTAGATAATATCTTCCCAAGTAATCAGTGCACGACCATAAGATTCTGCTTACAACTTGCCTTGAGTACCATGGGAGAAGGGTAGGAAGCTGTAGAAATCTCAGCAGGATGTTTGGGGTTTCATGTGTATGATAGCAAAGTAAAACTCAAACTCTGCCTTCCTTCAGGCTTATAACTCCTCTGCTCTTCAGTGTGGGGACAAATGATTAATTCAGATGGTGAGCATCTGCCAGTGCCTTTCACAGTTCTCCATGGGCTATCTTCTCTGCTCTCTGTTGAAATTTCTTTGGCTGTACCAAGTGTAATTTTCTTACAGACATGTGCTACTTCACATTTCACATCTGCCTTTTAATTGGCTGCATTGCTGCTACAGCTTCTTTAGCACTTTAGCAGAAATAAATGTTAACATTGGGATACTGAACAGTATGATGTAAAATCTAAGGAAATGTATCTAAAAATCCCTTTTGCTAAATAGATACTGCTAAGAAATTGGCATAGCAGAGGAGAATGCCAAAAAAGGCAATTCTTTCATTTTGCCTCCAAAAAAAAAATGGAAGTGCATGCTAGAGGAATAGAAGAGGCTGCCAGTCAGTGAGATCAAAGCTGCAGCTCTTCCTTTGCTATAGTCCATAGGGGAAAAAAAAGAGAATTTTTTGCATCTAAGCAGTCAATCTACTCGAGGAAAATCAATGCTATTCATTCGTCAATATGCAAATGTTTGGGAGCCAATAAAACAAGAGCTTAAAAGGTAAGAAACTCTAAAATTCTCAGTCAAATTAATGATTTATAACACAGTATGTACATTACAGATGAATCAATAAAGCTCACTAATTTTGTACCATTATAAAACATTCATCACGTTATTCCACATAATTACAATTTTCCTTCCAGAGCGGTCACACAAGGCAGCCCTTACTGCCCATTCTCCCCTCAGCCCAGTTTAAGCTGCAGAAGATGCATTTTCCACTTAACTGGCGTCGGGCCGGAGAAGGATCCCAGAAATATCTCCTAGCCGAAGGCCTTCGCCTTTCCTCACGGGCTGTTCCGCGGGCACGAGCAGCGCTGCCGCTGCCGGTGCCGGTGCCGGCGGGTCCGGACCCAGAGCGGCGCCCGCCCGCACCGCCCCGGCCGCCAGGGGGCGGGCGAGGCCGCGGCAGGGGCGCTGGCAGCGTCTCGGCCCTGGGAAGCGGGAGGAAGGCTGGGCGGGAATATCCCTTTGGAATGCTTTGCGGGGATGGGGCCTGTGAAAACCTGGGTCAGTGCTCATGGACCCACCCGTGACCGAGCAACCTGCCTGCCCTGGGACAGCCCTCTGCAGTTACCAGTGCTTTTGACTCCGAGGAATGCGAGGCCTGTCGGCACGAAGCGGATGTGGCTCAGGTGCGTGGCTGTGGGCAGACAGCACTCAGGTACCTTTTTGTGGAGTAACCATTAAACGAGAGTTTAACACTTTGTGGATTATATAAACTAGACAGGCCCAGCGTGGGAAACCCTAGTAGGAACTAGGAACCCTGGGTACATCTATACGTCATTCAGAAGTGTCCCAATTAGAGAGCAATTAGAGCAAGACAGCCAGAATTATCTCTGTATTATGAGTAATCGTGTAGCTTTCTGATTAAGACACGAGTGAAACTTCTCAGAGAAACAGAGAAGTAGTGAATAAATAATTGATAGGTACATATATCAGCCTTTATCAATCAAAGGGTCTCCAAACTGCACAGAAATGTCAGGAGCTCCTGACTACTGAAATCAGAAATCCTGGACACCAGGTCAGTGCATGTTCTCTTGAGATAAAAGCTGCCAAATAAATGCTATATATCTCACATGACAAGTCAAATCAAATGCAGATTATCCTGTGACTCTTAAGAATTCAAACCATAACAAGCCTAGGTAACATATCATTTTAGAGTATTGGCCTTATGTTAATGGGGTCAAGTACCCACTCACTTGGGAGAGCATACACTAGAAGAAAAATGCTGAAGCACACTTCATTAGTTTATACTCTGTACCTCCTCTTGGTGCCTCACAGTGTCCATTCTCCATTACCCTTGTAAGCTATACACTTGCATGAAAAAAAGATGACCCAAAAAGATATTTGAGACCCAGGAATTGTTAATGGCCAAAAATTCACTTGTGCTCAGTCTCACCTGTATCTACACGTGCCTTTTATTACACCTTTTATGAAGTTTCACCTGAGAAAACATAAAAGGACTATGCCTCGTTAAAATGACTGGTGGTTGGAAAATCCCTTTCTCATAAACAAAACCTTTTTTTTGGCATTTGTGGAACTCCACAGTAATGCTTCACATTTAATTTCTCCTAGCTGAACAGAAGGATAGTGGGATTTTTTAAAATTTGATTTGTGAGATTTGATTATGCAGCCAAAAAATTAAAATGGCAGCTGCTTTCAAAGGAGGTTGCTGCTGGGAAATGGACAGTTTTCACCGGAGGTATGTGAAAGATCAAGTGGCCTTTTAACTTTCCACAGTTTAGGAAGGAGTGACAGAGCCATGCAGGAGCCCTTAAAACACAGAAAACCAGAAATCAGCCAGACCTCAAGTTTTCACATGCTTGTAAGACTAAGAGTTCAAAGGTGTAGGGTCCAAATTGTTGTTTGCATTATGGGACATAAGGCAAATCATGTTGAATTCTTGAACCAAAAGACTAAATCATAGTTGTTAGAGCTTGAAAAAAATTACTAAATATGTTTATTATGATTACGCAGTAATGGGGAACAGAGGAGGGCTATTGTGGAAACCTCTTTATACCACTAATTATACCAAAAACTTTAAGAGGTTTCAAGTAACTGCAATAATAATAATAATGTTAAAGGGCAGTAGGGGTTGCCTTATTTTCTGTGGCAGTTTGGGATGCTATGTATGATAGCTCATACTAAAGAAATTAGTTATGATATAGTGACACATTAGTGGTCACAGAATCTATAACCTCCCAATTAGCATCATAAAGCAATTTTAATTTCAGAGCAAACTCACAAAAAAACTCCAGAAGCTCAGTCCTCAGTTCTAGCCATCTATGTTCAAGAGAATACCTGGGAGAAACAGTTGGTTTCCAGCCACCAATGAACTCTCCTGATTCCTGTGTCTGTGGAAGTGTTGCTCAGCCTCAGGACTCTTCTAATCCAAGCTGACTGTACTGAATCTAGTTGATAGCACAAGGCATTGACTACATCCTTTGTCCCTAAAATGCAAGTCGGACACAAGGTAAGATAAGGCCAGCTCCACAAGCTTCAAAACATTTAATATTTCCTTTCTCTAGAGAAACTCATTTTTGTCACTTAAGCTGATTTAAAGCATGTTTTGTGTTGTCATGTAGAAGCCAATTTAAATAGTTTAAGTTCAGAATGAGCACATGGATTCTACCTCAAACAATAGTTTAAATTCATGTATCACTCAGAAGTTTTGGAAGGAAGATTGAGATCACAGAACTGTGATCCATGTTTAGAATACAGCAGTGCCACATTCAGTGTGGTTAGAGTTGTAGGAACCAAAACATATTATCAGTTGTACAAACACAACACCTACAGACTTCAAAGGAGTAATCAGGATATAGTGGAATAAAGATGGAGAAACCTGCACGTGAATTCTTTCGGGATTTGTATGCTGGGGAAGCTGCAAAAGATGTGATGACATACCAACTTTAAACCAATGCATGTATTAATAAAACTGTCCTGTAAAGCCTACAAAAACATACTGATTCTCCTCTCCAATGCTAATCCTTAAACCCAACATACAGTGATATAACAAAGGGTGTTTTAGAACAAGTAGGGACTTCCTTTCCACATTAACTTCCTGCATCATTCCATGTTCTATCTTTTTCTTTCTCCTGTTCTCCTTACTAATTCAGGACAACTCTCCAGTTCCCTTCAAAGTACCTTCTTCAGAAATTCCACGGCACCACAAGCCATTTCCCCCATAATTCAGGAAGCCCACCAAACTTCTTATGATAGCTCTACCAAGATATTCTCAGGAAAAGGTCTCAGAACAAAACAGATACAAGTGAGATAGATATGGACAGACAAGCAAGAAACAGATATACTGGAAAGAAAACATACAGTGTCCTCTATAGAAGGTGTAGCATAAGCACAGGTGCAAGGCAGAGAAAACACAGCTGAGTTGATATTTATATGAATTGATAAAGTTCAGATTCTAGGCTCTTTAAAATTAGTTGGTAGTTCGCTGTTTGTTCAGCTGGACAGAACTGTTTCCTAAATTCCTGAAAGCAAAAGAGTTAACTGGACTTATAGCATATGTCCAATTTATATAGGCCTTACAAGTTATGAAGATTTTCTGGACAGTAAAAGATTGATTGTTCACTGTATATAATGCTGTGTTCTGCATCATTTTACCCATCCTTATATGACATTGTCCTTCCTAATGAAGTAGACTAAAAGCATTGTCCATAGTAAGGACCAACACAATCAGTATTAAGTTAGTCTATACTCCTTGAAATAAAATAGTCTCAAATTTGTAGCATGAAATGCAATGAGTCCATGTTACATTTCTCATTAAGAAAACACGAGGCAGAGCAATCCCCTTTTGTGTTATTACTTGGCACAGGTTTAGCAGCATGTTGCACAGAAGTGCTATAAACATTTTTCTGTTTGAAGACCAATATCAAAGCCTTTCTGTGGCATCACATTTTGAACAGATGGTCATTTGATTTGCACACCTGAAATCTGAGCCGGTATCCTGAGATTAATTCAAAAAAGACTCAGAGAAACCACACAGAAATAGGCTTCAAATTATTAACATTAACAACATGGGTGTGCAGAGGTTTCATATTTTCTGTTTAACTACTTTCTTTTGAATAGGGGCTTTCTCCATTGGATTTTTGTCAAATTCTTCAAGTCTTACAAAACCAGATGAGCAGGGGAAGGTATAAATGGAGCTATTCTGTTTAATATACTTCCTCAGTTATGTTAAGACCTAGATAGCTGCACTGGCAATGGAAGGCAGAATGTCAGAATCTTATTTCACAGGAAAAAGAAAATCTATTGAAATAAATAAACACTAAGTTCTAACTTAATCATAAGAATATTGTGAAGATTAACTAGATGATGAAGTATAGTTCTGTGAAGATGCAATGCTTTATATAAATGTTATTTTAATATATTAGTGTTTAGTTCTAGGGACACATCAGCATACTGTGTTAAAACAGAACTTTGTGTGCACAACCCAGGACAACATAAGGAATTTCAAAATTATAAATATCAGGAAAATACTTTGCAGTTGCCAAAGATATGAAGCAGTCTGGGACTCATACTGTGCTGTGTCCCTTTTCAGTATAGCATTCAGAAGACAATAGCATTGGACCCACATTCTCTGAGTACAGGGCAGACACATCAGTGCTTCTTAACAGACCCAAATCAAACTGATCAGCTGGGGCTGAATCAGAGACTTGGTGAAGAGGATCTTGCTTTATGTCCAGTCGTAGGAATAGGGTTCATGGAGTGCTGGACTGACTCTCCACATTACCCACAAGGGCTGACAGGTACATTATTTCAGCTCCTCACTGAAAGCAACTGTGCTGTCTCTGGGCCAGGCCCTACATGTGTTCATTTATAACACAAAGAATGCACTTGGAAACACCAGTGTACTTATGAGTAAGTACACTGCACTGTCAGCTCAAATGTCTCACTTTCTCTTGAACATACTTATCTTACCATGGTTAATGAAATTAATCATTGGATTGTAATTATTCACTCACTCTTTCACCCAAGGTACAAAAGCAAATGAAAGTTCTTATTGTCTAAATGTGTAATTCCTTATTCCTTTATCCTTCCTTGCCAGCTTTGCTGTATTTCAGCAATCACAGATTTTCATTGAAGGCTGAAAGAAAAGGTGGTTTTGCTTACCTGCAGAGCCAGATGAACATATTTTAATTGTTCAGGCCAAGTTTTATCTTCACAACTTGGTTGCAGCTCTCTCTGCTGGATACAGATGGATATACTTCTGGGCAGAAAGAGCACTAGTTCATGACCTGCCCCTAAATTTGCTACAGCTGCTATTGAAATGATTAGGCTACCATAATTTGTTATCATCAAATATCTAGTTTTCATCATTTTAGTGTGTGGAGTCTGAGGGAAAGCCTGCAAATGCTTAGGAGCAAGCTACTCCATTAAATAACCTTGTGGTCTCTACGTCCTCATAGATGATCCTCCAGCAAGAAAATTTGTAATGGGTAGAACATGGTCCTCCTTACATCCCTTATTTTCACAATATTGATCTTTTCAGAATAAATTAAAATAGATTTTATTTTTAACATTGCTTGATCACTATAGGAAATTTATATTTCCTGAAGTCCATTCCCCATTTCTCCTAGCAATCAGTTCCAGAAATCAAATATATCTATTTATAACTTTTTTCTCAGTTGTGTATTTGTATTGATGCATAGGTGCTTAAAAAACAAAGCTCTGATGCAATGTCAAGATTCTTCTATTTATCTCTGTATGTGTATTATTCACAAGATATGGGGCATAAAATCAATTGACTGCACTCGCCCTGAGCTCCTTCGTGATAATTCATGAAACAACCTCTCAGTAGTAGACACTTTTATTTATGTGAGTACTACACCTCTCCTTAGAATTTGAGGTTTTCAAGGGGAAAAGGAACACGGTACTTAGGTTCCAGGCAAATAAAATCCCTATTGTGTAGGTCAAAGGTGATTTCAATAGCTTTCCCTCTCTAGTTCCCCATGCCTGAAGTGAGCAACCTTACTCTCACATGGATTCCCTGTTTGTAAAAATGATCTGTAAAACATTATCCATATCATAAACTAAGCAATCCTAAAACGCTTTGTGAATGAGTCCTATAAAACTGGAACATGTAATTTAATTAGAGCTGATATGAAATAATGACTTGTGATCTGCAGTGATTAAAGAAGCAAGTCTTTTAATTATTTTCTGCAAATTCTTTCAGTCAAGGAGGCGCACTACTATGAGTGCAATTCAGATAAAATTCCTAAATTATTCCAGTGCAAGTAATAATTTCATAAATACATTCAATGAGAGTCAAGGACATTCATTAAGTCTGAGACTGTCCTTTTATATATGAGTTCTTCACTACTCTAGAGGCAGGATTGTGTTTAGCATCACAGAAGTACTGTAATGAACACATTCAGAGCTTTATATTTACTTGTATGATGCAATGTGTTCTGCTCTAGGTGAAGATCATATGTGACACACATTTGCACATGACAACACATTTATATAGTAATACATTGTGCAGCTTCATATACATTCAATGCAGCTATTCTGTTCATCACAATACAGTAAACAAGTCGATTCTTTCTGCAAGGTGTGATTCACAGGATTACAGATTTAATTTTTCTGAGAGCCTGCTGGGGGCACCAACACACACCCATAAAAATCAAATAATGAAATTAGGCAAATGAAAAAAGAAAGACAAACATAATTTATTTACATTGTATAAATTACACAGTACACCTCAGGTTATATGTAATGTTTATAGTCTTCTTTTTACAGCTTTGAAAATACACCTTACAATAAATTCGCTTGCAGGCTTATACTCACAAATAATTCACACAAGAGTGACTTGAATACAGCATGGGCAACTCTAGTAACATATTCTGGCTGAGAAAAAACGGTGAACCAATTGGTAACTGGGGACAGAAACTGCTGTGGCTGTGGGCTGCATCCTGGCTGGTACAGGCAGGTGACATTTGTTGGTTTTCAATCAGACTATTGAGTTATGTAACAGGAAACACAACTACAGCAGCCAAGTAGTGAAATAGCAATCATGAGGTGCTACCTCGTGTGTGTAAAAACAACAGGAGGAGACCTGTATGGATTAAAAATATGTTAATGACACCATGGTAGCATAATCTCAATAATTATCTAATTCAAAGCATGGGGTTTTTTTTCACATACAAATTGTATTGGTTCTAGAGAAAATTTACAGACCTGAAAGCTTTAAGCAGAGGCTGTACAATGTACATCAAAGTTTTACAGAGGTGTTCTCTGATTTTCCTGCTGGAAAAAAAGACTTCATGTTTCAGATTCTCCCTTGTCCCCTGAAAGTAGCAAGATTCATGCCTAACAGCAGTTTTAAATTATCTTGAAGTGTCCATTTTTCTAATGCTTCTTACACAATGGAAAGATGGAAAGGATAGATAATCAAAAGCTAAGAAAAAAAGCAAATGAGAGGCTGGCACAAAAAGAGCATAAGAGGCAAGCATCAGACTGGAAAGACAAGAGATTGCTGGGTCAGAAGTGCATTGACTCCAAATTTGCACAGGATCTGAATTTCTGAAAGACATAGAGAAGAATCTCTTTTAGAAAATTCGGTGCAGATAAAGAAATGAAATTAAGTTACCACCAGGAAAGTAACAGGAGACAAAGACCTCTTAGACTCTAAGCAGTAGAAGCCGGGCTTCTACAAGCAGCCAAGAAATGCAGTGAGGAAGTACCTTCTCATTGATGTAAGAGTCATCAACTATCTGGTGTTTGGAAGCGTTCCCGAAAAGGGAAAGAGAAGTGACAAAGTATTGCACAATTACTGGCGGCTTTCATTATCCTCCCATAGCTACATCTTGCTTCTGGCAAGGCAGGGAATATTCCGTATTAACATTTTTTGACATTTTGATTTTTGTGTTCTATTTCTATTTGATGTAACCTGTTCCATTATTCAGTGGCTTTTACAGCTGGTTGGGGTTTTTTGTAACATTTAAGTGAAATTTCCTACACTTCGGTTTGTGCCTGTTGTCTCTTTTTCTGTCTCTGGACATCTCTGAGAGGAGTCTGGCTTCATCTTGAGCTCCAGCCTCTAAGTCTATCCTGCTGAGTCATATGAAGAGAGGGAATAACAGTGATACCTCTGTATTTCCCAGTACTGTTGTGAAAGTTCTTAATATTTTAAGAGCACCTTGATTCTACAATGATGAGGGCAGAGAAAAGCTCATAAAGATATAATTAACCTTGTGGTCACAATAGGTTCTGAACAGACCTATTAAATTAAACAAAATGCATAAGCAACACAAAATAAAAAGGGTTCACTGGAGAAGCATAGTCCATTTGCTCACTGCATTGGAGAAGCATCCTCGTGAAAAAAAAAGGAATCTAATCATAAATATCAAGTTTGCCATGGCTAATTTTAATCAGTCATTTCCTAGATTTTGAGTGCTTGATTTTGCAATTTTAATACTGCTATTAAAATATCATTTGTGACCAGCAGTAGTGGCCAGCTTTTCCTGCTGCATGTGAAAATTTCCTCTAGCTAAGAGCAAAAATTAACCTACTGGGTGCCTCAGAGGGCTGGATTGGAAGAGGCTTTCTGGGGACAGTTCACACCAGGATTCCCTGTGATCCTTTTACTTCACTACTGGACAGGGATGTCAGTACAACTGGACTAGCTGTCAATACAGCCCAGCAATATTGCCCTCTGAAGACCTTTCAGGCATGCTTTCAGTCCTCACTGGATATTCAGAATATCCAACTGCCCTCATGTTGTCAATAGTCCCCAGGGATCGTTATGTGACAGCTCCAGCATGAGAGCTAAACCTGGTCAATCTATGAGCCCTGTCCTCACCAAAAAATGATGTCACCTCTATGTATTTTTTAGAAGCACATGCACCCATTCTTCTTTATCTCCTTAGCAGATGTCTCAAAAGAAGAGTTCATAGAAGTACCTATATTTGCTCTCATTAGTAATTTAGACCCTCAAAATAACAGTAGTTTCTTACCCTACCTTTGCCAAAACAGTTTCTAAACAGAGTAATTATAAGGTTTGGGAAGTTTTGTTATGTTTATGCCTTTTACACAACCTAATACATTTTCTGGGGTGAAATTAGTGTGGATTGGGGATACAGATACTTCGTGTCTTTCCAATGCATCATGGTTTCAGGAAAACTGAAAAAAGCAAAGCACAGGTTCACTGCTATTGTTGATATTTTTCAGGCTTGCTTACATAAAAATTTTGGGGTTTCAGCTAAGGTCTTTGAGTCTTAAGTGATGTACATTTTATAAGCACACATTTTCTCTGACTAACCCATCTCATTTCACTTTGGCAGAGGGACTGATTTATTGTAGGCGTTCTCCCCTTTGGAAGAGATGAGATTACAGGATCCTTCTATTGAGAAGATAATACAAAAATTCACAAAAAATGCTTCAGTTAATATTTGCTGGCAGATAAACCAGGGAAATAGGCAAATCATACAACTTTAAGACATTTTTAGTTTTGCCTTCAATAAGCCAAGAAATACTATGTCATCTTATTATAATCTTGTAAAACATTTAAGTATTTGAAACTAACACAGTTCTGGGAAAGAAGACGATGAGGATAGCATGCCACTGTTCATTTACAGCAATATATGTATTGAAGTCAAAATATTTAAACAGATGTTATAAAAGACTCCATTTCCATTGTACAACATAAGCACATCTGCTGTACTTTAAATACTTCTTATCCGTGCCAAAGAAATACTGTGAAGAGAAAAAGCATTTTTATGTGCTTTTCCTTTGAGTTTACCCTATGTGAATACGGAAAGAGTCTTTTCAGTAGGAAAAAAGGCAGTGATTGTGATCACTTGATACTTTGCATTTGCCCTACGTCTTCCATTTGTGAATAGTATGAAATTCAAGTCCTGGCTCTTGTTTTCTGGCCTGATCTTTTAAAAACCTTGAATATTGCTAAAATAGTATTGGGCAGGAAGGAAAGGAGGGACAGCATTGTGCAAGACCAACTAATATAAAAATGCTGCTGTACTATACTCATTTCCTTCAAAAACATTTTCAGGCATTAGCTTATTGGCATTGTTCTTTACAAAGAAAATATTTGATGTCACAGTATTATCACCAGTGATGAAGTGCACCTATGCCTCTGTTATGATACAGCCTTGTTTTGGGGATGTGCTTGAGTTTTAGTATTAAGGCCTCGAGTACATATAAATCCCAGACTTAGGCAGCAGTGGAGTGGTGGCTTTAGAGTAGTAACTTTAATTACTTATAAGGTAAGGCTCTTATGTTTGCTCACTGGTGAGTCTGGAAGACTTAATGCAGTTATATTTAGCAGCGATATTTAGTGAGAAGCATCCACCGCTACTGACTGAACTTTACTAATGCAGTGGTCTCAGTATTGCAGAGCACTCCAACAGGCAGCCAGCCTTTCTTGCATGAGCTACTTGTGTTACCAAACCTGTTACACATTCCCAGATGATACAGGTACCCGGTCTCTTATTTTGACCATATAAGCTTATCTATAAGGTATTATTTAAAGCTAACAGATGGATGGGGCACAGGAAGAAGAAAACCTTGGAAGCTTCTGTTTTATACAGATTCTTCTGATTAACAGGTATGCAGCAGCAGTCTGACAGGAGATGCACACCAAGCTAGTGGTACCGCTTCCATATGGTGCCAAGAGCCTAAGAAAAAGCTCTCAGGGACACAGAAGCTTTGCCATTAACTTGAGTGAGATTGGCGTAGGAGTGGAGTATAAATGTTACACCCATGGAAGTTATGCAGAAGTGGCCCTGTAGATCCTCTAAACCCTAAACTTAGGACACAGGGACAACACCATTCATCACTACCCTGCATGGGGTTTTGGAGAAAGTGGAATCAAATTTTCAATCCATCACCCTAAGGCTGCTGGGTACAAGAAATACAAACACATTCACTTTGTAGGGACAAAAATTGCCAGCATTTTGGTACTATTAACAAGCACTCCAAGAGTATTAATGTGCTTGGTATAAATCATACTGTTGCATGATGCTTTTGCACTTGGAACTGCTAGAACATGAAATCAGGTTAATATTATGCTCTAATGTACTCTACATTTCAAATTATTTCAAAAGCACTGCTTATGAAAATTATGCTCATTTTCTGGCATAAGAAGGTTTTATGCCATAGCAGACACCTCAAATATAAGACACTATACCAGAGGGATTTAAAAGTAATGGTTTTGTGCTTCAGTTGTCTGCATTTGTAGTGCAAGAAGCTTATGAGATTTGTATCTCTTCTAATAATACTTTCCTTCTGCTTCCCTTAAATTGTTACTGTGCCTTAATTTCGGCTATTGCCTTTTCATCTTGGCATTTTTATTTTTCTAATTTTTTTAGTTTTAACCAAAACCATTGATCTCCTCAGGGTGCACGAAGCAGGATTTGTATGCAATCTTAACAACAGCTTTTTAGATTTCTCGTAAATTAAATTAAAAAGGAACTGTGTGTGACCTTATCAGCAATGTGACCCTTGGTAGAAAGATCATTATTATAATTCTCAATGTTTTTGCTGTTTAATATTCCACTACAAGAAACAGAACTGTTCTTCCTGTTTCTATCACTGAAAAGTGAATACCTGCTGCCTTCTCCAACATGGCCATAAAAATAATTTGCAAAGTGAATTGCATTTGTCAGTGTGCACGATCCATGCTTTAATTCTTCTCTCAATGAATGTAATTAAATTTAACTTTCCAGACAGTAGACAGAGGAATAAATACTTTTAAGTGAACTCAACAGCTATGTATCAAACCAGAAATTAAAGGACCATCTACTGAGAAATGCGTTGAAAAGCTTATGTTGAAAATTCCAGAAATCTTCTTGAAAACAAAATATCTAAAAATAACTTCATTCATTTATGAAACTGGGCTTGTTCAGTTTCTGATAAAATAGAAATTCTTCTTGGACTGGCAAACTTAGACAAAACTAAGTCAGAATTCGAAAATAGAACCAACTATCAGCTCCCAGGCCACTGGACCAGAGCCTGTGGGAGGTTAGGGAGCCTTTGGCTGTCACCAGAAATGTTCAGACTTCATTATCATTAAAAAAAAAAAAAAAAAAGGAAAGGAAAGAAAAGAAAAAAAGCCCCATCCTTCTCTCCTGCTTCCAAAAGCAGGATTAGAAAATCTTTCAGTATGAGACTACATTTTTGCAAATAACATGGAAACAAGAGAAAGAATCTGGAAAAATATAGATCTAGGAAATAGTTGTCTGCAGCAATGTATGGGGCAATGGAAGCATGTTCCTAGACTATTCTAAGCCATTTGCTGTTGCTTATCATTCCAGCTGTTGTCAAAGAGGATCTACAAAGCATTTTAAAAAGCAGGCAGAAAGTAATTAACATTTTGTGTTCTTTTCTGAAGATGTTTACACATTTATAGCATTAGATAATTTCAGAATTCCTTTTATTTCAGTGGTAGAGGGACAGTCAGGTATGTATATACTGAAGTCTTTATGTGATCAGGGATATTATTCCTATTCTTGTAAATTCTTTTCAGGTTTTTTCTGTTGTATCACTATAAAGATGATGGTTTAAAAAGCAATAACAAAAAGTCTCTGATGGTATCGTTCAGTTTATTATCTACTTTTTTGTCAGTGATTGTAAGCGTTGTAGAAATTGGAGTTATTTGATTTCATAAATAAATAATTTCTCCCTGTAAAACAAGAGTGGTCTCTAACAATAGCCAAAGGCACCCATCCTGTAAAGATGGTACGCAATGATCAGAGTTTCTCTGGTTAGTAGATTCAAATAAGCCAAAGAGATTCACAAAATTGACAACTATGAGACTAAGAAATGGCAAAATAATTGAACCAAACCTAAACTGCTCAATCATGATGACTTATTAGTAGTGTTCCCTATACAGCTAACTGATCCTTTAGTGGTTTTCTTTTTTAAACTAAGTATTCAGGATGTTAAAGGTGCATTATATTGATATTTCAGGGGAAAAATGTCAGTGAGATTTCAGGCATACTCTGGTATGTGTGTAAACACATGGCTTCAGGAACAATGACACTGACTTGGGATGACTCAGTTTGGTTAAGGAGGAATCAGTGGTATTTTTCATGTATTTTTTTTTAATATATCTATCATAATGATTCCCTGCAACAAATGCTAGCAGAAGAATCATACCAAATTTTGTAGTGAAAAACTCTGTCAGGCTCTGATTAATATGCTGAATATGCTTTAATCTATAGTACCTGTTCATTCTTCTTCTCTAGTTTTCTGAGATTCTGTAGTTGTAGTTTCTGAGCTTTCCCTGGATAAAGTCATATGTTAAAAAATAAAGGAAAAGTATTGAATGTATCATGACTTATATCACATTTTTACCATATAAAACTTCATGAAGATGATTCATGCTCCCAGAAAGTAAAAAAATGTTGTTATAATTGTTTGTCTCAGCCCCAAGTTCACCAACTGTATATTTCTAAGTAGTTCTCACTGTTTCCGTTTGCAGATAAAAAATATGATCATCTGATCCTTTCAAAATAAGCTACCACTAATTTTAAACACTATGGTTAGTTTTTCTTTACTTATTGAAATAGGATCTCACAGGATTTCGCTGTATTGAATGCAGCTCCTTGAGTTGTGAAATACTTCCTGAGAACTTTTCAAATTCCACAGATATTTTAGTCCTAACAACATGCATATGTGGTATGTTGTGTCCTGATAATACAACATTTTGCCTGTATGTTGTAAATGGACCCATTTGCTCCATTTGCATTTTGTGTTCCCACAGCTCTCTGAACTCTGAAGTTACTTCATCTGCCAATACAACCAAGTCTTTCTTTACTTTTTGACTCCTGACTGCATTTAAATCACATCCTTTAAGCTACAAATCTGAGGGTTGTCTTGATCTCTTAAGATTGACTCTTCTCAGAAAGGTTTAGGGTATTTTTTCGATTATTTTAATGAAAATTTTGCAGCTTAAAATGAACAAGACCGAAGTCATTGACATTCCTTACCCTACCTCCAAACATGTCCAGTAAGAAATGGAGGTCTTCTTACCATTTGAAGTTCCAGAGCAGATGGAACTTGGCTATTCTGAGTCAGGGTCACAAGGTTGCATATTTCCCTCCATACAAGCCTTGTAACACTTGGTAAGCATTAGTCATATACCAGGCTTCCTCGTGTTGCCCTTATCAGCGTGGCTGAAAGGAAAAGTAGCTTTTTTGGTAAACTGGGGAGGCTGAGCAGAGATTTGAAGTTGGCATAAAGTCAGCATCAGTCTCCTGAGGCCATTAGTGCAGCCTGGCTTCTGCCAACTAGTCTAGCAAATTGTTCATGAACTTTTTGTTCAGTGTTTACTCTTGAACTTTGTTCTGCCTATGGCTGGGCAGACTATTAACAGCTGAAGAAATGGACCAACCGGTGAAAACTTTTTGTAATTAGCTGAGCGTGACTGTGCTGTTCAGTGTTGACTTTGCAACTTGGCAACACTATCCATTGCTCACATTTGAGGAGGTGTTTTGGGCATCCATTTAACAGTGTATTAGTTTATAAGATTACATGTGAATGCACGTTTGTAGCTGTCAGGAGCAGAAGCTAAAATATTTTCAGTGAACTCCATTGCCAAGTAAACAGAAACTGTAACTAAGCAACTCAGAAACACCATTTCAGTTATTCGTGACTCGGAAATACAGTTTACTCAACATCGTCCTCCCCCTCAGCCCCCAACTAAAAGGTCTGTATTTATTTGGAAGATGTATTTTACTAATCTGCAACATGTTGTATATCAAAATTTAAAAAGCCAATATGAAACTGAAACATCCTCACCAAAAGAATTAGTGGAACCTTTGATAAAGCTGAGTCCAGGCACAACATTTCCAAAAACTTTGAATAGTTCCACGTGATTATACAGAGCACAAGATATGGAATGAATTCAAGAAATACTTTTCAATTACATTTTTTCTTTATAAAACTGAAAATGGCTTCTTACTTAGATATTTAGAAGTACGCCTTCACAGGCAATGGGAGTGCTACTGTCCCGGTAATACAGACTTATATATCTGTGTTGAACACAGTAACCCATCACTTGAACCAAAAAAAACTTCTTCCCAATGATATAGTAGCATTGGCAACATGAAGTTCTGTGTGCACCTACTGTGACTTTAAGGCAGTATGTTATGCAAAGTGTTTTTCCTGCTGTTCCTCCATCCCTGCTAATCCTATTCCTTCTCATCTTTCTCTGGGTCTCACTGGATGAAGGAAGGTAGCAGAACTACTGTTCAACTCTGTCCTGAGCTAGGAATTCTTATAGAGTTCAGTTTTATACAGGAAGCAACTTTTCTCAAAAGCAGGATGATGTATGTCCTGGTTTATACCCTTGAGCTGTACAGGTATTTCTTGAAGGTCAAAAAGTTTCTACACCTTTCAAGTATAAAGAGATCTGAACAGTCAATAATGCACATTCATTGAGAATGCCATGCTAATTATCCCATGAGTAATTTCCTGTGAAATTATACATTTCTACAATCTGAACCAGTATTTCAGCTTCTGTCTCTAGACAAGTACTCAAAAAAAGTGGTGAAAAATACTTTTCAAGCTACTAGTCACCAGTGGCTTTAAAGGAGTATCATAAGATCACAACTCTACTGGAAAAAAATGGGGGCTGCACCTGAAATTTACTTCTGAGTCCAGAATTTTAAGCAGAAATTAAGTTTCCAGCTTTGTGACTAGCTGCCTTGCAAGATGTGCAAAGTCCAAGTTAGAAAACTTCATAGTGCCAATATTATGGGAGTTCTGCAGGATTGTACCTGTTAGGTGTTTTTTGTAATAGCACTTTGAATCTAAAAGACCAAGAGGTCATTAAAACCACAAAAGAAGTCTGTTTTGCTTTTCACTGATGTCACATCAAATTAGCTCTAGTGTGGAAAAATGTAATATTCACGTATGAAAATGTGCAATATGCAGTTATTATTTAATTGTTGAGGGGCTTTGGTAGACATCTTTCATCCTTTTAAAATAGAAACCAATGAGATTTTCAATTAAAAAATCAATATGCCTGCACACATGGCTATATTACACCATCTTATTAAAATATGCTGAGCACTTTGAAAGCAAAGACAATATTTCTGCCTTCATCGCCTTAATATGTATGATGAATACTGTATCTCTTTTCCCAAATTGTCAAGGTACAGAATGAAAGCTACATTCAGGAAATGTTCAAATAAATTCTTCATTTGCAGTTATAATTACTTCTTGGAAGAGTTAGGGAGTTTGAATTTTTATAACAATTTTTATCAGTTTCCGATTTAAAAAAAAAACAAAACTATTTTTTTAAAACATAAATTGAAACTATCTGGTTTGACCATCTAAAGAATTTGGTTTGTGTTTTCATATTTTGACACAGACATTAAAAAGGCACCATCTTGAGTTTCACTAAAAAGGAATAAAATTTGATTTTAAAAAAATTCCCATTTGAACCAATGTTTTAAACTGTTCTTTAAGAGTCTGAACAACAGAATGAGACACCTGAGCTATCTGGGGTCCTGTGAACAATCTCACAACATTAGTGCTGACCTACATGTATTTTGATTAGCTCACTGAGATCCCCAGTACTATTCTGCTATTCTGTTCTCTTTTGGAGAATGCATGTTCCTCAGGCATAGTAATTAATCTTACACAGGTCCTGCCCTTGTTATGTACTAATCACATTTGTGTGGGCTACATGCATCACATCGTTGTAAGATTTCCCACTTGCAGGGGTTTTTTTGTATTTGGGAGAGGACAACTCCTATCTATGCTCTTTTTATCCTTGTCATTGTACATGTGTGAGATAGATACCTAACATGATGTTTCTGAAGAGTTAAGATCTACCTTTATGAGCTAACCCCCCTAAATGTTATAGCTATAGGCAAAAGGAGCTTCAACAAAAGCAAACTAAATAGGCTGCTTCTTGGTTAAGCTTGGTAAGAGACCTGATGACAAGACAAGGAGCTCTCAGAATTGTAAACAGCACAAATGAGAAATATAAGCCTAGTGTTCTCCTCAGGCTGTCATCCTCCTCCTTGGTTGCAGTCCAGCAGCTTTCTGGAGGCTGTTTTCAGGCCAATAAAGGCTTTCTCAACCCAGAGCAACATTTAGCTTAGATACAATCCCATGAGCCAAAATGTACTTTGTGCCTGCAACCTGTACCTGTGTCATTCAACAGACTTGAGAAAAGTAGGTATCACTTCTACTAGGCTTGAATGCGGAAGAAACATGTGAGATCTGTTAGATTTCCTGACAGAGCTCAGGCCCCATTTTGAAAGAGAGCAAGGGAGATGTAGGAAAATATTTTTTCAGCTTTTGTTGTCTATCAGGCCAAACAATAATGAGTTTCAGAAGTTCCTGCTTCTTTTCAAAATCTAAATTTTAAAGCCAAATGCCTTCTAGGTGTTAAGCCCTGAGCAGATTTTTTTTTCCCATTCTGGAGCTCTTACTATGTGGGATCTGAAAACATTTACAGCTTGTATATACCTGGCAAGTATAGGCTGCAAAATTTCACATGATCTGAAATCCCATCCTCCAGCTTTGAGATCTGTTTGGATGACCTAATGCTACTTTTTGACTCTGGTCTCTCACTGCTGAGTTGCATGAGGATGCAGTTAAAATGCACACTCTGAGATCACATCCAATACCCCAGTAATGACAGCTGTTTATTACCATACAAATCTGAAAGATTCCAAATCTGAATGGACAAAAGCAGCTCTTCATAGAACTTATGGTGTGTTCTTGAAGGATCCTTTAAAATAAACTGACAATAGAGTATGATTTTTGTTCTCAGAGGAAGTGACAAAATAAAAATGCCTTAATGGACTACTTGCATATTTGAGTGCCTTTATACTTCTTTGCAAGTACATGATGGGAGGCCTCCCTGAGTTACAGTACCAGAACAAAGCCCAGTACATTTATAACAGCCCCCCAAAAGCTGTTGAGAACGTGCTTGATCCCAGTCTAGCCATAAAGAATATATTTCACAAAAGTGTTGTGAGTTTCCTTCATTCAGAGTATTTCCCATGTCCCTGGCCCTATAGCCTGGCTCCTTGTTATCCTAGATTTCAAATACTTTTGTTATGGACTTCCAATTTGAACCTGTCACTTTGCCCATTTTCTCTCCTTCAGGCTGTTGTGGCACCTGTGTTCCTGCATGGATGAACTCTTACATCGTCTAGGACTTTGTGACCTTGCAACAATGGGTAAGTGTCTGAAACTGCCCCTGCACATCCATTTATCTTCTGGCACAACTCTAAAATCCTGTGCATTAGAATATTTTGCTTATCAGAACAGTATTCAGCCCTCTGTGTGCTTATATTTTTGAAAGATGCTGTTGAACAGTTTTAGGGATTTTCTCATGCATAACTGTTCTTTGAAATACCGTTAGAGAAGGAGGATATTGGTTGTGTGTGTCATACAGCTTCGGAAATCTTTTGTTTTTCATCTCAATCCACTGGCCAAAAAGAAATGAGTCGCTTTGTTATAAGTATCCTGTCTCCTATTGCTTTGTTTAGGTTTGCACCTACTTCTTCCTGAACAGAAATAAAAAGATTACTCACAGAAACATGCCGGTACACAGATGATACAATGAGAAATTAAAACACTGTTCTCAGCTTGCTCTGTTTTACTACCTAAAGAGCTGTGTGCTAGGATTGGTTCTTGTAAAGGCTCTTCCCTTGCTCAGAAAGTGGTCAGCCCTGGGAAGGGAGAAGAGGGTTCTGAGCAGCACAGGTCTTCCTAAATGGAGCTGAGAGCATTTAAAATGCTAGTTTGAACTTTCTAAAGAGTGAGTTCAGTTTGGGAACACAAAGTTTAGTAATTGATATCAGATAAAAAGATGATAAGAGACAGTATCTGTAGAAGGACTCTCTAAGTCTTGTGTCCTTTCCTTATGTACTCAGCTGTTTAGGGTAAGAGAATAATGTTATTTGAAGTGTGTTTCTGTATTGTTTTCCAGAAGAAAATTAGAACTGCGACAGGGCCTCTTAATTTCTTTTGGGCAGGGCATCAAGATGAAAAGGAAAAGGTTCCAGGAGCTTAGTGCCAACACCATGCTTTCATAAGTATAAATCAAAATTATGACAGCTACTCCATAATAAGCACCTTCTCGTGCTTATGTTCATTAAATAAATATATGAACCAGACACTGTTGAGAAAGGGCAATCCTTGATGCACAGTTGATCATTGCTATAAGTAGTATAGTACATGACAGAATTTAATTGATTTGGGGTTTGAAAGTAATCTGAAAAATTAGAAAGTGCTTCCTTTTTTATTACATTTCTCAGATTAACCAAACAGTGAAGCACTTAGAAGGCTGTGGTCAGCAGAATGACGGTCAGTGACTCATTATAGAGATGGATGTTTTGTGTATGAAATTGCTACTTCTTATAACACTTCTAAAATCTGTGCTGAAGCTTTTAGTCAACGCTATTCATGCTCTGAAGCAGCACTATTCTCTCCCACACTCTCTCAGGATTGCCTTGCTACCACTGTCTTGAAGTGCTCTCCTCCTACAGAGTATCTGGTCAGTGATAGCAGCAGCTGCAGGAACAGTGCGTTCAGCATGCCAGACTGAAATTCATGTTCCAGGAATGTCTCCTGGGGGGTTTGAGCAATTCAGTCAGATTCGTAGTTAAAAGCCTTTCACTGTAACACAATTACCCTGCAGTAGAGAAGAGGAATGGTTGGCATTTGTTTGCTACAAATGTGCCTTGCAAAACCCACTGTTACGAAATCCTTCCTCATGTGAAATTTCCACTGACAATGGAATTTACCTATTCTAGAATGATAGGCTACAGTGCTAGGAATGCAAGGAAAAAAATAGAGTGATCAACAACATTTTATGTGGGTTTTAACATCCACTTTCTTAAATATATTAGGGTTTTTTTCTGTCTGAAAAGCAGTACCTACAGCTGTACAGCAGGATGCCAACAGTTCCAGAAAGCTGTGGTTTAGTGGCTGTTTAAAAAAGCATAAATTTCATTTTTTTCTGATTCTGGCTGATTCTCACCATCATACAAAACACAGAAGATCCTTGCCAATTTACAGATTTAACTGGCATGTAGCCTTCCAATTTGCAGTTTCCATCACATATTCTGCAATTCTGGCTTAGCCTGAGTCATGGCCTGAAACCACCAGTGTCTGGCCAAACAGTTTCATCTTGCAATAGGAATACT
The DNA here is from genome assembly GCF_025592945.1 of Manacus candei. Classification (NCBI taxonomy): domain Eukaryota; kingdom Metazoa; phylum Chordata; class Aves; order Passeriformes; family Pipridae; genus Manacus; species Manacus candei. The sequence goes on along the minus strand of NW_026138071.1, from coordinate 12,696,945 downwards.
GTGTATTCCTCTGCCTTGTGATTCTCACAATTGAGTCCTAGTCTTCCAGCCCACTGGGAAATAAAAACAGGAGTGTCCAAACTTAGCCCTCTTTAGACCACTTTCCTGCCTCCTGATAAGTGAAATTGAGGGCAAGTGGGGCAGAGAACTGAAGTACACATATGCTGGTGAGAGTTGTGTGATACAGGGTAAGAAGGAAAGAGTGAGAGATGAATGGGATGCTTTACAGATTATTTATGATAGAGACAAAGGTTGTGACAGTAATTAAAGCTTAAGAGGGGGCTTAGGGAGGAGATAGTGCCAGACCATAGGTGGAGGTAGTTAAGCCACTTGTTTACTACTCAGCTGAGATCTAAGCAGGGGGAGGAGAGAGGAGAAAGGAAAATAAAAGAGGTGAGTCATGGTACAAGTGAAAAACTGGAGGGAAGAAACTGTGACACGTAATACAGGGAACAGGAGAAAGCTGTCTGGAGATTGGTTCTCAAGAGGCCCAGGGTACAGAAGGCAGTTTCTCGTCTCAGGATACCACAGAAAACTAATATTTTAACACTTAGTGCATGTATTCATCAGCAAACCATATGACAGTGAAACTAGGGTTATGCACAGGTCATCTGGTTGATTCTACCAGAATAGACATAGAGGAGAGAGCTTGACCAGTCAAATCTGCACAACCTCCTTTGCGTTTGCAGGTATTTGGTTCTCGCCTTTGGCCTGATGTGACTTCCCCCATCTTGTAATTTGAGCAGTGTAAAGTACAGAGCTCATTAACTCAGGTGAAGCATTGTATGCTCCATATTACTTGAAGAAGCAGCATTATGGGAGCATTATTTTCCTCCTTTCCACACTTACTTTTTTTGGAGTCTGGAACTGATATGCTTTCAAAAGTACATTTTGTAAGGATTATACAGACAAGGTGATCAGTGCACAGAAAAGAGGCAATTCATAGACTTGTCAGACAAATCTGTAACCTGGGCATAGGACAAAAAGGTATGATAGCAAGGTTGCTGGTCTGGACGAGGGGAGAAGATGGAGCATCTAAAATAAAAAGAGACTCAATTTTCGTAATATTAAATCTAAGCTGATGGTCCAAGTGAAAGTCACAGACACCATGCTCTTTTCTTCCAAGCTGATACAGAATAGTATTTGCATGGGTTAAGTTCAAATAGGCTATTGAAACAAATGTCTTGTAGATAAACTAAATAAGAGAGGTTTTAATTAACTGTGCAAACGTGTGTCATCGCTCTAAAGGTACACGTGAGACTGCAACAATTTGAAATGAACTGGGAAGAGGTGATTTTGGGAAATATCCATCTACTTTTATATAAAGTAGAAAGAAGAGAAACATGAGAAATAGCAAAAAATAATAAGAAAACATGAAATGTAACCCAAAATAGCTCTAGGAAAATGGTTATTAGAAAAACTTCCAAATATTTTGTGCTGAAACCTGGTGATGGTACAGGAAAAGAATTTGTTGTTATTTAGATCCTCCTATAAGCACAAAATAAGATCTTCAAACATTCTTCAATGCAGCTCTGTACAGGGAGCTCTTATCATGAGCTTCTTTTCCAACAGAAACAGTTTGTGTGATCTCAAAATGTGGGCAGCTACTTGGGCCAAGAAGAGATAACAATAATGAATACCTTTTGTATCCTTCAAAATGAGTCATGTTGTTCAAAAGGTAAGAGGGATTTACTCACAATGGACAGGCAGCGATGATTCAGCAATTACAATTTTAACAGACTGTCAAACAAACTTCACTGAACTATAAGAATGCATCTGTACTGATCTCATGGAAATGTACAAAGGGAGTTGTTTTTACATGACTAGAAGTGAACACATTACTCAGAACCAAAAGTATAAAAGAGAGACTGATGGGCAGCCAAGTCTCCCAGCAGAAAAGCCAAATAGATTTCTAAGCCCTCTTGAAGCTGTCTTTGCATTCTTTCCTCGAAGAACATTTTTATAAGCAGCTATCCAGATTTCTTTTAAAGTAATGCACTCCCATCATATAGATCCAGATCACTACTACTAAATGCCAAAACCACAGATACTCCATTCTGTGCTTGCAGAAATACTTGAAAATGCATCAAATGTTAAAAGTGTTTGATATTGCAAAGTACCATATGATTAGTTCATCACAAGTGAGTTTTGATCTATCAGAAAGTTTGCACATAAAGATTATTAGGAAATTCTTGAAGAGAAATAACATCTTCCTTTGTAACACCTAGTGAAGGCTAGCCTTTATACATATATATAAATATATGTATACACATAAATACACACACACACACACACATATATATACACACATGCATACATAGATACATATATATATATATATAGATAATATAGGTAAATCCCTGCTACGACAATCTTCTCCAAACAAGTCTCTCTCTGGAGTCCAGTTGATTTCAAAAGGCCCACATAGATACTAAAGTCTATGTATACAGGACAGAAATTTAGCAGGCTCTATGTGGATACACAGAACTTTTTCCATCAACTTGAGGAAGAGCTGTGTAAGACTCAACTGCCTGTGGGGGAGTTCTCTTTGAGTCTGAATCAACTTTTGAGCCACATCCATCACATTTTATTTATATGGAAATGATACAATTAAATCTATTGACAAGGCTTACAGTACTTAAATTTTGTATAACCATCACTTTATAATTTGAAAATCAGTAACAGTTTGATTTTTTTTTAAACAAAGAAATACTTTTTCTTCTGAAATACAGGTCAAGGAAAACTTTAAGGGACATATGGTATAAAAACATTCTGAAAAACAGTTCCAACATGGATGGCACCATATACTAATGACACTTTTCAAAATTTCTTAGAGCTATCCAACTGAGGGGTTACAGTTCAAAGACTTTAAAATTCAGATTTATTTCTGACTCAACAAAATATGTAGTGTTGAATTCCTGCTTAAAGTAAAAGGCACTGAGCCGATTCCACCAAAACAAATGGAAAATGAAGACCAGGCAGGGCAGCATAAGATAGACCAGCCAAGCTCCAGCACTTTCGCATTTACTCTGCTTTTCTTATTCCATTGTATAGAATACAACAAAAAGTGTTTGTGTGTGCAAAAGCCTGTGTGAAAGTATATAAATATATGCCTGTGCACAGTTAATCTTTACAATAAATAACTGTAATGCACTTTGTTCTACACTTTAGCATTCAGGCTCTGGCTGCCAGGTCAGAATATTTTGTGTGTTTGCATTGCTTGGAATATGTCAGAAAAAAAGGCAGCTGGAATCTTTGGCAAGTCATGTAGTGCTGCTCACAGTCAGCATGTAGAAGGTTAAAATTAGAGTCAGAATTTGGTTTTGACATATTTTAAAAATAACTGACATTTGTCCTGGGAACATCTAGCTACAACATCTAGCATGCATTAGAAAAAAGATCTTTCTACATCTGAGCACACTGTAGCAAAACAAAAAAGGAAAGCTTTCAACAAGCCAAAAAAGCAAAACAGCAACATGATCTTGAAATGCATAAATAGGAGAATAACATGCAGGACACGAGAAATAATTCCTCTGCTCTGCTATGCATTGCTTAGGCTACAGCTAAAGCACTGTGTCCAATTTTGGGCACTGTATTTCAGGATGGTTTCAATGTGAGAGGACTAGAGGCAACATGATAACAGTCTTAAAGGATATAAAAGGACTTTGTAAAGAGGAGAATAATATTAAGTGTTTTCCCTGTGTACCTTGCACAGGGCAAGAAGTAATAAAGTGGAAGAAAATTTGGGAGTGGGGGGAGAAATCTGACTGCAAATGTACTGGAAGACTGGAATAGCTGGCCTGAAGAGATTGAAGGTTGTCTGTTATGAAATTTTTTAGGAAGAAAAAAGGAAATGAAGAAATAAAGAATTAATGGGGGAAAAAATTAATAAAGAAATCAGGAATATACCCATATATGGCAGGACAATGGGCTACGTGACTTCTAGAAGTTCCTACCAGATCTACGGGCCTATGATTTGTTGGGAGGAGGGATTGCATGATAAGACATGAGCCACCCTCTTAAGTTATGAAATTTCCTGAGTGTACAGTATCTGAATGGACAGATTCTGGTTCTGTCCACTGTAGGTTTGTATTAGTGCCTTTCAGCACAAGTTTTTACACAATTTAAGCTTCAGTCTCTGATAACTGCATTTTGTTTAATCACTCAAATACAAAGTTCTCAAATGGATCTTTTCGATTTGCCTTGTAGAGGTGATAGGTCACATTACTGAAATTTATGTCTCTCAAATTATATTTATATAAAGTAGTTATATGTTATTATAACAAGCAAGTAAAAACTTTTCTTATGAAATAAATAACTCGGTGATTTAAAACTGGATCAGCAATTAAATTTATGCTTTAAATAGTATTATTGCCTTATAAGTATTATTGCCTACTGATTTCCTAGTATTTCAGTTATTTACAATATGTGTACAAATTGAGGGCTACTAGAAGCTTCATGATATCAGCATGGCCCATAGCTATTCCTTTTTCTTTTCCTATTCTCTTTTTTTTTATTCATTCATTAGGCTTTTCCCTCACTTCCAATAAGCTTGATTGATAAAGAGAACAACAATTAAAAAAAATTCAAGAACAGTACTCCTTCTCTTCCAAAATACAATTTTAAATCAAACAGTGATAATATAAAACTGTTGGAACTAGAACAAAACAACAATAAAACAAACTTTTTCTTGACCTCAGATTTGCTTTTAAAGTTGTGGAACATTTCCTGTTGTGTGGGTGTATAAAAAAAAGCAGGAACTAAATACTAACTACACCAGCTTTAACTTCTCTTCCCACTCACAAAACACTACTTACATACACGCAGATAGAATATCAAAATATTAATACTGTTCAGATCTTCATTGACACATGTACTAATGATGAGGAAATTACTAAGCACAAAGATGTGCTTAAATGCTTTATAAGTTAAATTACAAAGAATTAAGTGTTATTCTCTACACATATCACGATATTCACGTGTTTGTACACATATCACAATATTTATTATTATGAATAGCTCTGCTGATAATCAGTGATCTCCAAACACAGCATTGTCTAAATGCACCATGAGAAATGGCTACCTTTAACATGTCTTTTTATTACAGTCATGCTAAAGAAGCTATTTTTCCAAAGGAAAGATAGCTTCTATAATTTCTAATCACATTTCAAAATGCTTTACATATTTTTGGTAATTCAGCTCAGATGACATATATAAGCTACAGGAAAGAGGAAAAGAAAGAAAGGTGAGACAATTCCTGTCTGAGCATGACAGCAGTACAATACCTCACACAAACAACACACTGAACTGTTTTGAGAGCCGTGTGTTTTCTGTTGTTCTTTACAAGAAGAAGCAGTAAAAACCAAAATATTTCACACAAACTAGTTCCCAACTTCCTCATTAAAACCAGAAACTCACAGTAAGAATCAACACACCAGTAAATAAAGCAGTAATACTACTTTCCAGTTATATTCATATCTGTTTTGGTATGCGATTGTGATGGAGCAGATTTCGCTTAATAGTCAGCAATGAGAACAGGATTTCTGTCCCTCCGGAATTTTGGGGATCTAAAACTTCAAGCTGAGCTTACACAGTCACATTAACTTTGGTCCAACAATTAGAGTGGTAAAGAATACTGCACAAGCATCAGGGCTAAAAAAAAAAAAGGTTAAATGTATAATGTAATACCATTCGGAGTAGACTTTGTACTGGAAGAGCAATAAATCCAGAGCATTAATCCAGGCTTTGCAATTACCCTATATGGACTAGAATAACTTAACTCCTTGAATAAGGGTTAAGAATGGGAAGAAAAATAACACATTATATTAATTTTTTTCTGTTTTTTTTTTACTGTCTCTAATGTTCAACATTACACAAGCTTTGTACAGATTTTCCATAAAAATAAGCCAGTGGTTTCTTTATTAGCTATAAATGATTTTATTACAAGTGTTTGAGTATCGTAAAATAGTATTACATTCAGCTAAAAATGCAAATCCAAATGAGTTGCAAATCCTATCATTATAGTGATTAAGTCCATGGCTTACCTAAGCCTATATTTCAAATGAAATATTTCTGAATTTATTTAAAAGACTATAACCAGACTATTTAACGGAGCAAGCAAAAGCTTAGCACAAAAAAATGCTGCTACAGCAACCTGTCACCCTTCAGCCAGCAGCTTTATCTTTTACTAAATACTAAAATGCTTTCTTTCCTTCAATCTAGATATACAGTTTTAGCAGCATATTTCACAGCAACACTGCAGCTGCACTTTAAAGCATAAGTTCAAACTCAGTTTTTCAGAAGCTGAGCCAAATTTAACCTTATTTCTGTATTTGGATACCACTATAACTGAGATAAAGAAAATGAAACAAGTCACTATCTGAAAAGTCTTGCTGTTTTTCTTAACCCCAAAAAGCCATGAGGTGTTATGCATGAATGTGGCAGTTCAACTACCTGTGTCATTTAGTCTGATTCATCTCACCCCCTCCCATGCCCTCCACACGGATTGAAGAGTCCCTCCGTAATGGGCCGTGTTCCTTGGGAATTACCGGAAGGGCATGGAACACACCAGTGTGTCATGAAGCCAACACTGGTCTGGGCAGTAACCATTTTCATCTGCAGTGCATGAGATGGCCCATGTGTGGCTGAAGAGAAATACACAGTCAATGCATTTCCTTCTAAGTTATTGAACTCTAAACAATCAGTAAAAAGAAATTTGCCAGAAGGAATAACCTTTGTCAATAGTTTCAAAGGAAAATGACAAAATAGGATGCAGGAATTAGTCTGTTTCTTCTGGAACAGAAAGGTCATATTTGTCACCCTTAATCAAATCATTGCTTTGCCCAGTCTATCATTCAGCCACTGACAGCAGCAAGTACTAGGTATTTCAGAGAAAATGCAACTAAAGGCTACTGAGGACTATAATAAAGTACCTGACTCTAGATATTTTCTTTTTGGTCCAATCAGTTAATATTTACAATGCCATTTTTTTTATCTTGTCCAAAATATTCATGGCTCTTCTTAATATCCTTTAAAAATTAATTATTCTGTTGTTCAGTCCTGCTGATCTATTGGTTTTGCAGATGTCTTGTACTAGTGAATGATTCAATTTATTTATGTGTTGCATCTAAAATATAATTCATCTGTTTCAAAGTTAGGTTCTAAATCTGTGGTACTTCTGTTTCATCTCTGGTCTAATCTTGAACTGGAAGAATTAGTAATTGAAAGCAAATCTATCTTCCTATTTTTTATACCTCCAGATTACTTGTTTGCTGAGCTTCAGAAAGCTATGCAGTCACACATTTTCAGCTCCTCTCATTTGGAAATCTAAACATTTTGCTTTGCATTTTGTCTCTTTACTCAGTCTTTACTCAGCTTTTTGATAATAGATGTTCGAAATTTAAACGTAGCATTTCAGAGAGAAGTAAAATTTGAGGTCTTTGCACGGACATGAGCAGCTTATTGGAACAGATTTGCTGAGCAAGCCTGGTCAGCTGCACAGCACACAAGCTGTGCTTGGGGTACATCCACCATCTGATGAAAATGTACTGTCACAGGGTCCCTTTTGCCTCTTGGTCCAGAATCTGAGCACCAGGGGCCAGTGCCTTCAGGCAGCACTGATGTGGTGCTGAAAGGAGAGTCATATTTGTTTGGAGGATGGTAAATAATCTTCCTGGGTAAAATGCAAGGTATTGTTGAACCTTTGCTGGGTTCTGTTCAGCCAAAATCTCAATTGCTGTTCCTATAAAAGGGCTGGTTGCTGTACCATCACCATCTTTTAGGCTAGCTAGAAAGAGCCACTTGGTCAGCTGCAGACAAGAACTAGCAACCAACTAAACTAAGAACTGGATACTGCAGTCAGCCATGTCCTAGTCCTTTGACCCAACCTGATGCTTTTTTTTGCCTTGAAGATGCGAGAAAGATTAATGACAGGAAGTCTGCATGCACTGTTAGGGAGATGAGTTTTCTTCTGGTAAACTAATGGGACGTGCATGAGATTGCAAAGACCAACACTATTGTATGATGACTAAATTATGACATACTGTATGATGACACATTTATATAACAAATAAAGTAATTTTGTAGATGTTCATACCTATTTTAGCTTTTCTGTTGCTAGAAAGGAGATCCCAGTGTTACAGAGTGTGTGGCTAGGCCAAACATTTTGTAGTGTGTGACGTGCACATTCTCAGAAGCACTGACATTTCTCTGAGCAAAACGAGTGTGCCCCTACAGTTTCTTTTCAGGCAGCTTACCATCTGAATATTCAGTATACCCATTTCCAGTCTTGTTTAGGCTTGTACAAAGTATATGGGGACTTTCTTACTATTTCATCAATATTTACTATAAGGAGTATGTCATCAATACTTACTGTAAGGAGCAGAGGGCAGATGGGTGTGAAGCTGGCTGCATGCTACAGAAACCAATATGCCTTAAACTTGTTGTCCCAATGGGCTGCCTAGACCTGAACAGCTCTTACAAAGTTCACTTGAACTGACAGAGTTCATGCTTTTAAATGGAAGTTAATAGACCTAAGACACAATGCATCAGTTTATATTGCAAGTTTGGATAACACAGGCCCAATTCATCAGATCAGCAGACTGAGCCAATGCTGTTTTCACATACTTCATGGCATAACAATAACCTGATAGTTGCAACACTTCTTGCTCAACTCCAAGTTCCAAATTCATTTCTGTATAGAAGAATGCATACCACTTGATCTGGAAGAAATGTAATAAATATAGTAAGGCTGAGAAATGTTTCTTATAATTGAACCTTTGGAAAAAATACTACAGAATTTACAGAGATGATGCAAATTGTCTTTATGCCCCAAAGGAAACAGAAAGTACTTCTAGTTATGTGCCTAGTGTTCAAATGTTAAAAAAAAAAAAAAAAAGAACTTGCCCAAAAAATTCAGCATTTGGTATCTTTCCAAGAAAATTTATTTTTTTCTTTAAAAAAATTAATTTCCCAGAAAAAAATGCTATTGTAACTACAGATGATGCTCATATCTAAAGAGAATTTTTAACAGTGAAGATGACCTAAGCGGTTTGTAGACTTGGCAAAAGTGTCTCCTTTATATTTAAAAATTTTCTTTTGGAGGAATATTTTTCATCCTGAAAATAAGTCCATGTTACAAAGAGCAGATTATAGTAACCATTCTGGGTTAAAACTAAAAAGGAAACTACAACTGTTTTAATTGTTATTCTTTTATCTAATTAAATCCACCTCTAGCCAATTAATGTAAATAAAACAATCAATTCTTAAATAATCTTTGATGAAAAGTTAAACCTAGACTTACTGCCAGTGATGACAGAAGATTTCCATATGCATATAAAATACTTCTTACATATCTGTGTAAATCACTTTGTATTGATTGATTTGATAAGCATGCAATTCATGTCAGTTTTGGGGGTATAATTCTCTGGGATGGTAATACTATTGCTGAAATACGTACATACACGTACATTCTTAAGTTGGATTTTTTTCTGGGTAAATTCCTGTAAATAGTGAAATATAAATTGTATATAACCACTGATTTAGTTTATATGCAGAAAAAAATTATGGTTCACAGAATCACTGAATCCTTGAGGATGAAAGGACCTCCTCCAGAGATCATCTAGTCCAAGTTCCTTCTCTAAGTGTATTCTAGATGACTCGTATCAAAATAACTTCTTGATTCACAGTTCTACAAATTTTCACTTTTTTCACCTGTTACAACAAAGGCCTTAAATCACCTTTTCGCACTATTTCTGTATAGGTGCCTTGGAAGTCTTGGAAAGCAAGTAGTTGGTTTTGCTGGAACACATCATCTATTGAACAAATTAATCATATTCATTATTCTGAGCTGCTCATGAGATGAGATCTAACCAGAATCAACTTTGCTTTATTTATTTGTATCCTTCAGTCTGCACAATTCATAATTTCTTATTTATACTTTCATTTTGCTTTGTAGTCTTTGTGTAAGAGCCATATGCTTTCAAGACCAAGATCTATTAACAGAGTAGCATGCCGAAGATATACGTGCTAAGTAGCAACACTCCTGGACTGAATATTCTACTTGGAGTAATGCAACAATAATTGTCCTTCACAAGGGACTGTAACATAACTATACACATTGGATATCTGTGATGTTCTTTATAATGCTGTAAGAAGGAAATACCAGTCAACAAACTAAGGTTCCAGTTTTCCAGCCTCAGATAATAAATAATACTTCCTGTTTCTTGGTTGTTATTTTTGAGGTTCCTTCCTCAGAGCTCAACACAGTGATGATGGGATACTTCCTCTGCACCAGAAAGGCAGTAGGGAAGGTAGTTTTCAGTTGTTTTACCACCCAAACTGAATTTTTTTACAATCACGTGGAAATTTCCTTTTATTGTAGTGGAATCCTTAACTGAGCAAGATTAAAAGTGAACTGTCTATGTAACAAAGAATGCTGAAGCAGAAGGAGGAACAGCAGAAAAATAGGGAGCATGGAGGAGGAGCAGAGAAATATCAAAAAAGGTTGTGGAGCACACTATAGAAGAGGGCGAGAGATCATCAAATAGTCCTCTACAAATCTACTATATTAACCAATTTCTAGGGCAGAGGGTTAAGTGGAATTTCTAGTCCTATTTTGTTACTCGAAGAAACTTCCTATATCATTAGCCTCCTTTAACTACAGTATAAAAACATCATCTCAGGGGTTTGTTGTGTTTGTTTTTAGAAAAATTAAAGAATGACCGTGTGACATCAGTACATGTGATGTTTCCTAAGCAATGCAAACAGCAATACTTCTCTAAATATATGGAAATCTTCTATGGAAGCATCAAATCCACTAGACTTTGTATCTAGCCTTCTTTGGAAAGAAGGATGAACTGGCTGGGCTTTGCCAGTCTGTTAGACATATTTAAAAGAAAGTCAAGAAAAGGAAAGAGTCCAAATAGACGTCATGAAAACTAAGAAGATAAGAAAAGTTGAAGTTCTGAAAAGAACCCTTTCACTGAGCCTGCTAATAAAGACGGTCCATCTCTTCATTACCATGCTACTCATCCACCTCTGTTACACTGCACAAAAGGGAAAAAAGCAGTCTTTATAGTTGTACATGATTATATTTTCCTTTTGTATTGAGTTCAAAGTCTTTTCTAAAAAAGCAAGAGTAGATTGCTCACAATGTAATGGGCCATTCCCAGGAAATGAAAAAATGGCCTTAACGTTTTATATTAATACAATAGGTTATGTATAAAACAGGTTTTAAAAAGTTAATGCATATTAGCTTAGAACAGCCATATTTTAACACTGCAACTGAAAGTTCCAGTAGAGCAGATGAATGAAACTACAGAAGAAAAAAACCTGCTATGACAAAGAGATAAAGGTTTAACTAAAAGGACTCAAATCTATATTTCAGGTGCCTCTTTACCTTCCATCAGGAAACGAGTTATTAGGAGTAATGAAATCAGAGATAGAAAATACAAAAAGTTTTTAGATCCTTCTGTGCAAGGCAGCGACACTGGCCTTTACTTCTTCACTTTATAATGATTCCTTTGAGTTGTGGTTCTGAAAAAGCTGTGAAACATCTTCCTGTTATTTCTTTTTCATCTTTCCAAACACTGGCCAGGAATAACCTCATCCTATTCTTTTCTTGGGTTTTTGAAACACATATTGACTGTAATGACTATAAATTATCTGGTTAATGTGCCCGATTTATAAAAGTGTTAGAGCTCCTCTATGCTGCTACCAGGTGCCTCTGAGAAGGTGCAAGGCACAAGAGGAATCTAACTTTTTCCATGCCTGCTTCTGCTTTAGACCATGGTAAATATTTAACTTTTGAGAATTTTTAAGTTAACTGGATTTCAGGACAGTCTCACCAAATCACTCTCCCCATGATGGACTATTGGCTCTTTCTTCGACAGAAGTAGCAGTAGACTGCTAGCCAACATCACCTCTGCCAATTACCTGCCTATAGTCACCATCCTGGTGCTCAGTTTCTGGGTGATAACCTCCCTTAACAAGGACCTTTGAGTTTCAGATACAGACTTCTACTGAACTCCATTACAATCTGCATATGTAAAAGGAGCAACTGTATCATAACTATGGTCACTCTTACTGTACTGTACCAACTACTCTAAAACCATCATAAGTGCTGAACCAGTAGAAGTTTTCAAAATACGTTATTACACCCTGAAAATCATGGGAAGCCAATTAATAAACCTTGCAGTATCAGCATCTTCAGCCCTCATCTTTGGTGCAGACCTACAAATGTAATTGAATGTCTTAGTTGCTGCATGACAGGAATAAACAAGAACTACAGAATTACATATATCATTTCCATTAACCTATTTAATCTTCTAAACCATCCTTGGAACATAATCAAGGTCTTGGGATGAAATGTCTTAAGAAACACTAAAATCACCTCTTCTTACCTCAAAATCTTCTTTAGATCATTTTGATCTGAGCAGAGCCATGACTACCAGGATGTAATATGAAACATTTCAGTGTCCAGAAAGGAGTTTCTGGTGGAAGATTCCAGGCTCTGGGGTTTCTCATCTCAAAGATTAACAGCAGTCATATTAGAAAAATTTTTAAAGACTTTTTTGGTTAGCTCAACATCTACTACATAAAAGAAACTTCCAAAATGTAAATGAGTGCGCTCTTCCAGCTGTTCCTCCCATCCCACCTAAAATGCAATTCAAAAAGTACAAACCACTTTAAAAAGCATTGGCAGTAGTCTTTTATCAAGCATTGGCAGACCTTATCTCTTATGATGCCTGTTTCTTTGCTGATGGCATCACCCAAATTATTTAGATACATATTACTGTTTGGGTTTCCTGACACACTTTGTATTTGGCTGGCAATTCCTGATAGAAAAGTGACCTGTATACAGAATTGTGAGCCAGGTAAGGAAGCAAGAGTGCATGTGCTAGTGATGATCTCAAGTAAAAGGTATTACAAAATCACAGGCTTAAGTACAAATTTATCTACTATAGATCTAAAAAAATTAATGGTAGAAGGCTTTCAGAGTTTCTGCTCAATATCAGCAATTCTCAGGAGAAATTTTATTTGACCTTCTTTATCTCTATAATTTTATTTATGCCGTGGTACTTTCTAGTGGTCCCCATTAGGATTGAGACCATCTGGCTCTGTATGCACACCATGGAAAGACAACCCTTACCTTTTGCAGTATAACGTTTAAAAATCAACAGTACTTGAAGACTGAATTTTGATTCTTTTCAGAGGTATATTATCAGGTTGTAAACATGCTACCAAAGTGAAAATGGCAGGAGACCTGACCTCTCCCCGACTTTTCTGAGTAGTTTCATGAATCCAGTTTTTGTTTGCACAAATGGTGCACATGGGGAGAATCCTTTTATTCCTATGAATGAAAGTATTTGTGTGCAAATGAGCACATTCACATGCAAATGAATGTATTTGCACAAGAAGCACTTGCCCACCTGCCACACAGCCTTGGCTTTTTGACTTTCAGCGCCTGGAGTGAATAGAATAAGAATGCCAGCAATATTTCAAAAGGTGAATGGTCAGTCATTGTGAACAGCCAGCGAGATGGATAAAAAACCGGTGAAAATTATAAGTAAAACGGAAATGTACAGAGAAGATTTTTACAAGTGTTCAGATAAGGCATGTATATAGACCACCACCACCCAGAGCTGAGGCAATGGCAAACTGGAAGTAGGGAAAGAAGAGGAAGTACTATATATTAAAACAAGGCTTTTGACGAATTCCTTTGTTTGCCTTCCTATTTAGCAGCTATATAAATTGCATGCAAGGATAAAATCTTTTCTGAAATAATGGGGTCTTACCACACTGAGATTCTGTTGATGAAACCTGTCGAGACTCTTAAAATACTAGAAAACAAGTTTTTTTTGCATTGACGTGCTTCCATTCTTTTTCCTTATACAAATGATTACCTCATAAGAAATAGAAATCTTTCTAGACTTCCCTGTGCTCTCAGGATCACGGCTGCTTTGACAGCATAGGGCATGAGTCTGTTGGCCTTCTGGTAACAAAAGTTTAACGGTCAGTATTAAAACTATATGAGAGTAGTGCATCATGCAGTTGAGGATTTGCATCCTTTAACTCCATGTTATCAGAAGCAGCAAGCCTATTCAGCTAATTTCTTATCTGTTCCTCATTACACCTTGTATGCAGCCAAGAAAATGCAGCATATATCCCAAAAGTCTACCCCAAGGACAAAAAAACAACACCAAAACCCCGTTGCACCTGCAGTGGGTCTTCAGGAGCTGGCGCTGACATACACATGCAGCAGGTGGACATTCAGTGAAGCATATAAATCCCCTACAGAAAACTAAGGGAATAGGCTTTTTGGAGGCAGACCAGCCTGCCAAAACATGGCTGCTAAGTGACTGATGCATTGTGTCTCACAGGAGCCTTCCTAGACCTAGCTGAAGATTTTGAGACCATACAGCCCCCAGAGACTCTTTTTTTCTTTTTAATTTAAAAATGTGTGATTACCCCTTACTTTCTGCCACCTGTTCTGCTTATAAACTTCTGCAGGGCCCCTCTCTCTGCTCTAATTTCCAACAAGCTGTCATGTTACCCTAACCCATGGGGCTACCTCCTACTGTAGGCATTGAGATGACTCGTGCATTCATGTATGCAGAGTGGCAGCTGACCCTAAGGCCAAGCAGGGATGTGACCCATCTATCAGTTGCTTGATTTTCTTGAAACTCTGAACCCTGCTGAAATAGAAAACTCATGTGGAGCTTCACTTCTAGCACTATTTCTGTCATTTCCATGCTTGTTATAATGGTTTCCGGAAGGCTACCATTCACAAAAAATGTATGGAAAAACTTGGAACTCCATTAAAATTTTCATCTTTTTGGACTCGAGACATACTTATTTCCATAGGAACACCAGGTGCAAATTCAGGGAGTTCCCTAAGACAAAATTAAATGTATTTTCTCTGAAATCACAGTCAGCTTGCTACTACACAGTAGTCGTCCTTACCCAGACATTCCTCTTTCTTCACTTTCCACCAGTTTGCCAGCCAACAAAGCCTATTTAGTGTGTATCATTTAATTTCATATTACCAACCCTCACCAACATAATTTCAGCTAGTACAAAGCATAGTCTCACTAAACATTGTTTCAGGGTGTTTTTGCAAATCCTTACAAGGACAAGAAGTCCACAAGGTTCTCTTGTCCAGTAATACTGCAAAAAAGGAAACTATATGAAAACATTCTAAATTAAAAGCAGGTCGATGCCACAGAGGCATTTTTAATGTGAATCTTCTTAAAAAAGAAGTTGCCAGTATGAGTTACTATGGAGTTTAAATGTGAGATTTATACTGTAAGGACTAGAATACCCCAGAAAATAGATGAGGTTTCCTAAATGCCCCTGGATAAGCTCAATGAAGGAAAATGTCCTGATATCTGCAAAACATTAAAATACTCATGAAATCTGAAGAATGAGATATAAAATTAGATTAGAAAATACAGAAGTTTCAACTTTTGATCTTCGACTGTTTGCAGATCCAAACTTAAAAGCCGACCAGAACCAGAAATTCTGATTTATTGCTGAATAATCTTATTTAATTTCTTCATAGTATTTCTGAGTATCCATATGTACACATCCCAGCAGGAAGCACCAGACAAACTCAGAAGCTGAGCCTGTAGTCCCAGTTGTGTCACACTGAAAATACATAGAAATATATAGACACCTGGTTAGTTGGCTGATTGGAAAACAAATATTGAACCACATGACATTTTCCCATCACTAGGGTTTCAAAAATTAATTAAGGCAATTGTAAATCTATATATGATTTATTCATATCATTATATATCATTTCAAAGCTATAGCGAAGTGAAAGCTTATCCTGATTGCGTATGATCAGGAATTCCACATCAGCCACATGCAGTTGCTAAGATCCCTTGCAGTACCAATTTAAACAGTACTCAATACTAGCTAACAAGATAGGCAAATTCAATCTAAAGTATGTTCTGTTACAGCAATTCATCTATTTTTGCTTAAACAAAAAATTTCTCAGAGTATAGGATATTTGTGGGCACTTTAAGTGTCCACTGCATAGATCAGCAACAGCTGTGCTACCAATTGTAGATGTAGGCAGAGAGGATGAACAGTCCCAAAAAGAGAGTTAAGTCAGATGCTAAAAGGTTGTGATCAAATTAGTCCCTTCACTTCAGGCTTGATCACTGCTCAAGAATAGATTTTTCTAATAATCCCAGTAAGGAAACCATACATAATTACACTTACATACAAAGAACAGCAATTCTTCAGGAAGCCAGGGCAGGCAAAAATCAACCGTTAACATTCATGTAAGGACTGCACACATCAAAAAAAAAAAAAAAAAAAAACAGATGAGAGAGATTATGCACATGAGAAAAATATTTTTGACCAAAATAACCAGAATTACACGGTATTATTGATTATATGTTAATGTCACATTGTGACTTCAAACAGTGCCTTGATTAATCATTTGATTTCTCTTTTCCTTCCCCTGGAACTGAAATAGATCTCAGTGTCTACACAAAGGGCAGCACTGTTACATGCAATGCAGCCTGTAAAAAAACACACAAAACTTTACCATGTCATCTTTTATACAAATCTGGTTTTAAACATCCTATAACCTTAAGTCTTATAACCTCAGCATCTGTTAGAAACATTGCCTCTTTACTGGCCTGCTGCCTTCTGCTCTAAGCAGAGCTGAGAGTTTGCACGTCCTCTTGTCATGGCCAGTGCTTATGCTGACATGGTCCGAACAGCAACTGCACAAATCCCAACAACATTTTATTAAACCATGCGATTATTACCATAATCCCATATTAGGGCCTGAGGAACCTCACTCTGATAGTAGGGTGTGTTTTCAGTTCAAAGCCTGCAACCAGGAGATTATTAAATCCCCCAGCTGTGAGAAAAATTTCCCATTCCAGAGTCAAACTAGTGAGAAAACACACAGCTCTCTCAGCCCCCTCTTTAGGATGGAGTCAAATAATTTACTCCACATTTTCAGACTGGTACAATTAATTCCCTTCAAACCCCTGAACCCACTAACATGAGGTTTTGCATCTTCCTTAAGTACATTTCAAAAAATACATGCTCAGAGAGATGAGATAAACAGCAGCATCACAACGGGGAACTAGGTATACTTCTAGAGGTCCCGTGTCTCTTATCACACATACCACTGTGCCACATTGTAAGTTAAGGTCTTGGAGAAAATGTAATTTCTCTTTGCAGGGGTATAAAGCCTGTATCTACAGCACATAAAAAAATAAAATTCCAAGACTATTGAGAATAGGAAGTCACAAAGCAACACCTATCTTATTTCAGATTCCACAAGGCAATGATGTTAATATTAATGAGTCAAGAAAACCCTTGCCGCTCATTTTCAAATGTTCACTCATATTTTACACTCTGCACCAGATGCTTCAGCAACTTGTGGGTTCGAATACTGCAAAGGAGGCAGGGTTACTTGGGGCTAAAAGCAAAGAAATAATATAGTGCTTTAATCACAGACCATCCCTAAATGGAAGCCATAAATTAAGGCTCTATACCTATATTACAGTCTTTTTTGAGAAATGTTATGTTTTTTATCAAATGATCATTTCAAGTCTAAGTAGATTTATCAGTGTTTACAGGTGTTTTGGTCTATTGGTGTATGCTTACTGGTAGTTTGATGGACTGTGTTCTACAGCAGTAATAAAAAATACTGATCCATACCTCTTAAATACCTTAGCAGTGAGTCCTAAGTCCAGTTTCCATAGAACTTATTAACTGGATTTTTTTTCTTTTTGTGATTTAATGCACTATGGCTATTTTGTGCTAAATTTATCTTTCCCGTGTGAGGCTCATAAACCAAAGACCGGACAAAAGAAGGATGATAAACTATGCCATCATAGGTAAATGTAAAAGAATATAAATTAAACATACACCTCTGTCCAATATTTAGATGCCTCTGTTGGAGTTCCTTGACCATAGCAATAACTGTTCTCCAAAATCCCCTCATTATCTCCCTTGGTTCATCTGTTGATCTGCTTTGAAGACCTTACACTCAGTTTCAGTTAGGCTTCCAAATATCCACACAAAAGAGTGTGTGGATATAGTGACTGACATCAGTGAAATACACAAAATATTGTCAAATTTGGACACCTGGGTTTTTTGGGGAAGTGATTTCTGACAAATTCAGGGTGAGATGCAGCAGCAGTGTGGAGGAAGCAAATGAAGCAAACTGCTCTCCAACCCCATGAACTGACAACTGTCACACAGCATGATGGGGAGACAGGAACAGTCCCTTGGGACTCCCACTAATTCCATGAAAACATTTGCCATCAAATCGCTTTTGAATATTCTAAAGAGAAGGCTGATTCACTGTATATATTTTTTATATTATGAAACTTTGTGTCTTCCAGAAATGTCACTTTTTTTCAGCTATTATACAAGGTAGGTATGAAACAAATTATACATTATGCCGTGCCAATCTAAAAGCCAAGCAATACTGGACTTGAGCATCATGCAGATGAAATTTGATGAAAATTTGCAGTAACTATGTAGCTGATGAAAATGAAGATATAGTTTCTGATTACCAACCCCATGAATTTGGTTTTATTGTTACATTATGTTACTGACTGAGATCCTTTCTGCTGTGTTTGGCCTCTGCCAGAGAGTCCCATTACTTTGCTTTATGATGCTAATGACATTAGCAGTAATTTTAAAAAGGCAAATCCTGGCTAACACAGAGCCATCTTGAGTTTGTTTTGTGGCTGTGCATCTAGAAATATTTGCTACAATGACTCATGTAGCTGGGTCAGCTACATGAGTAATTGTATGCAACATATTTTGCTGGTTTGGGAATTGTGAGCTATTTTGGACAAGCCAGACAGGCCTTTTGAATAAGTGGCTTTAGTGTCTTACTTGGTAGATAACAATAGTGGCTAAATGATTAAGTGCATGAGATGGCAAAAATAACAAGTCAGTACTAATTATCAGTTTTTGATGGTGTCATAGAATAATGATGGCACACAGCTTCTGCAAGAGGAAATGATCCAGCTTTGCTAATAAATCGAAATGCCAAGCTCCAAATTTACTTGTTGGATTGGGCTGGCGCTCTTCCCTCAGAGACTAGAAAAAGCTCCCATAAGCTTTCATTGGCCTAAATCAGAAACATCTGTTAAAAGCATGAATCACTCATTGGTTGAGATCAACAGTCAGAAAACCTTCACAAGGGCAGATTTTTTCCTCTCAGGTAGGTGACAAGTCAGCCACGTGCCATCATTACTCCTCATGTCAATCTATACATATATTTCATTGACTTGCTAAGTCAGCCCGAGCTTGCTTCTTTCTTTGAGCTCTCTTAGTGATATTATACAATTAAAATTAAGCATCCTACACATTTCTGTCTTCCTTCAAACCACTACTTTATTACTCTTCACAATAGCATACAAATGCATTAAAAGTTCCAGAAAGCTAAGGGAAAAACCAGTCTTACAATCCTTCAGAGTAAGCGAAATACATTGGAAACAAACTTAAACATAAATTTTTTTTCCATCTCGTGTTCTTCTCTTTTAGACACAGAGATTTGATTTAGAGCATTCTGTGAAATGACTTCTGTGAAATGATGCATGCTACAGACTTCACAGGATCCACATCATTGCTGGTTTTGAGGAAAAACAAGGCCCCATCTGCACCCCACTGAAAATAAGCACAAATCTAGAGGACTATTCAGCACGTAACTGTGAAGGGTCCATGTTAGGGTATGTTTGGCCGGCTGTGCTAGTTGCATCCAAACCCCCACACCCACACTCCTGCTGGCACTGCTCCAGCTCCCCATTTAGTATAGCTCTGCCTCTTTCTCTCTAATAGACTCTGGCATATTCTCCAATCCCACTATTTCTAATCCTGACATCTCTTTGCCAAATTGTGGAGGCAATTGTGGGGAAAAGGAAAACCAAAACAAAGCAACCATCATCTTCAGCTGAAACTCACCCGCCTGCGTGGCTGCCTTCCAACGTCTGCCAATGGCTGGCTGCTACAGGAGCTACTGCAGGAGTTGGAAACTTGAGGGGAAGGAGGAAAAAATACACAACAGGCACAGAAATGAATGTTAGTGGCTTCAAAAGCAACAGCCATCTGTTTTCCTTACTGCCTGGCAGCATGAGGAGCTCCCTGCAGTGAGGATAGAGATTTGGCAGGTTTCCGTAACCCTGTTGAGCTTTTACTGTCCCTACCAGCATCCCCTGCTGCTTCTCTCCACATCCTCAGACCAATTGTACTTTGACTTTTTCCCGCAGCAGCAGTGCCTACACAACCTTGTACTCATGAGCGCTTTAATTACCAACACCTAGTCAAAACCAGCAAAGTTCAACTACCACTTAAGCATGACATTCCTAAATTTGGAATTAATATGATTTTGTGGCCATGTTGCATTCAAATCATAGGAGAACTGGTTTTAAAATGTAGGTGAGACAGAGTTTACAACTCAGAAAAAGAACTTGGTTTAGTTTTGTGATAACATAATCCATCCTATATCACCAAGATGTCAAGAAAAATTGTGTTATATTTTTCCTCTGTGATTCGCATTTCAGTTTTTATTTGCATAGTGCTGCTTCCCATGCAGAAGGTTGCCAAGAAAACAGAGCATGAAACCTGTCACAGAAACGCAACAAAGAGGATTCAGGGGCTTTATTTTCAAGTAGATCTGAACTGATTGCAATGTATTTCATTGCCATAAAAATCAAAATAGAAATGTTCTTAGTGTTTAGGTTTATTATTAATATTTCTCTTAATTGTGTGCCAGTTTTAAGGAAAGGAGCAAATAGTAGAAAAAAATGTAGCAGGTAAGAACATATAGTAGGCACAGTAACAAAACCAGCTACCCACAACCACAGTCTTCCCTTGACATAGCAGCTTTTTAGTACAGTTCTTCAAGGCTGTTTCTGTTCTCAGTTATCACAGCTTTAATATAACTTACAATCACTTCCTAGAGACTTAGTTATCCGGATTTTACAGAGCGTTATCTGCTTTAGGGAAAACCAGAATGCTGCATACAGTAATCTGTCGTGCAAGAGCAAGAGCAGCTGGTGTAGCTTACATAAAGTGGCAAATAGCCCAATGCAATAAAATGTGAGCATGTTCATAGCAAGAGCAACTATTGGCCTAGAACAGATGCCAGAATATGTTTCTGTTTGGATCACAAATAAAATTATCTGTTTATCTTCTGTCGTAATGAAAATAAAACAACAGGATGCCATTTCCTTAAATTTGGGGGTGACAGATTATCTTCAAAATTTAACTTTTCTTTTTTTGTTGTTGTTTTTTGTTTTACATATAGTTAGTGCTCCCAGTTACAAGATCTGGGTTATCACATAGATCTAAGCAAGCTGAAATCCAATTGGTTAATTTATCTATCAGTCGCCTTATCACCTTAACTGTGGCTTTGGAGGGAGGGTTGTTTGTTTCTTTTGGGGTGGGGTTTTTATTCTGTTCTGGGTTTTTTTTACATAAAAGCAGAACTAGCTAAGTGGAACACGGAATCAGTAAGGGGTATTTGTGGTTTTGGTTTTTTTGTTTTGGGTTTGTTTTTTTAAAGGAAGGAGATTTTCTATTCAAGTATTTAGTTCCTGTCTCACACAGTTTATTCTTTTTCTACTAGTTGTACTGCAATAACATTAACCACCAGGTGTACTTGTATCACAGATGACTAAATACTCTGCCTGTGTATTACCAAAAGCACATTGGAAGAAGGCTGGAACTAGTCAGCATCCTAGCTTCAAACATATAGTAACTGGTAGTACAGCAAAGATTCCTGTGGTAGAGATGAGAGACAAGATGTGACCTGCTTAAGACTTCTGAAGCTATTGAAATACAGACTAAAAATAGTAGCAGTGATCTCCATCACATCAGGACCCATCCTGTCCATGGGCTTAGCAGCAATTTTATCACTAACTGAAGGGGGGGCAGTCTGATGTGCTGTTTTCCATATGACTCCATCAGAAAGATGATCTTATGAAGACTCTAGATGCTGTCATAAGAGCTCAGTAGTTCCTCCTTTTGGGAAGGCATTTACAAATCCCCTTTAAGGCTGTATTTTCTCTCTTTTATCTCTTTTTAAAACTACATCACTTAGGTACTGCAAGAGTATCAAGTCCCTACTTTCTACTCAAAGGGCCCTGCCAGAAATGTTTAGTGTTTCAAAGAATTAGTCCCTTAAAAGTCTTATTTTCCTTGTCGTTGAAAGCAACACAAACTGTAGGCCCACAAATACATGTAGCCAGAGTTTTCAATCAACTCTGCCTGTAAGCCACTGACTAGTTATTTGCTGAGGAGTGCAATCCCTCCACAGGTCAATATTAACAGGTATGAGATAGGAAGGATCTAGGGAAAGCAAAGTGGCTGCTTTGGTTCATTTTCTCCATCTTTTTGTGGGCAAAATTGTAATGGTACTAAAACGTAACCTTTTACATAGTAGTAACAGCAGTAGCATGGCTTAACTATATGTGACAGCCACAGTGACTCTTCATGCAATATGTTTAATGATCTGTGTTTAATGAGAGCTGAGACACTTCCTGGAAGCTGTCCAGAACAGTCCTCCTCTGAGGCTACAGTCACACATTTAGTGCAAGAAGAAACTCGAGAGAAAGTATTTTCTTATTCTTTCTGCTGTGACTGTGAACTCATCCAATGTGAAATGAATGTTGGAATGACACTGTGAAAAATAAAAAAGTAAAAGCACTGCAAAGGGAGCCACTCCTTTCTTCTGGATTAACCCAGCTTCCTAGCAATGATAGTTTTAACGTTGGTATTGATAAAGCCTTTCATTTTTCTTGTAAGGTCATATGCCTTCCATGAATAAATTCCCATTTCAGCGTCACAAGTGAGTAGGATTTGGCATGTAATCTTTACCTCCTCCTATCTCCCCTCCCCACAACTTCCTAGTCAAAAAGTTCTTAAGGAATCTACAAGAACCTATGAGTGGATTGAAAAAAAGCAGCATAAAAAGCAGCAAATCAGTCCTACTGTTAGTATCTCCATAGTGCCACCAAGTCACTGGGAAGTGAAAGGTGCTTAGAAGAAGAAACTCACTCTGCAGAGAACACAGTTGTGTTGGTTTTTAATTATTCCACAGCTGTGAATCCAGCACATTTGGACCTCCCCCAGCTGTGCATACGAACACCTGCAAAGCACATCAGAGCCCATGGACAGAAAGTCATACTTTGCAAACAAAGAAAGAGGGAAACACACAATTTACCATGAACATTATGGTCTAGGTTGTGCTTTAGAGGCTTAGCCCTTTCTCAGTTGACAGGAGGAATGAGTTGTTCCACTGGTATTTTGGCATTTTAGCACAAATGCCTCCCGGGAGCTAAAAAGCATTTCCTGTAGCAGCAACTACCTGGCGGGTTCAGCGAGTGCAGCTTGAACTTGGCACTCACTAGCAGAACTAGCACATCCTGCTGCAAAGGAATGAGGTTTGGGACTTGATACCTATCACCCTCAGCAGGCTCAGAGCTTGTCATGTTGCCCTCTTCATGCCTCTTATGTCATGGATCCAGTGTAAATTTGAGCTTGCTTAGGAAGATCATTAGTCCCAGAAGAGACTCTGCTCCACAGAACAGAAAGGGAAGAAAACATTGTTTGAACTCTCTCTCTATCCTGAAACATTAGAATTACTAATAGAGTTCCCAGCTGCTATGATAGTTTGCATAATATGAACACCTGCCTGCAGCAATGACACAACCAAAGTAATTGACATTTGGCCACTATACAGCTAGAAATTACTTTTCAGCACTACAGAACCAGGCTAATTACAGACAGGTAAGCTATAGCTAAAAGATAGGGTAATCCTGTTCTGCTCTGGCAGCCATCTAGACCACTGGATGCATACATGTTTTTTAAATGGTCACTCTAGCTCTGCATTAAAGGTTTGTTTGAAGCCAATAGCTCATTGCCCTAAGAAACTGCATTCCTTATGGGTTAATATTTCACTTGACAGGAATCCTTTCTGGCCAGAGATCAACTATGCAAACAGGTTTGTATCTCATTGTTTCCAGGAACAAAAGTTTTTTAAATCCTTCTCAAACACAGCTGAATCAAAATATATACTCCCCAATTCTCTTCCTTCTATTTAAATCCATAATTCCAGGTGTACTCTTTTCTGTAAGAATAGCATGCTTCTTTACATTAGTTACATATTATTCAAGTACAGTGTATTTGTATTAATAACAAATTGCATATACCATAAAAACATACAGTTTTGAAGCTCACACATAAAAAAACATTAGAATGATTAGTCTCACAAGGACAGTCAGCACAACAAATCCCTTTCTTTTCCATTTGGGACTATTTGGCATTACTGTGTCTAAGCTCATGCCAGGAAATGTGTCTTCATGCTACATCTATTATTGTTATCTCCTCTGAGTAACATACAAGACAAATATACAACAAAAATATTGCATACTACATTACATAATCTTCTATTCCTCTCCTACAACACATTGGTCACTACTAAAGAGCTTGACCTTTCTTCTAAAAGCTTTTATATCAGTAGCTGCTGCTTATGTCTTACTTTACATACAGTGGGCAATGAAACAGTTTGGATTTTATGCTCCCACTTTCATGTTCTGCTTTTGTCTCCCTGGAGACTACTACAAGGAAGTGCACTAGAAATTTGGGAATTAAGATGGAAACAGGAAGACTGGAGAAAAAACCCAAACTGAGTCAGAAAAGCTCATAAGCTATTCGAGTGAGTAAGATGTATAAGGATAATTAATCACAGGGAAATTATAAACTGGATATTGACAATAGAGTTTGCTTTTAATAATTTCATAAAATGCTTGCTTATATTTAAGTCTTTTGCATCTCCCAACAGCAAATCTTTACTAAAAAATGTGTGCAGTGAAGATAAACAAGACTGCTTTAACATCCTTCTGGGCCAAGTATACTCCACTTACAAAATCTCAATCCAACTCCTTATGCAGGATAGAGACACTGTTGTTCTTTGGCTTTCAGAAAGGGCATCAGCTATTACCTAGCAGCAACTTCACTGAAAAGCTAGAACAGAGTATCATTCTATATCACTTATACATTGATCATAAATATTCTGATACAAAATAATAGATCAGAAAACTTTTCAGATATTGGTTTTATAGGACTAATCTCAGGATGCCTCTTCAAAGGACATCTAATTACCTGTCTTCTGCATTAAAGCAGTGATGGCATTAAGAAAGGAGTTCTGAATCCTCGCCCTCATAGATACAGGCAGGAGTTCCCAGTTAGCACTCTACTAGTGAAAGCAATGCAGGTTGCACCTCATGCCCATCTCAAAGACAGGTGGGTGATGACTCAGAGCATCTTGCTTATTTCCTCCTCTCCCCAGTTTCCTGAGGAAGCCACGGCCTTCCATAGTACGATATGTATCAATCACATTACTAAAACCAGTCCCTCAGCCCTATAGCGAGGGCATGCCTGTTATGTTAGGGGAATTTGGAAGTATTCTGGGTCACTCAACAAGACTGTTTGCCTGTCCTGTCCTATCACTGGGCTTGCACCCAACACGACAGACAATGTCTGAACTTTCATTAAATTCCAGATGTCTCATCCAATGATGAGAAGCCATGTCCTGTGATCTTCAAATGCCTCTGTAGGAACCTCTGTGGTTTCTTCTGCCTAAAATGTTGGGCATCATTAAGGCTTTAGGAACAAATGTACTCATCCAGTCTCAATGCAAGGAAACAGAAGACTAGAATGGTTTAATTCCAGCTTACATAAGAGTGCACCTTTCCTAAAATATTCATTCCTGATTTGATAATTTCTAATAATGGATGATCACTGGAAACACTGGTAGCCACAGCCTTTGGTTACCAGCTCATTTATCACTGTAGCCATTAAAAACTTATCTTTTATTTCTGGTCTAGCTACAATTTCCTATTTTGTGTTGGAGCAGTAGGCTGAATATCCTTGTTCTAAAATTGTGTGCCTTCCATAATTTTTCTGATAGATTGAGATCAAACATCTTTTACGAGGTAAACAGAGCAAACTTCATTAAAGTTTTTACTGCTGTTTTTCAGCCCTTATTGTAACTTTTTACTTGAAAAGTACTTAAATACTTCTTGTCTGTACAACCTTCAGTATAGTAGGTCTGGGTCTTTTGATTGCCCTACTGCAAAGTGAATGGAGGAAAGATATTTGAGAAGTCCTAAGCATTTGCAAAAGCCTGATATGACCAACAGTGGTCATATTGCTGCTGCTAGTGCTCAGAGCAGGAGGGAGGAGAGAGAAGAGGAGAAAGCCCTTCTACCCCTTAATCTTCCTTCCCTTTCCAGTACCTTCATGCTCTGCTTACGATGACATGCTAAAAATTATCTTTGGAGCTGTTGAAGTCCCCATGACATTTATCCTTCTGTTATTCTATTTTATTCATCAAGATGTCTTAAAAAGTCTTATGAGAATCTGTTCTTATTATATTGATATTATGACAGATGTTTGTAGCTTTATCCAAAAACATTATGATGATTTGATAAAACCTGATGAGGAAGGGCTGAGGAGTTATGTTTTTTTAAATAGGTACCTCTTTTCATAATGAAGCACACACTGATTGGTTCTTTTCATTGCCTTTCTTTGCCCAGGTCTCTTCAGACCCAATCTATTCTACCTTTCCATGCATAGATGTAGATAAGGTGTCAGTGCTATCAGTCTTTATTCTGCAATACCAGGTCTCATTTATGATCTTAACTTTTAGAAGCTGTTATTTACCCATCACAAGAATCTTGCAGATGACAGTAATTCTTCATATTATTACTTGCTTTTTCTGTTGATAAGCATTGTGTCAGCATTATATTTAGCATCTTAGAACATCAAAAAAAGGAAAAAATTGTCCAAACCCCAACAATAATTCAGTAGTTGCCACCTCCCACATTATCACACAGGACCACAGAATGAGGAAGCTGAGATAATCTCCAGATCAACACCTGCACTGTTCCAGCCAAGCCCTCTAGTTTAAGGTCTTTCCTTACTAGGGATAGAGCAATCCTGGCTGTTTCTGTAAATAGCAGAGCTTCAGGGTGAAGGAAACCCAAGACAGGTCCCACTTGCCAAACTGAAAGTACTTTTGTATTTGTGTGGCCTTTCTGTAGTATAAGGTGTTAGCATTTGAGTTAGACATAAATGTTATGATAATATTTCTTTTTTGCTCTGAAGATGTATATTATCTAGAACTGTTAATTTAACAAGTTTTGAATTCTGTCAAAACTTATTTTGTCACCTAGACCTGTATAACCCACAGAAACAAGAAGCAAAATTGGTTAAAGATTTCAAGAGAAGCAAACATGCAAAATTAGAATACTTCAGCCATACAAACTGATCTTATGTATGAAATTTTTATATATAAAACACTGAAATTGAAAACTGCATTGACTGCAATTCCTATAGTATGTAGCTTCCAGGATAATGGGCTGAACATTTTCCTCTCTTGTTTATTTAATGAGAATACTTATCTTTTTCTTTTTTTTCCCCCTCTAGTGACGCAAGTATTGGGTTAATCTTTTAACTCCTGCAGAGGACATGAGAGTAGGACAGTAACTGGTGGCTGGGCATCATTCACCCATTACTATATCTCATTTTTCAACTATTGCAATGTAGTGATAGAACACCCATCAAAGTTAGATATATAGTTGCAGACAAAGGTCAAAGGGAGATAATTTACAATCCAGCATTTAATTTGCTGCTTCTAGTTATGAGGGAAAAAAATCCTCACAGTTATCCTACTTTCTTGAGCAACAAGGAAAAAGTGCCAACAGGCCTCAGCATATATGGGGAATTTTGGACTACCTGATTTCTCCATGTCCTGCCAGAGTGGGGTGTGCGTGTGTAAGTTAAAGCTTTAAGACATGATCCAAAGTGAGATGAAATTACTTATTCAAGTTGATTTCAATCAATTTGGAATCAAGACTTACCTCAAAAGAGTTCTAAATCTCTAGGATAACATTAACACTACCTCTTTTTATTGCACCAGTATTGTGAAAAGTGTCAAATCTCTTAAACAATGACATCACATGTATTAAAAAGAAGGCTAAATGAGGGATAGGCCTTGTACTAAAGAGGAAAGATTAGGGAAAGGTGCATTTTCTGTTCTGTATAAAATATATTCCTGTGGTAATTAGTGCCCAAAGTGAGTGTAGCGTTAACAATGTTTGAGATAAAAATCCATCAAGACAGAAAATATAAATGGACAATGACCAGACCAAATAAAGAGTTTTGGTTATATAATGTGTGCTATACAAGTCCATAAGCTAGAACACCTACATTTTACAGTTGTCATCATCATCTCTAAATACATGTACCTAAATACAAACCACTCTAGGGTATGGCTATACTGATGCACACTCCAGGGCACCCTTCCAAGCAAGCTGCAGTGACCCCTTTGAGTGGCACTGGGGTGCATCCACAGGCCTGGCTCAGTGCTGAATGTCTTGAAGAGGTGCTCTTCCAGCTCAGAACTAGGCTTGAAGTTCTTGCATTCGGTTTCATTGAGTGGGCAAGCCCAAACCCTTCCACATGTTCTCATTATAGGCAATCGTTTCCACACATTTGTTGAAACGAAAGCCAGGGTTTATGATACAGAAAGGGCAGAGGGAGTGGAGCAATGATTCCATAATTCTGTAATTATTTTAGCATTTTACTGGTCTTTGAACTTCTGCAAACAAATTGTGCTGCAGGAATAATTCTAGGAAACAGCAATGCATTATATGCTTAGATACCTTCTCAGGTGTTTGTATAGAGAGAGGGTATTTGAATAATACTGTTTAGGTTTTATTCACTCTAGTGTTTTGAGCCACGTCTGCACAGAGTGATCTAGTTGAAAACAAATGCAAATAAGCAGAGTTAAAGTGTGTCTGATGTGAGCACTGGGGTGTTTATGCTATACCTCACACATACCAAACAAGCAAGTCTACCCACTTTTTTATTTGCTGTTTACCCTTATGCAGTAAGTACTCTACAACTGTCTTAACATGTATTGGCATGTTTGACCCCTATATGAAAGACAAAGAGGATTCTTTGCTTCATTCTGTGTGTACCAGGCATTAGACCCATGCAAAGCAAAGGAATAAATTATACTTCTCATTTGGTTATGCTACTACCCAACTTGATAGTGCTTCTGCTCCTTTTTTACTTGTCTTATAATGCAAAAAAAAAAAAAAAAAAATCAGAGAAAGCAACAATGAACAGGGATCTGTATGTACATAACTTTGCAGTTTTGTTTAGCTTGAAACAAAGGATTTTTTTTCTTTAATAATTAAGATACGAAGTACAGAACAAAGGACTACACAAACAAGATAGAAAGAACAGTACCCAGTTGTCACCTGGCCTGACTTCCAAAGTTGACAGTACCTTTCTTTTGCAAATTCCCGGACATGTTGGAATGGAAATTTTAGTTACAGTTGTTTTGTTTCATAGTGGCTAGTCTGAAACACCTGCCACACAGTTGACTGAAACATTCACGACTGTTCAAGGAGACATAGTGCTCCAGGGTGCTTCATCACTTGAAGGAACAGGAGTCAGATCACAAAATGTTCACGCAGTAACACAAAAGCAGCACTTGAATAATTCAGCTTTACAATCCTGATATACTTCTATAGTGGCCGCTTCTAAAATATATTTTCCCTTTGGACTTATTTGACCTTTCTACAAAGCTTGTTGACTTGGAACGGTGGGTGACTCCAAGTGGGTACACCTGCACAGCCAATTAACCACATACATCTGAGCCAGGGTCAGCACATGGAGGTGCAGCTGGGATGGAAACATGCAATTAAAATAACTCAGGCATTACTGAAAGGAGGTGAAAACAGAGGTGGAGCTGAAAAAAGTTTTTAAAAAAATTGTGTAAGTGGATAAAATGACAAACATTTAAAAAAAGCAAGATTTGGTAGATTTTCAAGGTGGAGGAAGGCACATGAAAGGGTTAAAAACTGAAAT
The DNA here is from genome assembly GCF_025592945.1 of Manacus candei. Lineage (NCBI taxonomy): Eukaryota > Metazoa > Chordata > Aves > Passeriformes > Pipridae > Manacus > Manacus candei. The sequence goes on along the minus strand of NW_026138071.1, from coordinate 12,667,005 downwards.
CACATTAACTTAATTTTACAAATCAAAGTTTATTAACATGATTAAGTTGCAAAGGAGCTACTTTTAAATATGTATATATGTAAAAAAAAGTGAGTGGAAAATGTTTACTGTATGAGTTAGTTAAATTTTGCTCTGCAACAGAGAGAGGTATGAACTCATATTAACTTCATAAAAGACACTGTTCATTTATGAATCAAATTTAATTTGTTGCTTGTTTACTGAAGATTTTATGCAAACAAATACAAATAAACTGTCCTTGTTTACTAACATAATTTGGAGAACTAGATAAACCTTTTAATGAATATTTTAGAAGGCTGGAAAGCCAAAACAAAACTTTAAATATAAATTAACTCAGGTTTGAGGGAGATGAGGTTTCAGTACCAGGAATTCAGCATGAGGAAGAAAAATAATTTTTGTATAGTAATGAAGAGAATTTTAGCTGCAGAAATGGTATTGTTTATTTTCTTTTCTGAAAACGAGAGAGAAACCTCCTGAGGAGGAAAAAAAAAATACAAAACCAAACTCTGAAACCATAGTTCATATTGTATACAATTTCAAAAAAGCCAGGACAGTGCACCACAGGTGGAGTCTGTGTGGAAGAGTCAGTGCAGTCTGACCTGTTTTGTGCAGCTTCTGGTCTAGGCTGGTGAGGTGCAAATCATCTGCTCTTCAGAAGTGTTGGTAGTGCTTCTGCCTCAGCCACTACGCACTATTGGGAGGTGAATTTTTTTCATGAAAGTGTTGTATTAATCATGCAAGTGGTGCCAACTCACCAAACCTTCATCATCCCAGGAAGAGGCCTCTCCACAGCCACAAGACTGTTCCTTCATTGTGGGAGCAGAGCTGATGGGCTACAGTCTTCTTAATTGCCCAATAAAGGCCCTTCAATCCAGGTGTGTTTCTGGTGAAAGCTATATTTGTAAGCAACAATACCTTTCTACCACCCCATTTGGTGGCAGAGAGGACCAAGAGACAGTGAAAAAGTCAAATCACTAGGCAGGACCATAAGAATGGTCAGGAGATAATGTTGATCATTTAGGAGACAGTACTGGGATAGGAGGATACATTTCTCTTACAAAATTTAAATTGAACCAAAATTAGATCATCCTATTGGTATCTGGAAAGGAATACCTGCTACAGTAATATTAGAAAGTATTAAACAAGAACTCTAAAAACAAGATCGTTCACATTGACAGGAGATGCTCCTCTAGCCCTCACAAATGCCTGTGAGTGGCATAGCAAGAGGTTTGACTGGTAGTTCTTTATCTCAGAGTAACTTGACATAGTAAGAAATTTGTTATGTATCTAACACTAAATTCTGATCCTTAAGGAAAGTGGCAGTGTCGCCCTAAACTAAATTCATAATCTTAGAAAATTTTACAATTTACTTGTTTATTTTAAGACATGCAGCTGTAAATATAAGTTCTACCAAAATGATTTGCAGGAGCAAAATTTAATTTAGTTCCCTTTTCTCTATTTCAGATCTCCTACTTGCATGAAGAAGTGGCCATAAAGAGACATAGTCACCATTTAATTCAAACTGAGATAGCATAAGGGTAAGAGATAAGTGTTTGAGAACTAATGCTTTTATCTTGTTATACTGTGCCCTGAGATTAATGTTTAACATCTTATAGTTCTATGATGCACGTTGGATTATGACTCAACAATGACATTTGAACAATCATACAGTGCAAACTTGAAGTCTACTGCAAAAGAGAAATTAAATATAATGAAAATAGAAACAAACAAACAAAAAACAACTTAGAATGTCTTAGAGGTCCCCTTTTCATATTGTAATGTGTAGTAATGACTCAAGAAAACTAATGAAGAGAGTAACACGGCAAGAAGACCAGTGGGTATTTTGGTTAGTTCCTGGTACAACTAAGGAAACCACAAAACCACATCAATCTCTATTCTGCTCAACCAGTTACAACAGAAAACATTTCTGATTTCAAGTTTCTAGAACTGCAAACCACAAGAATAAAGATGGTTTTGCTCATTCTCAGCAATTAACCTAGATTGCTTTCAGAACCTTATTGACATTTAAAGTAGTGTCTCAGCACAGTGCTTGGGTGTGACATGAAGCAAGCCATGCAAGCAGTGGTACCATGCTTGCCTCAGGAACTGTGAAATCTGAATTCTGACTATTTTCTACTTCTTACATATGGAATAAAATTACTTCTGATTTCTGCGAGAATCAACACATCTCCTAGCCATATTTTATGTCATGCTACAAAGGGAAAAGATGATTATCAGTGCATTTATATAATCAAGTTCAATTTTCATGTATCGACTGCTTCACAAAATAAGCAATGAATAATACTAGTTGGGGAAAAAGATTGTTCGCTTTTCTTGGCAGTTCTTAAGTGATTCTTTATAGCAGGACTGATGACTACTAATCTAGAGATAATGTTGTTTTCCTTGCTTAAAAGGTATACCATTACCTTATGCCTGTGCTTTTTACCCAGCAGTATGCAGCAGATACAGCCAAGCATGCCCCTATCCCACTGGTTTGGAATGCTGCTGAGATCAGTAGCCAATGTTTCAGCCAAGTACCTAAGAGATCTTAAATTTGGTGGTTATGTCCAGCCATGCCCCTGAATGACAGCGCTACCCAGAAGGGGTCCCGAAAGTTTTCTTAGCAACGTCTGCAAAACCTTCTCAAAGCAGCTCTGCAAGGTGGTACAGGATCCTTTAGTATCCCTAGAGCAGGATGGATATGCTCCATATGTCACAATCATTGGAGGACTATGGAGTGAAAGCAAGGTTGATCTGTTTAGAAAGTTTGCCCCCCACCAGTATTTATGACACAGAAAATCCCTCCACTTTCAGCTCTATTGGCTTCTGAGTATGCAAGAGCAGAGCTGTCTAAACAGCTGCAGCACAGTCAGGAATCCACGAACATATCTGGAAATGTTTTCTGCTTCTAAAAAAGCCTGAACCTTGCAAGTATAATTAAATCTTTCTGTAAATGGAAAGTCAAAGAATGGCATTTTTCTTTGACGCAGATCATAGTCAAATAGCTTTTAGTTTTAAGTATAGCAGTACTTTAAATCAACCACTGCAGTCTTTAAACTGGAAATAACCTAGAAGCACCTCTGTGTTTGACATCTGTAACAAAATGAATGCCTGGTTAGCATTCTTCCTACCACAAATTCCATCAGTTCTTCTTTTTCCATCTGGCAAAGTAAAGGTTATGTAGAAATTAGCTCATAGGTTATTGCATACAAACAGTAATCTGTTGACCAAATACATGTCAGGAACTTGGACTTTTTTCCCAATTTATGAATCTTTTAGAAACATAATGAGTAGATCAAATATATGTTGATGTTACAGATAACTGTATGTGACAACCAATATTTTTTGTGTATTCAGATCCGGTAAAGAGAAATATGGGGAAAGTCACCTTTATTTAGGATAGCCAAATCCAGAAAGACACCCAAAAAATATAAGAAATATTTAATAATGGTAGGTGACTAATAGTGAAACATCTAAGTCCTTCAACTTTTCCTAAGGACCAGTAAGCAAAACTTTGTGTGATACAGCACAAAAATTCAGTTCTTAGATTTGTGTGTTTACTTAGCAAGGGACTGTCTGAAATGGTGGCAATCTGTGCAGTGTCTATGACCTATTTAAAAATGTACTGTAAACCACTCCTCCATTTGGGTGTGATTCCTAGGGAAACAGATAGACTCATATGGCAGTTCCATTACCCCATTACAATCACCTCTTAAACTGTTAATGTTAACTTTTTAAGTTTTCTGTTAATCATCTCTAAAGTAGATACTATCTTAATATAGTTGTAGAAGAAACTATATGTTGTTCAAGAAAGCAAACACTGAAACCATTATATTAGAACTTTGCAGATTACAGATGATCAAAAGTGTGTTAATCCTTCTTCTCATTCCTTACAGAAGCATTCAGATAGTCTTCTAGTGACAAAAAAACATCTTCCAAAGAACAAAGATAATTTTGGAAGACTAAAGCTTTCCTAGTCTAAGTGTCTAACTATAAAGTACAATTGAGTACTATATAATAAGTGAAAAAGTGAAACAAATTCTTCTATTTTCTGAGCAATTTCCTGGGAGCTCTTTTTATAGGAGTATTCAGTATTAAAGTCCACCATATAGATTGTAATCTGTGGAATTGTTTTGACTATACCCTTACACTTCTAACATTAGTGGATGAGTCCTTAACCATTAACTTCTAATATTGCTGTCACTATGTTATTTAGAATTAAATATAAAAATCACCAAGGAAAAAGATTAATACTGCTAAATACCCCAAATGTACTTAAAAATTTAGTTCTTCAAATATTGACCTTCACAAAACAGAAATTAGGCTTACTTCAAAGAACTTTATTTTTTAATTTTGAAGACCTTATGCAGCATTTTTATGAACTAAAATAAACTCATTTGATGTTATGAATGTAGTTTTCTTAGGGTTTTTTGGTTTGTTTTTTTTTTTTTAAATAAAGCAGAATTGTTGATTTAGTAAGCATATGAGCCTGTTTCTGAGCTTCCTTGTTGGAAACAGTTCTGGAACTCTGTGGCAAGGGATGCTATTCAAGAAACACGTGATAGGCATTTAGCTTTCTAAAGTGTGCAGTATGTGAGATGAAGCAAGACAGAGTAATTGCAATGCTTCCCAGGCCTTTTCATTTGAAGACTTCCAATGCCTGTTGTGGCAAATCTCAGCTTGGCAGTTTTCCACTTCTGAAATAACTGCATCTTTCTTCATTGGACATGCTTCCTTCCCTTTATTTCTACTGTAAGCCTGACCCTGAAGCTCCTCAATTTTACTTTATTTACCTTCTTGCTTATGCTCTTTATATTCGTAGGTCCATGCTATTCACATTCTTGGGTGTTTTATGTATATTTCTTAGAGGGGAAAAATATGCCTTTGAAAACAAAGACTTTCACTTTAGCATGTCCTTGCTTTAAACTGCAGGATACTAAACTTCTAGATGGCTTTTCTGTGATGGGAAGGTACTCAACTGCAAATTTACCAGTGCCTTTATCCATCACCATGACAAAACACTCACTGGCAGAGGCACCCTGGCTGTCGCACCTGGCTCATGGCATGGCAGAAATCTGTGTGCTTCCATTGGCCTCGGAGAACTCTAGTGCCCTGTCAAGCTTCCTGCAGCTCTATCTGCTATTTCTTTGTAGAAAGGGAACCACTGTAACCCATGGTCACTGAATGAACAAACTCTCCTTTCCTCAGGATATCAGCAAGCATGATTTTTCCAGATCTCTGTCTCTTTATGGGCTCTTCTCTCACTTTCCTTCCTCAGGGACATGATAGCAGCAATATTTGTGCAAATGCCAGAAAATTTAGTGGTGCCATCAGTCTGCAGACTTCTGTGTAATAACTGAAAACATGTTCTAAACTTCCACATTCCCATTTTGTTGCCACTCTTGAGTGCTTTTTTTTTAATTTGAGCTCTCCCTTCCTGCATGTGCCTTTCTCTCCTAATTAGGGCCTCTTTTGACATCTATAAGTTCCTCTGATGGCACACCATTTACCTAAAATGGTGTGTGACACCTCCTTCCTAATCTCTAATTTTTTTTGAAAGCTGACTCTCATCATCTTCATCAGGTGATCCTTTGTCTTCTGAGTCCACTTGGTAAAATCAGTTTCTCTGGCACAGCTATTTACTTAGCATGTCCATTTTAGTGCTCAGATAAATCTATTTACATGTTAATAAGTCCCATTCCTTCTACCACCCAGCTCAGACAGGCACAGTATATTTTTCAGTGCCAATGTGTGTCTCAAAAGAATTAACTCAGTGACTTAAGAGAATACAAAATTAAACTACTAACTTTGTTACTCTTCACATTCTATAAAAAGAATACAGAAATATTTCTTTCATGCTCGGTATCCTTACATCCCATCAGCATTACTCAGCATCCCAGAGCTGTTTGGAAAAGAGATTGTGCCTGTTGCCTCCTACTCAGATGTAAAGGTATTTAATTGAATTCAATCTCCCTCATCAAGTATCAGCTGTACTAAAGATTTTTGTATGGCTATGCATTGCATAAAGCTTAGCAAGCTTCTTGCAGAGCTCAACAGAGTTATGGAATGAGATGGAATTATATTTCTCATCTCCTGGGCCAATTTATTGCACTATCTGTGAGAGTTTCTAATCTCAGTTATGCTAGAACCAATTAGAACACTCTGGATATTTGCCAACACAAGAACAGATTTTGACTCATTCTTTTGTGGTTTGTGCTTTTTTACTCCTCATTTTCTTTTCATTACAGAACTTTGTGACATAGTCAGAAATTAGTTATAAAATTATATATTTTGCTAATGTGTTTGGGAAATTCTATTCAGAGCAAAGTTAGTTCTTAAATAGTTGGGCATGCATGCTTTTGTTCTATGTGTTTTGAATACCCACATCATTAGCCACAAAAGCCTGGCTAAATCTATGTGAAATTGTAGACATCTTAAATTCCTTTTGTTATTAACACAAATAATTGATTCTAAAATTCTCTGTGCCCTAAGCAGTATGCTATAACAAGTTGCACTGGTTTGAGGTGTGTTGATTTTACACAACCCCCCTTCCTTTTCTTTATGTTATGCATGACTTACCAGTGAAAAAAAGAACCACAAATGATTGCTTTTCCAACAACTCCTAGAAAATATTTTTTAATATATGTATAAGCACTTACTGTGTGCTTAATAATATCAATTTTACTTTCTCCCAAAAAGTGGGATAACTTGACTTAAGTCCCTAAGAATGTAAGTCACTGTGAGAACCATTTTCAACATTTTGGTCATTCTGATGCACTCGAAAACCTTTCCTTCCCCAGGCACTCACCAGGCCTTTCCATCAATTAAGTCCACTCACCTCTTATTTTGAAAGCTTCTTTATCCTGTAATAAGGGAATAGACTTTTAAATAAGATTTCTTAACAGGGTGTATTCTTCCTTGCCAGTTAGTGGCAAAACTAGGAATTAGAATTAGCTTGGTTGTAAGATTTTCACCTTGTTCTTTTACCAGCCTTTTCACAACAGGAGCTATTATTGGCAATCTGATTAATGTAATACATGGGACTAGTTTCCAAGAATTGTTTGAATTTTGTTTTCCAAAACAAAAAGTAGCCACAGCAATTCACATTCTTGTTTGTTTCCACACATAGAGAAGCCTGAAAACAAGCTAAACAAAACCATCCCCAACTGGACCAAATATTACTCTCATTTACACCCTAAAAATCAACATGAGTTAAGCAGGAAGCAGAATATAAGCTACCAACTGTAATAATTTTAAGTGACTAATCTATTTGCTTTGGTTTTTCATATCCACCCATTTTCCTTATTTTTCATTTCCTTCCCCTTTGTATCCAGTTTATGGCATGAGCACATTTAAGTCTACCTGTTACATCCAGGCTTCACAGCATTGGCTAATCATCCCAGTACTTTTCACACAAACCAGCACAAAACAGCTAGAACAAACTGTTAGGTGCACCTGCAATTCACTCTGAACCCGTGATGTGTCTGGCTAAATCAGCGAGCCATTGTGAAATTATATTTTTCCATAGGAGGGGTTACTTTGCAAAGGTAGCAGGGGAGAAGAATGAGTCATATTCTTCAAGAGATAAACATAGGTCTCCCAAACCATAAAAGAGTGATGTTATTCTGGATGAAATAATCTTACAATGCTCTGTTTAGTGTAATATCTCTTTCTAGAATTTTACTGCTACAGTACTTAGTTTGGGGAGCAAAATCACAATTCTTCTTTCTTAGAAACGAAAAACCAAATAGCAGCCATTTCAAGTAAGTGCTGTTCAAGATGTTCAAGCTACTTAGAGAGTCCCAGGGGCTCTGCACCTTGGGGGCTGGTACAGCCAGGCTCCCAGGCACAAGTGGAAATCTGTGATTCTTGTCTACACCAGTGGGCAAAGTGGAAAGGAGTAGCAATATGTGTTGAAAATAGAAATAGTTTCCCTAGAAAAGCAGGGTCCTTGTTCAGGCTAGTCAAATATTTGCTATCAAAGCTGTTCTTCAATGGCAGACTACTCTCATAAATTGGTTGTTTGTTTTGGGTTTTTTTCTAAAGCGTATCTCTTATCCTTGGAAAACTGAGTTTTCATTATTTACAAAAAAAAAAAATCTTATGAACATAGAAGGTTTCAAGTAAAAGCTGAAAACCGTCCAAAATTTTCCCTGTGAAAATAAAGGCCTTTTTTGTTCATGTATAGTCCTTGCTTCTTTTACCACTCCACAGCCAGCGTTAGAGTTATTAACAAATAGAAACCTTTGTTAAAAATTAGTTCTGGTTAAAAATATGTCACAAGAACCTGCCTACAGGCAGAAACTAATACATATTTTCCTTCTCATTTTTTATTCTTTTATTTTTTTATTAATTTGCAGTGAAATTCTCATTTGTTGAGCAAATAGTGGAAACATTGAGAAAATATTAAATAAATAGGTTTTGTTACCAGAAAACAGATAATCAGCTTTACCTCTCTAGCAGAAGAATGTATAAATGTGCTTCCTTGAAAATTAATCAATAATGTGATGGAGACCAGAATGCAATCACAGTCTCCAATGAAAGACTATAATTTTAGGAGGATCTAGGACCCTGGGCATGAGAACAGATACCATACATCTGAAGCTACAGAGAGCCAATGGAGGAACCATGGTCAAAGCCCCAGGTTGGGAGAATGACCATTGCTGCAGCTTTCTGAGCATACAGAATGGGGAAAGCTGCATTTGTTGAAGCTGTACAAGAGGATTTGGCAGTGCTTGGCAAGTGAGATAATCAGATTTGATCAGTGAGTTTTAGCAATGACTTTAGAGTATCTTAGACTTGTTTGTAAAAAAAGAGTGTACTGAAGCAGCACTGGCTCTGCCTCACTTGCCTTGTTAAGTCAGACATATGAATGTCTTGCATGACAGGAATGCCATAAAACAGCCAAAGCAGACCTTCTGTTTTTCAGCTTGGATATAGATATTACAGAAAGGAAATGTTTATTCAGCATTTGAGAAAAGAACATAGTAGAATTTTAAAGAGAGATTAAGTACCTACTTGTGGGGGGAGTTCAAATGTTTGGGTTGTTCTGGTACCATAGAAATAAAACATCTAAAAATTTTGTGTCTTTGTTACTGTTTTTTTTCTCCAGGTAAATCTCTTGTGAATGTCATTGAGACTTTGGGGGTAAAAAGGTTTCAAGATTAACCCATGTTATATTGTAAAAAGGTAATGATGCAATGGTTCTGTCATAGCAATCAAGTATGGTTCACATAGCATAATTTGGGAAGGAAGGAATACAAAAGAGTTATTCCTATATATTTGTAAATATGAAGCAAATTAAATTTGTATAGAAATATTTATCATATGCATTTGATTGATAGAAAGCAAGGGTATTTCTAGATACTGGATCTATGTGAATGTTTTCAATATCTGATTTAGTAAATCTGCATTTAATTCTTTTAAATATTGCCAGTAATACAATTAACTTAAAATGAAAGATGTGTTTGTGTACAGGTATGCATATATGCATATATGCATATATGTAATATATAAATTAGTTTTGAAATATTTATTTCAAGGCTTATAGCAAAATATTTTAAGATACCACTGTATGAATTAGAATTTATTTTAAATATAGATTTTTCAATATGATGTCAGTAATCCAACCCCTGTCTCAGTCTTTCCATCTCCTCAGTCCCCTCCAATTATGAAACCAAAACAGAAATTTCCAATCTAGTTTTTAGTTTCCTTAACTTCTTTGGCTGCAATTGGTGGAAAAGTGAAAAACTGGACCTGATCACAGCGTTCATACTACTGTCTTATTTCTACTAAATCTTTTGGATGAAGGATCAGAAGAATTCAAAACAGAGGCAAGATTTTCCTTACTGCTCTAAAAAACTAGATGCATACACTTCTGTCCTTCTTTAGTGAAGAAAACGGGGCCAAGACATGGGAGGCAGTTAATGTGACAGAAATAAAGCCAAGCACAAGACTTGTTCATGCAGATATCATGCAAATAGCACTTGGCAATGTTGTTATAACAGGCGTTAGAACAGTTTGCAATATGAATTCTGTGGGAAACTATCAGGACTACTCAGAGGATTCATAGAAATTAAGAATGGAGAGACCCAGAGAAGTCATTCCTCTCCCAAACAGGATCAACGCTGCCCAAAAGACTCTTAAGGGAGGTGTGTATTATGCATTCTTTAAAAACTTCCAACAAGAAAGATGCAGCAATCACCCTAGGCAATCTATTCTGTGCTCCACAACCTGTATCTGTTGGAAATGCTTTCCATAGCATGTAATCTGTCTCCCTTGCTGCTTTAAGCACATTACCTTATCCACTAAGAAAAGGGTAAGAAGTAAGGAGAGTATTACTTTCCTCAAACCAGCAAACTATTACATACTTGAAAATATTTATTAATTCTCCCTTCAGGCTCTCCTCAGCATATTTAACAACCCATTTCAATCTGCTTTTTTAACTCATGTTCTGTAAAAAACGTTTTTCTCTTCCTGGCAATCATTATAGATTTTTATTGTGAGGTATCAAAGTGTATACTATCTTGCAAAACATTTATAAAGAGTAAGAAATATGATCAGCAGAAAATGAAGTATTGGTCTAAAGTATAATAGTAAAAAAATTCTATACTGTGTATGAAATAAGGAGCTATGCTAATGCATACTAACATAAAAGGAGTTTAATCAAGCCTTCCTTTAAGCAGTTTGAAAATACTTATCACTATATGTAAATACATGTAATTTCCATATGCAAATTCTTGTATTATAATGGCTCAATTCTCCATTTTGTAATTGGCTTTGGCCACCAAGCAACATGATAACAATGAATTTCATCTGCTTTTGTAGCACATCTGCTAGTAGTGGATGACAGTCAATTGGCAGAACTGATATCCCAAAAATTGGCACAAAATCAGCTTTTTTTTCCCCCCTTGATTTCATTCATTTCCTGCCAGTTGAAAAATCTCAGTCTCCCAAAAATGGTATCAGTTCACACTGGCCTTCAGAACAGAGTGGCATTACTGTAGTTTAAGAAGATGAAGGTATTTTGAAGTGAATTAATAGGATTTGCTTGGAAAGGAATGAACATATTACTTACTGATATTTTCAGCTCTTTAAATAGGGATAAATTTGTGCAACTTGAATCAATTCAAATGCAAAACTTGCACAAAGAAAAAAATATTTCAGGGACAGGGTGGAGAGGTAAATGTATATTCCCACCCCTGAGAAAATATGTGAAAGGCACATGCAAAATAAGGAGGCTTCACTAAGGGCAAGTCATGCCTGACTAATTTGATGACCCTCTATGATGGGGTTACAGCAGTGGTGGATGAAGGAAGAGAGACTGTCAAAAAGCATTTGACACTGTCCCACACAACATCCTTGTCTCTAAACTGCAAAGGCATGAATTTGATGGATGGACCACTCATTGGATAAGGAATTGGCTGGATGGTCACACTCAAAGAGTTGTGGTCAACAGTGGAATGTCCAAGGGACATTCCTGAGGGGTTGGTATTGGGATCAGGACTGTTTGACATCTTTGTCAGTGACACAGACAGCAAGTTTGCTGATGGCACCAAGCTGTGGGGTGAAGTTGGCACACTGGAGGGAAGGGATGCCATCCAGAGGGACCTTGACAGGATTGAGAGGTTGTCCAGAGAAGTTGTGGATACTCTGTGCCTGGAAGTGTTCAAGGCCAGATTAGATGAGGCTTTGAGCAACCTGGTCTAGTGTCACTGTGGTCATTCTTATCTCCCTCTCCAACTCCTAAGAGAGTACCGTGGTTTGCAACATGAGTGAAACAGTTGCTTAATTGAGCTTGTCCTCTAAGGAGCCAGATGTGAATTGTAGTAGATATATTTGAGAATACTGTTTTTCTTTCATAGAAGTTGCTTAACAAGACAGAGTTCCATGACTGTCAACTAAATTCTAATATTTAAGAAAATACAGATTAAAAAAATCGTGAGGACCTAACTCATATCTATGCAAACATCTAGCAATATTTCAATTTTCTTTCCTTTCCACATGTTGCTTTCTGCAGACAAACTTGGAAGCTGCTTTTTCAACATTCAGGTAAAAACTTACTAAGTTTTGTTGGATTTTTTATTTATGAGAATATGGTTCATATGAGGAATGTCAAACTAAATGCAATTATATAGCAAAAATATGGAAGTAAATAAAGCCTAGGCTTTCTTGGAAACAAGATCATAGAGCTAGCAATAATGATTGCAAAGTGTTCACTTCAAAAAAATTAACTTCATAAGAAATTGAACATATGCTGTATCTAGTGCTATTCATTATTTCTCCACGTAGTACTGATTTAAAACTATATAATACAAATAACAATGCAAAAAACCCGCAACCCAACAAAAAACCCAACCAAACAACAAACAAAAGCTACTGCTCTTTTTTATTTTAAAATTGTCCAAAAAAGAGTTTTACTTCAAATGTTTGTTTATTTCTCTGTACAATACAGTGTTAATCACCTGGTTGGACTCCAAGCTGTGATAAAGAAGCCCTCACTCAGTATATTTCTTCTTCTGCAACATGTGTATGTAAACAATTGTTTCTGGCATGGCAATGGAGTTCATTGGAAAATAAATCAAAATAGAAGTTGTCTATTGATATTTGGTTTGCTTCTGTTAACATCGAGCTAAAAGTTTGCAAGTTTTGTCTTTGATGAATCTGTATGCCCTGAAATACTGGAGTCACAGACAGAGGGACCACACTGGCATCTTCACAACACACCACTAAGTGGTACCTTCGCTTCCCCATCATCTGGCTGAGATCATGGGCTGGTATATGCAAGATCTTAGACAATGCCAAAGAGAATATTAAATTATAACCTTTTCTTTTGACATTTGTCTTCAGATTACAGGCATTTTTCCCGCATTTATGCCAGTACTATAAATTAAATAATTCCATGCCATTTAAATATACTAATTTCTGCATAAATCCAGATATTCATATGAAAATATTTCAAGATTAGCTTGAAATTAGCTCTAAATACTCCTATAATAAAACTGTGACAGAATATTAGCTGTATTACCTGTAATAGTAGATCTAGTACCTCTTCTATGTTTGGAAGTATGACTTGGCCTGACTTACCCTTATTTTTGAGGATGTTCTAATAACATTTGAGCTGAACTGAGTTGCAGACACACTAACCCAAACAAGTTTAACAGATGGTATGATGATGACCTCACATTTTGGTCTAGACAGGCTAACAAAATGACAGAAAGAAGCCTATGGAATAGGATAAAATACAATCTTTGGTGAAGATACACAGTGAAACTGTGGGGTGTATAATAAATTTAAACATTAAATTTAACTATGTTCTGTAGAATTATGGCATTAATTGAGATGTGATGAGGCCACATTGATGACTGCACCTGTTGGATAAAACAGAGTTTTGAAATAGATTTTCAGACTTACTATCTACATGAACTGTAGATCTCCTCCATAGTCCATAAATCAGGCAAAGACAAGCCAGATATACCTGCTGACTTTAAATCTACTCTGTGTCTAAGTGCTTTCCTTTCCAAGGATATTTTCCAAAACTGGTTTTTCCCTGAGCGGCAAAATCATGGATAGAAATAACTGGCATGGGAACATGGTAATATTTTCTTTTGGCGATAATTTTTTTTTCTTAAGAACTTTTATTTTAACAGTTAATCATCAAAAAATTCATCTAATTCTGAACTGAAAGTTTCTTATTTTGTACCTCTAGGTCAATTAATTTTGAAGTAAGAGGAAAAGAATTTTCTGATTTTTTTTGTCCTGGTGCCTAGCTCAGGGCTCGAAGCGTGAGAAGAAACCCACAGGGAGGTGGAGTTAAGTGGGCAGATTACAGGGTGCAGAAAATGTAAAAAAGCCATGGCTGTGATTGATTACAGGTTTTTTTCACATGAATGTCATCATGTCAAATGGGTGACTATGTATTTTCATACTAATTTGAAGGAGCTTTGAGTCACAGTATCTTATTTTAAAGAGAAGATGACTCAAAGAATTCCCCTTTTTTTATATGTATGTATTTAAGTACAAAAGAAACTTTGTGATGCAACACAGTATCAACTTTTAATGACTACAAGCTTTTATTAGCTAGGAATAATCTAAGGACAGCAATGAACAAGCTATGTAGATCTCACCCAGTGACATCTAATAAAAGTTTTATGTCTCACAATGATGGCACTCAAGTTTAACGAGAATACTTTACTCTTGCACTCCCATCCTGTACTTTTTCTAAATTTCCCTGTGCCACAGAAAGGAAAGGTCAAATTTCTCACTAATGCCTATGAGTGTGGTTCCAGTGTCAGCAGAGCTGTGCTCATTCCCATCACCTGAAATGGGTGTGAAGGAAACTACACCAAGCATAAGTAGTTCAACACTTCTGCCTCAGTTTGTGGAAAGTGAACTAAGGCTTTGTGGCACATAGAGGAGCTCAACTACATGGTGAGGCCAAATATACAGAGTCTTGTTCCCGTAGAGCTAACTTGCTCATATTTTGAACATCTGTAAAGTCTAATGTGAACTGAATGTTAAGTAAATAAATTTATTTTATTAGTAGATTGTGGCATATTACCATTTATTTTAACTCAACTTCTTTTCCACATCACATGCCTTTTGTGTATTTCATACATGCTGGAAAGATACTATTTTTGGAATAGATTTCAAGGGGTTTGCTATGTTTATGGAACTGATTCTTGTATTTTTCCAGAAAATCTGGGTAGTTAGAGCATGGATGCAAAGCTTTCACGACGGAGAAAAAAAGATCAAATCAATGAGAGTAAAACAACCCAGAAATGACCCTGCTTAAATTTTATTAATTTAAAATTCCTACTCTAGGCTATGCTGGCGAGTCTTTTGGGTCAGAAAATAAATGCTAAAAAATAACAGTAAGAGTCAAACAATTAAAGCACAAGTAGAAAAGTAGAAAAGTTATTGAGCTTTCATTACTGCGGAGCTGAACATTTTCTACTCTGCATCTGAGAAGTAATTTTGGGAAGAAACTTAGGAACTAGGGAGCAAGAAATATTTTCTATTACTGATGTTAAGAAATGGCCAGCTGTTTAAAAATACTCAGTGGTTTGGAATGTCAGCCCAAGCACTGGGGAATGACTTGGTGGAAAGGTTTGCAGCCAAAATCATCCAGTGCACATCCATGCATCCAAATCAGACCTTCCAAAGGCATGCCAGGTTGTTGTGTGACCTGTAAATGGGACACATTAGCAGCATACAAGGACTTGGTTTTTTGCTGGCAGGTCTAAGTCTCCTTAGACCTAAGTCTTCCAAAGTCTCATTAGGATACCAGTCTTTGGAAAGATTACAAACACAGCATCATTTACTTTGCCAACACACTTTACCACAAGGTTATGATCTCCACCTAGAACTACAGGGACAATAAATATATCAGAGCTAGATTGTGCCTCAAGGCAAATATTCTGTTGATTCTACTCTCCTTCCTGTTATGTCTTGTGATGTTTTGCTGTACTCATCTACTCACCCCATAAGACATCCATGTGAGCAGCTCTGTGGTTTTATTTTCATGTTTAAACCAAGTTGCTGTAATCAGCTTTTCTGTAGCCTAAATTGCAGTTGTTATGACCATATTAAAGCACAACTTTTCAGACTCGGCCTGTGACTCTGCTATTAGAGGTTTAAACCTCAGTGTGGAGAAAGTCTATAATGAAAGTGAAGCTCTCTCTCATTTCCTATGATTCGGCATAGCTGTACTTGAGGATCGCCTGGCTTTGATTCCCATGCTGTGACACTTGAGACCTGCCCTCCAAGTGCCAGTGGGAGGCTGCAGACTTGCCAGCTCATCATTCCAGATGATATCACAGTCAAGGTAAACCACTGCCTTAGTGCTGGCTTGCAGGCAAAGATACACCAGGTGAGCATGTGGGGGGGTTGTTAAGGACTCTGCTCATGAACGTCATCCAAAGAACAGGAATTTCAGATGGAGCGTGGTTTTTCAATTATTTCATTATACTTTGGATTAATCGCCAAAGACATTCTTGGTTAAAGTGTTAAGAGGTACTAAATGCAGAAACAGAATCTTTAAGCAATAACTTGCTTTCTGGCCACAAGTTGTACTATATTACTACTCGAATGAAGATACAGAAACAAGTGTTCTTTCCCTTAAATGGGTACATCCCCAGTGACTTTTGCTGTAAGAATAACACTAAGAATGATATAGGAGTGATCTTTTTAGTTGAGGGTCCCTCAGTGTAGTAGTTATCTCTCAATGGTATTTCCTGCATTAAAAAGTCACTGTGAATAGCCTTTCCTCCTTCTGTTCCAAAAATAAGTGCAAAACAAGCTGGCAACTCTACAGTCAGAAAACCCAGGAATCAAATTCTGAAATAGCTCTAGCTGTGATGCCTAAGAAATCCGCCAGTCTGGTTTCAACCCCTATGAAAATAGAAACTTCAGCCTACCAATAAAAAGAACAAACACTTTGTTTATCTTCCCAGAGTACTAGTATGCATCTTGAATATGTCTAAGTGGATCAATATACTGCCAAAATGAATCCTAAGTGAATCCTTAGTAGTAATTGCTGAAACAGGGACAACCCACCAGCTGCTAATGACGTTTTTAAAGCTATTCTAGAAGTGACAAGGCAAATGTCTGATAGCAATTTTTAAATAAGAACAGGTGGTTGTCAGGTCTTTCTCCCATGCAGATGCAGTTAATGCGTTCTATTCATCAGGCACTATTTTTTTAGTCATCTTAGAATAGCATGAAGCTCAGTGATTGTTTCTGATAGATCACTTGTTTGCTTAGATTTGGGAAATTCAAGTTTCTTTTTCCCACTTCCTTTGGGGCTTACAGTAGGAAAGACTTTAGTCATAAGTTTGCTGTTTCTTGATACATCTGGACAATGTATTATTGGATTCAAAATGTAAATTGAAAATAAGGGGGCAAAAAAACATTCAGCTCAAGTGAAATACAAGGTTTTTTATTAAAAAAATATAAAATAAATTCCCATTAATGCAAAAGATTTTCTTTAGTCTAAGTGGTTCACTTTACACTTATTTTGTGCCGTAAAATATTTTTAAATGAGAAATTTCTTTTCAAAATAAAACCTGAATGTTTTGATTTGGAAATGTCAAAATAAGCTCTAAATTTGCCTTATAATTATTTTCTCTTTGTGGTGAAATTTATACCATATATCTAAATTCTATGTCCTATTTTATCTCATTCTTTTCTTTTCACTTTATTTGACACAATTACCATTCAGACTTACCTATATAAAAAACAAGTATATTTTTGAAGCTCAATTTGTTTCTTGTAATGTCTTTAACATTTATTACTTTTTTTCTATGTATATTCCAAACCTAGATGGTGTCAAGCGATATTTGGATTGACAGAATTTCAAAATATTGCCTTATTTATTTGAAATTATTGATAACTGAAGGACAGAGCTCACTTATGTGTAAGATCATGCTTTTCCTTTTTGGTTTTTATAATCTAACTAATACTTCAGTATAAAAGATACAGTTAGAATGCTTCTTATTTGCTTTCAAACTGTATTGGTTTAGTTTTAGGTGGTAGTCTAAACTCTAGGCGCTCTATACTTGTCTCTTTGCTTATACATAGCCATTGTTTAAAAAATACTAGGGAATCTGAATAATAAAAATAAGATACCTTATAAGGACTTACTTTCTAAGTATTTAGGGTTATATTTTATGTATCTGAAAAATACATTAGTAAGTGTGTTATATGTACATAAAGAGATATAACTGTGATATAAACATTTTAACAGAAGGCATTTTAAACAATGCTGTGAAACAACATAGAGGTATAATGTCTTTTTTTTTAAAGTTATTTTAGTTGTGTGTAGGCAGAGTTCATTTCACATTATTTTTGTAACTTTCATGATTATAATTCAGGGATTGCACTTTTATTGTATAGAAACACTTTGGGTTTTCTATAAAACTGCTTGGTCAGTCAGAAACTACCATATCAGAGTAAGAAATTGTGCAGTGAACTCCAGTATTAAAGTACCCAGTTACCCTCCCAGTGTGTGTCTCTTGGCTGACTGACTTTGGCTTTAAAAGAGATGAAACATCAAAATAAGGCTTTTCTTGTGACTAATACATTCATCATGTTTCAGCCTTGAGTGGCTTATACAGGATCCTCTAGAGGCTTATAAGTGGTGATCTCTCGCTGTAACCTTTCCCTTGACTGATCTTGCAAGGTCTTTCTTTATCCTCTCTCCCTCCGGCTGCCTATTTTTAAGAAAATGGTAGGAACATAATTATTGTTGAAAACTCTCAGCCTGTGTCAAATCTGGTTGAACCAGTTGGCCCATTTTCAAAAGTCCTTGCAGAGTAGGAGACACTTGGATGCAAACAGGGACTGTATAAAAGCATAATATTTCTTGCACTGGAAATCAGTAAAATCAACAATAGCCACAAACTTTATTTCTTAAAATCCTGTAAATTTTATAAAGCTGTGCTTACAGCTTTACTTTTTACTGCAGTTTTCAGGCCAAAAAATGCACTGAGGGACTTTTGTTTTTCAACGGCTTTCAGTAGGATGCTGTTATTGGGACCCCCTGCCTCCCTGTCACATCAACATCTGCTTGTTGTGCTTGAGAAACCCGGCATGGCCTTGAACCACCATTTCAGACAATTCTACAATGTTCTCATTTCTTTCCTCCCCTGTTCTTTTCTCTCGTGAATTTGCCAATGCAGCAAGTGGCTCTGATGGTTTGGACACTTCAGGAATGGGGCTTGTAAGGTGAGGAAAGTCTCAGCCTTCCTGGCAATAAAGATTTCTTTCTTTTAATGCAACTTTGAAATTCAACTGCCAATATTTTACTTTGAGGCTTAGGAGACTTCAGAGATTCTTCTAATTTTATCTCCATCTGTGCCTTGGAGCTGTAACATAAATAGTCTTCCTAAGCTTTCAAAGACCATTAGTAACATGTGTTGTCAGGCCAGCTGCGCTCAATGCAGGTTTCAGTGATGTTCCACCAACATTCATCTAAAATTAGTGGTTCTGTGGCCAGAATATATAGTCAGGGTATTAATTCAGAGCATTTCTGGGGAACAGCATCCTGGGTGGGCTGTAAAAGGACGTAATGGAACTAATAATTAATTAAATTCACCCTTCTGCAGAGAGCCTTATCCTTGAAGAACCTCTCTTGGTGAGCAAGCAGCAAAGATACTGATCTATGGAAGTTAATCCAGCAAGGTAGACACTGATGTGTAATTCATCAGAATGGCCCCTCCTTGGAGCTTTGCATGACAGATATGTTTGGGATTGAGAGAGGGCAGTTCCCCTTTGCTGGAGCTGCTTCTGTTTCTAAAGTTCCACTGGATATCCTGTGTTTAAAGTTTTCTGTGGCATAAATATTACTGCAATGAGAGAAACCAGGCAAGCTGAAGGCTTGAGTATTGACACCTTGTTAATAACACTACTCCAAATAATAATTATGTGAGGAAAGAGGAAAAAAACCTGGAGCATGCGCTAACTTACCCAAACACTGTGCCTTTTTTCATATGGTACTGTATGACAGCCTGGCTGGTGCAGCCCTTAAGCCTGGGAATGTCTTTCAGGGACTTGACCCTGAGCTTTTTTCTCAAATTTTTGTTCCATATCTGTTCACAGTCATTGCTGCACTGCCTTTACCAAGTACTTGTCTCTCTTCATTTGCTCTGAAACTTTTTGCTCCTCCTTCATTGATCATATTGACCATTAAATACCATTTTGGACGTTAGTGCTGCTTTATTTTACTGAAGAAGTTCTACAAAGTAATGAGTCTAAAATGGTACTTTATTATTTTAGCTTTGTATTTAACATAAGTAGTCTTCTAAAATTACAGATTGCTTTCTTAATTCTAAAAATAAGCATCACAAAGTTGTCTGCCAAACTTACAGAAGGTGCTCTATTTCAAATTCAGAATTGCTGTTTGAATTATACTGAATGTGACTGAAATACTCCCAGAACATTTTAATTATTCCTAAATGATAGAAAAATATTTTCTTAAAATACAACTTTAAAAATCTACAGAAATAATTGTGGAACTCTGAATGCTTAATTATTCCTTCTATTCCTGGATTTTGAAAAAATATAAAAAAACCACTGACTCATTCTGCTTAAAACTGCTGATTTAACTCACATTAAACAAATTAAACAGCAATCTAGTGAGACTGTATTTCAAATTACATGATGAAACTAAAATATGGATAAAGCAGATAACTTTTAAAGAGTAAAAGTTCAGAGAATTAAATTTTGGAATGAATGCTGGAGACATGGGTTTGTCTCACACAGCTCATCTAATCACCAGCTTTAACAGTGTTGAATTGTTACACCAGCTACTGAGCTCTCCTTGCCCTGGAGGGCTCTTACTCCTTCTCGGCCATGTTCTGCCCAGTCAGTTGCATGGAGCAATAAAGCAACAATGAAGAAAGAGGGAGCTTTATCATCCAGCCCTCAGCCAAAGCATTGCTGGCTCAAGATTTTTAGTTTCTAGAAAGATTTAAGACCAAAATTTTTGTGAGTTGAGGAAAGTATGTTAATGGAGTGATGAGACCAGTTTCAAACTTCTTTGGCATAGAACATATACTCAGTAATTTCTTATGTTCACCTTGAATGAACAGCAGCAAGTGAATCCACCAGTATCAATAAATATTAACCCAGACCACTAAATATGTGCCCCATTTTAGCTACATTAATCATCCACCGAAGTCTAAAAGGATGGCTGTCCTTACAAGCTGAAAGAATATAATAAACCATTTAAGAAATGACAGTTTATCTAATTGCATGTACTTACACATTTACTAGAGTTTTCTTATAGGAAAATTTCACACCAATCACAGAATATCATTCTCATCTAGACCTCCTGAGAGTCTTTTTCCTTGTGCAGTTCTAGTTTAGACACTCTTTTGGTGTAGTCGTAGGGAGCATTTGTTGTTCCTCTGTCAACATTACCCTCAAACCATAAGCACAGCTTATGTGTAAAATAGGAGAGGGATTTTAAAACAGTTAAGCCAAGACAAGAGTAGTCACAGGAACATTGTTCAGAAGATGCTTAAACGCTCTCTGATGACCACTGAAATGGATTCCTTTTGCACATCTGAAATAAACACTGCACTTTAGTGGCAGTTTGAACAACTGAGTTTGCAGAAGTGCCCTCAATTTTATTTTTTTTTTCTTGGAAACGTTCTCCTCCTTGTCTGTCTTTGTTAGATTCATGAGTTCATATACTGCAACACCTTTTTCCCCAAGAAGATTTTGAGCTGTCAAGGTCCCCCTTGAAACCCCTATTTTTTTAAATAAGCTTAAATAACAAAATGTAGATGCTTCTTGCTCAGTGCAAACCATTTGCTTACTCACTGTTGTTGCATTATCTTTTAAGGAAACCATCACAGACTGAATGTGTAAGATACTCGTCCCAGGTTTTATTGCAGTTATTCACTATGATGAAATCATAAACTACGTCACCTTCCCAGACTTCTTGCTCAAAATCCAGAGGTCCTTTTCTTGAATTCTTCCCATCTTTTTCATCATTGTTTCTGTAAACACATCTATGATTTCTTTCACATTCACATTGCACTCACCAAGAATGCAATTCAGAGTCTTTCCTCATTAGAAACCAACTGACCCCGATAAATATTGTCCTCCCTAAGCAGCATAGCTAGCCAAAATAACCTGTATGTTTTCCTAATTAGGATGGGAAATTGTGAAGAAATAAGAGTCCTTTGATGCAATTAAATCTGTTTTCAGGATCTGTAATTACAATTCCTTCTTTCTCATGCATGGGAGGGTTCAAAACACATGAGTATCTTCCTGCTCCAGCCTTTTTCAGCCAGCACCCAGTACAAAGGCCACTGGCTTTCCTGAGCATGCTTTAGAGCTGCTTTGTGCTTTGGTTTCATGGTGTTCCTGAGTTCTTGCCTTTGTTTTCTTTGAGCAGTCTCCTACATACTGCCAGGCTCCCTGAGCAGAACACAGAACATCCTCTGCCCACAGTACTCAAGCTGCCGAGCAACCTTGTACTTACCTTTGGTTTGGGAAAAAACCCACATGTGCCTAGTATCTTCTTGTAGCCTATTTATTGAAAGATGGTGGTTCCGCCTTGCAATTTCAAGCCAACCTACCAATGCTACACAAAGGACCACCTCAGTAGCATGCAGTAGATGGGTCACCACTACCTGTTGTAAATAGGATCTACATATTCTCAAAATAAGAAACATTTGTTGCTCTTGCAGTGAAACTATCTGTACTAAAATATTATTCAAAATGGTGTTACCAAGTGTATGTAAGACTGCCAATGGCAGACCTCAGTGAAATTCCACTGGCCCTGCAATGTTTAAAAACACAGAAGAAGGTCTCAACAATGTTGTCTCTGCTTTGTATTAGAAAAAGTATCAATAAAAAGATTTTATTTTATTGTAAAATCATGATTAAGGCTAATTTGAAACTGTATCATCAATTTTGGATCAAGCTGTGAAGTATTCCAGGCATTGTGATTCCCAGTTAAGCAGAAGTCAATTGGGATGTCTGGAAGAATGTATAAATTTCACACCAGACTTGAGTAATAAACCAGTGGCAATTCTTGTCAAGGAGTTAAGTATTTAGACTTCAAAAGAGTTGTTACGCAATTTGGTAACAACAGTTACCAGATAATTGGTAACTACCAGTATCCTTCTGTGCTCTCCTAATTATTTTGTGTGATCTTTACATATGGTCTGTGGAAGGAGCTACATTCGAAACTAGACAGTCATCCAAATTCTGTCTTTAACTGATAAACAGATTGAAGCCAATGCTTTCATTTGGACTAACAAATGGATATATGGAACACTGCTTGCACAACTGCGATTATCACTGCCTAGGGCTACCGATGACGGGCAGCATTTCCCCAGTCTCGGGGAGCTGCAGTGATTTCCAGCCCGGGGAGCGTGCGAGGGAACAGGGCGGGCTCACCCCATCGCCCTGCGCAGGCACGTAAGAGTATCCACGAAGTTGTACCGCACGGCGGGGGGCGGGCAGCGGGAGCGCGGGGCACCGTGCCTGCTCTCTGATACCTGCCTGCTCGGGAGGGGGTAAAAACAACTTGATTTGTAAAAGGAAGAGGGGGAAAAAAGGAATGTTTGGCACTGTTGTTACTTCCGGCTGTCAGAGCCTCAGTCGTGGCAGCTGTCGCGACTTCTCCCTTGCGGGAGCCGCGCTACTCTGCGGTGCAGCCGGGGCTGCCCCTTCTCGCCGGCCGCCCGGGCTTTGAAAATAGCGCGCAGCTCTACAACTGCTCGGCACCCGCGCTGCTCCGGGGTCCCGCGGCTCTCCCTCCGCGCACGTTCCCCGCTCCCCGGCGGCGGGGCCGGGAGCGCTCCGCACCCACCGGCGCTGCCCCGCGCTCACGGCCGCCTGGAGGCACCGGGCCGCGGCCCGCTCACCTCGCCGACATGGTATCATCCGAAACCCGTAGCCCGCTACGGCGTGGTATATCCCGGCGCGGGAGGCGCTCCCCCCGGGCCGGGCGCGCCCGCCGCCCCCCAGCCCCTCTTCCCTGGCGCTGCCAGAGGAACAAGGGCGCGCCCGCCGCTCCCTCTCTTTGTGTGCGAGCGAGGGAGCGCGCGCGGGCGGGCCCGAGACACAGCGCGGAGGAGGGCGCGGGGCAGCGCGGCCGGGGAGCGGCGCGGGCGGGCGGCGGAGCGGAGCGGAGCGGAGCGCGCCGCGGGGGCGGGGGAAGGTGGAGTGAGGAGCGCGGGGCGGTGGCGGCGGCGGCGGCGGCAGGGCGGGGGGTGGAAGGGAGGGAGGGAGGAAAGGCGGGCGGCTGCTGGCGGCGGATAATGATGGCGTGGTGCGCGCGGCCGCTGGGCGGCCGGCAGCGCTGAGGGGAAGGAGGCGGCGGGACCCCCGCCCCCAGGTAGGCTGGCTCGGAAAGTTTGGGGCGAAGTACCGGGGCGGCTCCGCTGCGCGCCCCGCAGGCCCCGCGGCGCAAAGGCGTCGCCACGGGGAAGCCCCAGCTTGGGGCCGAAACTTGCGGCTTCCCCGTTCCGGGCGGCACGGGGCGCCCGGGCCCCTCCGTCCCGCGGTGCGGGCAGCGGGGTCCGGCCGGGCCCGGCTTCCCCCGGGCGCCAGGAAGGGAAGGGAAGGGAAGGGCCGGCGCTGCCCCCTCCCCCGCCGCCCGGCCCGGCCTGGCCCGGCCCGGGACGGCCCTTGGCGGAGGGGTGGCAGCCGGAGGGGGCGGGGGGCCGCCGCCGCATCCCCTGCCGGAGCTGCCAGGTCGGTGCCCGGGCGGACGGGCGGCAGCTGGTTCCCCGCGTCCCGGCGGACACAATGGGGTTTATCCCGCGGGGAGGTCTCGGGCGACGTTTCCCACCCCGAGTTTCGAATTCGTGTCACACGCCGGCGAGGCCCCGAGTTAATGGAAACTCTCTGTCTCTGCAGATGGCTCTCCGGATACCGCGATCCGCGCTGGGGATAACACCCGATGTAGCCATTCACGCGCTTTGATTTCTTTCTCTCCCCTGCACTCCATTTCAGTGCAAGCGGGGAAGCTGGCTGAGTGAAAGGCTGCTTTTGGGATCTTCTGTGGGATCTGCTCTGCCTGCTGTTGGAGGGTGGAAGCTTTGTGCTAAGGAGCCGTTCTTCCCATTCTTCTTCAGGAGTCGAGGGAGCTTTCTCTTTGACAATGATGAAAACTGAAGGCAAGGGGGAAAGGACTTTAAGAAGTGCATCACCACACCGAAATGCCTATAAATCTGATTTCCATGCTATCAAATGCTCTTTTGATGGTGTAAACAATCCTGATAACACTTCCAGTAAAACAGGCTTGCATCAGAAGCTGAACACCTCCTCCAATGGAGGGGGAAATGACCCACACAGTCGAGGCAGAGCTGCCACTTATGGCAATAGAGTACACAAGATCAAAAATATGTTTCTGCAAATGGGAAGCTCTTCTTCCACAGCCTCTGAAAGCAGTCCACCTGCTGAGACCAAATTAATCAGCCGGGCCACGGCAGCAGAGTATGGACCTTCTCCAGGTAGCCCATCTTTTCTCATTGTCCAAAAAAATAATCTTCTTAATGCAAGCACCAGCCCCTGCAGCAGTCCTGTGGATTCGTTATCTGTGCCTTCTGCTGCCGACAGGGTTGTCCGTAGCAGTGATGAGGCAGACTTGGACAAAGTTGCCCTGGCAGAAAAATTTTCGGAGACTAGGAAGCTTTTTGAGAGGAATATAAAACAGCGGAGCTCAGTGGACAGATACTCCCCCAGCAAATGTGAAAGAAGCGAAGATAAGAGGAGACGTGGTTCAGCTTCTGATTGCAGCAATGTGGTGGACAACTTCAGTTTTAATACAGAAGCGAGTCCTCCAGTTGCACTGGAGAAAGTTGAAAATCAAGGCAGTGAGGAGTCGAAACAGCAACATCCTAATAGTGGTTCTAAATCCTCCTTCCTGAATGCAGGGCCCATTTCTAGGAGGCTGGAAAGCTTTTTGGGTGACAGTGATACTGAAGAATCCAAAGAAATTTCAAAAAATGATAGTCCTCCGAATCAGGACCCTTTGAGAGGCCAGGAGAGTTTGAATTTGCCTGCTGTTGCTGAAGGATGTCTGGAGAAGGGTGTGTTCCCCAAAGTGCTTGGGATTCGCAGAGATGAGCCGAGTGAGGCTCTTGGAAAAGACAAAAGGGAGCAATTGGTACTTGAGAGAAGCCTGTGGGATATGGGCAGTGTGCCCGGACAGGAGGCTCAGCACAGATCAGATAGTGTTTCCTCCTCAGTTTCCCCCACAGAGGGGACTTGCACAGAGCTGGTTGGACAAAATGAAACCTCAGGGCATGAAAATGAAGGTTTGGAGAAAGATCACGTTGTTCAAGAGGATCAGATGCTCATATGTCAAGTACAGGAAGGGGAGAGGAGTGACTATGCCTTGGAAGTGATAGAAGAGTCTATGGATGGCAGCAAGACCAGCTGGGAAGAAGAAAGAAATGGGTTGTCTGTAAGAGATGGTCCAGTTACACGCGTTCAGGACGTTCTAGAGCAGGAAGAGGATACTGAAGAAGAGGAGCAAGTGTTGGAAAAGCAAAGTGAGGACTTCAGTGCTTTTGGAATAGAGAATGCAGCTTTTGATGGTGACAGGGATACAGAGCCAGAAAACCAAGAGCCTGAAGGCAAAGAAATTTTGGAGGGAGAGGATGCGTATATGTATGACAGTGAATATGAGGAGTTTCCTGGGCTTTCTGAAGAGGAGGATCCTGATCCAGACCGAAAAGTCAAGTTCTCAACCGCTCCTATTAAAGTAAGTACATTTGAATTGTCTTTATTTTTTAATTGTTTTGCAGTCAAAAATACCCAGGAAATACATTTTGTGGGTTTTTTTCAAAGCTCCAGAAACCTTTTAAAAAGTGTTACGTTTGCAGCTTTTATTTAACACTAAATAAGAGAAGAGTTACATGTTCAGAAAATTTATAAATTAGTCACAAATGATTTCTTAATTACAGCAGCTTCATAAGATAATGTAGTGGAGCACATGAGATTTTACTTGCCAGACATTTTCAGGACCACAAATGTTTTAGGCATAGATATGAACACATGAGCTTTAATTGTTGCCTTCATTTGTTTAAAATTGAGTCGTTGCATTAGGAAGAATTTTTTTCAGTTTTACTTTTTGTAAAAAAGTTTTTAAAAAAACCCAAACAAAATAACAAAAAACCCCACAGCAAACTTTCAGATTCAACTTCAGACTTGGTAATAGAATTAACTCTAAGAAAACATGAAAGACTGATTGGTGTTATTTAAGATTCTAGAATTCTCTCTAATAATAACCATATATGTGTTATTTGGTTTTAATACTGGATTGGTGAATAAGCCGTAGGAATGTTAACATGAGTATTTTGGAATCACGAAGTTGCAGAAGTGGAAATTACAAGGGAGACTGGGTAATGAGGAGTAGTGTAAGTTACAACTCTAACAAATGAAAAAGATTTGTATGTTTGATCTTCCCTCACCAAAATACCCACAAAATAAGTTGTTCTACAACTTGAATTGTGTTTACCCGTAGTCTCTTTTAGATTTGAATTATTCTAGTCCCTCTTAAACTTTGGGAGAAGAATTGGGAGATGCAGACCAGGATGGAAGGGGAAACAGTCCAGGCTTTCTTAAGCATACTTCACTTCTACTGTTACATGTATGAAAAATGTCATCTTTAATAAACAGCTTTTACACCTTGTTCATACAGTCAAGACTTGCTTTTACTGATCAGAGGGATGTAAAATTCTATTGACTCTTGAATTTCCCACAGTGGAGAGCTGTAATTTCCCGGTTTGCTAAACACACACCAGTGCTGTACCCCAGAAAATGTTCTGGGTGTGGCAAAATGTGAGTTTTGTTGCACGTGGGGGATTTTTGTAGTCTCTCCATGGACAGGCTGACTTTATATGGCTTTCCTGTAGATGATGCTGCTTTAGTGGTGACCTGGAGCAGTGAAGGGGAGAGTGCTGGTATTGAAAACTGCATAATGAGTCTGATGAGGGCTGGGAGAGAGCCGGAGGGGCATCAGTCCATTTCCCCTTGCATTCGTGCACTGAATGGCTGAGGAAAGCGCCGTATAGAGTCTACTGTAAATGTGTGTTGAGTGACTCCCTGCTGTAGGCAGGGTTTTACTGATCGTTGCTGAAATCCTACTGAAACAGGGGCTGTTAACAGACTCCCGCTTTCTCTGTGATGTCTATGCCAGACATAGTTGAAAGCATTAGTAGAAATCTCAGTGCCAACCATGATGGAAGCTCTCATGTAGACAAAACACAGTTTTTTGTAACAAGCACTGTTCAAATATAGCTGCTTCTCTGAAAGCCACAGGAACCAACCTGCACCAGATTATCATTTACACAACCAAGAGATGAATGTTTAGTAGCAACTATTAGCAGTTTTCCAGGAAAAACAACGCAGTTCTTGCCATAATGCCCCACTTGGATTTGCAGAATATAGTGTCCTTAACAGCAGTATGATCACTGAAGATACTTTCTAGGGCCCTTAAATAGAATCTTGTGATCCTTGCCTTTCTTTATCCCCTTTCAATGATACTTGGCTATATCTTCCCTATTTTGGGTATAGGGATGTCTTTCTGTGTGTCATTTTCAATAGGTTTTTCCCCCTTTGTTCCTCATGCCTAAACAATGATTTCCTATGTCTGCCTTTTTGCTTCATGTTTTCTATGATACTTAGTGGGAATAAGTCCTGGTATATGGTGTTTGAGGTTTATACTCTGTAAAATAAAGAATTCCAACTTTTTTTTTGCTTACCCAAAATTTTCTTTAGTTGTGTACCTTTAATACCTCATTAGCCTTTTAGAAAATCCCAGTTTTACCTCACAGAAGGAAATTTCTCTGTCTGACTTTCTGCGTAGATTTTAGTGCATCTTAAATTGGAAGAGAAAAAAGTCTGAGTGGTACCTAGATTATTCCTGGTCCCCACCACAGCTTAGAGCATTGCCATAGTGAGAAATGCATCCTAGTAACTTCCTTTTTCAGCTTTATTTATACTAATAAATTTGACTAAAATGTGAGTGCCATTTTCAGACCTTCATAGGCACTAGAGGAGAAGGTCTGTGTTCCTCTTCATAGATGCTACTGAGAGAGGCCAGCCTGGCCTTGCATTCTTGCTGTTTTCCTTCTGCACCTCTCTGGTGTTTACAAAAAAACATCTGTGTCTCTTGCAGTTGCTGTTTAGCAGGTGTGTGATAGAGTTGAAGAATTCAAAACATTCAGAAGGTATTTGGCATAAAAAAGCACATTCTCAGATCTTCGAGGTTCTGCAGTGACCATTGTACTTTATATACTTGATATGTGTGTAGGTAATGCATATAAACTTAAGCACAGGCACCTTAGAAACAATATTTATGCTGCAGGAACAAAGGGAACGTGATTAATATTTCTGCTTCAAAATTGCTAGTCAGTTGTAAAATTGGCAAGGCCTTTGAGTAAAAGGAGGAGACTATGCAGCTCCCAGGGGATGTGGAAGGGAGCTAACTCTGTTAGCACTGCATCTGACCCATGATAGAGATCCATGATTGTTGACATCTGTAGCAGGGCTTAAGAACATAATTTGATCTGATAATTTCAGGAAAGATGGAACATAATTACACAAATACTCCCATTATTTTGTGTTGCCCTGTGCCTGTGAAAGCAAGCACAGATGAGACTTTTTAAAAGAAATGTTTCAATTCCATAGGAACTGGTGATAAATGACGTGTGGGAAGATTTCTTATGTGCTGTGGGTAACCCAACTCTCTTTAGTCCTGCTGCTGTTTGATCTTTGCAGACCTTAAGGCACACTATGTCCCGGTTGCTTATTTTATCTGCAGTAGTTGAAAGAGTGATGCTGTGCAGTTATTAGCAGAACTTTGCAGAGTGGGTTTGTATTATGGTACCTGAGCAATTTTTAGTCTCTTGTTGCCACATATGAAGCCAGTAAGGAATGTAAAGCACACTCAGCTGCCCAAGGTATTTGCAAGGGAACTGAATTTGTCTTTGTCTTGAAGTTTGCTGAATAAACTGTGTAAACAATCAGCATTGCACAGTGCAAAGAACATCAGGTAACTCTGCTGTCATCCCTTTATATTTCATTTTGCCTTTGTAATGTAGACATTACCTTGAAAGGCTCTAATTAACATAAATGTAATGACTGAGTGCTCTTTAAGATTCGTAATTTTGAAATTATTTAGTTGGGAAAACAAATGCTTGTTTTCAAATTGGCTTCTTGAGTTGTTCTTACCTCTGACTATGTCAAACTTTGTCCTCAAAACCTTTAATAGTACAGTGACTAACTTCTGCAATGATTTATGATCCTTAGAGATTCTGTAGCTCAGGTAAACTGAAAAGATAGTACAGCTACTGTTTGCTTCTGTAAGTCTGTTTAATTATCACTGTTATCTAGTTCATGTTTCGTGGGAGTGGCTGTTCCCACCTTTTTGTGAATAATAATATATTTTAAGATTTAGTCAAGAACACAGTTTAAAAAAACCCAAACTAAACAAAACCCAAACCTTCATAAAGGCGTTACTTTTGTATTGTCACAGTTGAGTAGGAGCTTAAATTTATTTCTTAAGGAAACTGAAAGCAGTTTCGTAGTTTATGCGTTGTCCTGACCAGTCAAGTATCAGCTGCTTCTGAGAGAATGTGGAAATCCTTTATAATATTGCCATTTGTCTTGCACATCAGAATAGATCTGTTTTACTTGTAGCTGGGCACAAATGATAACATTGTTCAGGCTGGCCTACTCTTCAGTCTTTTATTACAAAACTGCTTACTGTGGAAGTTAATGAAGCACTAAATGAAGATAACCTTGAATTACATTTCCTGTATGACAGCATATCTGTAAATGCTTACCACTTTTAGGAGATGCACAAATTTTCTAGGTCAATGCGTAGATTCTTGAATACTCATTGAATAACAGTGTTGTAGAGTAGTGCTTCAGCTTCATACAGCC
This sequence comes from Manacus candei, assembly GCF_025592945.1. NCBI lineage: Eukaryota > Metazoa > Chordata > Aves > Passeriformes > Pipridae > Manacus > Manacus candei. The sequence continues at coordinate 12,636,564 of NW_026138071.1, read as the reverse complement.
TCTGATTTTTGAGCTGTTAACTTCTGTACTTACGATGTCATATACTGAAAGGGATACAAAATACACTAAGTAGTAGAAGATACCCAAACCCTGGAGTTTCTTCAGTAATTAGAAAATTGATGACTGGTCAATTGTTTGTCAGCCATTGCTCAAGCACTTCAGTAAAATACTTCAGTGGCGTTAAGAAACAAGTGTGTGATGTGGATGTAGGAAACTGGAGATTTGATCTGAAAGTAGATTTAAACAGAATTGACTAATATGTGGGAAGTTGTCTGGTCTTTTTTCTTGATGCAAATAACGTGAGTGCATTTCCATTGTGCTTTGTTTGGGAGCTTTTGCAATGACAATTTTCTTGTTGTAACTGATAGATTTGATTTATTTTGAAGCTCTGTTTATCAACATTACAACATTAGTAACTTAACATCATAACAACTTTTCTTCATATTATTATCACAAACTCTTCATGGTACTTTTCAGTGACATTTTGCAAAAAGTAACCCTGTTTTGTTCTGCCTGCATCTGAGAGTGTGGCATTCCTGCTGGTTAACAGTATGGGATGTTAAAAACATGGATATTACCTGGAGGAAGAAGGTACATATTTTCACATGTGTGAAATTTTTTTTGGGGGGAGGGTGAGGAAAGATAATCTTTAAACTCTTACTGAAATTTCAGTTTTCATGTAAGTTAAAAGTTTATTAGGCCTAAATGCATTTAGTTCTGTGTATGAGTTTACCTGGGTTAAAAAGTCCAATATTTCTGATGCCTTTATGGTCGTTATGCTGTTTTGATTCCATGACGGTTGTTTAGCTCTCCAGAAAGAAACCCTTTCAACTCAAGCTGTTGTCCTTTTTTTTTTTTTTAATATCATACATTCTCTGTTTAGATTTTTAGGAAATATTTTATATGTAAGTTTTACAATACTAGATTGATTTGGCATTTCAAGAGTCTTTGGATGAGAGTCCAGAAGGTGCCAGGACGTAGGACTGTAGAGCAGAAATCTAAATTGGAACAGAAAAAGTAAAGAATTTCTTTTTATGTCATGACTCACTGCTGTAGCAGCTTGACTCTTTACTTTAATATGTCAGTGTATTTCTAACTGAATTATTCCACAGATGCAGTTAGATAACATATTAGCTGACCTGTTTGATGTATTTGATTATGCTGTTAAATTATAGAAAAATAAGAGAGTGCTGAGATTATGGAGGTCAGGTGAGGTTATCACCTGCCCATCCTCACTCCTTTTTCAGTTCCTCCAGCTTCTAACTAGCAGTGCTAGCAGTTTCACTTGGATTTGATAGGGAGGAAAAAGAGGTTTTTAAAGGTATTTTTAAGGTACTTCTTGGTTTGCAGAAAATTAGCACTTGTATCAGAGTTGTGGATTCACACCCTTGCTGAGGGCATGCAGCTTTAGTTTAAATTGCTTGTTCTTTTTGACTTAATGTTAGCTGATCACTATGTGTGCCCAGCCTGTGCTGTGTTTTTCTCTGAATGGCTGTGGGGAACAGGAGGGAGGAAGGAAGGTGAATAGGAGGCACTTGAGGGTTTCATGGGTGATACAGTCAGAAGAAACACTGAGGAGGTGTTGAAGGTCAGCAAAGATAAGCAAATTTATGGGAGACAAGTTCATTAGCTCAACAGCTAAGCTGCTGAAAGATTCAGTGTCTTTTTGATGATGATTTCTGTTATTAGCATCTGAGAATACATGACCTAGGCTAGTAAAGAATGAACAGGCAGTAGCTGAAACTTGTTTCTAGTTTACCTTTGGAGAGATGGAAAACTCAATTATCCCTTTCCATATAATTCTAACATAGAAGGTGAACACTAAGAGGGACATCAGTAAAAAGATGTGTGCCTCTATTAGCTGAGTACACATTTTGTAACCTTAAGATAAAGGTGCAGTGTTGCAGAATTTTTACAGGGTTCTTATATTTTTATTGAGTAGGAAAGTATTATGCAACATGGCAAATTCTTTACATTTATTTCTCCATCATTTTCTTCTATCACCTTCTGATGCAACTTGGCATAGTGAGATGACCCTTTTCGAATCTGGGGTATTGATCATTGCTAATGACAGTATTAATGCAGATTAGTTAATTGAGTTGATTGGGTGTAACAGGGTTATTTTGTTGTTTCTTCTTATGGTCTTTAGAAAAGAGTCAGATGGACACTATTTTTGTGTTAGTTGTTATTCTTTTGAAGTTCCCCATACCAATTTGCTTGTTGTTTAAATTCGATCAGGTCAAGATTTCTGTTTTGGTGAATACTAAATAAATACACATATCTATGTGGATTACCAGGTGTAAACTGATGGGTACCAAGACACCTGTGAAGCTTATGGATGTCTGTAATTGAATCACTCTCTTTATAAGCAAAGTCAAGGGAGCCAAGATTTTTTGGGGGTGCCCCCTTTTATGTGGTATTGTGAGTAGTTTTTTGATTGTGAGTAGTATTTTGATCATATCCTATTTATTTTGAAGTCTTTCAGTCTCTTTGTCAGTCAGAGAGCAATGCCACCTCAACTGGTAGAGGAGATGGTGGAGGAGTACAACCAGGTCACAGATGGAGATCATGGATCTTCTCTCAACTTCTTCTTTGAATGTCTGAAATGAAAGAAAATCAGTGCTCTGCATCTGAATGGAAGCTGTTTTCTGGTTTCAATATTTCTTCCACTGGGATTTAAAAATTAAATACCTGAAAGTGAGAGAATTTCTCCTCGAGTAGGTAGCATAACCTGACTGAAATAGATGCTGTATTGGCTGTTTTGTTCTCTAGCTGGCTCCAGTGATTTTGCTCCTGCAATGAAATACGGAACTAGAGAATAAACTTTACTGGTTTTTTTTGAGAATTAGATAGAGAATAATGAGCTTGGCTAAAAACCTGGTTTATTTATGATTAAATTGTCTATATGAAATTGTCTGTACTGTAGATCCAAAGCAAGGTTTCACTTATGTAAATTGACTTGGCTGGGGCTTTTAAGTCATACAGAGCTGCAAGATCAAAGACATAAATGTGTGCAGCCTGCCTGTATATCAACCTGTTCAACAGTTGCTAACTATTCTGAAAACTTTTTGAAGAAGAGTAAAGGTGTGCGAGGTATTTCTCTGTGCCAATTCTGTAATACTTTTATAGCATCAATTGACTTAAATTAGATATAGACACTTCTCACTTAAAATATAAAAAGTAGCGGTAATAAAATACTAACCATGTAGCTTTTGGAAATAGAGGGAAGAATGGGTAGTGGTAACAAGATGTCTACTTGAACTGAAGAGGGAGATTGTAAGAGTAAACTGTAGAGTGTACATTATGCTTCAGGTCTACTTCAGTGCTGCTCTTTCAAATGATTATTCATGTTTGCCTGAGCACTTCCCATTTTGCCAGGCATCACAAAGGCCATCAATTTGGAAAGCCGAAACTGTTCACTATTAAATAATTTTCCCTGAGCTGTAACTTGTGTTTCGAATGTTTGGCTTTACTGAGTGTCAGTAAACTTGCCCATTCAAAGTGAGCCCCATGTTTCAGAAGTGAGGTGAACCGAGGGGTGTAGCCGTGGCTGGGTGTGGAGTCCAGCCAGGGTGTCAGAAACACTGCAGAGCCTCTCCCAGCTGGCAGGTGTCACTGCCTGTGCAGGTGCTCTGAGGCTTTCCAGCAAACACTGCAGTATTACATGAGAATTTTAAAATGATGCTGATATTGCTTCTGTTCCAAATAGTTGAAAGCCCTTCTGGGCAGTTACTGATTTCTTAATCTTACTGCTTAATTACTTCTGTAATGTTCTGCTTTTCATCGGGCACAAACAAATCTATGTACTAGAAATGAATGTGGCAGTGGAGGTCTTTGGACAGTGGTTTATCACTCTGTAGCACTTTCATGCAAGCACATGGTAAGTTAGTGTTTGCTCTTTAACAAAATTAATATTCTTCTAAAACTAACATAATACTTAAGTTGACCTTTTTATGGTCCGTGAAGAGTTTGAAGTAAGTGAGGTTGTTGTTTTTCTGTGATAATGCTGTTTTCTGTGGTAGCACTAAGATAATAAAATGGAGATTTTTAGTTCTCTGTAGTTACAGGAACTCAACAGTAGGATCTCTTAGACAGTAGGCTGCATTGGTGTTCTTTGAGTGCTGACCTTGATGATGTTGATATTAACACCTTCACAGGAGGTGCAAAACTGAGTTGTTCATGTTCAAAAATTTGTTCATTTTCCTGGTGTAAAGAATGCAGCTTGTTCTGTCTCCAAATAAATATGTATATTCAAGCACTAAGTATATTTGAAAATTTACAGTTATATGTCTTAACAATTTAATTAAAGTAATTCTTAAAAATTCAGCCCTCTAACAGAACTATTTTTGATTCAAATTAATTTTATTCATTCTGAAGGAAAAAGGTCTTGAGTGTAAAAGGAAATTATTTTTTCAGATAGTTTGACAGGATTAAAAAGTTATTAATGTTAGGGCAACCTGGATATATAACAAGCTATGATAAAAGGCTTGTAAAATTCACACGGTTTCCACAGTAAAATTAATCTCTTTTCTCCTATGTCGTGACAATCACTTGTGTTTGCTAAATAATATCTTTTAAAAATACTACTTGCACACTAATAATTTTATGATCTCTGGCTAGCAGTGGCTTCTGAATAGTAAGATTAGAATTTCTTTTGTCTGTAATGCATTTGATTCAGTGACTAAACCCTGCCAGACACAGTGCAGGGATGAACATGTTTAGCTTTCTCATCAATCTTCTAAACTGTGAACTTATATTACTTATTATCCACATTTTAACTGTGTATAAATGTTACTTTTGCTACTTTGCGAGGACAACTTGCTGAGCTGTTTTGCATTTTCTATATTAGTAACAACATTTTTACCATTTCTGTCTCATAAAAGATGAATATCATATTATGATTCCGCATGTACACAATAAAAATTTCTGTCTTTTTCCCTTGACTCTTTGGTCATAGTTTTTGTAGTGTTCTTTTGCTTTTCTTTCTGTTATTGCAGTGTTTGGCTTCTGGTTATAAGTTTTGGTTTTCCTCTGTTCCTTGTAAACTGATGTTTTTCTTAAAAGTCTGAAGTTAGGAGGGGGGTATATTGTTCTTACCATTTTGAAATGGGGCTACCTTTTTTTATTTGTGAGGTTGTGGTTTTTAGAATATTATTTAAATGTTCTCACACACTTTCATCTGTTACTTAAAAGTATGAATTCTTTCTCTTAGTGAATTATTCAGAATTGATTTCAGCTAAGCTTTACTTAAAAAGCTGCAAAAAGTATGCATAAATATTAGTAGTCTTCATTTGCATAGATATGTTTGTGCTATTGTTTTATTAATAACAATTATAAACATCACTGGAACCTAAGGCACCACTAGTTTTAAATTCTATTATCCACTCCCAGTAGATGATCAATTCCTATTATCAATTTTGTATCAAAATTAGCAAATTCCATGAGACTCCTAAGTACAGTTCTATTACTTTTAAGTTGGAAAAATAATAAATAATTTTTAGAAGTTCTAGAAATGTTTTAGTGCTGGTAGCCCAAGACTTGCAGCATATGTAATGCTATTGCTATGGTGCAACTTTGCTTCCCTCAAATTTCTAGTGCTTTATAAATTGTTGTGCAAGGAATTAGTCATCCCTGCGGTAATGTAATTCTTCAGTAGATAGTGGCTACTTGCATCATCTTCTGCTTTGTGAGTTAGACCACTGAGTTATAAAGAATAAGGAAAATATAGTTGTCACTGTCTCCCAAATGAACTCCTGCCATTGTCCACATTTTGCTCATTCAGCCATTTGACAGTTAGTGACCTTTGACATTTTAGTCATACTATTAAGACTAGATTATATGTATACTAATTTATAAGCAAACTTGATATTTTTCGTGCCCTGGTATTTGATTTGTTCTCAAGAACTCAAATATTCTCACTAAGAAATTATTACTTGTTCCCTCATGAACTTCCTTTTTATTATCAGTTTAAAATTCATCTTATTATAACTTGACTATATTTTTAGAGAGATTGCTTTTTCTATTGGGATGGAAAGGAAGCAAACTAGACTGGTTTTGTTCCAAAGGGAGAATAATGCTTCATGAATTTACTGATTTGGGGACTAAGAAGGGTGATTAAAGAACTTGGGAACTTGGCCACCTTTTTCTGATAATAATAGAGTAAGGGTACTTTAGACCATTTAGATGGTTTTCTTTGTCTGTTTTGCAGATTTATTCTGTAAAGTTCATGGAAGACATACTGTAAGTGTGACCCTTGTTGTCCAGTTGTGTTTGGTTGTTTCCTACTGATGTCTGTAAATAGTCAAAAGGTGTTTATTAACCTTTATGCAAGATTTAGGAAGAACAACTTTTGTGTTAAAGTTCCTTTATTGGGGGGAACATAAGACTTTTGAAAGTGGGTTTCTTCCTTCCCTTTCAGCCAAGTGGATCTAACCATGCTTACTTGACCAGCTGTATGGCCATGCCACGTTTCTGGAGTAGATGTTTTGCAGGGTTTGGGAAGAGTGTGTGAAACCGATCTCCAGCTGGAGTCTGAAGGGAAAGCATTAACTCCCCATGGGAAATAGTGTAACTATTAGTTGCTTTTTCATAACCTGTTTCAATAACTGCTTTGCTGTGTCTGAGGCTACTGCCATGCAGAGCTAACACATATACCAGTGAATGTAAATTCACAGGGAAAATGTTAATTACGGTTAATGTTGTCTTACTTACATGATTGCAGTTACCTGTCTACGTAGTCTTAGTGGCAAAATACAAAAATTGCAGAAATTTAGTAGGCCAGTGTAAATGAACTTCGTGTCAGCACTGCATGTTCTTGATTAGGGAGATGGCTGCTGCAGCTGCAGTCCGTAACTGTTTTTTGTCTTACAGTGATGTTGAATAAAACACTCGGTGCCTGCAAAACATTTAGCAGAGAAACCTTGTTTTTAAAGATAAGCGGGGTGGTATATTATTTTTCCTTTTTTCCCCCTAAGTTATTAATTTAAATACAGTCAATGAACATGCTGATGTTTAAAATTAACCCTGTTACATGTACCTCATTCTTCCTTTGTAGATTTCTGCCTTAATTTGTGTTGTTTGTTTATCTCTTTATTTTTAACAATCCAGAAATTCAGTTGGAGTGATTACTAAAAATAGTAATGTATGTAGCAAGGCATTTCCTTTTCCTGGGAAACTGCGTGATTCCTTTGCAAAATCAGAAAACTACATCTGTTTGAAACACTGCAATTGGCAGATGGTGTGGGGGGAGGGAAGAAGAGAGGAAGGATTTGGTGGAATGTAGTCCTAAAAAAAAAAGTCACACTGTATCAAAGAGGAGATAACTGATTTCTTTTAACTGTTTTGTACATTTACAACACCAAATGTGTTTATGAAATTGTTTTGAAACTTTTAAAATGTTACTTTTGTGCAAGTTGAAAACTATCTGACAGCAGCAGTATTTACTAAACCGATAGTTGTTTAGAAAATGAGATCTCTGAAAGTACCACTTTAATTTCCTTACTGATTGTGATTGTCTTTCAATTATATGATGTTTGAAAGGAGGTGAGAAAACATTAAAAAAGTTTTCTGTTACCTTTCTTAGGTTTTCAGTACTTACTCAAATGAAGACTATGATAGACGTAATGAAGAAGTTGACCCTGTGGCAGCCTCAGCTGAGTATGAACTTGAGAAAAGGGTGGAAAAGATGGAAGTATTTCCTGTGGAAATTGAAAAAGGTGCAAATCAAACCTTGAACATTTGCAATAGATACTATGTGAACAAAAGATAAAACCATTTAAAGCTATATTCCCAGAACTTAGCTCTTGAATTTTTGAACGTTTTTCTAGGCTTTAATTGTGTGGCTAGTTCTGTTGAATTTGGTGAATGTTAACTGGACAGTGCAAATTGTCATACTGAATTGAAGTTAGGAACAAAAATGCTCTTAGTACTATCTAAATATAAAATATGTTGTCTTTTTTCAGGGTTTTTTGGGGTTTTTTTGTGTGGAAGGACTTGAAATGCTTTGAAACAACTCAGTACTGCTAACTGTTACATTATGTGTCATGCAACTAATGTTAGATTTTTGAATCCCTTAGGTGACAGGGGTCTGGGCATCAGTATCATTGGAATGGGAGTTGGTGCTGATCAGGGACTGGAAAAACTAGGTATTTTTGTAAAAACAATAACAGATGGTGGAGCTGCTCAGAGGGATGGACGGTGAGTTTTTTTTATTGAATTGATTATGCTTTTTACAAATTTGTAACTGATCCCAATTGCTTTTATTAGATATGCTGAATACTGTGAATAAAAGTACAAAAGCTGAATGCAGTTGAGTGATTATTACATTCCTGCTTTATCTTCATTTTTTAAAAAATGGGGAATTATTTATTATAGGACATTTTTGATAAGTAAGTATAGATCTGCTTACAGCATATATAAGAAAAGGTTGGCATGAGCCACAAAATCGTGTTAATACCCCAGGACGCCAATCACTGTGTAAATAGTATAAAAGATATCAAGTCTAATACTGTGTAAATTTTAATTTGTGATTTGCATAGTAACTGAGGATCAGGAGACTGTTTTTAAGCAATGAATTTCAATGTGCTCAGAATTTGTCATTATAAATACTAGTGAGTTTTAAGTGATATTTGTCAGAAATACTTCAAGCCAAAATATTATTATTATTTAACTGATAGCTAACCATTTATTTATTTTGCAGAATTCAAGTAAATGATCAGATTGTTGAGGTTGATGGCATAAGTCTGGTGGGAGTTACTCAGTTCTTTGCAGCCACTGTATTAAAGAACACCAAGGGCACAGTGAGGTACGTACGTTTTTTATGAAATAACACTTCGGTTTTGTCATTTTTCATTCATGGAGAATACAAAACCATAATATGAAGAATTTCCAAGGATTCTGTGGAAGGCAACAGTATGGCAAACTCATTTCTTAAGCATATCTAATGATTTTTTACTGGAAGATAATTTGTTTTTCTCCTGTAGGTTTCTGATTGGGAGAGAGAAGCCAGGGGCTGAGAGTGAAGTAGCCCGTCTCATCAGTGAGACCTTAGAGCAAGAGAGATGTCTGTATGAGCAGCACTACGCTCATGATGATACAGAGCAGGTAAAACATCCTACAGACTTACATGTTTTTAAAAGTACATGATTTCCACTGCACACAATAACTTCTGCTGATGGAATAAATGTGGTTTTTAAATGAAACTGAAGCAGAAAAGGATAAAACAGACAACTCGTTAAAAACAGGGAAATACAAACTTAATATATTACTGTTCTTCAGGCACATGATTTTGACTTTATCAATAATCCAAAATATATTTTTAACTATCAGCTATGTGTAATTGTTTTGTGCATGTTTTACTTTGCTCTCTTTTGTGGAACTTTAATGAAGGTGTTTGCAATTCATCTTTAACATTATCAGAGGTGCAAGAAAATAAAAAGGAATAGTAGTTAGTCAAGAAAAGTTTTGCAGCTGTTTGGATTCCTTGATTGTGTGCTTTGGTTGTTGCTGCCATAATGCAAATGTGTGTGTGCGTTACAGAATGTCATTTTTTGATTTTGTCAGGATGATGACTATGATGATGATGAGGAGGATACATATGAGTCACATTTACATGGGAAATCTGTAGAAGTTTTTGATCTTCCTGAAAACGAAGACATTGGTTTACTACTGGATATGGATTCAGCAGAGTCTCTTCTTAAATTTAAAGAGGTGTTGTAGCAGTTTCTTGAATATTCTTTGCACTGGGGAGCATCTGAACCTTGTAGGACTTGGATATGTCCTTCATGTCCCTCTCATGGTTTTGGGTTTGTTTTTTCCCAACATCACCAGCAAATCTTTCTGTTTTGTCCATTGAAATGTAGATCTTCTGTTATTTTTTTATCCCAGTTTCCCTATGCAAATGTACATTAAGTGGTCTGTTGATTTAAATTAAATTTAAAAAAGCCCTTGGAAATAGACATTAGAACCCAGCACTGCTCTATGCTTGTTATGTCTGAACATTGCATGGGATAGATAGGATGCTTCTCTTAGTTCTTCTTTGGCCCATTGCCCTTTGCACGTATTTGCTGCACAGCAGAATGGCTTTAGCTGCAGAGGAGAGCATGGAGGCAAGTATGCCCTTTCTGAATGGTCTCAAGTGTTGTTGTGAGATGTCCTTCAGGAAGACAAGATATACATATCTAATCTCTCATTTTAGTTCCTGCAGTCTTCTAGGAAATCTCTGTGTACATAAAAGCACTTGATTCTGTAGGTAGGCACATTTTTGGCTTGGAGGGTGTTTTTATGGTGTATTTTTTAGAAGTAGTGGATTTGCAAACCCAATAGGGCATTCCAGACTGTGAATTGCAACTTAATATAATTGCAAATAGTATAGTTCCCTTTTCCCAAGGTTTTTATAAAGGAGCATATTTGCTTTATTCAGGGCTGTGGGATTTAGTCAGGGATTTAAGTGGTACAGTCGTTTGGCATTTAGGGGTCCAGGCTTCTTTGGTAGAATTAAGTGCCTGTCATTTTCACTCTGGGAGGAGAAAAATATACTGCAGAGAAACTGTTTTGTCAAATGCCATTTGATGCTACATCAGATTATTTTCGTGAAGGATTGGTGTTTTGCAGATCCCTTTAAGTTTGTTCTCTTGATAATGTTGATGATGTCATTGAGGAAGTAGAAATTGCAGGCTGTTGATCTCTAGAGAACATTTACAATTTTTCTAGGTTAAGAAGCATAATAGTAGGCTGCAGTGTCTTTTGCTAAGTGCTATGTTTATTTGGGAAGGAATTATATTCTCATCTAGAATCATTACTGTGCTGTTACTAACATAATCTAAATGAAGAATAGTCATGGATTCCCTAGTTTTAATTGTGTTTGGTACACCATGCCTTGCCAAAAAAAAAACCCCACAGGGTTACAGATGGAAAGTGAGATACAAGAAATAATTAATACTTGTTAAAAAAAATCTTTACATTTGGCTTACATGTAGCTTTTCCATTTCTAATAATCCTATAAAGATTTGTGGTGTAAAAATACATGGTTTAATTTTAAAACCAGCACGTTTATTTATAAGTGCTGAATGTAAAAATATTTAGTACTGTTAAATTTTTACTTGAGTCTGTGTACCAGTTGTCATCATAAGTGCTTTGCTGCCTTGTCATTTTCCTGGCACCTTGAAACATTATTTTAATCTCCTCGGTTTTCTCAATACAATGGGAGGTTATGTATTCATTACCGTGGAACTTTTGGGGGGATTAATTTGAGCTAATTTTGGTTTGTTTTTGTTTTTTTTTAATAAAAGCCCATGATTACTTCTATAATTGATAAATAATTAAGTTGACTTGATGCCACTATAAAAATGGTTTGCAGAAAAAGGGAATCATGGAGAAATTCTTAAAACTAGCATGTCACATGTAATTTTTTGTACTCATACAATTTCTTTCCTTTATTTCAGCTGCAGTTAAAACATGCAGTAACAGTAGCTGAAGTGAATCAATTGAAGGAGAAAGTAAGTTTTCAAAGAGTCTTACTATTTGGTTGGGTGGTTTTTTGTTGGGTGGTTTGCTTTGGGATTTTTCTTATTTCTGTGGCTACTGATTTTACCAGGAATAAGCTGAATGGAGAAGGCAGAATCCATTTAGGCTTTAGGAACCTTCAGCATTGTGCTAGACAGACTAAGCTGAAGAGCTACGCTCAAATTAAAAATAAAGAAAAAATACAACAAAACCTACACAAACCAGTAAAAAAATCCTGGCCCCAAAATCCCCTCTGTGCCCTTACAAAATGAATGATTCAGTATTACTACGTAGAGTAGCTGAATATAGTGGAGTACTGTATGAAACAAGCTCCTAAACAAATATGAGAACATTATCACTGGATAAAACTTGGCTGATTTGAGTTTAGATTTGGTTCTTGCAGACAAGGGTTTGTGGCTGTCTTTCTGTTACCAGAAAGTTATTTCTGTTATCCTGTTTCCCCTCTTTCCGTCCTCAAATTTCTGACCTGTTCTGGGCAGAGAGTTTGTTTCAGCTTTTTTTTTTGGTGAGGATTCATTCAAGAGTCACACCAGTGCCTGAGAGCATTGTCCAAATGCTTCTTTTGAACTCTGGCAGTCTTGGTGCTGTGACCGCTTCCCTGGGGAGCATGTTCCAGCATCCAACCACCCTCTAAGTGAAGAACCTCTTTTTAATATCCAACCTAAACCTTCCTGGACGCAACTTCAGGCCATTCCCTGGGGTCCTGTAACTGGTCACCACAGAGAAAAGATCAATGCCTGCCCCTCCTCTTCCTCTCACAAGGAAGTTGTAACTGCAGTGAGGTCTCCCCTCAGTCTCCTCCAACGTGCCCTCAGCTGCTCCTCACACAACTTCCCCTCAAGGCCCTTCACCACCTTTGTTACCCTCCTTTGGACACTCTCTAGTATCTTAATGTCTTTCTTATATTGTGGTGCCCAAAACTGCACACAGTATTCAAGGTGAGGCCGCCCCAGTGCAGAGCAGAGTGGGACAATCCCCTTATTTCCAAGAAAAGATGCCTACTCAGCCAAGCCAGCCTTCTGCCTGACCTGCTTGATTTCCAGCATTTGGGAATTGCTGTTCCTGTGCCCTTAGGAGGTGATGTTTGAAAAGCAACCAGCACTGATGGACACCAGCACCTGCAAAAACGTTTTCCCAGGAGACTATACTTACTAGTTCCCTGAGCAACCTGAAATTTGCTGTGATCATGTTCAGAGTTGAGGTTTTACTGTCACTTTTCCTCCTGTCAACAGAGATTTTACACGACCACCAATCTCCACTTCACTGACGAGATCCCCTCTGTTGACAAGCAGCAGATCAAGGAGGGCATCTTTCCGAGTCAGCTCCCTTAGGACTTTTGTCATCCAGGTTTTTAGGAGTCTTCTGGCTTGGGCTGTACCAGTTGTGTGATGCTCCCAGTTAATTTCTGGCAAGCCGAAGTCCCCCATAAGGGCAAGGGCAGGTTGATTTGACAGTGTCCCTCAGTTCCTCAGAGAATAATTTGTTGGCATCGTCATCGTGGACAGGAGGTCTGTAGCAGACTCCCGCAATGACATCTGCATTTTTTGTTTGTCACTTGATTCTTACCCAGAGGCTCCCAACTGTGCATTGCCAACTGTGAGCTCCATACATTCTAACCCTTCATTACATATAGTGCCTTGCCTCTGCCTCTTCTGCCCTGCCTATCCCTCCTGAAGAGCCTGTAACCATCCAACAGGGCACTCCAGTCACATATAAAATACCAGGGAAGATCATCTGGTCTCATTAGCTTTATTCAAAAAGTGATTGATAACAAAGTAGTAGGACAGGGAGCTTGTCTTATACAGGTTATTATTCTTTATCTCTGATTGCCTTTGAAGGTATTCAAAATAGGACTCTCTGGAGCTAAAGATAAAGTGAGATCTGGAACAATATAAACTGACAATAATGGTACTGCTTATTTTATCTCTCTAGAAAAAAAGTGATACCAATGAGGAAGCAGTGAAAAGCTCTTGGGTTTCAGTGCTAAACTTGCTTGGATTAGCAAGGGTTGGAACAGTTGACATGATTACTTTAACAGTTGTGTCTGGTTTTAATGTTACTGATAAGTATGTAATTGTTATTAGCTATTCTCTACTTAAACATGTATGAGCAACTGATTTTTATTTCATCTTTTAGTTTAGATTAATTCCTTAAGTATTAATCTTTTCAGTTAAAAATTGTTGAAGCTGAAAAAAATGAATGGAAATTTAATCGAGCCCAGCTGCAGCAAAACTTGGATGAAAGCAAAGAGAAAATTAAAAAGTTAGAGACCTACTGGTTAGAGGCACAAAATTTATGCAAAACAGTGAATGAGCATCTTAAAGAGACTCAAGAACAATGTGATGCCCTTGAAAAGAAATACAGCAAGGCCAAGAAATTGCTTAAAGATTACCAACAAAAGTAAGTACCCCAAAATACTAGGTCTCTATTTATTGCTTGTATGTTTTGTACATTATAGGGAAAGCTGTCAACAATACCCAGGGGTAGGATTCACTTAATGTGCTTTGTTTTCATTTATCAGAGTTTAGGGAAGCAGTGAGCTATAAATGCTGAATTCTTCCATACCTTAAGTCACCGACTTCTGAAAAGGTTCTCCAGAAATTTTGCTGTTGCTTTTGATTCTTACCTTAGGAACAATTATTTAATATTTCAATAACAATTTTTTTAAAACAACTTAGTTGAGAAGCTGTAATACATCTATACTTTTGGAAGGACTACTTGAAATTTGACATGAGGTGTTTGTGGAAAATTTGCTGTTTGTGGAAAACCCTTTGACTGATTTATATGTTCCAGATAGAGTAGGCATCAGAGGATATTTAATAAAAGTCAGATACATGTGATTCAGTCTGAGTTAGAAGTTATATTTTGTAGGGGGAGTAACAGAAATTATGAGAAAAATTGAGTTTAGGATATGTATCTAGCCCAATAAAATGGCAGCATGAAAACAGTATCTTCAATCTGTTAATGGGTTTGGAGTAGGAATAATATTGCTTATTAGATACACCTGTATAAGACTCGAATGCTCTTGTCCTGCAGTTGTGTCTAATTGTTCTACCTTCTTTCCTCTTAGCTAAACAACAGCTAATTGCAAAATATTTGTAGATGTGTCTTGATAATACAGAACACAACTGTTGCTTTTGATAGTTACTGTAAGCATATAATTCTCTTGTCCCCAGTTTCTCTACTTGCTATTTATTTTTAAAGGCAGTTTATATGGTCTTTTGCTCTGTAGTTCACATCCAGAAATGTTACTTTTAACAGTACATTTTTGTGCTGGTTGGTGATCTTTTTAAAGGTCTCCTTTCCCCTCTCCTCCCAAGCTTATCCGCATGGAAGTTCAAAGTACGTTAAGACGACTGCTAACATGCTAGTTTCCATTTCTTCACTGTTAAGCAAATTCCCATTATTCATTTGACTGTCCCTGAAGCTTTTGCATATTTTGTAGATGTTTTATGCTTATTTCCTGGTTTTATATGTCATTCCATATGATGCAGCCAAACCCAACTTTTATTTTTGTTTCCTTTTCATAGTCATTGTTTCTTTTTGTAAAACTCAGCCATTGCAATTTCTGTAGGATGAACCAAGTAGAAACTTGAAATGCAATTTATTTTCCTACAAAGAATTTTACCATTGCTTTTGGAAGGAAAATACTGTGTGTGCATGTATCTTTGTGGAAAAGAGTAAGATGTAATGATTGGAGTTGTGCATGTATTTCAGGCTTAAATGTGTATACAACTTGCCACTTTTAAAAGTTGAGAGATGGTTGTAACTTTGCAGAAAAAGTGTTGCCACACATCCTTTTTCTGCCCAGAGTAAATGACAGTCATATGTATTTTCTTTTGAAGACAGAAGAAGCATACAAATACATAGGTCATTTTATGACATTACAAGATTAACGAATCTGTTATACCTTACAGGCTGATTTTTGTCTCCATTTACTAGTGGAATGCTTTTTAGTAAATGCAGTTGTGCATATTTCTATTTTATGTATTTTTCTACATTTCTGTGTATTACTGTTTCATAGATATATACATATTTCTTTCACCAGAGAAATAGAATTTATGAAGAAAGAAGAAGAGCATTCAAGGTTACTTGAAGAGAGAGACCAGAAATATGCAGAACAACTGAAAATATATCAGGAAAAAGTAAAGCAATATTATATTTTGAAATAAACTTCTGAATTTTTGGAGAGTTGTATCTCACTTCTGAATTTTAATTCTTGCAGATTTCGGAACTTGAAACTAAATTAAAAGTATATGAGAAAATGCCTTATGTTTTTGAACGTGGCAGCTTATTGGAAGATGGCTGTCAAAGTCCGGGCCAACCTAACGAACAGTCAAAGATAAAAGAAGGAAATGAAAAAGAAACCAAATCAATAGAAGAAAGAATAAATTCTTTAGATATGCTCATTTCTGGTAAGTAGGTTGTAGGATTTTTGGTTTGCATATAACAAAAATGAGGAGGATTTACATGTGTATTGGTTTTTTTGTTCTTACGAGAAGTGAAGTGTTTGCTATTTCATAGTGACTGGGTAAATATTTGACCTGAGCCAGTGTGGATAGCTGAGTTTAGGTTCCCCCAACATTTTCAGTATTGTTGTAATGTATTTCTTAAATGTTGTGGGAAAGAGGAGACAGATGGAGAGACAACCATTTTAACTGTTCCTCAGATTCTCTGTCAGTGAAATCAAAAATGTTAGTGGGACTAAAACACTGAGATATGTCAGTTAAAATCCCATTAATTTTAAGCTGTGATTTACAGCAAAACTTGCTATGGTTTTTTCCTTTTAATTTTGTGCCCAGAAAGTTATAAAATATCAGGTGGAGGCTCAAGTAAGAATCATATTTTTAAAATATGTGATAAATGCTTATGTGAGTTTCTGTCTTAAAGAACGAGAATAGGAAAACACACTCAGGGCACAAATTTTCATCTATTTGAAAATAAAATTCAGTTTTCAAGCCATAATACAATTATATTCTGTTGGATTTTATATTTTTAATTGAAGAAGTTGAGTAGAAGTGTATTTCAAATTAACTAGAAATTGCTATCAGAATGTGTTTAAATAGTGTAGTATAATATAAAGAGTATTTTCATATAGTAATGGTTAACAGGTAGAATAATTCTGATCTAAATTCTGAATATTTTTCTGGACGGTGGGTTGGTGAACTTGCCTACCAGTTTGTGCTATTTTATTTGTTTGGTTTTTTAAAGAAGTTCCTATTTGTTGCAGATTTTGATGCTTTTGTTGGGGATACTCCCAGATTAGACACCAGTGCCCACAAAGCAAAAGCTCAGCTTGCTTTGAAAGTGAAACGCCAACCACCTTCTCGATCAAAGCTGAAAGAATCTCTTGGGGCTGGACAACAGACTGCAAATCTACAGGTACTGATATTGGTAGATAATTATGCATACAGGAACCTGAATATGTGTTGAGTTTTATCGGTATTTGCAATTTTAAGTGTTGTCCATGCTTCATTCAGGCTGTGCCAAAGCATCATATTTTTATGCTGTATCAAGGGAAAAAACCCTTTTTGGGTTCATACCATATATGTGAACTCTGACATGTTTAGAACTGATCAACTTTGTGTAGCATAGCATATCCTTCCATCCTGGTAAAAGATCATACAGTAAATGAGTATATGTCATGTTTATTATAAAATGACTTTTGACTTTGTTGAAGGATGAGGATTCAGAAGATACTGTTCTCAACAGAGAACTTTCCACTATGTACCTAACCAAGACCTTAGAAACAAGTGAAAAATTACCTCTCCCACGCCTGGATGACTCAGATCGAAAGAGTGAAAAGCTGGAAAAAAGAGAAAGCACAGAAAGTCCTCTGGAGTCAAGTCCTTCTGCTTCCACACACTCTTCTCCAGTACACAAACCAAGCAACGAAAATAGCACCACCACTCCTCGTTCACCTCTTCCTGAAGAGATGACTCCAAGTTCTCCTCAAGGGTATCTCAAGAATGTTAAACAAAGAGAGGCAAAAGGGAAAGGGAAAGAGGCCAAGGGTAAGACTTAAGGGTTTATAATCAGCCTAGTCACTATTAAGCATTATTTGATGGAAATACTTGGCTTTTTTTCTTATGAATAATTGGAAAAGGCATCTAATATAATCTTTTAAAAGTTTGATATTTTCCATAATCAGCTAGCACAGACGTATAAAGGCAGATGATACTTGCTGTCTTTTCTATATGGCTCAGAAAAACCCTCCTTTTAATACCCTGAAACAGGATTTATTTTATGCTCTCCTCAATTTGTGTTTCTATAAAGTCTTAAAAATAGTACTAACCCAGCAATACAAGAAAGACATTAAGCTATTAGAGAGTGTCCAAAGGAGGGCAGTGAAAGTGTTGAAGGGCCTTGAGGGGAAGCCGTGTGAGGAGCAGCTGAGGGCACGTGGTATGTTCAGTTGGAGGAGACTGAGGGGAGACCTCACTGCAGTTACAACTTCCTTGTGAGGGGAAGAGGAGGGGCAGGCATTGATCTCTTCTCTGTGGTGACCAGTTGCAGGACCCCAGGGAATGGCCTGAAGTTGTGTCAGAGGAGGTTTGGGTTGGATATTAGAAAAAGATTCTTCACCCAGAGGGTGGCTGGGCACTGAAACAGCCTGCCCAGGGAAGTGGTCACTGCATCAAGCTTGCCAGTATCTCACTTACAAGCATTGTCATTAGTACTTGAAACTTGCAGGTATTCTTAAAATAATGTTTTTATTTTTCACCCCCCTGTGGAAAGCAGAAGAAAAGAAAAATGAAGACAGGACAGTAGAAACAAATGAAGGAACATCGTCAGGGAAGTCCAAAAGGAGATTTCCAGATTTTGGGTAAGATTTTACTCTTGTGCCTTTGGACAAAAATGGTGCCCTGTGTTACTTTTGAGAATATCATGTTATCTAAATAATAAAATGTTGAGGAAATCCAGTAATGCTACTTCATAGCAACATCACTGGATAGAGTCTTCAATTTGTATTGCTCCTTTCATGTTTCTACCACATTTTCTATTTATCTGTACTTTTTTCCTGTCAAAGAATTCCTTGGGGTTCTTCAGTTTTTATATGAACACACCACTGAATACACTAAATTGCAAATACACGTTTAGTTTTATGCCAAAATATTGTTGGTGCCTAAACTCTAATGCTATGTCCTGCTGGTGTTATACTATGAAATAGATACCTTTCTTGCCTTAATTCCTTCTACAGCAGAGGTGTCATTACATAGCTTTGGCTATAGGCTCTGCTTACTGAACTGTTCCTTGGAGGCAGGCATGAACATATTTCTGAGTTTCATTTAAAAAATGAGGTTGCCCACAGGGGTAAAACAGAAGTGCAAGCTGCATATTGTCTGGAAATAGTGTGGTAACTGAACTCTGGGGATTTGAGAGAAGAGTTGCTACATTTTGCAGTAAGCCTTGCTCCTTTGGAGACAGGTATAAAGCTTGTTGAAGCCATCTAACATTGAAGACTTAAACTGGTACTGCCACAAATGCATCATAATATATAATATAAAAATGATAACTTATTTCACACACAGATAGTGTAGGTAGTGACTTGGCTCAAGTCACTGCACTGCATAGGAATACTTCATATAGCAATAAAACTGTGTTCTTCCTCTTGGTTGTATCTGCTGTATGCTATGTTTCTTCGGGCATTTTCTGGTTTTATTTTGGTTATATGTGGTCTTTGAAAGGATACTGTCACTCTTAAAACATGAATGGCAACTTTTTAAATTGCATCTATAATCTGCAAAATCATGCTTTGCGTAACAAGATGCTTTTTGTAACTGTTGAAATAAATGTAAAAACTAGTTTGCTGATTTAAAAAATGTTGCAACTGTGTAAATGTAAATGCTCTATGAAGTTTGTGTTTTTTCACTTCAGGGGATTACGGAAATCTGGGGGCAAGGGTAAGAAGCAAGAAAAAGAAAATCTAAGAGGTTCTCTGGATAGCAGGTAGTTATTTTGTTAGTTCAGTACATACGTGTTGCATTCATAAAATTTGTAACCTAAGAATGTGTTTAAAACTGTCATTACTGTGATCTTGAAGTACACTCGTTTAACAGTGACAAAATGATATGAAGATGAATGATGCAGAGAGGAGCTTCTAATCTCATTAAATAAGAAAAAATACACAGAAAACTGCAGAGCAAATTATATATAAAAACTGTATTTTGCTTAGAAAGATGAATGTCAAGTAAATTGAATTAATATATTGAAATTTTTTAATTGTGTGAAATACTGCAAAAGTTCTGAAATTTGTGTCATTAAATAACTCACATTATTTTGCATGGATCTTTAAAGGTAAATATCAGTTCAGGTATCAGTTGTGCTGTGAAACTGGTGAAAATAAATACTGAGTGTTTTGAGTTTGTTCTTGTTTTTAAGGTGGGGGTTGTGTGTTTGAGGGATGGGATGGAGGTTTTTCTATTGTTGTTTAAACACAATTTAATCTGCTTATCTCAGAGGTTCCCGAGAACTCTTGGATGACTCTGGCAACAATCTGTCTGCATCAGATTCAGATTCCCCTGCTCCTACTTGCATGCCTTTCTCTTGGTTTGGAGACAGCCACAAAGAGCCTCCAGTTTCTAGTAGCAGCCTGCACATTACCCAGAGTGGGCAGGATGGTTGTGAGCACGGTCAAGAGAAGAACAGAACCAAGGTAAAGATGACTGATTTGTGCTTTGAATATTTAAATGTTGCATCTTGATAAAGAAAAAACATCAGTGGTTAGTATGTGGAAGCCTAATGACTTAGTCCATGACCACATCACCTCTTACAAACGTTACTGCAGAAGTTTGAGAATTTACAGCCCTCACAAGCAGACACTGTGTGAGTGTTCCTGTTCCCTCCTCTTTAGTTGAAACATCAGTAGTGGCTATTCAGGCTGAAGTAACACAAGGAAAAATCACAGGGTATGTTTTTTCGCTGGTTTATAACGCTAACAGTAACACTAGCTTTAGGAAAGCATAGCTTTAAAAGCCAAATCTGTTTCCCAGCCTAGTACTTGAGGGAAGTGTACATAAATAGAGGTCAGCCTTCCAAGCAGTTGGCCAACCAGTTCTTACCATACTGGAATGTAGGGTTGGAATACCAGACTGTTGGAGAAAGGATAGCATCCTGGTTTTCATTAACAAATTTAGTGCTGAAAGCCAAGAAGCATGTCCATAGAACACTGTCTCTTCCCAGAAACTACTTCTGAGTAACTGATAATGTTCTAATAATTTAAAACCTTTTAACCAGGTCCTAAAAGTGACACTACAGAGTTCAGTCTGTAGCCATAAAGTTACCATCTTTATAGTTTAAAACCATTTGAAAGAAATAGCTTTAAAAAGTAAAAAGTTTAATGTGTGCACTGTCTAAATGTTTGGTAAGACTAAGTCTAAATGTAAGACTGTTCCCAACAAACTTATTAACTTCATTCTTGTTTCCTTTGGATTTTGTTAGATTGAAAATTATAGTTATTTGAGTAACCTCATAAGCTAAGTTTATTCTTGAGTTTCACACTTTTTCTTCACTTTGGATGGGCAAAATACCCTTTCATGTTTTCCTTTTCTTCTGTTATTAGAGAGAAATTGCCTATCCAGAAGAGAAACTTGCCAGGTTGTAGTCCGTGGAGTCACTGATGTTTTGCAGAGATGGCAGATAATAAGTTTGCTTTCCATGTTTCCAGATACTGATTGCATTAAAAGGCTAATACATTTTTTAAATTACTTTCTGTTTTCTCATTGTAAATTTACAGTCCCTGTGATAGGACTAAGTTATCAGCATATGTAGTTTTTAAAAATTACAGAAAGTGGGTTTAGAACCATCCAGTACCTTACTATAACACAGGAACTTAATATGAGTAGGAACTTTTTGATCTCTGAAGTAGAACAGAACTTTATAGAATATTGCCCGGTGTGCGTCAGCTCCTGCATTGTTTGCTTCTCTTGACGCGTGCAGTGGCCAAAAGGTGTTTCTGTACATAACCAAGGATCTTGCAGGGTATATGCATATATTTTGATAAAATTTTTGATTAAATAGGAGTGCATGGTTGATCTCTTCATAGGCTGCAGCAAAGCTATCAAGAGATGTTTTCTGTCTAGATAAACATTCAGAGGTTTATCTTTCAAAGTCATTGATTCTGAAGAATCCATTCGTCCCCTCTTCATTCCTCCTTTCTGATTCAAATAATTTTTCTCAGTCCCACTGCTGCATTTCTACTATAAGCACCTGTAATGTGCTTAAGCACCTCTTAAGGTTTTTATATATACAAGTTCTTTTTGGACATCAGAAAGGTATAGATCTTACCAGATTGGGTGCTCTCTTCCTTTCGTTGCCCTGAAATAATAGCCTTTTCTTCTTATTGTTGTCTACTTTATCCAAGTTGATTATCACTTAAACCTTCCAGCTGGTTTCTTGCTGCTGGTTTGGGGTTTTTTTGTTGTTTCCTTCTCATGCTGCAGCATGTAATTGCTGCTTGCTGCTCTTTTCCTTAGTGCCAGTTGCAAAACAGCAGCTGGAAGATTATGCAAGTCTCCAGGTATATTCCTGCTTTGTAAAATGGCAGAAAGCTGATCCCATTGAAGAACAGATTCTCATACATGCATTAATCATAAAATCATACTTGTCCTCTCCAAAGTCGGGCCGTTTTCACTTTGCAGTGTTTGAGGTCTCTTATAAAGATGGTAACGTGACAGTGGCTGCTCCTTGGAATGAATGACTAATTGTTCTAGATCTTAACCTGGAGTTGGTAATTACATTTGCACTACAGTAACAAGGCTTTGACTTGTTTTGCTATGAAAAGACATTAAAGCTGACAAAGAAATGTGCTTGACCACTCAGCAGTGAGTCTTGTTACTAAAACAATATAAAAGCAGGAACTAAGTCATCTTCCCAGAATTTAAGGAAAGAATACTTCTTTTTGTTGGTGTTAACTCCAAATGTGTAAATAAAGCAATATATAGCAAGTGTAGCAATAGTATTTGCTGCTTTTATGTCTGTAATATCCCATATGATCATGTGAAAGCATTTCTTAAAGAACAGGTAAAAGTAGAAACTCTTAAATGAGAACTTTGTCATATAAAAAGTCTCTCACTTGTAATGAGTATTTTGCATTGTATATAATTTTTGTAGTTTTAGCATTGATGATGTAGAAAATGTAATTATATTTGGTTTCTGTTTCTGCACAATTTGCCTCTAAGAGTTACTGCACCTAGAAGGTTATTGTTTTCTTAAAATTATACTGAAGTTAGTTTTAAAATTACAGTTTGACAATGTAATGAGTCAACTTCTTGCTGCTTGTGAAATCTAGAAACACAGGAATTAAAATCCTATGATGAGTGCTTGCAGACTCTTTAGCCTTATGGAACTTCTGAACTACACTGTCCTTAAATTAGTCCCTTTGCATTATCTGCCCCTTCATTTAGTGCCATTCTCTGATACATACACATAAATATTGTTCATATTCACTGTTTTTCCAGAACTCTATTTAGCTTCTGTAAGCTTTGTATGCAGTGTTTCATTTTTAATGCAAGGAAGAGCAGTGTGGTATAAAGTATTTATATTCTAGTATCTAAAATCATAGAAAGCAGAACTATAAAACCTCTTCTGTCGAAATTCTATGTTCTTCAAGGATCAAAAATCTTTGCAATTGGCTCTAAATCCTTAAAAGGAAATTACTCCTTCTAAAAACTGAATAGGTGCAGGAAGTGGAGAAGACATTACAACTGATGCTCAAATGCTTTTACTTTTGGCTTTGTTTTCTTCATGTTTTTTCTAAGCTTTTTGCTTAAATATCATAATGCTGGGTTTGGATTTTTTAACCAGTTTGGTTCTTAGTTGTTCTTGATTTTCTCTGTAAAGGTAGAAAGAGTGAACGGAGGGTGGCTAAAAGAAAAGCTCCTAAATAGATTTTCAGTTTGGGTTGAAGTTAATTTGAGAATAGGTTGATGGACAAAGTATTCTATTATTTCTGGTAATAATTTTTCCATCTAAAAGACTAAAGAAGTCCCTAAAATAAAATAATCTACATGGTAAATAGAACACCATTTTTCAGTCATGGACAGTACCACACAAAGGTAGCAGGAAAACTCAAGTTGTGATTTGAGGTTTTTTGTTTGTTGCATTATGGTGGTGATGGGTTTTTCCTTGGTTTTTGGGGTGTGTTTATTTGAGGCTGGAACTGTGTATCATTAATTTAGAGTATAAGGGAGTGCAAAGATCAAGTGTGTGCTCTCATAACAAAAATAGAATAATCTAGAAAATTGAGAGTTCAGGTTAAATTGCAATCAGAACACAAATACAGAAGTGCTCAATAAATATAATGGCAAAAATGTAGTTCTCTTATGGGAGCATAATTTACTGAAGAAAAATGTCTTTAAGATCAGCTTAATTTAGAATCTCAGATTATTTATGCATATAGGGGTGTGGTATGGCATCCTTAAAAGTGTAGTTACTTGATTAGAGACTTAAAGAAAATTGAGAAAATAATGGTAAAGTAATTTCTTACTGTTTGTAGACAACAAAGAATAGTGCCGAGAAATAAATTTTAGAAAGGCAAAAGTAGGATGTGTGCTTTTGGCAGAATTATTTTTCACTCACTAAAGAAAAATATCATACAGGTCACAATCTGAGTTGCAAATGGAGGTAATCAAATTAGAGAATATTCTGGAAAAGAGATACATTACTATTCTTCAGAAGGATTTTTTACCAAATTGCTGTGAAGTATTCAGGTGTAGCATCAGGTTTTATCAGTCTTCAGCTTGAGTCCCAACCTGCCTGAGGTTGTACCAGTACTGGTTGGCTAAGTTGCAGATCTTGCTGCTCTTAGATGCTAAGCCAGGCATAAGGATCAAAAAAACTTCCTTTAAACAAGTGTAATAACTGAATGTAAACAGTAATGCTGTGAAGATTTTACATTCTTTCAGTATGATTTTACATTCTTTCAGTGTGATAGTCACATGATAGTATCTTAGTCATATTTCTAACCTGAATTTTGCTTTGACAAATTTATTATTTTAGTGAACTAATAAAATACTAATTTTTTTTTAAAGTGACAATCTTTTATTTCAGAAGAGTGTTATGTTTTGCAAATAATATATTCAGGTGGTCAAACTGCATAATTAATGTTTATTTAAACTAGTTTTTCTAAAGACATATGAGTAATTATTTAACATCTGAAATGTTCGATTTTGTTGTAGTATTTTTACACTATTTAGTACTTTAAAGAAATTTTACATAGCTTGATATAGTCCATATACTATAAAAATTCTTCTAAAGATATTTTGCATTTATGTGGTATTTTTCATGTACAGTAATTTTCAGATTACATGATTTTGTGCCTCAAATGCAGCCACCTCAAAACTGAATTACAGAATCACAGAGTAGTTTGGGTTGGAAGGGACCTTTAAAGGTCACCTAGTCCAACCCCCCTAGATCACGTTGCTGAGAGGTCTGTTCAACCTGACCTTGAATGTTCCCAGGGATGGGGCATCTACCACCTCTCTGGGCAACCTGTTACAGTGTTTTACCACTCTCATTGAAGCTGTTAAAGGTACTTTAAGCTTCAATTTAATACAAATTCGGCATGAATAATTCCAACAAATGCATTTTAAATTGCTTCTCCTGAAGCATGGGGTGCCTGCTGAAAAAGTAACCACATGTATTTCCTTATGTGCTTAACACCATTTCAGGTTATGACCAATTCTGCACACAAGGTGCTCTTATTGGGGATATTGATTTAAATTTGTTACTGTTTTTTTGAATTCAGAAGTTTAACAAAAACAAGTCAGATGCTTTATGTAGTTAGTGCATTTCATGTGTGTTCTAAAGGTAACTGAGTTGTACTGCTTTTCCAAGGAGTGAGTTAATAAAACGTTATTTCCACTTGTTTGCAGAGTAGAATTGTCATAGATGATACATACCATAGCAAGCCAAGTTGTGAACTTTCAGGGTTAGTGACAGAACCAAATCTGTCAGGTCGTTCACACACTTTAACCTTCTCTTCAAATGAGGTGAGTTTCAAAGTGTGTATATGTGTCTTGTTGATGTTGTTGTTCACACTACAGCATGTTTAACAGAAACAGATATGTGTAATGTGAAACTAGATGGCTATTCCATATTTGAATGTTGAAGAGCACTATAGAGAATCATAAGCTGTTAATGAACTAAAGAACACGGACTAGTGGGTGACATCAGCCTGTGTGTTCTGATTCTAGTTATATCATAAAAATTGGAGTAAACTCTCTGATCAAATTGCAGTTTTTAATTTTAAATATAATGTTGTTCTTTTCCACTAATTTAAAGCAACTTCCTGGGTGAATAAAAACTGCAGCATTTTTGACCTTCACTTCTGCACAGGTTTGTTTTACTGTAAAATTTCATCTCAATAAAACCAACCAAACAAAAAAAACGAAAAAAAGAAACAACCAAAAAAAGGCAGAATTTGGTAGTTTTGATATATAGGTAGAAATCAGATATCTGAAAATCAGTGTTCATTCCCCTGGAGAGCTAACTCCATTGGCTACAGCTGAAACACGTGGGTAACATTCTGAGATATTGTCTCATTTGGTGATTGACTGATGGGCATCTTTTCCTAGACTAAAGGATTTAATTTATAAACTCATTAAAAGCTGAACACAGTTATTTTACGGAAATGAGTTAGAGGACTTGCCAAACTGGTGGTTCATGAATGTCAGGGGGGTTTTATCAGCTGTCTTAAATCAGGCTCTGGTGAAAACCTTAATATTCCAGTAATATGTAGAAAGTCAGAACAGCCTTACAAACAGTGTTATAAATATAAATTCACTAAGTTAAAAATCTGAAGTGTCAAAAATCATATAACTTGTTTACAGGTTGCAGCAGTGGATTAATTTGCAGAGAGTCATTAGGTCACCCCTGAGCCTCCTCTTCTCCAGGCTGAACAGCTCTTCAGACCCTTCACTAGCTTCGGACTTCTCTGGACTTGCTCCAGCACCTCAATGTCCTTCCTGAATTGAGGGCCCAGAACTGGACACAGGACTCAAAGTGTGTCCTCACCAGCGCTGAGTACAGGGGACAAGTGCTGCCCTGGTCCTGCTGGTCACACTATTCCTGGTGCAGACCAGGATGCCCTTGGCCCTCTTGGCCACCTGGGCACAGGCTGGCTCATGTTCAGGTGGCAGTTGAGCAGCACCCACAGATCCTTTTCCACGGGGCTGCTTTCCAGCTACTCTGCCCCCAGCCTGTAGCACTGCATGAGGTTTTGTGGCCAGAGTGTAGGACCTGGCACTTGGTCTTGTTGAAACTCATGCTGTTGGTCTCAGTCCATAGATCCAAGCTGTCCAGGTCCCTCTCCAAGGCCTTCCTACCCTCCAGCAGATCAACACTCCAACCTAACTTGGTGTTGTCTGCAAATTTACTGAGGGTACACTCAATCCCCTCATCCAGATCATCAGTAAAGATATTGGACAGGATCCTTAACTTAAGCTCTTCACAAGTAGAATTTCTACACGATGGTTGTTGTTTGAATGGGTTCATAATTATCCATCAGGAATCATGCTATCCAGTGTAACAACCCCTGCTTGCAGAGGGGTGCACCACTGCATGCTGCCTTATAAATCGTGGAATTGTTAGGAAACAAGAGATGGAAGCACCTCTTAGAGAGGTAAACAAGGGCAGCACTGAACAGCCTGCATCTGCTGGGCAGGTGCTCACAGGCAGTTTGGGGAAGTGACTGCCTGCTGAGAGTTATGTTGTTAGCAGCCAGCTAGTTACAGCAGAGGCACTTCCCTCACAGATGGCTAGCAAGCTAGCTGGTAATCCTTCTAAAGTTCTTAATATGTTAAATGGTGTGGCAGCAGTGGTGTTTTCTTGTGCTTTGTATTATCTTCAGAGCTTCAGTATTTCTGTACTTGTTTTCTGAATCACCTGTGTTTTTATGTGGGAGCACATGGCTTTCTCATGCTTCCTTACCTTATAAGTAGTTTTAGTTCTGCTTTCTGCATTTGCAGCTGATTTCTTCTGTGCATGCTGGCTGTTTTGGGGACCGTAACTTTGATGTACAAACAGCTTGGCATGTTCCTTGTGCCTCTGAATGAACATTTGGGATAAAATGATGTAGAGGTGTTATTTAATGAGCAATAAGCATTACTTGGAAGTGTGTGTTCTTCGTCTTACCCTGCTACAGTTTTCACTTTCCTGTTCATATTCTGAAAAGTATTTAGGTGTGCTTTTCCCTTGTGCAGAAATGAAAAATTCAAATTATACAGGATTAAATGTCTTTCTGAGAGGAGATGATTTCTAGGTGTTTTAACACAGATTCAGGTATTGCTACAACAGCTTCTGGTTTTAGGGGTCTATCTTTACCAATATGAAGTAGAAGGAGTTTGTTAGCAACTGCTGATGCTGAAACCCTATATTGCAATTAGTAGCTCAGCCTGGAGGACTCCAGTCTGTTACCTGCTCTAATCCACACAGCTTGGAGGAACTGATGCAGAGACCCCCCAGGATTCTGTCAGGGGACTGTGTTCCTTCAGTGAAATGAATGAATCTGTGCCTCTTTTTTTTGACAGGAGTATACCTTCCTCAAGTACTTACACTCTAAAATTACAGAAGCAAAGTTTTTGCATGGCTTGCACAGATTCAATAAAACTAGAGAGTGAGTTCCAACTGGAATATAACATTTTACCCATTTCTCCATGGAAAGGAGATATATAGATACATGCACATTCCCCTCCAAGGAATAGAAGTAGATATATATTAGAAAAAATATGTATGGCAATATATATGTTTTAGTAGTTCTTGCAGCTGATAGACCACACGTGACTCTGAGATACAGGTCAAACTTCAAATGTAAAGTATTTCCCCCTTTTAATGTATTATTCATGAACATGTGTGAGTGTAAGACAAAGTTACCAATATATATTTTGCATTACATTATCAGGTTAAGGAGCACTATTATCTGAAATTATTTAAAATAAATTGGCATTTTGAAATTCCCTTGGTAATTTATTAAATTAATCTTCTCTGTATGAAGTATCTCAAGCTTGATAGCTTGGATAGGAAACTACAGTGCCCCAGTTGTCTTGATACAGATGCTGTACTGAGCACTTCAAGCAAAACCTCTTCTAGAGCCATTTGCTGTTATTTTATGTAAATTGTTATTTTTCTTTTGCACATCAGGAAGGTAGATGTGTTCACACTTGTTATATCTACATAAAGATTTTGATTTGGATAAGGAGTTAATTTTTTAAAAATAAATCTCCTGATTGTTCCCACTTGCCTTACTTTGATTTACCTTGGAAATTAAATCAGATGTGCTCCAGCAGTGGTCCTGGTACATTTCAGCTGCTAATGACCATTAAGTTGGGGTGACCAGACTATAGCTGTTTGGAAGTGAAAATGCTTTGAAATGCTTGTAGTACAGATTTTAGAACCTCAGCACAAAATGTTCTGCTCTACAGATTTGTTCCTATTTATCTGCACTGTCTCCTCATGTAACCACTGTCCTTTGTTTCACAGACCAGGGGAAGCAGAACCATTTCTGATTACATGTGATCCTTCAATACATAAGAAATTTTAAAATTTTGTTTCACCTCAGACTCCCGGTGCCTGCCATGCTGAGCACTCAGGTCCAGTGCACTGTATGATCAGGTCACATCACAGGCCTGCATCTCAGCATCTTTGACTTGCAGTCACCTGAATTATTTTGTTACATTCAGTCAACTCCCCCAGATATTCCATCAAATAAGCTGGATTTTGTGAGATCCTTGTGGCTGGGAGCTGTAGTTGTTCACCTGAGATTTACAGGGTCACGTCTCAAATCCATGACTAGAAGTTGCTTATTTCCAGGTTTTCTGTTTACAAATGATGTGTAAGGCTCCCTGGGAAAGGGGGGAGTACTTTCTGCTGTTTTGCAAATATCTTTGATCAATCATGGAAGTTGCCTAGTGGAGCATATGCAAGTCTAATGCAGCCTATACTCAATCACGAGCTAGTGAGGGATCATTTTGGATAGTTAATAAAACTTTAGGTAACTGATGTTACTGATTCAAGTACCGCACTCAAATTTCTTCTGTAAAGACACTGAACTCTGTTTTAAGTAGATTTTCTTTTGTGATGTAGTAATGCTTCAGGACAAATAGCAGTACCTTTTTCCCTCAGAAGCAAACTGAAGCAGTGTGTTTCAAAAGCTCTGTGAGCTGGCAAAGTGTATTTTCAGTGGAAGGCTACAAGCGCTTGTGTTTCTGAAATGGTCATTTTCCACTAGACCCTTTAAAATGTTGATGTGATAGCATTAGTTGAAAGAATGAACAGTCCTCTCTTTTAGAAATGTAGTAAAACTATGCCTGGAACAGTCACCAGATTTACTGACTACTGGACTTCTGTCACTTAACAATAACAAATAATAGAGTTGAAGTGCTACTTGATGATTCTTCATGCTGTGCAAGGTACTATCTAAACACTAGGATTGAGCTCCTTTAACCAACTAAGTGAGCAGTGTGTTCACTGTTAGGATACATCCAACTTAAGCTAATGTTTTGCTATATAATTTCTTAAAGAAAAACCTTTATGTTGTCTATTTCTGACTGACTTTGTGTTGAATGCTGTAGTCTTTTTGTTTATAGTAAACTCCTAGGCGAACTGACTGTAAACTGATCTCAAGAACTTAAGTCCTTCTGGAATAGAGTATGTTTAAAAATGCATTTTGTTAATCAAACTCAACTAGCAACTGGGATTCAACATATAGTCAAGTAAAACATTGCTTATAGTGACTTTTCTCAATTGGTTAGGCATTAGATGACGAATTTGCAACAACAGGAAAGCAAAATCAATGGCACAGTAGACCTATTTCTGAATGGACCACCCAGCAAGTATGCCACTGGTTAATGGGAATGAACATGGAGCAGTATATTACAGAGTTCACAGCTATGAATGTAGATGGACAGCAATTAATGCAGCTCGACAGCGAGAAGTTAAAGGTAAGTGAATATACCAGGATATATTTGTAACCACATAAGTTCCACTGCTTATTCAGACATAGTTTTAAACACAATGTATTTTCTTGTTTTCATGGCTTTTTAAGGGAGTTATTTATTTAGAGTTACTTGCTTTTGAAATACTTGGACTATACAAGACTATACAGTTAGATGGTAATTAGTAATTGTAGAATTAAAGACAAGCTGTTTATAATCAGAAAAATAACAGATATTGTTTCCTTGTTTGCATATTGAGGAAATGAAATTAGGCATAACTGTCCAAAGGGTCTTGATTCATCTGTCATCCATCTCAACATAAGGTCATATCAAAACAAGATCAGGCCAATTCAAATGCATAGAATTGCAGGATCCTGTTTTAGAAACCTGTTATTTCCACATATCCTCTTCAAAAGGGAAGGCTAAAATCCTATCCAGTGATCTTTTAAATTTTTCAGGTTTTTACTCCTGCTGAAAATATGTATTCTAAATCTTTTGAGCCTTTTCTTGCTATTTCACATCTGAAAGCTGCATGGTAATATGTACTCCTTATAGTGCTAGTAAACTCTTCGGTTTTTCTCTCTTGTTAGATTATCAGACTGCATTTTGGACAAGCAAGATGTGTGACTAAGAGAGGTTCATTGGTCTATTCTGGCTTAAGGGACATTATTATTAATTACCAAAAGTAGAATTTGAGGGGTTTAGGGGGAAAAAATGCATCTAACTTAGTCTCTAAAACATACCTGCACTTTAAATAGATGTGCAATGCTAAATGTCCCGTATTTTGTAAAATTTCCTGGACTCAGAAGAAATACCAGTGATTGGCCTGTTAAATGACTGTTTTTATTTGGGGAACTTTTGATGTTGAAGCCTAATGGTCAGTGTGCACCGAATGCCATTCGGGTTGACAGTGTGAGTGCATTTCAGGAACGTGGAATCAGCTGCTGCCACCTCCTGATCGAACATTGAAGTGTACTGGCTGCTTACTGAATCACTTCCTAATAACACACTTTAAAATCCTTAATATTGAAATTAAAGAGTAGTTACTGAATATAAATTCCTCTTGTATTTTGAGACTACTACTTACTATGCTATTTTCTGGAAATTCTCAGGGGTGTACATGTTTGTAAAATGCAAAACTGTTATTTCACAACTGAAGAGTCGGCCCTAGTCTCTTTACTTACCTTGTTACTCAGATGATTATTTACAATGCTTTTGAAGCCTGAGTCATTATTTTCAAATAAACAGACTATCTTGCAGCAATTACACTTTCTTAAATTGTTCATGCTCAAGCACTGTGGAAAGTACCACTGGAAAAAATTACTGATGAGGTTTTGTTTTGTTTCCCCCTCCAAAGGCTTTGGGAGTTTCCAGTCAAAATGACAGATCAACAATAAAGAAAAAAATTAAGGATATTAGAAAAACACAGGAAAAACTGGAAAAGCAGAAGGAAAAGGTTCAAAAGAAGGAGAAGGAAGTTCGCAAGACTGGCAGAGTGGTGGCCACTCTTGAATCAAGCTGCTAAAATGACCATTTTGTTTTAGTGCAGACTTGCCTAATCTTGATGTAGTTCAGCAGATTTGTATATAATTGTACAATTGAGGGAGGAGGGAAAGTGCAACAGTTTAATATGGTAGGTGGTTTTTTACTTTTTAATTGTGGTCCCTCCCCATTACAGCCCAATAAAATGAAATAATGTTTTCAGTATTTTTATTCCTAGTTGACTCTGCCTGTACTAATAGACAATAATTTAACTTTCTGCCTTAAGTAACATTTCTGCTTCTAAGACCTCTTATGCCCTTTTCATTGAAATTGATGTTTGTGGAAAGTAGAATACTGTATTAAAATCATTCCAATAGTAGTCAACTAGCATTTGATAGAGTTGAATCTGATAGAGGGACAATAGAAAAATCCTGCCAACAAATTCAGTCTGTGACAGTCTGTTATCTGTTGCCACTAAAGATGTATAGTAAAAATTAAGTTTAAGAAAATGGTAATGTCATATTAATTTAAAAAGAAATCATGTATTTCAAATTTATGGATTATTTTGTTTAAATTCTTGTATTTCTGGGACTTCATTCAAAGTTCACTTTAGTAGTACATTGGTTTTGAATTCTGTGTTGCAATTTACTGAGAAAATAACAAGAAATACTAAGTAGTTTTCACAAACTACATATCCTAAGCATAATATTAAATTTTCTGTACGCTACCCGTATGGTGTTGGGACAAGGTTTAAACCTATAAATAAGATCATTTTTAACCTATTTTTCCTAAATAATACATAGTTTTATAGATTTATGCTATGAATAAGATCAATTTGCAATACATGTATTTCTCTTTTCTACCTGCTACAAGATTTTTGCGGACCAAATTTATATATTTGCTAATTTTAAACGATACTGTTTTTCAAACTTAAAATACTGAGGGAAGAATTGTAGGAAAAATTATCACTGACACACTGGGGTTTTGCCTTGTATTTAAATGTTCAATTGTAGACTACAGATTTTTTCTCTTTAAAGGAGGATTTGATTCTCAAAATAGCTTAGAACATGAATTGGTGTTTTGTATATTTACATACTATTTTCTAGAGATACTACAAAGAGCACTTCCTTAAATTAGATAATTCCAGAAACATAGACTAGTTTAAATATCAGTTCCACCCTAGAAGGGACTAGAACAAAACTTACATAGTTTGTTTCTGTGGACCAAGTTCTCCTTTAAATCTGTGGACTGTTTTTCATTTTAATTAAATGAATGAACTTCATTATTGGTGTTTCACATTTTTTTTTTTTTTTTTGTAAAAATGTCTAAGAATTTCAGCAAAATGACTGTATGGAAATGCTTGTGCACACTAGGCATTTCCAAAATAAAGTTTGAAAATCTCAGTAATAATTACTTTTTCAAAGAGGTTATATTTCAGTTTGATGCATTAAGAAACTACTCTTTGGTCAATTAACTTATTTACTTTGTTTTACTTTGTTTTCAGTAGCTTTGAGTTGTATGGCAGACTTAGAGACCTTGAGCCAGAGAGGAATGCTGCCCTACTGGTAAAAGAGGAAGGAATTAGAAGTACAGAATCGTCAAATGCTCAGGATCACACATGTAAAACCACCCTTCAATTCAATCAGTCAAGAAGGTCGAGTGCTTTCAGATAGAACACAGAATATTGATGCAACCATGTATTACCTTTTTTCCTTTGAGCCTACTGTTGCACCCTGTGAAGAGTTGTCCCATGAAGGAGACTAGTGGAAATAATGGTTTCAGAGCTGTTGTAGTTAAACAGGGGCCATGGCAGGGATGATAAACTCACCTGGCACCTGGGCATAAGAACATTGGTCATCACAGACCAACGCATTTAACATCTGTCAGATGTGGAACAAGAAGGCTGCATGGAACGAGCTTAGTACCAAGCTACATAATCACCCAACAGAGTTTAATTTTTACAACAGTTTTAATGAATAAATGTAGTGATTCTTTCAAAAAAATTAACACAAACCAAGATTAATTTTACAGTGCAAGACTGAGTCCATTTGCATACAAAACTATTAATCTCAGCATTTCGATAGCTGAGCTAGTATACTAATTTTCTACAGTGATTCAGTTCAACTTAACCAATGTGCTAGCAATTACTTCAGTATAGTAATGGAAATACTAAACATGAAAGTTGTCTTCTGAACTTCTGTTTAAACCAAAAGTTGTCAAAGACCATGCTTGTAAGTAGGGTTAAACATTGTAAACCAAAGTAAAACATTTGTGTTTTCACCACAGTCATTTGGGGTGTCAGGTGAAGAGATAAATACAAATATAATTACACAGCAAGTTTCTAATAATCAGAATACAATTGGTAGTTAGTTGAGAGCTAACTCAGAGGCTTTATTTCAATAATATCTGAAATATTTAATAGACTTTGTAGAAAACAAACTGTTAGCTTTTCTTCAGAAACATCTCTTGCAGTTCTCAGCTATTACTAAAATCAGTTCAACTGAATTAATTAAAAGATGTAAAACTTAGCATAAAAGCAAGAATACTCAGCTTCAAATCTGAGTTTTTAAAAGTCCTTGCTGTAACTTTCAGCTTTAGTTTAGCAAAAGCAGTAGCTGCAAGTGTCCCCTCCAGGCCCCATTTTACCATGTGTGGCATTTCTCACGTACATCCTCTTGCAGGGCCAAAGAAGAGAACAGCTCTAGATTCTCCTCACTTGTAGCCAAGCAGATTAAAAGGTGTGCCAGTCACCATCTCTCACATCCTTGTAAGAAAGAAAAGCAGGGGCCTCAAGATGCCCACAGGCTTGAGTGGAGCAGGTAACGCTACTGTTGTGGTGCCAATTAAGCTAGAATAGTCCTCCCTCAGACTGTGTATATAGAGCAGTCTGTAATTCACTCCAGATAAAGTGCTCTACATTAGCTTGACCAGGGTATAAAACCATTTCACTGTTTTGCAGAACTCAGCTAGGGAGATAGCAGGTGGAAATCTCCAATCTGGCTCAGCTACAGCCAGAACAATTTCTGATGTGCCAGCTATGCCCTTCGTTTGCAGTATCTCACCTTCTGCTCTGCACAGAGATAGTAAACTTGCAAAATTTAGGCTTATTCTTTCTGAGAGGGATTATGCACGTCTACTGCAGAACAAAAATCACAGAATTACATGCAGCTAATTATCTGAGAAAAGGATTAGTTCTCAGTGGCGTTAACTGCATCACTCTTAAAACATTCAGGAATTACAGGGATCGAGGTGCAACATCCATGTGTATGATTTGAACAAAGCTGGCACAGTAGGCATTAAAAAAAGTTGAATCCTTTCTTAAAAGGAGGAGTTTGTACCTGAAATGTAATATTCAGTCCCCTCTCTATCTTCCCCAGTATGCTTTGACGGTTTGACTGATACACATTCTGCTCACCATGTTTAAGTTACAGTGTGACTTCCAGTTACTACAAAAATGAGACCAGAAGCACATCACAAATACAAAGGTATTTTCAAAAACTGTTAATTCCACTTTTTTTTAAATACTCCTGAGAAGGTAGCTTATATTGTCAAAGTAATAGAGATGCCCTATGAAGGGCAAATTTTAAAAAATCTGTTTATTAAAATAGTTTCCTTTTACAGCTGTAACCTGACAATTTCAAGTCTGAGAACTTACGAGGACTAGAACGCTGATGCTGCGTTTTGGTAGGACCTACAGAAATACAGGCAAATGCAAGACAACATTGTACTGTACACAAGCCAGCATTAGTTGTTAATTCACAATAATCAGGGAAAGATAAGCTTTTCACATGTATTATATATTCACATTAGAAAAAAAGAAATGCGACCGATGCCCCATACCTGAGATACATTATACCAGTAGTTGCAGCTAAAATTTTTTTATTATTTATTTTTTATCCCTACAGAGGTAAGCGTGATTTCTCTGGGTGAAAATACCCTTGATGTAGGCAAGGTGTGCTGGCAACATATCTTACTTTGCTAAATTAGGCTTCAGCATGCTGAAGATAAAAGAACAGCAAATGCCATACGGGTGCAAAGGTATAGCAATAAGCTCCTCAAT
Organism: Manacus candei; assembly: GCF_025592945.1. Taxonomy (NCBI): domain Eukaryota; kingdom Metazoa; phylum Chordata; class Aves; order Passeriformes; family Pipridae; genus Manacus; species Manacus candei. The sequence goes on along the minus strand of NW_026138071.1, from coordinate 12,600,567 downwards.
ATTTCTTACACGAGTTTCTCATTAATCTGTAATACTGTATAATGGAAAAATGCTCCAGTGAGCTTTTTCAATAGTTTTTCCATTAAAACAGTTTTGTAATTATATGAATTAATACCAGATGTGCTAGAGATTGCACTGATCCCTATAAAACCCAAAATACTGCTCCCTTGACTTAGCTTTTAAAGTAACCAAACCAGAAAATGAAACAAATTGTGACGTTCTTAAAATTTAAAAGTATGTACAAGTTTGGGAGTTTTGGTGGTTGTTGGTTTTTTAATTTCAGAAAAGACTATTACACTACACCCTCTATTACTCCACTTAAAATTACTTTCACATATCAAACTTGGTCACCATCTTGGTATAAATCAGGTCTTTTAAATTGCCTTTACAGACAAACCTACTTCTTATGAGCTGCCAAGGAAAAAGCTACATACTGCGAAAAGTGGTCATGTCCTTTGGCTCACTGCTTGGCACACACCAATCATCTGCTTCATGGTTTGCTTTATAATGCTTCCAGGCTGCTTTGTTATACACAGGGAGTCTTTCAATTGATTCTGTTGATAAGGCCTGTAAGGAGAGAAGACTGTAACTGATGATTCTTTTTAACTGAAGTTATAGTAACAGAACAAGGAGTTCCATTAGCAGTTTAGATTACACTTGCTGATAAATGTAAATGGTAAAGTGTTACATCATACCTTGATGTAAATAACTGCATCTGTACCATAGCCCTCTAAGGAATAGAGTTTCAGGTCTCCTTGGAAGTACTGTGCATACAGACGTGATATGGGTAAGCCATAACCAAATCCAGCCTGATCCAGGAAAAAAGGTATATTTCCATTAATTGCATCAGTGGTGTTTTCTGCTTTAACTTAACAGGTAAACAGACAAACTAAGCATGATGTTTGACAGTAAGAGGAGTTTATATGTTAATTATTATGGCCCCTCAGAACTATTATACATCCCAAAACCAGAAGAATGCATGGATGATTGTGATTATGAGAAAACTGTTTTATTCCTTTGTCAGGCAGGGCTGGTAGTTAACATTTCCTGTATTGTGGGAGCTTTTTGAAGAAGAGATACCATTACAGAAAACTGTACTGTGTCTGACTTATGTCTCATGGAGCTACTAATCTTAAGAACACCGAGGACTTAAGTCAGATACATTTCATCAGCAGTATATATAAAAAAGGTTCAAGACAAAATGTCTCTGAATTTGTAGCTTATACTAAAATTCTGTCAAGCCCTGACTGCAGTAGAAGGACACAGCCCTGAAGTGTTGGGCATGATTTTTTTTCACTTTCTAAATTTTAGAGGTGATCTCTCAATGAGCATACACAACACTTCTCTGTAAAGATCTAGTGTTTAATGAGTTGCAGACTCATCTATGTGCAGAACACTGATCACTGATGCAATGTGGGAGAATAAATACAGGAAAGCTGTTCAGAGATTCTGACTGGGAGCTTAGGCTTTATTTCTTGTGCATCTATTACATTCACATGAGACCAAAGTAAATTCTTCAAATGGCCTGTCACATGTGTGCTCCTTCATCCTTGCTGGGAGATGGTACAATTGACCTCACAGTGCAAATGAACTATGGCCTTGACCCAAAGTCATTGCTGTAATTATTTTTCCGTTCATTCAGTGGCTACAAAAAGAATTCAGTGTTCTGTCCTCGTTACAGTACGTGCAGCATAGCTAAGTGTTCTGCTTGAGGTAGCTGATCTTTAGATGTAGTAGAGGAAAACAGAATCTTGAATAAATTTTAGTATTTTATGCACTTTTCCAGTTATTTTCAGAAAAATACTCGAATTAAGCTATAACATTCAAACGGCAATACTCATTGTATCTATAAAATCAGTACTTCATAGCTTTGGCTAAATGGTTTCTTTTGTGACCATTAAACATAGCCAAGATGCCAAGATATGAAAGAGTTGCATACCAAAGGTGTAGCTCGTGAAGTCTCAACACGAGGACGTGGTGCTGTTGAATACATGTAGTTGAACAGTCTGTCAATTTTCCTCATAGGAACTCCACCACCACGATCACTCATCTGGAACAAGAAGGAGCATGTAGTGTTATGTCCCTGAATACAATTTTATAAAAGACAGCTTTTCTCAAACAATAAAATACCTGAGAAAGTTCAGGTAAAACATAATATGAAGTTGTCCCTGTTAAGTTACAGGTCTTCTTTAGTTCTCATCTCCAACAATGACTAGAGGGAGATCAATCCCTCCCTTTCATCCCTTATCCAAACCACTAAACAAAATACTACTGTAAGCATCATTCATATTCTCTTGGAAGCAACAATATTTTACTTAAATTGTGCATGGCTTTTATCTTTTGTCTGAGGTCAGTATCTATATTATTTACAAAATACCAGGTTCTCTGTATTTTTAATCTTTATTCCTCAGGAATACTGCCAGTTGAATATAGTTTACTAAAACCTGTTACTGAAGGAGTAAATCAAAGGAGTTGTTTTACTACAGTTTAGTTAAAGACCTATGAAAAACCCAATGCTTGCAGTTGGTATTTGAAATCCAACATGAATATTGTACAGAAAAAGAAGAAACTTCAAACTGTACTTAAGGAGGTTTGATTTGTGTGGAATATACAATTTTTTTTTGTTTGTTTTTCAGTTGTTTCACACCTGTATAGCTCTGTCATTGTCACTTAAAAAATGCTTAGTTAAAATTGTATAAAGATGCTCCTTCATTTTTAGTCATGGCTGCTTACAAGCTAGGCAAAACATGGCATGACAAAAGCACAGGATGCTATTGCAGAGCCTTCAGTGTGACTGTGCAACCTCGTCATGAACTTCCTACTAATGCACCACGTGAAATGCCATAATGGTCTTTTTACTTACAGACATAATCACGTTCTGTCTGTTGACGGAACCAGATCACCCGCTACAGGTAGTAATATGCTGCCTGTGGCAGGGAAAAAACCCTGATCAAAATAATCTTCAAAGTAATAAAAAAAAAGTGGGTACCTTCACAGTTAAATCCTCATTTCCCAACGTGACATGTACGTGAATTGCAGGATAAATGCATCGATCAGCGTTATGTTCCATGGTGGCTCTCATTGCATTCTGCAATTTTCAAGTACAACTTAAATCCTAATTCACTTTGCATATTACCTTAAAACATCATTTTAGGAGTTATTTTTATCACCTATTTTCAGAAGCAGAAAAAAATGTATATTGGTTTAGAATAATTTTTTTTATATTTTTGGTTTATTCAGTATCAGTATTTATATAGTTTGTTAAAATACACAGACTTCAAATATTTACTTTTTTTAAAGGAAACATCTGAATAGTTAAACTTACAGAGTTTTTGTTGTAGATTTCTTTATAATGCACAGTACATGCAATATGACACAAAGATCAAGAAAAGTCTAGGACTGAACTGCTTGAGGGAAGCTCTGGAGGACCTATTACACATTTTATCAGATTCGAAGATATCCCCAAAATTGTGTATCTTATTCTCACTTGCTTTATTAAGTAATATCTTCATATATTTTAAGATTTTAAGAACTGTCTGTTCAGAAGGTGTCAGATGTATTCAGTGGCTAGGCAAAGGAGATACATCTTCCAAAGCTGTTCATTTTCTATTCAATTACTGTTTGTCTAAACAGTACAATTAAGTAATGTTCCTGCAAGTAGCACAAGGTTTGCACTTGCAAAAACACACTGCTATCTAGAATTGATTCAAAAGGTAAAACCAATACAATCTCAGTAAACAAAGATGTACAAAAGACTTGCATAATAAGTGTACAGACCTTGAAAAGTTCAAAAACCATGTGATAGAGGTGTGATGGCACATACACCACTTGCATGGGCTGTCCTGGGGATTTAGCTGGAGAAAAGAGAGTCTAAATAATTAAATGGCAAATGAGGTATCTTTTATTCGTTCTCTCAGTAGTTCAAAATGTGAATCTGTATTGCTGAATTTTCGAAAGAAGGAAGATTTTAACAGAAATCTTTTGAAAAGGTGATGTTAATCAAAAGTCACACTCAAGATTTTCAAATGCTGTTTGCTGCTTTAGAAATTAATCTTAAAACCACTTTGGCATCACTGATCAGGGCACATCATAGTTGCTTTCTGTAACCCTTGAGGAGGTTATAATGAAGATGGAATGGAACGCTTGGTATAAATCTTTTAAGTGTCACAAGAAATGCAGAGAGGGTGAGATGCAGTAGTGTAGGTGAAGACATACAAGAAATCTTAGAGAGGGAAGGAGGCTGCTAAAATTTGTTACATCAACAGCTGTAGTGTCAAAAACTTTTCTACTGATTTCAGTTTTCCAATTAAAGGGAGGAATGGGGAAAGCCTTCTGCCAGATTTTTAAAAACCCAAACTATTTACAACAGTAGATCCAAGAGAACACGTTAACTATACGAAAGGCAGAAAGAGGACATTCCACCACCAGCTACTTTAGAAGAAGCCATCATGATGTTCAGGAGGGTGCCTCATCCACATTCACTTACCGTTCAGCTCTTCAAGGATAAGTTCTGGAGAGCTCATGTAATATAAATCACAAAGTCTCTTGGCACTTTCATAGCCATCTATAATAAAAACAGAGGAAGTTACATTTCCCCCTCCCACTTTTTTTTTTCCTTTACAGTTTGCCAAAAAGAAAAACAAAAATTGCAAGTATTGTGCACTGTCAGGGAGATTTTGTATTTTCTGACAGAAGCTGGCTTTATAGGAAAAAGATACAAATTGCATTACACTTTAAATAAAACTTCTACTCCAGGTAGAAAAGAACTAAGCGGTATATGAGTATCAGGATGTGTATTTGCTCTTAGTACAGATATTCATGTAAGTTTTCAGGATTCTAGTTCTTATCTGCTGAATTTACCTCTAATAACTTCAACAACATTGCAGTTAGGATCGATGCTTCCAATGTGTTTTGGATGAGCTGGATTAATTTTCCCACCAAACAGTAAAGCTGCCAAAAAAGAAAATATTATTTAATACTCAGTATAATTTTATAATTTTAGTTTACATCTTCAGCTATGCTAAATAAAAATTTTATAGGCAATCTATATTTCCAGTCTTCACCATACTTGAAAGATTACTATTAATAAATATTTTAGGAGTTGAATTGAGTTCATAAATAGCAAGGCAAACAGTGCACTCATAAGTAGCATTTAAGTACCTACGAAGCACTTAAAAATTAAAGGAAGATACACTTGACATAGTGCAGGTATCATTTCCCCTCCTTTCAGCACTGGCACTCACAGTGCTGGTTAAGGAGCATTCTGATTGAAATGCGACTCATGTAGAAACGGTCTAAAAAATACTGCACGTTCTGCGAGGTCACTGGATCGATGCCAAAGCTCTCCTTGTATTCTATTACTCCTTGAGCCATCGTAGGAATTACATCGTTGTGCCGATTCCGGATTTTTATCACGGTATCTGTAAAACTAAAATTAATACACTGTTAGTGTTTCAAGGGAATTTAATACTCTGGCAAACAGAGTACCTGCCTACAAAAATGAAGACTGTTACATTCAGAAATATTACAGGTCTGCCTATTGCAGTAAGAAGACTGGTCAGACTTTACAGCGTATTTTAGGGGACTAGCATTGAAACAATTCAACTATTTTGACTATTTATAAAATGACCATTTATTTATTTATTTATTTATCATCTTGATTGCTGCCACAAGAAAGAGAAAACCGCGCCACCGTTTTCATGCAGAACATCCCATGTCTCTCAGATGGCACTTATGGTCAGCCAACACTAACCAAAGCCTCTCTACAGAACAACATGATGTTAAAGTGTTCTGTTTCCTGGTTTCCTGTACCCTCCTTTTAGGAACAGGGGGTGACATTACTGCAATTCTTATGTAAAGACTGAGATATTTTTCTTAACCTATTGTTTTCTTGCCAGTTCTTCCATATAATATTAACAAAATATTAACATATGTGACAGCAAATCCTTACCTGTGAATAGTCCCTGAATCTTCTGAGCTTTTGTCCTTAAAGTCAAGGATCTCCTGAAGACTTTGGACATACCTTTCAATGAAAGAAAAAGGACAAAGACCAATTCTAATATGCCTCCCCAGATCTCTTTGGTTAGCAATTTGTGGTCTTCTAAGGTTGCTTGTTTCCATGTCATAGTACCTGTCCCCCATGAATTTTGTTAGATTCTTTTGAATCTATTAATGACATTTCTGCCAAAATTTCCAGAGCGATGAACTCCACAATTTAATTAGAATGCATAAAGGATCATCTTTGTATTTTAAACCCAGTGGGTGATCACTTATTTGCAGCCCCAGCAAGTTCCTGTTATTAGAAAAATCTTTCCAGCTTATTCATGAATTAAGTATTTCTGCCATCTATTCCTTAGATGCATATTTTTCAAGCTGAAGAATTCTATTTGGTTTCTCCTCACGTAAAAATTGTTCCAACCCTCTGATTATCCCTCTTGGTCTTTTCTGTTTAGGACAGAGTGACTAAAACAGCATACAATTCAGAGGAATAAAGGGCTAACACAGTCGTACAATTGTATTCCTCCCCATTTGTTACTTAGTTCCTAACACAATTTTCCTTCTTGTCCATCAACTGACATATTTGGAAAAATATTCCCAGTAGCATCAAAATTTCTTTTTCCATTGTAAGCAAGCAATTATACAGGGAGAGGAGAGTCCTCCCTGTGTTCTACCTTGCATTTGTCCAAGTAGAATTCATTTCCCATTTGATCAATGTCATTTACTATCATGAGAATGTAAGCATTTGTGTTTCATTAAGAGCCTTCCTCTTCATTGATAGCTTTTTATATTCAGTCATCTAATCAATCCTACTTATTCACTGGCAGGTTTTCTGTTCTCTTAACTTTAAAAGCCTTTCCAGATATCTTTGTGCCTTTAGCTGTTACCAAGCAATCTCTTTGTTTTGCTTTCATCTTAACAAGTTTATATTTATGTGTAAGTTCCTTATCTGAAAGTAAATGTTACTTTTCAAAGAATATCTTTTTTACTTTAATAGTTTCATATTCTTTCTATTGTTTTATGTTTTGGCTTTGGGAGCTTCCTATTGCTTTCTTCATATTTTCTACATCTTTACTATCAATATGCAATAACCTGTCTTGTAAATGGTTTCTAGTATGTTTTTGCAAGCATGTTTTGCAGGCCTTAGCCTACTTCTGTTGGTTTCTTCAACTAGCCTCTTCATTTTTATGTAAGTCCCCTATTAAACATTGTTCTGGTGGATTTGAATTCTCATACATGAGTGTCTCATGGGTTCTCTAATTGCTGCTAAAGAGTTTTTTCCAAGTCTGTAAATTTAGTTTCTGATCTATATCACATTGGATATTTAGCATCTCACTTTATATAAGGGATGTTCATGTAACAAGCCCATGAAATGTTCTTTCAGTAGAAAAGAATGAGTTCCTCCGACCTATGTATATGCAGAAGGTATGAAGTGTCACTGTTCTTACCAGCTCTGAACCAGCTGAACTGAAGGTGTTCTCAGGAGGTTGTCTGGAAGCAGACTTATTTCCTTCATTATGTTTGCCAATCTCACAGGCAGCTCTTGTCGCAGAAACATAAATGAAGTCTTTTCACAAGCATTTTCAGATCCTAAAACCAAAATAAATATATGACAGAATAAAGTCAACACTTATGGCAGAAAACTACACAAAGTCTTACTTTCTTGCATAAGAGGCCTGTGGCTTGGTTTCAAACTTGACTTGGCCAGGCTGGTAGGGCAATGTTTCTTTCATGGCAGCAGCCCATTTGTATTTCAAAACGTACCTCATATTGTGACCTACCAGCCCTGTTCACGTAAGGAGAATCTTCAATATACAGAGCAATAGCTGCAGACCCAAACTACTCAACTTTAAATGCAGCTTCTATCCATGTATATTGTTCATTTTCTTTGCAGCAAGCACTGACTCTAACCACCACTGATCAAACAGTATGTCATTCTGAGCGTATCGGAGAGGCAAATGAAACCAGCACAGGAAACTATTTATGGGAAGGGTGTTTGAGAAAGTATCTTGGTCCCATACACCCTGCTTTTGATCGCTGATCTTACTGAATTACCATAAGACATATTGGAACACTTTCAGAAAATAAATTCTGTAATACTGATCTCATTTTCAACTAAATCTGTTGTAGTTTAAGTTCACTGTCTTACAGGAACAGAAGACAGATGAATGAATTCACATGAATACCGAGAAAGAAATGAAAGTAGGACAGCTACTGTGCTTATCTGTTGGCATAGTAGTTTTTCCATACATTTACTTTTAAATGTTTTTACATTTTTAAAAGGTAGAAGCTTCTGATAAGAGACCTGCCCTTTGTTAAAGAGAGATGTCATCTGTATGGGTGGCAATTAAACGTGGTTATTAAAAGCAAGACCTGAGTTTACTCCCACAAAGCTTGTTTTCCTAAGCGAGACAGGAGAGTGCAGCATGGGGAAGAGGCTAAGAAATATCACTGTATATCACTCTCAGCCAGACTTCTGTCTGGACTTCATGAGTGTCATGTAAACAGCACCTGAACTTACTAAACTGCTCATCTTCTGCACTGAAGTACATACCTCACCCTGGTGTTTTACAGCAGGTGTCTCCTAAAAATTAACTCTGGTGTACTGCTCAGTTCACTCTTTCCATCTGGCAAGGTGGAGTTGGGGAAGAAAATTAAAGAAAAAAAAAAAAGGAAGCTGGGAGTGTCTTAAAAAGTAAAAATCTTCACCAAATTAAATGGAGTACCTTACTTTAAAGCATCCAGACTTGGATACATCATAAACTACACTGATGAAAGAATGTCAGTTAACTTAATGAAAAAGAAATTCCTCCCCAGTGGCACTTACCAGTATTATTTGTTGTCTACATATGACCTCTGCCCAGAAACCTTTCATTCTCCCTAGTCAGATTGCATTTCAGGCATGACTGTTACTGCCCTTTCCCTTTTCTTGGGTAAAATTCCACAAACAAGTCAGACTGAAGGTATTAGAACATAAATATAATCTTTAAATGCCTCATATACTCAGCAAATTACACTCCACAAAATAGTTTTTGTATCTGGAGGTTGCCTTTTTGCAATCCTGGGTCAAATAGGGAAGGCAGTTTAGGGCAGGACTTTGCTGAATGGACAAATGAGTCTTTCCCTGTGCAGCTACAGTCTGGCTAGGCAAAGAACAGATAAGACTCCTAGAAAAAATACTGCAGGCTTGAAAATCAAGATATGACTGATGTATATGAGCCAGACCTAAATTTGCTTATGGAATATTTCATTTTTTTAAGTTAGCATTACCAGATTTATTTCCTCTTTGAATGCTCTCCCTAGAGCAAAAGGAGACAAAAAAATCCCTAATGAAAACATCATCAGATTATAATGGCTACAGAATGTCTTAAAGACTTGTCTCAGTCTTGCACTCTACTCTCTTTTTTGCCTTTGTTATTAGTTTTTCACTATCTGTGATTAAATCCTTAAGCAAAGGAGAGGAAAAAAAATTAAACATTTTCAAAATTATTTTTACCTTATGTTCAGGTAACTAACAGTAAAAAAGTAGTCTATCTTTTGACACAAGGGAATAGTGTGCCTTGAAAATAAACACTGATTTTAAGGTAAGAATTACTTTATCAGTATTTAGTGGTAAAATAATACAGGTCAGAGCAAACTCTGAATTACGAGATTCTTTGCTTAAAAGTATGGTAGCAACAGAACATCGGGTGGGGTTCCTGTATGAATCCAGAGTTTATATGTTGGATACATTTCATTGCCACAAATGAAACGTTGAATAGACGGATGAAGTGACAGTAGACAGTTAAGAGAAAGTTTTCTTTGTAAGTCTTCCTACTTACACAAAGTCTGGGGCTCTATGACTAGTTCTCAGTTATGTTTTACTTACAAAAATGTAAAAAGCAATGCAACTATTAACTAGTTAAATGCTTATATGCAATACTTATGTAAGCGTTTATGTGCACCAGAGTGCACAGGATACAGAAAGGCACTTATAGTGAGACTTACACAACCTTTCCCTGTGTGGTCTTTGCTTTGAAGCAGAACAGAACAATTGCTGTGATCCCTTTTGTTTCCAAGCACACAGTCAAACCTGGAAGCATTATGAGTGGTTTTAGTGAAGAATATAAGACTGAGTATCCTGTTACTGATCTGCTCATTTTCAGCGCTAGATTCCGAATCCTCTAGGATGGCTTTTGGTCTCCGCACCCTGCTCCTTCTACCACCAAATTTTGGGTAAGGTGTTTCTGTAGGGCACAGACATGCGACTCAGAAGTGATGATTGTTCCAGCCCCTCGGTGCCATCTGAGGTTAGGTGTTTACTGTGTTTGGAATATACCTTAAAAGGTCACACGCTGCCAGCTTGCAGAAGGCTTAACCAGTCTCACCTGAGTCACTGCTCTGACACTACCAGCCGTCCCCACCCTCTGCCCTGCAGTTTCTGCATGAAGACGCCCAGCTACTCTGGTGGTGCCAAAAACTGGAGTTTTCAGCTGAATTTCCACCTTGTCACGCTTCCAGTCTCCGGGAAGGCGCCAACTGGGCTCCCTTGTCCCAGAAGGAAGCAGGGCCTTTCTGTGCCAGAGAGCGCGGCACCAACATGGGATAAGCAACAGCGGGCAGCGCTGACGGTGGAGGGTCGCGGCCGGAGCCGCCCCGCTCCTCACAGGCACCTGCGGGAGCAGGGGCAGCGCGGGGAGTGCGGCCCGGCACGGACTCACCGAAGTCCAGAAACTGCTTCATGGAGAGCGGCGAGGGGGAGAAGCGGGAATAGAAATCCACCTGCTGCGGGATGGTGCCCGGGGCGGCCCCGCGCAGCAGCGCGCGCAGCAGCCTCATGGCGCAGCTCCGTCCGCTCAGCTCAGCTCAGACCGGCCCAGCACGGCCGCCATTTCCCGCCACGCCGCTCCCCCGGCCCCAGTCCCTGCCCAGGCCGCCTCCGCCGCGCCGCCAGGAGGAGGTGCCCGAGGGGGAGGTGGGCGGAGGGGAGGGCGGCTCTGAGGGAGCGGGGCGGGGGCGCCCGGAGCAGCCCGGCAGCCCCTGAGGTGCCTTGACGGCCCGCCGGGAGAAGGCAGCGCTCGCTTCCCGGAGGGTCCCCCCACGGTACAGGGGCGCTGCGGGGCGGGGGCCGCCGCCTGCCCGGCGAAGGGCTGCGGGGCGGGAGCGGGGGGAGCGGGGGCCCAGGCACAGGGATCCCTGCGGGCTCGGCCGTGCGCTGCCCAGCGCGGGACCGGGCGGGGACGGGTCCCCGGGGGGCGGTGGGAGGGCAGAGCCTCACCTGAGGGAGTCGGTTCTTCTTGATAGCGCATCCTTTGCCCAGCTGCGGGGTGGGCTGGGATTTGTTTCAGTTATCAGGGAAAAAAAGAATTAAAAAAAAATACAGAGGAAAAAATAGGGCTTCTGCCAGGTAGACTCCCGATCTGTCAACAATGAGCACCATATGCATCTGTATTGGTTAAAAATCACTTTGACCATAGATCACATTAAATCACTTTAGTAGCTGTTAGGATGCTAATGCAACATGTGAGGTACCAAACAGTGTATTTAATAGTTTATTGTCCTGCTCTGGTAGAAATATCTAGAATATGAACCAAAAAAGCAGTTGTGATTATAAGCATTTCTGATAAACTTAGATGTTAAGTTTTGACACTAGGCTCTCATCTCCAACAGATAGGTTTATTGGCAGAGATCAATTTTGATATCTGGTAGCTTGGTACCTCAGAAGAGAGACCCCAACAAAGAAATTCCTGGGAGTGATGCACTTCTCAGCTCTGTACTGTTGAACTCCTCCACTTCAAGAAACGAAGCGATATCTTGCAAACATTTCTGTTAATTAACTTACCGTGTTATTTCCAAAGTATTTGACTCTTCTGTCCCTTCTTCCCCTATCCCCTGATGACACTGGGATTGAGAGGTGAAATACTGTTTATTAGTGCCAAGGGGGCGTATGTTGGTGTGCAGTACTTAGGTAAGCAGAAGCAAGGACACCTCCTCTTGCAAAAACCTGTTCTCTCTGCCTGTTTTCTATGATGAGGAAGGAAGGGCCCTGAAAACGTGCAGCTTGCAGACAAACATTTTGGAGAGTAAGAAAAGGAGGAAAGAGGTCTATCTTGCAGTATGGAAAATGCAAACTGCAGGTCCCCAGTCCATGTACAGTGACCATGTCACACCTTGGCTGTGTCTTGGGCTAAGGAGTTTCTGTGTTTTCTCACAAGGATCATGGTTAGGACTCAGCAAGGCTTATGAGGCTGTAAAAGGTGTATAGTATCTATGACTCCATAGCCTGGGAAGACAAACAAACATTTAATGGCATCTGAGGACCGGGATAAAAAACTGAAGCAACTGCTTACACAGTCCCTGTGGGGAGATACACTGCTTCCATTCTTCCTGTGACACACAGGCTGTTGTCTGGCAGGCCAGCTGAAGCACGTCCAGCATGTCCACAGGCCTCTGCTGGCTCAGCATGCCAGCTACAGTTGCCTGGTTGTTTCATTACAGCTTGTTCTCCTGGGTTTTGCAAACCAACTGCTGCCACCTTTGCCTACTCTGTGCTGGGAGAAGTTATTTCAGCTGTTTGTAAATGAGCAGCTTTCTGGCTCTGTGTGGTCTGCTGATATTAGTTTAGACACACTCCAGTCATGATGATTAGCATTGGAACGTGGGTGCTTTGAATGGGGACTGGTAGTTCAGTGCCACTTTCAAAAGTTTCCTTTCACTTTATGGGCTGATTCCTGATATTTGTGTCCACCCGAGTGCCCTGTTCTCTCTTTTTCCACATATAACTTCTGCACAGGTCGTTATTGAAACTGTACTGTGGTGGTCACTTGCATTGAAAGCTTCTCTCATAAGATGCATCTCCTGTGCTCTGACGGTTAAAGGTACATGAAGGTATTGCAGTTTACCAACATCCCACTTATGTACCTTAGGGGTATATAGTGTATCTATTTTTTATGTAGATACATACACACTGCACACACTATATATAGCAAATATAGTACATTAGGTTCTATAAGGGTACATATATACATACTGTACACATACACTGTTATTTATAGTGCTGTATCACTGTATATATAGTATATACTATATATAGTACTATGCATGTATGGTATATATCAGCATATATAAAGCACAATATACTATATTAGTACTAAACCTTATGATCAGCTACTTAACTGTTCTCCCAGTCCGTATTTTGTCTTGTTGTAGAAAAATGTTTGTTGTGCTATGTGAATGAGAATACTTGTTTGATAAATGCAGGTTGAGTTCACATCTTGGACATGCTCTGAAAGGTCTAGTGGCATCTTCTGGTTCTAGTCCTGGAAGTTTCCTGGCCACAACAAACGCTGGCCTAGCACATATCCAGCTAACCCTTATCTTCAGGCTTTGTTGCATTAAAAGGCCTCTCAGCAAAGGCGAACAAAGGATCCTGTGAGGGCTGACATCTTAAAAACGGAGATAAACTATGTTTTCTCTGTTGGGTTTGGTGGTTTTTCCCCCTGCGTATTTTTGGCTTTTCTGTGGGGTTTTTTGGTGGACTTGAAGCTGTACCCTGCAATTGTGTTACTGACTGTCAGTATCAATCTTTCACTGCTGAATAGAGATAGGTATATGAAGTCCTTGACCAATTCTGGGGGATGTATCCCTCTCCCCTACTTACTCAAACACTCATCTGGCTGTATTTAGGAAAATTTTTAGGAGGCTGGTTGCACTGAAGATCCCCTGGGCAGTGTGAGCGCAAGCACGGAGTGAGGAGCGGGCAGCTTGCCTCGCTGGGAGCTGACACTTGGAGCTCTGCCAGGCTCCAGGCTCTGCCTGCCCCTGAGCAATGCTGGCAGCCACAGCAAGTAGCAGAGAGCCTGCGAGCACGAGATTGTGCCTTATCTCCTGCAGCTCCTTGTGTGCCCTTCTGCGTGGGGCAGGAGCAGGAGCTGTGGCAATATCAAGAATCAGAGAACTTGTTACAGTTTGTGGCTTTCAGCATATTCTACTGAACTTAGCTATGGCCACCTCAGTTAAGTACGATAAAATCACTATTGCCAAGACAATGTTTAATTAAAAAAAATTTATTTCACACTTCTATACAAATATCCACAGGTCATTTCTAATCATGGAATGATGTAGCATTGTTAGCCAGTATAATGAAAGTTTGAGATAAAAGTATACCAGTGACATGACTTATTTTTCAAGAACTTTCACTTTAACACTGCTAAGACATTCATGTTCTTAGGCGAGGGCCAGAATCTGCTTTTAGATTCAGGGGTATTTGTTAAGCTTCTTAGCCCCTGATTAGCCTGGCTTCTGATGTTGCTGAGCCTTTCAGCAAATAAGCTAGAATTTTAAAAGCTCAAACACTGGGTAACATCAACATTCATATGCAAATGTTCATAAAATCAGTCATAACATACTGAGATTATTTAGTGTTAAGAAAGATGAGTGTAGTAAATTAATTGAAACTTTTTAGGTGACCACACCTTCGTACTAATGTTCAAAGTTAGTAGTAAAAATAAGACACTTGACAACTGCCCTCCTAGCAGGTTTTTACCCTATGAGGGGAAAAAGTACCAAGAGGTTTTTGCATAGTTCAAATTACGAGCAATTAAATACATACTTTTTGAGCAGAATTTTGTTTCACATGGAATAAACAGTTTTGAACTAAATCTTTGTTCTTAAATAGTACCAACACTTTAAAACCTGGGTAAAAAAGTAAACTCTTTAAATAATTTTATCACTTATGGTACAGTAACTAGATTTCTGATAAACAACATCATGGTTCTACTTTATCAACATTCAGGTATTCGAGATGATTCAGTAGTCTCAATGTGGATCAGCTCCAGATCCACACAGTTAAGGTACATGAGGCATCTACAGACTCTTTCAAGTGCTGTATAACAGTTGCAGTAGTCAATGCCTTTTGCCAAACAGGAAGTCCTTATGAAGCTGGAAAGCTGTTTTGAGAGAACTCACTTTCTTACAGCAAGTATAAAACTCTATCTAAACCCCTATTTCTGCTTGGTGTCCAAATCCTTAAATAGTCTGCAATAATATACAAATCATGTTACAAGACCTGATGTTACAACACATAAACTTACAAGTATCAGGAAAAGAAAGGCCCCATACACATTATTAGCATAAATATTTACATTTTTAGAAAGTATTGGCACCTTCAGTTACTTATTAAAATGCAGTGAAAGCCTCAGGTCTCATAATCTTAAGTTCAAAAACACAGTGGATTTGAAAATTCATTTAAGTCTTTGGCCTAACAGTTAGTCAAAGACAATGATTTATAACAAAAATAAATACAAAAATGACTAAAATATATATATACAAAAAGTACATCTAATATTCAAGCCTCTCTTTTTAAAAAAAACCTGTGTATATTTGTTGTGAGCAAGAATCACACAATCTGATCTTAAAAAAAAAATATTTAAAAAAATCAAGCAACATGACCCATTGCACATGTAATTTAAGATGATGCTTCTTGTTAAGCCCTAACTACTGCAGCAGGTAAAGGTTATGACTAAAGCAAACTTGCAGGTCTTCAGTTATACTTGAACAAAGTGTGTTAAGGCCACTGTGTGTTTGTAAAGCACTATGTATTGAGGGAACAATGGAGAACCTGTCTTGACGTTAATCGTCCATTCCTTACATACCAGGAAGAAGGTCAGGATCACAGGAAAAGGTCTGCTATAGTGGTTTTGCATATTTTGCAGAAAAGACCCCAAATCAACATAGTATTTTCTGAAGTGTGGGTTAGATTTGAGGGGGGAAAGAGGCAGTCTGAAAATTAAATAATGCAAATAAAGTCTGTTGAAGCAATTTTAACTGTGCAAATAAAAGCCTCAGTATAAGTAGTAATATCTACAATCAAATGGTGAATGTCCATAGTGTTCATAGGTCTAACTCCATCAGTATTCCATTAATGAAAACCTTAACCTCTCTCTGAACTTTCTGGATGGAGAACATTTTTCCCTAAGAATAACTTTCATTTTCATTCCATTTTGTGAACCACTGTTTTGTCTCATCTTTGATCTGTCGCTCTTCTTTCCGAATTCTCACAGCGTGATAGCTGGGGACACTGTCTTCGTACCTGGAACGCTGGAAGAACCCACACTGGGGTAGAGGAGAAAAAGAACAGTTTAGGTTTAAGTTGCTGCCAAAGTACTACAGTCATAGAGGCACTAAATTCTTCCTTTGCACAAATACAAAGGTAAGAAAATTGAAAAGAAAAATATGTAAGCCAAAAATGTAGCATACGTAGCTGTAAAAATGTGAGGCAGCAGGTCTGCATTAGTTATTCCAGCAGCACTTGAAGACAAATGGCACAGTCTGGCCATATGGTGGTAATCTAATACCTTAAAAAGATTCCCTTCAGTACAAAGCTGTTCATTCATCTAATGAGAGCATTTAACTGCTACACAATGAAGTAGGTACAGTTCAGGAAAGCTCCTTCTCCTGAATCAAAGGTAACTATGTACTTCAGTGTCTTCCTGCATGGTGACATGATTTACCCTTAAAAATCTACAAAAAGACTTCCAGAACCGCCAAGAAAAGTTACACTAGGGCCTTGTTTTTCAAAGCACCATCTCAACTACAGTCATCTGAACTAATTACACATATGCAGTATTAGAAACACAAGTCTTGCTTACTTTGCCATGGGAAATCACTCTAGATGAAATCCTGTACAGTTTATTTGTGCTCTGCAATTTCTTATCCAAAGCCACTGTAAAAACTGATTTTAAATATAGAGGAACAGACTGAAATTAATTTTCAAAACAAAATGGAGCTATGGCTACCACGTTACCAAGATCATGACTGGCAGACACTCAGCTGTACGTGCTTACAGATCACTGAGGTAAGATTAGGGTTAAGAGACATTGTGCCATCCAGCTGTCATTAGGTACTGCTGGGGGTAAGAAAAGATTAAAGTGGCAAGGTCTTTTTGTTCATAGTGTTTAGAGTGCTGGGTTTTTTGATTTTGTTTGGTTGGCAGTTTGAAGTTTTTTTAGTATTAGAACTTACATGGAACTGAATTAAAAAAAGGTTATAGTGAGCATAGACCAAATCTTCAGCGATCTCATAGTTAAGATTTCATTAAACACTGTTTTGACATAATTCATTAAGAATTCTTCCCCACCTTCTGATCCCAAGCATCACTTACTGATATAATGTACAAGCATGTGATATCTTAATTTGAATAAAGGTTTCTGGAAGCATAAAGCATCTAGTACCTTCAGCAAAGTGTGTTCCTAGAAAAGTGTACCTCTGTGAACTCAAGTAAAACAGATGTTTCCATGCAATAAATTCTCATTATGAAAACCCCTCTCATTACAAGCAACGTGGACCTTTTAGCATGCACTAAAGGTTAGTAAAGCAAGTTTATATATCATCCACGTTTATATATCTTTACATTTTAACTCTAGTGTTGATTACCGTCTTGCAAGCTTGAAGACTCACTTGTAGTGTTAAAACATAAATTTAAAAAAAGACTAAACCCCATTGCAAAAGAACAATATGTTTTCTAAAGAAATAAACAAGAAGTGTTTTAGACCAAGGTAAACACCTGTGTGTGTTCACATGCACCAAAGGCTGAAAATCTATCAACAGCATGAGCAAGCAAGTACAACAGTTTGAAATCCAAAAGTTAATAGAACATATGCAGAAAAAGCTTCACAGTTAGCCACCGCAACCATAGCATGTGCCACAGCTAAAAATTAAAAAATATCATCAGTTACCAATTACAGAAGTAGATCAATACTATGCATCAGAAGTAAGCCTCTCTTTATCAGATGGCTGAGCATGGATCTCAGCCTTGTGATATGTGGCATCGTAATGATCTTTCTTATTTCTCTTGAAGAAACCACACTACAAGGAAGCAAGGTATTTAGTCAATTTTTTGTGGACTGGAAGATGTCAAACCTATTAAAACTAACTTTAATTAACTCTGTGAACTGTCTTCCTCTTATCCCTCCACAGGCCAACCAACAACAAAAAAAAAATAACAGAACTCAGCTGTTTCTAGATCTGAGAACTTCTTGGACTAACTTGATCTATAAAGTAACAGAATAACACAAGTTATTAACAGAATAACCTGACAATATTATTTTAGAGGCATTTTGGTAAATTTGTAATAAATTGCTTGGATTTTTTTAAGAAAAGGTACAATAAAGTATGTCCAAGAAGCCTAGAAAGCTGTTTGTGGACCAGTGCACAGGACAGACAAGAACAAAGGGTAGAACAAAACCAATTACTGCTTTGACCTGTTCAACACAAGCTTTTACCTTAAATTAATTATGTATCTGTCTTTGCAGTATAATGTTTGTCCTTCATAATACAGCACAGTGTTTGTCATCAAAAGCAGCATTTTACACTGTGTGTGCATGTAAAAAATGCTTGTATTTTCATGTGAAGTAAAACACCAGTAGTTATAACCTAACAGCCTACCTAAAGTATTAATTCATCAGGAACATATGCAGGAGCAGCTGGGCATTTATTAGAAATAAGGAAGTCATAACTATCCTGTGAGAAGTAACCTGCAGCAAATAGTAGTTCCTCAGTAAAGCTAATTGCTGCAGTTTTTCTGGAAAAAAAGTAACAGGATAGTCTTCTTCACCTCTTCTTCCTTAATAACCTTCTAAAATAATCCCATAACAGCAAATACTAACTGTCTACCCTGTAAAAACTAAGAATAAAAGCTGTTCTGTTATACTTGGGACTACAGATAGTTGGCATTTTTACAAAGGTCATTAGAAAAATAGGTACTTGTTTTTTTCTTTCTCAAACTGTTAACCTTTTGCTATACATACTTATTTACTCCTCCTAAGATTTTTTAAAAGCCCATACTACAGAAATTCACCAGCACAGTTGGCTGTGTATTATTACTGTACCTTTTGGTTATTTTTATCTACTATCAGTTTAATGGTATTTCTAATGTTATGAGAACATAGCCCTGCTAAAGCATTTGTAGACAGCTGACATGAAGTTTTACACGTAACTGCAGAGACTCATTAGCTGTATCCAGCTATGGTCTCTGAACATTTGTCTTGAGTTTTGCCCAGAGCTCAAAATACTTCCTTTTGAGGATGTGAAAACAGAAAAATTACATAACCATTTTCATTCCAAATGCTGCAAAATTGAGAAACTAATAATGTATGGTTTGAGCAGTGTTGCCCTATTTTGAGTCCCAAATAGTTAATCACTTGCTTAATTAGTTTGCTATCTTGTCAGTTATAGAGCAGGAAATAAAAAATAGCCAGATGAATAAAAACTCACCTTCCACAGCAAGAATACCAACAGTGCAAGCATCAGTATTCCAGCAAGAATTGCCACCGCAATGATCCACCAAGGTACTCCCGTATAAAGGGCTACTGGTTTTGCAGGAAAGACAGTAACACGCACCTAAAGGACAGAAAATACATGAAGATGGAAAGAGCATTTCTGAAAATCCACATATAATTATAAAGCTACAACGTATACAGTCTTATCTCTAACAAGATGTCTTCTACAAAATGTTTTTGAAGAAGACCACCTACTGGTATCATTTCAATATGGTAGTGAATTTTCCCAACCCAATTAAAAGGTAAAAATGATCAGTAATTCAAAACTCAGTTAAAAAGTTAGACTTTAAGCTAGTTTTGTTTTAAATTTGTTTGTTTCCTGGTCTTTTGAGATAAGCTGGAACCATCACAACCATAATACATGATTAGCACCAAACACTGAACCTACCTGAGCAACTTCGTTTGTGAGTTTAACATTCTTAGCTGCAGCAGGAACACTGATAGAAGCCCTAACAAGAACGTCCAGGTAATTCATTTTGGAGAAGTCCTGTTCCAAAATAAAATATGGGTATCAGGCACAGAACAGGAAAGAACCCTGACCTTTCAAAAATTGCAGGTAAGAAGACTTACCTCTAAGAAAGTGCTGTTCCACAGTCTGGAACGCAGGACAATAGATGCCTTGCTGTCTAAACCCTTCAAGGGACATTTTATGTCCACACACCGTGCATTTACATTGCAGTCCTGCAATTACAAATTTCTACGTGTAAATAAGATCACATTCTCACAGACTGTTTAAACCTCACCCCAAGATTAAAAATTGGATTATATGCATCATACTTACGTGCAAGAACCAGTATCCGTTTGTACTAACAGCAACAGAAAAATACCATGAAGATACTACTACCTGTTTATTTTAATGTAGATAACAATGCAAATATTCTTTCCCAGTTCTCTCTCATCGGTAGATAATCTAAATAGTCAAATTTTAAAAGCATTGGTACTTGGATGTAAGATAAAAACAAGACAGAGATAAATTCTTTCACTCTGACAAACTCAGAAAAGCCCTCTTAAGAGTGCAGGGGGACACATCTGACCCAAGACTACACACCAAGATTTTGTGTTTTCTTTCTGCGAATAAAGGAAATGCTTGGCTGTCCGTGATCTGCTTCTCTGCAACCTCACGCTTCCTTCTTGAGTCATGGGATTCCTAAAAGGAGAAAAAAAAAAAAGTAAAAACTAGTTTATCATAAGAATCTTTTAATTCTGACCCCATACAACCAGTGAAACTAGAGTTCAGTGAGTGGTTTTTTCTTCCAAAATCAGCACAAGTGACATCATTATATATCCCTATTTACCTGCATTTATTGCTAATAGTAGAGTCGGGACAGCTACTAAAATTTGAGATTACCTAAAGAAAGGCCAACTGACTATTTTCTTTAATAAGGCAAGGGGAGGTTTAGATTTATAAAGCCTTCAATGCTATCTCCATTTTTGTTCTAGATAAAGGGTGTTAATGGTACTACGCTAAAGAATAAGGTTGCACTGAGGCCGACAGATGCAGGGTTTTTTGAACTGTATAGTAATTACACTCAGTAAAAATTATATTAATTAATATAATGATCTGACAAGAACAGATTTATGTACATGCAGTTTTAATGGTGGAAAATAAAACTCCTCCCATAAGATCTTAAAATTATATGGAAAAAAAGAAAAAAGGCTTAGGTTTTAGGAAAAAGATCTTGCTAGATAGGCACAATTCAGGCCTATAAAAATTGCTTGAGAAATTCTTTTTATTATATTTGTTGTAAATAAGTAAATTTAAGTGCAAGCCCTTTGTCTTTAAAAAATTACAAAGAATTCCCCCAGGCTGGGGAGATGTTTACAGTTATTTATTGTTTTCTGAGTAAGAACTCAGGTTTTTTTATTATTGAAGAGATTTCAATAATGCTGATGAAATTGGTTAGAGCAATCAGCAGTTTCATCTGTGTAAGAGCATATGCCAGGAGAGCCCATTGCAAAAACAGTCACACCACCACAGCATCTACCCTTTAGCATATTAGCCTCATTAGCTGTTATGAAGCCTCCTAATAAGCTTAATCTTTGATACATTGTTTATGTATTGTACTTGTGAGCTTCTTTAGATAAAAAAATAAATCCTTCTGGAGCAAGCTCTGATATGCCCTACTATCACATGCTGTGGAGTGCTTTCATGTTGTACCAATTCACAAACAGAAGACAGGGTAACATAACATACCACAACATGCAGACTGTTGATTTCATTCTCAGGTTGACAGGAGACTTTTTCCAAGCCTTTGGAGTCTATTTTCATCAAATAAAGCAGCCATTTGCCATTATTAATTTCCTTAGGCCACTGGATGTCAAGGGAAGCAGTGCCAAATGTTTTCAGTGGTCTGCCCAAGTTAGTTACCTATTAAAACAAACGTTCTTTAAACTGTGAAATACTTTTTAAAGGGATTTTTTTTTCTTGAAAACATTATTGACTCAGCCAAGCTTTAAGCATGCAGCTAGCAGGAAATTTAGATCAGATGAAAGGCAGTCAAAGCACTACAAAGACAAAGCATATACTAAAAGTAGCACACTTGGATAGCAAGTAAATTCAGGATTTAAAAATGTAAGGATTAAAACTCCCTAACATAAACTTTTAGTTGTTGATTTTTAGAAATCTCTTCTCATGTGAAATGACAAGTCCAATTTAGAGTTAACAAATCACGCAGTTACATAACTGAGGCAAACTGCAAGTTATGAGGAACTCTGACACTCAGAGATAACCAGCTCTTGCTCTGATAAGTATGAAAGTTGTTTTCCAACCTCTTTTTTTCTTGCCTAGTGTTACTATTCATGATAGCAAGTTCTAAATCAGACATTCTAACTCCTGCTACTGTAATACATGCATGCAGGTACAGAAGGAAGTAAAGGACTGACGGAGATGGACTTTAATTTTTCTCTTAGTCTTCTTGATTTATATTTGGCAGAAGACGAAACCAATGGAATAGACCCACACACTCAGAGGGGCTCTTGCAGTGTCTCCATGTGCCAGCTCAGCCCTGCAGGCAGCACGTGCCCATAACTCACTGTCTGTGGGCACCAGCCAATGCCTGGGCAGGCCACAGGCAGGTTCTGCTCTAACTTTTGTTCCCTACCTGCAGGGGGTTTATGCCCTACAACTGAACGTGCAGAACTGCTCCACAAAAAAAAAAAAGTGTACAGACACTCAGGTCACTTCCTCAAAATATGACCATAAAATATCAAAGCCTAAAGAAAGTCAGGAATTTGGTACAAAGAAAGCCGATTCAAATATATCAACTTTTCCAAGTATTCATACGCATAAAATGATAAGCTGTGCATTTGATTAAAAGCAGCTGTTGACATTATCTAAATACTCACTCGGAATTCATACTCTATGAGGCTTCCAATATTATCTTCAGATTTCATAGCACTCTCACCAACGATGTTACCTCCAAAATATACCTGAGAAGGCTTAGCAATTCTGTTCAGGTGGGGGTGGGGAAGGAAAACAGTCAGATTTATATGAGTCTGCAGCAGAACTGTCCCCAGACCCCCCATTTGTTATGCTATCAACACTTACCCAGTGAGCGATAAAAGCAATTCAATAACCACTTTAGCACTGGCTGTAATTGGAGTCAAATTAACTTGAGTGCTTGTTCTACAATGAAAAGGAAACAATGGTGTTTATTTTACAAATGTAATGGTTTTCACTTTACTATTAAATTACTTTTGTGAAAGGAACAAATGAATTCAAAATGTTTTTATGACTGTATATAAAAACATAGCGCATGTGCATGACCACCAAGAAAACTTACGTTTCCAGCTTCAGGTTAATGTCCAAATCTGTTGTGTCAACATTAACTTTAGTGGTACTTAAGATCAGATAAAAGGTTACCTAGACAAGAAAGAATATAATGAAATATATAAACATTTTGTAAAATATATTGATATATGCAATATTATAAAAATGCACCATCAAGTTCTGGAGTTAAAGAGACAGGTCCAAATCGGATTTTCAGTTACAGCACACAGAAACTTTGGACAATCGCAGTCAGAAATGAGATTTTACAACTTGAGTAAAATAGTTGCAACTTACATTGGAATTTCTCTTAAAAGGATTTCCAAGTTCACACTCTGCTTGAGAACCATTTTGGTTAGCACCGCACGTTAGCTGTTTTTCCTGATTGAACAGAATACATTTATCAGTATTAAAATTACCTGAAAATATTTAAAATTTTTTAACATATTTTCTCTTAAAAATACTTACAGGATAACCCCTCATCTCCCTGAATGCAGAGTACGTCAGACTGTCTGGAAAAGTTGCAATTAGTTTAGCTTCATATGCATCTTCACCATCTTCTTGTGGATTTTTTAGATTAGATGGATTGTTTGTCACTGTTATTTCCAGGGCAATATCTTTCTGATCTTTCAGAACAAGCACTGGCACATTGTTTTCCCTACAGAAACAAGAGTATGCAGGGTTGTGTGCATTAGGAAAACAAATGCCTATGAAAGTTTGCTTCTTCTCATGCTTTACTTGAATAGAATTTCCCATATTAGCAAGAATTACTGGAAGGCTATAAACACATGAACAGTCAGTTTTTTTCCCCCAGACCAGTATTTCATCTCTGAAAGTGGCCAGCAGTTAACAGGACAGAACAGACTGATAAATCCCTCAAGTAATCAAGTTTATACTATTTCTGAACCAGCACTTTCATCTGATTCACCTTCACTAGTGATGAATTTTCTCCAATCTACTGATCTGCTTTTTTCTTGTAAAGTGCACGATTTTGGCTTCTGAGTCAGGGTGTGGCCCTCACTGCTAAAGGTGACTGACTGTTGACAGTGAGTAAACACACCTCCTTCTGTTTGTTTAACCCTTTTCTAATTTCACTGGCCTTCCAGGGAGGAGGGATGCAGCGGGCATGTTTGTGACAGTGAAATGGTTACTCTGTTTATTTCTCTGTAACTGCTTGTCTTGGGCTACTAGACTATACTATATTGAGTTGTCATACTCACAATAAAATTTCATCTACAACACAGTGTCACACAGTAAACTACTGCAAGGTTGGTTTAGAATCTCATTTCTCCAGGTGTCAAATTTTTTTTTCTTTTAGTCCACACCTGCACAGTTGTGGCCGCTTTGTATCCACTCTGTACCACTTTTCTTCTCAAGCTCATCCTCTCTCCCCTCTTTCCTCCTCCTGACAGATCAGTACTATTACACTGGGTTGTGTTTGCCAGACAGAAAACTGCTCTCTCTCTCCCAGAACTCTCTCCTAAAAGTTCTTTTAAGCACTTGTTAATAATTTGAACTTTAGCAATGCATTAATCAAGGCTTACAGCGGTAAAGAAGTGAACCTGTCTTCATTTCCTTCTCTAGTGCAAAACCGGTACTGAAGTTTCAGATTGCTGTGACATTCATTGTCTTCTCCACATCCTTCTTTTAAGAACTCCACCTAAATAAAACCAAAGCAATTTTACTGCCTGACATACGATAGTAGCTTAAAACAAGATTTTTCAAGTGCACTGCATAAAGCATCTACACAGAACTCAGAGACACTTTCCTGGACAGAGGTCAGATTTTCACCTGACTCTTACTTCTTGCCTGTCGAGTTTTTCTTTGTGAGATATACAGCCCTTGATCTTGGTAATTTAGAACTTGAAATGTAACTAAAAAGCAGAGTTGGATAATTCTAAGTGAGAATTCTAATAGGGAAATACATCCTTAAGTCTGATTCTTCAGTGAGCACTGAGGAAATGCAAACTTTTAACTGAGATATTCTCTCCCTTTTACATCACTACTGCAGTCATTGCTCAAAGGCTGTTACAACATGCAGTGGAAGAATTAAACTGTATGTTATTTTGTTATGTGAGACAAGTGTTCACAGCAGAAGACAATGGATTTCCATTTTTAATCAAAAGTACATTTCCTCTTAAACTTGCTGGGGAGAGGAAAAAACCCTAGCAGCTATGCCATCTTCACTTTTGTTGCAAAATAAATGCAGGATCTAGTTCATAACATGTGCTAACAAGTTCAGCACAAAATATAAAATAATAAGCCAGTAGTTGCAAGTCCAGTGCCACCCCAGTTGTTTCCTTTGGCCATCATTTAGCTTTCTACAGTCTTTAAAATTCAGTTACTTACAGATGTGCAGATTTATATGAATATGTGATATCAAAGGCTTACTTTTGTGGTCTTTGTTTCAGATTCATTTGAATTTAGAATTGGTATAAGATCTGGAAGTGCACTCTCTTTTCTTGTGGACGGTGAGCTAGACTCCAGGCCAGCAATTTTAACACTGACTGATACTGGAATGGGACGTAGCTTATCTTTAATTTTTTCCTGTTAAAATATTAAATAAAATATTAAAATAAATGGCATAGTTAGTATACAATGCAGAGATGAAAAACAACACAAAACCAAGCTTTTTCTAAACAGCATTTTCTAAACACATGCAAGAACACAAAGTGCACAGCCTGTCTTTCTTTTTCCTGGCTTCCCAATCTGATGATTTCTCTCACCATTAAGAATTCTTAGGAACAACAGATGGTAATTCAGGCAGGTAAAATTCACACTCCAGCAGTAAAATAAAATTAGAATAGGTTGGACTGAGCTCTGAGCAACCTGATCTAATGGAAGGTGTCCCTGTCCATGGCAGGGGGGTTGGAACTGGATGATCTTTAAGGGTCCCATCCAACCCAAACCATTCTATGATTCTATTGCATAAATTCAAGCTCTTTAATCTGCTGTGGTCAAAAGAAACCCTGGAGGAGGACTCATTCCTGCTGAGCCACAGAGAAGGAGTTTGTTCAGCTCCTGGAGCAACGCCACCGTTAACGGTCAGTGTAGCAGCCAAGTCAAGAGAGCACACACCAAGCTTTCTTGCCCTGCCCATTCATTCACTCCAAAAACCATGGGTTAAAATTCTTTTCCTAGACAGTCACACCATTAAATTCTGTAACAATTACTTCTGTTGGAAACAGCTCTCCATTTCTGGCATTTAGTTCCTCTCTATTGTTCGAAATCAGTTCAGCTCTATTGACCTCCAGAGCATGCTGCAGTGGCTACAACTTTTATACATACTTTGCAAGAAAAGCAACAGGAGGAAGCAGCATGTGTGCAGGGGATAGTAAAGTACTAAACTATGGGGGGGTTCTGTTTTTGAAGCTTTATATTGCATGTGGCTTTTAAATTATATACAAAGGTTCCTTCCATGAGGCTGAAAAAGAAAAAAGCACTTTTTTAGTTTAAATGGATCTAAATGACAAAGAAATAAAATACTCTTCCTTACCTGTAGTACAAGCTTTGTAGTCACACACTCCCATGAGTTCTGTCCCCTCAGGGTTGTACTTGCAGTAAACTGATCAGACGAGTGGTCGCTGAACCGTACCCTGGACGGCAGGCCCAGCTGCCGCCTCTCGTTTTCCACTTCAAACGTATAGTTGATCTCTGTGTGAAAAAATAAAGTAAGTCACCACAAAAAAAGAATCATTGCCTTATTAAAAAGAACTTTAACTTCTCCAGGTATGATCTTAGAGCATTATTCTGGAAGATTGTTTCAGCCAGTCCTGGGCTTCACAAACTGTTTTCAGTTATTTACAAAACTTTCTGTCAGTTTTGTCCCACCACAGTCAGGGGCCAGGTACCCCATGCATGACCTGCAGCAAACTTCTAAATCAAATCCTGTTATTCCCAAAGTACACCGTTCCTTTACGGGGGAGCTGTAATTGCTGCTGCAGAGCCAGCAGAGGGCTGAGGTACCACAATGTAAATATCCCAACTTGGCTGTCTGGGATTCCTGTTGTGTCTCAAATGGCACCTGAGAGCCAGCAGGATTCTGAGGTCAGAGTACACTGTTAATTTTAACACTGAAAGCACAAGTGTGACTAGAGCTTTCTAGCTGTGTGCCAAGGCATGTTTTGATAGACCTGAAGTCGGTGCGTGTTTTAATCATTCTCTTTACTGAGCCAATTCAATGTTGCATGGATGGGAACAGCACTGAGTGTGCCAGGCCACTCACAGATGGACACAGGGAGCAGCCTCTGAGAGCTGGTAGCACTTGACCTGTTGATGGACCAGGACCTCATTCAGGTACATCCTTCAGATTTTACAGGTGATGGAGAAACTCAACGCAGGAGGAAAATGAGCTTTGAGCTTAAAATTCTTCTAATTTCCTCTCAAAATCCTACCAAGAGGTAGTAACAGCACCATTGTAACAAGTGCTTTACATTTTTGACTATAATTGTGGCACAGTCTTCCAGTCTTCTATTAATGCAAATTTTTTTATTTCAGTTACTGATCTCCACAAGACCATTTTCATGAATACAGGACACAGTTTTATAGGGTAACCCTACAATAAGAAATAATGCTTACCAACAATATATAAAATGGGCTTTTTAAACTATTGTCTAAAGCAGCAGTAACCTAGAGAGGCAAAATGGTTTGGGTCTGTATGGCAGCCATTTACTCACTAGCAGTTAGAAAGTTTCTGTCATCCACAGAACAGCTTAACACACCAGCATGACCAACTACAGATAGTGCAACATCTGACCTTAGTAAGGAGTCACATTTTAAATTTGACAGGCCCCATCTGAGTCACTACAATTTGAGTACTACTCTTCCATGATAAGCTCTAAAGAAAAAAAGAAAACAAATCACGTGACAAACAGATCAAAAATCTTTATCTTCAAAACTTACTTATTCTTGGATTTAAGTCTCTGGGGTTTGCAGTATATTTAAAACATGCTTTCACATCCATCCTGTAAAAAGTACGGAGAAACTCATATTAACTTTACTAAGGCATGGTCCAACAGACTGAAAAGTTTTAATAGTTCATTCACTGATCTTATCAGTCTTATGACTGGTATTTGCTGCTTACTAGACTGGATTACAAAGCAAGAAAAAATGGTTAATAAGCAATTAGAAAAATTTTCTGGCATTTGCTCTTATGTCTCTACTCAAGAGAAAGCTGTTCAAGCCCAGATATTTGTGTAAAAAGTAATTTTCAAAAGCAGACATTATGAACAGAACATATTCCACACCTTGTCTTTAGCACAATAGTTGTAAGAAATTCAGGAAGTCAAAATGCAGATACATTTGCTTAACCTGCACAATTGTCATACCTCTTCACTTTAACATCGCCACTGAATGAATTTTGGCAACAGAAAACTCAATACACCAAGGCTTCTGATAGAATAATTTTTCTTATTTACCATATCTCACTGTGGTCCTCAGGATTCTTTTTCTTTAGATCAATTCTGTCAGGCTGTACTGTAATGTTTCTTCTAATGCTAATCACAGGCCGAGATCTTCATTTGAGGGAAAATGGGCAATGAAAAGAAAGCATAAAAAAAAGAAGTTTCTGTTAAGATTAATGAAATAATTCATGTGAATCCCAGATGCCCTCCACACCTGCACTGATTTGCAACAAAGTCACCCCAAGAAAAAGATTTTTGCTATGATACTGATTAGAAACAAAAGAAAACTATTTAAGCAAAGCAAGTAACAAAGAACATCTACCATTGTACTGAATGCCTGACAGGGAAGGGGGCTACCTAATGTGGTGATGTTGTGGTTGTCATTTTATACACTTATGAAAAACAGAAATTTCAGTGGTGGTTTCTACCCCAACAGTAATTCAGCCCCTGTGAACAACTGTAGGTACTAAAGTTCATTCAGATTAATGTTCACAACAGCTTTAATGTGGAGCCTGGGTGGCTGTGGGAAATGTTTTCATTGCCTAATTCCTCTGCATGGAGGCTGTTACCATAATTCAGCCTCACAACTTTCCTTTTTGGAAGGGACAAGAGAAGACATTTCACATGACCAAATGAATGATCTGATCCTGTTCTCATCAAAGCACCTAGGGCCTGTTTAAAGTAGGCAGTTAGCCACCTCCTCCATTTAACTGGGCTACCCCTTTCACTGTTCGTCACCTTAGAGGCTTTTATTCTCACCTTGGTAAAAGTTTCTATCCTGCCCTTATCAGCAAAAGATTAAAGCTCCTTTTGAGTAAGCAGAACACTTAATAATCTAATCAACTCCTCTTCCACCTACTCTGTTCATGTGAGTTGCTTTTCCTGGGGGCTGTTCCAGTATATTCAAGAACATTACAATTATGTACACAGATATTATACATTTTAGAGATGGGATTTTCTGCCTGAAAAGTTGTTTTCATTCCCAAAATCCAGATAACCAGTTCTGAAGTTTCTGCTCCTCTTCCATTGGGACCTGACAGCAACCACCTGAACTTGATGCAGCATTCACAGCTCTGATGATGAGACAGAGAGTCCTCTTCCTGCCCATTACTAGTGATTCAGCTTAACAGTATGTTAAACTGGAAAAAAGCAGAGGTCTGCAAAAGACTGACTTCATCCCTAATTTAGGCATGTGCTACAGAAATCCCAAAGGATCTTATCTGCAGGGCTTCCTCACTGCTGTTTCATGGACCCCAGTATAACCTCCACAAGGCTTCAGCCTCACTGGTTTGGATCCTTGGCTATGGAAGTGGGTGTTGGTTCTGTTTTGCTTTGTTCCATCTTCAGTAAAGCACAGTTAGATTATATAACAGCAGCAAACAAAAGCACTAGCAAACATATCTGTTAACTTCTCCTTAAGGAAAAGGAATTACTTCTCACCCTTAAATTCCATTAAAGGACAGGCATGCAAGCTACCATGGGGCAAAGCTAAGGTACAGGTATACTGCACACACCAGCATTTCACAGGAACTGTCCACATTCACCCTCTTACCCTGAACTGATTGCAAGGCAGTTTCTCAAGGAAAAGAGAAGGATAAAATAATAAACCAATTTATGGAATTTCTGCCTCCCCCCCGACCCTGAATTTTTACCTTCTAGTAGGAAAAATACACTCCAGGCCCAATAGCTTGTTGTTACTACTAAGAAAATTGTTTTTAAAAAACTAAAATCAAAACCTCGGTGTAAGTAGTTAAGGTTCTGTATATAATACCTGTACACATTTACAGAATCTGAAAGGGAACCAACAGCAATATCAGGGTAGGAATTTTTATCCAGGTCCATGTTTCCAGCAATAGAGTAACCAAAGAAATTGGTGTTTGTTTTTTCACCATCAAGAATCTAAAGAGCAAACAGATCAAGGAAATTCAGACATTTAAAAGTTATAAAAGTGAAATAACTGAATATAACTGTCTTATGGCCAGGAAAAAAAGAAAGGGAAGAGAAACAATGAAATAGAATCTGTGAAATAGGATCTCTGTGTTCAGTTCAGGTAAATGACACTGAAGTGCCAAGATGATTTGCTTTTCTTCCAAGAAGTTACTTTATAGCAGTGAGTACCAGAATTTACTGGTATGCATAGAGATGTTGCTTAGTTTATCTTTACTTACAGTATTTATGCACTATAGACACTTGAAACTGAAAAAGTATTCTAGAAAGTATTCTAGCAGTATTCTAGGGAGTGCAATCAAGTTCCATTCTCACCTTGCAAACTGGACACGGTGGTCCTGAAAACTAAAAAGGCATGAACATTTTTTATTTAAGAAGAAAGTGTCGTAGTAAAAGAGAAACCCAAGAAACTAATTATTTTCAAATCACCAGATTTACTTTTAAAAATCCAAAACTATACATCTACATGCCTTTTTCCTTCTCTACATACTATTAGTGCTAAAGGACGGCCCCAGAAATAAAAATATGTATTAATATCAAGAATTCCTAATCCTTCTGGTCAGCAGTACAATCTTTGAAGGGTCTTGTGACTTTGCTGCATATCCATCACCCCACTAATAGTAATGGAAAGGGAGATGGACAGCCCTATCATTTCTTTAATTTTGTTCAAGACTACTATTTATATTAAAGGTTATTTCATTACCTGTGCTGGTTTTGTATTTATTCCATTCTTGGATCCATGATAAATGTATACTTTGCCAAAACCATCATAAGGAGCCCCGACTGCGATATCTGTTGAAAGTAAGTTGCAACATCTAAAATCATTCTTGCTCTTTCTGCCGTGAGCAATCACAGTAAGGGTAAGATGTTTCAAGTCCGGCATCAGCAAAACAGTCGCATACATTTTTGTTGTCAATGTCTTCCACTTACCTGGATACCCATCCTGATTAACATCCCCAACGTTTTCAACTGCGAGCCCAAACATGGAGTCGGCGGTTCCGTTCAAGCGGACAGGTTTCACTCCCTCCCACTTGCCCTGGCGGTTGATGTAGACGTACACAGCACCGCCGATGTCTCCGCTTCTGTCGAAGTACTGCGGGGCTCCCACAACAATGTCTTGCCATCTTAGAATTAAAAGAAAAAAAAAAAAAAAAGCAGTGCTTTTGCAGAAGAACTGTGAAAAGTAACTGATCAGATTGTGGGCTAAAGATCAGCTGCCCAAAGAGCTGCTGAACAAAGACCAAAACATGCATTAAACTGGTTGAGCAACAGCCCCACTTGACACCACAAGCTGGTTCATTCCTTTGGTGGCATACAAGGATCTTCTATCTAGGGTCTTCTTTGCGTATAAGACTGGTTCCTTCTTTCATTGTTTACACTAATTGTTTAAATAAAACTCTTTTCTATAATTAGAAACACAGACTGTGTCCTGACTGGTTCTTCAAGATGCTTGCCATTTCCTCCAGCAAAACGTGGAAGGTGGCATTCCTTATAATTACAATGTGAAAACCAAAGCAGAAATAAGCAAGATTGTTATCCTTTGTACAGCCAGCAGGAGTTAACCACAGCCATACCCATCACTGTTGAGGTCCACAACAGCAACATCATAGCCAAAAGAAGAGGCCAGCCCTTCTCCTTCAAACATGTGCTCCAGTGAAAGTGCTCTCTGATTTTTCTCTTTTTTCAGTAAAACAACTGCTCCGCTGTGGTTGGCTCTTGGGGCACCAGACACGAAAGTCATCTCATCTTGGGAGACAATTCCTTTACCAGAGTCCAAAGAGAAACCTTTACCAAAGAAAGAAATAAAATATAAACAAACTAAATAACAGCTTGCATTTTAATACAAAAAATAAAAATTTCCCTTGCTATATTAAAGTGGTACATGGAATACAAGTTTTATCTAAAATACAGTAAGATATGGGATATGGCTGGGAATTCTCCATTTCTATTTGGACTTGTGGATGCAAGTTTACAAATTGACACACCTCCACACATTACATTCAAGTATTTCTCCCACAAAATGTATAATTTCATTGCTCACTTGGATCTGCTTTTCATGGACAACAAATACAAGATCATTTTTAAACATACCAGCTTAAAAATGACACCACCTTACCACTTGAATATAGCTCAAGTATTTCACCTCTGGCAAAATTATAAGTACAAGTCAATATCATTCTGTTGCAAACATGCAAAATGTATTGCACAAGCAAAGTATTCCACATGAATGATGTATACAGTATTTGAGAATCAGCTTACACAGTAATGGTGAAATGGGCAATATTAATTTAGTGCAGCCCTAATGGACATGTTGAAATTAATTTAGTCTTACCTATTCTTTATAAAAATCAATACATTTTAAAATATGAAAAACCAAGTTAAATGACTATACTGCATATAGCAACATATCCAACAAAGGCCAAAGTTGAAAACTGCACATGTTGCAAGGTAGGATGATACCAGCCAGCAGATGGGAGTCTCCCTTCTGAAACACTTCACCACTACTATGAGAACTCTCAATTACAGCAATTCACAATGAGACAGTTCCAGAAAAACTGAGGGGGTCCCAGCTGGGGGAGGGATGAGAGGGTCTGGAGAAATGCATGACATATCAGTGTTTCTCTGAAGCCTGGTTACTTTGCCATCTCCTCTTCATCTGAATCCCTAGTTTTACATGCTTTGCTTACAATGTATTTGAGATGAGAGGGGATAGAGGGGAGAGGATCGTGTCAAAGGTCTGGAGATTGTATCTGACCAGATGTTGCCACTTCATGTGGTCACAAACCTAAGTAGCTATTCATCATTACATCCACTGATTTGTCCACCTGTGTGCTGGGAGGCAATGTTTTGTACACAAACTGATCTGGATGGGTATCAGATACCGCTGTCAAAAATAGAAGACCTGTAAACACGAGTGAAAGATTGAAGAGAAAAAAACAGCAGTTAAG
Organism: Manacus candei; assembly: GCF_025592945.1. Classification (NCBI taxonomy): domain Eukaryota; kingdom Metazoa; phylum Chordata; class Aves; order Passeriformes; family Pipridae; genus Manacus; species Manacus candei. Next base: position 12,567,191 of record NW_026138071.1, on the reverse strand, counting down.
CAAAACACCTCTAACCATGTTCACTTACTGTCTGAACAGAGGGAACAGAAATGCCAGTGAAGAGCTGGCTTGCCTGGAAGTGGTTTTGATTATGACAAATCAAAGGCAGCATTTACATTTAGGAGATAAATGTATTTGTTATGAAACTGCAAAAAGTCAGAATTGACTGTTCGTAGCAAAAGGCACCTACCTCCACAGCACTTCTCACCTTACCAATTCGTATTTCACCAGAAGATGCTATCAGCTCGTCTAACTTAAGCTCTTAGGATGGGGTTTTTTAATTGCTATTCTTTACACCCAATAATTACTCCTGATATTTAACAGAAGTTTATGCTCTATTTCTACTAACAGATGTGTAGCTCTAAGTTTGCTCTCTTCTTGACTTGCTTTTACTTTTTAGATTAGCAATGCCCTTCCCATCTGTTCAGCTTTCCACCACTCACACAGAAATTCCAGTCTCAAGTTACCAAAACTGTATTTGTTGCATACGCCAAAAGCAGTGGATCAACACACAGAAATCTGCACCAGAGCAGAAAGATTCTTTACACTGAAAGCCTTTTCAAAATTGCAGCATAGCCTTTTCTTTGCACCAGTGTATCTCACTGGTGTACAGAAAGATCCAGTGGCCTAAAGACATATTTCTGCTTTCGTAAGTGCACAAAAGACAAGACACTCACCTCCTGCAACACACACACAAAATATAAACACTACTTATATGACGATATTTTAAAGGTCTGTAAGAAGGCCATTGGAGTTTTAAAAACTTGAAGAACAAAAGAATTGCACTTGTCTACAAGGAGAGAAAATCTGCAGTCTTAACAATTACATCCAGAAACTCAAATTTTGATAAGCCTTCTGACAGCACATAGCAGAGACCCTGTGACTAAGGACTACAGATCCACACACTGCACCGAACCATCACAGTGATTATAATCACTCCCTGAGATTCTGTAGGTCCTCATCACAGCTCTTGAATCTCACATTACAATGGCAGCTCTTCTAGGTACCTCAGCAGTATCATTTTACACTTAAAACTGGCCCATAAATGTGAATTATCCAAAATGGTGAACATGTTACAGGGCCGCAATGAAAGATGTTCTGCTCCCATTTTGTATCATCACACCAGACTGGGATCATAAATGTTTAAGAGGCCTAAAGAGATTTACCATATGTATTTAATCCTACCTAAGTAACTGTTAGCTGGAACAGGAACTAGATTCTTATCTTGGCGGCTCTCATCACCAACTTCATAAGGCCCATCATCAAAGATACCCAGATCATAAAATGTCTGATTCTTTTGCTCTGCACGAACCACCCCTGAAAAAATGAAATGATAAAATAAAAGCAAATGAATGGTGAGAAAAATAACAGATAAATGGTTCCCAACTTATATCAATTACGTTGAATGAGATAGTGAGTGCTGTTAAAATGGGACAAACACAGAATAGTGCACTGAGAGAACAGCATTCTCTCTCTGTTCTATCTGTGTGGCAGAAGCTCATGCTGCTCTACAGAGGTCATACAATGATCTGGAAAACATGGGATACTAAGAAAATTCTCAAACACACATGAAACCAATCTGGTCAGAAACTACCCTCATCATTTCTTAGCCTCATAAAGCTTCTCTTAAAAGGGAGATAAGTACACAGGAATTTAAAAAAAAAATAAAACTACTGTTCAGCTATGACAAACACCAGTGGTATATTTAGAAACAGTATTTAAGGGGAAAGAGCTATTGTTCAATAAAATGTGTGCTTCCCTTTTATCAACAGGCGTATTTAATGTTTTGGCAAGCACAAACATGTTTTTCCATTATACAGAAGAGTAGTCTTAGGGCTGTCCTAGCATTTCTCTGCAATTGAAGTAAAATGGTGTCTGAACTCAATATGCTGTTTCAGCTTGGTCAGATTTTGTTGACAGATACGTGGAAGATTAAGTTTTCACTAAAGTACACCTTGTGCCAGAGCTTAACTCAACGATTTTGCATGGTTCAGGTGGCAGGCACAGGTGTGCGAGGTGGAAAAACATAGTGGTTGGAGGATCAGCTGTTCTCAAGAGGGAAGAATTCACAGCTGTTGGTGTAATGAAGTGTGATGGGAAAAATCACTTCAAGAGACTGAGCTGGCCATTTAGATGCTTCTCAACACAAACAGAGAATATCTTATGGTTTTTTCCCCTCAGTTTTGGAATATCTCCTGGATGATACACAGTACTTGGCTCTTAGACAGATTATCCATGAAATTTGACATGGATATGCATGGATTTAGGTATGAATATATGTCAAATTGCTCTGTTCAGTTATCTTCCTGCAGCTCTCCAGTATTTAATTTGGAAAGTACTACTGTTCACAGACTTCACAAAGAATAAAGTGGAGAACACTGCAGGATAAAGATCTCAGTGTAGCTATCTAACATTTGCTCAAAAGCAGAAAAAGGCTGGTCAAATAATTTTTAAAAATTTAGTGATTTGTTCCACTTATCAAAGTAAGCCCTCAATCTCACCATAAGATTAGACTTACAAGGGAAAAAATTGCTGTACAAATGTGCAAAGTTCCATTATCTACTCATATACTTCAAGGATATTTAAAGAAACTGCAGTAAATAATTTTGATACAGAGTCATAGCGTGTTGTGAAAAGAGGGTTAAATCATTACATCCCTATTATCCCCTCCCCCATCCCCAAAAAAACAAAAAAAAAAATGTAAAACTTTGGATGCAACCCTTGAGAGCAGCCTCAGAGGAAATGGGAAGGGTAGGCAGGAAGGAAGCCAAGTCATACCTTTCCAATTGTAAGTGCCTGGGGCACCAAACACAATATAATGATAGTCTCTAGTAAAAGTAGCAGCAACACCTTGCTGACAGGAACCAAACTTCTCATGGCCTCTTAAACGACCGTCACAAAAACTCCAAACTCCATTATCCATATCATCCTTAATAGTGAGGTCCTGGCTCAGCACATAGCACCTTCCAATGATATCCCGGGTTTCCTGCACTGTGTTTACATATTGCCTTTTCTCATAGCGATGTGCACAGGTCTGCAAGACAGAAGAAATAATAGGTGATGTTTTCTGTATGTTGTATGCAAGTCATCCAAGAAGGTTGGTCTCCTTCAGCAATCCTTCATGCCGACAATGCTGTAAGGCACCTTGTAGACATGCCTCTGTTGCAATGCAGAGTCCAGTGTTTCCTGGGGGCAACGTATGGGAAAGGCTGGGCAGCTACAGACAAAGTCAAAGCAGCCAGCTTCATGGTCAAGGAAGGCCACGTGGTTAAATCCCTAAAGCCATTCCTGATACCTAAACCCTCTCAAGAAGTGAGAGAACCACTCTCTCTCACACAAAGAAAGAAGTGTCTGTGTTTCCCAACATCGCTCAGGGTTAAATGACTTACACGCTTGTTCAGGACATGAGAAGCTGGTTCAACTACCATCTACCTGAGACCATTCAGAACTCTCCCCTTCCAGAAAAGTGCCACTAAGCAGAGGCTGAAAGCTTTACCAATGAAGGGAAGGGAAGTTGTTCCTACTTCCTATGTTGGATGTTCCACTTATAGGGTAACTGTCACTGGGACAGAGCTGCAGCACGAAGCACATCCTGTTCCTTATCCTTTTAGACTGTTCCCCTGGGAACAGAATTCTAATCAAATACTTAACACAAAGGATAAATAACCACTGGGTTAAGCAGTGTAATTGCCAAACCACTATAAAAAAAAATGTGAACAATCAAACCCCTTTTCCAGCAGTATTCCTTGCAGAGCCAGATGTAGCAGGTGTGTGAAGAGCACAAGCAAGTCAGGTTTCTCAGTTGACAAACCTTTTCTATGGTTCCTATCAAGGCCTAAATATTAGGCAAACACCCAGCTGCTCCACACTTAGAGCACTGTAGTACTGTCCTGCTGCACAGTGACCTGCAGGTTGCCCACATCTCATCTAATAAGTGCATTTCCCATTTACCACTCACAAAGAAAAGTTTCTTCTCAGAAAAGACAAGACAGCATTAGTTGATGAACAATTAGTTAATGAACAGGACTGCTTACATCTGCTTTTCTCCCCCTTGGGTTCTGAGACAGACGGAACCTAGTTATTACTGCTTCTATATCCTTAAATAACCAGATTCACATGCTGAAGTCACCTGCTTCCAGTTTTGGACCCAGTGACATTAACCTGCAAAAATATAATTAGATGGGGAAGCTTCACTGCAGACCTGTTTTATGATGTAGCTGGTATCCTGCAGCACCATGAGAGGTTTATTTAACTGAGAAAGACTTTAAAAAATAACATTCTCTGGTAATTCCCAAAAGCTTTTTCTCTCTGTTTAGCATAAAATAAAGAGTATCTCTGTACTGTATAAAATAAAGAATAGTTAGTTGTCTTACTGCAGTGTAATGACCACATTAATTCACAGATGCAACTCAAAGTCCTTGATGAAAGGTAAAGTGAGCCCGATCGTCCTGGAAAACAAACTGATGACAACCTGCTACTTTTATAACCTACACTACTCTTCCCTATTTCTGCGATATTTAAAAGAAACAACGTGTATATGACAAAAAATAACTGGCACCCTTGAAAACTGTTCATCCTAGATTGTTATGAAGGTTATAAAGAGAGGCTAAATCTCTTTAAAGAGAGGCTAATTTAAAGCTCTTACAATCTCAAGTGCCTTACTTTGCTAAGGAGACATTTATGTCTTTACCTACAAGGAATCACAGGAATAAATTTAGGCAAGTTACCTTTCAGCAAGCTGCATAGAAACACAGACCACTTAGAACATTTACTGTAGACCTCAAATGTCTTTATAAGTTAGTCCTTTACACTTACCACCACATTTCCTCCTGGCCCCTGACTTTGGACAGTTACACCCATCCACTGGTCCTCTTTACTCTCCATCTTCGGGTCAGCTGCAGAGTATCATAATACAACTTAAAATATTAAGAGTTAACTGCATTTTCTTTTTACTTTTCTTTTTCTCTGACATCTGTCAGGAGAAGCACTTCACACAGAACACCAGACAGTCTGCAGGTGGCACTGTCTGTACATTTTATCACTAACAATATCCATTTTAATAAACACTTCTAGCCTACTACTTCATGTTACATCAATTTACAAAAGGGTAAGAATCTACCAATATTTAAGCATCTCATACTATCTTAGCAATTAAGCTACAACTTATTCTGATGCAAAAAGGAGTTACGTATAAATTCCCAGAAGCAACTGTCTGATACACTGCCTCTGGAAAGGACATCAAACAAGAAAAATCAGACAACTCTTTAAATTAAAAACAAAAGCACTGAAAGACTTACTCTCCTCATCAAATTTGATACGTATGCAATTTTTATTTGGAAATGCAATGTCACAGCTGTACAGTCCTCCTGTTCTGTTGGCTTGTTGGGCTGGAAAGGCCTTTTCCCGAGGAGCTCCAACCAGTAATCTGCAGGGAAAGCAAAATAATTTAAAGAGATCTGTAGAAGGAACATTAGAGAAGAGGAAGGCAACAGAATCAGAAAGTGTTTTCATCACGTTGCTAGAGGTTTGACGTGCAAACACTCGAAGATGGATGAAAAGCTACATCACAGCACTGTTCTTTTAAAAAAAAAATTAGGGGGGGAAAGCTGTATAGCAGTAACAGTTCTGCAATTATTGGCCCTGCAAAGCAGTACCTGTACTGTTATTACTGCTATTATTGTTGCACTGACAGTGGCTGATAAAAGTTAAGCAGGTGTCTGGCAATTTTGCAAACACCATATTTCTATCAGGGAGTCAAGTGGGGTATTTTTTTTGCCTTACTAGGAATTGTTGATAAGGGTGGGAAAAGTATTGTTTCTAAAATGACCAGAAACCCCCCAAACAGTAAATACAAGTGGTTTTCAAGATGTCTTCTAGTTTTACACCAGTCCTGCACCACTGTTTGCCTGAATTTAAAGGCATCTTGGTATCTCTGATCAAAGCAAGATCCCTTCTGGCCCAAGCAAGTACCTACTGAACTGTTCCAGGCTCTGTGCAAACATGCATTCCCCTCTCCTCTCCTTTGACAGATGCTCCAGTTTGAAGCTGAAATTTTTTCTCCAACAAATCTCTCATCAGGAACAGGCCCACAAAGGACTTATTTCTCCTACAAAAAGCCTACTCTAACAATCCTTCCTTAGACACTGTTCTGGTAAACAAATGTGAAAAGTTCTTATTTTAAAAACTGAGTAAAGCAAATTTTTTTCTGCATCAACTGTACACCATGAGTATTATCACAAAACCACCAGTAGACATATTTACTTGCAAAATAAGGGGTGTCAAAAAAATTCTTATATTGTCTTCTTTGAAATGTCACACACAGAGAAAGCACAGCTGCCTCTCAGGTAGCTAGTTAGCTTCAGCAACCAGTATGCAATAGTTTGTGGAAGAAACATTGTGCTCAGCTGAAAGACCAAGGACAAGATAATGGTGTGTGGATGGTGCAACACTGCAGGTGCGATCGATGGATGGATGGATGGATGGATGGATGGATGGATGGATGGATGGATGGATGGATGGATGCTGAACCAGACTATGTGCTTCCTGACCCTAGTACAAAAAACATTTGAGAAGATATCCCTGACATTAGTTTCCAGGAGGGCAAAGCTGGCATTTCCAATGCCTGATTACCCTTTCTGTAAAGAATTTCTTCCTAATATCTAACCTAAACCTCCCCTGGCACAGCTGAAGACCATGCCCTCTTGTCTTACTGATAGTTGTCTGGGAGAAGAGACTGACACCCATCTGGCTACAACCTCCTTTCAGGCAGTTATAGAGAGTGATGAGGTCTCTCCTGAGCCTCCTCCAGGCTGAACAACCCCAGCTCCCTCAGCCTCTCCTCACAGGACTTGTGCTCAAGTCCCTTCACCAGCCTCGTTGCTCTTCTCTGGACCTGCTCCAGCACCTCAATATCCTTCCTGAACTGAGGGGCTCAGAACTGGACACAGCACTCCAGGTGTGGCCTCACCAGTGCTGAGTACAGGGGAAGAATCACTTCCCTGGTCCTGCTGGCCTGTTCCTGATCCAGGCTAGGATGCCATTGGCCTTCCTGGCCACCTGGGCACACTGCTGGCTCATGTTCAGCTTCCTGTCAATCCAAACTCCCAGGTCCCTCTCTGCCTGGCTGCTCTCCAGCCACTCTGCCCCCAGTCTGTAGCACTGCATGGAGATCAATTACATTCAATACGTAATTTTTGTTATTAAGAAAATATTTATTTAATGTCCCTAAAGTAAACCCGAAACTGATGTTTTAAAACGCAAAATTATATCTGTAAAATGTTTGTGAAACAACCAAATTTTCATCACTTTTACAGAAATAAATTCTCCCACAATCCATAATTTGTCCTCCTCAAGAAGGTAAGCCCCTGAATGCTGAAACTTTCAGGTAAAATATTTGCTTTTGATCCATACACATATAAAAGTAGGGTACACAGTGTAGGTGGGTTTTGGTTTAAAGTGTTTCCTGCTTTTCCCCCTAGATACGTCTGCCAACTTTTTCAAGCATTTTTTCAGAAATGTAGCAGTCATCACAAGAGTTTGCAATCTAAACAACCCTGCTTTTAGAAAGGCCATTAATAACTTCATTTTCCCGTTTTGGCAACAGTGCATTTAACTGTCATCTCTTGGAGTAATTCTTTTGCAAAGCATCTGTTTCTGAGCTATTACTAAGTGGGAATAAATACATTTTCTCCTCAGTTCTGTTATTGCCCAGGGAAAGACAGATGAAATTATTCTTTTTAACACTAACCACCATAACTTTTAAGAAAGTAGAGGCACTGATTTCCTAACTTACAGAAGGAGTGGCTGAGGGCACTTGGTCTGTTCAGCATGGAGGAGACCAAGGGGAGACCTCATTGCAGTTACAACTTCCTTGTGAGGGGAAGAGGAGGGGTAGACACTGATCTCTTCCCTGTGGTGACCAGTGACAGAACTCAAAGGCATGGCCTGAAGTTGTGTCAGGTTTAGATTTAGGTTGGATATTAGGAAAAGGCTCTTCACCCCAAGGGTGGTGGGCACTGGAACAGACTCCTCAGGGCAGTGGTCAAAGCACCAACACAGAGCCCAAGAAACATTTAGATGATACTTTCAGGCACATGGTGTGACTCTTGGGGGATGGTCCTGTGCACGGCTAAGTGTTGGACTTGATGATCCCTTGTGGGTCCCTTCCAACTCAGCATATTCTGTGATAAGATGCCCCAAACATCCTATGGCATCTCAGACACCTCCTGAGATCAGCAGATTGTTCAGCCTTCATTAAACAAAAAAAAACAAATAAAAAAAAAAGGGGGGGGTAAGACATCAATCCAACATGATCTCAAAGGAAACAGGCAACCTGAGATCCTTTCCAATGCCCATATCCCCCCATAAAAATCTCGTGTAAGCTATTTTTCCCTAATCTTGCATAAGTTATTTTCCATTGTATAAACAAAGTAATTCAAAGTAGACTTATTTAAAACTTCCCAGACTTCAAAGAACTTTTGTCAGGAATCCTGTCACTAGTCTTCAAGGTTTATCAAATACAAAAATCTTGAATCTGTCACTGTAAGTCCTCACAACACAGTTCAACAGTAGCACACACTATGAGCAGGCGCTTGCAAAGGATTAGATCAGTTCAAGTGTAATACCCATTAAAAAGAGGCATAACTCCTTTGTACTTCTTTACTACTTTTCTGTCCCACAGACCACAGCAGAGAAGACTAAACCTATGCTCCCAGGTTCTGCAAGACAGGTTACAGAAGATCACGAGGATTATAAACATTATGAGGATTATCACATTATTAGGAACGTAAGTAAGAAAGTCACATGCATCTAATCTTTGGCTGAATAAATAAAGCAAAACAAAAATCCCCTGCAAGCACATTGTGACTTGGGATCAGCAGAGCTGCTATTCAGCTTGTCTACTGTTTAAGAGATACATTTGAAAAATCAAAATTCTATCATAGAAGCCAAATTACTTAATTTAAAATTCAAGAAGTATGACGTGTACCATGCATCAGTATGAATTTCAGCATGACTGCAGCAGTCCAAATGAATCAGCTTGTATTCTGAGCCGTGCTACGTGCTCAACAGAGTCAATCCGGACTAAGGACACATTCCAGTCATTACTGTATGGCTACTTACTCAGCTGTGTTTTAATAGAAGAATTTTAATGAAGTTTGAGCTCATTATGCTAAAAACAGGTTAGGTTTTTCTGCAGCCATGCATGTTTCATTTTAGCTTTCTCAGTGGCAAGCAGAAGCTCCTTCTGCAAAAGGAAACAGGTAAGGGGTGGGGTGAGGAGGTGCTCTCCTAGCTATCACTATCTCCTTACACTGGTAGATGAAACACCAGCATTAAAACCTAAGAACTTCTTCTGCAAACAAAGGGTCACAAAAATGCGTTCATAATTTCTCCCCACCCATGATCACAGTACGGTTCATTTTATTCACTGGGACTTCTTCCTGAAGGTCTGTGTACAAGGGCTACATCACTACTTTCAATTCAGGTCTCAAATGCCCAAAATCAGGCTCCAGAACCCATGTTTAGATACCTAAATAACACCCCAATGTCAAGACCGCAGAGTCAGAAACAAAAGGCTCCAACATGCAGACAATTTTACTGATTTTTCTATCCCATAGCAGGTTTGCCTTATTACTATACAGAGAACATAAGCTCAGCCATACAGTATACTGAACATAAACATGTCTGAGCATCGGTTCCTGTCAGAGCCTTAGCTTTTTAATATTTGAGTTATGATGACTTAGTATCTAATGTTTACCATATGAGCTAAAAGTCAGACAAAAGAAGTATTACTATTCCTCATATAAATTAGAGGAACAAATGCTTCAAACAACTTGGGTCCTGATCTTCCCCATTCCTGTTGCTTAAATATATACTATAAAGTGATCGAGTTTTCCCTGAACCAATCAGACTGCACAGGCATTAATCTTCAGAAATGCAACATAATGAACTATTAATAGAAGTTAATTTAAAAGAAGTGTCTATAGAGTGACAGTGTTGGAAAAAAAATCAGAATTCTCTCATACTCCGGCGTAAAACTACAATGTTCTTTAGCTCTAATTATAATTAAAATAAGCACCTTCCAATTTCAAACTAATATTCTAATTTATTAATCAGTCCAGTTGCTCTCTGTGTTAGAATGATTAATTACCGCTTTCTCTTAATTACTTCTTGGAAATACATGATAATGACACAAGTCCCACTGCCAATTATGAGCATCTGCTGGCTTACAGGAACAGATTTACTTCCTTACAATCCCAGATTCAGGGCCAAATATGAGATAATCCTGTAAAATCAGAGCTCCAGGATGTCCATTTAACTGACCTCACTGAGGCACAACTTTGGCTCAGGTGGATCTGACTGCATCATCTGATCAGCTGTACCTGCATGTGCAAGGTGCAGTCAGAATGCAACAGGGACAGGCACAAGCCCCACTCTCAAGAGGGACCAGTATAGCACCACATCCCTCTGTGTAACACCATAGCACAGCTACACCCACCCTACACCCACCCATCCTACCTGAACAAAACAGCTGAGGCAAGAAAAACTCCATTTTGCCAATTATGCCAAGCACTACTCAAGCCTTAGAAAAGGCATCAAGACATCTTACTGACTTTTATCTAGATCTGCAGCAGACCTTTAGATAACTGTATGTAGCAAATATGCTTCATAAACCTGTCTCCATAAACACATCTCCAGGAAGCAGAACGAAGCGGGAACTCATTGCCCACATTCAGGTAGGCACCAGGACTCAGTTTGCCATCTGCTGTTGACTGGTGTTGCAAACACATAACTATAGCTCTGAGGCCAGATGCACGAACAGTCTGTGAACTCCAGGGCTGGTCACATCCACAAGAGCCTGCCGGATTCATGAATAGCAGAATCTATTGAATGCAACATATAAGGTTCTTTTGCACTGCTGGTGATAATGCATTAACTGTAGAGTAGTTATATACAGCACTAACAATACAATTGCAATCACAAGCTTAACATCCCAGGTTAACACTCAGCCCAGCTGAGGACACGAGGCTTACCAAAAGGCATCCCCCTTCTGGGGAGGGCGAGGAGGACAAACCCATCGATCTGTCCCTGCAATTTTGAATCAAATTATCATCCCCTGATTAGATGCAAACTTGAGGTACTTTTACACTTTATAGCCATAATTGTGCAAAATGCTGCTGGTGGGACTGTGGTCAAATCTTAACGTTCTTGGTGGGCACATTTATAGAATGTTTCTTGGTAGGAGGTGTACTTCCTTTGTACAAAACATTTTTGGGTATCAGGTAGAAGAATGAGACCACGTGGTGGTCTCCAAGTTCTCACTTGGAGACCAAGAACTCACTCCAAGTTCTCGCCCCCGATGCCACGGCAACACAAACCACAAGACCTCCATCTGATTTCCGCACTTGGGCCTACAGGCCCCCTGGCATACTGAGCTTTGCATTTTCTTCACTATTTTATGCTTTCAACAACTGGTATTTGACAAGAAAAGTCAGGGGAACATCAAGAAGAAAGGGTGTAACTTCATTTATTCAAAAATAGCCCAAAAGAGTTGTTGAGATCCAAAGCAAAATACACCAGAACCAACTTTCCATTTTAACAGACATTACAGAATATTAAGCAGTAGGGTGCAGATTTTAAAACCCTCCCTGTTTCATTGGTAATTTTTGAGACATTTAGAGGTGGCTGTGGCTCCTTCTCAGCTAATGAAAACAACAGTGAGAACTGGGAGTAGTATCTGCTCACAGCTATCTGAACTCCCTCCAGTATTCCTCATGAAACTATCTTGGTCACTTCCAAAAGGAAAGTTTAAGTTAAGATGAGAAAACCATATCAAAAGAAAGCCAAAAACCCTCCAAAGCTCCTGGAATTATTCCCTCACTCCACAGTGAAAATCTTTTCCTCACTTATAGCCTGGAACTATCCAAGGACAACATAAAATTTACACAACATACTTCAGAGAAGGAAAATTATCAGAGATTCATTACAGTTCTATTTTGGAATAAACACTTACTCAAAAGAAATCAAGCCAAAGGAGGGAGATGATCTTCAACATTTTTTTAAAGCAAATCCTGTTCATCAAATTAAGAGGCTCCATTGAGTAATTTACCTTTTGATTTAAACAAATATAAAAAATACCACAGTCTGTACCAAGTTCAGATACTCTATCTCCCAAAGTTTTCTTCATTCCTTAAATTCTTTCCTTTTCCATGGTATCTTCTACCTAAACAAGGCACCACATCTTTGCCAGCCTTTCTGTAAAAGTAAAAGCAACACATCAGTAGTTTCAGTTCTAACAGACTGGAGTAGAAATCATAGAAGTGTTTCCTGGGTAACAAACCATTAACCATTTCCACATACAGGGGAAATAAGATAGTCAGTGGTGTAAGTAATTTCCAATTTTGTAGCCTTCATTGAGCACAAATGTCCAATTTATTACTGCTGTTCTCAGATAACAATGCTGCCACTGCAGACTTTGCATTTCATTATGTTTTCAGAAAGACCCCATAACACACAAGGGGGGCAAATTTGGAAAGTGTGAAGCTAAATGCTATGAAATGTCTCCAACCCTGACTAGACAGAGAGATTCCTGCATCCTTTTTCTCTCCCAGTCCCAGTATCTTCTTGCAAGGAGCTTCACTAGATTGAACAAAATGAACTCTAACAAACTGAACAAATTGAGCTCTAACTCAATACTTAGATTAAAATTTACTACCAAATTATCACTCACAGTCACTAGTCGTCTACCAAATGTTTACAACCTCCAGGCAGAGACCTCTGATGATGTCCACAATGTGGACATCTACAGCCCTCCACAAGAGCTGTATTTTCAGTCCTCTGCACTGGTTTGTTCTCAGTTGTTTTTAGAACTGACAACACTGAAGATGGGAACGTCTAACATCACTCAAGTTAGTCAACGTGATAGATATCACATTTGAATACTGGTGGCACCACCTCTGCTTTGTGCCTGGATTTGGCTTCCCACAACAGAAACAAGTCACAAAACAAGAGCACCACAGACTAATTAGCACAGAGATTGTCCCTTCATACACTTGGGTTGCTAATGGGAACCGGAGCTGAACCATGAGACTGGACTCCTCCAAAAAACAACCCTCTCCCAGCAAAATACAACCAGTAACCGTGTCAGCAGAGAACTTACTCATGATGCTTTTTACAGAGACATCCATCACGGCCAGTACGTTATTAACAGCTATTTTAAGTGACTGAATATTCTCCTAATCTGCTACTCCACAGCTGCATTTTGGAACTACCAGTGCAAAGCCATGGCCAAGTACACCATTAATCTCTGGAGGCTTGGCACTTGAAGGACTGTGATTTTCATTTTACTCCTTTAGCCTTTTTCAGGAAACAGATTATGATAGAGGCTGGAAAAAAAGAAGCCAAAGGCAGCATAAGGACTACGGCAAGATACTACAGAGCAAAAAGATACCTGTTGTTTTGGAAAGGCCACTTGACTTTCTGAAAGTCACATGGAAAAATAAACCCTTTCCCCTCACAGTCCAGAGCCAGCCTGCATGGATTTGAAACAGAGTTTTGCAGATCTCCTTTCCATTGGTACAAGACATATTTCTTAGAAGAAATGGTATGGTCTGCTCCAAAGCTGAGTTTCAAAATCCAGTTTTCCATTCCAGACACCATTCTCTGGCTTTAATCAGGAGATACCTCACAGTTTTGTCAAACTGCTATTGTGAAATAGCAAGCGAAACCTGTATATTACTTACAGGTTTAATTTCTCCTTCACAAGCTATACAGTCATTCTGATTTAACGGAAAGAACAATACCCATGCCAGGAACAGACTTGAGTGCAAAATGGTACTATAAAACAGACAGTTATTTTTATAATTCATCTACAACAAATTCATGGAAGAAATAATGTTAAAGGTATTTTCACTCAGATTTTCTAACTTGGCAGTGTGTGTGGCACTGCATGAAATCCTCTTACAATAACATGCAGTTTAACTCAAGAAGTGACAAGTGTACAATTTCAAGAAACCAACTTGGAAGGCGAGGTGCTGGCACTTCCAGCCCAATCCCTGCCTGCAGCCACCTTGTCTGCAGTAGACTGACTGAACCGTGAGGGTTGTCCCACCACAGCCATTCGGGCACAACCCAGAGACGGTGCACTAAGGGGCAGGTTCCGACAGCAGCAAGACAAGCAAGTAAGGACAGCTGCAGTAAAGCAGGGGTGACCCAGCGGTCCCCAGCTATCTGCAAGCACAGAGTGAGTGAACTGGTGCCCCCACGCCACAATCTTGTTCTCCTGCCAGCAGCGCCCACACACCAGGGCCCTGGTGCATCGCCTCGTCCAGAGCTGCCCCAGCTCTCGAGACAAAGTGGGCTCTAACGAAGCAGCCGCTACGTGAAGCAGCCAGTTAACACATAGCATCTCCATGTGAAAAATTAAAGAAGTATCACGTCATCTATTAGCTATATGTTTTAGAAAATAAACATGGAAATAATCAAAATATGGAAACAGTTTCTCAGACTTTGCCTTAAAAAAAAAAAAATAAAATCTGAAAGTGCAGTGTGCCCAGGGACATTTGAATGCACTACTTGTTAGAGGGGTAACAACCTTAACAGGCTTATACTGTTCATCAACATGTTAAAAGACATTTTTTTAAAAACTGCAGTTCTATAACAGCACAAAACAAATATTTGGGTTGAAATGTCATTCCCCTATTTCCTTCAGTGAATGAAGTACATCAGTTTCATTTACGACCATAATGAAACCATTAAAGGGCATGAAAGAAGTACAGCAAGAGGGTCAGACACTTCACTGTAGAATCAATGGGCAATATAACGTGCTACAGCAACTAATCCCACAGCCCTGCAGTATACAAAGAGCAATTGCTCCTCAGCTAACCCAAGCCATAGTTCCTTCACTCGTACATCCAATTATGAGATTCCTCCTGCTCCTCCTTTTCCAGACTTACCACTATCTCCCTCCAAATCATAGGGAGAAAACCAAGACAGGTAGAAACCTTCTGCACTAGATACATAACCGCAGAAATAGTTATATGTGACTCTGACAGATTCACGGTCTGAACAGAAGTTCATCACATTCAATTAAAACATACCAACCAGCACCCCAAGGGGAAGCTCTCCCACACCAGACCAATACTAGCACTCTTGAGCTAAGCTGTACCAGCCGAGCTGCCACCATAAGGCCATGGACTACAGAGTCCATGTGGGACCAGGTTAAAGAACTCCACATATGTAGAAAAAGCATGTACCTTCCTGATACGTCATCCCTAATAAATATTTTATAGAGAACAAGTACACAAACAGCCATCAAACACTCATTTCGACAGCCAAAAGTCACTTGCACACTAAAGCACAGTTCAAATAATTCTTTCAGTCTTAAGATCATCATAGCCCTGGCTTAAATGCCTATAACAGAATCCACAGTTTGAATAAGACGTTTCTTCCAAGCCATGAACTTAATGAGAAAAGCAGATGTGTCACTGGGTATATAACACATAGTCCCCACACACCTTCAAATTAACTGAAAACACTGGCATTCAATTTACTTGGAAGAACGTCACTCCAATAAGGTATTTTTGGAGGAGAAACAGGTCATACAAATGCCTATATAGTTGGGATGCTTAAAAAGCCCTTGTTTTATGTTCCACGCAGATACTAAAGCACTGATCAAACAGATCAGAATTAAATCATATATTCACAAGAAACTTCTCAATATACACATTTGTGGAAGAAGAAGCTGTTACATTTTACTATGAACAGGAATGTACAAACTCTGAGAATTTCAACCAGCTTTAAAAACCTAAGAACAAGATTTTTCTGTTTGCAAAATAACTTGTTTGAGACTATGCCAAGAAACCCACTGCATTCTCTTCCTCTGCATACTGCTTCTCCTCCACATGCACACATACTTAATTTTTATATGCCTCTCCTCATACATACACTTTTTCTTTCACCACTCCCCACATTCTCACTTGAGCAGAATTTGGAATTAAACAGTTGTTTTCAGGTATTTTTAACACCCTATGTTCCTGTAGGCTGCAAGTTGTGCAAACAGTATTACAGCTATTACCAGGACTGGATCTGATCTGACAACAAGTATTCCCACTATAGGCAGGAACACAGCTTAGCTGGAAAGAGAGAACAAACGTCTTCAGCAATATTCTCGGACCACACTACATAATTACCATTATTACAGCAGAAAAATAAATTGAGTGGATGAAAAGATTACAGGGACTCTCATAATTATTCCACATTTGTAGTAGCAGCTACAGGAGTTGGCTATGTAAGAAAAAAATATATCAAACTTATTTTAGCGTCTTTGGCCAAGAAAATAATGTCATTTTCACATTAACAATCACAGGTAATTCAATATGAGCCATGATATGTTTTCACACACTCTGCTATATGTCACTAAGAGCCAGGAGATTTAACACCACTACGCAGGTAACCAATCTTTGTAATTCCCTTAGCAGAGTACTGTGAGAAGAGCAATTAGAAAAGGACACAGAAAATTCAGCTACACATGATGATAGCGTCCTTGCTATCAGCAGCAGCTGGTTGCCACTTTTGACCATTTCCAGGACAAACATGAAGACCTTTGACCCACGCATGTGCTGCTGATCAAACAACTTCAGGCATTACAGGGGGGAGTCATTCCCAGCATATCTGCAATCTTGTTTTCCTTTGTTTTTTAAGGATCTATTTCATAAACTTGCTTTTGAGGAAGGTGACAATGCCAAGTGAAACAAGCAGAGGCTAAGCACATACAGCTCCATTTCAAAAAATGTCATCTTCACTAAAACTGAAGTAACATTCAGTCTCTCTTAAGAAATTCTTCCATTCCTACGGGCACTAGCTACCAGCAAACTCAACAACAATGCTGATTGTTCATATCTACTGTTCCTTATTTCTTAAAAGATCTCCAAACTCCTTGGAAGTAGAACACAAATGCAGAGAATACAGCTGAAAAGTAACCTAGAAGCCTGCTAGCTGACAGTGAAATCCAGGGCAGGATGTGTCCATGTTACACTGGAGGGACTAGAGTACATTTTTATGTTGTAGATGGCATCTTGACAGGGTGCATCCTGTGAACCCCTCTTTCTTTTGTTCTTGATTCTGCAGACCTTCTCCCTTCAAACACAGCCTAAACATGACAGGACAGGAAATGACATATTTTTAGATGCAGTTCTGTAAGAGGAAACAAAAAAACCAGCCAAAGCTCCAACAGAGCCAAAAATGGTCAATGCATACTAGTAAATGCTCCAAAAATCACAATGCAAGAACTAGTACCTTTTTGCCTTTTACGGTCATTTTGATACAAAAATCTATCTCAGGTACTTCACAGCAGAATATATCTGGCCTGCTCTTTAAACTAAAACAGCATAACTGCAATGCTCTTTTCCAAAGTAACTGCCATGGAATTCTCAAAATAATGTTAGAAAATGTGACACTCATGATACCTTAAATCCAAGAGAAGTGCATTTTACCACGAATACAATACATTTTATGCTAAAATTGCAAAAGGAGCTTTATTAACCATTTATTTTTCACATATAGACTAATTCCCTTAAAAATGGAAGTAAAACTTTTTTCCATGTTTGTTTGCTTTCCTAAGCCATATTCTTCTCCCATTACCTTCAAAGCAGCAACCTGCTTATGTATATCACAATCAAAAAACATTCAATGCTAATTAATGAATTTTTCAATGTTTTCCAGACCATTCTGTATAGTTCTTTCTTCCAATATTCCTGTGCCTCTTACTGTACCTACCCTTCCTAAATATCACTTTAAGATGTTAATTTTCCAGCTAATGTTTCACAGCACAGACCACCATCTGCTCATTCAATAATATGGATCTTTACTTACTTGTTTTTTTAAACGGTCATTTTGCTCAATAGCCTAATCTCAGTCTTGTCCCTTCCACAGAATATGTCCTCAAAATGTGGCATTTTTACAGTTATGGCTAGAATGATTCATCTAGACCCAGTCTGGTTCTGAAACATTTTAAAAACAGCTGATTTTAAACAGCAGTTCTTTTGAAATGGATGAGGTGTCTCTTATGAGAATTTACCAGACTGCATTCCTTACAAAACTGACAGTTGCTCTGGCACATACAAGTGGAGTTTAACAGAGAGAACAGAATGGCCCACGCTGACTGGTGAGCTATTTACCACTGTAACATGCCAGGTAACCCAATATGCTAATTTGGAAAACATTCTGGTTTATTTGGTGGAGACACCAGACAGGAACAAGTTAGATCAGTAAACCATTATTCTCTGCTTTTTAGACCTTAAGAAAAAACATTTATGAGAAGCCAACCTACCTGTCCCACTTCTGCATACATTTTTCTTTGTTGTTCACAAATTAACACTAGTAACATATACTACAGACAACTGCACTCATCTTAGCAAGCATCATAACAGTGATTTTGTTCTCCTCTTCATTCCTATTTTATAAAGAATAACATTAATATAAATTACATTGAGATTTTTGTATGAAAAAGCCTATACACTGCAGAATATTTATTAAAGGGCAGTCAAGAGTAAATAAACTTCTCAGAAACATCAATAAAAATGTTTAATTAAATAATAACACCACATGTTACAAAACTTTACATTTACATTGTACAGCTACAGGTCAGACCCATCAAATAGTCCAGGTGCAGACTGAGCAGGATATCCAGTATTTCTGAAGATACAATTCAGACTATTTATTATTTCCTGACTTGGTACAAGTAATTACTAGATTATAACAAAAGAAGGGATTAATTAGGACTCTCTACACAGGTGAATAGTATTTTTAACAGTAGATGATGCAGTGCATGAAACTTCACGTCTGGATGAAGGCAGATCCATACCTGACGGTAGGATTGCCTTGTGATTTATTCTTTAAGCACATGCAAGCTAAAGAGTCTTATTCACCATCAAAGCAGACAGCACAAGAGCGAAATCAATACAGAAATTGTAGCATCTCTTCCAATAACTCAAACACAGCAGCGATTCTGGGTCCAATACTACCAGTACATCTCATCACTGCACACACCTTTTGAAAGCTCTTTGCTGCTTTCAAGGCCTCAAAAAATTTGGAAAATGTAAACAGAAATCAAAAGAAAACTACATCCTTGAATAAAAATGCTAAATTTTATTATTCTAGCTCACAGATAATGTAATGATACAGTGCTCCCTTTAATGCCCCTGTTGCAGAAGGACTCCTGGCACGTCTGTTCCAAATCCTGCTGCTTTGGAACCGAGTGGAACACAGAAAGCAGGCCTTGTGCTGTACATGCTATGTACTTGCAGATACCTGAATGGTTCATTCAACATCCCTGTATCTTGATCAATATTCTGTCTGTCTGCCTTGCTTTCTACCCTTACGTAGCTGATGGGGTCACATTTTAAGTTTCAAGAGCACCGTAAATTTTCTTGTGCCAGTCAGTCCACAAGACTGGGATAGCAATGAGCTTTAAGAAGCTGCCTGCCAGCTGAAGCTTTCAGGATGCCAACACCATAGGGAGCCTTCATTTTTCACTCAGCTCCAGCCCACACAGCTGAGAGACATGGCAGAACATGCATGCAGCACACATGCCACAGTCAGCACTCCAGCACCCCACCTCTCACTGTGTAAAGAGAACTGCAGAGAAAATGCTTCCCCGGCTCACTCCTACCTCAGGTTTTATGTGGTTAAGTGTTATGCTCTTCAAACACATTTTAGCCCATTCAACTGATAACTAAATTCTCAAACTGAATTATATCTCAGACTAAGAGGATACAGGATGCATTCTACCCCCAAAGATTTAGAGCAAACACTGTAAGAACTAAAGCTCCTTTCCACAATAGAATATATCAGAAAGCATGGAAGGCTTTATGTTAGACATGCACACAGACACATCTACTTTGCCTATCTGTGTGTGTCTACATCAGCTGAGTTTGAAAAGCAAGAGACTAGCTGCTGGTCTTTCCAGCTGTGAGCCCTCCCCCCAATACTTTTCTGCCCAGCTTTCGGGCATCATTAAGCAGAGCTGTCAGAACCCACAGATCCTGCTCAAGAACACAACAGCTTGTCAAGGAGAATGCTTTCCTTTTGTCCTTAACTCATGTTTTGTGCAGTTCATTAGTTTTCATTTGCTTTAGCAAAGAGAAAAGCCTTTTTCCTCCTTCCCAAGATTAAGGTCTGTCCTTGACTGCACTACGTTATTTTGTTGCAGTTACACTATTTTAACCTTGCTTATTTTAGAGGATGCAAGATTAAGTTTTTGATCTGTTTCTGAGACGTGTCTCATACTTTGGCCACAACAGAGCTCAATGGGCTAGCATATGTTGTGTTCATCAGAGCTGATTTATATCTTAATATTATTTAAGAAGAACTACCTGGTATAAATTTCATCCTTTTAGAAAGCAATGAGTACAACAGATTTGGACCAGAAGAACTTAAAACAATTTTGGTTAATTGAGCCATCACTTAAATTTTAATGCTCTTGCAATGGCTTGGCAGGTCTATGTTTTACACAGAGTAACAGCTTACAGAACACCCTTCTCTTTCCAAACACTCAGCCTGAAGAGAGGAATTTGTGCCTCCTCAAACTTCCATTCCCCTCTATTGAGATGTTTAAAAATAAGAAAGCATAAGCCGAAATGCTTCTAAACCTGTCATCACCTCTACCCTGTAAATGGTATGCCCTAGCAACCCCAAAGGCATGGTACCTCCCACATTAGACACTGGTGCACCAATTAGGCTCAGCATCAGTAAAACAAAAAACTATGAAACTAAGGAGTTGTATCAGGTACAAGCATCTTCCAGTAAGAGCATAATTTTATGAGCTGTAATTGAAGCTGGCAGCCTAGGCTGTTTCTCAAAGCTGGAGTCTACACATAAGGCCATTTATCATCACTGCTGACCAAAGGTATATGCTGCAGTCCTTACTCATGGAAAGCTCCAGAGCACAGCAATGAATTTTGTTAATTCTTAGTATCAGCCTAAGTAACACAGCTACCACAGGGTTACTCAAGATTCTTATGCAATTACGGGTGACCAAAGGAAAAAACATTAACTGAAAAGTATATGACCTCTTGAAAAACAAGTTTCTGAAGGAGATGGAGGACTGGGATAAGAGCTTTGCCACTTATCATGTGGGAAAGTTAGCTTTACACTATGAATGCCTGTCTCACCAGTTAATGCTGCAGTGAAGTTGAATCTATGAACTCTCACAGCTAATGACAAAGGACTGTACCACAGCATATGTTTTCTGACACAACCTTTTTAGAGTCACCTGAACTAAACTGGCCTGATAGAAGCACTTTTTGCTATATGACCTATGACTACACTAGTGCCTTGCAGGGTCTGCTCCTCCTCAACAACTGACGAAAGTGGTTACATCAGTGCAACTTCTTAGTATGTATCAGCTCAACGCTCTGTTTCATCCTTCATGCTTTACCAGAATTCTGCAGGTCTAAGCACACAATTATTTCCTGTTCCTTTGAGGAAAACAACTAAACAAAAGGACCCTAAATGGGAGTCAGACAGTGACAATTATACAGAATTTCCAATCTTTTTTATACCTGACCTGTAAACTTATCAGCTGTGTCTCTACTATACTGATAACCAACAGCACAATTCAAACTCAGTATTGGGAAAAAGCCTGCCTTCTGCAGTTTGACTCCACCTGTAATAACTACACATTCTTTCCCCTTATGCAATGTAAATTTATCTTCTCACTTCTTTCACCCATGGTACTAGTATGATGGATCATCTTTTTAGAAATCTATCCCTTACCACTACAGGGAAACTCTTAAACTACTCCTCCCTCCTCCTTCACAACTTCATTTGATCCTGACCTTTGCCACAGGACATCTTATCTCAAACATAGTCAAACTCCTGTACTATCACAAATTAACAAAGCAAATAAGCATAGTAAGCAGGTTATCCAAGAATAGTTTGCACAGACAAAAAGCAGAGACACACTCAAGAAAAGAAAATACAGGTAATATGAGACAGTAAGAACGCAGTCTAAAAAAATGAAATTGAGTATAAATCCTCTCTTAAATTGACAGAAGCAATTATCTAAATTAAAAGTAAATTAAACTAAAGACCATCGCTATTACAGTTTTTAATCCTGAATATGTAAACGTGCTGTTACTAACTCTGTCCACCTGAAGTCTGAGCTACACTACACCACCTTTGCAAGCACAAATTGTCATCTTCCACTGCAGACCAGCATAATCCAGCTCTCTGTTGCTGGAGCAAAGTGTCTGTGAGCCCAAGCCCTCAGACAACACGGAAGTACTGGCTAAATTCCACTGAGGATGCACTGCAGCAGTACAGCAATGTCAGCAGCCCTGCTGACCTAAGGCAACTGTGTTATGTATTGATATAACAGCTCACAGTAGAGATGCGCAGTATCAGCAAAACCTGTTACAAGTAAAAATTTCAATAAGACACTGCAATTTTTAGGACTTCATGGCTGCTAATGGTCAGTGTAATCTTGACATAAAGTGCCTATCCACAGCTTTCAACAATGCAGCTTTGCAGCTGATAGGAAGATCCTGAATGTTGATAACTACAATTTCTTCCTTTTTTTGCCTTATACAATAACAAGAAGCTCATATGAATTCAGTTCCATACTTCTACTGAAAATAACATCAGAATTACATGCAAGTAAATGCTTATGGGTGCCTTGCAACTCAGGATATTTTGTATCATTCTAAACCATAAATAAAAAAAAAGGCTAAAGGGTGTTAGGTTTACAGTTGGACTTGATCTTAAGCATCTTTTCCAATTCTATGATTCCATGAAAGTTATATACAAATTTAGCTATTCTTGATGGTTCTGTTTTAATTCAATTTAATTTAATTTGCTTAAATCATCATGAGTTACAAACAAATGAACTGGAACAGACCTGCTGGATGTCTTACACGGAGTATATACAAATAAAGACCATTTTTATATATATTCTGTACATGTAAAATTACACATATGTGACTACCTGCATGACTTATGTAGTGAATAGCTAGTAATCATACATTTATTATAATACTAACATATTTATAATATAGTTGGTGTAGTTCCCATCTACAGATGCTAGATGCACTCACATTCTCCATCACAGGACTACTTACATTTTAACCACGTTACTCCTATAGCTATGCTGTCCCTGAGTCTCAGACCCCTCCAAGTTACAAATGTTCTCCTAGACTGCAGACGAAATGCACTGCTGTTGTGCCACTACCCCCTTGCAAGAACCAGAGCTCCCTGCCTTTCATCATATTGACAAAGAGATTACAAACAGAACAACTTTATGCAGGGCAATAAGCCCAGCTCTCTCAGAGCTCCATTAGTCTTTTCTGCTGCCTGATTCACTGTGCTGGACAATGAACCAGAACCATACACAGAAATCCAGGGAGGCTGCCCTTGGTACCTCCAACATTAATGTTCCCCAATGCACATTAAGATTGCCTTCAGCTGTCTTTCACACCCATACACCATTTGCAGTCCACTTTCAATCACTGTAAGTTATATTTTTTCTCCTCTCCAACTGACAAACTTTCCAACTTTTCTAACCCGAAGATACTCACAAACTAAAACAAAACATTGTTACTAGCCCATAGTCATACTCAGTACCATTTACAACTGAAGTAAAGTAAAAGCAACTGAACAGGCATCTACTCATACTGCTGGGAGTTAAGTAATTCCTCATTAGCAAACATGGCACTTTTAGCATTAAAAGATTGTCATTCAAAGCTAACATGCAATCTACAATATCCTGTGACTAAGAAAAAGTTGATCAAAAGTAAATACCACGTTTAATCAAACGCTATTTCAGCTGTACCTTTATTTGTCACACTTCCTAGACATCCTCCACCCTCATCTTTACAGAGGATTGCTGTAATGCTTAACACTGAATTATCTAGTGTGAGGAAGAGGGAATCATTTCACTTAAGAACCACTTAAGCAAGGCAAGAGTAAAATTACATATTGTTAGTTTGTTTTACCAAGCCTTGCTCCAAGCCACAGACTAAACTAGCTCTTGAACACAATTAATGTCTTTCACTTTCTCTCTTTTTCTTGTTTTTCCAAAGATGGACTGATCTTGCATATGTCTGTTGCAACCTGTGTCTAATTTTATAAAACTGGAGAGGCAGAAGGGCGCTTGGGCTGGCAGATTTTTTTGAAATGAGGGCCTCTGCCAGATGAGAACCCAAGTGTCATTTTTAATTAAGTTTCAGTGATGAAATGGGGTTTGTGTATTTTTGTCAACTACTTAACACCACTCACATTCAAACTGCAGCTGAGTTTTGAAGTTAGCATCCATTCAAGAAGAAGGGGTAAAATAAATACTTCTTTCTAACTAAGAGACAGCTGTACCATTTTTGCAGTAGAGGTAAGACCAAAATGCATCTGGGAATGCAGAGGTATTGCACTCTTGATAATAAACTACTAAATTCCGGCTGTTACAAATAGTGGGTGGCATACAGGTATTAGACATACTCGCTTCTCAGTAGGAAACCTCAGTATGACCTCTATTCCCATAACTTTCCACTTTCCCTGAGTATATCTGGACAGCAGACATTGTTCCATGTATGAAGAGTCAATCTAGAAACCGCACGTGGTTTCCACAGAAAACACAACACAAATCCTTTGATATTAGTTCAACATAGCTCGTTTTTATTTGATATAAAACCACAGCCCAACAAGGGAGGCTTCACTTCGAGTCTTGCCATCAAAATTCCCATCTGTTTCGTAAGACAGAACTCACACAAAACGAGCTAAACACACCTCAGTCCCTAAGAAAGTTACAGTATAGCATGTCTTGTTGTCTTACAGCCACACACTACTAGTCTTACAGACAGAAAAATGATGCTCAAAGTGACTACAACATGCCTGTTTGACATAAAAGGTTTCATTCCATGAGTACTACCCAGCAGCTACCCAGGGTAGCACTCTAATTCCTTGTGCTAAAACCCACGGATTTGAAAAATGGCCAAGACACCTCATACTCAGAAGTGCACATCACCATAAAACGCAGTTTGTCTAGTCTGGTTTTGTCTCTATTAGAGACCCTTGCCTCTCATGAAAGCCTGGATTCAGAAAGTCATGTCAAGGCAGATAGCATCTGGCTCTGCTCTGTCCCCAGATTTGGACTGCCTGAGGAAGCACTTACTATACATACAATACAGAACTTTCATGCCAATAATCTCTGAGGAATTTCAGCCAAATAGTACAGACTAGCTTGAATACTGTGACTGCCCTTGTGTTTCTACTGACTTCTCAGCAATTGGCTTTCTGTCTCTGCATATTCCTACACACATTCTACCAGTACTGACAATATACAAGGAAGCTAACAAGCTTCAGGCACTGCTTTCTTAGTAGAACTAAAATGAGACCAATGCAGGAGTAATCCTGTCAAGAATTAAGATAAGGGCCTCTGAAAAGGAGCTCACAGATTTGTATTTCCTTCTTTGGAATCCTACGGGTCATTTTATCTACTGATACAAGGTGAAATATGGCTATTTGTGCTTTATACTCCTCCATACACTGTAATTTTAATGAAATCACATAAGAATGTAAGTGTGAGCAAGATGAGCCCACAGGACTTTTAAGTAAGTTTACCTCCTAACTTTAGGAAGAATATTATTTCTTTCCAGCTTCCTTATCTCACTAACTCTGTATGATAACGGGCGTGTCTTCCCTCGATTTGAAACCAAATATTTGGGGAAGGGGCATTTATTTAACAACAATATTTTATACACACACTCTATCCAGCACTACTGGATAGGGTGGGGTCCAGCAGTGCTCAGCTACTGACACAAAGCAGCAGAGATGCTGAAAACGTACAGAGACTTACTTTGCTGTCTGAATTTCCCAAAATAAGTTCCTAGCTTTCATACATATGCCACAAACACCGATTTATTTTTCCTTCTTTCCTTGTATCACCTCCCACCTGCACTCCCGGGCAGGTGCCGTCTTGAACAGCAGCCCCTGGTATACCGGAGGCCGGGTAGGCACAGGGAGAACAAACCCGAGACCGCAGGCAGGCACGGGCGGAGCAGGTCGGCGCTGCCCCGGAGCCCGCGCCGGGTTCCAGCCTCCCGGCGCACCGCGGGCACAGCCAGCGGGAAGGATTCCCAGCGGGGGCCGTCGCTCGCTTCCCCTTTCTCTCCCGCCTCCCCGCAGGCCCCCGGGGCGGGGGGGCCGCTCGCTCCCGGCCGACCCCGCCGTTCCGCGCTGTCCCGGCCGGCGGCGCCGCAGCGCCCGCGGCAGGTGCTGCCCCGGCCCCTCGAGGGCCCCGCGCCCCCGGCCCCGCCGCCAGCCGGGCACCCGGTGCGGGCTGGCGGCCCCGGCCCGCCGACAGGGGAAGTTTCCCGGCGCTGGAAGGGAAGAGGGTCCCCGCAGGCGGCCCGGGACGGGGCCGGGCGGGGCGCTGAGCACTTACAGCCGTCTCTCCTGCGGCTCCAGCTGCCGGTGCATGGCCAGGGAGAAGCCGAAGAGGCTGCCCGGGTCCCCGCTCCAGCTGACCACGTTGTCCGTGTCCAGGTTGAAGGCGCCGGCCAGCGCCGGCAGGAGGGGCAGGTAGAGGAGGAGCGCGGCCGCCATCTGCTCTCGCCAGGCACGGAACCTGCCGCCGCTCCCCGCGCTCGGCGCGCCCGTCCTGCCCCGCCGGCCCCGCGCCGCCACGGGCCCGCCCCGCCCCGCCCTCCGCGGGCTGCCCGGCCCCCGAGCGCCCGCTCCGCGCCGCGGGGGCGGCGGGCACGGCACGGCTCGGCACCGCACGGCACGGCCGGGGCTCGGCTCCCCTACCCAGGCAAGGGCAGCCGGAGCAGTCGCCCCGCTCGCGGATCGCCCGCGCCTGCCGCGCTCCCCCCATCGGGGGTCTGTGCCCTTCGTGGTAGAAAATAAAGCCGTGCCGGGGGCGGGTCACGGCCGCAGGTGAGGGTTTTCCCGCACTGGCGGGGGAAAAGAGCAGAGAGCTCCCTCGGTGGGGGTGTTTTATACATCAAACCGTGTCCCCAGGGGACTCACACCGGTCTGGGTGGCGCTCAGCGGCAGTAAGGATCCGGTCGGTCCGGGTACCGAGCATGTGCATAACACACTGCTGAAGTGTGCTAAGGTTGATAGAGAACTACGGCCAGCATGACCCCAGTATTCAGTCTGTATTCCCCAAACAACACATCCACAAGAAGAAGAAGGGGGGGCAGGGGGGAAGGCATATTTATCTGTTTTCCAGACTCTTTGGACAGCACATCAGGACAGAGACTCAAGACTACCTAAATCTCCTCCTCCAGCGTTTCCTATCTCTGAATACATCTGAGAATTTCTTACCCCTACGTTTTGTTTGAAAGCAATATGTGGTTTTGGATCCCAGGTCATTTTATCTCGTGCTTTCACCCATAACTCCAGAAGGGTATTTGCAAGCATAGAGGTTTTGGTCTTTTTGCAGAGGGTCTTGGTTTAGTGCTCTGGTTCAGGGAAGTGGACGCAAACTATTAAAATTCCAAAAACTATTCAAAAACTACTCACAAATTCCAAGCAGCATGACGACACTGGGTTATTCTTTTCTACCAATATCCAGGATATGAAGAGAGAAGCTAAGATTCAGAGAAAGTGAGAAAAGAGCAATTGAGACAGAGCATTCAAATATGTTGATACTCCAAATAACTCCTTCTGGAACAATACTCTGCTCCCATGGAGTTAATCCAGGCTACTTTTTCCAGAGTAATTATTCTAGGATAACTCCATGTATAGACAAGTCTTTGGCTCAAGTCCAAAACACCCTTGATCAAAAGAGAGGAAGAAAACACACCAGAAATGTGCATCTAATGTGGAAACAAAACATTTTGTCAAATTAGGCTCCCAGATATTTATTGGTAATAGAGTCCTTCCCTGCTTCCTCTTCATGCCCAACTTATTCAAAGTCTTAATCCAGTGTTCAATCACTGCCACATCAGAAAACTGTACTGGCATAAATACTGCCCTACAGTTTCACTAAAGGACCCATGAGAAGGAAGGGTCCCAGACTAATTATAAACTGGCTTACTACAGTCCACGTATTTCACAGTAATTAGTAAAGATTTGAAAACAAGTATTTTAAAACTGTGTTGATGTCTGTACCAAAGTTGTAGCAGTTTGCCTTTCAGGACAATCAAAACTTGCATGCTTCTAATACTCTAACAGTAACTATAGTTACTTTTTAAGTAATGCCTGTACTCAGCAACTTCTGTAAGGAGTCACAGAAATCATCCAGAGCCGCTTGAATGATACTGGCACATTAGGTGTATCTGATTTCCCCCCCTCCCTCTAACCAGCACTGCCTGGGCATGTTGTACCTGTTTGTTGTTATCCACAGAGGTTGCTGAGGGGAGAACAGGGTTTTATCATCTCCTGATGCAGTAATAAGCATTCCAAGATGTAGTAACATTAAAACTTGTCTCAACTGACCACAGCAAGAACAACAAAAATAGACCCATAGAGGGTGGAGCAAATCTGCACCCAAACAGCTTAGAGTTACCTTGGATGGTCTCTTGTAATTTTGTGCTATTTTCATTTGCTCTAGATGTGGAGTGAAAAAAAAAAAGTTTTACAAATATGTCAGTTTCCTTCCTTTGCTCTTCCTCCAAAACAAACATGCTGTGAGTTATCTATAACTAACACGTACTTCAGGAATTCCTCTTTTTCACAGTCCCTGTATAAAGGGGGACCAAGATTAGGTATGATGACGAACTAAATGTGAGCACCCTGTTATGGATAATAATGTAGTGATTCCAAGAAATGCAATGGCCAGATCAAAGGCATTTTTCTGTTTTGTAACAAACACTCTGCTATTGCTGAGTTTTCAAGCTGTCTGCTTATTAATGGCGTGTTGATACCCAGCCAAAAGGCTACAAGGTGTTTGCCTGCTGTGTCTACATATTAGAGCAAGCCTTACTGCCAGCAATACTTTCCTCCTCCATATAACCATCTCGCTAATTACAAAGAAAAAAAAAAATTCTCAAAAATAGAAGAGGTGGAATGGAAAAGCTAGAGCTTGGCAAGACATTTTAGACTTTCCCTAGAAGGCACAATGCTTTACATTTCTGAACTTCTATCATTTATATCAACAATATACTACGCAAAGAAATACGCAGTTTGTGGATACTCAGCTCTGCAGTTTTAATGCAGCACATCAAATGGTCCTGAAAAGGCAAAATATGTAAACATCCCCTTCCCACTTCCTTTCAAAAAACTGCTTGATTTTATAATTTACGTAATTCCAGATGAAAAAATAATACTGGCAAAACCGGTTTGGATTGGTTCACTGTACAAGTTCTAAAGATACAGTGTTGTTTCAATTCAGAAATATAAACTAGTTTTAAGTGTTAGTAGCCTGAATCAACCTTCTGTGTGGTTCCTCCTGAACACAATACTCATACCATTTCTAGAACTGCATGTTCTCCAAATTAATTACATTTATTGAACAGATGCATCTCAACAGCTACAACAAACAACAATTTTTATGCAGCCAGGCTATCAGACTATTTTTCCCAGTATATCCTCTATGGCTGTTCTTGGTTTCCTGTTAACAATTACATTAGGAGTAGCAAACAGCAGCACAGGAGATAAAGGTGATTATAGTGGTAAGTGAAACAAACTGATCAACACCATGTAAGCAAAATGTTTTGCTTTGAACAGTCTAAAAACCAGAGCATTAAAATAGTTACATTTAGACACCTGGTATTCTGAATTATACAGAACTGACACTCGTATTTTTCTCATTTATAACTGGATGAAGAATGTCTCGATTTTTACGATCTTTTCAGAAAGGTTACCAAGATGCAGCTTTTTTACTAAGTGCTATATTTAAAATACAGTTCTAGATGAAGATGTTGCTATGTTCATATGACTTTTCCTTTTCTCTTTGATGGCTAAAACAACTGTAGATGACATTCTGCCATTCTTTACTTGCATGCTAAGTAAAAACATTTTACCTCAGTAGACAAAGTATTTCACAAATAAAAATATGAGTAGAGAGAAATATTTCAGTTCAGACTCGGAATTTCGGTGAACACTGTGACCAGTGTATACAGCAGCTCTTTCAGTCTTTTACATCTAGAGAATGTTTTTCCACCCAAGTTGTCAGGTACATTCCTTAAGTAGTTTCAGAATGACCAGCCTGAACTGTTTGGAGAGTAAACATCTTTGTAAACATACTTGGAGGCACTTTTGAGTGTAGCTAGGCAGAGATCAGAGAAATGCTGGTGACAAATGGGAATTGAGTACCCATAGTTTGGATTGCTGTGGAAGGAATTAAAGCAGCTCCTTCAAAACTACTTATAACTAAGGCATAAAGTTGCAGTGATTTTGAACATATGCCTGTATTCTAATTCACTTGTTACATATATCACTATGTAAGATTCCCCCCCCCATAAGAGTAGCCCAAGCTGCAACACATCATAAGCACCTTTGCAGCCCCATTCTGTGGTTCTCTCACACAGCCATTTATATCCCCAAATCACTTACATCACCACAGTTGAAACTTGTAGCACTGACAGCATCCCAGAGCTGTCTATACCATGCATGCTTCTTGATCTGCAATACTGTCCTGCATGTGAAACCTTGCTTGTCTTGTAGCACTTTTCACCAGGGTAGAGAGATATAACCCAATACCAGATGCAAACTTTTGGGCAGTTCTAGCCAACTCTCCCTCCATGTCTACATGTGTATCTTCCAACCAATTTGCACCAAAGCAGCCAACTATTGCTTATAGGTGAGCAGAGATTAAAAAGATAAGCAAGGTATTTCTTTGGTAGGTGTTGGCAGGGAGCAGAAGAATAAGAGATACGGTTTACAAGGAAAATATTCACAGGATCTCCCTGGAGATTCTCCTCAGGAATTCAGAAATCCTTTGTGGGACATATTTTAACTCCATCACGAGCCAAAAAGGATCATGTTCAGGACACTTTCATTTTCCTAGCTCACACAGGTCTGACTGAAGAGTCTTTGGCCATCACCCAAAGCACAACTCCACCCAACCTTTATAGCATTTACCTCCAAGAGCTGCACTGGGTGCTGGACACAGAGGACTTAGCCCTGTGACAGTCTGCAAAGCACAGGATCAGAAACTTTAATCACTTGAGGAATCTGGTCTCTAGGTCACTATCTGGCTTACTGTATCAGCACAACACAACTGAGATCCCCAGCTCTTCATGCAGCAAAATAGTGGAAACAGCTGCTTGGTCATTTCCACACTTGTTACTCCTGTTCCCCCATGAGGTCCTGGATCAGCCCCAGCTGTGAGGCCAACCAGCTGGCTGTTTGGCTTCCACAGAGGAGATAAAGCTCAGTCAGACTGCACAAAGGTTTCCAGTGACTGACAAGAACCATGCAAAGAAATCCAACCTTTTATTTTTTAATAGATTTAAATTTTTCTATAGTCACTGTCTTCAAAGGTTTTATAGTTTTGGTATAGAGCCACCTCATTTGCATGTGCCAACCAAACCATGTCTGCCACTGATTCAACAGGACCTGTGGTCAAGACACGTTTCAACACGGCTTACAGACTGTTGCAGACAAAGCAAGCAAGGGCTGCTTCTCTGGTTAAGGTCTAAAGCAGCCTCAGAAAGATGCCTCCTCTACTTTCTTTACTCCTTCTTTGCTAATAGAAGTCTTCTATTTTCTTTTTTTTTTTTTTAATAAAAATAAATCTAACAAATTTATTCCCTTTTCTCTTTAGATTAACACCTTAATTTCTGAAAAACAAATGGGACAAGGCAGAACTGAACACCACAGTCATCTTTTTCTAGGTTTTTTTTGGATCACCACCATTTAAAGCTATTTCTTTTCTGGACAATATATAGTTTTAATTAACCATAGTCTTTTAAATCAATCCATAATAAGCAAATCCAATCTTTTGTTATATTAAATCTCACTTGCTAACATGCTCACTAACAATGATAAATATGTTAATAATGCAAAGGCTGTAAAAAAAATCCTAAGTAAAGTCTGTAAAAGCCCAGTCCACTCAGGATTTGAGCTACTGTCTGAATGAAAATCAGGTTGTGCTCTCTCCCTGATTTGCCTGGATATGAATAGCAGTTATGTGGAGACTGAGGACACACTGTAGTTCTCATAAACTCCCTTCTGAGAGATACAACCTTTACTTTCTAAGATTCTTTTACGGTCATGCTAATCTACATGTAATGCCATTTTATATGCAAAACCTATCAGATACTTTAACTTTCTCATTTAGTCAGACAAATAAAGAAATTAAAATCAACAAATAAAGACAATCTGTTATCTAAGAATTTTTTAAATACTACTTCCTTATCCAACCACTATCCATTTACATCCACCAAAGGAAAAAGACTGAGGATTGTCTACATATGCAGTATTTTCCAATTAACTGCTTCTGTTTAATTATTAAACCACTACATTAAGCTCAACAGGAAGAAACTTTTTTTTTTTTTAATTCTAGAATAAGACTGCTCTCATGTGCGATAATCAGGAACAATTTCATGTTTAAACAAGCACTACAGAAATTTAGTTCCTGTGCAGTTCCAGTTTTATTCAATGAAAAGATTCATTGCATGATGCTGCCATGACCAGGCAGGCTTAGTGAGTGAATTGCAAATCTAATCAGTTTGGCAAAGGGTTTTACGGAAGCTGCTGTTCTGGCTTTGCTGACTTCAAGTGATTTTTTTTCTTTTGTTCACTTGTTGCAAACAACTAAAATCTGGGTCAAGGAAGGAAAGGTCATTCACTAATTATGGAAGTGCAAATTTTTAATACAGTGTTGGAAAGGTTTCAAAAACAGTTTTCAATTTTGTATTCATTGTGTATTCAGTTTTGTCATTTTCCCCCATCTTTCTATACATCTAATTTCAAGCATCTTCCTAGGAAAAGGCAAAACAACTTGTGCCTTGTAGGCAATCAGAATTTAAAGCATTGAGTTTAAACAATT
Organism: Manacus candei; assembly: GCF_025592945.1. Classification (NCBI taxonomy): domain Eukaryota; kingdom Metazoa; phylum Chordata; class Aves; order Passeriformes; family Pipridae; genus Manacus; species Manacus candei. Next base: position 12,534,259 of record NW_026138071.1, on the reverse strand, counting down.
ATTCAAATAACATTATGAAATGGTAAAATATTTATGGCACAAACACATTTCCATATTTCTATATACTGTAACTACTCTAATGTTTATTTTCAGACCATCATTTGCTTAATCATTCTCTCCAACTTAATTCTGTCAGGGGAAATTTTTGTTCTGGAGGTTCTAAAAGTCAGGTTTTGAACTTTTATATAGTAATCACATTTCACAGAATCACAGAACATGACAAGTTGGAAGGGACCCACAAGGATCATCAAGTCCAACTCCTGGCCTTGCACAGGACCATCCCCAAGAGTCGCACCATGTGCCTGAGAATATCATCCAAATGCTTCTTGAACTCTGTCAGGCTTGGTACTGTGACCACCACCCTGGGGAGCCTGTTCCAGCACCCAACCACCTTCTGGGTGAAGAACCTTTTTAAGCCCAGTCTTATTTTATGTGATGAGGAACTATTCTAAAATACACGTTGTAACAACTATGTGTATTTTTCTCAACTGCAATTAACAGTCCCTGTGCGAGTGTGCTGGGAGTGCTCTGCCTTGTTTATTTACGTCTCTCACACCAGCAATCTCAAAGACAACACCCCAAACCTAACCCAGTTCATTCCACACATCTGGGAACACAAAAAAACTGAAGAAGGTAACATGACACAGTCAGGGAGAGGTGTTCTCAGTTTCACTAGGGCTGTACCTTTCCTATCATTTCCTGCATGGCACACATATACTGCTTTCTTTACTTGTGGGTGTGTGTTTTTAGGACATACCAGACAAATAGTACGTTTTCTAGCATACAAGCTAGAAAGTAAACTTCTGTGAATTTCTGACCACACTGAGTGAAATGCATGCATCAGTTCCTATTACTCAACTCCTAAAGTCAATCAACATCTCCAAGGATCAAGGTCCACTTTTAAGCAATTGAGCAACCTAACTGGCAGGTAGATCAAGGCATGATAATTTGCTTCTTGAGTGCAAATAAAGGTACACTGACCCATTTTACTGTGGAACTGTTCTTAACATTAATAAAATAAAATGCAGATATTCTACAGTAATGATGTGTTTTCCATACAGAACATAAAAGACTATCTCAAAGCATTTTCATTCTTCCCTCCAAGGTATAACAGTTTTATAATCTCCATTTCCAAGTGGATATTATAAGATGGTCTACTTAAGGGCAAGAGAGTGCCCCAGTATCACAGACGAGAGCTGCGGCAGAACCCACAGACAGATCTGGCTTCTGAATTCTCCTTCCACCTCTGCCTTGTAATAAAACGCTCATCTAAACCTGAAAATTCCCAAAGTCACTTCTGCACAGCTATCAGCTGCTGAAATGGGATACAGGTATATATGCACATTTGACTGACAGTTCCCATGATTAACATACCGTGTTTAGTAAAAAGCATGCTACATTGTAGGTGAGCACTAATGTCCCTCATCACGCTTTTTGGCTCTCCATCTCTGGGAATTTTTGCAGTACAGCAGTACTTATCAGAGAATAAGTGTTCAGTGTCAAAACATTCCTTCTGTTTCACTTCATCATTTCATTTTCACTTAATATTTACTTCAGGAGTTCTCTCTGTTCCATTCCAACTTTCAACATGTCAGTTTTCAAGCCCTTTGCTGTCACCCCTGAAGCTGACTGACCATTACTGGGAGAAGGAAGTGATTTGTCTGTATTTGTGGAAATACAGCTATCAGATTCACGAGGTGTACAGCAGCTAGAAAAGAAATCTGAGCAAACAAGCGTTCTGCAGACAATAAACAACAATCAACAGATGTTACAAGCACTTGCTGACCAGCTGCACATAGCAGGGCAACCACCGTGCAGTGGGATCAGGTCATGAATAAGTCTGTGCCTGTCAGCGGCGAATGCAAGCCTTCAGATCCTGTGTTCTGCTGCATGCCAAATTTATTTCAGCCCCAGGATGCCAAAATGACAGCTGCTTTGAGAGGGAAGAATCAGGGTATCAATTTTATGAGGGAAGTTTGCATCATTCAACAATCTGTTTGGTGTCAGAAAAGGAAGCTGTTACAGGAGGTAGTCAATTTGCAGATGTGTAACCATTAACCATAGTTTGCATGCGGAAGCACAAGTATGGATCAGGCATGGGAATTAATATCTGAGTCAATTAAGAAGGCTTCCCTAGACATGTAGGTAGCAGGCTGGCCCTATCTAGAAACCAAAACATTGTGGTGAAGTAGGAACATAAAAATGCTCTATTGTAGATAGTAAAATTTGAACTACATTTGAAATAACAGTCTTATCACATTATGTAGACAATATCAAATCGCTACATTGCTTCACAACAGCTCTACTTCTAAATAAATTTGTTATATATGCTTAGTATTGCTGGGTGCATAGCCTTACCCCAATTTTGTGTTCATTGTAATAGAAGACATATTTGTGATTTACTTCAATTTGAACAGTGTTTTTTACTGAAGGTGATGATAGGGAATGCTACATAGTTTCAGTGTGTTTACTGTGTTATTTTGTAATTTTTGCTGCATCTACATAATCATAGGGCGATGTGCTACTTCCAGCTACAGTGTCCTGCTCCCTATCTCCCTTGCTTTTTGAGGTTTAAGGGAGAAATGACAGCAGCATACCACTGTCCACTGAGAGGGTTATTTTAACACACACTTTATTTGTAAAGTACCTGAGTTCTTTCATCTTTCGTGGATAACATTGCACAATGTATTGAAATAACTTGGGTAGCTAAAAACAGTCCGACCATGGCTATATATATGTATATTTACATATCTTTACAGATGCCACAGTGAGCCTGCATTCCAGTACTTCAGGCTAGGTCATGAAGGTATGTTATCTCCCCCTACAAAGGACCTACCCTTTGTGAATCCCTCAAAATTTTTTCCTTGCTTTGCTGGCTAAAGGTGCTTTTTCCTAAGGGGTATTGGAACACACTGTCAGCTGAATGCTGCTGGTGTGCCCGAGACAGTCTGGGGCTGAGTTCTGCCGAGAAACAGTAGCTCTGACAAGGTCACCATAGCTCTTGCCACATTTCCTGACATTTTTCTTTATCCAACAATTCCTCATCCTTTCTGGAACATCTGAATAATCTTTATTCCTGGAAACCTGGTACATCTTGGCCTTGCACAGACCCACACTGCAATTCTCAGAACTGCAAAAGAAGTATTTTCAAACACTGTAAAAGCTAGAAGTCCAAACATTGTGACTCGGACCTCCAGAGCTCCAAAATGTAACCAGACTTGGCATTCCATAATGTCAGTGACATTACACCATTGTAATAGCATTGTAATATAATAGCATTGTCATATAATAACATTGAGGTAATGGAGCAGAAACACCTGAAGACTGGAAGCACTATTTTATCAGAAGAGCATAAACTAAGAGTTGTATCAGCAGGACCTAAAACTGAATGTGAATACATTCAACAGAAATAAACGCCTCTAGTAAGACTCTGTTGTACAACAAACAACATCTTTTGAAAAGGCATTTGATTTCTTCCTAATCATTTTTAAGAGCAGTAGAAGAAGAACTTTTTTGCAATGACACTTTGCTAGGGTGAAGGGGAACTGAAAAGAAGCTGAAAACCTTAATGTAACAAATAGCCTCCCAGACAAAATGCTTTCAGATAACCACTTCTGTAAATTTTTACTTTAAAGGCACCTTGAATCAGAGCAAAAAATAAAAATATCAAAGTATCGAGCTCCTGTATTATTCTGGCATCACAAAACACAAGATTTTCAGTTCTCAGTGCAAGGAATGTTTTAGTCTGATTAGCATGATGTTAATACTTAGCCAGACCTTTCTTTTTTCATTATTACTACTGAGTCAACAGCAGCTTTTAGTATCTTGTGAGACAAGTTCCAACAAAGCTGCAGTATGATTTTTTCTGTGATTAGTAAATCAAGACTAGAACATATGCCCACACACATCCTCCACAGTCAATTCACAACAGAGGGAAGATGTTGGCAATCTCTGTTACACCATTCCTTGTTTTTATTCCAAAGATCAAAATCCACTCAGAAAGAGAGGGCATGGCCTGTGAAGACACTAACAAAAGGCTTCTTGATTAACCCCAAAAAGTGAGAGACTGCATTACCTGTACCACAAATCATCCTCTGCCAGGATTTTCCCAGTATGAAGGCATTCAAGAGGTAGCCACAGCTAGGAAGGTCTCACTCAAATCTCAAATCTCTAAGCAACATAGCTTCATTGGCAACACAGTTCCAGAAGTACAACAATAGGAGGCATTGTGATGTTTTAGGGACTCACAGGTGAACCCTTGGCTTTCTCCAAATCTTGAAAATCTGTGAAGTTCAAAGTTAGAGCTGTGATTTATTGAGGGGACAGGGCAAATAGTCACTTTTCTTAAGAGAATTGAAGAAAAGCCTCAATAGGACCCTAATACAATTTTGGCCACTGCAACATTGCTCCTTCCCCAACAATTACAATTATAAAATTACAATTTTTATTTTTTGAAATAACAGACTTATTGACTCAGAAAAAAGTTCACATAGCTCAATATCCTTCCTAAGAGCTGCCAATAGTAATCACCTTAGACTGTGTAATAGAGAGTGCCTTCTCTTGTTGTTGCCTGCCAGTGCTCTGCAGATTACAGACTTTGTTTGGCCATGAGTTCATTCAAACCACTGTATTTATTGACAGTTTCTACTTTATATAACTTAATTTATAATTATATTATTGACCTCTACAGCACAGTGGAAACAAGATATGTAATTAAATCGTGCACTCTGGGAAAAGGGACTTTCTGCTTCAAACTCCCCTGCCCAATAACTTCATTGTGTGTCCTACTGGGTTACAGTTCTCAGCGAATGAACATTTCATACTCATCTTATTCAAGTATTAATTTTTGTCATACACCACTTCAATCATCTGTTTTTACACAGAAGGCTCATTGTCCAATTCATATCTGAAATAGATATCATTATATGTTTCTAAACACTTTGGGCATTCTTTGTACTTTTATCATATGCCTTTTGAGACAGAATTGTGAGAATACCACACAACATTCAAGATGTAGCAAAGGCAAGGACTTACAGCAGTAGCATAATTAGATGCTCTGTGTCATATAGTATTCCATTAGTAATTCCTAATTTTCTAATTCTCTTTTTGACTGCTAGTAATCATTGAGATGATGGTGAACTTACCACAGGAAGATCAAGATCCTGAATGGAACAAGTTAATTCATAATCCATTTTTTAATTCAAGCAAATTGCTTTGTACATTATGAACCTTAGTCTTGTTATTTTGTTTCTCAGTCATTTATATATGAAAACCTTTCTTTAGAACCAGCTTTAGTCTTAACTCACAAAAAATTTTATAGAGGCAGCAAACACTAGCCCCCCTAATACTCACATCCCTTCCTAGGTTTTTAAACATGGCAAACAGCATATACCCCTCTGGGATCTGTCTCTAAGAGAAATATGTACTCCTCCCCTTTTCTTCAGCCATCTCATAATCTACAGAAGGATCTTCTCTTTATTGCATACCAGTTTCAGTTCTCGAGGGCTCAAAGTAACGTGAAAAATCCAAGGAGGTTGTGACAACTGACTCATCTTTTTATCTACAGGCTCATTGAAAGAATTCCAAGAGGCTTGATGTCCCTTTGCAAACTCCACATTTTCCATGTATTCACTAATACTGTTCTCATTACAATTCCTATCATGTTCCTGGTTGAGAATTCAACTCAGTTTCTGTAAATCTCCCAAGTACCCTATTTCAAACTTTCTCAAATGTACTCCCCTTTATTCCTCTGGTACCATGAAAAATGACAGTTAAAACTCCATTTTCGTACATGCACTCATTCAAATCTCAAGAACAGTAGTAAATCCATATAAAACTAACAATTAAGAAAATACTGAATCAACTGATGATGTACTAAGCAAATAGAATGAACACACATAAGCACACAGAATCTTTATTTCCATGCTCATAATTATGCACTTAAGTGCTGTTAGAACATGTGTAATTGCCAAACCAGAGCCTAAAAAAGGCTAGTTGCTATCTGTTCCTTATCCTCAGTCTTACCAAGCTGTGATCTCAGGAACTGAAGAAGCATCATGAACCCAGAAATCACGTCTGCCCTTCAGAAGGTTACAAATATCTCTTCCTCTTCACCCCTCAGATTAACAGGAGGCTGTAAGTCTGCCTAGTATAAATAATGCCAAATGCATCTACTCTTTTGAAGCAGGCTGCTGGTAGCAACTGGCTAATTGTTACAATTCAACTGGCAGCATAAAAATCCTCTTAGAAAGCAAGACTCCATTAAAATCTCTAATTTCCTTGGGCCCATGTTCATCTTCCAACAATGGCATCAGTAAAAACAAGTCATTTTTCAAGCAACACCAATTTTCTGAATTCTTCATGGTTTTTCATAGCTCAGCTGTACTGTCCTCTCATTTCTTATTTCATAATGAGAACTTGGACTACCCCTGTGTACTTAGTTGGTTTTTTTTCTTATTCATACAGCAACTCAGAACAAAAGCACTTCTAAAATATTTTATGAGAAGAGGTGTCTCTTTCATGTTAAAGAAGTTGCATGACTACAGTAAGCCAACACCTAAATATTTGTGTGCCTTGTCTCCACATGCCTTAGAGAGACATAACCTTAGGTGTTATTTATATGAATGCACATTCATGACTATAAAATTCTTGTCAGTTCCACATTATCATACTTACAAACTTTGTAGATGATTGCAGTCTCCTGGCTGAGCAATAACCTTCCAATGGATCAACCTCTGTCACCACAGCAGAACGGGGTTCTCAGCACAGACAGTTAATCTATACATAAGCAGGTGGGGCTCTGTGCTTTTTCTAAGACTAGGCAGGTGTTTCCCTTGCACCAAAAAGGATGGCACTTAAGTGTCAAAGTTCCACTATGGCATTATCTAGTAGTCAACACACTTCTCATTCTAATCCATACTATCCAACATAACTTTTCGTCTAATCCATAACATTCAGAAATCACATCCAACAAAATGAATTTGTACTTAAAGCAGCACAGCTGCTCCACTTGCTTGAAGCTTACTGCTTTTCCATACACTGCACATCTGACCCGTTTAAACTTCATAACACTCAATAATACATTATGAAGAATGGAAGTTCATTATTCAAAGGGATTAAAAAAATCTATAAAAACTTTATTTTAAAATTTGTAGCTAAGAAAGTAGTTTTTAACTGTAGGAAACCTGAAGATTTTTTCACAAATTACTAGTGGAAATGAAAGTGTATCTAAACAGAGAGGATACTTGTATGTTTCTAGAGAATAACAAGAAAGATTAGTTAGGACAGAGGCAACAGAAAGTACTGCTTTAAAAAGCCCTTTTTCACTAGTTGCTGTAAGTAATTTATTTTCTTGAAAACTGCAGTTGTAGAACTTCTAAAAAAATAAGACATCTTTTCTTTAAAGGGAAAATACAGCCACCCTGTTTTTCTAAAACTGTTTCAATATTTCATTTGTCAAAATCAGAAAAGGCACATTTGGAACGAATGAAACGGTGGCAGTGACAGCACTAAGGTTACAGCATTTTGAATCATCAGCTACGTTTCCCTCTTATTCCTATTCCCCCTTCCTTTCCTTTTTCTCTTTATAAAGCAGTAACTGGCACACTTGTTGTTATAAAACTTAGTATCTTGAGTACTTTACTTTTTTCTACTCTTTCATGGTATTTAGCTTGAATATGAGGGAACAGTTGGGAAGACAAATGAACCATTTAGTGATATTAAAGCCCTACTCTTGAAGATGCACATATGATGACTTTATTACATGAGTACTTTCAATATTTGTAAAGGAAGCAATCATTGGAATATAATTAGACATATGAATAAATAGATGGGAAAACTGAGGGCCTAGTAATCTTCTAAATATAGAAATTTACTCACTTTCTTATTTAGAACAAAGATATTCAAAACGAAATCTGTAGAGTTCTCAGACAAGGCCTGTGGATGCCTGACAATTCCTGGCTTTTGGACAGCATAGTCCAAAACACCCTTTTCAGAGAAATAGTTTGACGTGCTGAATGATGCAATCGCAATCTCAGTTCCTGCCCAGTGTCCATCATATCTCTTGAGTGGTACACATATTAACACAGAAAATATTCAGTTGCACCTCCCTTCCCTTCCCCTGCTCTTTCCCAGAACACAGGAATCTGGTGGGAAACTATGCAAAGCAGGTGCTCAGTGTCACCACATGTGGACACCTCAGCCAGCACAACACTACCACTCTGTTGTCACCTTTTGTGGTTCTTGTGAAAGTGCCACTGCAACTGTAGGACGTAGCTTCTGGCCAGGGTAATGAACAGGAAACCAGAAATTAGGACTTTAAAGCATTTTCAGTTGAGACTTTGGTTTATGCCACTGTCTTTTTTTTGTCCACCCATATATATATTTATCTTTATTTCCTTAAAATGAAAGCCAGGTAAGAGTTGCTATTTCTCAATTCCTCTCCTCATTGCTAGGTGTTCCATTTGTGGCTAAGAGGCCACAGCAGTCTCTTCTGAGCAGAGGAACTGCTCCTCTCTAACTCCCTCCAGCTACACCAGCTGGGGAGGGAGAACCTGCTGGCTCCTGGAGACGAAGTTGGTGTTGCAGCTGGGACCTCACAGTTGCCACACTGACAGCTGGTAAAAGCATGCAGGCAATCCCTATCGACCCTGGGCTGCACTGTCGAATGTGCTGCACAGCACCAGCCAGCTATTAATAAATACAGGAGTGAAACCAAATGCCTCTGCTTTGACTTCTTTAAATGGCCAAACTCAGCCTTCCAACTGGCCTATTTCTGGTCATCCATCCGTCCCCCCATTCCAGCACAGGAGCTCCCCCATCCAGGCATAAAATTCCAGCTGACTTAGCAAGGTCTGTGTTACAACCACAGCAAGATGTGGAATTAGCAAGTATGAGGATTTAACAAAGTGAATTTTCTTGCTATTCAAGCCATCCTGTAACACATGAAAGAAATTGCACTTGCACAGCAGTACCTTACCCATTAATCCCTTAGGTTTTTGCATCTCTGTCTGTCCTCCAGTCCCACTCAATAAATACAACTTCATATTTGATATTCTGACCCCCTTTTCTGCATTAGAGAAGTCCCTGACTTACAAAGCACACAACAGAAGACCTCCTCCCTAAGTTTGCCCAGACCATCTCTGAGGTCAGGAAAGGTTTGCATGGATACAACAGTCTGTCTGGCTGTGAGAACACACACATAACCAAAATCATCATACTACATATGCACTAAACATGCATCTAAGGTAAATGTCCTTGTAAACCAACAGACAAACAACCAAACCCCTCAACATAATAAGGATTTAGAAGAAAAGACTCTTGTTTCTAAAACAGAACAACATTCTAAAAACTGATGACATTTCCCTGTTTTCTTCAGCATAAGTGGAATTTCAAGTCTCCTCATGAAATTCTGCAGTAAACATTCTTTATTATTTTGGCACTTTATTAACTATTTTGGGGACTGACTTACATGGAATATTCCACATATAATGTCCTTGGTAGCAGATATGAATTTTATAAAACTCCAGTACTGTCCATTGCTGCATACAGGTAAACTCTTCCAAATGAAACACAATGGTATTACTGGGGTGTAGAAGAATCATCATTCTGTCTGATGCAAGAGAAACTCCTAAAAAGCTTTACAGGGAGAATAATCAGTCTTTGTAACTGCTCTCCTCTTTAGAGGTTTGGAGTTGGCTTGTTTCCTTTCAAGTGCCAAAAAACTCTAGAGGGGAAGCAGTTGTTTCCTGCATACCAAAATGCTTTGTCATTTACCCAAAAAAAATGCCTGAAATAGTTGATAACATTTCCCCTCCTTTCCAAATAAATGTGTAAATATGTAGAAAAAAGTTGCTCTGTCTTCTCAATCCTCTCATTCATCTTTGACACTGATCAATCTACTTCCAGTGGTCAGTGCTCTCCTGGACAGCAGAAGAGGACATGTCTTGAATTTCCAATTCTCACTCCAGCTGTGAAGTCTCTCCTTCCTCTCCCACAGCATTTAGCAGGGAATGTTTATGGGTGCTTCAGGAGAGCTGAATAGCCTTTTTTAAGGAGTGGCTTGGGCCACAAGGACAAAAAGGGCACTGGCAGGAAACTGGTGGTGCAGGAACTGTCACAGGATCTCCAACATAGTATCAAGGGGTGACACAACGAGGATATTCAAGAAATCGTTCAGTGAAGTGAGTCAGTAAATCTCTTCTCAGAGATCATTGATGTCCCAGCATAGTGCATCAGTAAGTATGACTGGGTTCTGTAGAGATCCAGAATGTGATGGAAAATGTCAGTAAAAGTTTTTCTTAGCTCCAAAGAGTACCTTCTACACACCCTGTCCTCACAGAGGTGGGAGAGGCTGCCTCTCCCCATGGCAGCCCCACACTTTACCACATCCTTTTTGTCCTCACTACTGGTTTTCACGGTTGATAGGTGTGTTCACCCATTTACACACCTTTGCTAGTATCATGGGACAAAGCAGATACAGCTCTTGAAGCTTCAGGGAAAACCCTGAAAAAAATGAAGCAGAAATGGAATAACCAGGAACCTACTGATGTAATGACACAACATGAAGCCCCAAACACCGTTCTTCCACAGACTTGAGATATCACATGAAGTATTCTGGTTTTTATTCCTCTGTTCTTTCTCTGTAGTCTCATCGTATGCAATGCTTAGCCAGCTGCACCCAGCCCTCACCCTAAATAAAATAAAACAACAGCCACAGCATCTGACCAGCAGGCATGCAAGCAATACAAATTTCTTGGCAGATTTTAGATTCTAGCTTGCAGCAGAAAAGAATTGTAATAATTCTATAAACTGAGATTTTCCAACAGCTACTGGGAATTGCTGGCTGTTGTCTTGGGACAAAGACAAAGACAGCAGCACTTCTTGCAGTGGCCACATACAACATCATTATGGAGCCTCGGGTGACTTCAGCACACTAATGCTGATAATGAGCTTGTGGCAGTGCAGATGATCACACATGGATGAGCATTCAATTACTCACCCCATGGTTAACACACAGTGAAAGCAAAGACTACAGCCACACAGGCCTCCATTTCATTTCACAAAGTGCCACTAAATATCCATCAAATAATGACAGCTTTATCCCAAGTGCTGAGCAGGGGGTGGCCCATCTTGTTTTGCAGAGCCTGCGGAAAACCAGCTCAGGCCCTCACCCACTGATATGGGGGCAATGCCACTTGGCCCAGGCAGGACCTGAACTGATGACTTCAAGACAAAAATATTCTTACTTCATTCTCTGCCCCCAATACCCTCCCAGCCTTCTTACTGCAACAATATCACAAATGTGAAGATTGTGACCTCACCAAAATGGTGATTAAGTTCAAATATTACTAAATAATAAATCAGATTATTATTTAAAAAAACAGCACTAAAAATATTTTTACTGCTTTAAGAGTAGATTATTTAATTTACTAAGATGTGGTTTTCTAAAAGCAAAATTATATTAAAAAAAACAAACCCACAACAAATCGAACAAAACAAAAAAAACCCAAACAAAAAACCCCAGATGTTTCTCTTAGGTCAATTCTTTCAGAGTTGGTGCAAGCCATCCTTTAAAATTCTCTAAGCTTTGCCATAAAAATTATTTGGAGAGCTAGCAGAAGTGTGATGCTAGCAATTCATTTAACTTCTGGGCACAACTTTTGCTTCCAAACTGTGAACTAAATACAAAGTGGAAATAGTTTCCATTTGGTAACTGTAGGTAGGCTGCCCTTGTCCTGTAGAAGTTGAACCCAGGTACAACCCTGAACTGTGATATTTGGAACCAAATTATGTCATTCAGAGTTGTTGCTATTTTGTGAGCACAAAAATGCAAGTGCTTACACCAATCCCTGCATAACTATTTCAGCACAGTATTTAAAATGGTCAAAGTGGTAGATGACAAAACAAAATTAGCATTTCCATCTTCTTGTCTCAGTCACTTCTGAAACAAAACCGATTTAAGATGAAAAGTTTCAAGGTATCAAGTTTTTTTATCAAGAGCTTACTGCCAGATCTGCCCAGCTCAGTCCCAAGAGCTACAGGGGAGTAAGTGTGGATGGAGATTTACTTAGACACAGTAGGGCATCATTTACATGGGACGATTTTCTAGTGATGCACACACAATACAGTGACACAAAAACCTGCTCTACTCTCACTTAACTCTCCTCCCAGATGATATAAGATGAAATGGTCCTTCTGAATCTGAGATGCAAGTGCTCGCGTTCATGCTCATGTTATGACAAGAGCAAAGCCTGGACCATACTGCAGAAAGGACATGGACCAGCTGACCTGGGTGCTGCCATGCAGAACCTGCCCATGAGTTCCTAAGTGTTTAAACTTTAAAATAAAGAGAAAAATGAGCACTGCAACATCAGTTATTGTTGGAGAGTAAGATGGTTGCTATGACCAGTTTTAGAAATGAGTAATGTAGACCATAAATACAGAACATAACAACATTTCTGGAGACCAGTTGCATTGAACTCCAGTTCTCTAACTGAACCTGGGTACTCTTTTTGAAGACAAAAGGTTCCTGTCCCCCAGCTTGAAGTAGGATCTCTTTTTTTTCTTTTTTGATGATGGAAACAGTGTTGTGGCTACTATCATTACGGGGAAAAAAAATTAAAATAAAAAAAAGAAAGACAAAAAAAATCTTCAGCTATACAGTCAAAATCTAAGCTCTCAAGTTTTGCTGAGCTTCAGACTCAGGCCATCCCCACATTTGCAATGTCATATAGAAAAACAAAAACAAATGTAAAAGGGACAGAGAAGTCATGCATGACAATTGAAACTAGAATCAGCAGATTCCCCAGCCCCCACCCCCACCCCAATCCAGCATTAAAAGGAAAAAAAAAATTATGCCATTTGCATTTTGTATTTGCTGATGAATTTTTTACACCACTGCAGATATTTTTAAGTAATAATATTGTCACAATGGTTGTAGAACAAATTTGTGACTAAACAGATAAAAATGCCTATGAAGGACCCAGCAGCAACCATTTAGGGAATGGATTCCTTGGAACTGAGCATTCATAATCCAGTGCCTACTGTGCATTCAGTCCCTTCAATGGCTATGGTAATTAGGTTGTCTCATGTTATTGTGACCTACAATCTATCTATGGGGACACTCCAGGGGAGCTCTGGGTTCTAAATCTACTAATTTCACATTTAGAAAGACTCAGGCATGACAACAATGCTGAATTGATATGCAGAACATTCAGATAATTTTAAACACTTGAATCATTGTCCTCACATGTAAAAAGATCAGGGCTTCCTTCAAGCACACATTGTGCAAATTCACTGGGTGTGTCACATCATACTGAAAGGATGTTTGCTGAAATGCAAGGGGGCCATGGAAGTGGTAGTTGATTAAGTGGAAAATAAGGAGCCTTGGGCACAATGACCTTTATAAACCATGCACAGAATTTAAGCTGAGATTTACAGCAAACTTTTATAGTCAGTTTTTTCTATACTGATAGAAAATAAAGTAATAAATCAGAGTATATGGTTAGTTTCTGGCATAAGCTAGAACCATCTTAGGAAATTTTGTTCAGTCATTTACTTTCTGGCTTTAGCAATATAATATCACTTGACTCAATCCTAATAAACAGGTCAGACAAAGCTACTGTCTAGTAATACCATCATGTTAAATAGTTCCTCAGTGCCGTCGTATTTGCAGTCCTGGATGACTTAATAACGTGGTCTCACTCTGCTCATACATTATAGGCCAGTGGGTAATCATACGGAAACTTTGCAAACAAGTTTCCAGTTTAGGCCAGAGCATCAACCCAGACCAGACAAACAACCTACAGTCTCATTCTTTATGAGAGCTTTGGGGATCTTCTTACCACCTCCTTTCCTCAAATCTAACCCAACTGCCATTTCTCAGAGACAGGTCACAACACGCAAATATTCCCTACAAATTTCTGGATTTTGACAGATGAGCTCTGAGTGCCTTCCAGCAGCTGCTCTTTCAGGACATCACTAAACCCACCCTTGCAGCCCTTCACCAGCAGCTCAAGCGAGAGCAGGAGTCTGGGGATGAGAGATGGGAGGCAGAAGTACACATTTCCCTTTGGCCCTGTCAGAGAATGGAAAGAAAGAGGTGGGCAGACACCTTAGAGTGACAAAAATCAAATTGCCTTGCAGGATTTGCTAAGTCTTCCAGAGCCCTATTAATGCAATAAATTCATTTTTGGGAGGGTCAAAAAAACTCAAATCACTGACACAGTGAATGCTTAAAATTACACCCTATGAGTTAGATTGAATACAAAGTATATACAGGTTCTCCTGTGAGAAAACTGAATGCATTTATCTTTTTAATTGAATCTGGCCATATAAAATGATCCTGTTAAGTAGATTAGAAATCTTATGTACTGGGCCTCCTGTGGTTTGCCTTTAATATCTGCGCATTCAATTACTGTTTTCAAAAAGCAGGAATTATTCACTGCAATCCTAATGCTGTATTTATTTAGGATTTTGGCCTATTTTAAGATTAGGCCTGACTTAATTGTACCAAACTATCAGCAATGTTGGAGTCAGACTGTTGTAACTCAATATCACATATCTGCATTCTGTAAATCTGTGAAGAAGAAAAAGAGAATATTTCCTCTTGCTACTGCTGGAATAAAATTAGAGGATGTCTGGGGAGACTGAAAAGCAGTTTGATCCAAATATTCCAGTAAAATATTTTTTTTTTTTAATGCAAAAAGCTGAGACTGAAAACTGTTCTACTAAAAAATAGGTACAACATCAGGGGGAAATCAAAGTTACATCTCCCTGAGTAATTCATAGGGAAAAATTAACTGTCATAGCAAGAAAGCATTGCAAGAATCTGCATTATGGACTGGAGCTTCCATCAACTGCTGCTTGGAACATGCATTAGGAACAGGTGAATAGTCAGTCATTCCTATCTTTTCCTTGCAAGAGATTCACTGACATCTCAACTTAAGGTATCTCAGCAGTGATCAACCAGACACTGCCCAGGCCAAGGGTAGAGAACAGCCCTCTCCTCTCACCACTCAACATCATCCTTCAGCATCAGCAGCAGTTCCTTCACAACAGGAGTGCTCCTCTCAGCTTTTGCAAGACAAGGAGGTAACCTTAAAAGATTAAGGGAAATGGGATCAAAGGACCTTCAGATTTCTATTACATTGTCCCCATTTCTGCATTTATGCCTGAAATGTCACAGCAAATTACAACTATATGCTTTCTCTCTAAATCATTTGTTATCAATTTTCTTTGTTCAACCATTAGCTGTGTAAGCATATGTATGGACATCTACTTATTTATTTCTAGCCTGTCTATTCCTCACTCACATTGCAATTCCTAGAGAGATTCCCATCACAGTTTTTAGAAAAGCCTTCTTAAGCATCATGCTAAAGCTCTTGCAGAAATCCTAGCCTTGACCTTGCTCTAGGTGAAAAGTACTGCAGAAGTTCAGCACAGTTGCATGTGGTCCCAACTCTGGAGCTTTACAGATTATATAATTTATCTAATGAAGATGAAGTGTTACCTTTTAAAAAGAGGTTAAAGAACATGGACAGCAGCTGCAAGGACATGAAAAAATGCAATTCCCAGGAAAACATTTGCTTTCATCAGTCAGCAAAATAGTGCTGTAAATCTGCACTATATTTGTCACAGGGTAAAAAAAGTAAGAAGATAGTTATCAAGAGTCTGGTTGCGTTTCCTGTGTGTGCAAAATGATCATTTGTTGCAAAATCAGTGTTTTGCACAGATTAACAACAGTCACCAGAGTTTACAATGCAAGACAATATAAGCTTTCATAATAAAGAGTAAAAGCCTCAGACATCAAAAAAAAAAGGCATCCATAAATATAAAGCTATAGGTACTCTGGAATTCTCTACCAGAAGTGAGTAACAAAGATAGACAGATTTAGACCTTACTTGTGACAACTACAATACTATTAAGCATCAACTGAAAGCAGTTTCAAAAAACACCACACTCCAAGCTTCCAATTTAGACTGACTTTTTTTAAATTTTTTTTTCCTAAATAACTACATAGCGTACCTGTACTTAAAAAACAAGCAGGCATTCTTTAATTCACAGCATACAGACAGCACTATGCCAAATACCCTCAAAATTTGAAAGCATGTAATTTACCCTTTTGTCCTCTAGTATACAAAGCCAAGGAATTTCTCAGTTTAATTAAATAAACATGGCATTTTTCAGAAAATATCTGTAATATAGAAGATGTAAATGTTTCTACTATTATTGGTAGAAAAAATAGATAAAAAATCTAGAAAAAAAAAAATAAAATTACTTTGAGGTGTTCATTTCTACCTTACACGGAACAGATGATGCCAAAGAGTTCAGAGACTTCATTACAAGGTGGTTGTTATCAAAAAAGAAGTATTCTAAAAATGTAGAGGCCTCAAATGATTTGTTTAGATTTTGAAATAGACAATCTGTCTGAAATTCTAGCCACACATTGAAGTAGAGCTGAAGAATTTTGCCTTTGGGACTTCTCTTATACACAAAATACATGTTTATTGTGGAATAGTTCTGTAAGGTATACATGAGTCATTTTAAACCACAGTATTTCCCAGATAAACACAACTGCTGTGTTTATAATGAAAATTAATGCAGTTACGTAGATAGTTCATTCCATAAAACATCTGACAGAATGGAAGAGGTATTTGACAAGTCCTAACTGGCATTTTTTCTTTGTTTTCAGGTTGTGAAAGAAAAAGCAGTGAAAAGTATATTCAGAAAGAAAACTCTGCTTGAAAACATCCTTTCCACAAAAAGTTGAGTGCAATTGCAGGGATCAGTAAGGGAAATTAGGTGGAAAAAGCCTGGTTACTCCTGCGATCAAACCACCATGTAGCTAAGACTGGGCCCTGTGGTGCTTACTTTCATACAAATTACTAACTAATCTCACCCTTGTTTGACACAACAAAGGGCCAAATTACACAGCTGTTCATTTCCAGGTGTTTCTTATATATTGCCATTACTTAATTGTTCATTCACCTCGGTCAGTGAGGCTCCAGGAGTCAGAGCCAATCATTCCCATTCCTCTGAACTTTTTTAAGAACCTATCCCATATTTTCCACTTTACACACAAGGAACAGTATCACAGGTCTCCGAGAGAACAATATCTTGCACAAAAGCAGTTGACACCTGAGCCTCCCCGGACTCAAACAGAACACAATGCAGAAGTCAAGGAGAAAAACACAAATCTGAATGTGTTCCTATAGTTACTAAACTTTAAAAATTAACTGGATTTTTAAGGATAATTTTGAAGGAAAAGTGGGTAGCTAACATGTCAAGACAAAGAATGGAGTTGATGCTAATGACCTTGACTGTCTTACTGCTTAGTAAGCTAATTATATTAAACAGAACCAGAGCAGAGGAAATTAGAAGGCATGTTGATGTTTCTATTCCTTCCAAAGCAAAACAGCAGCCAGCATGATGTAGGAAAGCCCCTTCAGGTTACATACACCGAGAAAGCTATTGTATATAGAATACAAGAAGAGCCAAACAAACAGTCTAAGTATATTTGGGTTTTAATAGCCAAAGGCTATCTCTACTGTGGCTGTGCCCTCATATATTACAAATGCTCTGTAAAGCAGAAACCCACGTTCCGTGTCAGACCCTGAAAGAATATTAAAGTGCAACTGAAGTGAAAAACAGAAATTATCTCCTGGAGCCCAATGTGTTTGATAATCTTGGAATGGGTAATTAAACTCTTCTGCAGTCTTTTGGAGGAGCTTTCAAGAAGTCTTTTGCAAGGAGATATTTTCTGAATTTGTGTCACAAAGCTAAGCTATTTGCAAGTTACTATCCCCAAAACATGACTTCTGGAGCTCTATAAGAATTATGTAAACTCTGTAGAAATAGTCCTGGGCTCACAAACATGCCTAGCAGCTGATATAGCTACCTCTAAACACCCACCCTCCCGTGGGGGGATAGCAGTGCTCCTGAAAAGCTGGATAGACAGCACATGCTAACCCATCCATACCTGTTTCTCACCCTTGTGGTGTGAGCATGAAACCACTCTTCTAACAGAAAAAAACCCATGATATTTCTTTTGCTAAAGTGTGATGTAAAAGATGGGAAATAATCTAGATAAGCCATTAATTTTAAATTAGAAAAGCATAACCCTTTTGAGATGGAGGAAAAACAACAAGCGGCCATTTTATCACGAGCATGATCCCAACCTACCAATCCCATTTTTTTACTGTACCTCCAGAAAACCTTAACCCTGATGGCATAAGTATCCTGGAGACCCACACTCTACAGTACGCAGTGACCCAACCAGAGATACTTATGCATTCAAGGCTATGTCTGCCTGCCACAGCTAAGACAATATCATGACCAATAATTTAATTACACAAAGACCAGGAAATTCAGAGAGTGACAGCTGCCATTCTCACACATAGCGCTTACCTCAGGCACCAAGTCAGCATCAAGGACTATATGTGCACAAGGAGATTTGTTGCTGCAAACCTGTGTATTTAAACGTAGCACTAACACAGCAGCACTCTGTGCAGAACTCACAAACTGTCAGGTATGTAAAACAACAGAAATATCTCAATTTCTTGACACAAATGAAAAAGCAGAGAACAGCATTTCAGCTGCTGTAAGTTGCCTTCAGAAGCAGCAGGCCAGCTGGAACACCATCCATGCTTCCCTAAGGTTTGCCCCACCATGAGACTCCCTCCTGCTCCTCCTCAGGTCTGCTGGACCGTCTGACTCCTCCATGCACTCAAGTGAACTCAGTGCAGCCTGGTGAGCAAGCTGTGCAGAATTTTTAAGTTACAAAACCCACGTTCAAGTTTGCCAAAACCAGTGACCTACATCTAAGAGTAATTAAAATATCTCAAACAAAAAAAAAAAAAAAAAAAAAGGGAGGAAGGGGGCAAGAGGTTGATTCTTTCAGGTGTTTTGCTTTATGTTCTAGTGAAACAGCACCTCATGAAGCAGCTACTCCCCAAAATCATCTTAGCTGAAACATTGCTGCCTCAGCTACTTAGTGAAATGCTGGTCTCCTCCCTCCCCCCAGTCCCACAATCCTTTCTCAGCTCAGGAGGGCTCTATTTGCAATGCTACACAGAAGGATTAGTTGTTTCAACTTGTCTGTTTTCCTACTTCCAAACAGCTTCAACCATGTCTCTTTTGACTGATCTCAATAACATTTTACTCATGACTCTACCCTTTTCCTTCCCCTCCAAAAAGATAACCAAGCAATTTGTCTTGATATCAGTACAAAATCAAACCAGAATGTGAAAATACGCATTAATTTTAAATAATGCTTCTGCAGTCCTGCATCTCTCAACTGAACAAGCATTTTCTGCACTTGAACCTCTAGACAAAGCAACACCAGAAAACACGCATTAAGCGAGCTATGAAACAACAGACTTTAACACCATTACTCTTCTCCTAGATTTACCACTGCTATATTCTGTGATCTCAGACAAACCATTCAGCTTGCACTTCAGCCTTCTTAACTGTAAAACAGGTATAATGCATGCTAAAGCACCTCAGAATGCTTTAAAAGTTTTGAAATTGAAAGACACTTTGAAAAGATGGCTCTAAGTACCAACTATTATTTTCATAGAATACAGACTGCACTAATAAGGGAAAAAATATCCCAACTGCATAATCACGTTTCGAACACTAGCTTGTGTATATACGCCAGAGGAATTTCAAAGGTAGTGTCATATTTTTAAACCACGTGTGCCACTACCATATTTAATAGAAATCATCACAAGTCTTTTTGTGCCATCAGTCTTTGTAATAAAAGCATTTGGTTTTGTGCTAGGCTATAATGGCTCTGCAAGAGCTGTCAAGATGTATCATATCAAAAATCCATGCACTAAAAAAAAGAAGTGGTTACCCAAAGAGGGTTTGGTACTTCAGAGGCATTAGAATCTATTTCGTTAATAACACATATTTGTGCACTTGTGGGGTTTGTGGCTCAGCTTGATCATATTGCAGTATTACCCATTCTCTCCAAGAGGCTTTTGTTGTGGCACTCCAAGGGCAGATCCTCAAACAACCACAGTAAGTGTTCAGTAGCACCCAGACGAGAGAGGCTCAGGTGCCAGGAGCCCTGACAAACCCCAAAGCTGCTGTGACATCAGCACTATGAGGATTTACTCACAGTGCATCAATGTCTAGTTGAATATTTTGTGTACAACCTGATTCAGTAGCCAGTTGAGAGCATGAAATCATGCAGTGTTCCAGGCTCGGAAGAACTGTTACCTGACAACAGGGTTTTCCACTGTGAGGTTGTCAGAGATACCAGCAAAAGACATCTAAGAAGTGTTCTCTGACTCATGCAGTTCCCAGGGACGAGGCCACATGCAAAGGTGTTTGCATCGAAGGAACCAGCATAGCTTAGTAACTCCTCTTTGTGAACATTTATCAGGGCAAGACCTTTCTCCATGACTTTCCAGTATCTGGTTTTAAATCTGCACAGCCCTAGTTGAGGAAAGAATAAAGATATATCATTTAATGGGCTTTATATGATTTCTCATAAATGCCAAGAAACATAGGATCTTGAGTGATAAACAACTTTCTTGAGAAATAATTAACCATTCTTTACTGAAAATACTGTGAAACCATTTCTTTAAAATACGGTCAGCTTCTGTTTTACCAAAGATTTTAGGTCAAACAGTCTTTCAGTACGAATTTATACTGCAAAAAGAAGAAAAACTCAATACAAAAGAACCACCCAATAATTATAGAGAAGGGTAAGATTTCTGCCCCCTGAAATTATACAAGAATTACTAGATTCAACATCATTATATGAGTTGTAGGTAGAACTATGATCCTACTAATTGCATCAAAAGTAAAGACTGTCAACACTGTTTCAAAATATTTCAAAGCAAGTTAAGGTATCATACTCAACTTGCCATTGTCACATATACATTTGCCTTGAAGTTAGAGGTCGAGAAACAAGGAGCTTTAAAAGAGAAGTTATTCAACCAAGAAGGCTAAATGAAGAACTCATAAGCAAAGGGCATGTCCTGAAATAGCTGAAGCATAAAAAGCAAAAGTAGAGTTTAAATACAGTTCAAAACTGATGAAATCTGTCTAAAGCAGCAAAAGATGGATGGATTTCTGGGGGAGCAGAGGAACAGAAATCACACATTTCTATTGGAAGTGTTTCAAACTAAGAGCACTGTACATTTTTCTAAGCTGTCTTACTCTACAGGACTCTGTGGTATTGAACCCACAGAAAATTCATCCTGTTATGTTACAATATTGGGGGTTTATCCTGTTTTGTATGTTGGCAAAGAAGAGGCATTGCTGTGAGAAACAAAAGATGTTCAGTAGCATGCAGATCTTCCATAACATGCATGCCAGATTATAGTATCAGAAGAGAGAGAAAGAGATAGTCAAGCACTGGTGTTTCCTTGGGGATATTCTCAAACAAGGAATAATATATTAATCCCCCTGAAAGTCAAGCAAGATTTTTACCACTGATTTCAAGGAAACTGGACCTTGGTTTCTTAGAACTAACAGTATCTTGTGTCCAGTAAAACATTATATATATATATATATATATATATATATATATATATATATATGAATAAAATCCTTATTACATAAAAAGCTGGTTTATACCACTCTAGCAGTGTACACTTCATGTTCATTTACACTGTCACAATCCTGAAACAGTGCCAAGCCAGAAAAGCCAGACCCAAGAGAATGTATTTTTCCCAGAGGTATGCATTTTGATGAAAATAATATCTTCTACTCTCCTACAGTAGAAGATTTCAGCTATGCAGCTTTCAGAGTCAACTTTCATTTCTTTGTATGTTAACAGGCTTCTCCTTTTTAGCTAGCTATATGATTTCCTTTCTCACAGTTATCATGGATTGTGCCAAGGTTAACTGCCAGCCTTGGACCATCAGCAGTCTATTGAGATGAAGGAGCTCCTTGCAGAATATAAATGAAATCCAGAGCTGGTAAATATACATTGATCAGATGAAGCCAAATCTGGACATACCACATACATCAACACTGCAGCAGTGCTGCTGCCATCTATTTATGAGTTTTTTTCCACAACATTTTTGTCAGGTTTATTTTAAAGCTAACATCTTTTTTGGTACAACACCTACTTCTCTAAAGTACTGAGGTCAGTGAAAGAGACATCTTGCAAGGTGGCTTGAAGAAGGGTGAAGTAAGTAAGAAGGGCACCACAGACAGTCTACTATCTATCTCACTAGTCTAAAACTATGGGAGGGTTTGTATCCACATCTGAGCTTTGTGACAGTTCACAGTTTTCTGAGTCGTCATGTAACAATGGCAACAACAGCAAAAACAGTCCTCCAAAGTTTTAGCTGAGTTAAGAAAACTTTTTTCAAGGTTGTACTGCTTTCTCCCTGCCCCTGCCAGTCCTTGGAGGACAAGAAAATAAGAAAGGGGGGTGGGTGTGGGTGTGAGAAAGTTTCAAAAGAACTTCAGTTCAAAGGTTTGGGTCACTGCTTATCACTCGCTCAACTGTTCTTTGATTTTAAATCCTTAATATTTTAAAATAAGGCCACTTAGCCACTTGTCTTTACTGAAAACATAACTAACTTCTTCCACAGTTTGTGAAACAGACTGTGCTGTAAGCAAAGTGCTGCACATCCTGCTGTTTATCTCAAGGTTATGCTGAGCGTCAAACAAGTTATTTGGCCCACGTTTAGTTCAATATTATTTCCCAGTGTGGACTGAAAGTTTACCAGCAGAGTTAGTGGAGCAAAGCAAAGAAGGCTTAACAGAAGCACTGTATAGTTCCAGTCCACCAGTTGATGAAATCTGACTTTTCCCCTACAATATCAATTAATTACACTTTTCAATAAAATTGACATAACAGCTGCACTCCCCTAGAGGACCAGATCTAGGATGTTCATTTCTGGGTTTTGTTTGCCTCTGCCCACCCATGCCTTTATTCCTGCAACTGGAGGGAAGAGTAAATGGGAATAGTGAGAAAATATGTTGCTGTCTTCACACTTGGCTTGGTTTCCAGCTTCAGTGATGAGAAACTGCCAGCTTTCTGATGTTCACGTAAACATTAAAATAGACCTCTAGCTCAAATGAGACTTCAAGAGACAAAACACATGCAAAATGCAACTTCAGAGAAAGAAATTGAAAATTTGTACCCAAAGCGAGTCCTGGTTCTGCTAAATCAACAAGCAGCTGGTGAAGAGATTTAGGGGTATATGCGTGTTCAAGCTTGATAATGAGCTGTGATGGAAGATGACTCAGCTGAGCAGTGAGTCATCTGAGCTAGAAAAGAGAAAGCTGAAGTATAGATAAAGTTCTTTATCAGAAAAGGCTGGCTGGTGGTTTTGTCCTTGATTGAAAACCCTGGCAATCTGCTGATAATGAGTTTGTAAACACTCTCAGGATAAAATACTTCAGCAAACAATAATAGATTTTGAAGGCAGTTTTCACCTATTAAAGAAAAAAACAAACAAAACCAACCAACCAAAGCAAAACAAAAACCCCAAGAATAAAACCAAGGACTTCACCAAATTCCAAGAAAGAAAGGTTAACTACCTAGAAAAAAGCAAAGTCTTTAGGAAGGTCATGAAAATTGTTCTTAATACCTTTTATTTTCTATGGGTTTCTTTTAGATCTCATTTTTAACGTGTGCTTTTGAAGCCAATAACATATATTATATGGTGTTAATAATAGAACTTTCCCCAGTTAGTATCAGACAGCACTGGGATGCAGCTTCAATGTTGGGTGATGTTGTTCTCCCCAACTATTCACAACATGCCTGCTAATGTGCTTAAAGGTACACACTGAATGTGCACAGTCCCAACTCCCTGGGCTCAGCTGGCAGCCCATCATCTTCCCAAACTACTTTCTCCACTGTCAGTGTACCAAGCAAATGCTTCTGTGCACTTCCAGTGGGAAGTCAGAAAAGTGAAGTAGAATACAATACCTTTAGCAGCTGTTTAAATTCACTTATTACCTTACCTGCATAGCAAACTTACAGTATGCAGGAGTAGTGATGTGCATAGAGGTATGATACATGATACAGGCATGATACAGGCTTGAGCCCAAATGAAGCTGCTTATATGACAATATTCCAAGACTTGCCAGTCAGTTGAAATAGATCATGTCAGTAAATCCACTGACATCC
Source organism: Manacus candei (assembly GCF_025592945.1). Lineage (NCBI taxonomy): Eukaryota > Metazoa > Chordata > Aves > Passeriformes > Pipridae > Manacus > Manacus candei. The sequence goes on along the minus strand of NW_026138071.1, from coordinate 12,510,150 downwards.
AGGGCCAGACAAGTTTTCTGGTATGAATTTCAGGTAAGTGATAGTCAAGCAGACAGTCTCCCCATGAAGTATCTCAGCTATTCAATAAGCATGCTGGGTACATGCTATCACATGAAGTTTGGTCTATTAGTCTCACAGGCTAATTTAATAGAAGTTCAAATAAGAAAGTAGGTAAGGTCCACAGGCTTGCTTCATGACTCAGATTGCAACCACAGAAAAAAAAAAACAGGAAGCCAAGTCATAGGAGCAGACTGACCTTAGCCCTGAGAAAGTTCAGGAGTGCTGAGGATAATGAAACAGAGCATTGCATGAGAGTACTCCTGCCTATCGTGGCTTCTTGTAATAACTGGAGACAAAAGACTTTGCAAATGTTTCAAGCTCTGTGCTATGTGTCCCCAGAGGGCTGCATGGTAAGGCACAACTTCTGAGAAATAAAGGGCACAAGGAGACACAGAGCCTAGGGGGAAGGTGTTAGGCAATCTTGTAATATGCAGCCAGAACATGAAGATCCACTCCCTTAAGCAGTGATGAAGTGGAGTAGGATTCCGAAAGCTCCTTTAAAAAGCCACTCCTCAAACACAGGAAAACAAGTAAGAGCAGCCTTGGGAAGTCTAGGAGTGTAGAACAGACCCAGCAATGCACTGGTCTGGCTTACATCTCTCAAGAGGTGCTTTATGAGGCTGTGACCAAAAAAAATTACTTTCAAAATGTACGGGGGTTTTATGCTAAACTTGTGATTTGAAATCCTGAGTTACAAACTCCAATTGCCAAGAATTCAGTGTTTCATGTACAGGCAACTACACAGCCACAAGCACATAAGTCTTGTAGGACTTCTACACTTTCTAGATATGAATGGTATAAACATCCAAAATAATTATAAAGGACCTGAGCTACAGTGTAATCTTCATAATCTTCATAAGAAAAAAAAGAAAACCAACTAAATATAATTTGCTTAATGTTACTTACCACCATATAATTTCATTAATGCAACACTGATTCATCACCAGGTTCTTAATTTTTTATGAAGATCAAAGAAAGAAAAAGAGACTGCAGTCTTATTACCAAGAGAAATATGCTTCTCTCTGAAAAGATCTCTCATTAAGCACCATCCTACAGAATAAGTGATTTTAATCTTTTTGTTTTCATTGCTACTTGCACATGCAAGGAGCAGAATTTAAGAGATTACTCCTTGTTTACAATGAGCTAAACATACAACACATTTAAAAACTGACGTGTGTCCTTTTTCCTTCCTTGGACATACATATACAAAACTCTGAGAAGGAGAAACACGTACCCTATTGTTACATACAGAAAGAACTGTGAAAAAGGATTAATTGTTAACAAGGATAAAATTGAAAAGGCAGCACCTGCTCAAAAAGAGTCTCTTCGGGAGACTTACTGCTTCAGAAATATATGATGGGAATAAGTTAAGACAGATAATGTCTAGTCTTGGGATGTATGAGATACTGACTGATTATACATTGCTCCAAACTACTGATTTTCATTACTGACATAAATCAAGGCTGGGCAGCAACTTAGCAAGTCTTGAAAGACAATAAAAACACCACTAAAAGAAACTGGCAGTTAGAGTTAGCAGAGAATGTTGTGTCCAGAAATACCAGATGCCTTTATAAAAATAAAGTATGTTTTGCTAAGCAATGTCTAAAAAGTTTTTACAGCCAAATGGAGCTTGATCTTTATTTAACAGCTGAGCAACAGAGGTCCTTATTATTTAATTAAATGTTCATTTTAGCCAACATTTATTTAAAAACCTAAAATGAAGTGATTTTGCTTCAAGGCAAGTAGGTGAAATGGAAACGGTTCATTCATATAAGTCTAGGAGTCATGAGTGAATCAATGATCTTAGCATAAAAGGAATGTGCTTCTAGACAAGGAGTTACTGTGAAACACTAAGTCCAGACTAGATGGTTTAACAAAATGGTCCTTTGATTTGAAAATCATTTCTGCCCCACACTTATGGAAGGATATTTTGCTCTTGTTTTGATTTATGGTCACTAGTCCTCATGTCCACAAGCGCCATGTCCCTCCATTAGACATAGCACATCTACTAAAAATTCTTAGACAATGGCTGAAAAAAAAATCTGATTTGATTTGGCAGGGAAGCCATGAACTTTTCAATTACTCCTTTTATTTAAACACTATCCCTCTCTCTACTAAAAATACTGCAACTTCCCACTTTCCAAGCAGTCACGTGTTCTTCATACAAACACAGAAAACATTTTGCAGATAATGTAAGTAGATGCCTTTGAAGCCAACAAGCCTATTTACTCAAGCACAAACACCATTACATTTAATGTCCAAGAAAAGCCTCAAACTAAGTGCCTGATTTTCCTGAAATCCCTCATGGTGCAGCTGAACCCATCACCTTTACCTCTGAGTGCCAGCCATCTGAGTGGTGCACAAGGAGGACACAACCAAGCTAAGCTTGTGGGGGGCAGGTGGGTGCCTATAGCAGGTGCCTGCAAATCAGCACTGGACCCATGATTGGGGAAAAGGTGTCTCTCAGTGAAAGACCATGTGCCTGCAAGGGCACATGCCAGTGGCCATGCACAGCCCCTTCAGCTCATAGCCATGTCTCCTCTTCAGGAAGTGCTCCTTCAACATCCCACCACATGAACAATGAAAAAAGACCCTCAGGTATTTGCCAGTATCGTGGGTTGAGGTGGCTGGGTTTTTGGTAGCAGGGGGGCTACATAGGGTGGCTTCGGTTAGAAGCTGCTAGAAGCACTTTCCAAAATATTTCTATTCCTGCTAATGTAGTTTTGGTTCTCCGATCCCAGCCATCCTGTAAATTCGTGTGTGTCACAGCACTTTAACTTGTAATACCCTGGTTTCATGGCCCTTTTTCATATTGTGACTATATGTCTTCATGCTAGAGAAATACATTTATATTTTGTGTACAATCTAAGTAAAAAAATATATTTTGTGTACAACCTAAGTAAAAAATTTAAACACTAATGAAAAAACACATCTGAGCAAGTAAAATCATGAAACCATGAAAAAAATATTTCCCAGTATTAGCCTGTGTGGATGTGGGAATTGCTAATTAGAAACAAAGCAACAAAAATGAAAACGTGCTGCCTGAGAGCTGGTGTAGCTCACTGGTAGTCAGCAGAAGGGACATCTTTTACCATTTAGAGATCATGCCGGTTCCATTATTTGTATCTGAAAACTTACTGTGCAGACTATTGGGCATGCAGGGAAATCCAGAGGTAGATACTTATTTCCTTCATGTTCCCTGTGTGAAATAGCAAGGCTCTGTGTATCAAAGCTGCATACAGAAGGCTCATTATGTAAGTGACAACTATAATATTAAACTGAATAGAATGATAATATAATTCAAGAAATCTAATTGCTACTATGAAGGAAATTCATTTTCTAACAATATACAGCAAAAGCTGTCTCAATCACTAAAAAAAATCCACCCCTTATAATTTTCTTTCATTTTCAATTTTATAAAAATGGCCTTAACTCCTTTTGTAGACATCAGCACTTAACTAGTCAATCAATCACCAGAATCAATCACCACACCTGCTGTCTCCATTGTTATTCTTCAAAGAAAAGCATAAGTATAGGAAAACATGTACTGACTGGGATCCACCAGAGGTAAATTAAGAAAAGAAAACAAAACTAAAAAATGTATTCTAATTATTAAAATGAAATACCTTTTGAAAACTGTAAATGAAAATTATTCCATCAGAGGAGAAAGAAAAGTTGCAAAATTTACAAATATAATATGTTAATTCAGTGACAAATAAAACCAATTTGAATGTAATATTTATCTGAAAATAAAAACCCAGCTCTTAATAACACTTTACATTCATTATCATCAAAATACCTTGCCAACAAAATCAGTATCATTATTCTTATTTATAGATGGCAAAACTGCAAAGACCTCAGCAATATCAGTGCACAGCTTTGATTTTAGACCTGAGCATTGGAACAATAAAGAACAGATCAAAGACCAATTTCTAAATATTCTATAATAACATCAAACATTGCATATAGACCTATATTCCCAAGTTTAATATTTTACTATTCTCACCTCTTAAGAAAGAAAAATCATCTAAGACAAGGAAGGGAAATACAGGAATATTAAATAAATCTTCTACCAGTGTGCAAGTTAGTGCCCTTTCAAGATTCCAGTCACAAATGAGAAAAATCATGACAATCATTAAGGAACTGCACTCCTCTCTTCATCTGTAGATTTAACACTTCCTTGTAGATATGTCACCATGGACTGAGAAATGTAACAATTAACACACAAATCCCTGGAAATGCATGGTGGGTTTCTATTTATTTATGTTAATAAGGCAGAAATTTTATATGCAAGTGCACCAGCAATTCTCACAGTGCCTCTGACAGGAGTCAGGAGCCAGCATCCCATAGCAGCATATCTCCAAATTATTTAAACAGAACTTGAAATGCAAGTGGAGATGACCTCCTATACAGGTGGAATGAAAGCTGGCACAGGAGAGAAGGCTGCCCCTCATTTTGGCTTTGTAGGTTATGCTTCAGATAATAACCAAAACAATCCTTGTTTTAGAGCTCGCTGTGTGACAGAACTGCACAATCAGTGTTTCACTCTGCAGTCTTTTACTAGAAGGATCTATCCAGCTCTGTGAGGCAGAGCATGCAAGGGCCTGGGGCTCGGTGTGCCCACAGCAGCATTCAGGGAGGGAGTGTCCCACACCGCGCCGAGGTGGCCATTGCAGGCTCCCACAGGGACTGCTGTGCAGGTCCCCACGACCTCCCAGGGCAGGAATTGATGCAACCATTATCCAATATCATGTGCAACTGAGAACAGCATTTGGCATTTCGACCTCAGTGGGCTGCACAGCACCTGATCTTTATTTCATGGTCACAGCACAAGACTGTGTAGAGAAACAGCACACACAGCACTTTTAAAGTCAATGGCACCTTAGTTTACGAGTCAACACAGATATAAACCAGATTCTTTTACAAAAACCTCCTAAACCTGTTTTTTCTTGAAGGAAATCTTGTTTGTATAACTACATACAAAATAATCTTTTCAAAGTGTACCATGCTTTTTTTTCCACATCCTCACAATGAAAAGGAGATTTCCCATTAAAAATCCTAAATTCTGTATGGCAATATCATGAATGCTTTACTGCAAGGCATAGTCAGTGGCATGGCACAAGGAATGAACACTTCTGTCATATGTAAAAAGTAGTATCTAAATACCCCAGAAAACATTTCTTCCACCAGTATCAGTTTTCTAAGAGCAGTACATATTGCAAACGGGTTCATTTTAGCATTTTCATGCAATGCAGTAACTTGAGATAAATTTAACACTTCAGAATATCTAAATTGTAATTGCATTTGCCTCTTTGGGATTAACAATAGGCAAAAAACATTACACTGGTCTGGTGACATGATATGTTATGTGGCAAATCTTTTTTTGCCAGAGTCTTAGTAACTTTACTGAACTACTTTATATTTGCCATAAACATCACAGCAACAGCACTCCAGGTGCTATCTGCAAATGGGTAATGTGAAGGTGTTTAACATGATTCTTTAGAAATAGCACACTAGGTAGGTGGATCCAACACCAGGCTCCATTTCCCCACAATTCTTCCATCTCTAGTGTGTTGGACCAAAGGGCTGCACATACCATTAAGAAAAAAGGAACAGGTTATGGGAATGTGTCAGTTCCGCTGGAGGAGGCACAAAGGTAGTTGGATTTAGATGCATTTTCTTTTCATGTCAGCGAGGGTCCTTATTCAAAAAACAAAACCATGTCTCACTTCCTGATCCTGCTGCTGGGCAGGGTATCCTGCTAAAGGGTGGAGCAGTAAATTGTTCAAGAAAAACTCTGGCTGGCAGCCAGTGGAAATTTCATGTGTTATGGATCACGCTTTATTCTACTGTGATTCATCAGCTTCAACAGCCACTGATGATGGGTGTATGTGGCATGTGCCACAGGATATATTTTCTACTACAGTAAGATTTGCCTCCAGAATATTTTGTTCTTTCTAACGTGTTTAGCCGAGGCTTATCTAGAGGCAATAGGAGGTTCTAACAGCAGCCTACAGCTATTTCAAGGGCAGTTGTGAAGATGGAGTTAACCTCTTCCTTTAGTAACAAAGATTGAAACATGGGAAAACAAACTGCAACTGGAAATTGAGGACTGGGAGATCCAGACTGGATATTTGGGGGGAAATAACTCCAGCAAGAGGTCACCCTGGAGAACTTGGAATAGGTTAAATTGTCATCGTTGGAGGTTTTCAGAATGCAGTTACACAAAACTCCAGTTGCCCCAGCGATTGTTCTGCCTTGAGAGGGTTGCTGGACTAAATGTTCTTTCTAACCAATATCTCCATGACTCCACAATTTTATGTACCCTCAGTCTGTCTGAGGTTCTGATTAGTCTGAGTCTCCAACCCGAGAGACTGTTGTGAACTGTGTTAAAAATCCAGACATGTTTAAACACCTGCAATTGCTACAAGTCACTAAACTGTGAATCACAACATACTAAAAACATAAAATAAAATAAATACATTTTAATATATTTATAAATATATTTATATAAATATGTAAAATCAATAAATATAAAATCAGGGCCTCAGGTGGTAATTTGCAAAGTTTCCAAAACTTTGAACCAGATTAATCAAAATAAATGAGGTGCTGATATAAAGATGACAGGCAACACTTTGTTCACCTGAAATAATGGAAAAAGACACGAGTGTCTACAAGCATCAGTTTGAATCTCTGAAATTAATTTCCTTCACACACCTTGGAGTCAGCCTTGTCGCCTTTTACTCTAGATTAAAAATTGGATTCTATCTCAGCTTCCCTAGCACATACACGTATTTAAAGAGGAAAAATCACCCTCAGACTGAAGCCTTCTCTTACACATTTTTCACACTGATGAGAAAGTACAAGAACAGAAAGGAAGTGTGTTGCTAGTCCACAGAAGAAGGTACTGTGATATTATATTAATGAACACAATATTAGCATAAGTTTAGCATAAACACTGGTCCTTATTTTTCTTTTTTCTTTAAAATCTAAGTTATCTCCTCTTTTATCATGCATTTTCTTATTTTCCAAAGCTGGATGAGGAGATGGAGTAGAAACATCAAGTACATCTTGTTTTATATTTATGTACATATGCAACTTCATATTCTTTTAAACCCAGTAATCTTAGAACTATGTGCCATTGAATGTGCTTTCTACTGCTGAATGGACTTTCTTCAAACGCATGAAGACAGGCGCTATACTGTTCTGAAGTCTACAGGAGTTGCCAATGGATTTAATTTGAAGTCGGATTAGGACTTGTGAAAAGCTTGCATATAGAGAACCATGTACTGTAAAAATGTAATCCTTTAGGGGAAAAAAGTCATTTATAAAACCCTTCCTGTGAAGAAAAAAAATGCCCACTATAGACTTAGGTAATCATTTAACAAGCTCGACAGCTGAAAGTAAATAATTCTTGGGCAAAGTTTCTAGGATGAAAGGTTTGACCTGCGCTTGAATCTAAAAGCAGCAAGCTGATTGACCTTATGATACTGTGGTTTTATTTCAGGAGCTGCCTTCCCTCACCCCTCTCAAGCTTTCTTCTGAATTGCATGAATATTTCATGACTTAACTGTGCATACTATGGCAGACAAAGAGCTAATAGATTAGTAATTTGACCTGCTATTTATTTGAGGTGCTCCAAACATGTAAGGAGAGAGACTGATTTTTCTTTAGAACAATCATGAAACGGAATATGGTTGATTCTAGAAACTTTACTTTAGCTGAGGTAATTGCAGTGGGTGGAAGAGGCAAACAGTATGATAAGATTTCACATCTGGGAATTAAAGGAAATCAGTGAGCAATACAGTCAGACATGATAGAACACTGTATCTTAACCACTGCAGTAAAACACTGAACTTCACTGCATTACCTAGAAATTTTGTTTGTTCTGCTTCTGCTAAATTTTAGCAAAGGATTAAAAAAAACCAAAACAAACAAAAAACCCACTCCACAAACACTGAAAGAATGAGTGATGTCACGTTTATACCATAGAAATGTAAGAGAGCTCTTCAGTTGCCAATTTTCTTTTCCAGATTAAGAACACCAGTAAAGATTGATGGGGAAATCTCTTAAATTACATTAAAAACTTGCCTATGAAGCAATTCTTGGAAATCATGTCTACAGACCAAATTATGACTGATGGGTCTTGCTAGTGGAAAGTATGACGCTTTTAGACAAAGCAAAGTGTTTTGGATAACTAACTGAGCATAAAATGGAAACTTCATTCATCCCTTTCTTTCCTGCCCTCAGAACAAGAACTACTAAAGGAGACAAGTAAAGTAGCAGACTGGCATGGAAGGAAAACATTTGACTGCGAAGCCATTTTTATGCATTAAAAAAGTACACAAATACATACAAGTACTCTGAAGTAGAAGAGAGAATTTAAATGAGCCAAAAATATTAAAAAAAAAAACTACCCAGCCAAAACTAAACAGTGTATAACCCCGTTGTGTAGCCAACACCCAAGTAAAAAAATTCCTTCACAAGTTCAGATGACTAAAAATTGCCAAAAAGAGTGGCTAGAAAATGCTGCACTGTAACATTTAGAGACACCTGTGCATCAGCACAGATGCAGGGTTGATCAGGCAATCTCTAGCTTTAGGTGCATATTTTCTGCTCAAAGTGACAGGCTCTGACGTTATGATAGCTGCACTTCAGCCTGTTAGTCTTCTTGACTGCTGCAGGCTCTGATTGTTATGTTGTAGCATTTCACTCGAGATAGGGATGTCAGGCACCCACATTCAAAATGTATGCAGTCGTGGAACAAGCAAGCATAAAGACTGAAGTTCTGAATTTCGTGAATCTAGTCCACACCTACTTTCATGAAATTTATACAGTTTATTTTCTGGACATTATTGAGGAAAAAAAATAGTAATGTTTGCCACCTTCAAATAATCCTTCCACAAGTCCCTGACTGATCACTGAGACTCATTCTCCTCCATCTCTCTGTCCACACTGTGTTTCTTTTGCAAAGTAATATTTGCATGTTTGTTAAATGAACTTTTGGTAACCTATGCAATAAAAGCTTTTTTGTTATCATCCAAAACTATGGAAGTAATCTCTGAAGTGTCTTTAATCTCAAAGTGGAAGCGTAGCTTCCCAGATACAGCTGTTGAGGAGGTGAACAGGTTAAGGGCGGGAATGAAACATACTGTGAAACTAAACCGCACTACTAGACTGTGGTCTCAAGCACCTCTATTAGTCTATGCAAGAAAGTAGCTGAGGGTAGTCGGAAGTAGTAAGTAACAAATCTGACATAGTTTGGCTGGTATTTAAAATGTAGCTAAACAAAGAAAAAAAGGCAGCTATAGCTCAAATCTCAAACCACTTTGGTTACTACTGAGGTCAAGCAGTGCAGAAGGAAGCATGCAGTCCTGAAACTTTCTTCAAATGTGTGTGGGGAAGAAATTATAAAAGTCAGAGAGAGCAGGTGCCTGAGTGGGGATTGTTCTGACTCTACCTGGGAATTAACAAATTTATTTTCTGTCTCATGCCTTACTTATTTCCTGAACTCGGTCAAGTCATTTCACTTCTCCTTCTCTTCTCCTTTTGTTATGTAAAACTGGTATTGTACCATCTCTAGTGCATTTTAAAGGCATAGCAGAGTGAAAGCTGGAAGGAAGGAAGCCAAAGAAAGAAAGAAGTCAGACTGACCCACTCAGCAGATTTGTAAGATGGGGGAAGGTAAAGCTATTTATCCCTATGCAAGACTGGTGTGATCCTGTGGCTGGCTGGAGCACAAGCAGTCAGCTCACAGGCACTAACATGCTGGATGCCTCACCAAACCCATCTGAAATGACAATGCTGCTGTGATTCATTAACATCTCCAAACACAATAAAATAGCCAGGGAGAGTAATAACAAAAAAACAAGACTAAGGAAAACCCTCATTCTCAAACTGTCACAAAACCAAACTTGTATGTCTTGGATGAGAAGAGGAGTGATTTTTCTCTCTCTGGGCATTAGAGTATTTAATCAAAACAATATAAGATTTCTGCTGGAGCAAACTACCTCCCTGGACAGAGCAAAATGTCAATATTTTGGGTCATATCTAGAAAACCTAGATGTCTGCCTCAGAACCAGACTATTCACCCTTTTCTGTGGCTAATGCCAGTAGCATGATACCTCAGCAGCCCTTGGTGTTCAGTGTGCTGTGGGTGATTGCCATAAATGAAGCAGTAGTTCAGCTTTCCCCAGGGCCATTTCACCTTTGACCATCAATCCTTTCCTTCTTGCAAAAACTACTGACTTCCACAGTTTCTGTAAAAAAAAGTCTGAGTAAATGGCAAGTTCCTTCTTAGCCCCAAGGTTTCTCTTTAGCCTCTCTCTTGAATTGTAACATGTTTTTACCAATGTCTCTTCTACGCCTGCTGAATGGTCTGTGGTCCTGATTACAGGAACACATCATTAAGCCAGATTCATTTTAGTTGTTAAAAAATATCAAAAAAATATCAAAGCCTTGGTACATCCAAACTTCCAGTGCTTCTCAAAAAACCCCCAAACAGATCAGCTATTCAAATTTAGAATGCATTCTAACTAAGCAGTTCTCACTGAAATCCAGGACAGCAATGGGTTTGTGCTACAGCAAGTCACAAGAATGTTTCTACACAACACAGGAACAGATTTGAACTGCAACTCAAATCTCTACTGACAAGATAATCGTTTCATTATATAAATGAACCTACATCAGATTATAGCAGCAGTAGCCACAATAATAACATCATGATAAATAATAATTAGTCCAAACACTTCCCCAGTCTCCTTCAGCTGTCAGCCTCAAAGCATTTTACAGGAGGAAAATTGAGGTGCTGCAGTGAACACCACTTGTTCAACACGGAGCAGTTGTAGGTCTCGGACATTTCACAGCTACTCCCTAACTTTCTCATTTTCTCTAATGGGTCATTATACACCCTACAAACAATTTGGAAGTTTGATAGTGCTTTTGGCTTTAGTAACTTCAAAGGCTTCAAAAGATCTGTCACGTACCAAAGGGACATTCAATACCTCAGACCTCAGGACCAGCTGATGTGTAAGTCCTGCTGATGAGAGGAATTTATAGAGGTATGTAATAAGTCAGCCATGTATTAAAGAACAAGGTCTACTCTTTGGTTCTCAGCTATTGAGCACTAAATAAAAACTAACGCATAATGGCAAAACACCTATCTTGGCCAGGCTTCCAATTCCTGCTCCAAAGAGCCTGGAAAACTGCTAAGAGCAACTCAAGTGAAGAGAGTGAGAAGAGTACTCCAGCAAAGTGACCCAGTCATTTTCTTGCCTTTGATCACTCTCACTTCTATTGTTCTGCAAATATGATTGCATCAACTTGCCTTTTATCATCTTCTATTTAATCTGCACTAATGTGCCTGCAACATAGCTGAAGCAAAGTCACAGTCTACACGTGGATTCTAGATCACCTTGAAATACTGCATTAGCATTGATTTCCAAAAGCAGATCTTAATAAGGGCAAGCAGCAACAAACAGACATGGGAGACATTTTCCCAGCAACTAACAAATTTTGCAGCTCAGTTTCAGTGCAGAGATCTACCAGAAGGATAAAGGCCCTCTAGTCTACATCCTTTATCCTATCTCCTACTCACTTCCAAGCACTGGTATTACCCATGTAGTTAACACTGTATTTAATTTACTTCCTGGTAAGAGAGAGCAGTCTAAGGCAGCACAACAGAGGAACAGAAGGAGATGAACAGTGCAGGGGGTAAGAAGAAACACTGAAATATTTCCTGTGGTTGCAACACACACCCAGCAACTTTTCTTTCAAGAGAACCTGTAGTTCAGGAAGCACCCTTCGTTTCCACCATGTGACACACAAGGAGGGATGGGGTCATGAGGACATACACCAGTGCAAATAAATAAGTCTATGAAATTTGTATCAACCTGGAGGGAAGCAGAGCTGCAGTTTTACTCAGACATGCAAAGAAAATTTTACATTGAGATTTTTCTTTGGGGTTGTGGAGTGTTGCCAAAATAACCTCAGACTGGGCCACTACCTACCCAGCATTGCTCCAGAGCTCAAGAACTCTGCAGACAGTTTTTGTATTCTGGCAAAGGTAACATGATGCAATAGGCTGAGCTGAGCAGAAGACAAAGGTACCTTGAGAATCAGCTGAATTCTGAAATGTCACGAACCCCACTGTTTCTTAAATTTTGACCTCTCAGTATATGTGCATAACAAAATGTGCAAGCCTGTATTTACACACAGCTACAAAAAATCTCATATAAAATATTTTGCTATACATATTTCTTTCCCTGCAAGAGAACAGTGACAAAGCATGTGGCAGACATGAACAGTACCACTTCATTTACTACTGCAGGATGATTAAACACAGCAGTGATGAACACACAATAAGAGCCTATACAATAGAAGAGACAACTTCAGCAAGTTGGCATATTTTATACTACTCAGAACAGCAATCTTTCACACAAGTAGCAATGCTCAAGGTTTCCAACAGCTGATGTCCACTTTCAAAGTATTGGGAGACATAGCATTTTCCTAAGGGTCAAAATTCTTATTTTCCCCATTCATTCCCACTCAGAGCAGCAGTCAGAAAATATCAGTCTTTCAAGTAGCCCAATCACAAAAAGGTTTGGATTGGAAGGGAACTTAAGGATCATCTAGCTCCAACCCCCCTTGTCATGGACAGGGACACCTTCCATTAGACCAGGTTGCTCCAAGCCCCATTCAACCTGGTCTTCAACATTTCCAGGGATTGGACAGCCACAATTTCTCTGGGTAACTTGTTTCAGCGTCTCACCACCCTCACAGTAAAGAATTTATTCCTAATACCTGGTCTAAACATACTCACAGTTTAGAGCCATTGCCCTCGTTCTGTCACTACATGCTCTTCTGAAAAGTTCCTCTTCAGCTTTCTTGTAGGTCCTCTTTAGGGCTGGAAGGTGCTCCAAGGTCTCCCCAGAGCCATCTCTTTTCCAGGCTGAACAAGCCCAGCTCTCTCAGCCTGTCTTCATAGCAGAAGTGCTCCAGTCTTCTCATCATCTTCGTGACCTCCTCTGGACTCGCTCCAGCAGGTTCATGTTCATCTTATGTTGGGGCCCTCAGAGTTGCATGCAGTACCCCAGGTGGGGTGTCACAAGAGCAGAGTGGGAGAAACACCTCCTTTGACCTGTTAGTTATGCAGCCCAGGACACAGTTGGCTTTTGGGGCTGCAAGTGCACATTGCTGGGTCATGCTGAGCTTCTTGTCCACCAACACCCCCAAGTCCTTCTCCTCATGGTTGTTCTCTCTCCAGCCTCAGCCCAGCCTGTGTTTGTGCTTGGAGTCGCCCCGACCCAGGTGCAGGTCCTTGCACTTGGCCTTGTTGAACTTCAAGAGGTTCACACCCACCTCTCAAGCCTGTCAAGGTCCCTCTGGATGACATTCCCTCCCTCCTTTGTGTTGAATGTATCACACAGTTTGGTGTCATCAGCAAACCTGCTGAGGGTGCCCTCAATCCCACTTTCCATGTCCCCAACAGAGATGTTAAACCCCAATTGTCTCAATACCAACCCCTAAGGAACACTACTCATCACTGACTCCACTTGGGTATCAAGCCATTGACCACAATTCTTTGAGTGCAATCACCCAGCCAATTTCTTATCCACAAAGTAGTCCATCAATAAAATCCAGGCCTCTGCAGTTTAGAGACAAGGATGTCATTCTGGACAGCATCAAATGCTTTAAACAAGTTCAGACAGATGACATTAGTCCCTCCTCTCTTATCCAACAATGCTGTCACCCCACCGCAGAAGGTCACCAAATTTGCCAGGCATGATTTGCCCTTAGTGAAGCCACGTTGTCTGTTACCAATCACCTCCTTATTCTCCATGTGCCTTAGCACAGTTTCCATGAGAATCTGTTCCATGTACTTACTGGGCACTGAGGAGAGACTGTCCATTCTGTAGTCCCTGAGGTCTTCCTTTTTCTCCCTTTTTAAAACAGAGGTTATGTGTCCCTATTTCCATGACATTTTTTCAAATATGTAGAAAAGGCAAAAAAGGACAAAACTGAAATGTTATTTCCTGTACATTTACTGTATTGTTACATTCATGATGTAGAAATGCAGCCTTAGCATTCAGTAGAGGTGCTTACTGTCAAGGAAACAATTATAAAGCCATGTCTGAGAATATATCAGACCTGTTCCTTCTATCAAGTCACAGCATCTATATGACACCCTTTCAGAAGGGCATCCTCAACTTCCTTTGGTAATTTTTTACCCTACATTAAAAATGTCCATTTCCCCCAAGGACAGCCTGATGCTGAGTTTGGAGAACATAATGAAATCATTATGGTTAGTGTAGTACCTCTACTCACATAAAAAAATTCGCTTCCTTTTAAACGCATACAGTGTCAGTTAAAACTCCTCTTCTGTATATGAAAGGTGTAGATGCAATACGTACTGATGCTCAAGAACAAAGCACCTCATTAGCTCTCCGAGCACAGTGCACTGCAGTTTGTCATTATCCAATGCGCTCCTTGCAAACCACTGGGTAGGGGATATGACAATCCCTGAGGCTGCATTGCAGAGAAATATTATCGACATCCAAACAATACCAGAAACGGGATATTGCCCAGAACTATTTGTCACTGGCATCTCCTTTAGTGTGAGAAACAGAGGGTAAATGGAACAAACAAACACAAAAAACCCACTGGTGAAGCACAGGAGTATTACCTTTGAGGCAATTTATTGATAAAAGCCGCTTACGAGACGCTGCCTCATCTAGGGCCACAATCCAATAGATAGGATATCTTAGGAGGAGTCATGCACCAACATATTACAATGTGAATTTCTTGGCATTAACAGGGAGTTCAACAAAACAGTAACATCAAGAGAAAAAATAAGTTATTAATGTAGTTCATAAACATTTTATTATTACTTTTTTCTAACTGTAACTGTTCTAAAAATGGAAAAATTTTACCTGCTGTACAAGAGGTGTTTCTGAAATGAGGCCCATGGACTCTTTGTATATACATGAAAAGTGATGACGATAACCACAGCACTGACCAGGACTCCTTGATGCTGCAGTGGCAACAAGATTTCTTGCAGATGAGCCCAGAATAGATTCAGGAAATGGACATTCAGGGACTGAAGCTATTAACTTGACTCCAGAGAGTTCTGTGGCTGTGTGTTGCAGAATAATTCCTCCTCTAGCCCTACCTGCTACTGTGAACTGGACAAACACCCTCGGCAGGACTCATTCTAAATGCACCATTTCACTGTCCAAAAATCTGGAAACCTGCAGAGCTTTTTACTATATATCAGTCACCTAGGAGTTGGCGTATAGAGGAGTCCACCAGCACTGCAACAGGACATTAATTCCAGAGCTTTTGTCACAGGAATGACAAACAGCTGGACTTCCTGAGTAACCTTGAATAAACTACATTCTCCTGTCCCTCGGCTGTCATGCAGAATAGCACATCCTCCACTTGTAAGGGTGCTCCAAATACTAAGATACTGACAGCCTCACATGGCCAAGCATAAATGTCATGGGAGCATCACAGAATATCCTATTGCTATGTGCATAACACAGTACTTAATTGTAAACTACCCTTCTTTCTACCTTTCTTTCAATCTACCCTTGATAAATACCCTACTGCTATTTATCAATCCAGTCTCATTTTTGTCTATTTATTCTGCCACTTTCTGCTGTGCCTCTGTATATAATCAAGCCATAACCATGTTTTACTTTGTTTTAAATTTTGTTTAATAATTGTTTCCTGAGTAGCTTTAAACAAAACAAATCACACACACAGAGACACGTATACAAAAATAAACCACTGCTAACTCTAATTATTTTTTAAAGGACTGTTCAGTTACTAAATGTAAGTAAAATTGCAGAAGAAACCCAAACATCACAAGGCACAGAAACTGTGCCTCTCTGGCACAGGGGACACCCACCTTTGACCTAAATTTCCTACCAACAGGAGAGTATTCTTCCCTCATGCAATGTATTTGTGAAATCCTCAGGCATCTTAAAGTGCTGGAGGTTGAGGGAGAAGGACAAGCTAGAGTGAAAGAAGTGACCCACAAATCCGTAATACGTTACACAGCACGTCAAGCAGATACAAATAACAACCACGTCCTGCTTCCTGAGAGCCTTGCTCACATATCGAGCCTCCAAGGAAGGCCTGCAGCACAGCATGGCAAGTACAGGAGGCTGAGGATGAGCTGCCTCAGGGCTGGATGTTACCGGCATTATAGACTGACAGGCAAGCTTGTCTGGAGACAATTCATTCTCTTTAACCATTCACAACACAAAAGAAAAAGGATGGTTTCAGGACAATTTTTTCAAATGGCCATAATAGTTCTTCCCTCTCAGTGTTTTTTTTGGCTAACAGGTCAGTCTCTCTCTTGAGCATTGTAAATCACTTGCTCATTGCTGGTAGAAGTTAACACCATTTCCATAGACAAATGTGACCCCAAGATTTCTCCCCTTGCTCTTTCGTGACACTAGGGGCACAGGAAGAGGATTTCCTAACATTGAGCCAGAAAAATAGAAACTGAAGCCAAACAGAAAATCAAACTCTGATCTCCCTTCCCCTGCCCATCTTTTGCCTTTTCATTCTTTAATTAGTAAGGACAGCCAAAATAGACCTTTTCCTTGTTTTAATTTGCTTATTTATTTGTTTCTGACAGAAGAAATTTGTCCTTCCTGCAGGAGAAACAACTCCATTCTTCTATAAATAAAATCCACTTGTGTAGATGGAAGTTCTTTTGAGAAGTTTCCATTTAAAAATGGAAGACTAGAAGAGCCAAAAGTAAAACTTTTTTTGTCTCACAAAGGTATTGAGGAGCAAACACATATATTTGGATAAGTTTTCAAAGGAACATTTAGGGAATGCGAAGCTACTACTTATTTTACGTGAAGCACAGTAGTTGACAAGCAGAGGGTTAAACCTATCAGTAATCTAGTAAAATAAGAGTAAAAAATTTCCTGAAGTGCACAGTAAGGCATGGTTAACCAAACATTGCTCTTTCTTAAATAAATGCTCACATACAAAAATGTATCACCTATTCCTGTAAGCAGGTTTCAACACTGAACAGCCTGGTGATTTACAGATGCCTGGGTTAGAGAAGAGAAAGAGCACAGATGGCTCTTGTTAGCACTATAGAAGGGTTTGGCAGAAGACCTGAGAAGACAGGGAAGCTGCTAAGGATAAGCTGAATGTACTGGCAGCTCTTTCATACCAAATCTAAATAGGACAAATTCACAATTGTAGTTCTCAAGTCCGTACAAACTCTTGCATTTCACAGAAATGTTTAGTATCTTAGCATTTTAATTATATAGTCCTGATTTTAAAACTTGACTTTGTATTTCACAGGAAAAAAAGAAAATTATTAATTTCCAATAACAATTGTGCACAAAAAAAAATATATACATGTCTCTGTCTCATGGCAATTGTACATTACAGAACGTAAAAAAAAACAGAAATCAGTGTCAGGCACACAAAATAGGTATTCACAGTGAAACAAAAAGAAAATTAATGTCTCTCAGTCTATGGACTGATTATAGGTTTGCCATGATTGTTTTTTCCCCCTGGGAGATTATGTCTCTCAGGAGGTGACATCCACTTAAGGGACAATGAACCACTATTTATATAAATGTCCATCAAGGAAGCTCTCTAAACAGTTGCAAATATTGACCTGCATGCAGCAGATTAGTTTGGCTTCACTGTCATCAGGACATATTGTAGACAGCTATTGTGGAATGGCAGATCTTTTACATTCATACTTGACACATCACAATTGAACATGGAATTTCCATCAACAACAAAAGAAGCATTTAATAGTAACTTTATTTCTCTAAAAAAGATATATGCCTTCCTAATAATGTAAAGATGAGCAAGACTTTTTCTAAAAAATACTAATATATTTTTGGCCATAACACTAGACATTACCCAGGTAAATAGCACCATCCCAGGCTAACAAAAGGTTCCTGCTTTCTCTCCACAAGGAATATCTACAACAGATCCCGAAACACAGATCTTTGTTCTACTAAAACCAGTTAAATGTGAGGTGACATCAAGGCCTATGATGCACAGAAGCATTTTCCTCAGTTGCAAGAGCTACTTCAGTGTGGGGTTTGTTTGTTTTTATTAATACAGGAAGTCCTTGAATTCAACTGCAAAGCAATGACAAAAGTCTCAAATTTAACTTAAGAAAGTGTCTCATGTCAATCCTTGAAGCAAGGCAAGTTAGCACTGAGTTAGGAGCATTCTGCTGCTGCCTCTGAGGTAAAGATCACAAACTCTACAATCTCCTCACCTTTGCAGCTTTCCTATTGAAGTTTTACAATCCTGGGACAAACAAACATTTGTCATTGTCATAAGATAGGCAGGACAGCAGTATTTGGAACAGAACGCAGCAGAATAACTAATGCCTAATTTTCAGAAAAATCAAGTAGGTACTGTTTCTTTGATCTCTGTACAGTTTTGGATGCTTTACATCTGAAAACTAGACCATGAGAGGAACTCAGAAAGCAAAAGCAGGTGATCACTGTCTTACTCCCGCTTAGCCACACCCTTTTTGGGTCTAGTAGTTCTAGCATTATACTCTTAATTGGCACCATATTCGCAGTCCCATCTGAGATTTAAAGGAAGAGAGAGAGAGTGTGTGTGTGTCTGTGTATACTAGCGTAAAACAGGAGGATGTAGCAGCAGGAAACTGATAACCAAAATTTTTTTCTTCTGTAATGCATTTTGTTATCTTATCAGGACTTGATTTTGAACAAGTTTCGGAGATGTAAATCCTTGCTTTATTTTATTTTGCTGCACCCTTTCAAGTGCTCCAGCAGGAGAGAAGGAAAGTTGTTGTGAAGCAGGATAATGAGGGACTTACACTGTAATTGTTAAGAGCATTGAGTACAAAGGCAATACTAAGACAAGCTGCCTGAAGCTTTTTTGGCCGTGAGAAGTGGCGTTACCAGGGTAATCACTTTCAAACTGTCCAGCAAGACTGCTGGGGAACTCTGTACTGAGAGGGATCTGTAAGCCAAAGCATACTTCCTGTAAAAAAGAACACAGGCATTCACTGTTAATTTGTAGGACTTCCATGTTTTGTCTTATATATATATTTCTAGCTTGTTGAAAATTGGAAAGCTGAGCTCATTGTGAACATTTAAGATGTTTCCTATCACATCCTGAATCTTGCAGTTGATTTGAAAATCAGATGGTGTAAAAGGAAAGTGACTTGTGAATCACTGAGATACGAACCGAAGTAGATACAGAGAGGTTGGGTATGGCCTATATATACATTCTCAGGGATTAAAATGCAAGGAACCACACTTTTCCCACACTGCAGACAAATAAATTTGTAGTACTTGTGCTTTCCTTCACTGGCCCCTTGTAGCAGCTCCTTAGTGCCAGTACTATTGTGTTTGCCGCAGGAATGCAGCCCATCACTCAGCTGTGCTGCCCCTCCATGTGACAAGAATTTGAGCCTGACAGCTACTGCACTTCACTTGAGATCCATACAAGGCTGTGCTTTTAATTCTGGAGATCCACAGAGAAGCGTCTGGTCTTCACCAAGATAGCAGCTGTTACACTAATCTGAGGCCTCACTGTGCTAATTGCTGCATGAACAAGTCACAGTGGAGCTAACTCCTGTCCCACACTACCTAGGTGTTAGATTATCCTGCCACAGAAAGTGGACAAAACCACACACAGATGGACGGAGGTGACACGAAAGGAAGGATGACAGCAACAACTCAAGGGCAGAGGCAGATTTCCTGCTCAGTGGCAAACAAAGAGAGGCCCGGTGTTGCAGCAGTGGCCCTGTGCTTTTCACATGGTGTCATGGCACGACCCCTGCCTGCTGGAGGACAAGCATCTGAGTACTGCAAGGGACGCCAGAGCCTAGAAATTACTCAGCTGCTCCAGCCTCCCGACTGCACCTTCCCCAGAAGGAGCAGGAAGGGTTTTCTGCATATGGTGTTAATGTGCCTTCTCTTTGCTGTGTTTTCTACTTTCACATAACTATCACGCTCATCCCAAGGTATGAAAACAAACAAACAAAAAACCCAGAGGGAGAAGAGGCAGTCTCATTTTAGACAATATTTAGATTCGTCCATTTTATGTGAATCAAGCCATGCCACAAAACTATCTCAGAGCCACTTAAAAGGTTTTCAGTTCATTAATGCAAGTTGTCAGACATCCCATTTGCACAGGGCCTATGGATACAGTTTTAAATAAAGGTGGAAAGCTCTCCAACATTTTTTCTCCTTAATGCCCTATATTCAAAGCTAGAAGTAACTCTCTTTGTGTATACAATTTGATCTGTATTTCTATGCTCAGGTAGCATAAGACATTGGTCACAGTATGTATTTTCTCAAGCTTATGTATCCCAGCCTCAACAAGCTTATGTATCCCAACCCTTTACCTCAACATTAGTAAACAGATTCTCAGAATTTTCTCATCATAACCAAATGTGAACCAACCATGAAAGCAGGGAAGCATATTTTAGAGCTAAGAAGCCTTTGTTAAGGACATAAACCTCTCTCTTCCCAAATTTATACAGTTGTAAATTTAGCACCTCAAATAATCTCAGCTGCCTCTATATCAAGGGATACTTCTGTACTTCCAGCATTTTTCCCCATCAGTTCTTTAGATGTTTACATTAAAAAAAAATTCACTAGAAAGTGATGAAGCATTAAAGGTATTTAAAAGCCACTTGAATGTCTTCTCTTCCCACCTTCAAAATTCTCTGTGGTTTTGGGGGGGTTGAGGGTGGTGGTGGTTTTCTTAGTAGGAAGGAGTTGAATATAGTTCCTTTTCATACTTAAAGGGTCCAACTCTAACAGATTTCAAGCACAGCTGAGACAAGACAGCCTGTAAAATTGTAAGCAGTCTTCATTCCTTATTGACATCTTTCTTGAAAAATGGTAACCTTTAACCTTGCAACATTATTTCTCTGGGGGCTAATTAAATGAAAAGTCTGCTTTGGTCAATGGTAATTATAGCTGCAGACCTCATGGTAACCTTTAGTTTGTATATTCTGCCTTGTACACAATGCCAATTAAATGGTTGACTGTCGTTCCTTGGGTTCATCTAAAATTATATTATCTTAGAAGATAAAATACTGATGATGTAATTTATATTATGTCTCTTAAAACTGCAGTACCCAACCAAGATTTATTTCTTCCAAGTCAAGAAAGGTTAAAAGAAAAAAAATATCTAAAACTTAATTTGTAAAATACCTTTAAAATAGAGGAAACCCAGGTTTAAGACATAGGGTGGTTTGGGGTTTTTTTCCTTCTCTTCATAGACGGATTGTTTGGATTAGAGTGTTGGGGGTTTTTTCTGTTGTTAAAGGGGGCTTGGTGGGTTTGGTTTGTTTGTCTTTAACTTCCTGCTATTTATCTCTTTTTCTCTGTCTCTCTTCTGTGTTTTTCTCTTCCCCTGTTGCTCGTGCTAAGCTGAATCTCTGAGGTTCAGAAAAGCACTGACCTTTCAAATACACAGGATAAACAGTGTCTCAGGCCATATAATGTCCCTCTATCTAGTCATCAGTGTTGTCAAATATATTAACATGTTAAGAAAAACTTATTTGCAAATTTGTGCCAGAGACAAATTGAAGAACTTGCTTATGCAAAGAAATTGCTAAAGAGTAACCCAAGGCATCACCTTACAAAGCATCAATTTACTGACCTCTGCCTTTCCAGGTAGGAAAGCCTAGAAAATTTGTATCTGCTTTGCTCTTCTCTCTTAGTTCTACAGCAGTGAAGTAGTGGGGGTTGATAACAGATTTCTTCCAGTCATTTCTAATAGCACTTTTTCCAGATGTTTCTAATAGGAAAACAAAGTGAGGACTACAGTTTTTCTAACAGCTTCACTTGACAGGGATTAGAGTACCAGTTTCAAATTTCTCATTGTAAGTATTTGTTCTTTACTATTTAATAACAATTCTTCAAAGATAAAGCAGATTTGAGTTTGTGGTTAATTTTATTAGGCTCTGCTCAACTGTTAGAGACTTTAACACCATTAGATTTCTACTCCATTCCCCACTATGCACAAAGAAATACAGTACTTTACAAAAAAAAAACCTTGTAAATCAAGACAGGAGTCAGAGCAAAGGGAGCATCGCTGCAGAGCACAGTCCTTTTCTCAGTGTCTCATCACAAACTTCAAACATATTTGCCAGTCTCATATGGATTTTCTGTTACTTTCAGTTAAACTTGTTTCTGCTGGCCTAACATTTAAAAAAGAAAAAATCCTTTCCACATACCTGTCCAGTAATGCCCTTTACCTAGTTGTTCTTCTGTTACTGTTTCAAATCAGGATAATTACACAGCATGACTTCTGTCAGCCTAGATCAGCTTCCATCCAGAATACTTTTTTTGATACTCTTTTACCTCCACTCATTATTATAATTTTATGTTTTAAGAATTTTAAAGTCTTTTAAGTAGCACAATATCACACAAGTTAATGAAAGTTATGGTGACAATCAAAACCAGTGCAAAACATCAAAAATATTTTAAAAGCAGGTATTTGACCATACAACACTTTTAGCCAAATGTAAGCATGATGATGAACATGAAGACATCGTTTCCACTGAAAAAAAGCACCTCATTATTTTAAATTCAAGGTTATGGTTTCTTCTTAACACTCATCCTCCCCCAAACCCATGTTCAATGCTTCAGCACCTTTATCATTAACACAGAACACAGTACTATCAAGTGAATCTCCAAAATTTCCTGAAGTGCTGAGATGAAAACACACTATATATACTGGTTTTTTAGTTCAACTATCTGAGGGAAAGACCAGACACTCGCTCACAGTGGATGCATAGAGTAGTTCATCACTAAATAATAGAAGGGCATTTTCTGTTCACTTTTACTCTACTACAGTCCATCAATTTTTATTGATTTCATCTCTTTGCTAACGGAACTTGAAAATTACAATGAAAAGATTCTGCTAACGGATTCTTTGCTTTGCTACACACTGTTTTGACCAATAAAATATTGGGCAAACACAGGCAACTACAGCACTTTTAAAGACAGACTTTTGTTTTCCATCATATGGTGTTTTTCAAACACTTGCCAAGCTCGACTGTGAAAGATACAGTCATATTTACAAAAGTGCTCTAAATATCAAAGATACAGCCTTTCCACTGTACTACTACTTGACCCTTGTCATTAACCACCATATCCTACTGGTGCCAGTGTTCTCCAGAATTTGATGGTTTTTAATTTTACAATCCTTTCTACCTTGCAATACATCATTGTATGGCACATTCATAATGGCAAAGCACTTCTCACCCCAGTTATGTTAATCATCAGTATATTTAGTCCTGATCACACATATATACGCAATTAAAATAAATCATGCCTTTCAACTTCCAACATAAGACAAATTATCATTAAATCAACTGTATTTATATTTCATATGTATATTTCAGTGGAACTATCACGAGTAAATATGCAAACCAGAGTAATCTCTTCTTCATAATCACATTAGTTTTAAAGGTATTTGAGCAAATGATTTCCCATATATTTACACAGATATTCCCAAGGGCTTGGTACTAATCTAACACTGCTCAGAAAAGCTGACATCAAATGACATAATTTCCCAGAGAGCAACACCACTTGTACGACCACAGCAATAAGGATCACCATAAGCCATGTGATCAACAGGAAGCCCCAGTTGAGAGCAGACCAACAAGCACTGTCACCACAGCAGGGGCTGGGACAGGGGCAGGAGTCCCCACAGCCTCTGCGGTGACCACCACATTCACTCCCTCTCTTCAGCACAACTCTGTCAAGTACAGGATAAAGATTCTCAGATTCAACCCATGCAACAGGAACTGGAGCATGCATTATGCTGATTTAGAAACTGGCATTTTAGCACAAACACAGGAACATCACAGAGTGCAAAGGCATGTTGTACTGGAGTGGTCAATGAGCCCTTGAACCACAATGGCAGTGACAGAGAGGTCACCGCTTTGGAAGTCCTCATGGATTCTGATTTCCTCCCAGTCCTTTAAAGAGTTTATAGGTTTATTAGGAGGTTCCCCTCCCATTCTCTTCATTAAAATTATCATCAATATACTTTTCTATAAAAAAGGTTTACTTGTTAAAATACAGAATAAGAAAGTGCTTTGATGCCACTAAGAGTGGATACACAGAAAAATTACATCAGCATCACTAAAATGGAAAGTATATTTCCTCAAATATGATGGCCAAAATTTTTACTCCTTCATTCGAATAAAAATATCATAGCATACATTAAGAGTTAGAAAATGGAGATCTTAATAGAAGAACCCACTAAAAACTTTTGAAGAAAATACACTCTCAAGCAAAGAAAAAAGGAAGTGCTAATGGCGATATTTACTGCATTTTTTTTCTCCATTTCTCCACCTTTCTTTCCTTTGGCAGCAACTCTATAAAGAGTGGAGAAAACTTGGAAATATTTTATATCACTTCATGTCTGGATAAATACAATTGTCTTTTACGAAAAGTGAAATGCATATGCATCAACTGGCTGACATCACTGCAACTATGACAAAGTGACTACTTCTCTGCATTAACACCAGAGCAGGACCTCCAGAGACACTTTAGAGCCTGTCCTATCGTGTGGGACTTGACCATAAGGTTCTCGAGATACAAATCTTGAAGCTTTCTAAGCACACATTAGTTGACAAGAGGTAAAACATCACATTTTGGTTATTACTAAAACAGTATGTTGTTCCATGAGCCACTGGAAACGTGATGCCTGGTTTCCTACAGACATGTCCCAGATTTTTTAACCCACTTATCTCCAAGCACTCTGTTCAGCCAGACAAGTGACATATGGGTCATGATGTTTTCACAGCTACATGTGTGCCGGCTGACCGGCCGGTGCAGAATGTGTGTGCTCATTGACCAGCTGGTTGATGCCCAGCAGAGGCGACTGGGAGCCAAGATGTAGCTGCCTTTTCTCAGCAGGGAGCATTAATGAGGCTGTTCTCTTTCATCCAGCTGCTGGATTTCGTTAAATTTGTAGGAACTCAGATATATTTGAGACATCTCATTTGCATGATAAATTTCTTGAGCCAGTAGGTTCAAGAGTTGTGGTGGACTAAAAAGGAAGAAAGAGAAACACACAGTGTCTGACAGACACCACAATGCAAACATACATGTTTCTTTGTTGTTGCAAACCTGGCTGCATATAAACCACCAGGGTTCACCACACACCTCTAGCTAATTTTAACTTTTTTTTTCCTCTTGTATAACTTTTGCTTTCATTAGTCTCTCAAATGCTACCCATTCTCACTAATGTTGCCCTACTACTCTTCCATGTCTTGAAACCCTTCTTCCCCTGCTTAGAAGGTATTTCTAAGTTCAGTTAAACCAGGTTTTGGAAGTAAGTAGCAATGAGACAGTAGAAATACTTTAAAAATATACAGTTAACCGAGGTGTAGTAATATACATCACATTTAAATGTTTTAAATAGAAGGATTTATACATATATAAAATTTATATGTATTTTCAAGCAAGGTAGAGAGAAATACCTGTTAATCATGCCACTGTTCAATAACAAATCCTGCATCTACTTGTGTGTTTGTTATCCTACCACACTGACCATTCATATGGCTACAGCTCTTTAGCACTACAGTATTACCTGCACTGAACAGCATTAACACAGAACAACCTTGTGCCCAGCTACCAAGTGTTCTGGGGGAAGAGTTGTCAGCATTTCAAGTTCTCTCCACATGACACAGGACAGCCTCAGCACAGTCTGCCAATACTGGAAGCTTCTTTCTAGCCCTCATCTGCCAAGGTGCAGTTTATACATACTTTTGGAAACAAATACCCTAGATTTTAAGCCCGTCATATAAACCTACAGAAAATACAATCTCGGTTTCATACCTACTACACAGTAGGTGTTTCAATGACATAAAATGTTTCTCATATTTTCAGCAAATGCAGTCAAGCATAAATTTCCAGGATTGTACAAATAATGTACTCTCTAAAGCTAATAAGAAACAAAACAAGGGCTGACATACAAAAAATTATTTTGTTATTCAAATGTCTAGTGTAACTGAATGCAACTGCTAGACTGTTTGTAACAACCTGGACAACTGCAATAAAACTAAAAGTACAGTTTTATAAAAAATCTGTATGAAGATACATGTGAGATGTCACAGCAATGGCATATTTTCTTGATAGTATTTATAGGAATATTATGATCAAGCCACTTTAAAAAGATGGCAGAATGTCTAGATGATTTTTTTTAAATTACTAGGTCCAAACTCTCTTCAGAGCAGGTGCTACTCTTATATCCCCACTGTATAAAAGACTCGATTCTCTCACCTCAGAGGAGGAAGAGAGTACTCTTAGCCATTAATTCTATAATGTACACAGTACCTCCTGGACTGGGGTTATGACAGTTCCATGAAAACATAGGCTTGGCTACCAGCAAAAACCCATTCAGTTATTAAGAACAGGACAGTGAGTAAAAGAAAACAATGTTATGCTGCTGAATAAATCCATACTTTTTCAGACCTTGAGTGCAGTTCAGACTAGTCCAATTATTTCATTAAGTGAAAGGTTCAGAGGAGACAGCAAGGGAGAACAGAGGTATGGGTCAGCTGGGCAGGCTATGACTGATCAGCCTGGGAAAGTGATGGTCACAGTAGCAAGTGACAAAAAGATGGAAAGGAGTAAGGAGTGGGTAAAAAATGCTCTTCATGGCCTCTTCTGATATTGGATATAGGCTCCAACAAATGAAGTCATCAGAAGCCAGTTCAGAAACAACATGCACAGCATTTCCTCACACAGCTGACCAAACTGTGGCAATCAAAATCAAGCCATGCCATGGAGACATTTAAATAGAGCTGGGGTCATGTGGAGGAGCACATACATGCTTGGAAGGGAGCCTGCCTCATGTTGTTAGACAGAAAACATTAATCTCAGGAAATCATCCTGGGCCGAAAAAGTTGGAGGAGGGAAAGCTACTGAGAAGAAGAGGGGAGGTGAGGGGAAGAGGCAGTGCCTCTTCATTCAACTGTCTGCCTATGAGTTACAGATACTGTTGGCCCACACAGGATGAGTTTTCCTAGGCTCATACTCCCAAGCCAGCTTGAAGCACAGCCGTAAACCTGCTACTGATGCTTTCTGACTCAGGTCCAACCCTGTTGCTTTTGCTGAAGTAGTTAGAAATTGCCACGAACAGAAAATGTTGTCCTAAAATGGCTACCAAGGCCTGTCCTAGCAGAATTCTCTGTGCCTGCAAAAAGTTGTGGCCACAGGAAAAAAAAAAACAAAAACCAAAAAACAAGTACCAAACCAGTTCCAAATAAAGTCCAATAAATTAATAACATTTTCCAAGGACCATATCAGGTCAATGTGCTGTCAGCTAAAATGGGCTACCCAACCTTCAAAAGATAGTTCACCATTTCAATTATCAGAAAATCATAATGATACAACAGCACACTCAGACATCATCTATTAACCAATCCATCCGGATTTTCTGCTTTTCTGCTGCTAAATTAGAGTAACTCTGCCATAGTCTTGGAAAACGTAAAATAGAGTAAAACAGGTAAGCAGTCCTAGTAACTTATTTCGAAGGCACAGAGGAAAAAAAAAGTCCAGGAGGTATTACAGCATTTGCATTTGTAACTGATAAAACTGAAAGTGAAATACTCATGCTGCTCATAGTTGCATCAGCAGATCTCCTGCCCCAAAAATTTCCAGCCAAAAACCACCATAGCACCACTCAGCCCAACTCCCCTCTGTTCCAGCACTATCATTCACTGTGCACAGAGACAGGCTCATGTGGATTGGATTAGCAAGATAATTCTTTACAATACAACTCAAAATCACCAAAATAATTTTACTGGTTTACACAAGTTTTGTACAACCCTCCCTCCACGACCTGTTGCAGAAATAAAGTGCATCCTTCCAGCTGTAGATTGTTTTCTGTTATAAAATTTCACAGACAGTTTCTTTTAGGCAAAATCATAAAACCATATTCAGCTTGTCACTACCCTAAACCCAGTGCCACTACCCTAAACCATGCTCTATATATGTTACATATACAGTCCTCACACTCGTGAGGCAAAAACGTTACCAGGCACAGCAGGAAGACCCAGAGAAAATACGAGCCAACAAATCTGTGTCCTAAACTCATAAATTGAAATGACTTAAGCCTTGACAACCTGTAGAGATCCTTTTGGGAAAGGCAGAGCATGCCAGGTGCGGTCAGTGCTTGCATGGGAGGAGTTCAGTTTTCTGTGCCACCATCTGGGCAAGGCCCACTTCTGCTGCACTGCATTCATTACTCCCTGTGTAATGACTATCACAGCAGCTGTGATGTCTGCACAAAATCCAGGCCAAAAAAAAAAAAAAGGGTTTTTATTTCAGTAAGCCATTAGAATTTTATCAACTTTAAAGATGTATATGACTCTCAAAAATGTATCAGCTGTTAAATTCAAAACTCCTCCAGCAAGTTACAATGCCTGCTATGCAGCTGACATTTTTGGAACATAAAATAAAATTTCACACTGGAACATTTAATCTCCAGTGGAAGCAGATTACTGCTGTGTCTTCCAATAATAATTTCAGCTGACACAGCATGATAGTCTTCATAGGAAATAAGATCTTGGCTTTGAAATAGAAACCAGTTGTGAACATTGCCTTTTGAATGCAGGAGGTTATTTAGCTCTTATCAAGACCGATAAGGAAGTTGTTTGTCTATAGGGAAACACAATACAGTAGGAGGTTGGATTTCAGACTCCACTGCAGGTAAAGTGCAAGTTTACATTTGCTGAGGAGAAAAAGAAAAGCTTTTTGGCTTATTTTTAAGTTCTCCTAAACCCACAAAAAGCATCTCTAATTCGTAAAGCATTTATAACACCATCAGTACTGCACACTAGCTATAAGATAAGAACTTGCATTTGCCCTTGCCAGTTACACACTACATCCTAAGCACACTCACAGGATGCTATTTGGTCTTGCAATTGTAGGAAGAAATGGTCCATGACTGCAAAATCCATTTCTGACAACTGGCTACAGCTGCATGGTATAAGCTGCTATGTGTTATGGAAACCAACCCTATCTTCCCCAGCTACTGGAACCAAACACTGCTGCTTTTTATGAAGTCAGTATTTCTTTTCCTTGTTTCTCCTCAAGCAACTAAGCCATAAGGTTGACAAACCTCAAATGCTACTCTGAGGGCACATATACAGCTTGTGTTCAGAACAACTGAGAGAGGATACAAAAACAAACTGATTGTGCTACCATGCTGCAAATGGACACACAGCAATATGCACTGTACCCAAAACTTTCAAATAAGAAAAGACATTTTCATGAGGCTGTTTCAAGAGGTTCAACACATCCACTAGCAATGATCAGAAGAGGACTGATAACAGTTCAGCAGCACTATAACAACCAACAGCCCATACTGTCAGAGACCTGTAAGCCATCTGTCCAGATATAAGGGTGGCACAGAAGTCCTGGATGCCTGAAAGTCTATTAGTGCTGTACTGTCTCCACCATCTGTCAATACTGAAAGTTTTCCTGAATTAGCTACAAGATTTGAAGAGAGAATTGCATGCCCTCTGGATGGTATTAACACGATGTATACACAACTCCTATCCCTCCTGTTTCAAGTAGAGCAGTAAGTTCCCCATAAGCAAGGTGAATCGCCTCATGTGGATCTCCCTCCTGCATTTCACTGTATCAGGAGTTGCTGGAGGAAAACCATAAAAGTGGCTTAAAACAGTTATTCCATCCCCCTCCAATATTCTCCTCAGTTATGTTCTTACATTAACAGAAGTGACATGCTAGAGATACATTTTAGCTATTGGAAAATGTGGATCTGACTCCCCATCTTAATCCACTCACAGAACATGAACTTAAAATCTGCATTCAGCTTTGGGGGCCCCAGTATAAAGGAGGATGTGGACCTTCTGTGACTCCGTGATTCTGCTGGAAAGAGTCCAGAGAAGGCCACAAAGATGATGACAGGGCAGGAGCACTCCCCCTATGAAGACAGGTTGAGAAAGTTAGGCTGTTCAGCCTGCAAAGAGAAGACTCCAAGGAGATATTATAGCACACTTCCAGCACTTAAAGAGGCCTACAACAAAGCTGGAGAGGGACTTTGAACAAGGGCATGTAGTGACAGGACAAGGGGCAATGGCTTTAAATTTGAAATAAACTAGGTTTAGATTAGATATTAGGAATAAATACTTTACTGTGAGAGTGGTGAGGCACTGGAACAGGTTGCCCAAAGAAGCTGTGGCTGTCCCATCCCAGGAAGTGTTCAAGGCCAGGTGGAATGGGGCTTTGGTCTAGTGAAAGGTGACCCTGTCCATGGCAAGGGGGGTTGAAACTAGAGGATCTTTAAGGTCTTTTCCAACCCAAACCATTCTATGATTCTGTAATTTAAATTCTGTTTAAGGAACTTTTGCTTCTAGCAGCCATAGAAACTGATCCCACTTATTTCATGCATGAAATTTTGCTGAATATTGTTTTCTCAATGGGAGTCTGATCTTGTTTATGGAAAGTTTCTTCCATCTGAGCAGGTGCAATTACAGAGGATTGCTTGCAATACTTTTTAATTTATTCCTAATTAAACAATCTTATAGGCAAATATCAAAAAAAATTCACGTAGACTTAGAACCTACAACCTCATCAAAAGCCTGAATATTCTCACATTTCTGTTCTCCTGTAAAAAATTGCAGGCTCAGGAAAGGAAAAAAGGCAGAAGCAGTGATACAGGTACCACTCCTGCTCCCATTGCTCGAGGCTCAGGCACATACCCCAACCAGACTGCTGCATGCAGACCCACTGCCACTGCAGCAGCCTTCTCTACCACTAAGTGCCTCCAAACTGGGGGCTGATGAGAAGTCACAGAGATGTAGCATTTCCTGAACTACTGCTGCAGTAATAGTACCTAGCTATAAACACAGTATCTGAGTTCAGATCTTTGGCAGGTGCAAGGCAGCACTTTATACCATATTCATAGCATATAAAGCATATCATGATGTTTAAGAATTCAAAGTTATTACACACCTGATAAATGCACATAAACCACTCATTCTTTCCCATTTCTTAGTCAACAGAATATTCCAGGTTATACTTCAGTGTAAATGCAGTCTTAACTATGAATCAAACACTTTCATCCTTTGTTGCGAGTATAACAGCAGTGGAGCATACAAAATCTACTTTCATTATGAAAGTATAAGATGAAATCCAGTACAGCACACCTTACAGGTAATTATAGATTAATATCACATTAAAAAGCTTCAGTATGCATTACAACAAAATGAGAAATAGAAAATACTTCACTACATTCAAGCAATTGTTTCAGGTTTATATACCAAGAAGGACTAAATGTATTGCATAGTACAAAGTGACAATGAAAAGTGTTTCTTATTCATATTTCTACACCCCAAAAGTTGAACCAGAGAATAATCACTTATGTCCATTTAGGTTCATTATGTCTAATAAACTGACTTATCAAGTTGATTAGACTGCAGACACACCCACAGAAAACTTACTTATGCAATCTCAGATGACTCTCTTTGCATACTCATTAGGTTATAAGTCTCTAATTACATTATTGAAGCATTTCTCTGAAACACTTCTTTATTTAGCATTTGAGCATTCGGAATTTATTTTTCTCCTCTAAGAATATAGGTGATGCCTCTGTCCATGTAAACTACTGAATCCAAGTTACAAAGGAAAATTTACATCTGGTATTTCTCAAACATGCTTCACTTTGCATTTAACATACGCTCTTTTAACATAACTTCTTCAGGTGTGAATTCCTAACTCTTAAAAAAACCCTAAATTTCATTATACAAAACCAATACAAGTCATATTCAGAAAAATAATTTCCCTAAAATCTATGGATATAAATTTTCACTCTCAGACACAGATCAAACATCAGTCCAAAATATTAAAATTTGATCAAGTTATAAGCTTCTTAAAAGTGATTATTTACAGAGAAATGCGAGACAACCTTAATTTCAAGGAATACAATCATCTCTATTAACATTAAGTATATACACTACATAGAGTACTCCTATATTTTGCACACTCTGAAGGCTAGTACTGCAGTTCTCATGCTTCATGACCAAAAACATACACCCAAAATCAAAGCACAAGACATAATGAACATTAATTAACATATGCCTGTATAATATTTGTTGTAAAGAACAAAGCATCTACAAAATTCTTTTCAGAGCTAAAAGGTTTGCTTGTTCTTGACCAGAAATACAGGTATGCTCGCCTTTACTTTTTAAAAAATAACGTCATTTTAATTTTTATTTATGGTACTTAAGATGCTTCATTGTTAAGAAATCATGTCCTATGATAATCACTATCTGTTTCAAGAAGTATATCTGCAAACAGAAAATTGTGCCTAGTCCACATTTCATGAAAGGTGATCTACATTTTTCATAAGTGCCTTTTGTCATGTATTTCATTCTTATAATAATGACAGTATGACAATGTGTAGCACAAAGCTGAAGGCAAACACAAATTCTCTTGGGCCAGTGGTGAGAGAAAACAAATCATTCTCAGTCCTCCAAACACACCAAGGCTAATATAGTGTTAACTAAAACATTTTAAGAGTCAAGTCAGCTTAGTCCTAAGAAACCCTCCAGAATATGTGTTGTTTTGCCTAAACTGAACTTTCCTGCTTCATTTCCACTTCATCCTACTATATTCAAGTTGAATGTGAAGCTTTAAAAACTCTCATATTGTAACACTTTCCCACTTGTAAATCTGTTCTTTGCAGAGCCATTCTGATGTGAGGACAAAGCTACCACTGAGGCAGCTACAAGTAACCAGTGTCACAAGGGAAAGAAAAAACCACCCTGAGGCTCTGTAAAAGCAGCCCAAGAATTTCTATTCATACGAGAAGTTGAACCAATGGCAAAATACTGTTTCTCTGAAATGTTAATTTACATAAAGAGTATTACAATTTAGACATGGATTTACAGTCTGAGTAATTGATGGGATGAACACAGACAGATTTCCTTGTACGGTGTGTCATGTCCAAAGAACATTTGTTTCAGAGAACAGCATCCACCATGCCTGGGAAGCTGATTCATCAAGCTGATTCATTACACATGAGTCAGGTGCCCATTACAAAGGCATCATGAATCACTCCAGGGCTCTAGATCATATTCCAAATGCATACACAGCACAGGAAAGGTGTTCTTATACCATGAGCAAAGGAAGTACTTTCAGCATGCAGTCACTATTACATTTTTATTTTTAAAAAAAGCCAAAAATAAAGAAAAGAGAACCAAGGGAAAATGTCAAAGAAGCTCAGCAATTCTGACTCCTCCACATCAAAATAGTGCTGATAATATGACACTTCTCACTAAAAACAAAAGCAGTTCTCTACAAGATGTCTGGTTAGCTAATGAACCTAACTGTGCTGTCTCAGTGACCCCAGCCTTTGCTCAAATGAGACCACAGTCTCAGCAAAGAAGTGCCATGGACACTTTCCATTAGTCTCCAAGAGGCATACTAGAACACTTTCTGTTTCTATTGGATTTATTTAAATATAACAGCATCACTTCTTGGCTACATTAAGGTAAAAGAAATAGATATCAATATGCTACACCATACCATTAAAATGCAAAACTTAAAGCCTTATATCAAGTACTACCAAGTTTCATAATGCTCACATCCACAGAAAGGACTCCACATTTTCATATGTTATCCTATCCTAAGGTCCACACTGTCATATAGTTGTCCCATTAAAATATTTTGACAACACTAACCACTCGGGAACTGAAAGAAATACTTCCAATTCTCCAAGTTCAGATTACATAAATACAACAAACAAAATATTATCTTTAGTAAAAAACACAAGCTCTCATTTCATTCCAGGACACACTCCTGCTATCCAAAATTTCTACTGCATTCACCCAGCATAGCAAATTCTCATCTTGCACTGCTTTCCTAGCCTAAGTGCCTGACTATGGGACAAGATGGAGTCCTGGCACAGAGACAAAAGCCAAAGTGCAGAGGTTGTGGTTGGAGACTTCCTGAACATGCTAAAGGTAAAAACATAAAGGAAAAGCATAGCTCTTACTCACAGTGTTGCAGAACAGTAGCTGAGACCCGCAAATGACATTTTAATCCCTCTAGATTGTTTTCCCCTCTAAAACATGGAAGTCAGCTCGGGGGGTATCTCCTCAGTAACTACCCAAAGGTGATCCAGGACTTGGAGGTGTTACCACAGCAGGTAGGAATCAGCTGTGTTTAGACAGGTGTGACAACAGACTAGTGCTTCACAGGTTGT